>NW_027072034.1:77756984-80156984 GCF_038088225.1 Cyrtonyx montezumae | reverse complement strand
ACCTTAAGGACTTGGGTACCACATGTTTTGACCCTGGAAGTCAAATAACTCTGCCCATATAGAAAGTTGCAGAATAGCTCAAGGAAATATATTTTTGTTTCTATGCTAACACTGTTAGAATGGTATTTGAGCAAGGACAGCATCAAATCTGCCTGTCACCTGCACTTATATAGTTAATCACACAGCTGAATTGCAGGACTAATAGGATATCTTTGCTACCCTAGTGTTTTCCATTCATTTGAACAGATACAGTGATCACCAAGAGTGGCTTTCAGATACTACTGCATTCTCCATATTCCAATTTTCCATTTGAAAGTCCAGATATCCCAGGGGCAAGGCAACCTTCCTTTGAGCTGTCACTGCTGTCACCTCTGCACAGCAGGTGAGCAGGAGCTGCTCATAATTAGCCAAACACAGTAGCAGCAAAGATGTCCTTCAGCCACCCTCTGCTCACAAGATAACAGAGCAAGATTTGTAAATGCCATGTAATGAGGGCCTTGACAACAGCAGTTACAGGTCATACTCAGAAAAAGTCTGTAATCCCTTCACAAAGGTAAGGAACTTGGAGAAAGAGAAGGCAGACCTGACCTAGCTTGAATCCACCTGGTTGAGGTCTTCACAGCATCAACAATGCTAAAATCCGTGACTGAGTTAAAAAAAGCTTAAGATTACTGAATATGCATAAGGCACAATTCTGCTCCATAGCTCAGAGTTGTTTCCTTCCCTCTCTCCACTTCTGGAAGTGCCAGGTAGAATGGTACAAATGCCACAACATTCCTCCTTACTATTCAGCCTGGGATACTCTGTGGGCCTGCTGCAGAGCAATAGGCAGATGCTGAGTACACTCCTGAGGTAGTTGTTAGCATAGGGGTGAAGAGGTTTCAAGTCTGAATAGTAGATATGAAGCAGGAGCCAAACTTGGAATGACAACAGAGAGAAGCTGAGAAAAAAACCAACCTCCTTTCCCCCTCTAAATAATAAGCATAATGCTGGGTAGTGCAAGTATCTCTTTACATTTACATTGTGACTGAAAAGCTTCCTAATCTTTTTGCACAATATAAAGATTGTAAGGTCCTCAGAAAGATATTTAATGTTTGTTGACCACACTCAGCATAGCACCTGATGCAGATATCAAGGTGTGCACTTGTCAACAAGCAGTTTAACCACTAATCCATCCTTGGCAACTATCAGAGGTAAAAGTTCTCAATACCTTAATGGATCTGAGGCATTGTGGTATAATGAAGATACGTATAATTGTATGGCATAATATCTGCAGTTGGAGTGAGGCTGCAATACAGCACCTCAGGCTAACAGCAACCTGCAGGGACCATCTTTCATGGTTAGGAGTGGAATCACCACTACCAACTTCACTGAACAGAAGGATGTGCGGATTCTCTAAAAGTAAGAAATGTACACAAGGGGACATGCTGCAAGAGGCCTGGGCACCACACTGGTACTTGTATGGGAAAGAGGAGCTGCATGCAGACTAAGCTGCATGCCTCTTATGAGGCTGGGCCACAGAAGGCCCCATTTATCTCCCACCCACACAGACTCCAGGCCTTTTGGCTTGATGATGCCAATTAGTGGCTTCATTTCTCAGAGCCAGAAAAGAGGGACAGAGGGACAGCGTGTGGGGAGGAAGGGCAGTGCAGCAGCACAGAGAGGATGTATAGACAACAAGGCAGGGTGAGATAAGGGAGGAGAATTCCAACACCAGGAGCATGGGATTGTCTCAGCACACTGCTGAGAAGCTACTTCTGGATCAGAACAAGACAGGTGGCCATTTATAAGTGAGCAACTATTTAGGTCCAGAGCTGGAGAAGTATCTGCCTGCAGGAACAGTGTTAATTTTAAGTTGGCAGAGAGCTTCTTGGACATTTTCATTTCCACCATTAAATCTCTGGGGCTGGCAGTTGCTAATTACAATAATGTGAGCTGACAGTCACATGAGGAGTGATGGATGGCTGAGCCGGCATGAAAATTCAAAAGGTCCTAATGAGTTACAGTGACAGGATGTGGAAACCCCTTCCCCATATTTTCTCTACCTTCCTCCCTTTCTCTTCTCCAATCATCTGCAATACTAAAAAGAAGGAAAGGTAAAAGAACATACAAATCATTTCAGTAGCTGAAATGCACACAGAAGAAAGGTACCAGGAGCAGGGCTGGGAGCAAGGCTGCAGTGGATGTGTTGTCACTCCAGCTATCAGGATTCAAAAACCATATAGCCAGAAGGTATCATCTAAACACCTATTCTCATTTTTCACATAACATGGACTGGGGAATAGCAGCCTACTTCAGTGACTGTTATTTTGACACAAAGAAACCTGCATAGAGAGAGACCACAAAACTGGTATAAATCTCCATGAGCTCTGAGAGTTCTGCTCAGCATTTGCACTGCACTAATATAAATGACTGCAGAGACAGGAGCCATTGCATTGCTGTAAAACTGAGATTCTAGTAAGTCACATTCTCACCCCATGCTTCCCTAACTAGCACAAGGAATACTGGTTTTGGCTCAGTCCCATTCCCATGACCAGTAAGCAAATTATAGCTACTGCCATTCTCACATCAAAGATCAATCCAGCCCTGACCTCAGATTTACCCCATGGGCCTGTCCAGAGCTATTATGAGTGATTAGTTCAGAATTTCCCCCCCAGCATTTTGCAGCGATATTATGATCTGTAAGTCACAGTATGTACTAGAGAAAGCCACGTGAAAGCTTTCTAATGATACCAAAATGATGTGAAGGAGAGTCCTGCTCACCATTCACATCTCAATTCCATGACACAAATCACAGCTGACTGAGCCCTTAATGCTATGCAGTCAGATGTCTACACTCACACCTCTGGAATTTGGGGACCAATGTTCACTCCTAGGCCAGGTCCACAGATTTTGGAAATGCTGCAGCTGGCTACTGTGGCCTACTTTAAAAAGTTTCTCATGGATTAAACTGAGCCATAAATGGAAACAGGTTTTGTGTGAGACTTACAAAATGAAGGAAACAAGACTTGAGCCTTTTTTGTATCGCTTCTCATATTAAGAAAAACAGCTTAAAAATACTTTGATTGCACCATGGAACCTCAGTACCCCCTCAGACACCTTGCACTCCTCATCTTTCCTCATCTTTGAAGCCCTCATTTGGACATGAATAGCTTTAAAATGCAAAATATATTTCCCTGTCCTTTCTGTCACATTTTTCCCCGCTCTCATCATCACAAGAGCTAATTGCAGTGACCAGAAGCCATGTGCTGTGCCCCACCCTCACTGGGTTCACAGTCACCACCTTCACCAACACCACGTGTGGCTGCTTTCCTGCCTTTCTTTCCCGCTCCCAGTGCTAGGGCTTAAAATTCAGCTCTCACAGACTGCGGATGAAGCAGGGCTCAAGTTGCACATGAGCTGCATGCCACTTACGAAAGATATGGCTAGTACCAATTTTATTCAAAGGTACAACAGGTTCAGTGAAGTATCTTTCTGAAAGAATCATAAAAAGTTTCAGAGTATTTCTGCCTTTGATGACCTGGTTATGACTGCTCTCCCAAGAAAGCTCTCCAGCTATATAAAGTACAGATGACCAATTTTTAGATAGTACAGAAGTAGCTGAGCTGGAATTTAGCCCACAGAGTAGACATAAATTATGATATTAAAAAAAAAAGATGAGGACATATTTGATGAAAAAGGGGATGCAGTTACTCAGCTCCTGCAAAAAAAGGTCCTAGAAAAAAACTGCCTGCTGATTCCGTGAAGGGGTTCAGCACTGACTCAAACTGAAGCATCTGGCTTCTCTCCTGAATCAATGCCATTTGCTGCAGCCTTGAGGATTTTTTCTTTTCTTTTGGCATTTTAACCTTCAAATACTTCTGTTTCCTGACTGGCTCAGCTCAGTACAGGTCTGTATCTAGAGGACTGGTTTGGATTTTAGGCACACATACTAAAGTAAATAGTGATAACAACAGTAGTAACAGCAATTTAAAGAAGACCTTTAAACAAAGGATACTAGGGAAAGCCCCCTGGATTTCAGCAGTGACATGTAATTGGAAAAATACTGTGCCCCGTCCTGACATTTCAAACCATAATTGCATGCACTCGTCAAATTGGCTTTTCCTCACTGTAATGATCTTGGAAGAGTCACTGTAATTGCAACAGCTCTGTAATTTGCAACAACTTTAGGGAATGAATTTATTAGCACAAACTGCAAGAGTTTCTACAGGTTTTACTGGGGCAGCTTCTACAGCCTGATGTGTGGAGTGGGGAGGAGCAGTTATATCACTGCTCTGACAAAGTCCTGCATTGCTATGATTAACTGTGCCAGAGGTTTAAGAGCAGGGATCATCTAACTTTTTGCTATTAGCAGTTGAACAAATAATGCATAATTTTCTGCTCTTTAACTTTTTGTGATTTCTTACTATACGTGTATAATAGCCAAGTTACATGGTTCCTTATGCTGCTATCTGAGGGATGGCTGTGCCAGAAATGGGCCAATTGTCCCCTAGTAAACCTATCAGACATTTCTATGAAGAGTTCTGTAAATCACCAATGGCAACAACAAGCCCCTAGATTACTTAACTGAATATCAGAATATTCTGTGTAGACATTCCAGGATGACTGCACAAACCCTGCAAGGTTATGAGGATACCTCCCCTCACACAATTTTGCTTTTCCCTATCCTGCTTTCTTCTGCTCAAAGCTTTATGTGAGGAAAGGCTTGTGAATTTCTCACTTGTACCCATTTTCTGGGTAATCTGATCTAGCAGTGGTGTTTGATCTAGGAAATAGTTGTTCACTGATTACTTGAAAACTACATTCCAAAACATTACATTTCAGATCTGCGGACAGAAAAGATTTATTGCAGCATCTAGACAACTTCCCAGGCCAGGAAAACAGGCTTCAGATGTTTCTTTCCTAATGTTTATGAGTGTACCGTCCTTATCCTTTTTTTTTTCTTTTTTTTTTTTCCCAAGGACTCTATGACTTAAGGTTTGCATTTCCTTTTTTATTAATAAAACCATGATTTAATACCATGCACTCAGGCACAAAACTGCTACACAAGTAATCCAAAAGGCTTATTGGAAGGCCTTGGAAACAGCACTGCTTTCTTTTTACAGAGCTACATTGCAGGCGGCATCACATCAGAGTTTTCTACAGCTGCTTCCAGAGAGGTGACAGCTCTGTGGTATCCTCTAATATCCCTCAGTCTTAAGTAGTAACTCCCTTTTCACACAGAAAGAGCAGTGCAAAGCAAAAGCTGAAGCAGGGTCTTTGCAGGGAAGTTGCAGCAAGAAGGAGGTGGGAAAAGGTGATGGCCTAGACTGTGGAGTCTAAAATCTATTTCTAGACCTGATGTGATGTCTGATGTTGGGCAGACCACTGGACCTACTGCATAACATAAGGGGTTTTTAACATTTCCTACTTTTTAAGAATGTGAATGAACTTAAAGTACTCTGAGAACATCAAGTGAAAGGTGCTAGGAAAAATTGCCATTAACAGTAGGAAATCTTGACAAATGAACTCCAGCCTTCCCCATATTACTCAGAAGGAAGGTAATAATGTTGAGATAAGAAGTTGACAAGGAATGTGCCCCTTGTGAAGCACAGCTCTCTAGCAGCTTCATCTTTCTACACACTGCCAAGGCTTCTGTAACTTCATTTCAAAATCATAACAAGGCACCCCAAATCCTCACACCTTTATGAAAACTGACAGCACAGGAATATTACAAGAGAAAATGTCACACTGCAAAGATGGCATAGAAAATTAATCAGCAATTGAGTTCAAGTTACAGCTCCAACAGCATCCCCTGACTCATCCAAGCTGCTCTGCTTTATTGGGACTGCCAGCAGCACTCTGAGGCAATGTATAATGAAATATGAAAAATGTGTGACCTCACTGATGCAATAAGTTAACATGAAGAACACCTTCTTCTTACTGTAAACTGCCATGATTTGGCTTCACTAGCTTGGAATCAGAGTGTACTGCTGCTGCTGCCACTGCTTCAGCCCTACTGTTTATAGAGAACTTAGGGGTACAGGGGATACACATTCAGACTCCTTCCCCAGAAGAAAGTGCAAAGCTTCACTTCCAGCTATAGTCCTGTGCTGCATGGGATGAAATTATTCCCATGCACCATAAGGATGAAGTACTCTGAAATAACATCCTTACATGCCCCTTCTACCTTCAGACAGGGACCAAAAAAATGGTTGTCCATAAGTTACACCTTTGCAGATGGAAGAACATCAAATTATTATTTACCAAAAAAAAAAAAAAAGCTTTTCTTTCCTCTATTTTTGTATAGAGCTTAAATGCTAAAATAACCCCCCTTAGATGGTTATTGTTACTCATTTGACCAACGCTGCTGGAACTGTGATGGTAGCTCCAAGCACTGCAGTCTTTCTGCATTTCATGGCTATAGCACAACAACACATGAGAATACTGCAGCATTTCTCCTAATGGCTCCAAAGCACTCATAATGCCTGCAGTGCTAGTTAATGCTGCATACAGTATCTGCATCAGGAGAGAAATACGGAATAACTCAGGTTGGAAGGGTCATCTCCCTCAAGGTTTCTAGCCCAAACTGTGCTCAGAGAAGAGCTAACTTCAAATTTGGGCCAGGGAGGGGAGATATAAACAATAATCACTTTTATCTGCCATCAGTGGGCAAGACAGAAAACAAACATTTTTATGTGGATTAAGTGAAGCATTTCTAAGAACTAAGAGGGAATAAAGTCACCAGCCAAAATACATTTCATAGCAAGGAACAAATATCAAAAGGTTGGCCCTAGCACCTCATGTTTGCTACTTCATTGATATTTTCTGCTTTTTCAAAAATCAAATGTGCAAGGCAGGCAGCTGACTTGTTTAAAATCAAATTAAAGGAGAGATCATTTCAGAGAGACAGCTTTTTAAACACCTTTGAATTATGCACTCAGTGCAAAGCCACCCAAATTCGCACAGCTGCAGACCAGTTTGCTTCTGGTTCTTCCCAAGTCAATTCCATACTAGCCACACTAGCCCTTCAACTGCTCAGTTTGACTCACTGGTCAGAATGGAAAAAGGCATAGTGGTTAGCATGCTAGTGAGTCAATGGAAATACAACCAAAACTACATCTCTCAGCACTGCCAACATCAGAGGCATTATCTGGATTGAAGCAATGGTGTGAAAATTAACAAAACAAGCCCAGTGTAGTTTCAGCTTTGCTCCTTGAACCAAGCAGCTTTCTATTTAATGAATGTTACTCAGAATGAAAATCTGTGTATGTACATGATTTTTTTATAACTCTGAAACTCTGCTCTCTTGTTGCTATTAAGTATCAAAATGAAGCTTGACAATATTCAAAGTTTCCAGAAAACACTGGAGCAAAAAAAACCACAGGCTCATATACAAAAAAATACACAGGCACAGTTGCCACTGGCTCATATAGGGGTCTTCAACCATTCTGGTATTTTTTGAATATGCAACGTGGCCAGGCATTCATGGTCCAGGCAATTCCTGCAGCACATTGAAAATAACTTTCTGATGCAGGTGGAGGAGGGATGTGCTTCTTGACCTTGTTCTTACTAACAAGGAACAGCTGGTATGGGATGTGAAGCTTGGGAGTAGATTGGGATGCAGTGTTCATGGAATTTAGTGGAGTTCAAGATATTGTGTGGAAGAAGCACAGCAAGAAGTAGGATTGCTAGCCTGGACTTCAAGAGAGCCAACTATTACCTCTTCAAATACCTACTTGGGAGTTTCCCATGGGCTAGAGCATTAGAAGGCAAGGAGGCTCCACTTTTTCTGAGTTCCAAATTGGTGCATACCTAAGCATAAGAAATCAGAGAAAGTGGTAGAAGGCCTTTGTAGAACTCATGGATAAAGTAAAAGGAAAGAAGAAGGTCCATGAAATGTAGGGAAAGGGCCTCTTCAACCAGGAATAACATAGGAATGTTGTCAGGCCCTGTAGGAATGTGATGAGGAAGGTTAAGGCTCTCCTGGAATTAAACCTTGCAAAGGAGGTAATGGATAAGAAGAAATGTTTTTTAAGTTTGTCAGTGGTAAAAGGAAGACTAGGGAAAATATGGGTCCCCTACTAAATGAGGTGGGCACCCTGCAACAGGGGATGCTGAGAAGCCAGAGATTCTGAATGTCTTCTTTGGTTCAGTCTTTAATGCTAAGACTAGTCCTCAGGAATCCCAGACCCTGGAGGTAAGAGAAAGAGTCTGGTGAAAGTAACGTTTCTCATTGATTGAAAAGGATCTGGTCAGAGAGTATCTATCCAAATCAGTGCACACAAACCCATGGACCCCAATGGGATGCACACACATGTGCTGAGAGAACTGGCAGAGGTGATTGCTGAACTGCTCTATCATCTTTAAAAGGTCCTGGTGAATGATGGAGGATTACCAATGTCATTCTTGTCTTCAAAAAGGGCAAGAAGGAGGATCCAGACAACTACAAGCCAGTCAGCCTCATCTCCGTCTCTGTAAAGGTGATGGAACAACTTGTACTGGATACTCTCTCCAAGCAATTGGAAGATAAGAAGTTTATCAGGAGTAGTCAACATGGATTCACAAAGGGGAAATCATTGTTGACCAGCCTGGTAGCCTTCTATGATGTCATCACTGGCTGGGTAGATAGTGGCAGAGAAATGGATGTTTTCTATCTTGACTTCAACAAGGCATTTGACACAGTCATATGTTATGTTCAAAAAAGACAGGGATTTCCTAGAAGCATTCTAGAAGAGCCACAAAGATGATGAAGGACCTGGAGCATTTCCCATATGAGGAAAGGCTGAGTTAGCTGGGTCTGTTCAGCCTGGGGAGAAGACTGAGGGAGGATCTGATAAATGTTTATAACTATCTAAAGGGAGGTGGGAGGCAAATGGATGAGGCCAGGCTCTTCTCAGTGTTATGCAGCAAAAGAACAAGCAGTAATGACCAAAATCTTGAACATATGAAGTTCCATACTAACATGTGGAACAATTGTAATTTCACTTCTCTCACACATGTTGTCTATCCTGCACAATATCTTTTCCAGCTTTTGGATCTTGGTGCAGCATGCAGGTCCCATCCCATTCACTACAAAGGATCGGGCAGGGTAGACCTTATGTAGGAAAAGTGTCTACAGACATGTTGAAACTTCACATGCGTGTAAACTATGAGCAAAGGAAGACTGTCTCCTACTCTCTTCCATACACTTCTTGTGCTTTTGATTTTTTGCAGGTTACATGAAGACATCGTTCCAAGGAAGAGTGCTTATAAGGTTTATGTGAAGTGACAATCATATATATATGATAATGCAGCAATTCCTGCTCAAAAGACTTCCAGAATGCCTCTTGGGAGCACAGAGACAGTAGCGTGCAGCATTCCCAGATGTTGACTATGTGTCTAAAGATATATGAGGGAAAAAATGTAAACAACTGAGCTGAAAAACTTATGTGCGCCTGTGCAGTTCAAGCCTGCACTCTGATGCCCTTGGGAACAGTATGTTCTTTCAGCCCTCAATTTCCTCTTTCTTTAGACTTTGGCAACCTGTGTCCTCCCTTATTTTTAACTAAGATCTTGAGCAAGGCAGCTTCAGGGAAAGGCTGTTCTATGCTGTTGTAATTCCCCCTTCTCCAAGCACCTGCTTCAGCTGGACATGAGGTCCTAAGCAATATAAGCAGCTCTCAAGTGCACACTTCATATGGATCTGCAGTGGTTGTGAGCATGGGCAACTCAGTTACAGCTGTACTGTGATCTAAGCAAAGAGCTCAACCCCGCACTTTTTTTTTTTTTTTTGAGTTTTCAACTCAAAAAAGGCTTGGAAAAGAGAAAAAAAAAAGCATGTAAGTGCCTGGTTTAAAAGACCAAAAGCAGCTCCTGAGATGTGGGGATGTTCAGTAAAGGCACCCACGAAACAATGACCAGGCATTGTGAGTCTGGAGATGATGAGAGAAGAGCTGCTATTTGTATCAAACCCACTCAGTTATCCATCACCAATCTTCTTTCAGAGAGGATTACTAATAGAAAAAAAGTTCACATGGAATTGTTTGTGCATGACTAAAATGAGGAAGAGGAGTAGTGAAAAGGGTTGAAGAGAAGTTTGTAGCAAGAAAAAAAACTTTTGTGGTTATCTCACTGGAAGAGATAGGATCTGAATATTCTCCTGGAGAAGCAGGCACCCCATAGCTTGGACAGTTGTACTCTTCCCTGGGTAAAAAATTGGCTGCAGGATCAAGCCCAGAGAGTTGTGGTGAATGGAGTTAAATCCAGCTGGTGATCAGTCAGGAGGAGTGTTCCTCAGGGTTCAGTATTGGGGCTGGCCCTATTTAATATCTTTATTTATAATCTGGATGAGAGCATTGAGTGCACTCAGTAAGTTTGCAGATGACCCCAAGTTGGGAGGAAGTGGCAATCTGTCTGAGGGTAGGAAGGCCCTACAGAGGGATCTGGATTGATGGTCTAAGGCTAATTGTATGACCAAGTGCCAAGTCCTACATTTTGGTTACTAAAACCCCATGCATAGCTACAGGCTTGGAGCAGAGCAGCCAGCAAGCAGTATGGAGGAAAAGAATCTGGGGGTGTTAGCTGACAGCTGGCTGAACATGAGCCAGCAGTGTGCCCATGTGGCCAAGAAGGCCAATGGTATCCCAGCTTGTATCAGATACAGTGTAGCCAGAAGGGCTAGGGAGGTGATTGTCTCTCTCTACTCAGCACTGGTGAGGTCGCACTTCAAGTACGGTGTTCAGTTTTGGGCCCCTAAATACAAGAAAGGTATTGAGGCCCTGCAGAGCATCCAGAGGACAACAAAACTGATGAAAGGACAGAAGCACAAGTCTTAGGAGGAGCAGGTGATGGAATTGGGATTGTTCAGTCTGGAGAAGAGAAGGCTCACAGGAGACCTTATCACTCACTACAACGTTCTGAAAGGAGGCCATAGTGAGGTGGAGATTAGTCTCTCTTCCCCAAGTAACTAGCAATAGGACAAGAGGTAACGGCCTTAAACTGCACCAGGGGAGGTTCAGGTTTGATATTATGAAAAACTTCTCATTGGGGTATTGCAACAAGCTCCCCAGGAAGGTAGTAGTGTCACCATCAATGGAGGTTTTCAAGAAAAGGGTAGATGCCTCACTGAATGACATGGTCTAGAGAGGTCAGAGGCATGAGCTGATGGTTGGACTAGATGATCTTAGTGGTCTTTCCAACCTTAATGAATCTTTCCAACCTCTATAAATCTGGAGCCAATCCAAGAGTCATACTTTTCAATAGTAAAACAGTAGAGGCAACATATGCAGAGTATGTTAGATTGACTTTCTTACTGAAACGCCCTCAAGTTACTTGGTTTTCTATTAGTCAAGTACAGAATTAAATAAAGTACACCATTCCATGTTCTCCAGAATAGAGTGGTTTCCTGAATAACAGTTGGAGGATATGACATAGAAATGCTCTTCCACGCAGTAAGCCAGGTTTTGAATTTGCAGCACGTAAGTTCCTCAGGTGTAACGTCTTGTTTCTAGCACATGATAAAGGTGGGGTAGCATTAAAGGTCTTTCTTAAAGATTCGAACAGACTGTACAATTAAGTGAAATTTATCATATTGTAACTTGTTTACGTGCTTTCTCCTCACATTAAAATACCCACTGAGCTCACCGTTTTATGGTGCTCGCTCACAGTCATTGTAAAATCAGCCCTGCATGGAAGCTTACGCCCTGCTTCATGGTGTGGCTGTTTCCATGTCAAGCCAGATTCTCAGACATTTGGGCTCCACCTCTCCTCCAGCCAAACCACACTAAAACGTCTGAAGGACTTTTTTTTTACAACAAAAGCAGTGGGTTCCTCCACCCTGTCCTATTCCCTTCTTTCTAGGAACTGGCAGAATCCCTTCAAACATAGTTAGATAAAGAAAGGGGGAGGGGGGTGAGCAACAAAATGATCACATTTTATTGGATGTTACTCATAATGAAAAATAGCAACTGCAAATAGAGCTTTAATTTCAAATAAAGTCATTTTCAAAGTTAACTGCTGTTTTGTGGATGAAAGAGGGGTGACTGTGACAGTTATATTACAACCAGTATCTAGCTGTAAAGTGTAGCTCTGTGCTGAGTGATCAAAGATGGTTTGTGGTGGTGCAAACCCTATGCTCTAAGGGCCTCCAGAGTTACTACACTTGCAGAATTCCACCTTAAAAGCAATTGGATGTGTCTGTAACTCAGGGAAGGTTTGTTAAGCAATGACACATTGCATTTGGATCTGGAAGCATAACATCTGGAAGCCAAATGTTAGAAACGATATAAAAGGGCCAGCCCAACAAACCAGTGGGGCATTTCTAAGGCAGAAAAATCCTCAGGATGGACCTTGTCCTTCTCTGGGTGTTCCTGCCACTGGTGTCAGTAGCATGGGGCCAGTATGGTGACTATTACTACGGCCCCTATAACTACGGAGATAATGATGAATGGGTCAATGTGTACCGGCAGGGTTTCAACTTCCAGTGCCCGCATGGGCAGGTGATCGTGGCCATCAGGAGTGTCTTCAGCAAGAAGGAAGGCTCCGACAGACTGTGGAACTATGCCTGCATGCCGGCAGCCCAGAGCCTCGGTGAGCCGACAGAGTGCTGGTGGGAAGAGATCAACAGGGCGGGAACTGAATGGTAGGACACTCTGACCCACCCTGGGAGGGCACAGCTCTGATTCTCCATTTGGAATGTGGGTGCTCGTACATAGCAGTGCCAGTGCATAGTGATGTGATCCTAGCCAGCAGCTTCGCTGCCTGAACACATTCCTCATGATGCATGTGTAAGGGGTGAGCAGCATCTCCTCTGCCTTCTGTAGCACTTTCCTGCTGGAGGGTCTTTGTGCTTTACAAATGCTGTGTTGTTTGGTCACTCAACCTCAGCTGCCTGGTGGTTTGGTCTTGCGGCTGTCATTTCAGAGCTGAGGAAACCTTCAGGGGGTACAGGACAAAGTTGTTCCCAAAAGGCCACACAATGAATCAGTGACTAAACTGGAGAACAAATTGTCTAGCTCCTGACTGACCTCCTGTTCTTATCACTAGACAAAAAATTCTCTTAATTGCGCTGGCTTTTCTCTTTGTGTTTTTGTTGCTAAGCTTTTTGGCTTAAAACCAGTGAAAGGCAGTTTTCTAGTCACGCTGGTACTAAAGAAGCCAAAAATCCACGCTAATGAGTGGTGATGGTGGTGTATATATGCATGATAATCATTGTAGAAGATGACGTTAATTCCTTAGTGCAGACAGTTTTGGTGCACTAAATGTTACATTTCCTATTAAGCTTAGAGACAAAAGTGATCACATTTTGTGGCCACAAGAATTCATGAAAATATGTATAGCATTTCATATTTAAGTAGCATATACCCAATATTTAATTTTCTTCTGATTTTTTTCATAAAATATGAAATACACATTCATAAAATTCCAAATATGAAACATTCTTGAACAAAATGAAATGAATGCAAGGATATTTTCAAACATTTTAAATGGTTTTGCTCCAGAAATTGCAATATAATTTTTCTAGATTTCACATCATATGGGAACAGGTTGACTATAAATGAGAAGTTTCTGCTTTTTCAATGAGTCAAAACTTTGTCCTGAATTATTCATAGTATCTCGTTTACCACGTAATACATTCCTATGGCTGATGCAACTGTGGAGGAAAAAAAGATTGACCCCGTACTTTACTATGGAATAAGAAAATACAGGGTGAGGGCTGCAAAACAGGCAGAAAGAAGACCCTGTGATAATACTGGGTGACTTCTTCATGTTTCTTACTTGGATGCAATTTCTTCTTATTGCATGGTAAATTTGCTTTAGACCTTTCTGTTGTTCAAAATAAAATTGTTTTCTTTCCAAAAATCCCTGGCAGCAATTGCTTAAGTTTGCTTCTTACAAACAGGACACTATGTAAGTCTATACAGAACATTTTCTTCTGCTGTCTGGGGCCACATTCGTCATCGTGCTCCGTATGCTTAGTGTGCCTAAATCCACAGCATATTATTTAAATCTTATTTCTTCTACCTCTTAATAATCTTTTTGCTTTGTCCTTACATTTTTTCCTATTGCCTTTCACACAGTTCTATCTTTCTTCCAAAAATGTGTCTTGTCCAACCCTTCTTTAATGTCTTTAACTCTGTTTAACTCTCTCTCCTGGCATTTGGAACTTTTTAGGTACTTCTTCCCTAGCTGGCCTTTCTAGTCAATCATCCTTACATCTTATTTTTCTGCTCCACAGAGATCTCTTTCTTTCTTCTACCTATTCTGGAGGTGGTGTGGAGCGAGTGTCAAATACACCAAAGTGATTTAGGAACACACACCTCTTTGCAAAGGTGAACTTGTGATCCTAATTCTTTTGTCTATTTCTGTTCATCTTAGCTAGCTGTGACTGGTTGTGCTCCATAATTTTCTGTACTACAGGGCTGAGCTGGTTGCATATTCAGCATTTAATGGAGGAGATTAGCTGCATGCAAATGCATCCTTTGCTGTACCCAGGCACTGCTGGCCAAGAATCCAGCAGGCTTAACCTGGTAGGGGGTCACAGCTGGGCCAGCAGAGAGCCAGTCTGGAGTGCCCAAGGGCAAACTTAAACCTCTAGTTAATGTGACAACATGGATGTATCTTGCAGAGCCTTTGATAATCCTACACCTACTCTCTTGGTAGTCTTTACATTATTTCTCATAACTGCCTCTTTTTTCTCTCTTCCATAAACACCTCAGTGCTCTTTGGAGTTGCTTCAAGCTCTGAAAAGATTCACTCAGTAATCAATTGGGACTACGAATATGAGTCATAATCTATCAGCTCCTGTTTGGCCACCTCTGTTTCTGTGCTGATCGCCTGATTATTCGATGTGTTGGTGAGCCATACATCATCCTCCTGTCAGCTGAGGCAGCACTCCACTGGACTAGCTCATCCATTCCAATCCTGGGAGCAAAGGTTGTAATATTTCTTCTTCAGCTTTGGTCACAGGGTAGTTTGTCTCGCTTCGTACATTATAGCCAGGGAAATTCAATGGTTTCTTCCACCAGTAAATGCAAAGCTAAAAAGCTTTTCCCAAAGTTTAAGCTACATTTCCTCTGCTGTAATTGAGTGGTTTTTTTTTTCCTCTATTTTTTCTTCCTTGCCCTGCTTTCATGCAGAAACACACACAAAAAAAGACCTGCGATAAATTAAGTTTGTGGCATTTCACTGATCAGCATTTCTGACTCCTATGCTATGCACAACAGAGACAAACCCAAGAGAGCTTTCTTTAGAAAAGACAAAAAAAAAAAAGTTTAGAGAGAAAATGGAGTGAGAATACAAAGCAGGAGGAGGAAAATAATCTCCAACATGTTGTTTCCTTTAGCCACTAGCACTATGGGGAAAAATGTCAGAAAGGATATTGAGGGTGGAAGACTGGGAGAGCTGGGAGTATGGGAGAGCAGGAAAGGACCACTGGCAGAGATTGTTTAGGTATATTTGCTTCCTACACCACCATTAGATACTACATGGATTTCTAGGTTTAAATCCATAAGATTTTGCATCTTACAAATATGAAGAAAGGACTTGAGAGAGGGTGATTATATGGATCCATATTTGGTAGCTAATCCAATCATCAGTGGGTACTTGTACTTCTGAAGAAAGAATGTTCTTTTGTGTTTTGCTGAAAATACACAAAAAAGCTGTGAACGTGTTGTAAGACTCCCAGGGAAAATTTGGGCAAGAGATTAGATGACCAATTTCTGTTCAGCATTCACAGCTCCATAAATCTGTAAATATGTTCTAGTTCAAAGTTCAGTATGTGTACGAAGGTTTTGCTGAATTCATCCCAGCAATTTAGTCCTCACCCTACTGCTTCTACAGGCTAGCTATCTGCTAACCAAGATGCTATTCAACTGGGAGCAAACCTGTTCCTGAATAAGTTGGAAATAATCATGTATGGAGTACACGAAAGTCCTCAGGACACCCTTTGGTTCTACATAGTCCTTCTAGTTATTTATTTGCTGTGCTCTCACAAGGAATTGTACCTTTTCAAACCAAATAAAGAGGATGTTTACATTTCAATTTGTACTGGAGGAAATCTGACCTTGGGTAAATATTTCACCACCTATGAGGTCTAAGCTGGAGAGACTGCTTCATTGCTTCCCTGAATACTACAGTGTTGTCTCTACAGATCAGACTTTGAATTAAGTATTTAAGAAAAATGATTTTTCTTGGCTAAAAGTGAATGTACAAAAGGACAGTGTTGAAACAAACAAATAAACTAAAACTAAAACTTGCAACTGAAAGGCAACGTTTCCTTCCAGAAGAAAATGTTTGATTTATACAACATAATGGAGATGGAACAATGCCATATTCCCAGTACACTCCCAATTATCCATAAGGCACAATGTAGAAAAGTTTCCAGCAAAGTGCTATTTGATGCATGTTCATCGACATTTTTCCTTGTTTAGACTTATGAGAAAGTGTTTGGAAGAGACTCTGAAAAATATATGTCTTGATTCTCCTACTCCATTCCCATTCTCACTTTTCTTTGCCTTCTCATTCCATGCACAAACACACTAAGGCATACAGACAGACCCTTCAAGCAGGCATACAACCCAACTTCCCATAAACCCGGTGAAAAGATAACTCATGAGCAAAGGAAGACAATGCCTGTAGGAGCCTCCTGTTCAGAAACTGGCTCCTTACCCAGCAAATCTATGAGGAACTGTCTTTGTTCTCTATCTCTAATAATCGAGCTGCCTTTTAAAATATTCCCATTTGCACTACCTGCACAGACGTTAATTTTTCTACAGTTTATGTTAAAGGAACAATGCTACAGGCTTTTAGCACATCTGCAATGGACTGAGTCAAGTGGAAGGAAGAGAAAAACTTGCAAGAGAGGTCATTAGGTGTATAGGGAGGTCTCACCAATGGCTATCAGAAAGAGATCAAGAGGGAGATTATGAACTTGCCTTTCCTTTGTGCTGTGACGAGAAGGGAAAGTCAGCACATCCCCCGACTGATTATCTGTCTCTTATGAGGGAGATAAAAACATAGAAGTTCAGAATGAGGTTTCTTTTGGAATGTGAAAGGAAGTGAGAGCATGTCTGCCCACCCCACAACAGATAGTAGCGACTCTCTGCAGAAGAGGCCACCGGAGCCTGGCACAGGCTAATCAAATTCAGAGAAGTAGTTCCCATAGCCTGACTGTCAGTGTTTCAAGTGTCCTGAGCATGTCCTCAGCCATTTATCTCTCCCCACTCATCTATAATAGAAGGATCATTAAATTAGCTTTCATCATGCAACTAACCAAATTACCCAGGGGGTGGACAATCCACAAAAACAACTTTGGACAGCAAGACAGAACCGTCCCTTCAAACTTACCAAAAGTTTTGGAAATTGAAAGTAACAAGTTTTGGTGGAACAATACTACAGGAAAACAGCACACCTAGTATCTTGTTAACAAATGCCTCCCACACTCTGGTCTCAGTCTTAGAAGTTGCATGAGATTAGGTCAGTTCTCTCCATATGCACTCCGGGTGGGACTGCAGATGAAAGCACGTAGCTTTATTGCCATTGAGTCAATATGTCATACCTGACATCTTTCCACAATACACAGATCCATTCTTCTCTGACTGGCTCCAGAGAAAGAAATTAAGGATAAAAATTTTACGAAGCCATCTGCTTTACAGCAAATAAATAAATAAATAAATAAAAAGAGATTTTTGGAAGTATGTAGAGCAACACTCTGACACTCTCATGTTACCTTGCTATAAGGAACAATTTGCCCTTAATGCAGCATGACCAGGTGTCTACTGAGCTGCGTGTCAGACTGTGTTATTGCAGCATGAGGCTCAACATGGGCTCTAAAAGTATCTACTGCCATGGCTTGACAAGTTGCTCCTCTATGTGTCATCATTCTCAGGATAGCACACTACTTGGGCTAATTTCTAATGTACCTGAGGGACAGAGGGTGTCAGTAAAGATTTACAGCACAGCATTAGATGAGGCATAACACAATGGGACATAGTCTAGCAAAAAAACAACAACAAGATGCAGGTATAATCAGGAAGCATCATCACAATCAGCATTATAGTTCAAAACAACAATGCTGTTGCAATTAAGATTTGTCTGCAGGTTAGCAGGCAATTGTTGATTTAAGGATCCATACATTTGGTATCAACACTTGCAAATCCTGTGGGATCGTTTAAGTAGATCTGTAGGGTGAAGCATTTTGTGTGCAGGACCTAAAATCCGTACGTGCATTTTGAGTTGGTTTGCTTCAGACCAAATGAGTACATTTGCTTGTGACCAGTAGTTAAATGTACAATGGTAACTATACAACACTAATTATTGGCCACTTCAGAAGATTTGGTGGTGAGAGGCTTTTCACAGCAGTTGCAGCAGCAGTGAGTGGGAAGCCTCAGCTGCCATATCCATACCTGTTACTACACAAAATGCCCTCCAAAATAAGGCATTATAGTTTACTTACTCTTCCCACCCCCCCCCCGCAAAAAAAAAAAAAAAAAAAAAAATGCTGAAAAAACAGCATTCCCTTCCAGCAGAAGGGGAGAGAAGGGCAACTTCCCATTCAATAGCACCTGATCCCCCCCACTAATCTGCCCACTCCTCCATCTATCAGCCAGCTCACCTCCTCTTCCACCACTACTAGATCCAAAAGACAACTCTTCATGCAATCCAATTTGAGCCAACTAGAAAAACAAAACATTCCATCCACTGCCAAGTTTCATCCCACACAGTTCCAGTTGGTTTCTCATGCTTCTCTGCATTCACTTTCCAAAGGCTATCTTCCTCTCTTAGCAGTGTCAGGACATTGGGAGTAAGGAGAAACCAGCAACAATTCCAAACTGTCTTCTAAAACCAGAAGTGCTAAAGAGTGGGTCTGGTGAAAAAGGCCATTTTTTGACTTGGCCGTTAATCAAAGGATTTGAATCACTGTTTTTGATTCACCACATGAGTTTGAGGATTTGCTGTGACAGAAGTAGTGAAGTTGATACAGAAGGAAGAAATCCTCACAAGACTTGTTTTCATATTAGTATCTACAGCACCTGACTAACAAGGTTTGTAAGGAGAGAGTTGATTGGTTGTTTCAGTTGAAGAACAACTTTCTGATTGTAGGAAAGAGGCCAAATGGGGAAAGGAAGGAGAAGAGATTTTTACATGAAGTCACAAATAAGCATTCCGTTTTCTGAGAGCATTGCTTGATTTTTGGATAATTTTGACTTGAAAATGAGCAAGATGAGAAGAAAAATCAACACAATAGTAACGTAGTTATAAGGAATGATGTATTTCCAAATACACTAATCAAATAAACTAATATTTAGGAAGACCCCAAATATATGCATATATATTTTTTTAAAAAACCTTTTCATTAGAAGACAGACATGATCAAAAACAATCCAGTCTTCCTGATCTTGGGTGCCCAAATGTGTATGCATGTAAGCACAGAAGTATTATAGTATCTAGACTTATTTAAATCTCCTAAAGAAAGAAGAATTTACCTGTGACATCTTTGTGAAAAAAAAAAATCTGTCAAGATTGAAGTATATTAGTAGAGGTGTTAAGAGAAAAAAACAAAACACATCAGCTGTAGGGAGGGACCAAGAAAGAAAACAGGACTTCATAGATTGAGTGCTAGCAGGTGGGGAGATATAAAAGGAGAAATAAAAATCTCCTCCAAAGACATGCTTGAGCAAGAACATCAGATCTCTGAAAATGGGAAACTGCAGAGCAATGCCAAGACTGAGAAGAAATGCATAAGAATTGAGGGAAAAAATACTCCTATTGTTGCATCTATGAACAATAACTGGATAATCTCCCTGGGCACAAGGACTTGAGCAGAGGAAATGCCTCTAAGTAGGAGGAGAGGCAGAAGAAGATGAAGAGATGTAGATTTGGTACTACTTCACACATTAATGCATAAAACTGCTCATTTTGCAACAGGTACAACCATTCCCTACATTTCTGTGCATCAACTTTTCTTCTATCAGGATAACACCAATCGTCTGAAACTATCCAATATGTTTACACAGAGCCTTAGCCATATGTTCCCGTGGCCTATGTGCCAAAAAAACAGAACAACTTCCAACCAAAGTCCTGATGAAATCCTCTGAGAGTGAGCCAAATCACTTTACTTGGTGTGATACCATAGCAACTCAGAGTCCTCATCACTGCTTCACTGCTAAGGTCCTCAGAAGATCCTCAGAAAGCACAGCACATACATGTGGCCCCAGCAATGTGGGAAACAAATAAATGTAAATAATATTGCCTGATCAACGCAACAGGATGGAAAGGACATACCCATGGTTCAAAGGTGGCAGTTGAAAGAGAGGAATTGGGCTGGATGACCTTAGAGGTCTTTATCAATCTGTGGGATTGTATGATTCTGTAAATTCATCTATGTGCTGGTCAAAGCTGATCAATTTTTCAGCTTTTGCATTTGAGACCTTGAGCCTCAGGTTTTGTGAACAGTACCACCTGTGAGAAAGGAAATAGAAGAAACTGAATTCCAACAGTTGTCTCCACAGGGAAGCAATGAGGTTAAGAAGGTCCTTGACAAAATGAATGTTCAACATCTGAGTTAATAAGCTGCCTGTGTTCATGCTCTCCTTGTCTTCAGTCTTGAAAAAGTGAGCTATTCAAACAATGGTTATATCACTTCAAATACCTTTGGTATCAATGTCTGCATTCTGGCAAGGTGAGCAGAAAAAGAGGTGCGTGCTTGAAGATCATACATATTCTCCTTGAAGACACTGATGTACTCATATGACAGATTTCCTGAGTACACAGAAAACATGAAGAAACAGATTTTTCTTTTGAAAATCTCATTACAAAATGTTTTAGTCATAATTTCATAAGGCATTGCTTTCAATTTTCCTCGTGATTATTATTAATTCATCATTTCCTCTCAAGCCTACAGCATTTTGCAGTTATTGTCTTCTCCTTGGGAAAAAAAAAAAAAAAAAAAGATTGAGAAAATGAAGAAAGTGCTGATCTTCTCATATAAAAGATCTTCTAAGGTTTCTTTCTGTAGAGAAGCAGTTGAAAAAATGACCCCAGTGAACTCCAAATGCTCAAATACCAACAGCTAATGGACTACTTGGAAGTAAATCTCATGATATATAAACAATTGAGAATGGCAACACCAGAACAGAAATTTCTTGCTTCGTTTACATATTGGAATGATTAAATACTTAGAAATCAGTTTAAACTGTTTTAAGTGCAATGTAAGTGCTAAGACATTATTTGTTAACTATTGCTGTATTATTATACAGTGCAAGGCCCTTAGCTCCCAACTTGAACCAAAAAAAGCTGTTCTGAAGGGCATGAAACCATCAAGGAACGTGAGACAATGTTTCCTTACGTGTTCCCTTCTTGATCCTCTTTCTTAGGTATCAGACCTGCTCAAACAATGGGTTGGTGGCTGGTTTCCAGAGTCAGTATTTTCCATCTGTGCTTGACCGTGAATGGCAATTCTACTGCTGCCGCTACAGCCGGAGATGCCCATATTCCTGCTGGTAAGTTCAAGCAGAAACCAAACCTATTGGCCCTCTTGTCCTCAGCAGTTTTTGGAAGTGTCATTGGCCAGTAATCACATCTACAGCTTTGATTAAGTTAATTGCATTTTATGGAGTTAAACAATTAATTTCCAGTCTGACCACAGGCTTCTTGAGGATGCGTGACTAAGCAAAATGAATGAGAGCACTGTACAATACAGTGCAGTAGTTAGCCTTACATGAACAAGTCTAGATATCAGCAGTGGCCTAGCTATGCTGGAAACTATGACAGCAGTCTCCAAAGTGAAACTGCATTTCAAAAGTCATATAGCTTCTGCTCCCTGATCCAGTACATTCACAGGAGCAAGACTATGCTATGCTATTGTACTGTAAAGACTTACTATAGTGAATTTCCTTCCAGCTACATCAGAAAAAAAACACCCCCTGGCATGCAACTTTGGATTTTTAAATTTTTAATACATACAAATACTTCCCTCTGTCAGGGCTATTGGAAGCCTAAAGTCAAAACTAATCTTGATCATTGTCAAAACCTAACAAAATGGTGGCCCACCTCAACACAGCATCACAACTGGTGCTGGTAAAATCACAGAGACTATGGAGCTTTTTAACTGGAGCTTCCCTGTGGCCCCAGGTGTGATTCCTCTAAACTGAGGGGGAAGCACAGAAGCAGACTGTGTCGAGAAAGCTCGCATTGCTCCTGTCCATTCTATTTAATGGAACTCCTGACTTCAGGCTCCAGGGCTATTAATCCAGCTATTCTCAATGACATAAACAACAAACCCTCTGAATTGGAAAAATAAAAAAATAAAATAAAAAAGAAGAAAAAAGAAGAGGAAAAAAATCCATGCTTGAATCCTTGCTTCCACCTCAGCTTTGAAGTATATTTCCCATTGAGATGTGCACAAACTGCTTACATGCCTGCTGGTATTTCTTTGTCTGGCTGGCTACAGGCCAAAAACAATAGCAGTGCCTTGCTTTGCAGACTTAATTCTGGCAGAGAAGGAAAACAGATGTTTATTTATTTATTTATTATTTTTAAGGATTTTAAATGACAGGAACTCTATAAAGTCATTGAATTTTCTTCTGCCTGCTCTCCAGTTTACTGTGCCTACGGAAGTTCTCCACCTCTGGGTTTATTTACACACCTGCCCACACTCTTCCCTATGAAGAAAACTAACTTTTAAGCACTTCTTCCAAACTCTCTTAGGCCTCTAATATTGCCTATATTTTCAGTAAAATAGCAGAAATCCTCTCTGACTTCTTTAATTGTTGTTGACAGTTCTGCAGACGTTGTCTTGACAACTTGGAACAACTTTGTCTTGCAAATTGCCATCCAGAGTAGTGCAAGCCCAAATATAAATGTTTGGGGTTACTGATGTCTGGCATTTCCATCCCAGCTGCGCACAGACTCCTATACTGCCCAGTGACAGCACTTCATTTCTTGTGCTTGGAAAAGAGTGCCTTACAGACTTCAGCAGCTGCAGTCTTTCGATGCAGACAAAGCCAGCATTTCAAAGGCAGGTGAAGTGTTTCTGCCCCTAAGAAGGGTACAAGTCCCATATGCTCACATTTGTCTGGGAGTGGAGAGCTGCGCATCATAGTTTAAAAATTCTGAGAAGGTTTTCACAAATCTTCACCTGATTTGCAAAAAGCTTTTGTCATGCACTGTGTTATCATAGGTTCATTACAGAATCATTTGGCATCAGGTATTGCCAGCCTTGGTCAGTCTATCTGTGCCCAGTTTGTTCTGCTCAAGCCACTGGTCAGTCTTTCCACTTCCATATCCCTTCTCTCTCTGAACAGCCTGCTGCAAAGTGCCTTCATGTGTGAAGTTACTCTTTTGAAGTTTGCATATGGCATCAAATTGGAGAGAACAGCTGATACATTAGAGGGTGAGCATTTAGAGAGACTTGGGCAAGCTGAAGGAAGCGGCTGACAGCAACCTTTATGAAATTCTTCAACAAGTCTTGCATATGGGAAAGAAAAGCCCCTAGTAACAATACAGACTAGGGATTGACTGTTTGAAAACTGCCTTGTTTTGGAGGACAGCAAGCTGCACAGCAGCCAACAATAGGCCCTGGCAGCTGAGAAGATCAGCAGCAGCCTGGGCTGCATTAACTGCAGCACAGCCAGAAGTTCAAGGGAAGTGTCTGTCCCTCTCTGGCCAGCACTCATTAGACTACATTTAGATACTGTATCCAGTTTTGGAACTCCTGATACAAGAAAGATGTCAACAGGAAAAAGGCCTGCAGAGGGGCAACAAAACAGCCAAGAGCTGAAGCACTAGGCCTCTGTGGAGAGGTGGAGGGATGAAGGCTGGTTCACTGTGAAGAAGCAGCAGCTGCAGTGGGCATAACTGCAGCCCCCAGTATGTACATGCTGTTTATAAAGATGATGGAGTTGGGCCCTTTGCAGTTATCCATAGTGGGACAACAAGACATAATTTGAAACAAGGGACATGTAGACTGGATATAAGAAAAACATTTTCCTCTTTGAGGACAGTGAGGCAGAGAAGTGGTTTGTTGAGGATGTGCAAGCTCCATCCTTGGAAGCTTTCAATACCAGTTTGGACAAAGCCCTGAGCAGTCTGGTCTGACCTCAGGGCCAACCCACCTTTGGGCGGATGCTATATCAGAGACCTCCTGAAGTCTCTTTTTGACAGAGTTATCCTGTAATCTCAAACAGGATGGGGAGTCCACTGGTGTATTTGCATCATGCAGCAAAACTATCCCTCCTCTTCAGAAGTGGTCTCCTGCTCATTGTATGCCAGGAACAATACCTTTCCTGTTTTATTCCCTTTCCTCTGCCCCATCGGTGCCTGAGGAGTTTATTTGTTATGCTATAATATAAGCAATATGATCTGCAATGTGGTAGCATGAAATCCCATGCCCTGGAACCGCCTCTGCTACAGATGTGACTTGTCTGAACTGATAAACTTCAGTGTACAGCAACCAAACTTCCTATTTGCTAAGCGCAGGGGCTCTCACTCAAAAATCCACTTCCAATGGCATTTCCAAGTTATTGTTAAAAACCCTTGTTTACGCATAACACTTCTGGTCTGTAGCTTGCACTCTGTTTAAGAAACATTTACCACAGAGACTATGTTTTTCAAACAACCCACAAAGCAGCTCTAGACTACCACAGATAGTACTTCAAAATATATACACATACAAAGCATAATAAAAATGTGCATGTGTATAGTGTATTATTTATTACAGTTTCTACCCAAGCCAGTAATTATATTTATTCTTTACCAGAAATTAGTTGTCAAAAAACAGCTGTGGAGAAGTAGCTGACCATGTCTTGCTGACTCCTATTCCTTGGTTGAAGCAGATTCATTACAAGCAAAGCATCCATCAGTATAGGACTACATGGAAAATAATACCAGGAAAATATGTAATGTCCGTGGTACCTCGTGGATCATTTTTTATTCATAGGAAAATCCATACTAAACAAACAAACAAAAAAACAATCCACATTTCATGATTTCTTAGGAGCCTTGAATTTTAACTTGCAATGAATCCCTCATTGTGAAACCAGCTATAGGCAGAAAGGCATATCTTAGAAAAACTGAAGTACTGAGATATAACAAAACTCTTTGCTCTAAATTAATTCTCACCTTGGTATTTGACCTCTTCGTCTTCCAGCTGTCTCCTTACATGTCTCTCTGGCAAATGCGTATAAGTAGTAGTACAGCTGATCCTCATGTATAGTTTCTCTTGGCTCTTCTTCAGGACTATTTGTCCTTAAATAAGCTGTTGTTCTCTTCAATTAAAAAGACAGCTTTTCCCCATGAATACGAGCCATACAAATGGTTTTTTAGAATTTGATCCACTTTTTACAGCAGGAATCTTCTTTGTTTCTTGATTCCCGTAGACACTTACTGGAATACTGATTTGTAACACCATCATGCAGACTGAAATGCACTTTAACACTTCCTTTAATTTACTTGGTAGCATCTTTACCTTTACACTTAAGAGCGCAGCACTAATTTTTCACAGCTCATCTTCTCACCATTAATTCCCAGTTTACCTGCACAGTAAGAACATATTGCAAATAAATACATTAGTCTCAAAGTTTTGCACTTGCTTTTTTTTTTTTCCTACAAGTACTTTCTTTCCTTCCTCACCATGCTAAGCCTTGCAATGGATTCTGCTCATTTTTATCACACTGAAAATAATCAACATTCCCCACAGGAGGCAGAAAAGGTCCAAATGTTTTACCTGGCTGGGGAATTTTACCACAGTAAAATAAATTGTATGCCTATTCAGACCACAAAGGAAGCAAATCCATTGCAGATACAGAGACAACATTATTAAGTGGTCCCACTGGCCTCAGATTTTTCTCTTTGCCAGGAAATTGAAAGCTTGACTCCATACTCTCAAAAGAAAACACATGTCACAGAGCAGTCCCAAGTCTGCACAGATTGTTTATGACTGTTTTCTCTCTCCAAACAACCAGCAGTGCATGTGCCAGAAGATTTGTCTGGAGCTGCCGCTGCTCTCTGTCACAGTGACGTTGTCCAGGCAAACAATTACATCTTCCAAGAGCTATGAGGATTAAAGAACTTATTTATTTTCTTGTCTCAACCAGCTCCCAAAGCCATATTCAAAGTGATAAGATCCTAAGCAGGCTTACCAACAGCAGAGATATAAAACTAGGAGGTGAAGGCAGAACACACATGGCAGAAGAATATGCCTCTGGACAGCTCAGTTCCCCTCCACTACTTTTTTACTGACTTTACTGTCACCCCAGCAATACAACCACCCAGTTCAGCCTCCACAGTGACACCTTCCACAGGTATCTTAGAAGAAGATGGCTAATGCTATTTCAGACATGTCTTTCTTGAGAAACAGGCAGAAGGTGCCCTGAGCACTAGTTTCTGTGGGCTTCCAAGAACTGTGCTGGCCTCAAGGCTCCTCACTCCTCTGAGAGTTTATGGTTTTCACTGCAACAGAGTGAAACAAAAAGGCAGTAACGTGTCTAGGTGAAGCAATGATTTCAGAGCATGTCATGAGCAGCACTGGAGTCTGAAATGAATCCAGAAATGAACATGACATGGCTGTGAGAAAACTGTTCATCTCTAGAGCAACTCCAGGACATCTCTACTTCCCCTGTAGCCCAACAATCTGGACTGTATACAGGACACATCAGCAAGGATTTCTGTAGACAGTTTCTCAAGACCTTCTTTGACCTTCCAGCACAGCATGCTTTTTAAAAGGGGATCCCCACTGCTTTCCAGCTGGAGGTAAAACCGAGATTGATTGAATAGGTATATAATTCCTGTGCCACTGAATGTGGAATGCTGGCTCATGCTCCTCAAAACAATGTTCTTCTTCAGGAAAACAACTTTCTTGAAGCACATCTAAGTAACAGGTGAAACAGTATGGCCCTTCATGGGACACTTCTTGTCCTCAAAGGTTGGAAAGTTAAAGCCTGTGCTTCCCTACTGAAATGAAAGAGCGCCTTCTTTTGGCTGTGGCTTTGTTGGAAGAGTTCAGCCATGAAGGGGAAAACGAGGGTTAAAGAGCAGCCATTCATCTTGTTAGTGTACTTGCACAAGAAGAGAAAAGGACAATGCGCTCCCTAACAATGTACTTGCTAGCAGGAAATAACTATATCCAACAGCTGGAGCAGGAAACCATGAGCTCTACCACTGACTGTCTTTGATATTTTAAAAGACTCACTTATTTTGTTCAGTTCATAACTTAAGGCAAGGCATGTCCACAGTTCCCATGTACTTCCGTAAGGGGAGGTACGTACAACAGTACTAAGGCCTCAGTGCAACTAGATCTCCTTATCAGTGAAAAACAGATTCATGATAACTATCTCTGAAGTCAGTCACTAAAAGAGTGCTAAGGATCACTTTAGCTTAATACAAAACATACTTCTCAGTGCAAAATGAATAACCCTGTTTTCTGTTAATCCCTAACAAAGTAATTCTGCACCATGGAAAATAAACAACATTACTACTTTCAGGCTAAAGCAATAACAACAGTAATCCTGTTACAGATCCTGCCTTTTTTTTTTTTTTTCCCTGCTCTAAGCAAGATTTATGGGATTATAGTAAAGTGTATCAGAAAAACTTGGGGATGGGTGGGGGGTGTGCAAACCAGTCTGAAGAAATACCAACATTTTCCTGACTGGTTTTCTTGCCTTTCCCCATACATATGTTGAATAACTTATGTCCCTTCACAGAAACTTTATTTTGCAGCCTTTTATGTAGCACTTCCTGTTTTCTGCCGTAACTGCTTCAAGTATCTTGCATTCAAACATCATACAACGAATACTACTGAAGGGGATTTGCAAAGCAGAATCATAGAATGGTTTGAGTTGGAAGGGGACCTAAGATCATCTAGTTCCAACCCCCTGCTATAGGCAGGGACGCCTCCCACTAGACCAGGTTGCTCCATCCAGCCTTGCCTTGAAAGCCTCCAGGGAAGGGGACATCCACAACCTCTCTGGGCAACCTGTTCCAGTGTCTCACCACCCTCACATTAAAGAATTTCTTCCTAATATCTAGTCTAAATCTGCTGTCTTCCAGTTTAAAACCATCTTCCCACATCCTATTGCTATGTGCCCTAACACTCCTAGCCTGTCTGACACTGAGCCATAGTAATGGAGAAGCAAAATTCCCCCCCTTTTTTTTTTTTCTGTATTAATTCTTGCAAATGGATGACACAGACTGAAAATAAACTCCTTGCTTGTTCTACTTCAAACCTTTTGTGCATATCAGGTTTTAGGAAACAATCTCATTGACTTCAACTTCCAGGCTTCTGCACCGATCCTCTTGCTCCTCAGGGTTTGCCTGGCACAGAACTAATACAACACAGGCCTTCTCACAGCTGCTTTGCAAGATTCTATTCTAGTGTTTTCCTTCGTGTACTCTCTTGGGCACCGAAAGAACCACCATTTGGTCATAGAGGCCTCAATCAACCCAAGCATCAGTAGTAGCTTTGTCTCAGCACCTGGCAATTCTCAGGCTTCTTCATATTTCCCTAGTACATACATTTTTGCTAGGAGGTCAACTCCAGAAGTGCTTATTTGGCCCTCATGCAGGCTGTTGAGGATAAGTGTTCACAAACAAGCCAGGTCCTTGTTCTTCCAGACTCCTTTGGGTAGACAAAGCCTCCCCAAGGGGGAAAAGGTACTTCTTTCTGGTTTCTTGAATCCTCTCAGGTATAAACCATAAATTGCCCTATGCGGTTTACAAATGCTACCATGTTTGTGAACTAATTCTCCCTTTCAAAGCAAGAAAACCAAGTACAAAATATACCTATTCATTAAATACTAGAGTATGATCTCTCAGGGGAGATAAAGTTTGTGAGATTCCAAAAAGAGAGATATAGACCTGTTGGAGCACATCCAGAGGAAGGAAACAAAAATGATCAAAGGGATGGAACACCTCTTCTATGAAGACAGACTGAAAGAGCTGGGGCTGTTCAGCCTGGAGAAGAGAAGGCTCTGACGTGACCTGGTATCGGCCTTTCAGTATCTAAAGGGGAATCAGACCCTAGGCAACCTGATCTAGCTGTGGATGTTCCATTGCAGGGGAGTCAGACTAGATGACCTTTAAAGGTCCCTTCCAAATCTAAGGATTCTATGATTCCGTGATTCTATGAAAAACAGGGAAAACAGAGAAGGGCTGGATTACTCAACAGAGTCCTGCTGTATAGATAACAAATTGCATTTTCCTTCCAAGGATACTACACTATCCAGGTGACCTTGAGATGCATTGGCTTAAAGGAATGGCTCCATAAATGAGTACAGCAAACATCAAAGTCAACAGAATTAGACAAACCAAACAGACACAAGTGAACTTGAATTTTGCTTTCATAGCACTAATTTTTCCCTCCAGAATGAATGTAGTTAGTAGGCATCAGTCCATGTAACAAGAAAATCTTCAGATAATTTCAAGTCCTTTTATGATGATGACAATGATGATGATGATGATGATGATTATTATTGTAATTGCATGAACTTGCTTTTTGAATTTATCTTAGTGGAGCTGCCATGAGTGGCTCAACAGCAATGCGGAGATGTTAGGATAGAGGAAGGGGGAAAAGGTAATAGGCTTAAAGAAAAGGGAGGAAAGCCTCCTACTGTACCCATTTACTTCAGAATAACACTGACTGCTTCTGTGAAAGGTTTCTAAGACACTTCACAGTAATTCACCAGTTTGACATCAGATTCACTTATCAAATGGAAAGATATTAAACAAATTAAAAGGACTAACTCTCAGTTATTAATTTCTGCTTCTAAGTAGAGCTGAGGTAGCTTTTTAAGCTTTTGTTTTTCAGTCTGGTCTGCCCAGCACATACTGCTGGTCAAGATTACAGAATATTTTCCTTGCTGAATGCCAAACAGATGTTATGAAACACATTTGGTAAAACATATATAAACACACAACTTAGTTCCTTCTCAAAATAATAGCCCAAACAAGCCCCAAACCCTGGAATTGATGGAAGAATGTGAAATGAAATCCTAGTCCATTTCTGGTTCTTATGTCATATTTTAAACATCTGCTGTGACCCATGAATCTTCAAGGATGCACTCTCAGACCACTGAGGCTAGAAATTAGCAAACAATATATGGAGGATCTCCTCTAGCACAGAGAAGCAGTTATGCTATTGAATTTTCTTATCCCTAAAGATAGTGTCCACATCTGCCTTTTGAGAATGGTATCTCTCACAGGTGCTAACTCCAAAACAGCATCTGCTGAGACTGTGCTAGTTGGTGCTCATGGGTTGAGATAAAGACAGTTCTACGAGAAAAAAATAGAAAGAAAGAAAGAAAATTTAAAATAATGAAAGCCAAACAACAGTAACAACAGAAAGAATAACACCAAAAAGTGATGCACAGTGCACTTGCTCATGATCCGCTGACTAATGCTCAGCCAGCATGGGCACCCCCTCCCCACTCCTTTTCCAGGCAACTCTCCTAGTTTTATTGTTCAGTATGATGCCACATAGTATGGGGTATCTCTTTGGCCACATAGGTCAGCTGTCCTGGTTCAGTCCCCTCCCAGCTCCTCACTGGCAGGGTAGCATGAGAAACTAAAAGTGTATAAGCACTGCTCTGAAACACTGATGTGCTATAAACATTATTCTCATCAGTGTTATTCTCAATTCTAAACACAGTGAGCTACTATGAAGAAAATTACCTCTATCTCAGTCAAAAAAACAGGAAACTCAGAGACTGTTTTTAGAATTTACAAGCTAGACAATCAAGTTATAGTGTTCAGAAACATTCTTCAATATTGTTTAATTTGCTAGTAAAGTCAAAGTCCCTGTTGCTTGTTCTTCTGGTTAGAAACATGCTTGAGTTCCCAGATTCAGATTCATAGTTTCACTCATGCATGCAAATAAATACACTGAGTAAAATATGGATAGCAAAGGTCAGGCTTTGTGAACTGTACCCTAGCCCTCATTAGAGCTCTAGACATGGAGTGCAGAACCCCAAAAGCAGTTGTTTGACAAATGGAGGTTTTTGGCAAGTTGGCTATACCAAGGGATTGGCTTTCACTCAGGTTAAGGTTATTTTATGGGGCTGGAAAGGTGTATCAGAGATTCAAGTCACAGACTGTCTAGGTAAAAAAAGTATTCAAATCTGTGCTGTAAACTGTCTGACCTTGACAAATACAAACATACAGGAGCATGAGAGGATACGTCCTGAAAGCAAAAATGATACTGTTAGCCTTCAATCAAAACAGTGGTTTAATTATGTTTGCCACAATTTGACGGAAACACATTAAGGTGACAATCTTTAGTCTAGGAAAAAACTACCAGCTAAGTGGTGAGAAGTCGTGATAAACAGTTTTGTAATATTTTGTAGTTATTCTTTGTCCAGGTTTGAATTATTTCCCCTAAAATCCGCGGTGGTCTCATTTCAGATTTTCATGGGAGCTGGACTGAATACTGCAGCACTGATTTTCCCACCTGCAGAGCCTACTGATGACTCTATCCATTCATCAGTCCTAAAATTTGACGGTGCACATATTTTCTTCAATTTCTCCCAGCCTGCAGTAGCTGCCTCCATGACCTGTGAAATACTGCAGCTCATTTCCCATCAACAGCACAGTGCTGCATGGGCTCCACAAACCCAAAGCCCTCAGTCACACCTTTGACAATGAATACTGTGTCCAGCCCTGATCTGCTTCCCACACATGCTTGGCCAGAGGTGTTCTTGTACCACAGCTTGTACTTTTGTTGATGTCTGTCATGGCCAAAGGGCAGGAGGCGTAAGAATGAGAGATGTTCAAAGAATTGACTGTTGAGACATAAGACCTTGTAAAGACATGACAGTTTGATGTTTTGTCCTATTTTTCATCTGGTAAGGAATAATGAATTCTTATGAGTGATACTATGATTGTATTTCATTTTGAAAAGAAGAAAATGACCCAGGATTAAGTCGGTTCTATTTTGCAAAGATTTAAATAGCATAAGAAAGAAGTAAACAAAGTGATCAAAAATACGTTTGAAATATACAGAGGTGGCAATTTCAGAGAATTTTTGTTACAGCAAATAGGTCTAAGAAAATGCAATCTGATAGAATATCTTCTGGAGTCCCTCAGTTTTCAGATAAACTATTTAAGCTTGCGCTCATATTTTGCTGATTTAATAACATGGAAACACAGATGACTGTGGTGTGCTAGGCTCACCTTCAAACATCATCCTAATACACTGCTGCTGGACTGAATGAAGTCAGAAAACTGGCTATCAGGATTTCTGTACAGGCATTTTAACTCCCACAGTCTCCATAGAAGCACAGCCAGCCATTTCAATGAGGACAGTTTCCCCTACAGGGGACCTAATTTTTCCTGTGCCACTCTGGAGCAAAGCTGATCCAACACCACAAACAACTCTCACATTAAATGGTGTAATGTAGCAAAAGTCTGAGCACCCAGTTTCCATTCCTGATCTCTAACATAATGTTGGCATAAATTACTGGTCAAGGTCCCAGCCCCTCCCAGCATCTGTTCATTATTTTACAGACATGCTACAAATTAAAATGCAGAATTACTTTTGTATTTCCCAGGGAAGCAGCAATCATAATTTGTTTAATAAGTGAATAAGCACTTTGAGCTTCTTAGAGAAAATACACTGAGCAAATACTGTTCAGGCCAATATTTTTACATCACAACTTAGGCAGAAAATGGAAAGAACAAAAAAGAATGGATTAATTTCTGTATTCCTGGCAATGTTTACAGAACATTACAGCAGCAAACCAAGCAGACTGACGAAAGGAAAATCCCTGTGGTAAAGATCTAAGTAGTAGACAAGCTTTAAATTCCTGCTAGAGTTACTTCTATCCTACAACTACGTGTATATATATATGTAGTTGTATATGTATATGAAAAACATTCCAATCTGCTCTAAATAATTCCAAGCTTACTAACATTTGTTCAGAAACTTAGAAGAATTAAGTGCGTAGAAGAGCAAAGCAGTCTTACAGGTAAATCTTCATCTTGCAGTGCTATTAAGAAACAGAAATGTTCAAAGAAACTGGAAAATAAACTACTTGAATTGTATTCAGTCAACTGGACTTTTCTGTAAGATGGTGAATAATTTTATCCTCTTTCTCCCTCACATAAAGGTTAACAACAGAATACCCAGGGCACTATGGAGAAGATATGGACATGATGATGTACACTTACGACTACTACATCCGTGGGGCAACAACAACTTTCTCTGCTGTGGACAGGTTTGCTTTTCATCTATTTCACTAGGAAAAAAAAAGGAAAAGGAAAAAAAAAAAAGGAGAAATCTTCCTTTCCTACTTCTTTAGTGCATGGCTACACATCATCTGCTGTGACACTCAACATCAGGCTGCTACTTTTGAGGACCAGAGTCCACAGAGCCTGTGGCTAACAGTCCAGGACTGTGTATCAGGAGAAGGGGACCTTCATGGACAATGGATCATCTGTTTTGTCCATTCGAGTAGTGAAATATGTGGTAATGGTTACATCTGAGCTTTGCTAAGTGCAACACATCTTCAAAACTGTTTCTTACCTATTTTGAGCCAGTATCTATTTTAAACCAGTATATCTTCAGACTCGAAGTCTGACCTTTCAGTGGATGAGGGACTCATTTTGGCTCACCATTCTTTGAAGAGAAACAGGGAATCTACCAGCATCCAAAGAGGAGACCACACAAACTACAATGTGAATGCTATAACGTGCCCTATCCATTGCAACACAGTTCTAACAGATATGAGCCCACACAAGGAATTACTGTCAGTGTGATGCACATGAATCCCCTTCCAGAAAATGAGCTTGCAAATTTTTCTGGATCAGATCTGGTCATTACTTGTCATTAATTACTCCTTTTGAGAGAGGCTAGTGATGCTACAGTTGTGCAAATGAACACACAATTGCTCTGCTCAGTTAAAAAAAATATCTCTCTCTCCCTCTCCACTATGCACAATTGCGAAGTTGTAGAATTTGGATCAGATGCAAACTCAACAGTGCTCTCTGGGTTTAATGAGTGTAAGCAGTCACAGAAATCTGACTGTGTAAGAGGGCTCTCAATTTCTTTGTCTCAAGCTGATCTTTAATTCATCAGTTCTTTGAGCTATTTCTCTGCTGATGATTTTTATCAGACACTTAAGTCCAGTATATTAAAGTATTTGCTATCCTACACAACACAGACACAAGACAAGGCACACTGCCCTGGCCCATCATTGCCAAGCCTGGCTAAAGGAGAAGAGAGAGAGAGAGAGAAATGGGAATTCAAACACCCTGACATTTCAGACTGTCTCTAAAAACACCCAGAGGAGCCAAGATGCCTTTGTCACTGGGATGCTCTTAGCTTGCCAGAGTTCTCCCCAGAGATCTCCTCAGCCAAAAGATTTCCTATAATAAGAAAGCTCTTCCAGAAATGATAACACACCGCCAAACTGCTCCAGATCCACAGCCATACTTTGAAGGCTAACATCTATTGCCCCGTCTATTAGCAAGTTGAAGCTGCATCTGTAATCTATTCTTACACATAGAAAAGTAACTTTCACAGTTAGCTGACATAAAAGTATCTCTGCATCCTTTTAGATACAAAAGTTATAAGGCTGCAAGGGACACCTCTACTGTTTTTCTGGTGGGTTTTTTTGTTTGTTTTTTATATATATATATATATATATATATATATATATAAATATTTCCCAGTGCTACTCATAATCTTGGTTCTGCAGCACCCTTGCAGAGAGCAGGAGAGATAACACAATGTGATCTCCAGTAGCTGGACTCCAGCCACCCTCAACTGGGGACCAGGGCAATGTCAGGAGTCAAAAAGATGAAGTTGGGAAAGAGCAGCTGAGGGAACCTATGCCTCTGAGCAGATTTCTGCTTGTGATTGTTGAAGGCTTTACTTTGTGGGCTTGCAGTGTAGGAACAACTAGAAGAAGAGGCAGCATCACAGGGATGTCAGGAGGAGACGGGTTTCCAGAGGTTGTGGGACCACAAGACCTGAAAGACAGAAAAGCCACCAACACCTCTGTTCTGTCACTGCTGCAGCAGTAGAGAAGAACCTACAAGACTAGCAACTGAAAACTATAAAAAATACATTTTACAAATGCAATCTAGGAAGTTTTTCTGAGCTAATGAGCTCTCAGAATGCCTAAAACTAACTTGTTCTGCCCAGTCCTGCTATATCAGTTTGCAGTTCAGATTCACCTAGTAGCTCTCATGAGTGACTCTCCCAAATCTCAGCAAAGTTTGTCATCCCATAGTTATTTACAACTGAGTTAGGGAGAGCAATAGCAAAAACAAGCTCCTCCCATGTGTGTCAGAAGCACACACGAGCAGTTTGTCTGTGGAAGCACATTGTAGATTATGAGATTGCTTTTTATCTTCAAGCACACTAAAGTTGTGCCCATGCTATTTAGCCCATGACAGGCAATGTTCTTGAGCTAACAAGAAGCACAAAAAAAGCCTTTGAAGATATTTTAGTTTAAGCTTTCCTTATAACTTCAAACAGCAGGTATATAAGATATAATGTTTTGGTTTCTTTTTTAAAGAAAATGACTATTCCTCTGTTTTGAGCTAAAAGTGTCTCTGGCAGTAGGTGCTACTTTAGCAGACCATCATTATGACCCATAAAATCCTATTAATCCACAGGTCATCTTTTTTGCTTTTGTCTCTGGGTAACAGTGACCAGATCAGTGACTAAAAGAGCTGCATTTTTAAAGAGCACGCAAACAGTCCAAAATTAACCTAAAATTAATTTTGCATTTCACTAACCTTTACTAACAGTCTTATGAAAAAAAAAGTGACAGTAAAAATCTATCTAGAAAAAGCCTTAAAACAAACAAAGAAAAAAAGCGCTATACAAGTAAATACAGATTTGCTGATGAGTATAAGGCAAAACCAATTCCAAATGCCTCTCAGCATAAATCTGTGAATCAGCACAGTAAATTTTCAATTTAAATAAGCTGAACGAGGGAAAGCTGAAATGAGAGGCTTGAAGTCTATATAGAGCTGAAGAGTCAAATGAATCCTATTGCAGGACACAGTCACGCAAGCAATGGAATCACTGAGCAGCAGCCCTTATAACATCTGGCCTGGTGTCTCAGCAGATCCCTGAGGAGCAGCAGTTCTTCACCAGTCTCCTTGCCACATGGAGCTGGTCACCAGAATGCTGAGACCGTGCAGGGGTCTTGTAAAGAAAGCATCTGCTCAATCCCTCTGGAAACACTGCCCATTACATGTCTCAGGTTTACAAGACAGCCACTAGCAGAATCCAAGCATTCAGAAACCTTTTGGTGCAAAACCCATTACCAGTTTAAAGGACTGTTGCTATCTTTAAGGTCTGTGCTTTAGATCAGAACGCCCCTATAAGCCTGTACTAAGCAGATCATACAAACTGAACATTTGTGTATGGTCCACAGCAGGTTAGTATTTGATCCTCTGAACTCATGCCTTTTTGTCAAGGGAAATATAATGCACAATAGACTAAGGTGTAAATTTGTAGCCTATTATTTGGCACTAAATCACTGGCCTCCACTGTTGATTCCTGCTGTGCCAGCCATGCTTCTAACAATTGCTGGTAGATATTCTATCACTCCACTGAGCAAAAACAGATATTCAATTACTCACAAACCAGTAAAAGCTCTTTTTACACTTTTAAATGTTTTCTGTCTCACATGATACTTGTGGAGATCAAGAATGAGAAGAAAATTTCATTTCTCTTGCTATCAACTCCTTCCTATCTTTCACACAGATCACTAGCTAGAAGACATCAATAAGAAAGAGATGAAGTAAGAGAGAGAGAGAAAAAAAGAGAGAAAGAGAAGCAGAGAAAGAAAGAGAGAGAAAAATAGAGTGTATAACTTTCCTCTTAGAAAAGGCTTTGAAATTCACTCATATTTTACTTCATACATATTCTGAAGCAATGTATCATACTACAATAACTTCTGACAGAACCAACCTTTTCCTCTTGAACACTGACTTAAAGTCAATTTAGGATTGATCATTATCAATAATCATTGTCTTCTGAAGGATATTCAGAGATCTGATGGGACTAGCTGATCTCAGAGGTTATTAAAAACTTAATGATTCTATGATTATTCAGAGAGATGATTTTCTTATTCTGTAGAGAAGTGGGAAAGAATTCTAACTAGCAGTCAAATGTAATCTTTTTCCACTCTATAAAAACATGAAGTGCTCAGTAGAAAAACAGCTAATGGTAGATAAATGTTTTTGTCACCACAATACCTTGTGTAAAGTTGTTCTTACTCATACAGTGTCATCCTTTGCAGATGCCATTGCCATCTCACTAACATCTATCTATTGTCTCTTTTCCCATGCAGGGATCGTCAGTGGAAATTCATTGTCTGCAGGATGACAGAGTATGACTGCCCATTTCAAAATGTTTAAAAATATAGAGTAGACCTAAATTGGAAAGCTTGAGGATGGACAAAGGCAACTAGGCTCACAAAAAAAGACTCATCAGCTGTCTGTTGAATATACAGTTCTTCCCTCTGGAGCTATTCAATAAATTGCCAGCCTACATGCTTGCAGAAGAAGTTCTGGAGTATTCCTTTGAGCTGCACTGACAGTTGTATCCCCCAACAAATACTGCTTAGGACACACACATGTTAATGATACACAAATCTATGTTAATTGCCTTTATATATATATATATATATCTCCATATATAGCCATTCTGAAAACATAAAACTTCTTTCACATAGCAACTTCATATAAATTGCTTCCCAGAAGAGTCTCTCCAAATGAAGTGGAAGTGTACTATAAGCTTTCCAGAAAGCAGTAGTTTTTCCTGTCTTCTGCTTCCTACTTGGAACCAACGCAGTGATCTCTACTAGATTCTTGGTGTTTAGTAGCTAAAAGTGTGCAGAAAGCAGTACCAGCAGATCTTTGACAAAATTCATTTGGGGTTACAAGTTACAGCCTCCAGCAGAACTCCTTTGCTACAAATGTCTTCCTACCACGGGGAAATCCAAGTATTTATGACTGGAAGATGTCAGTACTTGTTTAAAATCAGCACAAATACATCAATAAAAGACAAAGCCTAACCTGGCTTTACTGAGTCTAATTTATACTATCCTAAAAATTTTCAATGACATAACCAACGGTAAGATCTTTTCTGAGTAAACCCAGGAATAGATCAGTCCAGGCTACTCTCAGTAGATATGCATACTGTCTGGAACCTACTTTTCATGTGGTCTGGGTTTCCACTGTGGGTGCCTGCACCACCCTTGGTAATATATTCTTTGCTTAGAATAGGCAAATAAAGTTAATGACTTAGTTGACCTCAGTTCCTCCAACTTGCATATACCATTTCCTGCAAAGAATGAGCTGATCACGTTTTCAAAGCTGCACAGCAATTGTGCAGTGGTACTCCAACAAGAAACACTGTTGATCTCTTCCAGGAAGACCCAAGGTAGGGTTTTTGCTTTTGAACATAATTTAGGGTTCAGTTTCTTGGCTCATTAATTCAATGAGAAACTTACTGGTTTCAGCAGCACTGGCTCAAGAGCCATGATGAGGCCAGCTACCAATTTAAGATTATAAGCTTCATAAGAAACAGTGGTGTCAGACAGCCAGTTTCCATTCTCCAAGCAGTGTTAACATATTTACTAGCATACTCTAAAATGTGAGCATTAAAACTACACTTGTCCAATAAATGAATAATAGATTTGGCATTGCTACAGCCTTGGGTTTTTTTCCAATTACACTTTTTCTAAAACAACTTACTCATTTGCACGCAAAGAAACTGTCAGTCTCAGAGACCATGATGGTAACTAGGGAGTTTCTATGAGAGCCAGTTGCTGAGACAAGCAATAACAAATGAATAGAGAAATTAAGAGGCCTAGGGAAGGTAGAGAAGCTTGTTAGATGACACTGGTAGGCAGGCAAAGGAAGTCATAAGAGCTCCAAAGAGGTGAGCACAAGAGAAGGCACTCTTGCCAAGGAGCTGATGGAAAAGGATATGCACTATAATTAAGCAGAGGATAAACATTTGTGGCAACACATGCCCTAGAGATGGCCATCTAAACAGAATGTAGTACATCCTTCCCCTGCCACAATCTTTATCTTGATGACTTAGGCTGCTTTTATTTCTGTGTACACAACATGGGTTCATGGAGTCCTCTGAAGGGACAGTGTAAGATCAGCTTAGAATCACAGAATCATTGAATATCCCAAGTTGAAAGGAACCCACAAGAATCACTGAGTCTAACTCCAGGCTCCACACTACCAGATCAAATCCAAACCCTAAGTCTGAGAGCATTGTTCAAATGCTCCTTGAACTCTGGAAGCTTGTGGCCATGCCCACTGTCTGTGAAGCCTATTCCATTGCCTGACCACCCTCTGGTGAAGAACATTTTCCTAACACCCAACCTGACCCTGTTCTTCATACATCTTGCCCTCCATACCCTTCCCATCTTTGTAGCACTCATTTGGACACTCTCTAATAGTTTTCTGTCCTTCTTATATTGTGACACCCCCACACCTGTTCACAGTGCTCAAAGTGAGGCCACACAGTGCAGAGCAAAGCAGGACAACACCAGGGTACTATTAGCCCTTTAGGCTGCCTGAGCACATTGCTGACTCACATTCAAATTGTTCCTAAACAGAATCCCCAGATCTCTTTCTGTAAGGCTGCTCTCCAGTCTCTCATTCCCCAAGCTATACATGCATCTGGGGTTGCCCCATCCCAAATACCAAATCTAACACATGCTTTTGTTAAGCTTCATTCAGTTGGTGATAGCCCATCCCTTTCATACATTAATACCTCTCTTGCAAGGCCTCTGTGCCCTCAAGAGAGTCAATAGCTCCTCCCAATTTAGTGTCATCCACAATCTCAGTATGCCTTTCAGTCCCATATCCAAGTCACTGAAACTGTTAGAGAGAACAGGCCATAAAATGGAGCTTTAAAGAACCTCACTGTAACCCCATTTACTGTAATCCTTTGAGCCCAAACCACCAGCCAATTGTTACCCATTGTATTTTGTTTTTCTCTAGTTGTTTGCTGGATATTTTGTCCAGAAAGATACTATGATACTGTGAGAAACAATACTGAAAGCTCTGCTTTCAATGTAAAAATAGCACATCTACTGGCATCCTTTGGTCAGCTAGGTGGGAACCTTGTCATAAAAGGAGATTAAGTTCATTAAGTAGGACTTTCCCCTCATGAATCTGTGTTGGCTGTGACCAATGACTGCAATGTTTTTCAGCTGCTTTTCAAAAACTCCCAGGGTAATCTTCCCTAGAAAATTGCCAGGCACCAAAGTGAGACTGGCAGGCCTGTCTTCCTTTTGCCCTTCTTGAAAATTGGGATGTTTGCCAGCTTCCAGTTGACTGAGGTCTTTACGGATCCCCAAGACCATTGAAAAATAATCAAGAGAGGTCTCATAATGACATCAGCCAGCAATCTGAGTACTATGAGATGAATCTCATTGGGCTCCATTGACTTGTATGTATCCAGCCGGAGCAGCAAATCTTACACAAATTGTGTTGGCTGGGAGTCACAGTCCTCTGGCTCAGAGCTCTGGGGTCCCAGATCCACAGTGCTACAGAATAAGCAGCTCTGATCTCTTGTCCACTGAAGCTGTAGTGTCATATTGGCCCATTTGCCACCTTTCACCCTCATCTGTCTCAGTCACTTCCTTCCACCCATGCTTTATTCCCTACTCCACCCTAGCAGCACATCTGTGTGGGATACACTTCACAGGACTCCTTGTCATAAAGTAATTCTCAGATGCGGAAAGGTGTGGGTGGGAAACAGAATGTATCTCAAGTGAATGCAGAAATGGGATGTGAACAAAAAAATAAAAATTAAAATTAAAAAAAAAAAACAACATCAAAAAAACCAAAAAGCAGAGCGGAGACAGTGAGTTTCCTGTAAAGTCCTAAAACAGCCAGTTAACATAAGCTAGTAACTGAACATTGTTACTATGCAGGTTGTAGCATCCACCTCTAATCTTTGTGTGTAGGTAGGCACCACTCCAGAGCTAATAAGGTTCTAGCCTGAAATCCTTATCACAGAGCATGGCGATGATGTGCCTGCCTTGCAAAAGTTCCCAGGGTTCTGCTTTGATTTTCTTAAAACTATTCTAGGAAAAGGAGGCTTTCAATCTCCTTAGGGTATTTTTACCGGATCTGAACCATATTCCACTCCTGCTAGCACAAACCAGAAGCCATTGCAGGGAAACAGAGCTGTGGCTACTCAGACCAAATGCATCAGGAAGCTGGTTGGTGGCATAGGAAGTCCAAAGCACTTCCTCAGCTTGATGTGTTTTGGGCCACAGAGGCACCTTTTCTCACTCCTAAAGAGACACACCAATCTGAGAACCTGCACAGGTATTGCATTACCAAAGTCCCATGTAGGCCTAACACTTTCAATTAGCCCATTTTTTTTTAAATAAATCAGCAAAGTCTTTTGCTGATAACAAAAGTACATAAATAACAAAAGTTTGTATTTAGTTCAGACACCTAAGAGAAAAGCCCTCTTTTGTAATCACTAAGCACTGCCCAGTTACACTATCAGAGTTGCAGAGAGCACACCACTAGCATCACCAGTGATTTTTTAAGACAAACTAAGGCACAGTGATCTTTGCACTCACAAAACAAAATGCAACCTCAAAAAATAAGCAGAACCCTCTGAGCTTTCCTAACTCAGTAAAAAAGGTGAAGAAGAAAAAACAGGGGCTGGATGGAGGAAAGAAATATCAACATTTATTCCCTGCTTTAACCTGAAACTGACAGAAGACTCCTCTCGAAGAGAGGCTCGAGTAAGAGAATAGTGTAAGTAAATGGGTACAACAAACAGTTCTAACAGTCCCAAACAATCAAAGAGGAGCTCAGGTTTTTTTATGTATTCAAATTTCTCAGTTTTCAGCGAATATAAGCACTTCCATTGTTTTTCAACATTTTTCACTTTTAGTATTTGTAAGTACTTCAAACAGAGTATTTTCCAGCCACTTCCCAACAATACCGAGCCTAGAAATGCACTTTTTAAGTGATGGCTGAGATTCTTACTTAATCACAAGTTTCGCAGGACACCAAATACCATGGTACTAATGATAAAATATATCAGATGCAGCACTGATTAAAAAAAAATAAAAATAGCAAACCTGTAAGCCTATTGAAACATGGCACATTTCCTGTAAAATCAAGAGAGATCTTTCAACCTCTTCCAGTCCAGTGTTTGGGATTTTGTAATGCAAGATAAGCCTGGCATATGATCATGGCAGCAGCAAAGCAGAGAGATGCCAATGCAGCTGAAGGAAAATCAGTCTGTAGATGAAGGAGAAGACCTGGCAGAAGACCAGCTGGCACTTAGAAGAACTTGATTAAACTTGACCCTTGACACACAGCCACCAAATCATTTTCTGTTTCTAAGCTTTGTTTCAAATCCATGTTTATCACACTAACAACAACATGTTACTGTACTGGCCTGCATCTTCAAGGCTTCTATACTGTTTACAGGCAGAGTATGAACGTAAGCAGTAGTGGCACTCAGTTCCAGAGCTGTTGCCATGAACAGCAGGCCGCAGGACTTCTGCTGATAACATCTTACCTATGGTAAAACACGGCTTGTGCCGAGGCTTACTTTTAAGACACGGTTGTGTCTGTGGACTTCTGCCTTGTTCTTCACTATTTCAGGGTACTGGTACATGTGCAGCTGATGCTTCTCACAGTAATCTGGATCTGTACAATGGAAGTTTAGAAAAGGCAGTATGGCTCCACATGTGCTTGAAGCTAAAGACAAGCACAAGTGTCTGACAGACACACAAATGTCTGTCAGAGCCAGCAGGCTTGGCTCAATCTTCCTTAGCTGCATATCTGAACAGCATTGATTTCAGTCTTATATACTGAAATCAATGGGTCTGCTTGCAGATTTCAAAATCAATGGAGTTGAGTCTTAAGCAAAAGTCAGGCATCTAAATACTTGTCAGGCTCTTAGCTTAGCTGGTGCATATCTTCAAGGAAGATTGGAAAAACTGGGTCCTGAGTCAGAGAGAATAGATCTGAGAGTCTTTCAAGATACAAGGGGAAGGAAAAGCATGGTATAACCTGCTCTTATTTTCTAAGATAAAAATTTCTAACTGACTTCATCTCAGAGAGCAGGACATACTCTGCTTTACATTAGCTTTAAATTATTTTAAAAGAATAAAGAGAAGTTTTGCTGTAGGGATGAATCTTAGATTTCCTACCCATATATCAGCTTTATAATAGCCATTATTCCCCTGACTCCAAAGACAGTTTTGCCCTAGCTCTCTGTTACACACCAAATTTGCAAGCCCGAGCTAAGCATAAAAGCCATGCTGGTGGGGTAAATCTCACTGTGTTAAAGAGAAAGAGACAATGACATTTTTGTGTGATGTGAGCTTTAGTTTACATGCAGAATCAAATCCTCCAAGCCTTGTTTGAGCCAAACAAGCCACCACACTACAGAACCTGGTCCTAAATAGATTAACCGAAGTTGTGGAGAACACAGAAGAAGGCAGGTGCAGAACAGGGATGGTGATTTTGTGAGAAAACTGAGAATGAGAACAACTGAAGGGAAAGCAGTGCAAGAGAGACACGCTGCCATCTGAAGAACTATGTAATTCTTTAAAAGAAAAACATGCTTCAGTATCTCAGGAGACACAGTGAGTACTATAATTTAATACTAGCAAAATTTCAGGAATTTGGAGAAAGCTCTCAAAATTACTTTGCAAAGTAAAAAGCTAGCACAGTGTATCAAATACTATCCTTGAAAATAAGAGGATTTGCCAATTGAATCTGGTCCAACTGATAATTGTGATATAATTCTTCTAATCTGAGCTGGAAGCTCTGAACTCCTGACCAAAGGAAACAGAGAGATGAGATCAGAAGCAGTGTGCTAACAGTGAAGTGTGAGCAGGACGAGAAGATGGAGGAGAAGATTCACAGATGAAGAAAGAGAGAACAAAAGAACAGAAGCAAATGAAGCCCCAACAAACTAATAAAGCCCAGATCTTTCTCACAACATGTGGCCCCAGAACTTCAGTCCTAGCTTTCTGTGGTTGGTTGTTTCACGGTTTTGCTTCAGCTAACATACACATATTGTCCAAGACCCTTCCAAGTATGAAGTTCCTTAAGTCTCTTTTGGCTTCAGACCAATCTTAAAAGTGAACAAGCTTTGACTCAGAAATGGATAAATTTATCAGCAAGATCACTGCCATAACAACAGAAGTCATCCAAAATTAAGTGCTTCTGTGTTCCACTGAAATCTAATAGATTCCATGGTTAAGTCTACTGACTTCTATCCAGGCTAGCTCCTCATTCCCTTCTTCTGTTTGCATATGGAAGACAACCCTGTAAAGCATCTATGATGGCCTTTTGTGAGTCTCACCTTGGTAGCCCTCAGCCAGAACACCAAAACATGGAAGGCAAGCAACCAGCTTGCCACTGTGGTCAAGCACCACCTCCTTAGTGTCATGTGATTTTGTTCTGCAATTGCCTGTTTGCATGCTTTCACTGTATCTCTCAAAGTCCTAGTCCAAAACACACTGATGCTGGTGGGAGGCTCTCCACAGATTTTTATAACGTTTGTATTATTCCTTGTGTGAGGAAATAGAGCCATCCCATGTGGAGAAAGCTCATAGATATTTCCCAGTCTGAAGCTGGCACTAAGCAGAAAATCAGGTTTTAATAAGACAAGAATCAGTACTGTTATAATAAATAGACTAAATCTGATCATGATCTTATAAGGAAAGTTCCTTTCTTAGCTTGTTTATCTTGGTTTTACATAATCAGAGTGAATTTCATATTGGTAGAAGTACAAGATGGCCTTGTAAAAACTCTTAACTACATAACAGACACAGCTCTTTTTCTGATCTCCCCTGGATGGACCTGTTTGGACTGTAGGAAAACAGCTGAATATCTTTGACTCATTCAGCAGTAACTGTACCGCTGAGGCACGCAACACAGGGCTTAACAAAACCTATTGCTATGGCTTTTCTGCTAGGAACTGACTCTTGACTGTAAATTTCATTCAAGATCAGCACTCAGATGGTAATTAAATTGTAACAGGTTTGCAATTGTTACAGCTCACAGGCTGGACTGCTGCATCAAGGAGAGATTTTTTCAATGATTTTATTTGCTGAATATACTGTTTGGGGTTGGAAAAAGTCACCTATATCAGTTTGTTTATCTACAGTCCAGGGAGACAAGACTGATGGAAACATCCTTTTTACTCCACTTGGAAATTCTAAATCTGAACCTTTTTATCAACACAATATGCATTTTGCTCTTTTGGTGGTTCAACGTTGCTCACTTTCCAGACATGTCTGGCTGATAGCGACCTGCACTGCAGGAGAGGATTACAGTACACACATTGCAGACTCTGCACTTAAATTGCAGCACAGCAAACATTGCATTCACAGTCACAGAAACATCAAGCCAAGCCAGCAAACTCAGCTATCATTTGCTCTTACTCTCTGCATTATACAACAGAACAGGCAAGAGAAAAAGGGCTTTGAGTAATAATGTGCTGTTCAAAAGATAAATAAATAGAACACCATGGCATTAACTTGAAATGGTGACTGAAAGAGCATCTGTGTTCTGCAACAGCTTCATACAGACAGAGCACATTTGCAAGATTACAAGAGGGAAATGTACATGATTATTTTAGTCCATACTTTCTCTGTTAAACTGAATTTGTCTCTTGGTCCCTTGGCTACTACAGACCACAGGGATATGGTAGTGGAACTTGTCCTGTTTGGTGTAAAATAAGTCTGCAGCTGCATAGCTCGTTCTGGGCCAAGGAACTATACAACCAATGCCTCCATGCACTCTCTGTGCTCTGCCTGGACAGCACTGTATGCCATGAGCATCCATACAGTGTACATACTTTGACCTGACTCCTGGCAAGCCATTTGAGATGCCCATTTCACCCTCTATCCCCTCTACCATATTAATAACTGTAATGAGTAAACAACAGAAGATCATTAATATTAAGAAATCATTGACACCATAGGGAATTTCAGGTATTTAAACACAATCCAATGGAACCTCCATGTGCTCATTCCAAAAAAAAAATAATAATAATTAACACATTTGGAATCACTAATCTGGTACTTTTGAACGAACCTTTCTTTGATACCAGGATTTCTTCTTTAAATTGACATTTCGGTTTGACTGCTTTAGACCATGTTCCTTATACCATCAGCCTTCTGTGCTCCCACTGGTTGGTTTATCAGGTGGGCAAAGATGATTTCTAAGACAGACAGCTTCATCAGTTCAGGGATGCATTATTTGCATCCAAGTTGAGAGAGCAAGAGCTGTTAAGCCTGGATAAGAGAAGGTTCTGAGGAGGCCTTACAGTGGCCTTCCAGTACCTGAAGGGAGCCTACAGAAAAGCCAGACAGGGACTTTTTAGAAGGGCATGTAGTGACAGGATGAGGGGAAATGGCTTTAAACTGGAAGAGGGCGGATTTAGACTACAAATTAGGAATAAATTCTTCACTGTGAGGGGTGTGAGACTCTGGAACAGGTTGCCCAGTGAGGTTGTGAATACCCTCTCCCTGGAATCATTTAAAGCCAGGCTGGATGCAGCTTTGAGCAGCCTGGTCTAGAGGGAGGTGTCCCTGCCTATAGCAGGGCTCTGGGACTAGATGATCTTAAAGGTCCCTTCCAACTCAAACCATTCTATGATTCTACAATTCTTCCACAGAGGGAAAGTAAATCACTAAATCACTGCACTGCGGCCCATCTTGTCATAATTAAATATATTTCTGTATCCAAGCTGTTATGCCAAGCATTTACTTGGATAAATGCTTAAGCTCTGACACGAAGAGGGATAGGAGACATACACTTTCAAAAATAAATAAACCCTGGAACAATGCAGTCAAGCTAACAGTAGGAAAAGAGCTATTGTTTTCTTTAAATACTACACTGATAAAGCATGAAAATTTCATCTAAAACCAGTAAGGAGTACTCTTTATGAGGCTTTGCTAGAAGGCACTGTAAAGCATTCAATTGTCTGAAATCTTAAAAACTAAAGAGTGTTTGTGTGAATAGAGTTTAAAAAAACTGAGAGTAAATCCAGCAAAAATAATCAAAACTGCCTGTTTCTTAGGGGACTTCCATGTTGCAAGTCCAGTATCACGTGTCATCTTCTAGTCTTTGCCTGGGCAAAGGCCTTTAACTGATTCACACTAAGTCCTTCACTTGAGGGAACAAGTTCATTATTCTGTTGCATACACGTCCAATCTTCTAGTTTTATGTTTTTGTTGCCTTCTTTTTTAATGTTTTAATAACATATATATATATATATATATATATATATATATATATATACATATAAGAGGTTTTGTTATTTAGATACATAAACTATATATTTTATATGCAGCTCAAGACAATTCTTGTTCACACAATACAGTCCTGGTAAGCCAAAGGGTTGGACACCTCTGGTTTAGAGAACCATGCTCTGCCAAATCGTTCAAGTTCCAATTCGTTCCTTGAATAATTGAGCAAGGCAAAAATATTTCAGTCATGTAAACAACTGCTTCACAGAAAAAAGAAAAAAAGAAAAAAAAGGGCTAAAGGAATGGATGCAGTAAATAAATCTCCACAATGTCAAGGAGTCCTGGAGAATAAGCATTCACATCAGTACTGAAATGTGTTTATACTGTTGAAAAACCCTCTCATAAACCATTGTGAACAGTCTGCATAGAATGTGCTAGCCAGGGACATGAGAGGATCTAGTCCAGTTCCCTACTTTGTCATCCACTCTCCTTAGGAGCTGAGTAGGCAGAACAAGGCTAGAGATCATACTGAGAGCTTTGAGCAGGTTAGAACTGCTGAAAGACCCATCCAGAGATGCAATTTCACATTTTCAAAGTGTCACTGTGACCAGACTGCTAATTAATGTGCATTCTTCAGTTAACATGGCTTGACTGATTCCAGGACAGCTTGGTTAACTTGACCAAGACTGTGCTTATTTATTTATTTATTTATTTATTTATTTTTATGTAATGTAGATATATGAAACATGACCTGTGTCTTAGCATATCATCTCTCTTTCTGTAAATTGAGTATAGTAATCATCAGTGGAATTGTATGCAGTTAAATTCAGTGAAAACACTGAGGCTTTAAGGCACTATTACTAGGAAGGGAGATACCTCTAAATACAACAGATCAGATGAATCGTAGTGTGAAACTACTGGCTCCATCTCTGCCATTTTGTGCTTGCTACAGTATCAGTGCCAAGAGCAGTGTGCCCAGCTTTTCAGGGCTCTGATGCCCTACAGGTCTCCCCAGAACTAGCACAGCAGCACAGCAGCTTCCTGGTCAGCACAGACATCACAGTGCACCAAACAGGACAAGGTTCCCCACTTGGGGAACTTCTAACCCATCAGAATCTCAGAATGATGGTGTGGAACAACACATCCGGGTAGGAACTCACACCTGATCCACTTCACCCTTTGCTGCTAGTCCAGCTACAGCACACAGATCTTGTCCATGAGCCAGCTGTAAACTGGTCTTGGCTGCCAGCACTCTTTAGGAATCGCTGCTGAACAGATGTGGTCTACTAATGGTCTAGACAGGTATCACCTTTTTCAGCTGTGCCAATACCTGTTTACCAGGCTACAGTATTTCAGGAGAGAATTGAGGGGCTACTCTACTGCCTCGAGTTGCTAAGGCTGCACAACTGTGGAATATAGACTGTTAACATGCTGTAGGAAACAAAAGGTGCAAAGGACACCTTTCCCAGCCACCATCATACACCTCTGCTGTAGCAAGGAGAGAAAAGGTTCCTTAGGAGGTCCAGGAAGTAGTCATGGCACTGAGCTGGCTGGCATTCAAGAAGCATCTGGACAACACTCTCAGACATATGGTCTGATTTTTGGGTGATGCTGCGTGGAGCCAGGAGTTGGACTCAGTGATCCTTGTGTGTCTCAGGGTATTCTTTGATTCTATGAAAATGGTTTATAGACACCAACCCAGGGAACTGCAAGATATATGCCCCCTGACTAGATCCACCAGTGATCTATATATATCAATATGATACATAACTTGCTTTTAGGAAGTGTGCATGCTTTGCTATGTTATTACCTAGTAATTTCACTTCATTTTACAGAGGTGCCTCCTTATGGTATAAGAATTGATTTCAGTCTTACTCCAAAAGCACTAATAAACCATTGGTATTTTCTTTTTTCTTCTATTCTGTCTTATCTGGCATCTCTGACTCAAGGAAGTATAGAGTTGCTAAGGTTGTCACATAGATGCTTTGGTCAACTACACATTACTTTTACTCAGAAGAGGAAAGGCAAGACTGTCCATTGGGGAAAATTGCCTTTCTTCTTCCTTGAGGATTTCTTCAAATAGTGGTATGGTGCTAGACAAGGTGGTGCAGCTGGAAAGCATAACTAACCAAAGAACACTGAAAGAAAGACAGACAAAGCTCATGGGATTTCTGCACAATGATGGTCCCTGCCTAAATGAAGGGAAGAGTGTTTTAGGGAGCAGCAAAGATATGGAGAGAGAAGGAGAGCAGAGAAAGTGAGATATTTTAAGTACAAACTCACTTTGCAAGAAAGATGGGATTTGAGAGATTTAAGGGAAATCTTTCCCCTGTACTACATCAGCCTGCATTATTGCACAGCCATGGCTGCTATGGGATGCAATTACTTAGTTACAATTGCTTACTAGCGCTGATATGGGGAAAGAACAGTTTTTGACACCTTTACCCATCTCAGAAGGAAGTAATTTCTCGTGAAAGCTTGTAACAGTCTATTCAGTGTTAACAATCACTGAGTCCCAAAAGGAGAGAGGTTGTTAGAAACTTGATCACCTCACATTTTTAACTGTAGCAAAAAATTTTCTCTAACCAATACTAAGTTTTTCATGTAGGGTGCAATAGCCTCAGCAAAACAAGCTATGTATGCCGGAAGACATGCCAGCCTTCTAAGCATAAAATCTGAACGAAAATTCTTACTTTAAAGAAGGCAGAAGAGGGACCACAAGCTGGTTCACGACATCCTGAGTAAGCTTAACCAGTGCTGCCTCCTGCACAGTCTGAAAAAGATCATTATGGGCTGGGAATATCTGTTCACTGGGGTCCTGAAGGTTAGAGATGCCTGAGAGTCCTGCTGGGCTTTAAGGCTGGAGCCAACTGAAACCGAACAGCTGAATTTGTGCTCAGCAGCATAAATTAGTCAAGATTCTCCAGGAAGACTTACACACACAATGAGATCATACACCTCTAAGTGAAACAGCTGCTGGGTGTGGGTTGAAAGTAGCTGCAGAAGCACCTAATGGGGTACTCCGGCTTCTCTGCAGACCTGGATCTGAAAAACATGGTGCACCAGTACACGAATCCCCTGCAGTTAGCCCTTATGAAACAGATTAGACGCTTTGCCCTACCATCCTGGTACTGCTCGTCTGAAGAATCTCACTCTGGAAAGTCCTTGGCCAGATACTGAAGGTCAAGGCTGGATGTAACTTGAAGACATTGACATAAAGCTGCTTGATACAGTAGCCAAGAAAATGTGAACCCTTTTTAGCTCCATGTTCTCAAAACTTGTCTCCATAGATAGCTCTTGACACATCGAATAGACACTGTTCTAGTTAGCAGAACTTTTTACAATCTACAGAGCTTAGAAAAACTTGAGTACTGAGTACTTTGAAATAATATCCACCTGCTGGAAGTAGCATTGGCTAATGGCTTTGGGCAAATGCTAATAAATCAAGTCAAATTGCTCTATAGCTAATGACTTGACATTAAATCATATTGTACAGAGGCGGTTGCTAGGCTTTTGTAATGGAAGGTTTTTCCACTCTTAAACCATGGAAGGTTTCAAAGGAGTAACTTGATAATGATAGTAATAAAGGCATGAGAACAGAGTAAAGGCACCGCATTTTTATAAGGCCAATCTATAAAGATATTTATAACAGTAAGCACCCTTACAACCTCCAAAATTCAGCACACAAACAACAACCATGAAATGAATATGCTTGGATGACTGCTGAGCTTAATCCAGTACAAGTCGCAATCAATGGAGGGACGTCAGGGATGCTGGACTGAGTCCAGAAGTCAGCAAATAGAGCACAGTGCAGAATGGTGATCCGAGAGGCCTTCATACAGCAGGCTGAGTACATTAGACACTAGACAATATTCCAAGGGAAAATCCTCACCAGAGCAGAAACTGTCTCATTTTTGAGCTATTAAAAGCATGTTTTTCAACACCAAAGCCAAGGTCCCAAAGCCACAACCAACACTTTCCATGAAGCTTGGGTTTACAGCAAGTCTAGTCTAGTACAGTATCATTCCCTGCTTTGGAAATGGTATTAAATTGTTTCCACTCTCTCACCACTGTTTCCAGTAAAGAGGGTTTAGCACAGACTAAAGAAAGCAAACAGGAAAACTTCAGTTGCTTAGCAGTACAATAATATAGTTTCTGCAGACAGCTTGGATATCTTGAGTGCTGAAGGCTGGTACTTAGGGTACTTCAAAGAGACCTGGACAAGAGAAAACTTTCACAATTCTTTATGTATGTCTTCTTACTTCTGACATAGTCCTTCTCCTGCCTCTATCCAAGATAATGAAGATAAACTAAGAGTACAGACTGACTCCCCAGGAATTCAGTGGGCTTTAGACTGATGTCTGCATGGTGACATAATACAAAACCATGTTAATTTAAGGGTGTTGCTTTGATTTTGGTGCATGCATGTACAGAGGGTAAGATGACTTCTTGCTTGACTTAGGGAGGCAGCATGAAGACACAACTGTAGACACAAGCAGAGCAACACTTCCTGCTCACTACAATGCAACATCAGAGCATTGTTCCTATTGTTCATTACTTTCCCCTAATGTGAAAGTATCTAGACAGAGAAAACAAGATACACTCACTGTACAAATGTATTTAAGGTGTAAGAGTTATTTGCCTTCTAAGACTGACTTAACCAAAGGAATTATTTCTCTATTCTCTCCATTTAACTTGATAAAAAATGCTAATAATATATTTATTATGCACAAAACAATGTGTATGTCACTGCCTTTAACTACAGGCTTGTCAGAGAAAGCACAAGTAAAAAATAAAGCAATGAAATGTGGATGAAAAATACTCATCTGACATCTAGCAATGCTCCTCCATATTCCCTCAAGAAAGTGCAACTAGTTTTTAAGTATTCTTATCGATGGTAAGTATAGCAGAGCTCTAGTAAATCAGGAGAAATTTCTTCTTTAAAAATCGGGTTGGGTTTCCTACGTATAACGCTATGCTGTGTGTAACTGGAGAGGAGGCTGCTTAAGATGTAGAATACATGATAGGATCTGGGTGTGTATCCTTGCTGAGCAAACCAATGGTCTTGAACAATTAACAGGTGCCAATGTAAACATTCTTTTTTGATCATGAGAAACAGATGTATGAGCTCTTCTTTAACACGAATTCATTAGGAGAGAAAAACTGTTGATTACCAGCTGCTGTGCACAGCAATAACAGTGTAAGAGAAGCCACAGGCACCATGTCATCTTATGCAACCATCACCCTACTGACTCTCAGATAAATGTCTGTGGAGGAGACAGTGCCTCCCCCTTTGGGAAGCACCAGATGAACCTAGCATCTTTTATAATGCATCACTCACAGATGAGAAACCAAGATGCTGTAACTTGATCAGGACCCACATAGTGATTTGCATGCAGTATACTACTCCTGGCGCCATGCTTACACACTGTGGTGTCAGCCCCCCTCCTCAGAGCACAAGTATCCTCAGCACACAGCCACGTCAGTGTAGGAGCAATCTAACAAATGAGAGAGAGGAGGTGAGGAAAATATTTCAGTCTTCACTTGAAACATGCCGGAAATTGCCCTCAATGCAGTGCATCCTCCTGAAACTCCATCAGGCTCCAAGCTTTGATCCTCTGGCTTCAGCTTTACATGTTTCCTTCATCAGAACTAGCCTGACAATGCACAGGAAAATGGCAAAAGGATTTGTTTACACTGTACATTGGCTCCCTGCTCACCTGTTACATGATTCGGCATTATATAAATGGCTCAAGGTGTCACATTCCTCATCTGGGCACTGGCTCTCACAATAATCCAGGCAATGTGACTCTGAGCTGTTGGTGGGGCTATTTGTGAAACTAACTGATGAGCAGGACCACCACAGAGTGTTCTTTCTATTTTTATGGGTCGGCACATCACTAGATCATCATCTATGGACAGAAAAATCCAGAGAGCTTCCATGATCCACATCCAACCTGGCAGAGCACCAATGGGATCTCAGTATCATTTTCCCAACTTCCTGTTTTTCTGAGAACCAGTTTAAAGGGTGATCACATCATAGCTTCAGCTGCTTGCTTACTTGTATAAAACAAGTATTTCATGACCTTGCATAAGGTTTTTTTCTTTCCCTCCACACTGATTATCTGGTTGAAAGCCCAAAGAAACCTGAGAAAACTTCAGACATGGACTTCAAAGGGCTCTATAATTGGCCTTTTTTCATCTATCCCTTTAATACACTCCTGGCATTTTATGCCACACATTGTATTCAATAAATCTGATACCATTCTCCTACAAACCTCAAAGCATTCCCAGTTATTATCACTCCATGATAACTGAGGTAAATATTATTCTGTGGCTGATTTGATGGCTCCTGAAAGCCAGGGGAAAGGATTTATCCAGTTGGTGCCACAACTGTGACAGGAATCTTGCCACTTCCTCCCGACAAAATAGCCTTCCAAGGCACATTTCCTCCATTTATATACTGGACTTGTTTTGAAAAGACAGACTGCAACAGCCAGTGAATATCACCTCTTTTTCTTCTAGCATGGAGGCCTCCTGGCTTCACAGCCTGGAGGCGTTCCTCATATGTTGTCCTCTAACTCACTATTGGAGCATGTTGTCCAGTTTTGGGCAAGCCTGTGGGTAATGCCAACCTGTCCTTCAAATAGAAGTCTTTTAAGCATAACAGTGCATCAATTCATTCAAAAAGGAAATGTATAGTAGCTGTGATGAGAGTTCACAGCTGCACTGCTGCTGTATTCACGCAAACGGTTTGCTTGCTTGGTGACTGCACACTCCTCAGAGAGATTCCCTGTTATCTGGTGCACGGGGGCCTGGCAATACTTCCACCAGAGAACTTACTAGAGACCCTCCTCATAGGGATCTGTGTGGACCACATCAAGACAACAGGCTTAGAAACATTCTCCTCTTTTTCTGATGCAGAACAAGTCCAGACACAGCAGGAAAATCACATCTTTACCTCAGCATTCAAGCAGTCCTTGTGGCCAACCAGGACAGAAGTCTTCTCACATCTTCAAACACTGTGGTGCCTTTGTTCTCAAGAAAAAAATGATCCAATATTTCATGAAACATAACAGCTTTTGGACTACCAAATAAAAACTTTTCATCCTTTTTTTTCTTTTTTCTTTTTTTTGACAAACATCAAGTCATTATTACAAATGTAGATAAAAATGAAAGCTAACTGAACCTTTTATAAGTCTTTGTTTAGGATACAAAAATCTTTCCAAAGTAAGTCCGGTATCTCCCAACTGGTTTTAAAGTGGCCTGCATCATAATTATTCCACATGTCTACTACAGATAAACCTGCACTAAAAGAAATCTTACTATACAGCAATTTGGAATGTGGTACACTTATTTCTGAGATATGGATCTAATTGATCTCATAGATCACTTTCCAGAAAGAAGCAGTGAAAATTGAAGGGTGGCTACTGAACTAAGGGATCTCTTAGAGAAGTTGTGATATGGTATCTTATGTCTTTTTCTATAGATGGTCTCTCTTGCACTTTCAAAGACAAATAGAGCAATCCAAATGCTGTTAACTCTAGTCTAGTTTACAGAAAGGGTTGGATTTAGGAGAAGGCAGTACATGGGTGATGTAAAGGTTGCCTATAACTCCTGAATTTCAGTTTCTGACCCAAGCCCACATAGCATCCAGTGCAAAACACTGAAAAGGAAGAGTTGTTCTGCAGAACATGAAGGACTCGTGCATTTAAATTGTACCAGAGCTGATATACTTCTGTCATCTGTTCAAAAGCTCTCCATCATGGAAACTACCTTTTAATATTCTTGACTTTCGCTTATTTACTCATGCCCAATATAATCCATGACTAATTCCTCCCAGGTCTGCGAAGGGCAACAGAGTCCATTCAGGAAAGCCTATGACTATGTAGTGGCATTGTATTCACTTGCAAAGATTAATTATTTCCAAAAAGTGACATACAGCACTGATATTTCTTTCTTGAGACACTGCAAGAATGACACTTCCAAGTGCATATAAGATAAAACATAAACTCAGTCTAAGCTCATATTAGCCCAACTGCTTTAACTCCTTACACATTTCCAGCCCACAATGACTTCAGAAAGAATTAATTATCTCTCTCTAATTTTCTCAGACCTTAATAAAACAAATAAGCAAAGATCCATTAATTTAAGAGAAGCCTACCATACAAATGTTAACATTTTCCCTGTTTCATTAGTACTGCATGATAAAACCTTGCTCACAACTGAACCTGACCTCACAGACCAAACGATTAGTCAACAATGACATTTTGGCTATCTGATTTAGTTATCAAACAGCCAGAGCAGATCATGCAGCTACAGAAAGAGTAACTTTCTTCTTATCATGCATCTTCTTAATCTTATCACCTACAGAGCAATTTACCTACTTATTTCAGATCAAAGTAGCTTTAGTAAACAAAGCTGACACCTTGCAAGGCAGCAGTTACAGATAACTTTCTTAAATGGTGCAATATATGGAATAGCTGAACTGCAAGTTTAGGCTTTAAAGATAGGGGAACTTTATCAGTGCCAGTGTCAAGGCAGCCTTTTCAACATGTGCTGGCACACAGGCGCACACTCCACATGCTGCCATCAGAAACATTCTCTTTCAGAGCAAAAAGAAAAAACAATGGAGAAAACAAGATCCTTAGAATACAGAAATGATGAGCTCTGTTACTTTCTCTTGTTAAAGTTGGAAGGATTTTGACTTCAGCAGCAATAAGTAGTCAACAAAGCAGGTATTTACACTGACATCCCATCAGCAGAGATCTCCCATATTGCAGTAGGTTAGTCATGTGCCAGTGAAAACCACTAAGATCCCCTCTTTCTCCTCTCTTGGGTGCCCAATAAAGGTTCATTAGATGTTGACATGGAAAACAGAGAATATGTAGCCATCTTATATTTTCTTATTTTCACATATTGAACTCTCATATTCTATATTTTGACGCTCCAACATTTTGCAAGCCAATCTAGTTTGAAAACACCTTCAGACAAGGCTTGCCAAAGAAGGTTGGCTTCACCCTAATCACACCAGGAAATTCAGTGATGGAAAAGCCATGTTACAGGTACATAGCCTCTCCAAAATACCACATCTGGCAGGGTCTCTCCAAGAGGAAGCTCAGGGAAAAGCAATTAGTCTTGCCTCAGGTACCATTACAGGCTGAGGCAATCATTAGAAGTAGCTAATGGCTTAGTCAGACACTAATCCTTGCCACTTGCCCCTGCATTCTATTACTTCTTTTCAGCACACTGGAAATAAATCTAACTAGCCAGTGACATCATTTCATTAAGCAAGAAAATTAGGGAAGTAGTTGGGTAAAAGATGATGATTTATACATCCATTTCTGACCTAGCAGCAAATAACTGTTTTTACACCGTAACAACACGTAATGCTTTCAGCAAACTAATCTAAATTTCTGCCAAGCCATAATTCTCACTTGGGCTTTTCTCTCATTATTGTAGGTTAAAAAAAAGATAGAAGAAATAAATTATAAAAGTGTGTGGGTGGGTGTGTATACACAAAGGAATAGTCACTCAGTTTGTTCCTTATTCATAATAAATCTCCGCATAAAATGCTAGGTCAGAATGATTTTCAGGTTATGAACTGAGCTCATAAAGCTGGAAGATTGCTAACAGTTGGCCAAATTACCCTTGGGTCACAATGTTCGTGGCACCTGTACACTCATTTTCTCCCTTTTATCTTCTAGTATACTGTAAAAGAGTCAGCCTGCTTGATCATTTTATGATCACAAGAAGGTAGCTATAGAAGGAGCGAAGAAACAAAGAGGGTATGAAAAAATAATTATACAGAAATTAGTAACAGCTATAATTAGTACACAAACTAAAATTTAAATAAGGAAAATATTGTAGTAATGAAGAGAGAATGGCATTAATCTATCTGGGGCGATGAGTGATTCCCTGAGGTTATGAATAATATGACTGATAGCATTTCAGGTCCACGTGTCCCACCTAAAGGAGATCCACAGTGGTCAAAAGTGGTATATCCTGATGTGATGTTTGCTGGCTACAGAGATCAGTTGATGATTTAAATCTAATTCCTCTTAGAGGGCAGAAGTGAGGATGTTGCCCAAGAAGTTAAGCAGGCTCATGTTATTTGGCAAAGGGAAATAAACCTTTCATGCAGATTCGCGCCCCTCATCTAGTTTAAGGGGAAGTCTGATCAACCTGCTGAATGCAGCACAGCCACATCTGTCCATTTATTTATGTAAAGAAACTATAGTAAATCTCACTGCTAGGCAATTAGAATGCAGCCACTGAGAATACACGTATACCATTTTTAATCAACTCGGAAGCTATTATTTCTATCCCTGAGAAAAGACTTACTAAATATTGGACTTTTTCATTCAACATTTATTGCCTTTCACTAGCTCCTGGTGAAACTGAGGTCTCTAAAAGCAAAAATAATGTTCCCTTCATTCTCTATTGGATATGCAAACTTAAGCACACATTTGCCAGCCTTTCTACCAGCTTTTCAACCTTTCTACCAGCATAAAGCAGTGTAATGTGCAATCCTGCATTTTGTGACAGTCACAGCTCTACAGTTCACTCTCTGGATGAAGGTCACATCATGGCTGTCCATAAATCTCTGATTCTGACAGCCTCAGTCACCATAGGGTCAAATATCAGTTCATACCCTGATGAATCATAGGAAGTACATAATCTTCTCTCTCATGAGTGTCCATTTGGAGAGTCACAAGGAAGCAGAATGCATAAATATTTACACTATTTATTAAAATTATAATGCACACAGAGCTCAGAATGCATCCCTTCAGGCAGGCTCCAAAATACAATAGCATAACATTCGCTTGCCATAGAACAGCTCCATCATGCCCCATACCTGTTCAGCCAAAAACTGCTGAAGAAGCCAGTCAAATCCTGGCTTTACTACATACCAAATGTCATCAGTAAAGCTGGATAGATTCAGGCTCAGGGGAATGTGAGTATATTCACATGAAGATTAATTGTTCCCACAGTCATACGTAGGACCTCTTGATAATGTCTTGATTTATCCTATCTTGGCTAATACACAACTGTAGGTAGCCAGTTCAGTTTCACAACTGTACCTTCCTGCAAAGTGAAAGGAAAAGGAAAAGCTACTGTGCCTCTCACTTCATGTGTTAGCCCCCAAGTTACAAGGAAAGAAAAAAATGGAAAAAATTGAAATATATACTTTGTGTAAGACTCTCAGTCTGGTGTGAAAACCTTAGCCCATGGGAAGCCAGAAGCATGAGAAAACGTGCTCTGTAGGTATGAATTTTGGATAATTATCTACTGGAATTTCAGAGGGGAATGCACATGAGCAGCTGATAACAGGGCACTGACAATGTGCTGCGAGATGCAGGTCAACCACAAACACTGCTGTGAACTGTTATTTCTAGGTTCTTATTCCTATAGCGCTCTGAGGTTATATAAACAGCAGTCAGAAAAAAAGCTGTAAGCACATATGCATCACATAAGACCAAAAAGACCTTTCCAAGTATAAATTTGCACCAAAATTGCTCCAAATGTTCCTACAGACTGTGACTGCCACCAGTATGTCCCATTCAACACCTAGCTTCAACTGAAAGACAACTCTCAAAATTGTTGCTCTGATTTGCATCAGGAGTGAGGAGTAAAACCCTAAAGTTTGCTAATACCTAACAACAAGTAAATCCATCCCATGTCCTTCACTAACCTTGATGCTGCTCAGACCTTCTACATCCCTTCTTACAATCCATTTTATATGATTCTTATCAAAAGATGCCTTCAAGATCTTTTTATGGAACACGCACAGGACTGTTTGTGTATCATAAGTTTCCAGGCTCCTCAGAATACACCAGTGCAGTGGGACAATCATTTCCCTTGTCCAGCTGGCAGTGGCCTGGGTTGCTGTGCCCTATCTGGAATGCAGCTGACTTTACTTGCACTTTTTTGCCAGATAGCCAGAGAGTATTTGTGTTTTCAAGCCATCACCCACAGCAATTTTATAGAAATAACAAGTATTATCCAGCACTATTCAATAGCATTAATTACATTATTACAAATCCTGTTCTCAGGTTCATTCACCTCCTCCCAGGCTTGTACTGGAGCCTGACTCACACTTCACCACAAATTCCCACTCTTCTTCACCACTGAGTTAAGATTTGATGGATTTAAGAATACCACCTGCAGGACAGCCTTTCAAGCCTATTGTCATGCCAACAATTGTCGATTTTACTGGTGCCTCCAGCAATTTATCAGACACTGTCTCCAGGCTTTTGCACCAGGAATGCAGTCCCCAGTGCGGCTGCTAACATGCTGCCTTGCTGTTCCCTAGGAGCCAGCTCTGTGGATGGAGGACAATGAAGTGCTACAAGAAGAGGCTGCAGAGGTTTATGTTTATCAGGTAGCTGATGAACCAGTCACCTGCAGACCCTACCACCCTCTGTCCTGTAAGGAAAGGAAGCAGCCTGCTGGGTTTCTTGGAAATTTGCATTTGTTTCTTTGGAATTTGAAAGTCTGAGCACTGTTCTAAAATCAGATGCAAGAACTAAATCTATAGGGTAGCACACAGTTCAAAATAACCTCAAAATGCACTCAACGGGGAAAGTAAAATTCCTCCTCCAAGCCTGGAATATATATATATAAATATAATATATTAAAATATTATATATTGTGTGTGTGTGTGTGTGTGTGTGTGGCAGCTGTTTCTGTGCTGCTTTGTGAGTTTCAGCTGTCACAGCTATTAGCAATTGCATGCAGCAGACCACCTTGTGGCCACCACAACTTTTCACAAGCCTGTTCAGTACTTTTCATTCATTTTGTTCCCAGGCCTCTGCTGTTACCATGGTATGAGTAATCGACTCAGGAGACTTTGAGAGGTTCCATGGCTCAATTGAGATAGCTTTGCATTGGGGGACCATATAAACAATGGGAAAATATTCAAAACTAACCAGCAAACTTAAGGAACATCGTCACGATTATATTCCTCCTGGCCAATAGGATTTATATTCTTGCATTATTAATTAGATATATTTAACTGACAGAGAATGACAGCAAAAAGCATTTCAACTTACCCCACAGCAGAATCAGAACATCTAAGTATGATCCAAACATGCAGTGTGAGAAACCTTTGCTAGATGCGGGAGAATGAAAAACTTTGAAATCATCACGTCAGAACAATGCACGTGGAATGCAAGAAAAGCCTTTAAACAAGCATAGCCATACTGTATTTTGTTGTAAATCTGCTGGAAAAAAAAAAATGGGACTGCAGCTTGAAAAGGCAGGCAGATGGATTATCTTGTCTGACAAGTAAACAAGTCTGTGGATGAATAATTAAAGAGTAATTTTCTAGCACCCTAAGGCATATATTTTTCTCTTAATTAAATTCACATTAATATCTGCAATTGCTACACCAATGCTAGTTCTTAATTCCTCAATCTCCTATAACAGATTTTCAATAGATATTTCTGCCAGGTTTCTTCACTGCACTTGATACTGTTCTTATACACAGAAAACATCCTGCAGTCCTGATGGTTGCCTACAAAAAGTGAAGGTTCTATCCCTAATGTCAAAGTACATTACCATTACCCTTACCATTCCTTCCCCTGAATTTTGTGTCTAAGGGACAGGGAGGGTTAAGACTTACCACCTTGAACTACCAATAAATGTAAGTTCTGTGTTTAAGTACTGTGCTGAATTGAGGTCAAAGAATATAGCTTCCCACCTAAGGTTAAGTGGGCCTTATTGGAAAAGAGATAGAAGAAAAACAAAAGAGGAAAAGGAAGGAGATAGAAACGCTAGTGAAGTAGCAATGAGAAGGAAAACAACTGTTTGGTTTACTGCTTTCTTGTATTTGCTCTGTGTTTCAATCTGCACATTCTGCAATGTATACACTTTGTTTATTGATTGCTTGCCACTGTTAAATGTAAGGTTTCATTCTCATGCCTTGTCTATCCCAGTATTTACAATAAGAGGTACAATCAAGTAAGTCACTGGGAAATAAAATCTCTCCAGAAGAGAACAAGAATTCTTTAGAGAGAAAATCATAAATGTCATGAGATAAATAATTCCGGATTCAGAGCAATTAATACTTCATGTGTCACCATATAAACAATACTCTGCATTGTTTATGCATTTTATACAAGAACTGGAAAGTAGAGAGAAAATAATCTTTATAAATTCTTAAAAAAAAAACACATAGCCAATCTTCATTCCTGCTGTAAGGTGGACATAAATAAAATGTAAACAATACATGGTGACAGGTAAACATTAGTCATGAAGTAAACATAAGCTGTGGTATAGCTGACTTCCTAGCATTAGCTTTAAAAAAAAATTAAATATCTAAAATTCAAGTAAGGAAATGAAAGTTACTTTACTTATTGCTCTGAAGTTGGATATGTAGTCACTTCTGACAATGCCACGAGACACCTCAATGCATTCTCAGAAATCTAACTGCGGTTTAAAATGTCACACCTTTCACTTAAATGAAGCAAGTTCTGTAATCAGGTTACTGCAAACGTGGAATTGCAAATGCATCAGTCTCTTTGTTCCCTTTCCATCCCAACAGAGGCCTGCTAAGCTTTGCTCTCAATAAATCATTTTTATTTTTTGAAAAATAAAAATTGCATTACAGCATCATGGCTGATTGCTAGGTGAAGATTCACTGTTGAGCTCTTGTCCTAGATTGCTGAAGTAAACTAGACAGATGCCTTCATACCAATCTGTAAGAGCTCATCAAAGCAAAATTGCACAAGATTATTCCTCTTCAATGTTCTTTGCCAGGTATACCTTTGCCCTCCATCAAATTTGTCCTCCCATCACCTTCTCCCTTTGATGCAGGTGGTATCCACTTTCTTCACAAAATGCTCATTTCTGTTAATTTCTACTCCATTTTTCCATATTGTTAATTATCATGTTCAGCCTGCCCAGAGGAACTCTTTGAGTGATTCTTTTCGTTGTTTTGTTTTCTAAGTTATTAAAATCTAGGATGTGCATTCTATTGGACATGTTACCAGGCAGACTGCCTGACACTGTAGACTGATAATTTACTTCTCTTCACCCTTCCTTGCACTTCTCCATCACAAATCTTGTTACCACTTTGAAAGCACAGTGACCTGAGAAGTGCAGATTTCTGAGTTACTTTGGCACTACTGTTATAATAACAGTAGCAATTTCCAGAACATAGAGGAAGATGTGTTTACGTGGAATGTATTGTCCTTATGCCAGAAAGCCATGATATTGTCCCTGTGGGGGGGAGACAGGGGAAGGGTTACCAAGTGAACTTTCACATTCAGAAATCAAACTGAAAAAAACATGTTTTTCATTCTGCATCTATCAACATGCAAGTAGAATAAAGCAATGCAGCCATAAAGATGAGTGAAGACCATTATTTCACTACTTTTGGTCAATCAAATGAGAGTATGCACTTATACTGCCACATAACTACCTGACAAACATGTAAGAATCAACTCCCTTTTCTATCCATTGGTCTCTAAATTTATATCCCCCTTTAATTCCACAAACCTTGATGACTCCTAGTTTCTGGGATTTCTAGCTGTGTAGTTGTGTGTCTACAGATACAGCTGCAATGTGACACAGCTGCCCTTTCCACACTGTTGGCTGAGAGGAACATGATGAAGAGCTGCCATTAGAAAATAGATCAAAAGACTGCCACTGCTGCTCACTGAGCCAATCTGCCTTACCTGACATCAAGGCCAAGGAACTGCAGAAAAGCCTCAGTGAAGTGCTGAGAAACTGAAATGCAATGATGAGTCACCTGAGCTGGCTGCCGAATATCCACCCAGCTATTCTGTGACTCTCCATCATCCATAGGACAGGGGGAGAAAATATAATCCATTCTTGCACTATGCCCTTGGTCTCATCTGGCTGCATACCATGGACTGCAGACCTTCACAAACAGAAAAGCAGTCTTCTATGCCCACAGTGCCTTCAGGAAACATCCACTTTGGTTTCTTCTGTAGACTGCAAGGGAATCAGTGCTCTAGTGCCTGCAACACTTCTTCCTTCTGCTCCAACCTTTGTGCTTGCAGAGTTGCTTCTCACACTGTTTTACCACATACCTTATTGTTCCAAAGTTTTTGCCCTTTCTTAAAATATTGTTATAGTGATACCACCAGCTTTACTGACAGTATCCTGCAGTAGCTGTTTTGGTATCAGCTAGGACTGACTGTGCGCAGTGTGGGGCAGCCTCTGCCCTCTTCTCACAGTGGCCACTGATACACCCCACTGACAAAATTTTGCCAAATTAATCTAAGACAGATGGTAACACATTTTTCATAGGGCACTATATCATGGCTTTAAGAACTCAAAAGTGTAAGTTGGTGTATTGGGAAGTAAAGGACCAGTTCCCATAACAAATAACTACAACAGACATGGAAGGAGGCATGTACAAGCTAATAAAGAGTGTAAGTAACCTATACTGATAACATTCATTACTTACTTACATGGCAGCTTATTTTGCTGTTTTTCACAATCACCAAACAGGTATATTTGTTTAATCCTCTCATTGACAAGCTACTACCCTTATCCTCCATTTCAGAATAAGGAAACCACAGCAAAGAGACAGTTCGTACCTGGTCTTACCTAAAATTCAAGTCAAAATTACAACACTTTCTGTTGCCATTATACTCCTTAAGAGTTAAGGTCTGGCTTCAACCTGCAGTATTTGTTTAGCAAATCATCACCTTCACAGAAAGAAAGAAGTTGGAAATGTTTGAAAACAAACAACAAAGCACAATTAGCAATGTAACATTTTAAAATGTCCACCTCATACTTATAACACAGACTGAAAACAGTAGAGCTGTGCTCCTACAGTAAGAATAATAAGGGAAATTTTAGATTTTTTCTGATAGCTAAACACTCTGTGTTGTACCATTAGGCTTAGGAAATTAAATTGCTTTAGAAATAGACAGTGACAGAGAGAAAACATCAGATATAAAATCTACATTTAATTGAGCATTTTATGTTAGATATTAAAATATCTTTGACCAAATCATCAGATACAGTTAACTGGTATTCTTCCATGCAGGTCAACACACTCATCAAATGTTTACCCAATCAAGATCCGATCAATATATATATGCATCTACCTACTTATGCTGCTAAGGCATTGTTCCATGTAGTTTCCCTGTAGTAGCTCCAAATGTCTAAAATGCAGCTGTATTTACCTTTTTGATATGTCTGTATTTTTTATTTCAGTCACTCAGCTACTCATTATGTGATAACAAAAAGCATACACCTGTAAGAGCAGAGTCATAGGGACAGCAGCCCTCTCTTTTTCTGTACCTCAGATATGTTTCCTTCACATCACAATGAGCTTTTAGCCTAGCCCCAGACTGAGAGAACAGCTTTGTCTCCCTGCTGTCTTAATACTTTCCCCATTCTGATAGTGAAAAAATAAACAAGGCATCAGCTATGCTACTACAGAAACACTTTGCTTGGAATGTAACTGAAGACATTCAAGTTCCTAGCACAGAATATCTTAGGAAACCATTAGATGTACAAACTTTTGGGATAGAATGGCTAAAAATCAACATGCAACAGGTGAAAAGAAGCACCTTCTATCACCTGTTCCTAAGACAATTTTCTCCTCAGTCACTTCTGCTATCAAAACATATCTCAGCTAAAATGAATTCTGGTAGAGCAATAATATAACTTATAGCAGAATTTGCTATAAGCGTGATCTGAAATTTCATGCTAGAAACTTTTATTAAGGCCTATTACTAATGTAAACAATATGCAAAACAGCCAAAGCAATTTCAATAGGGTATTTACGTGCATTTCAACAGCTGTTCTGAAGTAACAGCTCTTTCATCCATACAGCTATTTTCTGTGTCAAGTTATGAAGATTTGGGAACAAAATATTCTCACACAGAAGAACATCAGTAGTTGGTAATTAAGCAAGCTGTAATGTACAGCACAAGGGTAACACCAGTGAGGAATGATTGCCCTCTGACTAGGACAATAGAAAAGACAGAAAACAAATCAGGTTTTGCAATGGTTTTCCTGACAGTCTCCTCAAGGCCCAGTTCTCTATCTATAAAACAGGAAGAACAGTGCTCCCTTGTGAAACAGAGAAGCTGATCTCATTTGTGCTGTCCAGAGGATGCTGTGGATGCTACTAAACATTATTACATACAACTAATAAAGTTGAGGTTTTTTGTGGTGACAGGTGCAATCAATGAACAGCACCATAACATTTCCAAGAATGCCGCAGAAAAGATGAGCAGAAGCAAAATCTATAGCAGACAAGAGGTAACTTGGGGAAAACAAGGTTTGTATATGTGGTTGAATACTCCTCAACTATTTCTGATAAAGGGGCTGTGGATTCTGGAAAACTCTGTAATGATGCCAAAGTAGTTGGGTAAATGTGACTGGACAGATAGAGGAAAGTACATCGTCTCAAACCACAAGAATATTTTTGTGGCGCAAAGAGTTAACTTGTTCTGTGCTGTCAAGATCTTAAATGAAAAAAAAAAAGATATAAATACTGATCATCTGCAACTTAGCTTTACAAGGAGAGAAACAGAAAATTGATCAAATAATGATTGAATAATGGTATATAAAATTTACTCATGAAGCACAACTAAGAAGAAATGCCTGCACCCAATGTTCCCCTATAAACTCCTGAAAACTTTGAACTTTGAAGGGCCACCTTGGTGTACTAGGAAGGTATGCAAAAAGCAGTCAAAAAAACTTGATAATCTGAAGCATCTTGAGCAATCTGGGGAGCTCTTGCAAACCTCATGAAGTTCAGAAAGGTCAAGTGTAAAGTTCTGCACCTTACAAGGTCAGGGCAATCCCAAGCACAAATACAGACTGGGTGGAGAATGGACTAAAACCAGCCCTCAAGAGAAAGATCTAGGAGTGTTGGTTGATGAGAACCTCAACATGAGCCAGCAGTGTGTGCTTGCAGCCTAGAAAGCCAACCATATCCTAGGCTGCATCCAAAGAAGTGTGGCCAGCGGGTCAAGGGATGGGATTGTTCCCCTCCACTCTCTACTCGTTAGGGCATGGAGCTGCTGAAGCAAGTCCAGAGGAAGGCTACAAGAATGCTCAGAGGAATGAGGCACCTATCCTTTGAAGACAGACTGAGAGAGTTGAGGTTGTTCAGCCCGGAGAAAAGAAGGTTCCAGGGAGACCTCATGACAGACCATCATTTACATAGGCCCTGCAGGAAAGATGGGATGGACTCTTCATCAGGGAGTGTAGTGAAAGGACAAGTAGAAATAGCTTTAAACTAAAAGAGGATAGATTTAACTATAAGGAAGAAATTCTCCATTATGAGGATGGTGAGGTACAGGTTGCCCCAAGAAGCTGTGGATGCCTCATTCCTGGAAGTGCTCAACATTAGGTTGAATGGGGCTTTGGACAACCTTGCCCAGTAGGAGGTGTCACTGACCGTGGCAAGGGGCTGGAACCAGATGGTCTTTAAGGCTCCTTCCAACCCAAGACTTTCTGTAGTTCTATCGTTCTGTTACTAGGAATTTGTTTATGTTTTCTCTGAGTTCACAACCTTGCCTGCAGGAAGGGATAACTGAAAAGTTATTCTAGTGGCTTTGAGTAGATGAGGTGTGAAACATACCATGTGCAGCTGCCTACTCTGCTACAGTTTTCAATGATGCATAATACAATCTATAAATGTAGACAGTCTTTTTTCTGAAGGAACTAAAATGCTGTTGACACAACCCTGTGCCCACAATAATCCACGGTTGTCTTGTTAGATTATGTTTCTCCTTAGATAAGATAAATATATAAACACTTCCGCAAAATAATACAGCAAAATTTTAAGATAGAGAATAAACTATTATCATTTCAAAATGAGACACAGACTGTAAAGAATATAAATCTGGGAAAAGATTCTGCAGCATATGGCTTTGCTTGTCTCAGTAACATGTTGCTATCTCTTGATTGCACTAATGATGATTAGAACTGTACCATTAACAGAATCCATGGCCCACAGTGACAGTTTGCAGAGTTCATGGAGGCTGGTAGTATAGCTGGCATTTGAATAGGACTAGGGAACAGCAAAGACGTCTAATATCTGTCACAAATCCACCTAGATGGATGCCGAAACCCTGTCAGTCTGGGGATCTGATCACACTGGGATACATTTCCTCTTACCAGTCTTAGATTTGGCTCTCACAAAAGAGCAGTCCCAGATCATAGTCATGCACTGTCTGTTTTTACAAAAAAAATAGAAAGGAAGTTGACCTTGCCTGCGCAGAGGACCAAAGGGCAGACTCCTGAAGTCCCCTGGCACACTTACAACCAGCATGCCTGTTGTTTACAGCTTTCTTTTCAAATTTAGAAACAGGGCCTTTTCTCGTTTCACTTGTTCCTGGCCGCAAAAAGGTCTCCAGCTATTTGTGTATGTTGCAGAGGTGCCAAAAGACACACAACACAGCTGGCAGCTTCCAGGGGCCTTGGCTCCAGTAGTACTGCAACTATCCAAACTTTTTTGGAAGCTACTTTATTGCAGCAAATCTTTTTTTTTTTTTTTTCTGGGGACACTTTGATCTGAGAACCTCTCTCTCTATATGCTTCCTGGCCTGATAACTCTTTTTAAACCTCAAGGTTAGAAAAGGGTGCAGAATGACTTCACTTCCTTCATAATCTATTAACAAGTTCTTTTATTCTCCATCATGAGCTGGTTCAGATGAAATACAAGTTTTTTAACCTATCCCACAAAATGTGAGATGCACTGCAGCTTGGTCAATGGTGCAATAGTTACGTTCTTCATATGCCTACTGCATCTTTAAATCTTCTAAAGCAAAGAAAGGTCAGGAGCAATTTTTTTCATTCTTTCAGGAACTTTCTTTTGAACGTTTCAATTCACATTGTTCTTATTTACTTATCCAACAAGCATAAATTTTGTCTGTCTTAAAAAAAAAAAGAAAAAAGAAAGAAAAATAGAAATATGTATACTAATATAAAAAAATTAACTTGTTTCATTCAATGAAAATCCCCAAACTGAATTTTTTACCTTCTCCCTTTTTTTATTTACAATTTAGGTGAAAGGAAAGAAATCAGAGAAAGAACATGATGGAACTAGACTGTAACTTGTTTGCATCGCTTCTCCTTCATAGAATCGTAGAATGGCTGGGGTTGGAAGGGACCTCAAGGATCATCAGGTTCCAAACTTCCTGCCACAGGTAGGATTACCAGCTGCTAGACCAAGCACTAGATGAGAATGCCTATGGCCCCATCCAACCTGGCCTTAAACACCTCCAGGGATGGGGCATCCACACCCTCCCTGAGCAATTGGTTCCAGCACCTCACAACTCTCTTAGTAAAGAACTTAATCCTGACATCTAATCTAAATCTCACTTCCTTTCATTTAAAATCATTCACTCTTGTCATACCACCATCTACACGTGTAAACAGTTAATTTCCCTCATGTTTATAAACTTCCTTTAAATACTGGAAAGCCACAATGAGGTCTCCCAGCAGCCTTCACTTTTCCAGGCTGAACAAGCCCAGATCCTTCAGACTATCTTCACAGGAGAGGTGCTCCAGCCCTTGGATCATCTCTGTGGCTCTCCTCTGGACTCTCTCTAAAATATCCACAACTTTCCTGTGTTTGGGACCACACAAGGGCAGAGTAGAGGGGGACAATCATCTCTGTTGCCCTGCCAGCCATCCCTCTTCTGAGACAACCCAGGATACCACTGGCCTTCCAGGCAGCAAGTGCACACTGCTGGCTCATGTTAAGCTTTTCATCAACCAGGACCCATAGCACTCAGTTTGATGTCATCAGCAAATATGCTGAGGGTACACATGATCCTATCATCTATGTAACTGATAAAGATGTTAAAGAGTACCACCCCTGTGGGACACCACTTGTTACTGTCCTCTACCTGTAGAGCTATTGACTACAACCCTCTGGCTGTGATCTTCCAACCAATCCGTCAAATAGTCCACCCTTCAAATCCATATATCTCCAACTTAGAGATAAGGATGTAGTGGGAGACCATGTCAAAGGCCTTGCAGAAGTTCAGGTAGATGAATTTAGTTGCCTTTTGTTCACCAATGCCATCACTCCATCACAGATGGCCACTAGATTGGTCAGGCACAAACTTCCGTTGGAGAAACCATTCTGGCTGTCTTGAAACAACTGTTCATCCCTCATGTGCATTAACATGTCTTCCAGGAGGATCTACCCAGGCACAGAGATGAGGTTCACCAGGACTTCCCTAAGTCCTCTTTCCTCCCTTTCTTGTAAATGGGAGCAATTTTTTCTTTATCCAGTCTCCAGGGACTTTACCTGACAGCCACAACTTTTCAAATGTGATGGACAGCACACACACAACACAGTACTTGAGGTGGAGCCTCACCAGTACAAGGAGAGGATTACTTCCTTAGTCCTGCTCACCACACCATTTCTGACACAAGCCAGGATGCCACTGGCCTTCTTGGTTACCTGGGTATACTTCTGGTTCATGTTCAGCCAAGATCTCTTTCTGTCAAGCAGCTTTCCAGCCACTCCTCCCCAAGCCTGTAGGGTTGTCTGGAGTTGTTGTGACCAAAGTGCAGGACCCAACTCTTGGCCCTACTGAAGCTCATGCAGTTTGTCTTGGCCCATGGATCCAGTCTATCTAGGTCCCTCTGTAGTGCCTTACTACCCTGCAGCAGGTCAACACTCCCTCCCAACTTGGAATCATCTGCAAACTTACTGAGAGTGCACTCAATCCCCTCATCAAGATCATTGATAAAGATGTTAAATGGGAGTGGCCCAAGTATCAAGCCCTGGGGGACACCACTCATGACAGGCGACCAACTAGACTTACCTCCATTGAATACAAATCATAGGGCCTGGCCTTCCAGCCAGTGTTTCACCCAGCAGAGCGTGTATGCCCATCCAAACAATGGGCAGCCAGCCTCTCCATGAGGATGTTGTGGGGGATAGCATAAAAGGCTTTACTGAAGTCCAGGAACCACATCAACAATCTTACTTTCACCCACTGAGCGAGTCACCTTGTCATAGAACAAAATCAAGTTTGTCAAGCAGGATCTACCATTCATGAACCCATGCTTACTGGGCCTGATCCCTTGACTGGCCTTTAATTGATCCATGATGGCTGATTATCCGTTCTATAACCTTCCTTGACAATGATGTGAGACTGATACATCAGCCTGCTCCCATAGGACCCTGGAATGCCTATCATCTGTCGCCATGGACTTGTACACATTCAGACTCATAAGCTGGTCTTGAACTTGCTCTGCTCTTACAGTGGGGGGAAGTTTGCTCCCCAGCTCCCACCTAGAGGTTCAGGTTCAGGAATGTGAGGTTCAGGGATGTGAGAATCCTGGCTGCCAGTGAAGACTGAGGCAAAGAACTCATTTAGTATCTCACCCTTCTCTGTATCTGCTGTAGTCAGTTCTTTCCCATTGTACCAGAGGAGGTACACTCTCTTAGGCCTGTCTCTTCTGCCCTATATACCTGTAGAACCCTATCCTGGGATTTTTAACATCCTTCAGCAAGTTCAGTTCTGTCAGTGCCTTAGCTTTCCTAATCCCATCTCTGCAAGTCCAGACAGCATCCCTGTATTCCTTGTGTGCTTTAATAAACCATCTACAAGTAAACAAGAAATTGGAAAAACTGAAAAAACTATTTGTTTTTACATTTTTCTACATTTTACTTTTTTTTTCTCCCCCTACAAACTCCTCATGGTCAGAACTCAGTCATGTCAAAACACTTTTGCCCCTTCTTGTTTTGGGGTAACCTCAGTAAAAAGCTACAGAATGAGGCATTGCTAATATTTCAGTCATGCAGCATGTAATAGCAAATAGGTTAGTTTTGCTTAGATGCCTTTGAACATCATATTTCTCAGCTCAAAACAGGGAAGAAGAGTTGCTATCTGTAATCTTCCAATGCTGTCCTCTTTTTCAGTTTCCCCATTGTAGTACACCTCTCATCTGCCCTTCTCATTCAGATCCCATTCCAGTATCACCTAAAGAACTCTTCCTGCAACTTCTCACCACCTCCTTTTGGAGCAGATCACCCTCAGCTATGGAGAACCTCTTAGCTGCCATTCTTCACCAAGATCCAACTGGCACTGCTTCTTAATACTGCTGTCCAATATGAAGGTGAGACTCACAATGGAGGAGACGTTCTTGGGCCTAGCAGCTGCTTCAGCCAGTCACCCTGCATGATATGCAAACCTCAGCTGAGAATTGGATGGGTATTTTAAGAACCACAGATACACAGTCTGAAACTGTTTAACCCATAGTGATAGCAGCTGTTAGAATGACATACAGTAACATGTAAACTTTAATAACAACTGAATGCTCAAAAGAACACGGTGAGAATTCTTATCACAACCTAAGCATACTGATGCAGGCTCTCCAAGCTAGAACAGAGCTGCATCTCATATAGACAGGAAATACTTGTCTGTGCTCTCTGAGCAGCAGAAGAGTACAGTATGTTAGAAGAAAACGTTTGTGTGTATGGAAAATAGGTTTGTTCTGGAACTGCAAAGCAGAGGTGGATTGCGGGGGAGAAAAAAGTTAACAGCAAGAGAGGAAACAGCAAAATAGAGAAAAGACAATTAGGGGCCAGAAATCACAGTAAGGAAAACCCATGCACAAAGCCCGACAGAGAGTCCTCCCCTCTGCTGAGCTTCCGGGCACGAAGCTTGGGCATGGTCTCAAGACACCCTCAGCACGCTTCAGCTATGACTGAAAATATGAGTCATCAGCCCCCAGGATGAGTCACGGCCTCCCTCCTCCACCCCGAGCGCACACGAAAATATAGATGAAGTGGAAGGTCAGGCTGAGGACAGCACGATGAGCCAGGGAATTTCTCAGCCTCTCGCTATGTCAACACTCATGTCATGAATCTATTCACATGCAGCTGTCGGTGGCTGAGAAGGAGACAGCAGTGACCATCTGGGGAAGGGGAGAGTGGTGCCACCCTCCATTACACAGCCTGCCACGGAGAGAGAGGGACATTTTGCCAACAGAAGTAAGCACCTGAGAGATAGAAATCAGGCAACTGGTACTCAGTAGCTAGTTAGCAGTTTTGTATCCTTTGGCTAATCAGGCTGCAGCTGTGAGGATGGCATTACTGAGCAGCTCACTAGGGTGGAATCCTGGTCACAAAGTCACTGGAATTTGCCTACTGACCTGAGCAGAACTCGTTTTCACCACAGCTTTGCCACTATGTGATGCAGAGACACACCACAGGTTGGAGGCCCAGGCAAAGACCATACCATGTTACTGCCTAGAGCAGGCACATCCAACCCACAGGCTGCATGTAGCCTGTCCCATCCCACCCTGTGGCTGCTCCCTTCCCCACCAGCATGGCCACGGCTCTGCTCCACCACAGCCCGGCCTGGCCCCACACACCCATTGCTCACAACAACCACACAGCGCTGAGTGAGCAGCACTGACTGGGCTGTAACCAGGACATGGGTCCCAATGCGGTGCTGACTCAAGTGATGGCCAATAATTGTATGCAGTTTGATACACTGGCTGAACACAGTCCTGTGAACAGCAAAAAAAAGAAAAAAAAAAGAATAAAATATATATGCAGCCGTGCTTTCCATTTTGGTAAAGGGATTTAAGAGTAGTTTTCAAGACTGTTGAAAAAATCATCTTTTTATATATATTTGAGACTCTATATACTTGAGACACTTTATTCATTGCCATTGCTTTTGGAAGTATTGTTATTTCACATTTGTGAACAACTGTTTTCAACGATGAAGCACAGGAAGAGTAAAATTTCATCAAAAATCTCACAGGCACATGAGAGCTCCCTGAGAATTGCAGCCACTGCCATCAAAGCAGACTGAAGCACTAGTTTCACAAAAAGCAAGGTCACATATCCCACTGCTTTCATGGTGTTTTGTTTGTTTGTTTGTTTGTTTTTGTTTTGTGTTCCTTTTTAATGCTTTAATTAAAAAGATTAAAAAAAAACCATAAGTTTGTTACTTACATACATTAACTATATTACATACTGTATATGCAGTCCAAGACAATTCCTCTTCACTTAGTGCCCCCCAGGTAAGCCTAAGGGTTGGATGTCCACAGCCTAGAAGGACTCATCCCAGCCAGATCTTGGAGCACCTCTGCTCTATGTGACAAGGAGCTCTCTGCTGGCCACATGCAGGGATTCATCTCTGCACACATCCCCAGTTGAGGTGAGGCAAAGATGATACAAACCCTGCAAATCCAGGTCTTAGACATTACCTTGGTGACCTGCTACACAGTGAGACCTTAGGAAGTCACCTGAAATTACCCTACTGCTGTAGAAGCAGTTGTACTACAACCTACTTACATCATCCTTCTTTCTCTTTACTGAGAAAAACAGTGTTTGGCAAACAAGGCCCCCATTACCTTCTTGGATCTTACTAGGGAGGTAAGATTAGATCATTCATGCACTGTATGACCACACATCAGAGCTGGTTTTCTCTGTACTGAGACTTCCTGGAGTCCTCAGGACACAGGCTGAATCATTTCCACAACAAAGTGAGTTGGGTCATTCCATAGCACATGGAAAAAGTATCAGTGCTTGAGTTTGTGCTAATATTTCAGCATTTTTTTCCCAGACCAGTGAAATTTAGCATTTACACTAAGTGCAGTGAAGCCTTCACCTCATTTAAATACTTCATCTTCCCAAGTTACCTTCAGCATGGAATCCCTATCAATTTTCATTCCTTTATAGCAGCTTTGGGCCTCCAGCTAGAGTAATGCACTCTATTAATTCCCCTCAGCTTCCCTTCCCTTCCCTTCCCTTCCCTTCCCTTCCCTTCCCTTCCCTTCCCTTCCCTTCCCTTCCCTTCCCTTCCCTTCCCTTCCCTTCCCTTCCCTTCCCTTCCCTTCCCTCCCCTCCCCTCCCCTCCCCTCCCCTCCCCTTTCCCTTCCCTTTCCCTTTCCCTTTCCCTTTCCCTTTCCCTTTCCCTTTCCCTTTCCCTTTCCCTTTCCCTTTCCCTTTCCCACAAAACATTGCCTTGATCACAGGCCAGAGGATGTCAAGATAGATGTGCATTCACAGATACTTAATGCTTGTGTATATGAATGAACACTCAAGTCAGAGTGCATTTTATGGGTAACAGACAAGTGAAATCAGATGGGATGGTCTCTGTGCCTGTCATTCTTGGCAGTAACTTGCTGCAGACACCTCCCACCTGAGGATGGTTCAGGTTTCATGACTCCAGAGATTATGACAGTTACTGAATGCTTATCAGAATGTTCTCCACTCCAAGCTTTCCTTTGCTGCATGGGCCCAACCTTGGTCTTCAGTGGTATTTTCCTCTTTCCTATTCCTACACAGATTCAGAGATCAGTCCCTGTCAGCTTCTTGCTGCTTGTACCCAGCTCAAAAGAGTGGTCAAAAAACACATGCAGCAACTCATCATGTGCACTGAAACTCAGGCAGGAGACAGAGGAAAAGGGAACACGAGGCTCACTTCAGTCTGCAACATTGCTGCAATGCTAGAAACATCTTCCTCTTTCCAAGGACCAGCCCATATGTAAGAAGCAATGAATACCTGAATGCTGCTGAATACTCCTAATATAATTCTGGTGTTTTACAAAAAGTCTGGGAAAGTTTGAGGTGTTCTGAAAGTTCTGCTCTTTTTTCTCTGCTTCTGCTGCTTTGTTCTCAATAGTAACTAACCTATTTTGCATTTTAAAAATTCAGAAATTAAAGTGTTAGAAGAGATAAGCAGTCTATCTAGATCAGTACCTGGAAGTTTGCATAATTACAATGGTTCTTCCAGTGCAATGCTCTCTCTCAGAAAATTGCTCTGATGCTGCACTTCAAAATAAGACATAACAGCCAATTTCCCATATGCTCTATTAACCCCATTTTGCAATGCTGTGGACAGAAGTATATTAGTAATAATTAAAAAAAAAAAAAAGGTGGAAAAGGAAGTATTTATGCCTGGTGGCTGAAATACTGACACTTATTTTAGAATCTGGAATTTGAAGAGCTCTGCTTATTTAGCCCAGCCAAGTGAAGGCTGGCACAAAATATGATTATCCATGTATATTTATAGATGCAATACATCAGGGAGGAAGAAGAGCTAATGAAGAACAAATGGCACAAGAACAAATGGGAATAAATGAGCCACAATAAAATTAAGCTGGAGATTAGAAAGTAGCTCTTCCTGTGCTGTTCTGAAAGAGCCTTCCAGGAAGAGTACAGAGGGAAAAAATATGGCTACTTTTAGAATAGGATCAATTTAGTAAGGTTTTACCATTTTATGACCCAATGGCTACAACAGTAAGGGATTACTTCAAGGATTTTCCAGCCCTACATATTTTCTACAGCATTTACATTTCTTCTGAAAACAGGTTCCCCACAGGACTCTTCAAATACCCTGATGGAGACCTGTCTCTTTAATGTATCAGCCCTTTTGATCAAACTTTAATCCAGTCTTGTTCAAGGTGCAAACTCTGAAGACTTGAATGAAAAAACAAAGCAATTTATTCTATGAAATCGATTTTGTGTTTGTCCAAAAGACGCCTTCTGACTCCCAAAGGAATTAAATCCTATGGCTTGCAGTACCCAAGAGACAGCCCAAAGCGATCACTAAATACCTGCTTACTTGCACTCCCTCAGTTAACCTCCCCAGTAGCACAAAAAGGGTTCAGTGCCAGCACATCTTACAATTTGAACGCATGTTTACTTGTAGGCATGGTAAAGCACAGTCTATGAGCCCCCTAGCGGTGCACATCACGTTTGGGGGCCTGTGCAAGGCTGGGCAAAGGAAACGCTGCTGCTGTCGGGATGCCACCGCATCCACCCCACTCACTCACGCGGCTGGGGGCTACGGGACTATGGAAGTATGAGCCATTACACATTTCCACCCTCACCACAGTACCTGCAACTTCCATCACCTGCACTGATGCAGGACGCAAAATACAGTGCCACCAAATACATCATACAGCTTTAGCAAATGATGTTACATGGCCTTACAAATCTGACAAATGACACAAGGCAATCTTAAGGTAGGTAAGAATCAGGTCCTTGCCGTATATCCACACATATATGCTTATTTCTGCAGATGTGATAAATGGATATACAACCATTCAGCACACAAGTAAAGGGCAGCCTAACCCACTCCTGTAGAGAGCAGGGCATAGGGGGAGTACCACAGCAGCCAGCTGAGCCGCCACTGCGACCCCAAAAGCTACAAGGGCTGTGTGAGCAGCCAGCCTCCACTGCACAGCCAGCAGCAATGCTCAGCCTCCTCCCAGCAGCACTGAGCTCCACAGCTCTCTGTTCACGTACAATAACTACCCTGATATATATTTCTAAAAAGTCCCAGCCCTGCAGAAGCTTCTCTATTGTCACTGCAGCCTGGCCAGAGGGGGAAAACCCAAGAAGGCACTTAACTGCATTTCTATTTCGGTCTCTTGGACTGCAGAGCACCTCATAGTTAGCAGTTACTTGCTGAAGTCTGACTTTCACAGCACTAAATATAGGAAATGTGCACTCTGCAAGGGCTATATTTAGCTTTGCTGCGTTAGAAGGGGAGGTGCCTCTTCACTAGAGGCAGGAATGCACAAGTACTGCAGGCAGGGAAGGTTGGGCAATGCAGCAGCTGCCCAAGCTCTATTGTGCCAGTACAGGAAGGAACTGAGCTACGAAGTTCATTTCTGTTTTTCATTTCTTCATCTTAACCAGATCTGTTCAATGCCTTAGCGAGGTTTTACAGCACCAGGCTGTTCACCTGTTCAGAAAAAAATGACATATAGCTGTTATTCTTGTAAAATGTTGAGGAATTTTACTTGTTTAAATCAAGAGGAAGAACAGTACAAATTAAAATTCAGGGTTGGAGGCATCCGAGCTTTCTGAAGCTAGTATGTAAAGCCTTATATAAAGACTCTCAGACGCAGTAAATCATGGCTACCTAACATAAGCCTGGGCAGGCTTTTCAGGAATGTTAATCACTGCTAAACAGGGCTGTTGCACAGCTGCAGCCTTTCACCTCTAAGTCACCTATTTTACCACTTGGCAGGGGGGAACCCAGCAGGGGCTCTGTTCCCTAGCTATGCTGTTCGCCCTGGGTTAGATAACATGCCTCTGTCTCCCTACCTGTCAGCTCGGGATAACTGTTTTTCTCCCACACTGTAGAGCATTTTCAGTGCTGAGTCAAGAGTTAAAGCCATTGCACCTTGGGCTGACTGGCTTTTCTTTAGAAACCATAAAGGACTGGGAAGATTGCAAATACAGGATTTTTATTCAAACACTAGGCATAAAAATACCTGCTTGTAAACTGTTTTCCTAGGGAATACTATCACACATGTTTCAGCAAAGGCAGGTGACAGGCACGAGATCGCCTGCAGGGAGGAGACTGCCGAGGCTGCAGGGGCACCATGGGACATGTAGTTCAAGGAGGCAGCCCCAAACCAAGCAGGTAACTGGAGGACTGGTAACAGCTGACATAAACCTCTTTTCAGGAATTACCATGGTATTTCAGAAGGGTAATGGCTAGGTATTTTTGTTGTTGTTTTTTTTGTTTGTTTGTTTGTTTTTTGCCTTCCCAAAATTTCACAAGGAGTCCCACTCATCCACTGCCCTTCTCATTTCGTAGAATCATGGAATCATTAAGGTCAGAAAGACCAATAAATCCAACCGTCAATCCATGCCTGTGACTGCTCTGGACAACATCACTCAGTGCAGCCTATACCCTTCTCTCAAACACCTTCAGAGACAATGATGCCCCCACCTCCCTGGGCAGCCTGTTGCAATACCCCACAACTTCTTCTGAGAATAAATTTTTTCTAATATCCAACCTGGACCTCCCCTGGCACAACTTAAGGCCATTACCCTCTTGTCCTATCACTGTTACCTGGGAAAAGAGACCAACTACCACCAGCCTGCAGTCTTTTCAAATATGAAATGAGATAATGACCAGGAATGGTTTCAAGGTAGAAGACTATTATGTAATGGGAAACTGAATCAAAACAACTCTAAAATAATTATTTCAACTTATACAGATGATGATATTCACTCTACATTGAGAAGATTACCTGTTCTGGTAAGAAAGCAATGCTGCAATCCACTAAACTTTCAGGTCAGAACCAAATACTATGACCATAAATGGTCTTCTCCAAGACTGTATTGGATTCAGCTTTGGTTAATTCATGACTTGACAGCTTAGCAACCATCCAATACAACTTAATTCCTTGGATACCTAAGGTTTATATCAGGAAGACAAATGTGCCTCACACTTGCTCTCTAGCAACAACTAGCTCTGTCTTCATTTGCCATTTTGGTTCTTGTTACCTTTAAAGCTGCATGTGCAAATTGTCTGGGAGAGCGTTAGATGGTTTGGGTCAAAACACACCATTGACAACACTAGAGAAGTATAAATAAAATGAAATGACCTGGAAGTTGGTCTAGATGATCTTTAAGGGTCCCTTCCAACTCAAATGATTCTATGATTTGGGAACCACTGGCACTATTCAATTTATTCATGTACAGGTAGTTGATGAGCTTAAATTGAGGATACTAAAATTGTGTTTTTCCCCTCAATGCATCCAGTAAATGATTTTAACATATGTACTTCTGGTCTTACTCACAGGTTATACAGGATTTCTGAATTCATGATATTCATCCCCTCATCTATTTGCACTTATTTTTTGCTCTTGGCGTGCAAACCATGACCCCTTAGACTCATGAACAGATGGCCCTGGATGTTCAGAAAGCTTTACAATGACTGCATATTCATAAAGTAGCTATTGATGAATAAAAAAGGAGAAACCATTTCCAAATATACTTGAAACAAAATTAGAAAGAATGTGCAAAGGAACTAACGTTTAACTTGAATATTTATGGTTTTTATTTTAGTCCTCAAGAGACTCAAGGAAGGTTTACTCCATTCTTCCCTCAGTTAAGCCTCTCATGACCCTGATTTTATTTCTGTATACTGAATATTTCAATTGGTGTAATAAAAGACGCTACTTTTTCCTTCAAATATTTTTCTCTCTCTGATGCCAAAAGGCCGTGAGTACAAATCCAAGTAAGATAACATTAGAACTGAGAATGCACATGCAAACTTGAACAAGAAAACCTTCTTGAGATTAAAGAATCTCAAAAAGATGTGTCTCACACGTGCCAGTGGCAACTTCAGATACTAATTATTCACAGCTACACAATGCAGACAGGGACAGAACAGCTGGAAATAAGCCTAATGAAATATGCAAAATACACTCATTATACTATAGGCCAACATGAACAAAACAGCAAACAAACACTATAAATAATTAAATAAAATAAAAATCCCCAGCACACAAGTATGTAGAGAATGACATTAAATAAATAAACAAATAAACAAAGCCAGCTCTCTAGGAGATCCCCTGTTTATTATAGACTATGATTATGAATTTTCTTTAGTAGCATGTAAAAATTCCAGCCACCCTTAATTACAGGCAATAATTCTTAGTCCTCTTTACTTCCAGAAGGAAAAGTCTATTTCAACTCTGTCCCTGCAAGACACTCAGTAGTGGGGGAAACGGTAAAAACCCTTGCAGTGGGTTTCACCTATTGATAAATCAGATGTAAAACAAAGAAAAAACTTCCATCGCACTTTATCCCACTCTGTGTCTTTAAGCTTTTAACTAATACTCGTTGTTTATTCTAACTTTTCATTTTGTTGGATCTGATTATTAATAATTCCATTTCACCATTTTGAATGAAGACACCCCATCCTTACCATCATTAGTATGTACTCTCTTTCATTTGTCATGTACTAATTTAATCTTTAAAAGAAGATGGACATCTTCTATTTCTTCATCATTTTTATTCTGTTACCACATTCAGAATTACTTTACCATTTCCCTATTCTCTTCCCCTGCATGTAATAGCAGTTAAATGCATGCAGAAAGAAACACAGGGGAAGTCCAATGAACTCTGTCTCAGGTCAGTATTGATCCCAGAATCTCTGTAACAAAAACAAACAAACAAACAAACAAAACTGAAAAGAAAGTATTGCACTACCCCCTACAAACCTGGCAAGTAGAGTAAATGAGAAATGGGCTCATCCTGTGAATAATCTAGCTCGTGCTATTACAAAGAGCTATTAATACTGTGTACTTAAAAAAATGCACAGAGGTCTTCTCATCCTCATCTAAAAATATTTCTAGATATTTCATGAGAAATATATAATGCCTATATTGTATGTATAAATAAATGTTTATGTAGCTCAGAAGACTTACAGTATGTCATGAAATCATTTGACAATATTCTATTTAGGATTCTTTAAAACATTGTTTTGAGTGCTTATTTGAAATGGGCCTTTCAGCTTACTAGGTTGTAGGCTTGCCTTTCATAGAGTGTTCTTCTCTCATATTTGTATTATATGCTAAAATTGTTATTGGTGCAAGGTTCCTTGATCTGATGGTGATGACAAAGAACATTTTCCCTAAGGCTAAATATAGCCTTCTTAGAGCTTTTGATTGCAGTGATCATTACATTTAAATGAGGCAGTTATCTCTGAATAATTGATGAAACCACAGACGGACACCTAGTAAATATAAGATGTGCAATGCAATGGAGGAATCACCTACCTAATCTAAACCATGTAGAAGGAAAGATGTAATCAGATAGTCAATGTCTAGCTCCCAGCTTACACAGCCAGTGTCATCTCCTCTGGAATCAGAAGAGATTTGTTGGCTCTCCCTTGGTTAGAAGCCAACAAATCAAACATTTAGAAGGACATACAAAAATGCTGTAATTCCTTGTCCATGAGGTGATAAATTGCTAGACAAAAAAAAAAAAAAAGTGTAAATCTTCTCAACATACAAATTCGTAGGAGGAACACTGAAAAGAAGAAACGTAATACACAACATACCTTGAAATTTTTTGTAACTCTTCAGTCTTTCACTGTAAAGATCATTTACTTAATGTGCCCAACAAGCTTGTCAAGCCCAAGATCAATAACAGGGAAGATTGAGGCCAATTGACCCTCATTTGGAGAGGGAAAAAAATAAAGTAAAGAAGGTAAAATACTTGTAATAAAACAGAAAGAACAAGAAATATATCTGGATCTAATCACTGTTGCAGATGTTAGATGCAACATTATTTTTCTTGCAAGGGATAAAACAAAGGCAACTGGTAAATAGAGACTGATTTGAGATAAATTTCTATAATATAACGAAGGCAGTAAAATGGAACCACTAGGCAGTCTGCTTGCTCACTGCCTGCCCTTTAGTCATCTTGAAATGAGCTCTTTGTGAAATCTCTCCACAATGAAACCTTACATTTTCATTATGCCTACATTACTAAGAGAAGGCAAAAAGTCTGTTTTCATTTCTGTTAAATATACATTAAATAATTTTTCAAAACCTACCATTCTATTTACATCTTTTCACAAAACTACTTTGCAGAATTCTTTCAGATGAGTCAAACAGCTTAAATTTTCTGCTGTGGATTCCTCATTCAAGAGGAGCATGTTTACACATTGAGAAGCACTAGCTTTCTTCAAACAGGAGGGAGTTGGGCTCTATGCTTACAAAGTCAGTTAATCTGAAGTCACAGTTTCTTAAAAGCAGCAGCAAATGAAAATTTTCATGATCAAAGCTGCAGAGTGACATCATAAACAACAGGCAAAAAAATAAAATGAAGCAGACAAAGCAGTATCTCAAGACATCTGTGTGATAGTTCAACTTCCAGTGCCAAACATAGAGCAGAATTTAGACTGATCTATCAAATAAAAATATAAATAGAATTATATCTCTCAAATTTTGAAGATGTTTCCCTATCTACTCAAGTCTACATACACAAAGCATCCCTCAGAAGTGGTAGGAGAGCTGGATTTGCCACCAGCAATGAGCATCGCGTTGGTACTGCCCAACATCACAAACACCTAAGCCATCTGAGGAAGGAAAGAACTTTCTACCACATGAATTCCCCATCCCAAAGAGGTATGCATCCAATACCAGTCATTTCCTGAACAGAGTTTAAATACATTCTGGTAATTTAAAAGACAGGCAGGCAATAAAAAGACCTCTTAAATCAGTTCAACATGAAGACAAACCAGAAACCTGAGCTCTTACTCAAAATCACATGTAGTAATTTGCCATAATCACTACTGACTACTTGGTATTTTCTTTCAATTCAGAAATCTTTTTCATGAGAGAGCCTTAGCTATTTTGCAGCTTCAACTTATTGTAAGTAAATAAAGTAGAGGAAAATTAGTTACTCAAAACTGTACATATGTTGTTCCAAAAGTAGTACCTTCTACTTACAGAAGCTACAACAAATACAGAGAGCACAAGAACGCTATTTGATAGGGAAAATTCTCATCTAAAAAACATTTCTCAATGCAGTCACCACCATAAGCCAATTTGCATGGATGAGCTGATCAAGATACTCTGCAGTGCATGGCATGATATCTGTGCCTGGCCATCTGTAGTTTGGCCTGTCACTGTCACCATACTGTTGAAACACTCTATGCACTGCCTCTCAGTGCTCACATACACTGTTTGTCCTCCATAAAATCTCCATAAGCCTTCAGCAAGCATTGCTGTAGGTCAATGAGTGTCATTGTTTCTGCATGGAGGAATTCAACAACAAACTTTTGCTTTGTCCACATTTCCATGCCAGATATCATTTTGTCACACTGCCTCTCTGTTGCTATTTGTTGCACAGCAACAAAACATACAGGAGTGTTAGTGAGAAAGTTCAACTTCTACTGCTATACCACCAATATCTGTCTTCGATGTCGTGGGCCAACATAAGAACATAGGAGGCATTACTTTTAGAGCTGGCTGTCCTTAAGCAGGTTTTTTTTTTTTTTCATTTTAATATTTCAATTTCAGTAGATGGAAGGTGAATGAGGAAAAGATGAATTATGTTATCCATATTTATGGCATAGTTAACTTCCTACCTATTATTTGTGTCAGGTTAATTTTGAAAGAACATTAGAATTCCGATTCATCCATGGAAAATTAACATTTTAAATTATCTTTACTACCCGTTAATAAACTTTACACCTAGAATATTTTTTTTAATCTTAAAGAAAAGTTGCATTTTACAGAATTTTGGATAATGGCAGTGAATATGCCAATATAGAAACTCTGTAGGTGCTGACATTTGAATGAATAGAAACTTTCTTATTTCAGGAAATAGTTTATTGTACTTCAGTTATGAAGTGTGATATGGTAATTAAGCTAAAGATATTTCACCTCATTCTTTCTGTAAATAATTTGACTTAACTACTTACGAAAGTTCACCTATTCAATGGATGACATTTTTCAATTCCTCTGTGATTGTAAAATGCTTAATTAGTACTATTGGTTGGTTATTTGAGATATAAAAAGCTTCATTTTTTAAGTAATGAAAGTAAAGCCATAGCAGTAGTGTACAAATCTGAGCAAAGATCCCCTTCTTTTAGAGTATCAGGACTAATAATTTATTCTAAGCTGAGAAACTAAAGTGCAAGTCCTTAAGTGCAACTTCTGACCATTAGGATGCACTGAACCCAGGGGTGCCTGCCTTACCCCAGCAGAAATGTATCTGTGAATAGCTGGTATAAAAATCTCAGCAATTCTCTCAGAGTGAAGTGCAGAATGAAGTATACTGTCTTGTCACTGACTATCCTAGAAGGAAGGTCATTCCAAATTAGGGACAGAAATTTCTTCATGGAAAATCCATCCCACAGAGCTTTGATGTATGCGCAAGAATATAAACTGGATTATGTGCTGTCCCCATACTCAAAAGCTGTTATATATACTTGTTTGCTTTACTGTTATAGTATAGCACCATTTCATTTCTCCATCAAAGAAGAAAAATGTCATGAATGAGGCATTTTTATCACAGTAGACAAAATTTAACATGTGGCATACCAGAAAGATGAGAGCAAGTCAAACAGGATAGCTAACCTCACTAGCAGCAAGCTGATCCTGACGTAAGCAAAAGCAGGCATGGAAGCCAGAAGCCTGTAGCAGTGGTGTCTCTTGTGGTCCTGTACCTGCTATAAGCTCTGCACAGTCTCTAGCAGTGTGTGTCAGGGGTCCCGTGCTTCACAGGATGGAAGTGCTGCACTCCCTGCAGCACCCACTATTCTACACTGGCAAAGCAGCAGGCCCCAGACCTCATTCCTTCAACCAAGCCTGTAATGGCACAGTGCAGAGGCTCCACAGTCACAACAGCAGGCCCATTAACTTGCACTGAGACAATTCCTGTTCAGAGTTTATTTATAAGCAGGGCAGACCTTTAAATATTCAGGAGATAGGCCAAGTGCCACAACAGAGTCTTTTCCTTCTCTCATTCCACAAAGTGGCACCCAGCAATCACCGGTCAGTAAAAGATATTAATGAGGTGTTGTTTCCTGGTCACAGAGCAGCCAAGTGAGTGGCCAAGGACATTCCCCCTCCTGGAATAATAAGCAGTGGCATCAAAGCGCAGGGGTTGCAATGAAGCATTACTAATGTGCTCAGCAGCTTAGGTATTAAGTTCACTAAAGTATAAAAAAGGCATGGAAAGAACACGTAGGCAAAATGTAATGGATAGCCACAGGTGGGAGGAAAAATCAGCTTTGAATTCTCCCTAGAATAATTTCTTGCATAAGACTTTATATAAGCTGACAGCCTTTCACGTTCTCAGAATAGGATCCCAAAATTCATTGGTAAGGTCTGCAACCCTCTGGTAAAACAGTTGAGGCCACACTCAGAAGCAACTACTCTGTTCACCAGGGAAAACAACTACAGCTACTTTCAGGTGGGATTGGAGTGGAACTTGGGAGAGCCTTCAAGAATCTGCACCCACCAAGATGAGCAGCTCACAGCCTGGCTCATCTGGAGAGGCACCTTACTTCTCCTCTGCGAGCTGTTTGGAAAACAGCTATACAGGCAGGGGCAGGAAGGAAAGCTCATCTTGATCAAAGCCTCTTTGGAGTCCAGGCACGTACAGAAGGCAGAAAAACAGCCGCAAACTCTGCATCCTGGAATTGCACTGCTATACTGTGAGAACAGGCAAAAGCAGCCAGCACAGTGGCACCCTGCTAAGCTAGCAGTGTGTATGAGCATGCATTTACCTGCCAATGGCCTGAGAGAAGCGTGAGCTCAAACAGAATACTCTGTGATGAAAGGAAAAACCATGAATCCTGCCCAGGTTTTGCCACATTAGACTACTTTTCCTTTGGGGTGCTGTAATACCTTCCAAACAAACTATCTGTTTCATGCACAGGGACCAGTGCTTGGCATGTCGTATCCAATCAAGTCAGAGGCACAGCAGTAAGCAAAGGTGGGCTGATACTCATCTCAGTTTTCATTACTTTGAACCATGTGCCCAACAGAAGCAGCAGGAAAACCATAAAAACCATGTAATTTCAAAGCTGTGCCTGAGGGATTTGTCACCTGATATTTAGCATTGCCAGAACTCCCTGTGCAACTAGAAGAGTTGCATTTCCTAATGTTGCTGCCCTGCTCTCTCATGAGGTCAGCACATACTCATTTATGGAAATTTAGAGAAGGATTTTATTTCTCTTTTATCTTCAGGGGTCTGGTGGATTAGCTCTCCCTGGGCATGGCTATCGGCATGTTTAGTCTATGATTCAAGGAAATAAATCTATTCCTCAAAATATTTTAAGATGACCTTTAAAATATTACATGACCATATCCCTAAATACTTAGATTTCTCAGCACAAAAAGCAAGTCCCTTCTTCGAAAAAGTGCCACGATTTTTTAACAGAAGGACCTTCAGTTTCTAATAGATCAGGACTGTACAAGTTGAATATCATGTAGCCTTAAGAGATTTTAGTCTATATTTTAAGTGAAGAATACAGAGAATGAAATAGAAGTATTCTCACTGAGTAGGCATGGCTAACAAAAATGATACACAGAAAGGTTACAGGAAGAAGTCATCAGGACAGAACAGGAGCCCAGACATTCAGACAGGAGCCCAGACATTCAGAGTATTTTTCTAGTACTTTCTGAAGAAAAAAAAAAAAAAAAAGACCCTTTTCTGTGGCATAAAGAACAACTGTAATAATTTTGAGTATAACCTGTTAACAAAAGTCACCATCAGACAGGAAGGAAAAACAATAGCTCTGCTGGAAAGAGCCTGCAACACAACCCCACTGTGAAGGGAAGAGAGATGTAGTCTCTATGCACAAGCTGAATCCCTGGGTATGAAACAGGACAGAACAGAAAGAACAAAGACAGAAGGCTTTTAGAGATGTTATAAGTGATCCACACAAAGTCAGTAGGTTCATTTATGTCCCCAATTATACATCTGGAAAAGTATATAATATTCCTGATTTCTTTATAACGTAGACTATTAGAGATTTCTGAAAAGCTTCATCCAAACTACTTTCTAGATGGACTTCAAAACTTTCACCAGCCAATGTGTCCTACATTTGAGCCTTTAAAAATGACCAGCAAATACTTCCTCTTAAACCTGATCAGGATTTTAAAATACTGAGATACATGAAAATGACAGGCTGTTGATAGTTTGAACTCAGTTATTTAACCCATATGGTGTGAAAAAGAGAGGTTCTTGTTCAACAATTACAGCAAAGAAGTCAGAAGATGCTGAGAAATATTTTATTTCTTCCCTGCTCTGCTTTAGCTGAGTATCATTTGTTATTTTCCAGTTCCATTAAAGGGGAAGGGAAACTGGGAGCAATTCCATGCATCACACAATAAGTGTGATAAAACATATGCACCCCTTTGTGCATTAAGTGCTGTTCAAGTATTTACTTGTTCACACTGCACCTGTACCAAACAGGTACAGAGGGAGCCTGATCTCTTATCACTGTACTGAGGGAAATACAGAAAACTCCTTTAGAGAGATCAGCCCTATAGTAAAAAATGTCTTAGAAATATGAACAATTTAAGTCACCCAGTTCACTCAGAAAGAAATCTATTATGTAGCTGATCAAGGAAAATATTATCATGTTTATTGCTTTACCCAGATCAAGCAACTTACCCATCTTCTAACCTGGAAATTAAAATCCCTCATATGTGGGGATTTGTAACCCTTCCAATATGTTCACCCCAAAAATTCTGCCCAGGGGAAATTACAGACTTCATACAATGAAACCAAAATCATTATCAGGTTAACCAAATCCACTGTTAGCCTCCCTATGCACAACTGCAAAGCAGCCCAGAGATCCTACTTGTTTCTGGTGCTGTAGGATCTGATGTGCAGACATATCCAGGTACCCTGTGGTGCGATACCTTGTCTGCACCAAAGAGTTTAAACACTGGTGACAACCAGTGAATTTGGCTTCACGGCGGTAGCACAGGCAGGATGGTGTTGGTGCTGCTGGGGCACAGTCCAGACCAATTTCCAGACAACACTTCAGTAGGTTTTGGCAGCATATCAAGTAGCCAGTCCATGCTTGTGGAAAATCTTGTAATCTTGACCTGCTAGTTTAAGAAGAAAAGGAGAACTGGACTTTGTGCTTCACAAATGTGCCTGTAAGCCAGACTTTGAGCACAGAGACAAGATTCAAAAGATGTTCCTCAACAGCTGCTAAAATGAGTTCTCATATTCAGTTATTGTTAGACAAAATTAAGGCCTTGAAAAACCAGCCTTGACAGTTATGTCTGTTTCCTTATGAGAGATTGACAGATTATCTCTATGTGGTACACACCCTGCTAATTTTTAACCACCTCTGTTCTGCTTCACCAGCTTCCTGTCTCACTGGACTCTGGCTATAGCTACCCACACAAAGTGGGCAGAGCACAGGGAGCCTCCAAAGCACAATTGCCATCAGGATCATGAAGGCAAAAAACCTGATTCTCACTTGTTTGAACTCTATTCTCCTTCCTTCTACTGCAAAGATGCCCAGGCTAGTTAAAACTGAATTGCTGTAATGACAAGCTCTACTGGAAGAAAATGCATTTTAGTAGTTTTTCAGGCCCAGAAGGACTGGCAGAGCTCCTGCCCTGACCTCCTGCATGCCAAAGACTGTGGTAGAAATGCTGGGATGGCTTCTCTTCCTAACCTGCAGCGAGGTACTGGCAGGCCAGGGCATGTTTCTGACCAGAAATAATGAAGGGTGGTCACAGCAACTCGGTTTGCCTTTGAAATTTATCCATTAAGTCGCATTTCCCCAAGGCAACTAGGCCTCTAAGTCTTGGAAATCTCCTTTTCTCTCCTCCCTTTAACATTTCTGCCCAGGGAGAGGAAGCTTAACACTTGCCTGCCAGTTTTTCCTCTCTGCAATTTCAGTTCTCCCCTGGTTGTTCACACTAGCTTATTCCCCCGAGTGTGAAGCCCTAAGCTTATGACTCAACTTTCAACCTTTTCTTTCCCTGAGGCAAAGCTTACAAAACCAAACAGAGAATAGGTAATAAGTGACTAGAAGACATCAATTTACCTGGACCAACTGACAGCTATCTCCATCTGCTTTCCCAAAAATAATGCATCATGTCCTCCCTCTTTCCTTTACGCTTACCGGCTCTAGACCAAGGTGCTGAGTTCTTGTAGAAGAATGGCAAAATGGAACCGCAATGTTGCCCATATTCATGACATATTTACCTAAATTATATGCAATGGTTTGAAGGATGGGGGAGTACCAGCAGCCTCCATGATCAATCTGTCTCACCCTACTCAGCCCCAATCTAGTCAAACAAGAGCTGTGTTCCCTCATGAAGAAGATACACAGGACTGAGATACATTTAATCAGAGGGCACAAAAGGAGATCAAACGGGGACAAGACAGTGCTTAAACACTGGGTAACAAATCACAATTGTGAGGTTCAACCAAGAGGCTGATGGAATGTGCAAGGTACAAATTTGGAGATAGAGCCAGAGTTTGCTAAATTCCTAGCTCTGGTTCCCCATGAGGGAACTCTTGCAGTTCTTTAAAGATCACCTCTCCTGTGGGCTTCACTTTCAAACAATAAAAATATGCAAGTCTTATCTAAATGTGGAAAACCATAGCTAACTGCTTGAGACCAAAGGCTATAGAGTTTTTCTTACAGCTAACAAAAGTGCTTTATCCATGGCAGAGTAGAGGCAAAGGGAAGTCTAGCTGTCAGGTAAATGTCTCCACAGCCAACTGTAGGAACAGTGCACTGCTACAGCACAAATTCTCTATTTTGACAGACCTGTTTATTCTTTTGCTTTGGGGGATGCTAATTATATTTTCCAGTATTGTTACAACTTTTAGAGAACCTAATGAGAGAACATGATACAAAAACAGTATCATGACTTATGATGAATGAGCTGGTTGAACATGATGAAAGAAGGCAAAATACCCCAAAGAACCACGGAATTGTTTGAGTGAGAAGGACCCTTTAGAGGTTATCTAGTTCAACTCCCCTGCAATGAACAGGATGAAGTCACAGATGACTGACAACAAGAGCTGGAGCAAGGTAACGACTACAATAGATATGGTAGTCCTTAAATTTTCTAAGCTGACACTGGTCCGGTCTAATGTGGGGCAACAACAATGCTGGCTTAGTTTGGAAGCACAAACTGTTATATCAAGCATAGATTAAGTCATCTATTTTTGCATGTGCCTTAAATTGTGAAATTAGCAGCCTTCCTTTCTGTGTTTAAAACGAGGCCTGGACAGTTTTCTCTGGGCATTCCTGCTTGAGGAGGGGAGCTGGACCAGATGACATCCAGAGGTCCCATCCAACTCAGCCATTCTGTGAAAATAACTGTTTATGTCAGAGAAAGAAGTGTAGAGGATAGAATAAACCAGTGTACTATGCCAATGAATAAGCTCATACATATAAAGCAAATCAGTAAATGGAAGCCAGTCTTGCCACAAGCAGGAAGGCTTACTGGCCCTGGTGGCAGGTTTGTGTGTGAGAATGATGGCAACTATCAGGTCTGGTGTGCCATGTTATGCTGAGTGGAGTGCTGCACATTTAGCCATGCTAAACCATAGGAGAGGAATAAAGTGACCTATGGCCATGTCAAAATCTGCCAAGTTATGTGAAAGAAATGTGACAGCCATGGGGGGGAGCTCTTATTTTGTGGCTGCCTTAGATGCGGTGGGGTTTTCTGCAACCCTTAGTGAGAGATAAAATTAGGTTGCAAAGGAAAAGTGAAACAGCATTTAACAGCCACAACCCACTGTATGAAATTACAAAGTATAAAATTAATGCTAATTTGAAGAAGGTTGAGGGGGGAATTTTCCCATCCTCTCTTGCCTCCCACATTGCCTCACACACTGCATTGAGTTCAGGTGAAGAATACAGACTGGAGCATTTGTCCAACTCACACTTTCACACACATAGTGATTACGAGGGGAAAAACCCAGAGAATGAATAAACCCCAAGGATTCTTTCAGAAAGTTTAGCGTGGAACACTGTCAAGAGTAGGTGTCTGCTGCAGGCCTGTGTGAGCAGAGTTCTTTTTTCCTCACCTCTGCCATTTAAGGCTTCATTTGCACTGTTACTCCATCACTGGTACTGTCTCACTGAGCAAATGGCTAAGGAAATAGAAAAGCAAATGAAACCAAAACACTTCTTCCCAGTCTCTATATCACTTGAAAGGTACAACTGTGAGAACATCTTGTTTTATTTCACAGAGTAAGAGCAGATTAGGATCAGGCGCTGTGATCAGTTTTAAAAAATAATTCAACACTTCGCAGAACAGGATGTGGCCCAAAATCATCAGATTATAGTGACTAGCAAGAAGAAAGGCAATGCACCTCAGCAGTGGTGTTGTTAGAAGGTGTGATAGTTCTTCATCTGAGAAACAAAGTAATTCTTCAAAAGTCCATGCCTATTTAAATTGCTTTTGAAGGAAGAAAAATTATCCTCAGTAAAAAGAAAAATAAATCCCTTCAATTTTGCTTGCAAAAATGTTGGGATGGTCCCTTCATACCTCCACCACTCCTTAAAATTCAGCAAATTTGTTAAACGGCGTCTCAGGAACTCATGAAGATTTGGTTATTAAAAATGCTAATAATTATTGTTTTGAACAAACAAAACTACCTACATGAGAAAAAATACTGAGGAAGTATATCCCAAAGGTTCAATTTGGAAATTTCAGAAAACAAATGTTGCATTATTCACCTATTTTCCCATTTTATTTTATTTAAATTCTCTGGCCAATTTCAACTGAAGTTAAAAGAAATAAATCCTGGTAAGTTTTCAAAAAAAAGTAGTGCCTGGATGGAAGAAAGACTCAACAGGATGCCTCCACTGTGGGGAAATGGCAGCAGGGTGAGGGCACTTGCTGCCTGGCAGTAGGCAGCAGGTCCGTCAGCTCAGATGAACTGGACAGCCACAGACAACATGCATGGTTTTTTCTAGCTGATGAAAACAAATGCTGAGATGTTAGAATAATTCTTGGGTGGAGACAAAAGGAGTTAGCAGGAGTTTGCCCTCAAATTCCAACATTTACTAGAATAGTTTCTAGTGAAAAATTATTCCCTGGCAGTATAAGATAAACCATATGTACTTGTAAATAATACTACATGCACACAGATGAAACAGAGACATACAAATGCCACTGATCTGTGTTTGTATGTCTCCAATTCCCCTTTTCCCCAATAACTTCATTATATTCCCTTTGGTGACCATCATGGAGCAAAAGAATCCAAGCTCCTGTTGACTGGTCAGACTCTCTCCAGAGTGTGAGATACAGCTGAGGAAACTGTCCCTACTGAGAAAACATAAGAATTTGAGTTTCTTCAATTTTCTGAGGAAAAGTTTACCCAGAAGCATCTTGTTGAATTAAATCTGTCTCCAGTGTCCTCAGACATAGACTGTCTGTGATCACACAAAAGGTCTGAATGTTCTCTTGAAGACTAATAGAGTAAGACTTGGTTTCCAAACCACTGATCCTACACGGATAAGGAATACACAGAAAGAAATGCTAAATAAAATCTGTATTCTGCGTCTTGCTTGAAGGAAGGAAAAGAAATCAGAAACAACAAAAAATAAAAATTAAAAAAAATGAAGCGGCATGAGAATATTCTAGATTCCCAGAGGTACTTAGCCCAATCCTATAGATGTATTTAAATATGGTACAAGTTGAGGGAAGAGTCAGAACCGCCTCTATGATTCCCCACAGAAACATCCTTGCGCAGCATTCAGTTACCTTCCTGGTATGGATCTAATGAAGAATTTTAACAGAAATCTTGAAGATGACTAACAGAGGTTAAAGATACTTCTAATGAAATGGTCTGACCTATGTATCAGATCATATAATAGTGCAAAATCAGAAGCTATACCATTCATTCAGAAGAGAAGATATAGAAACTGAGAATGAAATGAAATAGGAAAAAAATGATGGTAAACACAAGGTACTTGAATTAAGTGTAGAGATGAAAGAAAAGCATTCACGTACTATTCCTAAGTACATTGTCAACTGAAGGATACCTTTTAAAAATCCAATAAAATTACAAACCTATAATTTATTTTTCAATTACACGTCTGCAGTAGACTGATTTCCTTTTGAAATATTAAGATAATAAACAACAGCAAAGAAAGGCCAATAAAAAGCAATAGACAATTACAGCTTTACAATTACCCTTTGAGGAAAATTTGTAGCATTTTCTATTATGTAAGTGAAGAAGAGTATATATATGCACAAAGGAAAGATAAAGCTAGCTAAATCTTTTCTTTACTGGGATGTCTATAGTCAAGATTTTTCAAAAGCAACTACGCTGAGGTTCTTCAGTTAGCTCTTAAAGTCAATGAATGTCCCGGTGACCCTCTGGGGCATCTTCCAGTTCAAAGGGCTGTGGAATATTCACTACTGAGAAGGTGAGAGGCAAAAGTTGGTGTAACGGAGAGTCTGAAGACATGTGTGGCTCATGAAAGCTGGCACAAGTCTCATTGGACAGCTACATCTTTCTGGCCAGAAGGCTGAAGAAATCTCAGGGAGGGCTTAGGGCAGAAGGCTCTTCTGGGGCACTAAGCCTTAGGGCACTGAGCTGAGCCCAGGGTCCTGAGGAAGAGTTTAGGATAACTATAACTACTGATAGATGTGTCTGGCCTCTGTATCTCACATGCACTTTCTAATCAAATCCAGGACACCTATGCCTAAGAAACAATTGTGCATGATTTCACATAAATTATCTGACTAGGAGGTATGATACTTTTTAAATTAAATATCAGCATTATATGCACGTGACCATATGTACTATATAAAGTATGGGGACCCAGGGCCCACCCCTCCTCACTTAGAGTTAAGGGTTAGAAGCCAAGGGAGCTAGAACTCTGTTCAGAGATTAACCTTTCTGAGGATTTCACCAACCTTTGGAAATGGTAAGCCATTTGTCCCTTTATTGTCTTCTCAACTATATTGTGCTGAATAATTTATAGTGTATTCATATCCTGGTAGAAGCCACTATCATTACCTTTTCTTGCAACACATATATAAAACCATACCACGAACAAGGAACTGATATAGCTAGTTCCTGAAATTCCAAGTAACTATTACAAACTCTAGCATGCAATGAGGTTTTACCACACTTGCCCTCATGCACAGCACAAAAAAAAAAAAAAAACAACAGAACAGCAGCAGCATGTGTTCAGTTAACATTAAGTTTCCCCAGTAGCACAGCTCAAGTCAGTGCAACTACTCCTTTGTGTGGCATTAGACATTGACTTTAGGTGCTCTAGGGTTGAAGCTTTGGCTTCAAACCTTTGGGTCCCATTTTCCAGTTTGGTGCAACTTATGATGGTATTACAAGTGGATTTAACAGCCATTCAAACAAAGCAACAAGTATCATACATCTGCTTACAGTCCGCTTTTTCCATTAATTTTCCTTAGTTTGCATTGCATGTATTAGATGAAAAAAGTAAACTGTACAGAACAAATATTGCGCATGTATGTGCAACTAAACCAAGTAATGTGTTCTCATAGAAGCTGTAAGAGCTACAAGCTGTTCCTAGGTTTGCAGATTAGCCACTACAGCTTAGGAGCCAAGTGTGCGAGCTCACTTCTTTGCTCCATCTTAATTTTCCTGAGCAATCTTAGGGGCTGTACGTGCCCATTTAAAGTAATTTATACGGAGGTTATCAGGAACTTGAAAAGCTGGAAGTAACTTGCTGAGATGGAACAACAGACTCGCATCTGCTCCAGGCTTTGTGCTGACAGCTGCTCTAAACCACTGCCTTCTGTCTCATACATCAGACAGCCTGGTTCTCGCTTACTGATAGTAGGCCTAGCTGAGTCTCTGTAGGCCCAGCAAAGCATGGCTTTTTCTATTGGGCATGAAGAGAGATTTCTCCTCAGAGGCTCCAGACAATGATGTCAGCTCAGGTACTGCTATATGTGCTGCCTGGAATTCCACAGCATGCTTGGAAAAGATTTGCAAGTGCAAAATCTCTGGCATGCAACAGTGCTGCCCAGTAACCCAGAACACCTTACCACATCGTAGGAAGGACACACGGCGCCAGGTAATCTGACTACACAGACTATGTAAAAGGACACCTTTAACAGAGGCATAAGTGGAGAAACAAGTAGACAGGCCTGTTACTGACACCGTGTTCACACAGAAGTCTAGTGAACTTTTTTCCTCCCTCCTGTGAACTGTGCCTGATGGCTTGGTTACTTCTCTATCTCCCTTCTTTGTACTAGAGAGTCTATAACGTGAAAAGAATTGGACTTGATGAATTCTTGTTCCTCTTTGAAGCCACTGTAACATAGTTCTGGATGACTAGCAGCAGAGTTAGTAGAACTGGACTGTAGTAGAACTGTTCTTCCTTCTCCCAGCACATTAGTGGTATCTGCTTTGATCCAAAATTGCACTGAAAACAGAAGATTTGGCAAGCTCCAGCACACACAGGAGACGGGATCGACAGCCTTCTGAAGCTTCATCTTCAGTTATACATTATAGTGATGAACAATCTACAGCTACTATGGAAGAAGTCTCCATCTTCCATTAGCTCACAATTCCCTTTTGAAGCAGACCACTGGTCAAAGAGGTAAGCCTGAGTGTTACTCTGTACCTCTGTGGTCAAGGTTAGCTGCAGCACTGTAACTTGGGGTGTGAAAGAACAGGAACATTTGTTAAAGGTTTCCACTACAGAACAAGAGCTCTCACTTTTAGCAGCTTGAAATAAACCTAACTTGCAGCACAGAAGCAAGTGCAACCACAGTGGGGTTTGAGCAGGAAAAGCCTTTACAGGGGGGCTAGCAAAGGACGAGTGGGGGAAAGGAGGTGGTTCTGACACCAGAAAAACTACTGTCACTTAGTTTTTTCCACTTGCACTCAACCCCACCATGACGCCCCAACAGTGAACACAAGAACTGACCAGTGAATAACGATATATAAGCTCTGTGAAAGGCGCCTCACCATAACCACTTTCTTTCCTGCCTCGAGAGAGAAGCCACCAGCAATGAATCTCCATACCACAGTCACCCTGGTCATAGTCTGGCTTGGTGTCTTCACTCTGCACACAGCAGAAGGTAAGCATACAACCTAAGAAAAGAATTGCTTTACATTGCGCTACAGGTCTGAAGAATTAGACAGGATTCATTCTCAGACAGAGCTGATTCATGAGATCAAACTCACAAGAAATCCAGATCAGAGCTGCAAGGAAAGGGGCTAAAGCAGAAGGGGATTTATGGGAGACCATGTGAGGTCCTGTTGCATAATAGGTTGGCTTCTACCTTAACACATGGAGAGTTTCTATGCCTTAAAATCCTTACAGAGTTTCCACGCCTTCTCTCTCAAAACTGTGAAAGCTTGAAAATGCAGTGCCTTTTAACCTCACTGATGCCATATGGGATAATAACATCTTATGAAAATTATTTACTGAATTGATTTCAGATTTACTCCTTTCCTTTTTTAAGACTTACAACTTATATATATATATATTCACGTTAAAAAAAAAAGATCAGATTCTTTAGCAGGGTTCTTTGTGATAGACAAGTGAAAATGGTTCTAAAATTAAAGAGGGGAGATTTAGACTGGATATAAGGAAGAAAATTTTCACAATAAGAGTAGTGAGGAACTGGAACAAGTTGCCCAGGGAGGTAGGAGATGCCCTACTCTTGGAGACATTCAATGTCAGGCTGGATAGGGCTCTGAACTACCTGACCTAGCTGTAGGTCCCTATTCCTTGCAGGGAGTTGGATTACATGACCTTTAATGGTCTCTTCCAACTCAGACAATTCCGAGATTCTATCATAGATATATATATTCAGTTTTTATTTAACTGTCTTAGACCATATTGTCGTAAACAATTTCAGTGACTGAAGACATTAGAATTTATTCCAGTTCTATTCTGCATTTTGAATGCTTACCTCTTTCTAAAGAAATGTTTTGGAAAAGATAAGAACAAAATGTTCAAGGAAAACAAGGGATTTACACGAGGTGTCTTCTCCCCCAGGTTTTATACAAACTTGCTGGAGATCACCTATAAGCACTGACATGAACCATGTTTATTAGCTATATTCTAAGCACCTTTACATCTAGTGATGCCTATGTTCCTGACTTTTGGATTAGGCCATGTGTATCATGTAAATGTACTACATGTAGAACACCTAAACAATTAGCTTCATGCAAAAAAGCACAGAAAAATCACTGAAAACACTCATGCAAGCCATATGCAAACCCACAAAAACATGCAGATATAAAACACGCTTCACAAAACCACATGAAAACCTAACTGAGACCTGCTGAGCATTCACAAAATTCTGTATCCACATGCTGAATACGCTGCCTTAGCACCCCTAGAGCTAGATCTTGCCACTTTCTCATATTTTGATTAATGCTGCTGCTGCTCTTCTCAGCAACATGTGCCTAAGTGCTACCAACTGACACTTGGTACTGTCATGCTCCAGGGTAGATGGCTTGGTCTTGTTCTTAGTTTTAGAGAAGCTCTGCTGGTATTCCTTGTGTTATTCATTTTCCCTAGAAATTATGTAGTAGAAGGGGTACTAAGGCATTAATATAAGGGATGTTATCAGTGATACTAAAGATTATTCAACTACCTTTAAGCTCTTTAAAACTACATTTTGCTTGAAAAAGCAATTTGAAGGATGCGGTAAGGTATGCACTTGTACTGAACTGCAAGAAAACATGGCACTGCTTGTGACTAATAAAGGTCAGAAGATACTCCTTAAGGCAAACAAAACCCCAGGAATTAGCAGCTCTGTCAGTAGCCATGTACTGTCCGTGCCGCACCCTCACTGCTGGCTAACATGTTTGCTGATTGCACATTGCAATTATTTCAAATTTTGAAAAGCTCACATATAATAAGATTAGTTGAGGCAGATGTTATGGTTAGCAAATTGTACCTGAACTGCTCCTGGGCTTCTTAAGCCTGTATATCTGTATGTTCCTCAAGAATAAAGCTCAGAATATAGCCACATTCTGTTTGTCCTATTGTGCCTTTCCAAACCTATCTTTGATGAGTGAAAGAAAACCAGAAGCAGGAGCTACCAGTAATATATATGAATACATAGAATCATAGAATCGACAAGGTTGGAAAGGACCTAAAAAATCATCAGGTCCAACCGTTCACCTATCACCAATAGCTCCCACTAAACCATGCACCTCAACACAATATCCAAACGTTCCTTGAACACCCCCAGGGTTTGAGACTCCACCACCTCTCAGGGCAGTCCATTCCAGCACCTGACCACCCTTTCAGTGAAGTAGTATTTCCTGATGTCCAGCCTGAAGCTCCCTTGGCGCAGTTTGAAGCCATTCCCTCTTCTCCTATCACTAATTACACAAGAGAAGAGGCCAACCCCCAGCTCACTACAACCTCGCTCCAGAAAGTTATAGAGAGCAATAACGTCTCCCCTGAGCCTCCTCTTCTCCAGGCTGAATGTTCCCAGTTCCTTCAGCCTCTCCCCATGAGGCCTGTGCTCCAGACCCCTCAACCAACCTTGTTGCCCTTCTTTGAATGTGTTCCAGGGCCTCAATGCCTTTCCTGCAGTGAGTGGCCAGCCATTTCTCATTATTACTATGAAACATGACAGCTGCCCAGAGAATTTTATACTAATTCTGCCTCTTTATTAATCACAATTGAGTTTCCCTGAAACATATGCAAATATGGGAGGAAGGAAGAGATTGGGTAGCACACTGTTTAGGTAGCATTCTATTAGCACTCTATACAGGCTCCAATACTAGATTTGCAGCGACAGTGGGCAATGCAGTCAGCATTCTGCCAGTTGCATCTCTTGTATTTCAGCAGCTGGTATGTGAGTCGTCATGTTTCAGTGTGCTTTTAAATGCTAGTTTTGGATGCCTATAGTGAAACAAGAAGCTTTACTAACTTTTCCTTCAATTGGATACCAGGTGCAGTAATACAGAACCATATTCAGATGATATTTCAAAGTCTATCCAGAAAAGATGCACTACTTCACGTGGGCACTTATGTGTAGATGATACTGATTTAACCACAAAGATGCCAGTGACATTTTAGAGACTGCAGGATGTCTCACAAAGGACACCTTGAGCTCTCTTGTAACACTGGTATTGTCTGCACATCTCACAAGACACTCACGTTCAAACCATGGCTGGAAATCAGCTGGAACTCATAATTTAGAAGAAGCCTTTGTGGTTGAAATGTGAATGTAACACTGCCTTTGTCATTCATCTGTTCTTCCCCTTGTAGGGAGTGTTGCAAGTCAGTCAATGCGCAGATTGTCCTGCATAAATCTATCTGCAGAGAAAGTGGACATCAGAAGAATTATCAGCTATGAAAAGCAGAAAGTTCCAGTAGAAGCTGTCATGTAAGTAACTTATGCACAGCCCATTTCCAGACTCATCTCTGCAAACAGCTTCCATCAAAAAGGCAAAAGGAATCAGAAGGCACTTCACAGTCCAACTTGCAAACTCAGGCTAGTTCAGATCACCCTTCCAGTTCCCTGTGAAGCAGTCAGCCTCCTGCAGGGAAGAGGAGAGGCAAAAGGTGGTGTAACAGAGTGTCTGAAGACACGTGTTGCTCATGAAAGCTGTGACAAGTCTCACTGGAAAGCTACATCTTTCTGGCCAGAAGGCTGAAGAAATCTCAGGGAGTGCTTAGAGCAGAGACAGAAGCCCAAGGCTCTGAACTGAGCCAATGGGAAGGGTCCTGAGGAAGAGTTTGGAATAACTGTAAAGCCTGCTAGGAGATGTGTTTGGCCTCTGTATCTCACATGCAGTTTCTAATCAAATCCAGGACTCTCCTATTATTCCCTATTCCTAGGGAATAATTGTGCATAATGATTTCACATAAATTGTCAGATTACGAGGAATGTGGAATTTTAAATTAAATATCAGCATATATGCTTGTGACCATATATATTACATATATACCCATGGCACGAATAAGGAACTGGTATTGCTAGTTCCTGCAATTCCAAGTAACTGTTTCAAACTTTAGCATGCAATATAGCTTTACCACACTTGTCCTCATGCTCAGCATAAAAAGAGAGAACAGCAAACCTGGCTTTGTATACTAGAACTTAATGGTTGCCTGGCTTTCCTTCCCCCTGCAGGTTTGTCACCACAGATGGTATCAAGATCTGTGTACACCCTGATCAGAAATGGGTGCAGACTGCTATGAAGAGAATAGACAGAAGACGTACTTCCAAAAGAAAATAATCCTGTCCTCAGCAGGCATCTGGGGCCAACAAAATGGAACGGTCATCACTGCCACACACAGCCTTGAAGAAAGCATTGGTATCTGCTTGCAATTCCTACTGGCAGTGAATTCTCTGAACAAAGATAAACTCATCAAATCTATTAATCACTGATTGAATGTCTGCTATATTCTTCATATTTTCTTCATATATTCTTCATATTGCTCATATCTATACATATACATATATTTCATGCTGGACTCTGTTACGCTGTTTATTGTCTGAAAAGCTTGTCAATATTTATTTACAACTGAACTGTAGGTATCTTCTCATCCTTGCTGTCCTGACTAGGATAGGAGATAAGGGTGTACAACAGATGGCTTCCCATGCTATAGGGAAGAAAATGATCTCTCACAGAGATGGAGAAGCACAGATTTCCACACTGACTGTGGTCAGCGTTCTGCACTGAGTGCTGAGATTCAAAAGATTCTATATAATTTATGGTTACTCAAATTTATTAAAATGATAAGTAAACTGATCTCATGGCTCAGGCTATCACATGGTCAGTGCAGTATCCTGAAGAAGATTTGTGGGCTTTCTATTTTCAGGTACAGTTTTGCACTCTTGGCACTGATTTTAGACTCAGGCCACTGAGATGTATGGATACTCTCACCAAGGGATGACCTAGAATGATTCAGGGCAACTTTAAGAATGAAACTCTATGCAGACTTGTACTTTGGAGGATTTATGCTACTCAATGACTTTCATTAGTCTTCTTTTTTTTTTTTTTAAATTACTTCAGTTACCCCTTCATTTGAAACAGAACTTTTCAAAAAATGGTCATTGGGTTTTTTTCCCTTTGCTTTTTCTTGGAATAAACAAGAACAAACCATGGCTGGAGGCAGTGCTTCATCAACTCATATGAATTTCCTGCCCAGAAAACAATGTATTTGTAGATGTCTCTTGTTGATTTTAATTCAATACATTCTACTACTGAATTTCAATACTTTGAATTTCAGTGAAGTTACTGTACGCCTCAAATCACACCATACAGTTGTCTGCTTGTACATGATAGCGTGGACTAAGACTGCTGAAACATGTACTGAGTTGAGAGCCCAAATGTGAAGTCTTTTGGGCAAGCCAGCAAGAGCTGACACTACCTCCTCCTCACATAATGTGATTCTGGGTTTTCTATATCCTATTTCAGCTGTAAAACCCTTTATTTGAGACAACACCTCTTAAAAACTTTTCAGAAGTTTTGGTACTCAGAGTTAGGCCTCAAACAACCCAGTGATGACCCTCACATTATCAGAAGCACATACACAAGAGCTCTGGGTAAAGAGAGAAAACTGGTGTACAGGGAACTTGAGGGTTTTAGGAGAGGTATAAGCACGGAGACTTCAGGCACAAACTTTCTATTGTACTACCCACATGCGCGTAGCCTGTATTGCATCTAAAACATGGGCTTTTCATAAGAGAACTTCTCAATGATGCACGTGAAACCACAGCACTTCCAAACAATGCCACAGAAATAAGATTGTGTTCCTCTAAGTCCAGTGCTAACAGTCCCCAGCTCTGGTTGTATTTACATATAGAATTTCTGTCCTGTGGCTCACACCTTGTCATGGCTTAGTCCTAGGAAGGGAAACATGTTCAGGTTTCATTATGCAGGGCAGAAGGTTTTAAAGCAGTGCTACTGCTCATGTAGGGAAGAAGGATGTCTGCAGATGTTACATTACAAAACAGATCCGAATTTCTCTGCATGTACGCTAGAAAATAGATGTTACAACAAACCCAGTAAGAACAGCTTTACAGATTGAAAGCAATACCAAGATTTTTCTGGAACATGCCAATATATAAATGAACTTTCATTCTGAATTGCCTAAAAAATCACCCCAATCCCTCACATTTGAGACAACAGAAACACTTAAGTTCTCTCCACCATTATCAGAATATTAGCAGACTACAAAATCAGGTTACCTTTAAAAATATCTCTGTGGTTTGTTGTCTCAGACAAATACAATCTGCTCCCACTTAGGAGAGCAGAACTGACTTAAAACATGCTTCTGGCAAGCAGGACTTTAAAGCTCATGCTCAGTAGTATCATATTTTGGAATTAATCTCAAATTGCTTTGTTGGTTTTTTTTTTTGGAGAACCACAACCTGAGGATATATCAATTAAACATCACATAGCAATTAATATTTTATATCTGCTCATCTTAATCACAGTTCATGAACTAATTAATAATAGTTTCTAAGAATGAATCATCCTTCTTAATTACATGTGTTTGTTATACATTGCAGAATCTGTAATGATCCTTCTGCACTTCTTGGGAGAAAATTATGGCTGGCCAGTTCAGTCCACATCTATTTCTTCCAAGCCACTAAACTCCATGGACTTCTCTGTGTTTCCCTGCCTATTCCTTACCCTAGTCCTTACTGTAGTTCCATGCCTGTGCTACTTTTTGTCATCTCAATCTCCATATAACCTTGAGGTTTACTTGTAATAGTACACCTCCTGCTTAGTTCCTGAAGACTCTCAAAATGCTTTAAAAAGAGTGGAAAATATTATTAAAACCTCCTTCTCTCTCACACACACACATATTTATAAAAAGGCAAGTGCAAAATGAAGAACTTAAGTGCTGCTCCTTTGTTGGAGGCAAGTAAGGACCACAGTCCTAGTCTCCGTAACTCAGTAAACCTCTCACTAGGAAAAAGAGAAGGCTCTAAGGTACTTCTGAAGATCTGGGGCTGTGGTTGCACTGGTACCCTCCTTGCACCTGGCTGCCCACTCATTTCTTCTCCAAGTGAGGTAGGGAACATGATGACTGCTTCCCTTTCTGCTCATCCACTGCTATACTTAGTCTGGTAATATGAACATGGATTTTCTTTGTCTCCTCTTGTAAGAACTGTGGTTCCCTTTGCCAGAGAGTATAGGACTCTCCAAATACACGTGGCAGAGCAATGGGCAGCAACAATATTTGCAACAACTCAATCATTTCTCCTCTGCCACACCAAATGGACAGAAGAGACAGTTAAATTTACAATAACCAACAGCTCTGACTGAAACCCATCATTTCATTCTCAATAAGAAACTCTCAGTGATGAACTTGACCGTTTTTCATACGTCTTCAGACTTGCTCATTTGTGTTTTCACCGTTGATCATATTTTAACAGATTGTTCAAGACTGTGAGAAAAAGAGGACTAAATACCTCTGCACAAATATTAATGTATCAGTGAGGCTACTCTGACAAACACTGTTCCAAGACATGAAATTCCTAGTAATTCAGGAGATACAAATACTTTCCTTGTCTCCTGTCTGTGGAACAATGCCTCACATGGAGTTTGGAATGTTAAACCTCGTATTTCAATTGCAAATGAATTACTTAACCCAAGTTACTGGGGTTTGCTGAAGACAATAATTCAAATATTGTGGTAAGCCATTATAGTAGAAGGTGAGGGGAAAGGTAGAGAAATAACAAATAGAAAAGCAGTGGCATGGAGTTGTTGCAGAGAAAGTAGTATGAATTAGCTGACACTGAATTCTTATTAAGTCTTTTAACAGATCGCTTTCTCCCTTGAGTTATTACCCCTGTTTGTTGCATGTGTCTTAGGGCAAGTTTCTCATTTCCTTGAGGTTGCAGAGGCTTAAAAGATGTCATAAATCTGTTGGCCCTAAGCTTCCACTAGTGAATTTTAGGAACCAATAATGTCACTGCACTGCAAGTAGTTGTCAGTAATTCAGACTACAAGTTTTAGCTGGGCATTTGATTTGCATGGAGAGATAAGAACGTACAGTGTTATAATGAGTGCCATCATTGCTGCACACTCCAGTAAACCTGTCTGCTTTCTAGGTATGACTAAGGAACCCCTGTTCCAAGGGTACTCTGCTGACTTCCCTTACTGCCTACTGTGATACCTATGCACTTACTACCAGCTATTTATGTCTGCTGTTTCCTACTCCTTCCTATCAAGTCATTCATGCCTTCAACTTGTACTTTGGTTTATGAGACCCTGAGAAAAAGGGAGCAGACCTGTTGGGACAACTCCTACAGAGGCTGCACAGATTTCAAAAATATTCTGTTTTCATGGCATAGTTTAGTTTCCCCCTTTCACTTAAGAATTAAAGGCAGCAGAGAGGAAACAGCATGCACCTCATGCCCAAGTAGTGAAGAAAAACTACTTTTCCTGATCCTTCTCACTGTCTGGTCTAGAAAACTTTAAAAAATTGAGCCTGCAGGTTCACACTAATGAAAAACAGTATTTCCACATTTGTACAATCTGTCTGCATGCTTCAGCATTTTAAATAGGAAAGGAAGTGTGGCAGACAAATCCTCCTGCTAATGATTTCACCATAGTTAGAAAAAATATACATCAGGCCATAAGAGATCCCACCTAGAACACCACTAGAGCAAACCACGCACTGATCTCCAGAAAGGCTGAGAAGCGTGCTTTTTGAAACAGTAACTATCCCAATATCAAGTATGTGACTGCAGTTTAAACAAACCTCCCAACTTCAAGAGGTTCATTTGAGACATTTCCAGAGCACATGCTCTGGTTGAAGTTCCACTTCTCTCCTCTACTCTATTCCTTAAAATCAATCAGAGAAAGTAAGATCACATAGTAGGCCCTTTCCTAGACAAGTTTTGTTTTCCCTCTGCCTGTATCTTAGAGATTCCAGACCAAATTATTAAGTGTTCATTATGCAAAGAAAAAAGCTAGTCTTGTCACAAGACAAAAGAAAAAGACTCAAAAAATATACACATCTTTCATTGCTACTGGCTTAATTTTTCATTTTTGTGTAGGGGTTCTAACTTGATTTGGTCTGGCTGTTGGATATCATATTAATTATTTCTTGCATTAAGTCCCTAAAAAGGAGGGGGGAAAAAAAGACAAGAAACCATTTTACTTTTAATCTCACAAAAATTGAGACAGATTTGAAAACTTTCTCCTTGTCTCTTGTTTCCTGAGTCTTCTATAGGTTTCTCAGTGGTAAAAATCTTTCTTTTCTTTCCAAACTCCTGCTGCATGATGTCCACCCTGCTGCCAGCTCCCACATGCCAGCCATTCTGAGACTGGTAGAGTTACCTTATCCTCAGTGTTGGTGTCCAACATTGCTTAGCACCACTCTGTGCTGTGCAATAAAAAATGACTGTTACTAGGGCTCCAATCTGATTCCAGGCCTAATCCTACCAATAAACAAACCATGAACAGGAATTGCCAACAGCATGGGCTGCCAGTTCACCTGATACTATCCTTAGGGTGCCTTTTCTAATGTACTGGCCTCTTGGGGTTTGATTTATTAAGGCCTTCTAGCACAGCATCCCTCATGAGGACTTGTAAAATATTGCAGATCTCCATTTCAAGATATTTATTATGCAAGAAAAAAGTTAACTGATAATTGTTTACTGCATAAGAGCTGACACTTATAGTCAGTGTTTATATCAAGAAGAAAAATGGATTTGTGTTTAAAATATAATAAATCACAATATCTTAGAGTAATTTTTAATATTTTTTTTAATCTGTTTTCCAATTTACAAAGTCTTCAATTGTGAAGGATGACCTAATGAATGGATTAAAACTGGATTTAAATGCAATCAATTTCAAAGCCTAGTAATTATACAGGAATAGCCTTGAGAAATGTTAGTGCAGTCACTACAACAAATGCAGATAGCTACACTCTGAAATGCTTGTCTAAACTCTCTCACAAAGTCAGAGAGAAACAGATGCTTCCAAGATGATGAAATGATCTAATCCTCAGACTGAACTCAAGACTGATCAAGCCAGAGAACTCAGATAACAGCCTAAAATCTATGATTTCATTCTATTGGCTTGAGAGTGATACTGATGTACTTACATTCACGTTTTTGATGACTAGAATTAGGTGAGAGAAAACCCTTCTGAATATTGCCTTTTTTAAAAAAGCTGAAAATCTTTCCTTACAAATTTATTTCCTCATTTTCTACATAAAAAGATGTATCAAACATCTTAACATTCACTAGATCTTGCTGATCTAGTAAGTTGCTTTTAAAAATTAATAGCATAAGAATTTTAGTTTAAGGCTTGTATTTTATGGGCTTGAATTTAACTCTTTAAATGTAAAGCTTTCAATTGAAGGAAAAAAAAAACTAAGGTAAACTTTACTTTTAAAACTCAGTTTTCTTCTCATTCCTCCCTTTTGTGGCTAATTGTAGTGAATGGAAGTTTCAACAAAATCCAAATTCTAAAACTGAATTGTAAAGAACTAAACTATAAAAAGCAGTTATCAGAGAAATACTGGAAAAAAAGCTTTGTGATTGCAGCAGAAGACTTCAGTAGACTATAACTGGGTTATTTCATCTCAAAAGTCACTTAAGAGATCTCAGGACTTCAGCTGACAGTCTCAATTTACAGAAACAAATTGCACATTGTCTAAAATATTTTGTTTTGAAGCCCCACGGATTTCCCCATAATTGCCTATTAGAGCCACCACAAGGCATGATTCCCAAGGTGACTTGTGGAGACAATTACGTTCTGCAAGTCAGTGTCTCCTGCACTTTCCCTCAGGTGTCCCACACACTGTGGTATCAGCCTGAGCTGCCTGGAGGTCAGGAGAAAGCAGAAAAGTTTTGACAAGTGCCACTCCACAAAGTGGATGTGCAGTGCCCCTTCCAGAGCTGCTTCTAAAGGTATCATTGAGAGTGACTGCTGACTTTCATAGCCTGATGTGGTTGGGGCATTTCATTCCCGTTTCCATTAACAAGAATATCTTTCCCTGAATGCATGCTCTCTTTTTTTTTTAGTGATCTGTTGGTCAAAGAGTTAATCTCTTCACTCTGTGACTCTGTGGGACACTTTACGTACAATGTTCAAAATCTAGATAGCACAGTACAGCAGAAAAGTAGCTAAAATAAAACTACTTCAGAGAAAGTCAACCACAACACAGTTTGAGCAGGAAGAATCTTCACAAGGTGGCCATAATGGACAGGAAGGAGGTGGTTCTCTGTCAGCAAAATGCTCATTTTTTTCATGTGTAACCCCTTCCCACTACTTTATTACCCATTTTGGCAAAAAGGGATACAACTGCTGGCGAGCAACACAAACTCTGTGAAGAGGGCCTCACATGAATCACTTTCTTGTCTGCCTTAACATAGAAATCAACAGTAATTAAACTCCACATCACAGCTATCCTGTCCATCTTTTGCCATGTTAGTTTCACTGTGCACAACAATGAGAGACACAAGTTCTTAAGCTAAATGGAAAACAGGAAATCCTAACCACATTGCACCAGCAGTCTGAAAAGTTCAGGATTCACTGTCAGCCAGAAATGGAATCCATGAAATGAAAACAGCAATGACTGTACTGTAAGCATCTGCAAGATATGACTAGCTGGTTTTGTATGGTGTATGTGATGACAACTTAACTTAAAAGGTCTTGCTGCAACTTCTACAGGACATTGCACGTTAGAAAGCAGAAGCGTAATGGCTGCTTAGCTTTGCGTCTCTTGTAGTCCCTTACTACACCACACTGCAAGATGAGGACTGACCTCCAGTGGGTGCAAGATGCCATGAAAATATCAGGCAAAAGACATGTTAACAAAGAACTTTCCAGCAGCTGAAAGTGCCAGCCCTAACACACACAAGAGGTACAAGATCCCACACTGTTAGGCAAAGTCAGACCCCCAAGAGCACCCCAAGGACTGCATTTTCTCCAAGGACCACTTCTATTCGTAACGCTCCTCCCCCAAGACCGCATCATATACCAAATGCATGCATAAGGCTCCATTTACTCCCAAACCTACCCTCTCTCCCAGCATCAGATGCTCCCCAAAATCCATCCTCAAAATGGCTCCCAAGACCACATCCCTTCCTATGGCAGCGCCTAAAATTAAGCATACTCAGAATCATACAGTCTCTCTCCCAGATGTACTCTCATAGCCACAGCTGTACCACAGTCTACACATAGGCAACAATGCAAACTGTAGTTAGCTAAATGTTGCATCAAATATAACAGGAAGTACATAGGTTGTCCCAAAATTAATGCCTCCTACTTATTTCCATATAAACTACAATAGACAAAAAGAGCACAATAACACTACTTAATAGAGCAAATTCTCAGCTACAAAACACAGTTTTTCAGTGTAGTCACCACCATTAGCTATGCATTCTTGACAACAATGAACAAGAGCCTGCATGCCATCCTTCTAAAAATCTGAACTGTCTGGAAAGAGACTTGTCTTTCATATCACTATCTTCACCGCTCAAATGCACTATCCAAAGCCTCATTGCACTCAAATCTGCTGTCTGGTTTCCATAAACATCCAGCAAGTGTCAAAGAATATCAAAGGTGCCATTTTCTTCTGCATGGAGGAATTAAATTCAAATTGCTGCGTATGCACTTCCATGTCAGTCCCTGTTTTGTCAAACTGACCCTCTGTTGCCATCTGTCACATAAACAACAAAATGTAAAGGAATACTTGAGGGAAAGGTCAGCCTCTGCTATCACACCACGAACATTTGCCTCTGATGTTGTCAGCCAACATAATAAAAGAGTATGCATTACTTTTGGAGCAGCCATCATAGCATACAAGCTACACATACCAACTGTGTGAAACCACTATTCAGTAGGCAGTAATTAACAAACACTGTACAAACACAGGCTCCATTCAACCCTACATCTCCACTTGAATTTTTAGCGAATAACTACTATGGAAGGTTAATATAACTCTACAGCTGTAATTGCATCATGTGACAGAATGCCCGCATTACACTGGCCATTGATAGAGGGGTGGAAAGATGGGATTTGTGTTCTGCAAGATGACAGATCTTTGAGTGAATCTGCACTTGCTGAATAAGCCAGAACAGCTCCTTGAAGGCACGCACATCATTTCACTCCTAGGTCATTTTGTTACTGAAACTTTGAAATGTATTTATTTTACTTACTGAAATAAAAGATAGGCCAAAACAATTTGAAAATTCACGTTCACCTTGGCCAATGATTGAGTTGAAAATATGAACAGCTTATCCCACAAAAATGACGAAATATTTAAATGCTTCAACTGTCTATTTTTGCATTTTGTATTAAATTTTTAAAGAATATTTAAATTCCACATTTAATTTGAAAATACCTTAGTAAGCTTGAAAATTAATGACCAAGATTATTTAACTTGATACCAAACGTGGAAGGAGTATTCTCACAAAATCTCCCAAATACTGGTGCTGATGATAATGTGATGTGGGATGAGGTTTAGTATTAGCTGTTACTACTAGCAAAGGATGTGAGAAGTCTGAAATCGGGCTGAGGAACTGAGTAAGTTCCAGTAATTCACTTTGTACTGACCTATTACTAAGTCAGTCCAGCTTAGCCTCTACCAAGTAATTACCAACAGCATTTTAGAGGGGGGCAAGTACAGAAATGGAGATGATTATAGATATTTGAGGGCGTCAGAAATAGTGTTCTGATTCATTTTTGAAGCCACTTGACATTCACACATACAACAAAGTGGTGGGCTGGCAATAGGAAGCTAATGGAGGGGAAAATACAGCAAATTGGGAAGCCACAATGAACAAAGCAATTGTTGCATGAGAGTGACTGGGGAAGGTCCAACAAAACCTCATTTTTATTTGTTGACTGTGGAAATTATCTTGCAGGGTGCAGCTTGCTTCAGTGTTCACTGCATTGTTCTGATCCTAGTCAGGCACTGCCTTCAAAAATAACACAATTGAACAACAACCATGACCACCAAAACACACAGATACCACCTTCACTGAAAAGCATGGAGAAGAAATGAGCACACAACTGCACATTTGAATTGTAACTTAATACAGCAAGGTATTATTTATGATCACCTAGCCATGATACACCTTCCAGCAAATGTTTAAGAACTGCCCAGGTTTATACTAATATAATTAGTTCCTTGATTACAGAACTTGGTGACCAAAGAAAAAAGAACACCCTTAAACTTAGGAAGCTTACAATTCTGGAAGTCAATTAAGAGCATATTTAATAAATCAAGTAATACACAATTATTTCCTTACAAATTTAAAGATGCTGCTGAATGAAATAGGATGCCCGCAAGGAATGCAAATTCCCTTTGTAACAGCACATCATCAAAGGAAGAAGGGATAGAAGAGAGGGGAAGTCTGTACTGTTGCAGTTTAGGCCCACCACCTGTTAATGATATCTGGAACAAAGCACTGTCACAGTTTGTTTAGCCTTAACACTGTAATTAGTTCCCATCTCACTTCCATTATCTCAGATTAATCTTCTAAGACCATGCTCCTTGTCTATCCTCACTGTTTCATGGTAAACAAAAAAACCCGATCCTGTGTTACAGCTGGCACAAACCAAGGATAGTTCTATGTTCATGAAGCCTCTTATTCTGCCTAAGTATATCCACTTACCTGCTGTCACACGGGGCTTGCTTTTGCCATGAGAGCAGTACTTGCAGGCATCTCTGGAAAAGGAGGAATACTTTCTAAAGCACAGTGAACACAAGCAAAAGTAGTAATCTTCCAAGCTTTGTAACTTTCTTGAAAATGCTGCCAGACTCTATTTCCAAATCCTAGATCTTAGGGACTAAACATGCAGTGCTGTTTATTTCTCTAACGCTCATCTGTCAGCTCAGCTGTGATTCTGGGATAATCAAGCTCTTCTGACTGTTCATTTAGTGCAATTTATTATCTGGCAAACACCAATTACAGCTTCTTGGTCATCCCTGTGGCAGACAAGTGTTGTCAGTGTTCCTGCAGTCAAATGGAAACCAGATCCAGAATTATTCACTCGGACCAGCAGCACCTGACAATTACTATTCTCTTATTTGGACTAAATTCCTGTCAGTGCCAGCATATATTCAGCAGAACACAGATGAAGAACTTGTTGAATTTGGACCAGTAATTTTCACCTGCCAAAATCATGATTGCTGTAGCTGATTATTTCTATGGGAACTCTTCACTGTTGCTCAAGTGCAGATTACTGGAAAGTGTTTCATATTTCCAAAGAAATGGTTCTGATATTAGGTAGACTGATATGGGAGACTGATGTTAGTTTTGAGATTGTTTGGATCAACTAACATTCAGCCCCTTTTCTATGCCAAGCTCTCCTGTAAGTTTCCTTAGCACCATGGGAATGAATGCCTTTCTGCTTCTGTTCCTGAGTGGCACGGACAGACATGGTTGCACAAGATTCATGCTTACTTCAGCCAGAACTATCCTTCCATGCCTCCAGATGCAAGCTAGTACAGTGAGAAGCCAGTGATCCTCCACATACAGCTAGGCAAGGTAAGAAGGCAAAAGAACTGCCAAGCATGAAATAATAACGTGTGAGACTCCTTTATATGTGAGCTACTCCATTTCTCTTCCTGGTCTCAGATCAAGTCAGTTTGAACTACAAACATAGCAAGAAACATTTCTCTTTATTGTACTTAGGTCAGATACCTTGGTGTAAATCATGGCTGCCCCCATTAACTTTCTATTCAGATGCAGGCAGAAAATTAGAAATGCTAAAGCCCAGCTTGAAATTAGGCTGGCTACTGCTGTAAAGGAGAACAGGAAACCCTTTTACAAATATATTAACAGCAGGAGAAAAACTAAGGAAAATTTCCCTCCTTTACTCAACGAGGCAGGCAATATAACCACAGATGATAAGGAAAAGGCTGAGGTTCTCAATGCCTTCTTCACATCTGTCTTTAATAGACAGGACAGTTATCCAAATGGTACTTGCCCTGACCTGGAAGTCTGGGACGGGGTGCATAATGCACCCCCTGTGATTCAAGCAGAGACGGTCAGAGATCTTCTCCTCCATCTGAACTCCCACAAGTCCATGGGGCCAGATGGGATCCACCCAAGGGTGCTGAGGGAGCTAGCAGAGGTGATTGCCGAGCCACTTTCTGCCATCTATCAGCATTCCTGGTTATCTGGAGAGGTCCCACAAGATTGGAGGCTTGCCGATGTGACTCCCATCTTCAAGAAAGGCCGTAAGGAAGACCCGGGGAACTACAGGCCTGTCAGCCTGACCTCGGTATCAGGGAAAGTTATGGAACAGATGTTATTGAGGGAGATCACACGACACGTGCATGGCAATAAAGGGATCAGACCCAGCCAGCACGGGTTCACCAGGGGCAGGTCGTGCTTGTCCAACCTCATCTCCTTCTATGACTGGGTGACCAGACAGGTAGATGAGGGAAAGGCTGTTGATGTAGTCTACCTGGACTTCAGCAAGGCCTTTGACACGGTCTCCCACAGTATTCTCCTAAGGAAACTGGCAGCCCGTGGTGTGGACAGGTTCACTCTTCTCTGGGTGGAGAACTGGCTGGAGGGCCGTGCCCAGAGGGTAGTGGTTAATGGAGTTAAGTCCAGCTGGCGTCCTGTAACGAGTGGTGTCCCCCAAGGGTCAGTTTTGGGGCCCATCTTGTTTAATATCTTTATTGATGACCTAGACGAGGGAATTGAGTGTACCCTCAGTAAGTTTGCAGATGACACAAAGCTGGGAGGATGTGTCAAACTGCCTGAGGGTAGGGAGGCCCTTCAGAGGGATTTGGATAGGCTGAACAGCTGGGCTGAGCAAAATGGGATGAGGTTCAATAAGACCAAGTGCCGGGTCCTGCACTTTGGCCACAATAACCCCATGCAATGCTATAGGCTTGGGGCAGAATGGCTTGAAGAATGTAAAGAGGAAAAGGACCTGGGGGTGTTGGTTGATGCTCGGCTCAACATGAGCCGGCAGTGTGCCCAGGTGGCTAAGAAGGCCAACAGCATCCTGGCCTGTATTAGAAATAGTGTAGCCAGCAGGAGCAGGGAGGTGATCATCCCCCTGTACTCAGCTCTGGTACGGCCGCACCTCGAGTACTGTGTTCAGTTTTGGGCCCCTCACTACAAGAAGGACATTGAGGCCCTGGAGCGTGTTCAGAGAAGGGCAACAAAACTGGTGAGGGGCCTGGAGCACAAGTCTTATGAGGAGCGGCTGAGGGAGCTGGGATTGTTTAGTCTGGAGAAGAGGAGGCTCAGAGGAGACCTTATTGCACTCTACCACTTCCTGAAGGGGGGTTGTGGTGAGGAGGGGGTAGGCTTCTTCTCCCTGATAAGTAATGACAGGACGAGAGGGAATGGCCACAAGTTGCGCCAGGGAAGATTTAGATTAGACCTCAGGAAGCATTTCTTTTCTGAAAGAGTGGTCAGGCACTGGAATGGCCTGCCTAGGGAGGTGGTTGAGGCACCATCCCTAGCGCTGTTCAAGAAGCGTTTAGATGAGGTGCTAAAGGACTTAATTTAGTAGTTGGGTAGAGATAGTGATAGGAGGATGGTTGGACTAGATGATCTTATAGGTCCTTTCCAACCTTATGAACTTATGAACTTATGACAGAAAGTAGTCCTGCGGCTTAAATTCACAGAGTATAACCTTAACTGCTTCATTTCATTCTGTTCTTAACTCTGAAAATACTGAATTGACATTAAGCTTACAGGTCAAGAAGGAAGTCCAAGAATCCACATAAACTCCTGCAGGCATACTCTACCCATTGAAATTGCTAGTGCTGCTCTACCTTTTGGTGGGAAGAAGGAGTGCACCTTTGGTATGTCCAGAGACTATTCAGCCTGCATGTGCTTCCTCTGAGATAGAAAGTTAGAAGTTTTTTGTTTGTTAGTTTTGTTTTTTTAATCAGAGCCTCTACAAAGCCATTATGCCAGTGACCATCCTGGGTAACTTCACTTGCCAACTTCACTTGCCTAGCTAAGCTTAAGCAAAATTCTCCTTGCACAAACAACACCAGTGTCATCAAAAGCACTTTTCTTTTTGTTAATTATACAGTAGGAGAGTTCTCCACTGAAAAAACAGTAGGCCCCATGTGTGATGTGATGAGGAAAACAACCTACATTCAAGTGTACTGTGTGCCAATAATGAATAATTCGGACTTGAACACATCTTGAGTTGCTACTGGTAACAAGGAAGATCCTTAATAACAATTAAACCATATGGTACACATATGAAAACTGTAGAAAACTGTAAATTTTGGTTTTTTCTGTAGATAAGTGGGAGCAAGGATTTGAGAAAACACTTGGCAGCCTATTAATCATGAAGCAAGCACTTCTGGTCAGTTGATGTACAGCTATCCACACCAACACTGCTTTTGGACATTACTGGAAGGTCTAGAGCTAGTTCCAAGGACCTAGAACTGACCTACCTACACAGTCTCTGAATAAAGTGAACTGCTGATCTCTCTGCTTTTTCTATATTTCATAACATCCTCTGTGCACTTTCACAATTTGCTTTGGGCAGCGTGGATCTATATTTTATAAATAATCTCTCTTCTTGCTCTTTCCATTGGTACCCATTAAACAGTATTGTGAATCCTGAGAAGGAAGGCTAGTTTTGAAGGTGTTCAGGCAGAAAGTGTGCACCAGATTCAAGGCCTGTGAGTCTATAGATCCTTTCAATACCTTTATATTGAATTATAAAACCAAATTACTTTTCATATTGTGGATAGCCTCTGTGGTCACCAGCTCGTGACTAACAGGAAAAGCAGCCAAGGGATGTAACAATAAATATGCCGATAGTGTTTCTATAGTGATCTTTACAAACCTGGTTTTGGTTTTTTTTTTGGTTGGTTGATTGTTCTTTTTTTTTTCTTTTTTTTCTTTTTTTTTGTTTAAGAACAGTTGAGAAGGTAGGATGGTATATGCAAGGCTGAAAATTCAATCTGTGCTTCTTTTGTGAATGTAATGCACTTTCCAGCTCCAGTCAGGTGACTGAAAAATATTATGTTCTCTCCCTTCTAAATGATATGATGAGCATCAGAGCAAAGCCAAGCTAGTAACATAGATAGGATGCTTTTCTGCTGACAAGAAAAAGATGTTTTATTTTTAAATAAGCATTTCAGCTATTTGCCAGAGGCAGATAAGCCCTTTCTCCATGTTTATTTATGTAATCAGTGCTAAGATAAACTTATTTCTCTCTCATTTTCAATTCAACACAGTCCATTGTTTTTCTTCATAACATTATGTTACCCACTGTTTAGCAGAGTACAATAAATGGAAGAATTTTGTTACACCAATATTCCTCTGTTGGAGATCTAGCACAATAGAACTTTATCACCATTATTTTGCACCTATACTATCTTTCACCCAAAGCACCTCCTTACAAATCCTTGTGAATCAAAGGCTTACTTCTTTCATACAAATTCACAAAGAATTATATGAGTATTGAAATTCAGCAGCTGTGTGAAACTATTCAGCAGCAGTGCTCTCCAACAATTCAGCATGGAAACTAAAATACCAAGGGCCTGCTGGTGAGCTAGGTAATTCTAGATCCCCTGTCTTGAAATCAGGAGACCAGTGCTGACTTGAAGTTGCACTACTATTCCAAAACTGTATCTAGAGCTCAACGTGGCTTTTCTAACACAAAACTGTGATCCACTAAGATCAAAATTCAACGTGGAAATGCCACAGTTTGAAAGAGTTTGAAAGAAGAAGATCATGTATGAGTTGCACGTGGCCCCATCACAATCCATGCTCCATCATTTTCTTTAAGTAGTATGCTTTGAAAATCCGCCATTCCAGATTATTAAAGTTTTGGGGTCCCTGGCACTAGATAAGCAGATAATGTAAGACTGCTCCAGAGAAATGGAATGGTGGACACATGAGCTTTAACATCAGGACCCTGAAACAGCATGATCCTGGTTTACCAAATCCACTCTACTTACCAAGGCATGCCAGTTCTCCTTAAATTCTTGGCAGCACCCTGCAAAATCCCCATAACTGAAGGGTGTGCTTAAAATAAAATGGCTCTGTTTTTTTTTTGCCTCAGGATAGGAAAAAATGTGGTTGTAAGGTACGTTCTAGGGTTGTACTTTTTTCCTATTTCCCAATGGAAACAAAGCACTTTTTTTTTTTTTTAACTTCATGATTTCCCATGATTCAATAAACTTGAGTTTCTACTCCCCCTAGCTGTAAAATCTAGTAAGACTCCCACAACCTTTCCTACCTGACCACGTATTGTTGTAAAGTGAATGTCTATCAAGACTTAATGGCAACACCAGCAGTTAGGTATTGATACATTTTTCATATTCATCATGTAATAAGTAAAATAAAACAGAATTTGAATGGCATATCTGTTGTTAAACTGCTACTTAGCATTAGAGGTAGGAACAGGTCAAGACTCTTAGTTCCAAGTCATTCTTAACAGTCTTGGAAAATACTCCAATCTGCAGACTTTTGTCTTTATTACTGTTTTATATAGCAGTTCAGCTAATTAAAAACATCTTAAGCACTACGCAAGAATTTCAAGTAGTGTAAGTCATCTGTTGCTTACTTACTGTTCAGTAAATTTTCTAAACATGTCAGGTCTTGGCCACCTCCAGAAAAGATCTTTCACAGACCTCTGATCTGTCTGAAACATAAGAATTTTCTTACTGTTCATTCAATATATATACTTCTAATTTTTCAAATAATTTTGTATGTATTTTCACATAAAAAAGAAACATTACCTATACCTGAAAAGAACGCCAAGCAAATGATGAACAAGCTACACATTAGACAGAAAAAACATTTGATCATATGAGATTGACAATGAAGTTGATTATCCATTGTTATGTGATTTGATTCATTATAATCCTGAAAGAGAGTGAATGTTGTTAAGTAGAACTGAAGTCCTGCATAAATCAGTCATGAATCCATGTTCTGATTCTGTGGTGACTAGCACTCATTTTGTTTTAGAACTCATATCTGAGTGTGGAAAGGTAGGCTTTGAGCAATGGAAGTGCTTTCAGAGCTTTTCACTAGCTTTTTAAACCCTGCAAATCAATTACTTTTTTTTCCCCTAAGATTCAAATTTCAAGAAGGGAAAAAAGTCTCAACAATATGATAAATTATTTATCTTTTTTCATTAGGTCAGTGGTACATTGACTAAACTTGCAGATCATCTCTAGACACGGTGACTAAGTACTTTTTGGGTTAGGTTCATTTCTAAGGTGGCAAGCCTTAAGGTAACGTACAGCAAAGGAAGACTTCAAAAGCTCTAAGGTATTGCAGCAAGCCCTACTACATAGTCTAAGTAAAACTCTAATATTGCCTAACATATAACAACATTGCTTACATCACTGAAATCTCTCTTTCTCCCCTTTGTACATACTTTTAGAAACTGAGCATCCTATCTCAAATGACATAGCCAAATTGCAATACATTGACATTTGGTGACTCCAAGACACCAACATCATCCTCATTGAGGGCAGTGTTTTTGCCCTGCTGACTATTTTTCTGATAGAGCAGTTCAAAATAAATTGTATATTAGAAAGATACATACAATCCAGACAGAAGCACACATTTTTAACAGATGAGTTTTCAGAATAACCCAGCACTGTTTATATAAGTGGCTACATGCATGGTGAGATCCTTAACTCTGCACACTGCCAGCAGTTAGTACTGCAGTCCACAACATATACTGATACAATAGATTTATAAATATATATTTAACTAGCCAAAATCTCCTTGTTGCTGACATTCCAGCTTAACATTCCACAAAGGAGTTGAATGGGCTGCTCAGCTGCACAGTGACAGCCAAGTTTCTTGTCCTTAGCTTTACCAGTGAGTAGGCAAGGGTGTTTTCCCTTGGCACTCTATTCCAGATCCAAAAGCAATTCTGCTCTACTGTGACTTATTTTAAAGCTCTGTCAGCAGATTCCTCATCTTAGGCTCTGAAATCTGAAGGTTAGCCCCTCTAGCCTTCACAGAGATAGCAGATACTCACTAAAAGCCTTTATAACTTTATGATTGATAAAAAGTCTATTAGAAATGCAGGTATTTTCCCAATATTAACATAGCTTTTAGAGCCTTAAATGGGACCAAAAGAAAAAATAAATAGCAGCAGCTTAAAGTGCTGACTTGGTACTTCCCCTTTGCCAAACCACTGGCCTGTACTGGAAATCAGTTTCTTCTCTTCAGTCTCCAAAACAGCCATCTTATTTTCTGTCACAGGAACTGAGCTTGTACTCTGCTGATGGTGAGTGCTGCAATTCTGGATACATCTCAACATTACTTTTTTTATTTGTCCCTAGTTCTCTCCTGGCAACTGGCAACATCCCTGGAGACTAAGAAATTACAGTCTTCTCAGAATTTTGTTTATTTATTTATTTATTTATCTTTGGGTGAGGAAAGACCTGGTACTTTAATATTGCTGCATAAGCAACAAATCAGTGTTTGATTCCCTTAAGTCAGAAATAATTTGTATTCTGGGAACAATAGTGGCAACCTAGTCTTGCACCTAGAGAGGAATAACTGCATGCACCAATACAAGTTGTTGGGGTGACCTGCTGGAGAGGAGCTCTGAGGGACCTGGTCGTCCTGGTGGATGACAGGTTGGCCATGAGCCAGCAGTGTGCTCTGGGGACCGAGAGGGCCAATGGCATCCTGGGGTGCATTAAGAAGAACATGGCCAGCAGGTTGAAGGAGGTGATCCTCTCCCTCTACTCTGCCCTGGTGAGGCCTCACCTGGAGTACCGTGTCCAGTTCTGGTACAAAAAAGACAGGGATCTCTTGGAAAGTGTCCAGCGAAGGGCTACAGAGATGATAAAGGGCCTGGAACATCTCCCTTATGAGGAAAGGCTGAGAGAGCTGGGTCTGTTCTGCCTTGAAAAAAGAAGACTCAGAGGGGATCTGATACACATCTATAAATATCTAGTGAGTGAGAGGCAAAGAGATGAGGCTGGACTCTTCTCAGCAGTGTGTGGTGATAGGACGAGGGGAAATGGCCACAAACTGATGCATAGGAAGTTCTGCACAAATGTGCATGGGAACTTCTCCACAGTGCAGTGACGGAGCAGTGGCACAGCTGCACAGAGAGGTGGTGGAGTCTCCTTCTCTGGAGACATTCCAGACCCACCTGGACGCCTACCTGTGCAACCTGGGCTAGGGAGCTGCTTTGGCAGGGGGTTGGACTCGATGATCCCTAGATGTCCCTTCCAACCCCTACAATTCTGTGATTCTGTGTGATTCTGTGATTTTACAGTCTTCAGCAATAGTAGTTTAAATGTTGCAGTGAACCGGCATACATGGACAGTGGTCCAAGTTACAATTTTTTTAAATGCAAACAGTTCCAACAAAATGTATGTTCAACATTAACTACAGCAAGAATACTTTATACATAGCAAGTACAATCCATAGGACTTCTTATTTATTTTAAGAAATAATTGCTTTGATGTAAAATTTCACGGATATAAATCTTTAAGCCACCTCAGCCCAGCACTTAACTGTATTTCCACCTGCCTATGCAAGTTCATAAAGCCTACGTCAGGAGCACCAGAGTTGTCCAGATCCCTCTCTGCTGTAATGCCACCAGTTTTACTCCAGCTTAAACTAGTCTATCTGTCTGTAATGCCAGCTCTCAAGTGCAGCAAAGCAGAGCAAATCCATTTTTGTTAGGAATGTAAACTAATGCACCAGACATATATGCATCACTGGAGTAGCTGACACAAAAAGATACATATATCTTTCTGCCAGTTCTGCTACATGACAATGAAGCCCAGCAAACTGACAGAGGGCTAGCAGCAAGAGAAAGGTGACATCTTATCTTGCTGGAGCATGATTTACCAGCGCTTATCTGCTAGAGTTCTGGGAGACAGAAATAAAAGAGCAGGGCTGGGAAACTGCTGCCCCAGCTCTGTTTGTGACAGCTATGGACAAAAAAGTCTGCAAACTGTATTCCTGGCCGTGCTCCTAGAATAGACTTCCTGGATCATTACTCACTGTTTTTAAAACATTACTTTTCTAAACAGAAAGCAGCAACAGAAGCAACAACCACATACTTGTGACAATGATTTTCAACTTCTGTATTTTTGTATGAAAAACAGCATTCCTCAGGGAAGGAATCATTCTCCATGAACAGTCGAACATTCTATATTGCCACTGAGAAAAAAAAATGCCAACATCCTGAGTCAGAAATTATCCAGTTGGATTTCAGTGGAGCATCATGAAAACTCAACTTCTTCCTACTGCTGTTGATGAGCAAACGTGATGTATTACCAAAGAAAAAAAAACGACCAAAGATAAGATTTATGTTAGCAAGATGAAATTGAAGGGGTGACTGTTTTTTTCCTGGAGAGTGCATCCTATGACATCAGCAGCATCTGCAAACTATGCATCTGTTCCCAGTTCCTTATTGTTAGTTGCTGACATTTCTATAGCCATACCACCAGACTCAGAAAAGCTTAAAAATTCTGACTCCTATGAAGAGGGCTTGTGGAAATCAGATTAATAGGATAAGTAAGATTTTATGCAAAAGGAGGAGAATTGGACGAAGGAACTCTACATTGAAAAGCATATCCATAATGTCATAGCTTGAGCAAATCACTTCAAATTCTGATGTTAGAAACCTTCCCTTGGGCTACTGTGGGACTGTAAGCACCCTGGAGTTAGAGCCAAACCTTCATCAAGCTTTGAAGGAGGCTGAAGTGAACGTACAAAGGCAGAGATATGCTGCAAAAGCTCCAGGTCTTCTAAAGTAGGGCTGGTCTATAAAAACACAGGGCCTATCAGTCAGAAAATAAAGTGTGCTTGGCATAGGACTAAGATCTCTGCTGTTAAAGGCAGAAGAATCTATACTCAAAGACACCAGCTTTAAAGCTGAATGAGTAAAAAGCCCCATAAACTTTGCAGAGTAAGCTCTGGGAAGGACAGTTATTGCACACTGTCCGCTTAGCATTAATGATTTTCCTAAATGTTTGTTTAAAACTTAAAACCCACTAAAATTCAAATCAAAGAATGAAAAAAAAATCATTAAATGCAAAACTTACAGTTACTATCCACTCTGGTCTCCATTAGTACACTTCTTAATGGAGCTCTTGTGCATAGTTAGAACAGGATGTGCTTCTCCACTTCCCCACACTGCCCTTGACTGCCAGGCAGTCTGGCTCTGCCTTGTCTGCTCTGAGCAGGGACCATCCCCACCTGCTACCCTTTCTGCCTTTACCTTTTGTTTGGAGTTGTCTAGAGCAAGGATTGCCTCCAAACCACTCCTGAGCACTGCAAATCTCCCCACAGGTGATGCAGCTTCTGGTGCAATAAGGCTCCACGTGCAACAGCTACAATCAGGAACAGAAGTGTACTGAATTCATTAGGACTCTGATTCAGTTTAAGTCATTTACTAGGAAGTGCCACACTACACAAAGGATCTGTGATATCCAAAGCACTCATTGTGTTTAGTTCCAAAAGGGGCTTCTTTAAACAAATATGCTTATACTTACTACTGAGATAAAAAGAGCCCTAGAAAGAAAAGATTGAATTTAGGATTCAGGTATAATTCAAAGCAGAGCCTGAAAAGAAAAAAAGAAAAAAAACCACAGTAAATATCAAACAAATCAGATCTTACCATGGCAAGAAACAAAAGTAACAAAATTACAACAAGTATGAAGATATGGGTGGAATGAAGTGATTAAAAAGTCCAGCTGCAGTTTCAGTATTAGATCTTACTTTAAGGATTGTATTTCCTGCAACGTGAAGTCTAGAAATCCCCTTTGCATCAGACCGGGGTTGGTTCAGAGAGCAAGCAAGTCGTGCCCCGCACTGCCAGAGATGTGCAAGTGTCTGAGACGGTTCCTACTCCAGCACACAGCAGGTAGTTTTTAAGGTTAAAAGTCATCCCAGATAAACCTGGCCTTTGTACCTTACAGCCAGAAAATGTTAACAGCATTCACCTCAGAAGCTAGCCTGCTTCTTCAATTTTAATTCATTTTCTTGGATGCTTTGTTTTCAGCTTCTTATGATGCTAACACAGAAACTTATTTCACTAGTGTTTTGGATTATTTTTTTCATACAATCTAGAGAAAATGCTAGAGAACTCTCATTTCAACTTTCATTTGGCAAAGAGAAAGATTTATTTTATGGTAGATGACATTTTTCCCCAAGCAAAATTAGAGTGTGCATGGATTCTTCTACTGCTTCCAATTACCCAGGCCATTTGTCAGGAGAGGCTGGCAGTTCAAAACTCATGACCATAATTAGTTTCTTTTCTGACATCTCAAAGATGTCCGTTCTGATGTTAGATCTGTACCAAAAATGGAACCGTTTAAACTCAGCCAGGCTCCCACTCTCTTCCAAAGTGCCTGGTATGTCACAGACCAAAAAAATAGAAGTGTAAATGAAAAAAATACTTCTGTTCTCCAGCTGACAGAACAAACATTGCTGGAATGTGTTTTATGCAAACTGTATATACAAATAAGGAATTATTTTTGCTGTCAGCTTGACTTTCTTCTAGCTTTTTATCTTAAAAGGAAAGCCACAGATACTGTTCTAAAAAGAGAAGGACTCTCAGATTCATGGCAGTCTGCTAAAAATTGGATCGACTCAGGCAATGTGAGCTGTTTAATCTGCAGGGAGGTATTTGCAAAGAAAAGTCTCCCTCCTCTTTGATCAGCAGCTGCAGGTGACTAATACCTCAGCACCACTTAACACAGCAAGAAGAAAATTCTTGCAGTCTCACTGCACAGCCAAGCAGAGCCAGCTGAGGGCATTTCATCAGTACACACCAATGCAGTTCAAATGCCTAAGGATGAGAGATCAGGGACAAGCCACTCCTGCTAGGGCAAAGGGTGGGAAGGAGGAAGGGAAGAAGCTGGAATGAGTAGCTGTGAGATGTGAAGCCCAGCTGCTGCAACGCCAGTGGCAATGTGGGCTAGGTCTTATGCCTCTGGCAGCAGCAGCATCTGCTCAGCCTCACAGAACCTTGGCACAGGACAAGCAGGCAGCACCCTTCCTCCTGATAGTAGGTGACTTAAACCTTGGGCAGCTGCCTGCTTTCTATACTTGCAAGTGACCCTGTGAGGAAGGATAGGTGATGATAACAGAGTTTCAGTGACACTTGAATTCCTGTTTTATGAGCGATGTGTACATTGATTTTTCTGTACCTTAGGACAAGAGGTAGGTGTCCTTAAGTTGTAGCAGGGGAGGCTCAGGTTGGGTACTGGGCAAAATGTCTTCCCAGAAAGAGTGGTGATGCACTGACAGAGGCTGCTCAGGGAGCTGGTGGAGTCACCATCCCTGGAGGTGTTCAAGAGACATGTAAATGTGCCACTGTACCCACATGGTTAGTGGGAACAGTGAATACGGGATGACAGTTGGAGAAGGTGATCTTAGTGGTCTTTTCTGACCTTAATGATTCTATGACCAATTCAGGCCTTTAAATTTAGCAGGAAAAGCCATGCAAGCCAGGATTAACCGGTGAGCAATATGCACTGTAGCATTGTAGCTCCTCATTCCCAACAAAACATTATCTTAACTGTCAATGAACGTTATGTTAACTGTCAATGAACATTATGTGTGCCTAAAACAGTAGTGAGTGGCTTACGAATAGTTAAAAATGAGATTAAAAAACTAAGCAAACAGATCCTTCTTTTCCCCAGAAATAAAGTGAGAAAAACTTTCTTCACCATCAAGACAAATAATAGTTAATAGGGAAGAAAAATCTTACGTCAAGCTTACTCCTTTGGTTTGACACAAAAGAGTAGTTTTTCCTTGCAATTTAAAACAGAATTCCTTTGTATATTAGGTTCAGAAAGTAAGAAAAACAGAAGTATTTTAAGACAAATGGAAATAAAATTCGCCACCTCACAATATTGATTCGACCCGTAAATTTTCAGGTATCTTTTTGTCTGATGAAGTGCCATTTTATAACTTCTTTAATTTGAGGACAGCATTTTCCTGTGGAAATTTTCAGTCAAGCTACTATCATGGCAGCAGCAGAGCAGCCTATAGCACTCTGCATCTCTTACTTCATGGCTCTTACTGCAGAACTGTTACGTTACACACTGACACTTCCTCCAAAACTTTCCCTTCCTCTAAAGTAAGATTCTTGCCTGTCCTATTTGTGTTCTCATGCTGCTAAACATCCTCCCCACTGCCAATACTTAACTCTATTTTATGAATCTATTTCTTTATTCTTGCCATATCCATTTCCTGGCTCCCTTCCTCCTGGCTCACAAGTCAAGGGTCAGTCTCAGGAAGAAAAGTGAGAAGCCTTGTCTGGAGAGCAGGGTCAGCTGCAGAGGACCATCTCCCAGCAAGACAATAGCCTTGGTCACAACCCTTTCACCTTTACAGTGGCTGTTCCCATCTGGGAATTAGCTGGTTATCTTTGCAGATTAAGCGCAACAATACAAAGGCATTCTCAATAGGATCACTCCAAAATACAAACAAGAGAAAGAAACACACTCATTTCCTGTTCCTATGTATCACTTGGAAGTCATAAGCATGATCTGAGTCCCCAGTGTCCTAAGCACCAAGAGGCAATTCATGCACCATATGCTCCTCAATCTACAAAGACAAGATGAACAACAAGTGAATGTGTCTCAGCCTATTTTGTATGTGGCATGAAACCAAAGAGTGACTTGCTCAAGTAAACAGATCAAGGGACTCAGTGCAGCACTCCTGGCTCTCAGCTCAGCAGCTAAATCACACTTTCTCTTCTCGTTCAGAGCTGTACCAGCAGAACAAAGGAATTTATGCCTCAAAGAGGCAATCCTGTCCTGGCTGGGTGATGAACGATGCAATGCTTAGAGAATTATTCTATTATAGTTAAGTTAGAAAGATAACCTTCCCACCATGAAACTGAAGCATACTCCTTTCGCAATTACTGCTGAACTCATATTTCCCATTGAAGGCAAGGTTTTTCATTGTTCTACTGTTGATGCTGTTTGGGAGGGTGGGGGCGCACCACAGCTTTACTAGAATTGTAAAACTCTGGAGAACTAACAACTGAGAAAACTACTCCTGGAAGGTATTTGGCCAGAATTCAGAATTCTTGGATAAAGAGAATAAGAATGATACTACAAACTTTTCAGATGGATCTACGACCTTAGAAATAAGATCCAGATTTTCAATAGGCCCTTAGACAAAGTACTAGTTATAATGGCAATAAAAAGTCAAGGCTATCAATCTTGGCAATTGAAATCAATTCCTTGCTTGTTCAGCATGCTTCGCTTCTACCTAAAGCAACTGTTCCATCTTTTGCAATGACACCTGCCCTTGACTTGTCTAATGAGACATTTTAAGAGCTGCTGCTTTGGTGGTTTTGTTGAGAGAACAAAAAAAAAAAAAAAAGGGAAAAAGAAGAATTTCTCCTTCCAAAAGAGCATTCATCCCAAACTAGAAAGCTTTTGCTGTGTACTGACATTTTATCTATATATTTTTTTTTGTGCACACAGCATGGATACCCATATATAGATGCAAGATCTAACTTTCCAAAAGCCTGCATGACCATTACAAGGACTCTAAAGAATAAGAAGTGCTGAACACCATGTAGCAGTATGAAAATACAAAGGTGTATTGTTCTCACCACTAGTTGATTGCAAGTAAAACCACACATTTACATGCTAGAAAGGAAGCAGGAAACCTCTACAGTTCTTGAGGAGTTCTGTGTATTTTAACAGGTATATTTTGTCCATTCTCTGCTTTGTCTCTCCCTATTTTCAGGATGCAACCTAGGTTACAATCACTTCTGACCCTTTAAATTAGCATCAAAGTTCTGGGAAATACATAACCTGAACAGCTGTTAGAGATGCAGGCTGAGAGCTTTTTAAAAAAGCTTTTTACAGGTTAGCAACTTCCAAATGAATTGTAATTGCAAACACTTTTGCTGGAAAATTTGAATACGGGAGCCCATCTGGATTTGTTCATTGACTCATGAACCTCAGCTATCATCACTGAATCTCAGAAGTACTTACTATTAGTTTTCACTGTGGGTTGAATCAAACCCTAAGTGTCTCAGGAGTATCATTTTAAAGATAAACATGAACGGACACTGCTGGTTTGGTTTAGTTTAGGTATTGTAATAAAAGTAATTGTACAAAACTAAACCAAAATGCCTACAAAAACCCCACTTGAAGGCCTCTCAAGTATTTGTACATTTCCATGAGTTAAAACAAAAGCTGTTTGAAGAATGTAGTAGGTGTGGAAATGTCTCTAAATCAGCTTCCTCTATAACCACAGAGCTGGGGCATCTGTGACACTGGTAAGACAGGCCAGGCAGCCTGCAACATGCAAGAGCCCTGCTTGCAGTGGGAGCCCAGTGCTACGGGCAAGGCAGCCCTGCTTTCCTGAGGTTGCTGAAGGAGACAGTCATTTAAACGAGTAAATAGACTTCTCTCAAGTCTTTAACACAACTAAAGGTTGAGGAGGGTCTTCTAGCATCTCTCAGTCCAGTAGGCAGCAGTGCATCTTCCAGAAAGTGTGGAAGTATGTGCATACATCTGCAAGTATGCAGGAACAAAAAGGGTGTGGGACATGCTTCCTCTGCCTTTAGACACTCACAGTGAAGGTGGACACATCTCTGATAACTAACCTCAGCTCCCTTTTATAATTCAGTACAGGAGAAACAAGTATTTCTACAGTGTCACTCAGTTGTCTGGATCTAGAGAGCTAGTTTAGGAAAGGAAAAAAAAAAACACTGATGTGGCTCTTGATCACTGTCTAACAAAGAGAATCAAGGCATGCACGCTAGATTAGGTGAACTGCGCCTAAAACCAGCTTACAGAGTAAAGCAGCAGCAGGTGCAGTAAAGCACCATACCTCCTTTGCAATTAAGGGGCTGTAAACTACTGTCAGTATAACTATTTTCTCCCATATAGTGGTGGGTCCACATTTTAAAATGTTCCTCCCATCTTAAATGTCAGAACTTCAAAATAGCTGAAGGCTGCAAGTCCCACAGACCTGGTCTCAGAGGCTAGAAACAGTCCTCACTTCCCAGTTCTTTGCTTTAACCTCTCAACCGCATTATCTCCACTTTGAAAAGTGCTTAAAATATATAAATGATACAAATCTACCATACTAGTCATTAGCTAGTTATTTATAGATTGACTACTAGGGATTGCCTTTTCATGATTATAGCATGTGATTATTTTTAGCCCTCCTCAAGAGTCTTGTTACTCATCTGCAGAAACTGCCATTGATATGTCACATCTGCTTCATGGTCAGCTTTAACTATTTCACCAAATGCAAGCGGAGGATGTTTTATTTCTGGACTGGGAACAAATTCTGAGGTGATAACCCAGCTGTGTGACAGATTCCCAGCAACATTCAGCAGAACATTGTGGTAAAATGCTTTGCAGTCAGTCCCTGCCCTCACTATACATGTTAAAATCAAACCACATTCCTAAAGGAACAAAGTCTGAATGACAGTTATAGTACAGACTGTCATGTTCTACAACCTAAAATGGCATATCCTGTTTAATTCTGGAGATGTTTTTCCAGATTTTTCACATTTGGGCTTTCAAAAGAAAGGTCTGTTGCCCAAAGAAGTTTTCAATGTGCATTTCCTAAAAGAGTGTGTACCCACCTTGTATATCTATTTTGATATTCTATGTAGCCTCCGTACTTATTTTCCTTCTGTTTTTTAAATTCAATTGATTCAAGTACAAGAAAACTCTTGTGCACCTAGGTACTGTTCTCTCAAGTCATTAGCTGGAACTGAAATAGGCTTGAATGGTCAGGAGCACACAGATGAAAATTTGTAGAGCATGAACAGTTGCACAAAGTACATCTCATGCAGACCATAAGCAGTATGCTGAAAAGCCTACTACAGTGCTGAATGTGGGGAAGTCTAATACAAGGCTAAATACCATCACAGAGCACAGAATTCAGACAAGGCACTGTGTTGAAATGAGGCTTGATGAGCCAAAAAAGCTGTTTTTATTTACCTGCCTTTCCTTCTTAGATCCCCGTAATGATGGCACATTCCTGCCAACAGAAATGCTTCTTACTCTCCTGCTTCCTGACCAAGACCTAGGGACTAAAAGGGAAAAGGGATTTTTCTTAAGAAGTAAGTCTAGGGATGGACAGAAAAACATGATGCAAGTCAGAGAAGACTGATTACAATACCTTATACAATAGAAAAACTAACTATTTCTGTGGCAGGGCAGGTAATATACTGTCTCATCATAAGTGATGGGAGGGTTTAATTGAATATGGTGTCTAGGTCATTTCATCGCCTTTGGCTTTTCATCTAATAGTATGATTTCATTCTTCCAACTTCTGTTTTGGCAGACTTTTATTTATCCAGTTTTATAACAAATAGAAAAGAAATAACTGACTCAGTGCACAAAATTACCTTTGCCAAAAGTAAAATTCAAAATCAAAGCAAACAAAGCCTGCAGCTGCTCCCTTGTTTTCCATGCCAACAATAATAACCAGTTACAATAAAACTAGATTACCTGAAACAGGAGCCTAAAGTACCACATCTTCAGCATAAATAGATTAGTAGAATTGAAAGCATGTTAACTAGGAATTTTTATTTCACCCTCACCTTGAATCGCTGTCCTTTATCCACCAAACCTGGGGATATGCTATTTAAATAAGGACCTAAAAGTGTCCATAACAATCTTTTTCTGAAGTCTAACTTTTGTGCAATTTACATTTAGAAATTGAGCCATCACCCATTCCCTCTGTACAGCTCTATGCCAGTGCAATGCAATAAAGATCAAACTGTTACATATTCCTCCATGAAACCATCCTTTGGAGAGGTTTTTTTTGTTGTTGTTTTGTTCTTCAACTAAGGAAAAGATCCACAGTAAAAAAAAGCCCAGGAGCTTGTCTCAGACCTACTTGGAATCAGAGACAAAAAGCCACATAGCAAGGCAACAGACACAGAGAGGTCACCACTGCACATTCCACAGTGAAAATGGTAGGATCATATCAATTGGTCCTTAAAAAGCACATCTGAATTTGTCCCCTCTGTGGATTTTCAATGCCCCTTACCCAGAAAGTGAAAAGCTATTTATTTCAGCAGAACTATCTAAGTAAAATTCTTCTAGCTTTGTTTTACAAGCTGGCTTCCACAAGATGCATTTTGGGGACTAGCAAAGCGTCTGCAATCGCAAATATTACCAAACACAAAGCAGCACAGATGCCTTTGAATGTTGCCAGGTCAACATGTATGCCTGTAGTCTTCCAGGAACATGGCTCCTGGTGGATGAGAAGCTGAAAACGAGCCAGCAGTGTGCACTTGCAGCCCAGAGGGACAACAATATCCTGGGCTGCATTAAAAAAGGGGTGGCCAGCAGGGAGAGGGAGGTGATTGTCCCTCTCTACTCAGCTCTTGTGAGGCCCCATCTGGAGTACTGTATCCAGGCCTGGGGCCCACAGTGCAACAAGTTGCTAAACCAGACATATTGCACAGACTGCTGCTACCTAAAGCCAAGACAACAGGCTGTCCTAGGAGAAGAGAACAGCTATCCCAACTTCAGCTCACAGAAATAAACTCTTCAAGATGGATGGAAGACAAGGTGGGTTGCTGTTTTTTAGCCAGAAAGACTGTAGAGGACCCAAGAACTGTCCAGTGGTCAGAACCACCAGTTAAGAGTTGCACCAGCCCCTCATTTAATGAGTTGTAACTTATCAAAGAATGGCTTAGGTTGGAAGGGACCCCAAGGATCATCAAATTCTAACCCCTCTGCCAGAGACAGAGCCACCAACCTCCAGATCTGGTACTAGAATAGGTTGCCCCAGGCTCCACCCAACCTGAAACACCTCCAGAAACAGAGCATCCACAACCCATCTCCAGGCAGCCTGTTCCAGTACCTCACCACTCTCTTTAAAGAACTTCCCCAACATCCCATTTAAACCTTCCTTCCTTGAGCTTAAAACCATTCCCCCTTGTCCTATCACTGTCTACCCTTGTAAAAAGTTGACTCCCCTCCTTTTTAGAATCCCCTCTTAAGAACTGGAAGGCTACAATGAGTTCTCCTCGCAGTCTTCTCTTCTCCAGGCTGAACAAGCCCAGCTTCCTCAGCATGCGTTTTCACAGGTGAGGCACTCCAAACCTCTAAAACTTTTGGAAGCTCCATGTTTCAGAGAGCACCCTTTATAACCTAGATGTTAAGGAAGTAGTGTGCATGATTTGGACTCTATCTTTCAGTCTTTCCATGATGATTAAACACAAAGGCTTTACCACAAGCCACTATTTAAAAAAACACAGATTAGTTGAAAAGGAAGCAAAATGAACCAGCATGCACATTTCTCTGCTTCAACCATTCAGACAATCACCCATGATTATGGCTAAGTCTCCTCAAAGCACCACGTATTACCTCAGAAGAGCCTTATGACACCATTCTTCTCTCCACAATTCTCCTCCTCTGCAAGCCAAATATATCACTAAGCACATAAAGCAGTCAAAGCCCAATCTTCTCATTACTACCTCACAGCCTTGCACACAAACCCTTCCCCACACAATCTATCCCTCCACTCAGCTAACACTCACACTCAGATTGCTCATGCCAAGCAAACTGTAGTGATGATGAAAAATTTGAGAAATCAAAATCCTCTGATAAGCAGAAAACAAACAAGGCAGAAGCAGCAATATAAGCAGATCTGGAATATGGTACAGAAGATTTACTTCCTCAGTGAAAACTACACTGCCAGTGAAGAGATGAGGCCCACAAAAAGGTAAAAACAGTGAAGGTTCCTCTTATATAACTTCCTGTTATACTGCCCAATGCCTGAATCTGCCATTTCTGACTCTACTTTGGACCTGTACAACCTGCAAGCAGGGTAATCCCCCTCATTCCACAGATGAGAAATGTAAGCAAAAGAAAGACACAAGTGGCTCTTTGCTGAAAAATCTATGCTGGGGATGGACATTTACATAGATCACAGTTACTCTCATCAGAGGTAGATGTCTGTGTCAGTTCATTCAGACTGGACTAAGAACACCAACTCATTTCACACAGGGCATCATAAAACAATTTATGACTATCAGGTATTATCATTACATGTGAATTCAGAGCAATTCAAGGCAAGAACTAGGGGTTTGTTTGCTATTCTGTAGCCAACCAATCTGCTCTAGCGTTGTATCTTGGCCTAGATAGCCACACAAATCCATAAAACATGAGGTGTCCACAATAGTGTGCAGATGCATAATTCTCCAATATATGAATGTGAATCACATTCTAGGGGAGATAAAATTTCAACAGAAATGAATAAATCATTAGAAACTCAAAAAAACATCTGAAACGTCACACTAACTGCTTGCCTGAAGATTCTTCTCCACTTTACCAGTAAGAACAGAGATAACAATTCCTTCTCCAAAGAAATGGAAACACTGTACAGGTCTGTAAAATATATGGGAACTAGTTGAGAAATCAATGTTAACCTTTTCTATCCTTTATAAAGGGAGAGTCTAAATAACCTTTACAATCAAGTTTCTGACTTAAAGGATGCAGACAGACAGTGTCCACTTAACTGCCTCAGAATCATGAAGCAGATAAGGAAGGAAATGTGAAGCATCCTTCCTGTGGAGTCCCGCAGAAGCTCAAGTTTATAAAATGGTGCTGACTAAAAAGTGAAGAAACAATCCTAAATGATACCAGACATTACTTGCCAACTAGAAGACAGTTTGCAACTCCAGAATTTGTGTATAGCTCAGCAGAACTTCAGCAGGTTGGTCTCTATACACAGTTTAAGTCCTTCCTCTCATTTGTGATACTCTCTGGAAAACAACTTCAGGCTTAACTTTACATTTCTATGGTGGAATGAATATCACTGAACAGCACCTCAGCAACAGACAATGTATACATACCTAGTATGTAGTTCTAAAACAGCACGGGTGGTAAAACTTGCATTTCTAATTCACCCTATTGTAAGTTCAGGCAATTCCTTTTCCATTTGTATATGTTATTAGGACTTTCATCTGATTCTACCAACAGGACAGTAAATACACAATGCAAGCTGCAGAAGTTCTGGTGGAAGCGTATGCAGTTCTCAGCAAAACAGGAACCAGGATCTTGACACAGCTAGTCTATCTTTCATTCCCCAAAATACTTACTTGACTTGACACAATAATTCAATTCTAGCTAGAGAGAAATGACTGAATGATTGGGATTGGGGTTTTGTTTGTTTGTTTTTGTTTGTTTTGTTTTTTAAATAAAGTGAGACAGCTCATGAGTTACTGGGCCAGAATGACAAGTTGCACAAGAAGAAAGAAAATGAAATTTAGATCACGATCCTGCAAATTGCTAAATAAGCAATCAACTCACAGCAGTGCTAGCAAGGTACATAACACTTAACTGACCAGCCAGTTTGATCCAGCAATTGATCATTCTAGTGCTGACATACAGTATAGTTAGTGCTAGACTGTATCAATATGTATTAGCAAATGGAGTACCACGGATGGTCTTCCTGACCCAAAGACAACAAAGTACAGTTGTTGGATAGATACTACATGTGTGGAACCCATTAAACTTTATTGTAATCCAAGATCCTCAGAAGAAAAACATATGGCTTACTCCTTCGTATGTTCAGAGGTGCAGTAGTAGCCCTTGGCCTCTGCTGCCAAGGGTTAACCAAAAAAGTAACTGTAAATAACAGTTTTCCCCAAGTGCAGAGTACAAACTACAAATCAATAAACCTAGATACTAATATATTTTAAACAAATGTTCTTTTCATAGAAGAATAGAAGGCACTCAGAATCCAAGTGGAACAAGTCACTAAAACCTAGATTTTCCTTGTATGTGTAGCTCTGATCACGATGAGTATCATGCACTCAGTGACAATCTTATGAAATCGTGACAAAACACATAGAGGCTTAATCTGCAGCAATGAGACTACAGCAACATTCTAGAGGAGCAGAACTCCTTTAGAGCAGTAACAGATCTCAGAGTTCTTCCTGTACTACAGGAAAACAGCAAACAGACTCATGACAGTTTTATCGCTTTCTCATCCAAACACTATGACTCCTACTTCTTACCCTTCGCTTCTATCTTGGAAGAGTCACGTGAGAATAGTCGGAGATTTTTTCTCTTTTTATCTGTAAATTTTGTAGTTTATTTTTAATTGTCTCATATCACAAAAAAATTAAAAAAAAAATAAATAAAGTGGAAAGAAAAAGAAAAAAGGAGTTTTAAAGGCCAGAAGTCCTTAGCTAGTAAAAACTGACTATCTTCAAGTCCCATTTTTCAACAGCTAAAGATCTAGTCAGTCTTTGTTTTGTTTCCTCAAAAAAAAAAAAAGATCATCTACACTCAACATCTCATATGGCTGTTTCATAGATAGCATTAAATTCTCAAACAAACGTGGTAAATACATATACAAGATGCCTGACTTTGAGATAACAAATTTCAACATTTATTCCCCTCAAAATAAAAACAAATACATCAGGCTAGTGTCTCAGGAAACAGATGGATAAAGGGTCTGTACAAGTCATCAGCACATACAGTCAACAATCTCCACTGTCTCCTTCAGGACTAGTCAAGCATAAGATTCTTCTGAAAAATGCGTTCCTAGATTGTTTTGCATAAGCTCCAATGTAGGGCCATATGAATATCCAGCCAGACCACTACAGAAAAAAAAAATCCCAACCAGCACTAGCCTGCACAACACCAGTAGCTCCAGGCAGAAGGCAGAAAGACCTGACATGTTTGTCTTGGTATTCTGCAGCAAAAGACCTCAGATGTGCGACCTGGTGTAGGGAACCTGCTTTGGCAGGGGGGTTGAACTTGATGATCTCTTGAGGTCCCTTCCAACATCTATGACTCTATGATCCACAAGGGGAAACAAAGAGTTTCCAAGGACACTCGTGAAATGACTGGCTTCGTTTTTTTCCGAATGAGTTCATACTTAAAAATGGTTATGGAGCAGTCCCCATAACAGACTTATCAGCACAAGCACTGGCCAGACCCTGGTAACTTCAGTGTTCTCCCCTGCACAAATCTTATTTGTAAGGCACCAGGTGTGCTGAGTGGGAATTTACCTTAGCTCATCCCTTGCTGCTAAAGTCCGTAAGGAAGAATCTCACCTTTCAACTGTCAGAACAATACTACTACTCACAGAACAAAAATAAATGTAGTAGACTGGCAACACCTGGAAAAAATAAGCCAAAGTTACATGGCCTCACGTGATAATGTCTTCCAAATGATTATGACTCCAGGAAAAAGTGTTTGGGTGGAACCTGGCACCGGACAGCAAATCAAGAAATAAGTTATTTAAAATCTAGCATCCCTCAATCACATTACAAGATGGCTATATTGTCTGCCCTGCGCATTTGTAAGGGGAGAACTGTGCTTGTTTTGAGAACATTTTAAACTCACAGAAGTAGGAAATAAAAACACTTGTTTTCAACACTAAGAGCATTACACAACATGTAAGGGTAGTGTTTGTCCTTGCATCTCCTCATATTTAGCCTTCTAAGCATTACTCTCTCATTTAATTTGAAGTGCTTTTAATATCTATTTGAGTAGATACCTCTTTTTGACCTGCTGACCTCACATTCTCAGGAAGTAATTGCAGTGTCAGTTTTGTGTCACGTGTTTTTCATTAACTTTCCATCAGATTATCCACACAGAGTTCACTATGTGTATGGAAGGCTTTTGTTTGTTTTTAATGCAAGCAGCTCAGTTTTGAAACTGCAGCTATATGCTTCATTAAGCTATCTGTGATAAGATCTATTCAAAGGCTGTGTCTGCCTTGGAAACAGATTGTAAGCACAGAGCTGACACAGGTAAGAGAAACTTAAATTGCTTTAGCCAGCAGGCATTACTGTAGCCTTACACATGTCAAATTTCATCTGCCATGAGAGTGTTAGATTCTTAATTCCCTCTACAGTATCTAACAAACCTAAAGAGCTTTCACCAACTGAAAGAAATTACCACAACATTTCCTTGCTCAGTCTTTCCTTTATTTCTAATGAGCATTCAGAATATATCTGACCAGACCTACATCAGTCTGCAAGTGTTTAAAGTACTTCTATGTTTAAAACCTACCGTGCATGTAGTGTGATCCAGAAAAATGCAAAGCAGAGGAAAGGAAAGACTAGAAGCCCCTCTCTATGTTTTGTACCCTGCCAGTTTGCTGGGTAGAGTTGCAGAAGCAATGGATGACTAATTAGGCTAAATGAACAGAGAGAGAATAAGAGGAATTGATATCCATGAAGAGTATACATTAACATGTTTGGGGTTGCAGGTTTCCAAATGCTCTGACTCTGTATCAGATGGTCATTTCTCTGCAGTTCTGAGGATCACTTTCTTCATCCATTTTCAAAGAGATACTGATACCATGTCATTGAAAAGCTGCTATGATTTCAGATTAGACTTCTCTTGCCCGTTGTCACATGACTAAATAGAGGCATCTCAAGAGACAAATGTAAATGGGAAGTGTTGGTAAAATCGTGGTTTGCTGCAAATGTACAAATGAAGAACCCCAGTTATTTTTCATTCATCATTCCACTTTTTGCTGTGAGGAGAGCAACTTCAACAACGCAACCATCTTTGTCTAATTATGACTATTGTTAGCTACAGAAAAGACATGACAATCTGTGAAGAATTTGCTGAATTAAATGACCCATCCAGTAGAAGAGACAAAAGGGCTGAAAATCACTTAGTTCAATATTTTCTCCATGGCCCTTTCTTCTCTTCTCTCTCATATCTCACTTCAACGTCTCAGAACAGTGCTCAACCAAATATTCTTCTAGGACTTTGGAACAGCTGTGATTAGGGTTATATTAGGTGATTAAGTGATAGGTCTAATCTGCTATTCAGCTCAGTGCCTTGCACATTTAGGGTTGAGATCTCAGTACAGAGACGAAGAAAACTACACGAAAGAAAGAAAGAAACCACTTTCCTGAAATACTTAAAGCCCTGCTCTTGTGAGAAGATGAACACACTTCCCTCAGCTTCCACAAACTGTTTTCATTAGCAAATACTTTCATCTCCCTTCAGTGACTCCATCTTCTCCAGAAGAGAAGGCTTACTTATATGGACCCCATACACACAGTTACAAATTAGAGTGAACTTTCTGCCGCTCATGACTCTGCTTTTAAGCTGTACTTTCCAGGTAAATGGTGCCTGGTTACAGAACCTGGGCTGTGGGCCACATGTCTGAAATAGGATTTCATCAGAGAGTCTGTGAAAACAAATGTATACTCCCTTCTTCTCACATGAAATTTCTCTCCTACCAAGCCCCCAAGCCCAAAAAGCTCAGGAAACCCAACTAACCAGTACTTGTCACCAGGAAGCAAAGCCTTCAATACTGCCATTTGCCGGATCTAATTTAAAAGTTGTATTTGTCACATCTCCATCATCACATAGAACAGCTACTCTTGTTTCAGCTCAGAATTTTAACACTGTTCCTTATCTGATCCAAGATCTGTTGTTCTACTCTGCTAAGGAACATTCTATCATTTTTTCAGCTTAGTTGGTCATAAGCAACTTATGCAAAAAACACCCATACATGCCTATAAAATACACATCCTGAAAACCTGGTTCTGCAAGTGAAGTTGACAAAAAAAAAACAAAAACCCACACTGATTAGAAGTCAGATCTTGATTCCTGCTCTAATGACTTAAGTAAGCACTGGAAAACAAAGCAGCACAGACTTATAGCTGTCGTACAGCTGTTGCCAACTTTCCATCCCTGTAAATCATTTGAGAAGGGAAGCTTGAAGGTAACAGTAACTCAACCAACAAATGCTATTCAGCTTTAGATATAGGGGGAAAAAAATCAAAGTGACTGGCTTGATGTTTTATGAACTTGCAAGATAGTGTTTTTCATGTAGCGCTAATAGTAAAATGCAATCGAATGTGAAAACATTTGCTTTTCAATGAAAACTTAATATGTAGATTTTGATGCCATGTAGAAGTCTGCCCAAAGTAGGACTTCTGAGCCAATAGCCCGGCATCAAACATGTTGAGCAGCTGGTTTTGATGTCCTGGGTCAACAGTGTCAGCCTACACCAGGACTGAGGTGAGCATGAAGTGACGGAGGATGTTAAAAAAGAAATCAGAGATGAAAAGAATCTAAGCAGTATGGCTTACTCCTGTGGCTCTCATGGCTACCTCACCCTACTGTGACATGTTGTACTTCAGAAACCTATCCACACAGAAAGATTTGTCCAGCACTGTCCTATCACATTATCAAGTTATTAGGGTGCTCAGCATCAAGACAAACCAGTATCCATCTTTTCAGTAAATGTCCCCATCTCATTTGATGCCCAAACCTAGAGAAGCTCTTTGAAACCTGAAGAGAACCTTCTGCTATCCTGTCAGACAAGTCCCAGCACAAACACAAGGCCAGACTTGCCTTGACCACACCAAGACAACAACCTAATTGTTCTCTGTCACTGTGGGCTGCATAATCCACAAGACCACAGGGAAGCTGCAGGTCAGGCTGAGGCTCATAGTCCTTGTGACAGACTCTCTCCTCTATGCTCTGCAGACCACCCATCCAGGGCTACAGGACAGCTAGTTAATAACAAAAAGTTAATTCTCAACAACAAAGTGGTATGATTGCCCTAGGTTTTGCTTACTTTGATACTTCTTGTAATTGCTTTTAATCTTTGGATACATACTTCCTTTCAAAACAGTCGAAATCTGTCCTTAGCCATATGAGATTCATATTATGTCTCCAAAATCATTTCTCCCACTGCTTTTTCATTCTATCGTGAGCCCAAAAACTTTACCTTCTGAAAACAAGTCAACTTTCACAGTCAGAACTATTCCCTTCCATACTTCATTGACAAACCTCCCCTAGTTATCCTTCTTTTCCTTCATATACCCCTTTTTTCCCATGCCTGAGGAAGAGATCCAGTTATCCTGCCTGAAATGACCATTACCCCATGTCAACTTTTTCCTCCATCTCATTTTAAAATTGAGATAATCACCAGGAAAGTGTCTTGTTTTGGTGTTTAAGTATTTAAAATTAGTCCATTGACAGCCCTTATAAGTTGTCTGCTCTCTTCAATCACTGAAAATAATACAGATTCCTGTCATACACACTAAACCAGGAGCACTTCAAGGGAGCTTTGAAACAGTACAAGTGCAGTAACTTGATCTGTTTCCAGACCACTGTTTTGCACAACATTCTACAGCTGCTACATCTCTATCGAGAGACTGGTATAAAAAACAGACTGAGCCCTAAAGGCAAGCAGTGGGAGTGGGGAGAAGGCAGGAATATTTTCTTGTGTCTTATCTCACACATGAAGGCGTGAGACAAATCACAACAACTCCCATCACGAGGCAAGGCAAGGCCTGGCCCTGCCCAGTCAAAGATGGATGAAGTCATATCATGTGGTAATCTCAAGACTGGTCAGCACTGAAAAACTGAGAAGATCCAACCGTACTTGCATTTTATCAACAGGAAATAAAGTCAAAATGTGGCATCTGAAACCTTTCATCCCTATTCAGTACTCAAGCACTGACCGACCCTGCCAGCCTAGTTCTGTTGAGTTAGAGACTTGGAATCAGCTGTGCTTAGTTGTGAGGGAACAGCCACCCACTGCTGCTCTTGGGGCTCCCACCCTGACCAGGAGAGGGAGCTCCAAGATCCTTGCCCTGCCAAGCCAGAGCTCTCACCTGGAAATTACATTTACAGAGTTTTCCAAGGAGGAATTGCTGAACAAGGAAGGAGGTCAAGTCATTTGCTAACTACTGTGACTTGATAGAGTCTGAAAGTGCCAGGCACCCTCTTCTCTCTGAAATGAGATAGGGTGTTGGGGTCTAAATCACATCCTCAAAGTCAGCACAAATAAAAGCAGCTGTTTCAGAGATACCTCGATACAGATAGCTCTTTGGCAGCAAACATGTACCTCTGGTGGAGGCCCACCAGGCCGCAACACGTTAACTGTCTTGCACCATGCTTCCACGTGTCAGCTTTGCCTTACTGGCCCCCTGGTTCCTCAAGCCACTCAAAAAATTTTAGTTGAGCCATGCTATGTGCGCATCACCACTGTCATCAGACACAGTCATCTCCCCATTCATCTGCTGGTCATGCTTCTGAGGATGTAGGGGGTCTTATTTTTACTTTCTCATTTGCCTATGGAAAAAGAGACTAATGGAGAAAAAGCATAGTAGATGAAATGACTTTCACCAAGCACTGGAAAACAGGCCTGTGATCAGAGAGAAAAGAGAAAAATCTGTCTCCTGACCTACAGGGCACTTTGCCACCACTGCTGTCATGGAAAAGAGCAGTGGGGAAGGACATAAATGGGTGAGTGCTGCCCCCGTGGGGACAGCGGACAAAGCCCTCTGTGACCGTGCGGAGTGCAAAAGCCTAGCGCAGACTTGCTATGGGGAATGGATAGCAGCATCAGAACACAGCTAACAAACATCAGCTGATCTGGTTTTCTAATGTGGCCAAGACCAGAAAAGTCAGCATAGGGGAAAAAAGACCTGGAAAAAAAGTCACCGCATTCACAAGGAAGCCAGTATAGGAGCAAGAGACTGCTGTGCTATCCTATTTAATCTGAGGGAGAGCACCAAAGGGAAGTCAGTTTCATCTTGATTTGTTCATCATTGGTTGAACAACATCAAAGAATCAAGTTGCAATGGCCCAGTCTTTAGTACAGGCTGTGACATAAAAGTACTAAAGCTTGTAGTGCAACAGTTCAGGAAAAAAAATTGTCAGCTATACTTTGCGTGTGAGTCTTTGATCTGACTTTGCATTTGGTCTGACCTTCAGTTCTTATTTACAGCACCCTTAGCAATTATCAAGTACCAAGACACAGCTAGAAGCTACAAGGTCAGCTCTAAGAGTCTGGAAAAGCAGCCAAACTTGAACACTTGCACTACTCTGATTTTGACATCTCATGAAAATCTCTTCATACTAGAGTGCCAGAAACATTCTCTATCAGCAGTGCTCTAAATTCTCCAGTGGATTTAGGTCTGGTATTTTTTCTTTGGCTTGGGAGTCAGAGGGAACACAGTTTCTTCAGAATCTTTAGCCTCCTCAGAACTACGTATAGAACTCTCAGCATCAGATTTGTGCTCTGCAAAAAGCAAAATGAACACTATTTGGAGCTTAGGACCTGGACAACCAACAGGTGTTATCACAGGAAAGACCTGTGGTTAGCCTGTAACGAACGGCAATCGCACCCAAACAGGTGTGACCATCTCCACTCATAGAGCACATACTGATGGAGAATATCTCAGCTAAGTAATGTTTTCAACACTTCTCCTTTATGATTTGGTTACAGATCTGTCTTCAAGCTCATATAGACTCAAACTGGAAAAGTTCCAAGTAAAAAGATATCCAAAAGTAGGAAGCAACATGCGAGATTCTCTGAAAGTTATTCTTTCAGGAAATCTGTGCGTCATGAGCATACTATACCTTCAGCAAGGAAAAGTCATAATCTGTCATGGTTTTATGATTTTTGGTACTGGTATTCCACATCATAACATCATGTAGTGCATTTGGAGTTGAAGAGTTAATGTTCCAGCTCCGTGGACCATCGATAGTTCCAGGTATGCCTGTCTCAGAAGAGAAGAAGAACTCCATTCCCCAGAGGACTTTGCGATGCTTTGCGTTCTTACGTGTTTACGCTCAGAGGGAAAGATAAAAACTGTCTGCAGTCATGGGACTCTCTCTTCCCTTCGGGACCGAGCTCGGCAGTGGGTGTTTGTTGCAGCCGTCCGCCTTCAGCGTTAGCGTAAGGCCTTCGGTTTATCGGACACTCTCTCTCTCTCGCTCATTTTATTTGATTCATTTGCCTCAATTCCAATTATATTATATTATATTGTGTTATTTTTCCTTTCTGATATCTATTTAGTAAAATAGCTTTCCTCCTCAGATCGTTGCCACTGTTTTGTTCCTAGGGCCATCTCCCTTCTCCTTTCCCTTTTCCCCCTTCCCCTTCCCCGGGGTGTGGGCCCGTGGGTCCCCTGCCTAAATTGTCACGGTACCGGGTCAAACTGTCCTGCAAACCGTGACATAATCATTACATTTATTTTGTATTATGAATACTACTGAAGGCTGTATCATGTAGCTTTGGGATTAAAACGAGTGGTTAACTCCCCAGATGAGCAACAACACTCCAAACAGATAGTAGCTAAAGCAAAATATCTGAAATAATCCTCCAGAGCTTCCTTGCAATTTGAAACAAGGTATATAGAACTGCAGAAGAAACCATAAAAGGCCCCAAAGACAGATGAGCCACCCAAACACAGTACTTAAGAAAGGTATACATTGCTGTATTGGAAGAAACTGGACATATCATGAGTTAGTAGCAAACATAAGCCCCTACTAAAGGACTGTATGCCACTGAACATATCCTTGAAGATGGGCACTGCCAGTTTACCACGAGCATGTAACAATTCTACTGTTCTCTGTATGGACTGGGTCAAAATCCACAGGGGATGAGATTGTTATAGGCAAATAACTGTAACAGAACGTTATAAAATCTATTATTATAGCTTCTGTTGATGATAACATCAAGATAGTATTACACTGTTGAATGAAAGAAGCAACTTCCAGCTGATTTGGCATGAAGCAAAAACAAATATGCTTATTTATCAGTAACAAAAAAAATTACGTAGCTAGCAATGTCCCCAGAATCACACATCAGACATAGCTAAACAAACATTTAAAAGCATAAATATTTTTACCTGCTTTATAAAAAGAATGAAGCCCACATTAGTTGCTAGGTAGAAAGACAATTTAAAAAAGTACAACAATCAGGATGATCAGAACCTGTACATAAATATTAAATTTCAACACTTTTATCGTGCATCAAAGTCACAAAAATCTGCGACAGTGACAGGAAAATAAAATCATCTTCAGAGTCCACTGGAAAAAAAAATTCTCAAAAAAACAAAACAAAACAAAAAATCTAAGCTGATTTGTCAAGTGGCATAGGATAGACAGCCCCAGGACTGTTATCTGTATGATTTTCCTTATTAAGCACCAGCATCTTCTAGATCTGGAGCAATATTTTACAGAAGAATGGGGGAAAAAAAGCCCAATCTTGGTATGATATTTAGAAGTCCTCCACAGGGTAAAATTGTGGCATTTAATCAGGCTCCAAGACAAGACTAAGTGGCAGAAATTTGAGAAGACTATATGCCTTAGAAATTCTGGAAAGATTAAAACAGCATAATAGGAAAGTAAGTGGAATGGGATGTGACACTGGTACAGAACAGGAACTTTGTAAAAGCCAACAAAAAGGTTAGAGATCATGTGGCCGAAGTATGGGATGTGTTGTTACATCAACAAAGATAAAATCATAATTTGCTCTCAGTTCTCTTGGTTGACACAAAAAGCTACTTCTCCATATGAGGCACAGAAAAAGTGTTATTCACTGATCCAATATGAGCCATGAAGTAAAGAGAGGACTTTTAAGCCTACTTCTAAAAAATATGTATTGGTTCCTGTAGGAGACAGCTGTTCTGCTCTTAGCAATGTATCAGTGCAATAGCTCCTGTGTTTACACACATGAGATGCACAAAACATATAGTCTGCTTCCATACCTGCACACTCAGAACTCAATACCTCTCAAAGACTTGGTTAATCCTCAAAAATCACATTCTAAAACAGTAATAGATGAGAAAATACCTTACAGTACCTAACGGTAGATCTCTGCATGGACACTGAATGTGAGCAGTGTGCTTTCCATGCAGGAATCAATTAGGAACACAAAGAATATCTTGAAGCATATCCAAGTATACATATCTCCAAGCATATCCATTATGTCACTAATTTAAATCAAAACTCAGAAAAACCATCAAGAATGCAATGTTTTATGTACTGGGATGGGATACAGACTGCTTGAAAAAGGTGTTCTCACTGAACTAACATTACTCAATGGTGAGTGGAGTTGCACCTCTATTTCCAACATTTTATCTTTGTACGTTTGAGAATTCTGTTGATTTTGACCTTCCAAGTAGTGCTTAACTATGCTTCCCAGGAAGGAAAAAATACTTCAGAAGTCATAAATGCTTCATTGTTAAACGGTCAGGTCTCACTCCACTTTACTACCGCTATCAAACTCTGTGATTCACTTATCTGTCTTTGCTGCTGATTTCTATCTGGGATTAAATTCAAAGCTTATTTCATTCAGCAAATCAATATGACTGCACTGACTAGGAACAGAGCAGAAGTCCCTCCAAGAAAAATGAAGGATTTCCTAACAAGCAAGTGACTTAAATAAATATAATCCTTGCCATGTCAGAGATACAGACTGTAGTGGTATAAGGCAACAGGACCAGTACAATGAGAAGATGTTACAAAGAAAGAAGAAAACAGAAGGCTCACCCATCTCTAAGGATCAAGGCTCACAGGAAAAAACTCCACAAGAGGGATCTCCAACAAGAGATCCTTCCTCAGTGGCAGTCTGCCCTTAAACGAGGCCTAAGAGCGGTTTTGAGCTTGGCTCCAACCCCTCCAGTCACACAGGTAAATTGCCTTCACTTGTGCTCCCAGGGCTGGTAGGATCTTTTCTCCAAGCGCTCAATCAGTAGTTCAGACTGTGACTCAGCAGTTGCCATACACAGATGTATACACATCGGATGACCTGACTAGAGTTTATTCCCAAAGCATGGCAATTCCCCAGGAAAAAAAAAAAGACAAAAAATAAGCCTGACCATCTGGCCTTAGTTTAGCATTAAAATTCTCCTCAGAAGTCATATAAATCTCTAGCTAACACAAGCCAGAACTGATTCAGTCTGTAAGGAAAGAAAAATAAGAATCACAAAATAGCTGGAGAAATAACTCTAATTCTCTGGTTTCATCAAAAGCAGAAAGACACATATTCTTTTGGACAAGGAATTGTAGCATCCACCTGCAGCTCTCCATACACCCGCTCCGAGAGAGAAAAGCAAGTAGTTGCTTTCACACAGCCAGATCTGAGGTCTGAATAACCTACAACCTTGCACAGCCATGAAGTTCTAGAACACAATTTAGGCTTGTTTTGTTCAATGCAAAACCCATTTATTCCATACACTTCCACTCTCTACCAGTTCCCTTTGGGGAAGCCGAAGAAAGGACTCAGTGCCCAGAAGATCTGAGCAATTTCAGCTAGCATTATGTACACTCATTTTCTTTCCTTTGAATTCAGCTGTGCCCTTGCGTCCCATTTTAAATAGCACCTTACCTTCCTCATGGCCTACCAGTTGTTATCATTCAACTGAGGTCTGCAGAATTCCTCCTGTTTTTGTTCTTCATAAATCAATCCCCATAGTACTTCTGTTTATAGTTCTTTACTGGGAAACACAGTTATTTCTGCAGCAAAGCAATTTTTCTGAACTTTACTTTTCATCTGCACATTAATCTTTTCAACGGGAAGAACACCATAAATATTTGAGTGACTCAGTCTGTTCTTCCACCAAGCATGCACATGTCCTCGCAGCCCTAACACCAGAGCACCAAGCTCACTCCATCTGCTGAGAACAGAGCGGGCTGCAGGGAGGACTGGAATAGCAGAAACACAGCCAGCTGGGTTAATCAGAATCATTTACAAGGTCACTCCCACCTGAGAAGGAGGGAAATAACAGGTGAGCATAATCAAATAATACACTTTAAACTGTCCATTGGAAAAGTACATTACCTCTGTCACTTAAGATAGATACCAGGTTATGTAATAATGTCTGCCAACATTAAGTCAGCATGAAGTTTATTTTAGCTAATAGTCTAGTCACAAACTAAAGGAAAAGATCCAGCTGTGTGTGCATTCTGGTTCTAGCTCTTCCACTGGCTGGCTGGGAGGCTATAGCTAAGTGTCTTCAACAGCACAAATTCGAAAGAAAACCACATTCTATCAAGGTAGCAGTAATGAATCATTAGCACCAGTGCCAAAGGCAATAAACTTAGCTGTCACTTAATGCAGAGAAGTTCCTTGTGCTCAGTCCTATATAGCAGCCAGCACACCAGCATGTAAGTCACTGACTGCAGCTTTTAGATACTCCTGTAATTTAGATAATCAACCAGACTGGATGCATATCTCCTCAAAGGTTAAAACAGACAAGTTATACCTGCTCCTAGAAGTGGTAGCACACAAGAGAATGTTGTAGCTATCACAGCATCCAGTCAGGTTTAACTTTCCACTCCCTAAATGGGGACAAGCAGCTGTTTAATGCTGTTTGTGATACAATCCCAACCTGACACTGGAACTCATGTTCTGGTCTGCAGCAGGAAATAAAGTTCTCCATGACTGTTTAGGCCTTTTCTATGTACAGGAGGATACACTGGATGGGATTGCTGACCTGACAGGTGTTAAGAGAGTTGCACAGACCCATGGGGATCTGAATGGACTTCCAGATATTACTGTAAATTAAAGAACAAGATCATATTATGCAAATCCACGTTCTTATAGAGATGCTGAATTCAGAAATACATGAAGAACTGGCTTTGTCAGGACTCAGCATGACTACTTGTGACATAGTTACACGATGTGCCAGGATGCTTCATCTCTACTGTCAGGAAGAATCCTACCCTCCTAAAAATGCCAAGTCTTTAATGCATCCAACCTTCACATAAACTCCTGAAGACAACAGATGGGTCCATCAGTAGAGGCAGCAAAGCCAAGAGGGCTGAGTTAATCAAAGTATCTAGCAGAGATGAACAACTTGAACAGAAAAGAGCTAAAAAGAGCATTATATAGAGAACAGGTATTGGGGATTCAGCCCCTGGGAATAGAACTAATAAAAAACTGGTAAGTAAAACTGACATAGATGTTTTTAGTACTCGAAGACAGGGATAATAATACTCAGAATCAATGGTTCCCACTTAAATAAGTGGCTCACCTTCCTGCAGTAACTTCAGAGACTTGGAAACAGGTGATCCCAAGCAAAAAGAGAATGGTGACCCAAGAGGTCCGGTGCCACACCTGATAGCAGGGACCTAAATTGTTTACATAAACCATCAGCTGATTGTGACATGAGCGTGAATACATCAGTTCATTTTTGGAGCCTTCTATTTTACCTGCACTGTCACCCAGAAAATTCTTACTGGGATTTTACAGAGTCCAGAACAGGTGGGCTCTGACATTGCCTTACAACACACATAAGCTTAATTCAGCAGTTCCTCATGAGCTTGTACCGAAAAGCTCCCTGGGATTTACCAGCTATGGGGCCCATCCAAGACTGCAGTTTGCAGATTGTTATCATATATTCAGGTGAATAATTATATCCTCACTGAGGTATACACACCCCTATTTAAAAGATCTTCCCTATATCCAATGCAACTTTCCCTTCCCTTACTCTAGTATTTTACCTTCCTTTTCCAGTCCTTAGAAGGGGTCCTAAATAGCTCTTTTTTCTTAGTAAACTGTCTTAGTATATCTACAAAACTATCTCTTCTCATGCCATTTTTTCTAGTCTGACATACTGAGCACTTTAATCTTGTCTATAAATAAAACTTTCCAGGCCTATCATCACTTCTCTTTCTTCCCTGTGAATCCCTTCCAGCTTCTCTGTGCTCCCCCAGCTCTCAGCAAGGAGCAGACTGTAGCTCACCAGCAGCACCACAGCAAGCCACGCTCAGCAAACAGCTTTGTAATAACTTCTTGCCACCTTATAATGCTGGTAACATTCTCGCTTTAATACTACCATGCTGGAGTATCTCAAAGTTGCTCTTACGTCAAAGCTGTCACAAATGTCCCAGTCAATATTGCTGTTGGAAGAACTTTGGAGTCCATAAAGTACTGAACTTTGGCATGACCACTCATGCCAACAGTGCCTAGAGAACAGTCTTAATGCTTCTGATGTTTACAAGGGTATCAGAAATGTACAGCCAGAGGGGTCTGCTGAGAGGTGCCGTTCCTCTTCCTGCCTACTTGGTGTCTCCAAGGAGAAGCCCCCATGAATGTAGCACTTGAAGGCTTTGGCAGGGACAATAAAAGAAAAAATGGGGAAAAAAAGGGAAAAAGGGAGTAAAAAAGGGAAAAAACGTGAAAAAAAAAGGAAAAGGGGGGAGATAAAAGGGGAAAAGGGGAAAAAAAGCAAAAAAAAAAAAAAAAAAAGGAAAAAGAAAAAAGTTTAAAAAAAAAAGAAGAAAAAAGCTTGAATACAATATTTATTTACTCAAAATCAAGAGTCAGTTTTACAGCCTTCTCGGATTGCAAAGGTACACACAGTAGTGTATGTCTATACTGCATTAAAGAAGTTAGTGGAAGAAAGTTTCACTTTCTAAGTAGGTAGACACTGTATGAAATAGGAAGGTGAGTTAATAGCAGAGTACAACTCTGGAGATGCTGTTGGCTCTGCTCCCCTACCAAGCTGTGTGGCAATGAGTACACTGCCCAGGATGTGTGGCATAGGCTCAGAGCAGGAGAGGCGGTCTCACATCCACTCCAGGTGCTTTGACTTAGCCAGCCACAAGCCAGCTTCTTTCCAAATATTGAACAGTCACATAAGCACAGAGCCCAAATCTAATTTTTTTTTGCAAATGTAGTGCTACTAGCTTGGACTGAGCACTGTGCAACACTTAGATACATGCTCAGAGTGCAGGTGAACAAACATGGCCTGGCAATACAATACAGTAGGCAGTAGTCTCTGCTTTCTTCCCTTCTAGAGAGTATAAAATGTCTTCCACCCTGCTAAAAGAAAATCAGTGCTTTTATGTGCCTTACTGCACAGAGTCTGAAGAAAAACACTGTTCTAGTAATCTGTTTGGTTTGGGGCTTTTTGTTTCCTGTTTGTACATTATCATAACAGTGCTATGTCACACTGCAAGGCAAAGATTCATGAAACAAATGAAGTCTTCTAAAGAGATGACTGAGAACAAAGAATGACAGAGGTCTGTAAAATATCGGAGTCAGTGGAGATTGTGTATGCAAAAGACAACTCTGCAGTGTATGCTAGTACAAGGATTAGCAGAAATCAAAAGAAATTGGCAGGAGACAAGTTGGAAACAATCCAGAGAAGATGGCTCTTTGTTCTATACACACGTAACTCCAACTACACTGCACAGGGTTCTTAAATGGTACAAGTACATGTGGGATCAGGATGAGATCAGACAAACTCAAAGAGAAAACAGGTTTACTATAATACATCCATCTTGGCTGGGTCTAAGTAGTTAGAGGAATTTGTATTTTTAATGCTGTTCTATGCTTCATATTTGGTCATTGTCAGAAACTGGTGCTATGTTAGGTACACATCTGACAGCTGTTCCTACATCCTGCCAGATGTGCTTAACAGCTTTAACAGGTTTTCAACTGGCATATAGAAAAACAGCCTGTACACTACAAAAGCAAAGAAAAGCTATGAATTCACAGTATAGGTCAGTGTGCATTACCACTACAGCACAAAAGCAGAGTATCAGACTGCTCTGCACAGAAGGATGGTAGGAATTTATGGCTGACTGTTCCTCCCTTCCCTCCATTGCACCATTTATCTGCTGCAGATCCAGCACTGCTTTCATGTACTCTGCATAGTTCTTCAGAATGGTTCCCTTGATGGACATAATAACAAGGTTAGGTCTTAAAGGGGAAAAAAAAGAAAAGAAAAGAAAATGTTTGCTCTGTAACTTCAGATTAAACTAGTTTTTAAAGGTTCTCTGGCATCCAAATGACTTCCATACCCTAATACTGACATCCTGATGTAAATTCTGGACTCAGATGATTCACTTCTTCAGTGTAACCAAGCAGTCACTCATACTCCAGGCTTGTTTTATTCAAATAACACTGTACTATTTCACAGGTTATTACATGAGATTTTTTTTCCAAAAGACCTCTGTATTTAATTTCCAGGCAGAAGATTGATTGCTCCAAGGCACTGAAGCTTATTAAAGTATACATGCATGGGCATTTCATTGCCTTTTGAATAAGAGCTGAAAGTTTTTCCTAAATTGTTCCTACATCTGCTTGAGATACACTACAGATGGAAAATTTGGTACTTGTAGAATTCCTCAATGTCACATCTTATATGAAAAATAGAATTTTCTTCTAACCTCTGTGAAAGCAGAAAATAAATTATTCCATATACAATGTTCCTATATTAAGAAACATTTTTGTAAAGGCATAGAAACCTTTATTCTCAAAACGACATTGTCGAGTGACAGAAATTGAAGGAGACTAAGTGTTACACCACACAGCACCAAAGTATTCTCAGTTGCCTAAGCAACTTCTGTCAGTTAAGCTACACTTCATCCACGAGCTGTGCCACATTTCTCCATGCCAAACTGGCTTGAGTCCACTTCAGCTTTGCACTGGCAGTGCTTTGTCCCTTCCCTCTTTGCTTCCAAGGCCTGTGATTCTGCAGCCTGGCTAGGATGTCTTACTGCAGAGAACATATGTAACAAAGGAAAACAAAGAGGAAAAGAACGCATTCCTAAGAATTGTAGTTTTACATTTTGTTTCCAAAGACACAGAGCGGAATGCTCCACACTGTAAAGGCCTTCAAGTAACAATTCCTCCTTGCAAGTTTGACCCCATAACTCTGAAAGCAATGCACTCAGCCAGGCCAACTTCACTGAAGCAGGGCCAAATTGCCAGGCTTCACTGTAACTACAGGAGATGCATGTTACAGCTTGCATATCTGTCTGCACTTGCGCCATTAATCCTATTCGTAAGTCCCCTTGTTCAAGCACTCCTCATCCCTACCCTATCTACAAGAGATCTCCTGCTACCATGCCAGATTTGCCAAATAAACCTTTCCTCAAGGCTTCTGAAGTATATATTAAGAAAAAAAAAAGGCTTAATGTGTTTAACAGCAGGTCATTAAGCACTTCAGAAACATTCTCACGTGCTCACAGCCTCCCCCACAAGATCAGGTACAAGTCAGAAAGTGTTTCCCACGGTGAAGTCAGAGGAAACCAGAGAGAAGCAAAGGCTGAGGAGGGACAGAGCCCTGCTTCTCCTGAGCATGTTACAGTGCAGCAGCAGTCATTCAGGGGGGTGTGAGCTGGCACTTTGCCACGGCACCGCATGGCCTTTACCCGGGCTGCATGGGGAACAAGAAGACAACAGAAGCAGGAAAAAATAGCCTTGCAGCCATGCCTTTACTGTGCAGGCTCTCCGTGTATGCCATTAGTTGTCCTTTACCTCCCAAGATTGAACAAATGGAAAAGAAGCAAGAGTTTACAAGCAACGTGCAAGTCATAATTGCATAACTTCCCCCACACAATTAGGAACTGGTCAGCAAAACCATTCCCAGCACCAGTGATCCCAAGCATTTCTTTAGACCAGCAGCCTTCTCTGCTTGACAGAGAATCTCTCCTGAGACTGTACAGCTTGTGTCCGTGTAAAGCAGCACCAGCAATATGACAGCCTCATAGCTACTTTCTGTTCCTGTCCTCAGGCAGGCAGTATGGAAGCTGAGTCCAGGCTGCCTTACTCCTTGCAAAATCCTCCAGCTGAACAACTTGTTGTGTAATACTAATTTAACATGGAGAATGGTTCCTTCCCAGCATATGGCAGGCTGCAGTAGTTCAGTGGGCCTCAACACGATCAGCATCAAACTCAACTCCAAGCAGGAGCTACTGAATTTGATCATTGTATGACTGTGCTTGGAAGACAGGTTGCTTCTGATGTCTGCCATCATGAACGTTAGGTACATTCATTCTGCTGGCATGCTAAAGGTCTGGCTTACTTGGGGCTGGAATATCCTCACAAAAAAACAGTGAGACGCACACATGCACAAAGATTCAGTAGTAGGTAAAGTTGTACATCAGTTCTAATGGTGGAGTTTCTTCTGGGGGGAAGGGGGAGAGCAAGCAAGAGGAAAAAACTCTCAATTGGCCATCCAAGATGCCAGGAAAGGGTCCCCAAATCAACATCCTCCCCAGGTGTCCCTTCGGTGTAACAGGTCATTCATCCCCAGTAACTGCATAATTTCCAGCAAGAAAAATTCATCAGCTATGGGCTGTCCCTGTGCTGTGCTGATCAGAGCACCTGAGCAGCAAGCACAGGTGTTGCACATCAGTTCTGTGCACGTATCATATTGGGTGCCCCAGTGTAAAGCAAGGGCTACAACCTAGCTGGTGATGCTCACAACAGCAACAATCCCCTCAGGATGTGCAACACTATGAGACTATCAGCAACAAGGGGAAGGAAACCACTGCCAAGAGGCACTGGGAAAGGCAGCCCTGGCAGCCTGAGGGTCAGAGCACAGAGCTGCCCATGTGAGGTAGACTGCAGAGCCACAAGGAGAAGGCCCCTGGCAAGACACGAGATTAAGACACTCAGTACACTGTGCTTCCTACTGAACTGTCACCTGTAAAACAAGAAGCAACACTATGATTCAGCTGGAGCCATAGCCTGTGATACAGGTAGGTCTACTTAGTTGTTAAATACAACCTGCAAAGAACAGAGGTGAAGGGAGGAGATGCATTTGCAGTACCTACAGCTACTTCTATGATATCAGATGCCCTATGATGCACACACCAGACTGCATTTCTAGATCACACTGCTGCGTACAGCAGTCAGTAAGTGACTGCTAAAATAAATCATAAATCAGAAAAGCAATGGCTGTAGTTTTCTCAGTTTTGGCACTGGAAAATCATCAGGAAATCTTTGTCTCTTCTGTACTCATGCAATAGATTTGTTGGATGGAGCTATCACATATGCCCTCAGCTATGTGCTGTGTTTCAGAGGAGCCACCCAGTGCATGGTCCTGTTGTCAGCATGCCACAAAGACTGAGAGTGCTTAGGAGGCTCCCCACTGCCAGCAGCCCCCTGGGACTCTGTATCACCTGCTGTGGTGCTGCATGGTAAACACGCTGTCAGACTCCAAGCAGAATTCTTTAGAAGAGGGAAAGCTTCACTGCCTGCAGCACAGTTCTGCATTCCTGGCTCCTTCTTCTCAGGACATGCCTCACAGAAGGGTGTGAGTTATCCTCAGAAAACTGGCACTGTACCATCCTGCAGGGCACAAGGGGTGGCTGCTGCAGAAATGATGCTGTGAAACACAGGTCAGTCTCTTATCCTGCTGCCCACCCCCCGCCCCCCCTCCCACACACAAACACACACACACACACACACTTAAATTTCAGTCTGAGTGGGAACAGAGAGTAAGATGATCAGGTGGCAAAACTTCAGCTCTGCATTTGGACATAATCAGATTCAATTCCCAAAGTCTCTGCATGACCTTTGAAAGTCTGTTCAAGGGATTTTCTGCAATGTATTCAGACACCTAAATTTACAAAAAGGCTTTCAGCTGAATTTCCAAAATATCCAAGTCTCCAACTCAATGATCTTAGTGCAGGAAGGGATTTGAAGAACAGAACAAAACACACATACAAATCCATAAGCCTCCTGTCTGAATAGCTTTGAAAATCTGACAGTCTGTGTGCTTCAGTCGTCTTCCCAGCCATAAAACAGGGGATAGAGCACACTCCTACCTCAGACACAGAACATATGCTGTAATACAACATATGCTATGATACTCACCATGTCTCACAGTGAGAACTCTCAATATCTTGAATCGATTCCCACTCCCCAAGTCTGGAAGAGAGGCAGGAATTGGATTTCACTAGAGTGGCTGAATCCCCTAGTGAGCCTAATTACTTATTTGAATTAAGCATGAAAAGTACTCAGCTTATTCAGTACATGCTCCAGTTAAAAATACCAGCAACATAATAAAAGTAACCAAAAGAAGTAGCTGTATCCCACAAAGAACATAATTCCTCAAATCAGCCATTCACAGAAAAATAAAGAAAATAATCTATTACTCTAATACCCTCCTTCAAACAGCTTCTCTTCCACAAAGTACAGCCTACTTAAGACCATATTTATCTGCTAAGAATTCTTCAGTTAAGAAAGGCAAAACAAATACTAACTGCTAGTCTGAAAGATGGAAGTTCCCACTGATATCATAAACATCTCAAAAGATGAAATCCAATGGAATAGCAGACCACAGTTCAGAAGCTTCTGACTAGGAGGATTCTTACATACTATTCTGTCAAAGAGAAAAGTCATGGATATTTCTGGATATCAGGCTAGCATATTTCATAGTATCTTGAAATTGATGTTTTTAACTATACATCTCATCATGGCTTGTGCCCTTTAGAATCTCAGGATCTTTCTCCTACACATTGTAAATGTTCGGAGAAAATAAGCACATGTATGCCCATGTGGCTTTCCAGGAACAAACCTGATGCTGCTCAGTAACCAAATCCTTTCTCCATACTAAGACTAAGTAAACCCAAATACTTGTGCTTTGGGCCCATTTCAGACTAGGTAACAGTGCAAACAAGAACTCACAGAATCCTTAGAGTTGGAAGGGACCTTTAAAGGTCATCTAGTCCAACTCCCCTGCAATGAACAGTGACACCAACAGCTAGACCAGGTTGCTCAAATCCCCATCCAGCCTGACTTAGAATGTCTCCAGAGAAGAGGCATCCACCACCTCTCTGGACAATCTAGAACTCACAGAAAACTTGCAGCGCATCTAAAACACACTCACTGGGGAGACCGAGCTCTCAAGGGACACTCTAGGTCCCACCCAAGTAGTGGCACAGCCCATAGAAACAAGACAGTCATTTTTTAAGAAGCTGCTCACCATGTCACCAGTCCCAGCAACAGAGAGCACTCCTTCCACAGGTGGATGGAGCTATTCCTCTTGCTGATTAAAGCACCATCAACATCTCTGAATGTGCTAGTGGATGTCCAGATAGAAAGGCCTGGTGAGATCATTTTGTTGTGCTTTTGATGGGCTATCAATCTGCTCCACGGTGAAAACACACTCTATTGAGCAAGACAGCATTATTCAGAATCATTTGTCTAGATGTGACAAACTGCACAAAAACAGGAAATTACATCCATTAAGGTATGCTTGCAGGCATTTTCATTGCTTAGTGCAATTAAAGCAATGTATAACATCCATCTCTGCTGCCCATGGAGAAACGTGGCTTCTCTTCAGGAGCTCCGATAAGCCAAAACAGCAAGTGACACTTGTGTCCCTATGAACCCAATTCTGCTGCAAAACCTGGTATCTTACTGCACAGGCAGCTCCATTAATTTCATTACAGCTACTGAAGAAGCAAACAAAGCAGACATTTGATCTCAACAGTAGCTCTGAAGATCCCACTCTTACCCTTCCATTACTGCTCTACATCATGAGGTGCACTCTGCACTGGGAAAGTCAAACTTCTCCCTGTTTCACATCTTGCCTCCAGACTCCTGGAATCAGTACCCAAGCACACATTATTGCTCATCTTGTATACTGCCATTGTGCTTGGTGTCATTTAAGCACAGAAGTAACAAGACAATATCTTTCTCCTTGGAAACTGCCAGTCCTGGAGATAATCTGAACATCTCATGTCTGGCATAAAGAAATGAGAAAATCACGAGTATGCAGTCCAGCATTGTCTTTCCAGAGATATGTAACCTATACACAAGTGACACTTCTCAGTGAAAAACTGAGTGACATTCAGTTTCTCTTCCCAGCCCAAGCCACCTCCCAAACCTTTGTATATTCCTCTACCCAGTTCTCACAAAAATAAGATTACTTTTATTTGGAAAGGAGATTGTTAAGGATTAAACCACTTCAAGGCATTTATTTCTGTCTCTGCCAGATTTTCCATAGATTTCTCTTCTTCAGTACACGAGACAAACTATGTCTGTAAGACCAGTGCTAGTACTTCATTTAAAAATGAATAAATAAGTAATAATAAAAAAACTCAGAATCAGGGTACTGTACGCATTTATATTAAAAGAGAACAACTTTTTGATGTCTTTGTTTTGATGTCAACTGTGAATGATTTATAGTTTAATCTGCTTATTTGCAGAAATATATTTGGGTTTCACTGACCAAATGGTGGGACAGCCATCCATTTTCTTGAAGAATTCACAGAAAAAAAAAAAAAGAAAAAAAAAAAAAAAAGCTGTCTGCCTCAGTTTCCTGACTGGTTTTTCAAGCATTAACATAAGTTCTGACACCTTTGATCTGGCGGTAGGAAGGAAAGCAAAGAGAGGGGAAGTTATTTTGAGGCACCTAACCTATCTTCTCAGCACACAGCACTGACGTTTATATCCACATGGCCAAACACTCTGAGAATTTACAATATAGAGCCTCAAAGACTTACTTCACTTTGGTCTTTATTATTATTATTTACTCTTTATTTCATACGGCTATTTTCTTGCAGCAAAGCCTTTTTCTCTGTCTCAATCTACTCTTTTATTGCCCTCTTCTCTGCTGCACAACTATGCCATTGTTCCTATTCTATTTATGCCTTCAGCAATACCTTGTTTAGCTAGATCTCACTGAGCACAGTGTTGCCCATTTGTACCATAAGGAGGTTGAATCAAGAATTCAGGAGATGGCCCTCCCGCCATCTTTATTTTATTCTCTTCTATTTCTCACTTCCACCCAACGAGGTCTTCCCAGCTGTGCCACATCTCAAATTTGATGTTGGTTCAAAAACTCAGGGTGGGAAGTCAAACCCCAGTTCACCAAGTGATTTAAGTTAACACGACAACTGAAAGAAGTGTACCTGTAACCATATTCCCAGCAAAGCTAATCTGCTTCAGACATCTTTTGAGAGGACCAGCTTCTCAAACCCACAGCATACTGCAATTCTGTGACCTTGAGTAGCACACTGCTTGTAACACTGTAACACAGTGGAAAGCACAGCTATGAATGACAGCAGAGTAGCAAAATCCTAGGCTGCAACAAGTGAGGACTTGCTCAAATACAACACCTGTAAGCACAGAAACGAAATAATCTGCATTACACGCACCTGAGCTCTCCTGTGTTGGCCCTGCCTTCCTACCAGGTGCTCAATCACTGCTTCAAGCCACCACTCAGCATTTCCACTACACTGCTGGAGAGCCAGAAGGAGAAATTTGGTCAGGATTAAGCACAGCAGCTGAACTGAAGTTTTAAGTGGCTGAGAGTGCAATGCCATCAAATCAACTTTATTCTTTTACCCCAGCTGCAGAAAATATTAAACTAAGTAGCACCAAAACTGCAAGGTAGAACTGCCCCATCACATTTTCTAACCAAAATTCAACTGGCAGATTTTTATTTTTTTTTTAACCATTAAACCTTTTTTGTTGCATGGACCAAGCATATCTGATCCATTCCCTTTCTGTCATGGAGCTCATCACCACATAGAACCAGAGTGCTTTTGCAGAGGAGACAACTACAAAAAAAGTACTTAGGTACCATACATATATATATGGTGGAAAACCTGCATTTTTAAAGCACCTACTCATCACCAGTGTTTTTAAGAGACATCTTTGTTCCAGTGGCAGCTGCCATCTGAGGTACTGACAGAGAAGTCGTTCCTTCCACCTTTTGTTTTTTTTCAAACTCTGCCATAGGGTCATAGAAGAAAAGAGCTAACACCCAATTACCCAATATCACTGGCAATAACACATCACTTTTCCAGCCAAGATCTCCCTGATGGATGACATGTCCCAGGAACTGTTCCATTATTTTAGATAGTTACTTGGAATCTGTGGCCAGATGGCAATTGCAGGATAATAGTTGGCAAACTTGTACGTGTCTTCACTCTTTTCAAGGTAGAGAAAGACAGTTTCCAGAAATAGTCAGAGTGATAAGAATAGCAGGAATGAGTATGAGAAGATATTTTCTAATGGCTGCCTGCCTTTGCTACGTGTTTGCCACAAAAATCAATGTAGGAATCTTTGTCAAGTTGGCTGTTTGCATTCTGGCTGTGCTCTTTTAGCAATTATACTTAACACCTAATTTTAAGTCTATATATTTAAAGAACTGCCAGAAATAACTTTGGCCATACTTACTGTAGATTTTTTCCTCTACAGACATCACCTTATGGTCTGCTTAAAATCTGGGGTTTTATTAATTACTGACCTTATTACTGCAAAGAGCAGAAGTGTTACCAGCTGGGCAATGTTGCTTACTGCTGAAGTGATATCAGTCACAAATAACGAAGACTTGTCATAAACTGTGACATAAATTCTGCTGTTCTTTGTGGCTGAATTTTACATGCACTCCCTTGATATTCTAAGGCATCTTCTCCCATCCCATCCCTGCATCATATTCTGGCATCTCAGTGTAAGAGATAAAGAAGCCAGAGTAAAAGACAATCTGCAAGGAAAGCACTAACACTAAGTAAAGCCACAGGTATCTGCAGTTTCATTGTCTAGCCATGGTGGACATTCATCATTCCAGCAGATTTCTAAGCAACCATTAGAAAAAGATTCATTCACAGATATCTGGGAACTCTCCACTGATACACTTCAGTTCTGGAATAATCCATAGCACACATCCATTTAAAAGAAAATATTCTTAGAAAAGGGAACAGTGGCATTCACATTAAGAATAAAGATGATTTGCTTTATCTTTGGCACCAATGATAATGAGTAAGGTCCCAGTTCAGAAATGTACTTTTCAAGACCACACCTGAGCTAAAGTGTCCTAGTATATGTTTGCATGTATCTATGCTTATTTAGGGTCTTTGACTTTTTATACTATAAAGTAAAAGCCAAGCAGAAGTGTCTAAGCAGAACAACCAGCATCTTCCCCTTCCCCTGGCAAGTTGCTTTCTCTCTACTACTAAGGGCATACACCCTCACATGGCCGTAACCAGAGCACTGGAAGCCAAACCCCAATGAAATACCTACAGGGAGAACAAACAAATGCTGGAGTGCTTGATGCCCTCTCCCAGCCAGGCCTCCAGTTTGCACCTTGCTGTCTAAAACAACACTTTCAATTGCTCAGCTGTGTTCAACAACCTGATGCTTTAAAGCTGAAACCATTTCCTTGGAGAACAGTGCTATTTAATCCCAGCTGTTCCCCTCCCATGTAGAAGTGAAGGGTTTTACTCCAGATTCTCCAACAGCAGACTCCCCTGGGAGCTCCATTTGACTTCTCCCCTCCTTCATACAGCATTTACGTTTGAGTGAAGCAAGGCACTGGCTTCTGTCAATGTAGCAGCATGGACTTCAATAGAGAGAAAACTAACATAGAACTGAGTGACAGGCATGATGGTGACAAAACAGAAGTACTCATTGAGCTGCTTTCTAATAGCATACAGCATAAAATAGAAACTGCTTCTGAAAAAGTATTCAAATGATAATTTTCTCGTGTGGTTGTACACCATGTTCAGCCTGTGCACCTGCATGTGTGCACAGAGGAGCACAATAAGAAATGCAAAGAATGAACAGTGGAGCTCTGCTGCTTGCATCTCTCTCCTCAATGCTCAGCCTACTCTTTGTGAGGGGCCAGTGAGGAGTACCAGGCAAAAACAGGGGAGGAAGCTATGTAACTACCTACCTCACCTAAAAAAGTCAGAATAAAAAATTGTAAGTCAGAATAACAAATGTTTTCCCCCCTCTCAGCTGAGAACAAAAATCCAGAGCGTCAGCAGGCTGAAGGAAGGGTGAAAAAGACAAAACCTGCACAACCTGGGACCCAAATCTGCGTGCTAATTCCCAGCTGCTAACATAAGAAACCTGTGTGTTGGTTAACTATTGTGTGTGTGTGTGTGTGTGTGTCAGGACTACAGCATCCTTCACCCCTCACACAAGTGTCAGAACAACTGGCAAATGCATCCAATCTACAAAGCCAGTATTTGTACATCTTGCTGGCTCAGCTTATGCATGCACAAACTGCTCTTAGGAGCAATTCCCAATGTTTGTCAATATTCTCTAGTAATATTCCCTAGAATATTTGTAATAACAGTGATCTGGCATATTAAGAGAAAACAGTTCAAGTTTTCATATATCAGCCTTTTACTCTTCCCTCATCTACAGTTGAAACTAGAAACCAACACGATCATCATCTTGCAGCCCTGGGGGGGGATTGGAGCTGTGCTCTGCAAACTAATAAATAAACGCTAATAAATAGCCTTGCACCAATTAATCTACAATTAAAAGAGACAAGACAGGACTAAAGTGTGGATGAATTGCTTGAAAAGCAAAAAGATTTGTTCAAACCCATTTTGCAGAGCAGGAAGAGAACCCAGGACTCCCTGCTCCGTTGTCATGGCTGCTTAAAGCCATTCTGCTTATTGGGTGCTGGGATAGCTCTCAGTTCCAGACAGGTTTATATCAGCAAAGGGAGATAGACTATCCCAGAAATGCCATTTACTCAGAGAAGAGAGCTGAAAGAGCTATTAATCTATAACAGATGTTAGTCCGATTAGTTCTAAAACATTGCCAATATCAAACAATCTGCTTTTATCTGCTTTCCCGTGTGGACTGTACCAGAATATTCTTCCTGAAGATCTCTGCTGAATCTCCCACTCTACAGAGTAACCCAAACCCTCCATGTGCACTCAAAGTAATAATACACCAAAGAATAACTTTTCCACAGAAGTTGGTAAATTCCATCAACTTCAGACACAAAATTCCCATTTTATGGTAGGCATTTTTCACACCTTTCACCCCTTTACTTCACAGGCAAAATTTGAGGGGAAAAGTAGATCATTTTTATAAACTACCCAGAAAGCTAAGTTCACCTTCAAGTTTAAGGAAAACATCTTGACAATTTTTGTTTGATAACATTGTCACCGTACCAACTTGTGAACATGCACATGAACTCCAGGACATTGTGGAGGAATTGACTATTTGCATTTCCACCTGGACAATGATACCTGTTTGTTAAGAAATATCCAGGAATATTCTGTTCCCAGAGTGAAGTCATTCAGTTTTCACTCAAGAGCCAAAATAATTGCATTTTAACCTTCAGAAAAGATAGGATTTGATGATTCCCTCTGCTTTGTTAGCAGTGAAGATGCGATTAGGTGGCTCACATTTAGAAACTGTCTGCCCTTAATGACATGTACCAGATTTATGAGCTCTGGCAGCTCGTAATTAAAGGAGCCTTTAAGAAGGAAGGGGAGGGGGGGGGGGCGGGGGGCAGTATGTGGAATAACATCTAGATCTTGCTTACTCTTTCAGGATAAAACAGAAAATACTGGCAAGGCTGAACCAGCATAAAGTGGTTAATATTCCTCAGCACTCATCCACAAGCTTCTGAGATTTTCATTTTGGTATAAAGAATTACAGCCATGTCACTCTTGTCAGAAGGGAAGGGAACGTTGAAGGTGCCCATGGGATCTGGAGGCAGGAGCACCCAGCTACCACCTGGTCACACCTGCCAGAAGCCCTCCTGGGAGCACATATTGCTCCACAGCAGTGCGTAAAGCCCAAAGCAAAAGCTACACGCGTGACTCTCGCTGCACAGATACAATATATCATGATCAACTAGAGCTTCAGCATAAGAGGACCTGGTGAAAAGTACTTTTCTTGTCCCCTGGAAACCCTGACAGAAGGCCTGGATGCAACTTTCTCAAGGAGGTAACTGTATGGTCTGTACTCCTTACTGACCTCCACTGCCAAGAACGGCCAATGAGTCATTCTGCATCTTTGAGCACTATCCCTGATGGCACCACACCAACTTGCATTTTTTCCTCACCAACCTGCAGAGTGCTTGTTGAGCTCACACATGCCCATAGCCTAAGTACTGATGCAGGTTTACATGGCAGGTGAAGAAACACAGCTTAATACACTCTGTGTTTGATTTTCTATGACTGAAACAGATGGAGGAATAAAGAGATTATCATTTTAAAAGCATCCAACATTTTGCCATTGCCTGCAGGTTTAAGTTAAAACAGCCTCAGTTTAAGTCTCTCTGCTGAAGGAGCAAACCACCATAATAACTCTGCAGTAGTGCACATTGGTTGAATCCCTTCCAGATGTATATATAATCTCCATGTAAGAGTGGAGAAAGCTCTGAAAGTCATGCTGTACCTCATCAAAACTTCAAGTAGGAGTGATAGGACTTCATTGCTTTAAAGTTCACTTTTTAAAATACACTTAATGGCATTAATTCTTATTAAATAGACACTGACACTCCAAATTTCTATTTAAAAATGTCACAAACTCTATAAATGGTGATATTAAGAACACATTTAATAGGAAATTGAGTTATTAAAGCTAAATGAAAAAGTTCAAACTTTGTTTTTCTAGTGCCTGTGTAATCATCTCATAGGCTTCCAGCAAGCTGAAAGGCAGTGACCTTCAGATAACAGTTAAACAATTTGGTGCAGAGGCAACTTTTAGACTGATCTTGGGTACTAAGCAAGAAAAAAGTTCCTTTTTTTTTTTTTTAATGTATTTGTTTATTTATTTATTTATTTTTTGATCCAACGATTCTAGGTGGTACATTGTAGGAAAGGAGATGGGGGGAAAAATCAGAAATTGTTTTTTTATGGGGAAAGAAAATTCTTTGTCTCTTCTGATGCTAACTGGAATCCCATGGGGGTGGTTGTCAGCTGGGAAAATGTAAGTGCTGCTTACAATAAAAAAATAAAATAATTTTAAAAAGGTACTGTGGAGAATACTGTGCTAACTAAAGGTGTCAGATATCCTCTTTGACAATAGAAGCCTCAGACCAGCAAATGACAAGTAAATTGCATGGCCTTCTTATTACAAAGAACAAGAGGAGATTATAGGTGACCTGTTTCAGGACAGTTCTGAAGAAGCGGGATTAGAAAGGGCTGCTGAAACAGTAGGTGGTCTTCTCCCTGCTTCTTCACAGGTCATCCAGTTCACCTCTTACGTTGTACAGGAGATGGAGAGTTAAGGAGCTTTAACCTGCAAAGCTAAAATGGTCTCTAGCACAAATGCAATAATAAGGGTGAGAAAAAAGCCACCGCACACTTCCATGGAACATCTTCACCAACTTTTGTGCTCAGCAGCAAACCACCTAGCCACACCAGTACTAATTAAGCTTCAGAGCTGACACACTGCTGAGCAGGGGAAATTCTGCAGTGCTCATAAGGAAAATGTGCAAATAGCCAGCACAGGAAGACAGCTAAAGATAACTTTGCTCAGCGTTAGAGACAACTGCATTCACCACTGATAGGTCTTATCTAAACAGAACAGACGTGGCCCAAACTTCAGAGTCAGATCTGTAGAGAAATCTCACCACACCTTAAAGCTAGACATAGAAGATAGGAGATAGCACTCAAGTCTGTATCAGTGCCCAGGAGTGGCATGGATATTTGGGACATACCATGAAGAGATAATGGAATTGACTGGGTAACATAGTAGGAAAACACTGAGTAGTTCTAGGCTGAACTGCACATGCTTCATGAGAGAAACAAAGACCTCTATCTTACACAAACTATTATGTTCTGCCTCACTTCCATAAAAACAAAACCAAGAATGCTAATAGCAAGTGATCCAAATCATTATTTTTCCCTAGCAAGTTCCTCAACTGGTATTACAGGATCTTGACTGCAAGCAACTTCTTCCATGTCTCCTATAACCAGACAGCTCCATGTATCTCTAAACATGGGAAACTCAGGTAAGCAACCGTGAAAGAGAACAAAATAGAGAAGTAGATCCCATTAACAAAGAACGTGGAAATAAAATGTGATTTGGTTCTCTCTGCCTTTATCCAGTGACACTGGATCCATCTTCTCACTAATCATTCTAATAAAATATCTCACAATCAGAACATAATTTCATAGCAATGGGACAAGCATCAAATCACTATCCAGGGGCAACACAGCAACAATACCCAGTAGGGCCTGTACACCTACCTAGCACATGTCCCAGACACTCTCAGCATCTGTGGCTCAAAGAATAGTAATTCTGCTGCTTTCCCTGCAAAGCTATCAACTAATATATCTTACTATCAGGAAAATGGAGGAAAATGAGCAGGTCCATTTGTAAATCCTGGTATTGAGATGACAGTGCACTCTCCTCAGTAGTCTATGATATTGTTTTCAAAGGATAGCCATCCAAATGCCAAAACTAAACTAGTAGCAAGTGGCTTCTGCTTGGGAATTTCCATAGAGATGTCTGACTGAGAAAAGAACTGAGTTCCCCTCTCCCTTGTTGGCACAGGGCAGCGTGAAATGTGATACACCTGGATTTTAAACTTCCCCAGGGCTGCATGTTCCAAAGACAGATGGTTTCTAAATTCTGTAAACAATAGTTTGGATCAGAGAGAGTGTATTTTAAGAGCAGACAGGTTCAAAATACAAATTAAAGCTATGCTCAGCATTTAGAACCTGGGATTTAGTTCAATCCATTCCTCTGAGTGGAACAATTCTTTCCTCTAAAATACATTTTGCTTTATGTTGGTTTAAGATAAGCAAAAATAAAGCCCCACAGTATAGCATTTCCACAGAGATAAATGAGCCCAGAGATTAGTGAAGTCAAGGGCAGCTACTGACTTTGCCCCTGTTCTCAAAAGATGCAATGCCAGCTCCTCTTCAGGCTGCAGAGATGACTGGCTCAGTGGGATGTCACCTCAGTTTAAAGCAGTGATGGATGGTGCTCCTGCTCCAGCAGCCTTCGTCTGCCAGCTGGCTCAGACATCATATACACACTGAACCACACCACTCAGTGTATCTCTATTGAACACAATTTCCTTACACCTCTCTTGACTTCTAATCTATTCACATTTGTTTCTGCAATACACTGAAAGCCTAGCAACTGCAGCTTGAGATTAAAAAGGTGGGAATCGGTGATCCAGAGCTGATTATGACATGTAGGCTGAATCAGTTGCTCACATGCAAGGCTTCTTTCTCGGCATGGGCTTCAGAAGGGAGATGAAGCATCTTCCCAGGCTTCAGCAGTGACTCCCTCTGGCTGATGCTGGACTGAATGGCTTTGAAAATCACACTACAATTTCTACATCATAAGGTCCCTGAAGTATAGGATGCGCAGCAAGTTAACTCAGAAAAACATAGCCCCTTAGTACAAAAAGGTCTTGAGAAAAAATATCCAGAGAAGGGAAAACTGAAATACCATTTTACATACTTTGACAGAAGGCAAAACTAATGAAATATGATTTGTTTGACTTCAAGTATCCAAAAACTGCCTTGATGATTAGATTTTAACCAGTCAAATTTATTATTAATGCTGTCTTCCAAAAGTCAACTAGAAATATAATGCTACTTTGAGGAGTCAGATTATTTTCCCTCTTAAATCATGCCAAAAGCCAAGGAGTCCTTTGAGACCTTCACTGGGGACATCAGCCAGCACTTAGCCAGGATGTGCCTTCTGCAAGCAAATTAACCAAACAATTAGCCCTCAGCTAATGACAAATACTGTTACCTACAGTCAGCGTATCTGATGCATTTTTACCAGGTGAAAATACACCTGGTGCATTATTAAGTAAATAGTAGTCTGATCACAAAATGCATTAGCAAGTCAATACATCCTTATTAATAACAGTAAATATTATGGCACTGAAGAAGTAAGTTTAAACTACTATTTTTGCTTTTCTGGAGAGTTCTAAGAGGCCAGCATCTTTTCTAGGATCCATGATACATATACGAACTTTATGCATTTGGTGATATTTTATGATTTTGCTTAGAAGAGCTTGCAGAATTTTTGGTGCAACATAGATATTCATAAGATAATAAAGCTAGCATAACAATGCAAGCCTACAGTAATTGCTACTGAAATCACAGATTGCTTTAGTAGTATTTTCACTTCTGTACATCTGTACTACCCCAGGCAGGAAATGATTTCTGTCTTTTTGGAGGTGGTTGAATGAATTAAAATCTCATATTCAGCCTCCATTGTTACATTCCTGAAACTTGGTGTCTCTGGGAAGGACAGCTTTCTAGCAAGTTCCACACGTATATCCATTGCACAGTAATATTAGTTGTTATGCAAAGATGTGATTTAAATTAGGGTTGGCACCCTGAGCCATGTGTGAGGTTGCAGTATCTGACACTGAATGCACGGCAGTACTTCCCATGAGTATACAAATATGTCAGCAGTTGGAACAGCTGTGCATTGCAGCAGAGCTTGGGATCTCGCAGTAAAATCATGATCTTCTGCTGTTACCCTTAAAAAAAAAAAGTTTCCCTGAAGAGCAGTGACAGGACGTTCATTAAACACTCATGCATTCCACCCACTGACAGCAGACAAAGATACAAGGCAGTATGTATTCATGAAATGTGGTACACGTAGCTACCAGCAGATAACTTGACCACAACAAAAAGCCGAAAACAAACATCACATACAGCTTCTTTGTGCCGCCTCCACACTTGGCAGCTTGACATGGGTTTGGCCATCAGCCAGCCACACCATGCTGCACAGCCTGTCAGCAATGCAGCAGCTCATTTCAGCAGCAGCCCCTGCCAGAAAAACTATGAAGACTTGCATGTAAGATGCTGCATTATGGGAGGAGCTGATGGTCTCATTTGATTCAGCAGCAGCAGGGATTGCATGCAACAGCAGCTGGAAGCATCAGCACCATCAGCAGTTAGCCTGGGTGCTGGTGCAAAGACATTCACTCCTTGGTATCACAGCTCCTCCCTGCATTCCCCAGCACTACACCTCCGTATTTGAACAGCCAGAAAACCCCAGTGCTGCGTGTGGTTTGGAGAGGAAGGGGAGTGTTGTACATCAAGAGAAGCCCATCCAGTAAAAATCCTCGGTAAACAAGATCATCCTTTCAGAGAATGTTAATATGTAAAATCAGAGAAAGTCAGGATAATCTCCACCTTAACAACGTGAAAGTGAGGCACAAAGCATAGTGTCCAAGAAGCATAGGAAAGTTCAAGAGAACAATCCTCTCCCCAACAAAGCAAACCCACAGCTTCCCTGCCCACTTTGACCATATCCCATAAGTTCCTCATCTTCCTATGCTGCAGAGCAGATGAATGTACTCCCACTGCAAAACGATGGGCTCACTCGAGCAGGGAAACCAGATTCTGTTCTCACTCTGCAATTGCTGTTCTTCTCTTCCAAAGGGCAATGGGCAATGTGTGCCTTCTTCATGTAAACAAGTTGAAGCTAGCTTTGTTCTAGCTTCTCTTGGGTTTCACAGCATCGTCACAGTCACGAAGAACTCCATATTGCCACCAAAGCTGGTAAATGACGAGTCAGACATTTCTAACAGTGCCCCAAATGGGGCGATGCCTGTATTACAATGCGGTCACTGCAGAACTGCAAAGCAGGCACAGCCCGAGTGGCATGGAAGGCACTGCTCCTTTTGCTGCCCTTTTCCTCAGTAAGCCTCTTAACCTGCTCTATTTCACCAAATTCATTCTCATATAGAAAAGAGCAGGTCACAGAGAAGGGCTGCTAGTTCATGGAAATGCATGTGCTGAGTGCAGCTTTCTTCTTCCCCTTTAGCACATTCTGTATGCAGCATAGGCTGCACAGTATAATTACTGAAAGGAACAAGCTGAACTGATTTAGCAATAGCATAGCTTGAAGGCACAGTAAATGCAGTGCTAGCTGTTCAGATAGGAACAGTGGGGAACCAACAACACACTTGGGTATTTGTGCAGACAGTTCGGGCAGTTGCTGTTCTATTTTTACTGTCGTCGGGGGCTACGGTTCAATCCGTTCAATAGCTCATCTGCATTACTCAGACACATTCTGTGACACTGCTCTGGGTAAGCACCGCCGCGGACTACTCTGCATCACGTACGGCTGCGGGAGCCTCCAAGCAAAGAAAGGCAGGGGAGGATTGCTGCCTGTCAGCAAGAGAAATAAAGGAGCCAGAGCACGATTAAGCATCTGGAAAATTACTGCAGCCTCACAGCTTTTGCCGCTTGCTCCCCGAGATGAGTCATCCCTGGTTGCCCTGGCAACAGCTATTTTCTTCCTCCTGCTCCTGATCAATTTTGTCTGTACGAATGCGGGAGCTGCACAGATAATGCAACAAAGTCACGAAACTCTTATCAAGGAGCATTTGCATTTTGAACGCACTTGTCTCGGGCCTTAAAGAAACAGGAGCAGAGGAGAGAGAAAACACTGTTTTATTCAACCTGCATATCGTATCCATGACAGGCGTGGTTGACAAAGAACCTACTACCATTACCGCTAAGTAATGCCTATAAATAAAACATAACGTCTCGTCCTAGAAATCTACATAAGACATTCAACATCCATGTCAGTTGCTCCATAACCTAAGTCACGCTCTGAAGCAGGCGTTTTCCAGTGCACAGCCACAGAGCTGACCACAGAGCAGAGGTTTCCGGGCCCTGCCCTTATCTCCCATGCTGACAGTCAGAATGAGCCCAGGCAAGTCATTTCATCTTGGAAAAAATCCTATTTGCCACCTTTCAAGTGCAAAGATATGGTTGAAAAGAGCTGAAATGTAGTTGCTTAGCAATACTTAAGACCTAAAACAACAGCTATCAAAGTTAACTGTCTCCTCCATCCCTCTGAGGTAAAGATGGGGTACAGATGATGTCAGATGAGACAAGCCCAAGTCCCCAACTACTAGCTATCACAAATTACGCTAAATATTTTTAGTGAAGTTGTTCTGATATCTCTTGTTTTCACCTCCTCCTTTTTTATGCTGTGAGTGAACATTCCCTGAAGGCTGCTTAAAATGGCTGCTGGGTAGGAGCCCGACCTCACTAGATCAGGGAAATGAACGGCACAGACATCCACTTGCCTGAGACTAGCTACAGGAATGTGAAAGCTACAGATAAGGCAATCCTCCCAGTGTGGAAGAAAAAGAAGTCAGTGAGGGCAGCACTTGTGGTGCAGGCAGGGACAAGACTATGAATTAACATGAGAAACAATGTCAATCCCAAACTTTGTGTGCGCTCAAATAGTAGCCACTTGAACCAGGAACATAAGTCCTCCAATCCCTCACAGGGTTCCCACTTCAGCTATCCATTTATATCAGCTAGAGTTTTTAATGCTTGAGGTGTTCCCATTTGGGGCCAATCATGGTTTGAACAGAGACCAATAGTATGGTGGACTCAGAGCACTTCTGCTTGACTCAGTTTCCCTAACGGGGTTCACAGGAAGTCACGTAGCCATATAAAGGCCTGAACAGCTTACAGGTTACTTATGTACCAGCTTTTCTTCCAAATCCACTACCTGAAGCAAGGATGATCACCTTGTATCCAACTGCAAGTCAGTCCTCTGGAACAGAATCTTAGGTGCTGGCACAATGGGCTAGCCCAGAGCACAACAGCAACTTGAAGTAAAGACATAAAAGTTCTATAAATTGTTGTGTTTCATTTGCTTTTGAAATAATCCAGTAGACTTGCACATCTTTTCAGCAGGAAACAGTATGCCATGCAGTTTACCTCCTAAACTGGCCTCGATCTTTAAGCAAAGATACAGTGTCAATGTGCAGACATTTAAATGGCTTATGGGTGACACGTTTTTTGTTGTTTTTTTCCTCCCTTGCATTTGTTTGAGGGGGACAATAGGAAGGATAAAAAACTCAGAATTTACACCACAAAATCTTCCAGCAAAGCTTTCCTACTCATTCTGTACTCAAGCTCAGTAACACTCAAAACCAACTTGATGTTTCCTACTCCCACCAATGTTCATGGTACCATTTAACAAAAAGTCTGCCAAAGAGAAGGTAAGCAGTTACTTTTGTGAAGAGCCATGGCCTGAGCCTTACAGTAGCTGTTTGGCCCATAGACAGAATAGAGAAGGCATTAGGGTGAAAAACCTGTCCTCCTGAAGTTTCTGTCACCAAAGGGAAGACAGCACATGCAAAGAAGGAGCTGTGATACAGGAAAGGCTGAGGATCTCTGAACTACAGCAGAGGATGGGAATGGCAGCAGACCCTTCAGTGGCTCAAAGGAGCCATAGCAAGAAGAAAGCACAAGTGACCAAGGAAGATCTGTAAAACATAAGATGATCTGATATGTTTTGTGTAGCACTTCAGCACACACAGTTGAAGAGCTTACACGAGCTTCTGGGCTTTTTGAGTCCCACATGAAGGTGCTGGACTATTTTGCTACTGTACACAGCTTAAGCCTAAAGAACCTTTTTAGATCAAGCTCAAGAGGATGACAGCCAACAGGCTCCTTTGCAAAAGAGAATTTGCCAGCACTACATTAGTATGTTTTTATTATTATTGTTAGCTCCCTGTGCGTGCAAACAAACAGCTTTCATTACCTGCACATCCTTCTGATGTACTTGCATCACTTGAAATGCCTACAGAGAATTACACTAAAACCAGTACAAATTGTAACACTGTAATTAAAGTGCTGATGTTCTGCTAGAAAGTAGACAGGAACTGAAAGTCTGTCAGAGGCAAGGAAACTACTGGTGAGGATCGGGAAAACACACAAGAACAGTTCATCCTATACTGAGTGCATGATGATGCACTCCAGATGTTCCCATAGGATTTAAAAAATACACCCAGTAGTACTTCTATTACTTACAATATTAAGAATTTGTGTCAGGAGATTATTAAAAACCTTCACTGAATATACATAGGTGAGTAATGCTGAAAATGCGGGATCTTGTTGTTGTTTGCCCGTGCAGACTTGCACCAAACATGGTTGCACAGCCTGGGGCTCAAGGAGAAGTTCATGTTCATAGGATAACACAGGCAGGATGAGATCGTTTGGTGGCTCCTTCAACTTGCTGCTTAATACATGATCTGCTGCCAGGTCTGAGCAGGATGCTAATGGCTTTAATCCAGTTGGATCATCAAAATCAGCAAAGACTGAGCTTGTACACCCTTGCTGAGCAACCTGCTCAACTGCCTGAATGCTCTCACAGGGAAAAGGTTTTCCTTATACCCAGTCTGAATTTCCCTTGTTTCAGTCTACTTGAGTGGAGGAAAAAAAAAACAAACAGGTAAATGAAAAGGAAGCTCTTTACCCAAGTCCCTCTGGGAAATCTTCCCTGTAAGAAACAATAATTCTCATGGTCCTTTAGGCTCCATGATGGAAGAGTAGCAGGCAGGTAGAAAATCTGAAAATTCAGTTTGTTCAGCAATATTCTCTTCCATCATGAGAGGGAGAGAGAAGAAAGAGGAGTATGGGACTTGATACTTATACTGGAACAATCTCTAGTTGTCAACAGCATTATTTGTGATAAGAGACTGGGGAAAGACAAAGTGAATGTTGGCTCCCTTCCTGAACTCATCAGGCATTTTGCCATTCACCCAAATTTCATTTCATGCTTTAAATTCTCTAGCATGCTGCTACATAACTCCAGGCCTGAGGGCAGAATCGGAGGAAGGCTCCAGAGCTTAATTCTCAGAAGGAACCTCACGTATCCTTGCCACAGGGATGTGATGGCACTGGTGAAATTTCCTTTTCACATCAGGTTCCTTATCCATCTCCAAAATGTGTCTGCATCGTTTGTCACAGTTGAGGAAAGGGGGAAAAACCATTTCCTGTACTAATGGTAAAAAAAATTATTAACTCCTTTCTCCTCATCCCATTGAGCACAGAGTGAAGATCCATCAGCCAATGCTTGCCTTTGAAGGCGTCTATGAGCAAATTATCACAACAGTTTCCCTGACCTGGTCAAAATTCAGAATGATTTGTAGAACAGACGAGTCACAGCACAGACTGGCAGGAAAGGTAAACCCCACACATTTGATCTGCTGAATTTGCCTCAAGTATGGAGCCAAGGAGTTGAAGAGAGACCACATCCTGACTCACGTCCCCTCTTCAAACACAGTTAGTGGAGTGCATGGAAATTCTGCAGGCTTCCACTGCTGGTGCTTGCAAACAGTGACCACCAGTAGTCAGTTCCCAAATCACCAGGCAGCTAATGAGATATTGCAGTTATTTTACAGCTTTGGTAGTCAAGCAGTTTCTTTCAACACTTGAAATGGATAGGAACATTGATTTATCATGGAAAAAAAATCCGAGGAGAGGAGAGGAGAGGAGAGGAGAGGAGAGGAGAGGAGAGGAGAGGAGAGGAGAGGAGAGGAGAGGAGAGGAGAGGAGAGGAGAGGAGAGGAGAGGAGAGGAGAGGAGAGGAGAGGAGAGGAGAGGAGAGGAGAGGAGAGGAGAGGAGAGGAGAGGAGAGGAGAGGAGAGGAGAGGAGAGGAGAGGAGAGGAGAGGAGAGGAGAGGAGAGGAGAGGAGAGGAGAGGAGAGGAGAGGAGAGGAGAGGAGAGGAGAGGAGAGGAGAGGAGAGGAGAGGAGAGGAGTTTAAGATATGTTTGAAACAAGTATTACATAAACAAATACACAAAGCAAAGTACAGTTCTTTAAGCAAAAGCCATTGGTACCAGAAGTTCACAGAAGATCAACAGTGTATAAAAATAGAATAGCATCCAATATCATATGGCAGTTGCCTTATCTGGAACTTTTGAAAGCTCTGTCCCAAGCCACCAGGTCATTTAAAGTGCATTCATGTGACACTGCCTGCCAAGTACAAGAAGAATAACTATCTTAAAACATAGTCAAGAATTCCAAAAGAAATAGTCATAATTTATAGCAACAAAAAACACTTGGTGTCAGAAAGAAGGGATGGAATAGCAGTAGAAAGAGTGGTTATTAAAGTTTAATCTATGTTTACAGCCCATAAAATCCACAGCTACTACAAACACACACACAAAATAGATATGACATACAGAAAGAAGAATATACAATTATTTCACTTTGAAAATAGGAAACATTTTAGAAATGTTGGTTGGTTTGGACCTGTCAAGCTCCAAAGTTCCTATATGAACAGACATCCCTTAATACTAAGAGGAAAAAAAGACTGATAAAATTTAAGGGAAATAAACATTTCTTCATCCCAGGAGGATGACACAAGGGCAGGGTATTAGTACGCAAGCACCAGAGAGTGAAAGTGAGCTTAAGTACAGTGAAGTTATGCTCAGATTTCTCTGAAGAACGAACACCAAAACACAGTAACTAGAACACACAGGGCATCTGAATAATATATGATGTTCTTTTCATCCATGGGTACTATTCATACACGAAGTAATGTTTTTAATCTTACAAGATTGCCTCTAAGTACAGAGCAATTTTTTTAAAAAAAAGTATTGCAGAGGGAAGAGAAGATATTTTGATTCTTGACCAATACTTCCATTCACAATCTTTCAGTTCAAATTTAGAGCTAATGAAAATTGCCCTGAAGATTCTAAAAGCCTTACCTCAGCATGAACAGTAACAGCAAAAATTCCCAACACTGCCTGGTTAGTGGCTGTTATCAAGGAGAGGAAGATTTCAAACTCATTTGAACTGTGTCCATTTCTTAAATTGGTTCTTGGAGTTTTTCTTAAGACTGACAATAAGAAGGCAAAGGAAGGCCTGTGGACTACCTACACTTTCTGCTTGGGCCACTGAAGAGCTGAAAACTGAAAGACTGTATTCTGAAAGGCTGTATTATCCCTTCACCAGACTTCAGAGCCATCTGGGCAAGTAGGGGATACTTGTGCTTAATGCACCTCAAGTGCCTAATTCCATCTTGTAGCCAACGTGGCTCATAGTTGAGGTTAATTATATCAAATGTTTGCATCTTCCAGTGAAAACTCAGTCCCAGGACAGGGCTGATTTGTTACCACAGCAAAAGTTATTATGGGCTTGCACCTTCTTGGCTGCAAGGACCATCCTGAAAGCCTCTATACACAGTCCACGTAGGATGGGGATTCATACAGCCACTTCAAGACTGATCAAATAGATAATAACAGAATTGAAAGGGAAAAAAGATTCAATATTTAGCAAATGTGAGGATGAATCCATTTCTATTTATGAATGCATCTAAAGACATGAGCCAGAGAGGATGGAAGCAGTGAAGTCATTTTAGATTGTAACTAAGAGCACTAAGCAAATCCAAGGAAACAGATTAAATGCTCAAGCACAGTATATCAAATACACAGCCAGTTCACCTACATCAGATCTGCAATGCAGAATTGCACGTGATACAAATATCAACTGGTACTCCTATCCAACCAGCCTCCACTTGAAATCAGCAAGGTCTTTGAGATGCAATAGCCAGAAGTTGTCTCTTAGCAGTTTTCTTGAGCAAAGCAACAAAGATGGAAAAACAAGTTCCTTCTTAGGAAATTCAGATCTCCACTGACCACTGAAGACAGCACTCCCTCCTTCTAGGGGAGGCTGAAAGCTGGTCATCCAAACCTGAAAATGGGACTTCCTACAGTATTTATTTTTTTCTAAGCAGGCCAGAATGAGCATTACATGTCCTGACACCTCCTCTCTCAATCAAGCAAATGAAGAATGAGGGGCTCAAATAAAAGCTGGAAAATCACCCTCTTCCTTACAGAAGTAGCTCAGTGCAACCAATTCCCAACTAGCATCCTGCTCAGCTTCCCAAAACAGATACAAATGAAGTCCTCTTTGTTGCTAGTAGCCTGTAACGCATGAGAATCTGTGCACTGCCTCTCATGGACTGCAGGACCAGCCCTCTGTCCAGAAAAAAAGCTTCCCAAGAAACATCCATCCTGCAGTCTATTAGTGGATAAGTCATGTTGCTCTATATTTGTCTTATTTTCTGCACCCCTACACAGAACATCTGTATACTTTAATGGTTGCTATTCTTAGTGACTGCTCAGGAACAAGTCTACCAAGCAAAACACATTATCCCATCACTAAAAGCTGTCACTTCATAAAACAAATTTCCTGGAATTACATAAATTACTCCCTTGACTGGAGTGTTAGGGATGCTCTGCTTGTGATTTTCCATGTCATTGTTTAACTCTTTGGTGTTAAGATGAATCTGGTCAACTTAACTTGAACTAAGCCCTGGCATCTAGAACGAAGGCTACTTAAAAGCAGAAGTATATTTACACTGAGTTTTGTAAGCAGCTCCATGAATGACAGGGTACAGTAGACCTACAAAAGTGCACCCATAGAGTTCAAGTGCTTACATCCACTGCGTAAACGCATCATAATCTCACAGGAAAGGAAGACTTTTGCAGGCCTGTAATTTGGCTCCCATCAGCCACTGGACAAACCTGCATCTTACTTACCAGCAGCAGGTAACAAGTGGCAAGAGACTGAAAAAGGAATGTGGAAGCTGACCCTTCTTGTGGCATATTAGCAGAGCCTGTATTTGTACAGCATGCTTTACAACCAACAACAGGTATTCTGTTCTGAATTTGTTGAACCTTCTTTGGATTAATTTATTTTCTGAATTTTACAAAACAAAAATAAATTAGAAAAAGAAAAACAGGTTGCAATGAGCTTCACAATTTCATTATGCACTACAGGAAAATATATTTCCATTCACTAAACAGCAGGTTGCTGCTGTTGTTTTTTTAACTGTTTTGAGGCACCTCCAATTTTGTGACAAAAAATTGTAAATAGCCTTAACATATCATTCCAAGTTCTCCCCATATCCTACCACAGTCACTTCTGCCAGGGTGAAGCCAAACCTAAGCCCTCTTCTCACAGAGAACAATATGAACTTTATGAGAAAGAGTTACTAGAACTGACTACAGTGTTAGAGGTGGGTGACAGCATCAACTTGCATAGTAACAGAATGGAAGCTTTAAGGTCTAACTTTTCCTACAGTTAATTACTTTCTAGCTCCCACGCACTAACTAGACAGTTTATTAAATATCTGCAATGATCCCAAGATCTTTCCTAGGGAATAATGAATGATAGCCTTTCATCTTAAACCATTCCCCCTTGTCCTATAACTATCTGGCTGAATTTTTTTCACACCCAGAGGCACTAATTACCTCACACCTGCCAATATCCTCCACTAATATTATCATCCCTAATGGTTCAGGCCAGCAGTGTAGGCAAAAAGCTGTTCTCTAAGAAAGTGACCGAGATCAACATATCCATCCCAACTGCTAATGAAAAGCAGTGAAACTGATATCACCTTGCAAGCATGTGCTTGCAGCTCAGAAGGCCAACAGTATCCTATGCAGCATCAATTGAAGGGTGGCCAGCCTTCAATTGGAGGTCATTGGCCCCCTCTGCTCTGCCTTCATGAGGCCACATCTGGAGTACCATGTCCAGGCCCAGAGCTCCCAGTTGAAGAAAGATGTAGAGCTTCTGAAACAGGTCCAGAGGAGGACCACAAAGATGATCAGAGGGCTGGAGTACCTCCCCTATGAAGACAGGCTGAGCTGGCCTCCTTCAGCTTGGAGAGGGCCACCATCAGCAAGTTTGACACCAAGTTGAATGTTACAGTTGATACAGCAAAAGGAAATAATGGAATCCAGAGAGATCTTGAAAAACTCAAAAGGTGGGCCCTTGTGAAACTAATGAACTTAAACAAAGCAAAGTGCAAGGTTTTGCACTTGAGTCAAGGTAATCCAAGGTATGTATGCAAACTGGAGATGCAGCTCCTTGAGAGCAGCCCTGCTGAGAAGGACTTAGGGGTTGATGAAAAACTTAACATGAGCCAGCAGAGAAAGCTTGCAGCCTGAAAGGCTAAGGGTATCCTAGGTCCCATCAGAAAAAGGATGCTCAGAAGGGCAAGGGAGTTGACTGTCTGCCTCAGAGTAGAGGCCCCAGCTGGAGTACTACATCCAACTCCAGGCCCTGCAACACAAGAAAATGTTTAATCTTCAGAGAGGATTATCATCATCTAATATTTATATCTAATCATTATAATCATCATCTTCATCACAAAGATGATCCAGAGCCTGGAGCACCTCTCCTATGAAGACAGGCTGAAGGAACTGAGCTTGTTCAGACTGAAAAAGAGAAGGCTGCAGGAAGACCTCATTAAGGCCTTCCAGTATTTAAAGAGAGTTTATGAACACAAGGGAAATCAACTTTTTATGAGGTAGATAATAAGGGGAAATGGTTTTAAATGAAAGGAAGGGAGATTTAGATTAGATATCAGGAGGAAGTTTTTACTAAGAGAGTGGCAAGGTGATGAAACAGGCTTGATCAGGTTGCAGATGCCCCATCTCTGGAAGTGTTTAAGGTCATGTTGAATGGGGCCCTGGGCAGACTCATCTAGTACTAGATCTGGTGGCTGGAAGCCCTGTCTGTGGCAGGGGGGTTGGAACTTGACAATGCTTGAGGTTCCATCCAACCCAAGCCATACTATGGTTCTATGGTAATTATAAGACAAGGGGAAACCGTTCCAAACTAAAAGAGGAGGGATTTAGATTAGATGTCATTGAGAAACTTTTTCACTCAGAGGATGGTGAGGTATTAAAAAAAGCTGCCCAGAGAAGCAGTGAATGGCCCATCCTCAGAGGTGCTCAAGGTAAGGTTGGACTAGGCCCTTGGCAGACTGACCTGGTGCCTGATTTAGTGCTTGGCACTCCTGCCTGCAGCAGGCAGTTGGAACTGGTTGATCTTTGAGGTTCTTTCCAACCCAAGCCATTCTATGATACCATTATCTTTTAGCCTGACTGTACTGCGTATAACCTGATGAGCTTATATTTTATTCATTCCATCACACTTTTTACATTTGTATGCACACTGAATTTTAGGAGCTTCTTCTGCTACAGGCAGTGCGCTGCAAAGAATTTGCATGTTGCCACTCCTCTGTCTCTTCATGGGCAAGCAAGGAGTAAGCATAAGTTGTTTTTTTTTTTTTTTTTAATAGGGAAAGGAAAGGCAAAATATCTTCAAAAACATTCAGGCTCAGTGTATTCATTAGGAGTCAGGGTTATCTTCATTCTGCTACTCTGGAGCAAAACACACTTAAGCCCCTTGTGAAAGAAGGATAGATGCCACACATTTCACTTTTGGTATAGTACTACAGCTGTGAAGCTCCCCTTCCCCCTAACAGTAGTATGCTGAAATCATATTCACAGATTCTTAAAAGCAGGAGCATATTCCAGTTTTCAAATTCCCTGAACACCTCTGCAAAACTGTCATTTTTTTCATCCCTTCAGCTCTAGCAACAAGATCTTTCAGTCCCATGCTAGTCATTAAATAGCCATCTAACACCATCTGCTGGATTGTGCAGAAAAATATTACACCAGCAACTTGCTGCTAGGGGGAACCATTAAACCATTAAGGTGCAAAACGTCAAGGTGCCTGCGTATTGGCTTCAACTGAGGTCCCCAATGCAAACCTGCCTCCTACCTTATTTTGTTTTCTTTCCTCTTTTTGAAAGGCAAATCTCAGCTGCTGGCATTAATAAGCAACTGCAAAGACTAAGAGTCCTCTGCTCTGGATTTTGTACAAATTGTACAAGGGGCTGTACCGTGCAATTACGCTTCAATTACACTACAACTATTGATCTGTAGTCCCACTTCACCCTTTCCTGATTAAATAAAAAGAAAATAACACCAGAAAAAAAAAAAAAAGCCACCCTGAAAGCAAGCCTTCTGCAAAGTCAGAGTGTAATTCTGACCGAGGAGTACTGAAAGGACTGCACTCAGCTGAAAATGCAGTGCCTCAGCATGAGTCAGAGGCTGGGGATGCAGAGCCTCTGCAGCAAGGAAGCAGCCAATATTTAGCTCAGACATTAGTCTGTCATTTCTTGCATCCTGTACAAGGACTAAAGCACCAGTTCTCTCTTCATTATGCACACGTACTTTACAGAGATGACCAAGGATATTTTTAGCATCGAATTAAGCAGCTGCCACTGCTGTCAAATGCAAGACAGTAGCTGTTACTGCTTATTTATGGCAAGAGATCACACCCCCTTTCTTGCTTCTTCAGGTCAAATGGATTTCATGCATCCCCTAGCTCCTTACATCCCTGGATGGAGTGGCCAAGCTTTTTCTTCCACCAAGGTGAAACATAGGCTTGGCTAAAATTAAGTCAGGCATGAAACATTCTGGATGTTTGGAGTTTCGTACTTCTGATTCCTTTTCTCTCCCCACTGTTTTCCTATTTTCATACTGCAATTAGGGATGAATCACAAGTTCCACAGTTATTAGACATCAGATTTTTTTGTAAGGTCCTGACTGAGTCAGCCAGACATGGTGCTAAAGGACAAATTATCTTTATTGAAATCCTATTTTGTCACGTCACTGAAAGTAGCGCCTGGATTGTACCCTGTGTAGATAACAATGCATCTCTCAGATTCCCTAAGCTCCAGGTTTTCTGGAAGCACCTGTATTTTAGCAAAGCAGATCACACAGCACTAGCCAGGATGGTTGAGATAATGCTGTAAAAACCACCACACACTCTGAATCATAGGATCTCCATAGCGGTAAGGGGATATAAAGGTCATGCCTCACGCATCAGTGCTACCTAAGGTGGAAGTTTACCTTCTGCTGCAGAGGCAAGTGGGCGTAGGATGAATTTGTTGATGTATTCCTGGGAGAGACAGAGGGCAGATTCTGTGGCATTGTACAAAACATGGGTAAGACAACCTCAGAAATACTGCATGCAGCTGTGCTCACAAAGTTCAGAATGGATGAATTTCAACAGTCAGCGAACAAAAGAGCTCTAGACAAACATCACTGAAAACCTGCTACGTGAAAGGGGTGGGGAAAAAAGTCAAACCTTTTCTTGGTTAGCCAGCAGAACTGAAAACACTGAATCTGCAGCCCCAGCCTATCTGCTATAAGAGCAGCTTGCTACCAGAGGTGCCATCCCGCTTGCTGCCTCTTCCTAGCGCCTCACACTGAGCAGCTGGCACAGCTCGTGCTACTGCAGCACTGCTGGGGCTGACAAAGGAAGCAGCAAAGCAGCATAGCCTCTTTCAGCAGCAGCAGAGTAACACTGTCTTAAGATGGCAATTTATAACGTGCTGCTAAGCACTGCAGCTGGAAAAAAAATAAAGCGCAAATAACAAAAGAAGGAATGAGCAATTGCAGCTAAGGAAAAATGCTAGCCTAACAACATCTCCTTATAAATTGTCTATAAATGCATTTGGGGCAGAAATAAGCTTAGCTTTCTCACTGGGCTTCTGGAAACAAAGCCTCAATTAATATGCCAATAAAATCCTGATCTGTTTATGAAATGCATGAGGTTTTTCTTGCAATGACAGAGGACAGAACATGTACCTGGAGGTGCCTCCCACTCCTACATTCCTTGATTATTTTTAATCAATCCTTCTAACAGAAAAATTACTGAAAGCACTTTAAAGGCTCTAAAAACTAGACTTCTTGCTATAAAAGCAAAGTCAAAAAAGCCCTGCTCTAGGCAATCCCAGCCAAAGATTTAAATAAATCTGGACAAAGCATTTTATTGCTTGCTGACAGAATATATCAAAAGGAACTTATCCCTTCTAGAGATTCCACTTTTCAGGGCAAAATTGGCTCAATTGACCAACATATGTTACAGAATTTTTTTTTTTTTGTGGTCTGGTTATTTATTGTGCAGAGAGGATCTTCTATAGCAGGGACAGCAAGGACCCGAGGACATTCAGACACAGCAGATACAGAATATGGCCAGCTTCCTGACTGCAAGCTGCTGCCATGGGAAGGGTTACAAACACAGATTATCCACAGACACACACACACACAGCTTATCCCAGGGCTAAAATTGATCATTCTAGGGACACTGCAGGGTTTTAAAGGAAGATGCTCAGCTGGTGAAACCCATTCCACTGGCATGCTGGAATTTCACAGTCACTGAAATACCTGCCCTGAGAGAACTCTGTTTTCTGGTGCCTAACTGCCAGCAGTCAGCTCAACCCTAGTGCAGAAATTATCTCCCACGTGTTTAGGCACATAGGAAAGAGAAGGAAAAGTATGACCCTATGACCTCACAACCCTCTCTTGCACTGTCTTGCTCCTGGACCTGCTCACAGGTCTGCTGGGTTTGCGCAGCAAGCACTGCCCCTACCTCAACTATCAGAGTGTGAGGCTAAGAGCCTGACTGTGCCAAGCCTCCAGGAGGAGTGCCCACAAGAAGGGCAAGGGAAGGCCAAGGGTGCCATGCTTTTGTCCAAGCTGTGCTGACAGTACACTGAGCTATGCCATCAGCCATTATGAAGACACCTGGCCCAAGGGAAGGAGCCTGGCACCAGAACAGCAGAAGGCAGAACAGCTGCCTTCAGGACCTTAACTCAGTCTCACCATTTGCCTATATGCTTCTGTTATATCTACTCTCATTCTCTTTCCATTTTGTTTGAACTGCCGCAGTTCTGCTCTGATCACATTTTAGACAGCCACCATCCTCCCGAGCATGTGCTGAAGAGGTCAGAGCAAGAGAAATGCAGAGATACAGCACCTAAACTGAAGTCATAGCTATCAAGCCTGGGCACATAGAAACAGAAGAAGCTTTGAAAAAGTGTTTGTTTTTTTTAAATACACATATATATGCACATACGATATTCATATGTATTTGTATACATCAGAATTAAAGAAAATTATTTAGTAAATCAATTTTGCAGTACATTTTAAATTATTCTTACCAATGTCGCTGGAAGGAAAAAGGAAACAAACATGTATTTGTAACAATCCTAACATTTGTTCAGGTGTCTTTCCTTTCCTCCACCCTCCACCCTCTGTCTCTCAAAAAAAAAAAAAAAGGATTGAGAATTCAAAATTAAGATGGAAAGCAAGTTACAGGTCTGGCTGGAAATGACAGTGGACTTCTCAACTTTAGGAATTCAGAGCCCTTAAAATCTGTTTTTATTTTATTTTTTTAATTTAAGCTCTCTATTTTGAAATTCAGACTAACTTGAACTACGGGCATCCAGCCACCACACTGAACATTCCAAGCAATGCTTGGACCTCTCCAAAAATATTTAAAAATATGAGCGAAGGCGAGCCATCCTCCCCAAAAAATGAAGAATAATCAAATAAAAAGCCCTGACATTTTATAATAGCAGCAATATTGAATACTGGGCATAAGAACCCTTGCCTCCTTCCATGCATACAGAGCTAATTTATCATATCACCAGCATATGAAATTTTAAGCCAAAACAGCTATTCATCATTGCATTTGTGACAAAAACTCAATTAAGAACATCAGCAAAGCACATGGAGAGACTGGCCTGATCCAGGAGAGTTCACAGCATGAGCAGACAGGACAAACATGACATGTCTCAGCAGAGGTGAAACATTTGATGGGCTTAACCCCACTTCTCCTGGATCCCCCCCAGACACCTAGCAACACTCAACTGATGCTATCATGGTGTGGAATAACCTCTCTTCTTCAGAGTGCAGAGAAGGACAGTAAAATAGCTTTTTCCTAGGGATGACCCTCTCTCACCAAAGTTTTAACTACTTATACAGTACAAACATGAACTTCAACAAATGCCCTGCCATCAGGGACATGTTTAGGGTCATCTTTCTGAATGCTCAAGTGTAACACCCATAACTGAGAAAAATCCAAGCGCATTTGAAGCCAGTTCGGACAGTAACAGGACTGCACTGCAGAAGCTCTTCATTCTTCAGAGAGGACCAGATAAACGGCCACAGAGATTAGATTGCAACAAACCTGATGGGCAGTAGGAGCAGCATTGCTCTCTAGGGTGCGCAGGGCCATGTTACCAACGGGTCCCAGCAACAACCCAGTAAGCACCAGGCCAGAACCCAACCCAGCTCCAGGAAAGCCGAACAACCCAGGAACAGAGCTGGGGCAGCTGCACCCCTCAATATAATCCAGAGACAGAAACACCCAGACTGAGCTTAAATGCACACCTTGGGCCCAAGGGCAAGGGTGTGGATGGAGACTTCAGTGAGGCTGATCATTAAGGCTTACTAATGCAAATATGACAGAACCAAGGGTTACAGTACACATTTTGGGTGAAGTTCTACAGAACGTCTATTGAAAACTCAAGGAATCCCATTCAAAGAATTTACATCCTAGTATATATTGCTCTTTCTCTGCCAATTCCTCAAGTAAAAATTCAGTGTATCCTTCAACTCAGCATAAAATCACTCACACTTCATGCTTCAGTAACATCTCTAATAAGAGATTCTCAAACCACCCAATAAGCACTGACATCTCTGTGTTAGGGATTGTTATTTATTGTTGCTACAGGCTTAGCAGACTGCAACACACTAGCTGAAAGCAGTGGTGTTATTCACCACAGGTAAAACCAGAGTTTTTTACTTAGCAGGATGAATTTTAATGTGTGTACTTATTTAACTGCTAGCAGAGAGAAATTTACATGAGGGTCCTTTCTACCTGTATTTCTGACTTCCTTCAAAATACTTTCACTGATACATGTGCTTTCAAATAGCTTCAACTGAATCTCCTCTATGGGAGACATGATTTTGTTCCATGTGCTACGTGGCTAAAATATAAATGTGGTTAAACACTCTGAGTTGTCAGTACTCATTTTAACAGCAGACAAACAGAAACACAGAACCCAGAAGCGCTTGGTGATTAACCCAACAATGAGAATTCAGAACTGGATTCAGGACAAAACCACAGCTGTGAGGTGAACCAAAAGTCCAGAGCCCATCCTCAACATGGATAAACAATAGCAGTTAAATTTACACTGCCACAAATGCTTTGCTATATTAAAAAATGCCAGATTTTTTTTTCTGAGTTTCTAAAGCACCTTTAGCTTTATTACCAGCTTTTCTTTCCCCATTTCTGTATTTGCTGCATTTCAGCCAACACAGACTCAGAGAATTGACATTTCACAGCAGAACAGATCCAAAAAACAGATGATAACAGAAACATTACCAAGTATGTTTTTCAGATTGAGAGGAAGTGACAGAGACCTTTTTTATATACATACTAGTAGGTCTATGGCAACTGACTTGGTACTTGGAAACCTGCTGTCCCCCAAGAACGTCTGCAGTTCCTCCAGTTACAGATTGAATCTTGTAACACGATGAAAGCTTTAGCAAAAGCAGTGTAGTAGCAAAATCCTAGGTAGCAGGAAGTGAGGATATACTCAAATACAAAAGCTGCAGACTCAGAAACAAAAGAATGAACCTGCTTATCCTTAAAACGCCTCAGGTACACAGGGATCTCCAGCTAGATATCCTTGCCTCCACTACCGACCCTTAGATGAAGTCTGGGAAGGGGTGGATCCTGGCTCCACCTCTTCCAGTCACTCAGATGCACTGCATGCACCTGAGCTCCCCTCGGTTGGCCCTATCTTCCTACCAGGTGCTCAATCACTGATTCAAGCTGTGACTTAGCATTTCTGTTACACATCCTAATGCAGAAGTAAACTGTAGGGTAAGCTCTGCAAAATGTATTGTGTATCAGACTCAAACATGATCCATATTTGCAAAAGCAGTTCAAGTTTGTTTAGAACACATAGCTCTGTATACTTCAGAAATCTGGGATGCCAAAACATCAAGTCCTGATCTCGGGAACTATTACAGTACTGTAGAGAGCCCACACTGGGAAAGGAAGAGGAAAGAAAAAAAGAAAACAGACATTAATGAAGCAAAGTATATTTCACCTGCAATTTACAACTGTTCTCCTGGAGGAAAGTTTGCACATTCTGACTTAAAAAAAAGACCCTGAAGAACAAAAAGATCAAGGCAAGAACTGAGGCAGAGTATGACATACAGTTTACATTTTATGAGCCATCTTTTTGAAAAAGCATGGATGGATGGAAATCATGCTGGAGATTTTAGCACAGAATACTCAAGTCCTGAGACAATGTCCTAGAAGAGTGCAGAAGGCACTTGTGAGCTTTATATTTGCAAACACCCACTGGTCAAACACCCAGCTTTTCCAAAATGCCTGTTTTGTTTTTACAGCAGTATGTATTAGAAAAAAAAAATGAGCAGTCATCCTAAAGCATCTCTGCAGCAGGCATGACATCCTGGCTGAACAATCTCCCAAATGCCTGAATATTTGTGAACCTGAGCTCTCGATGATCTGTGATCATTTTCACTCCCCTCAAGAGCCTTAGAAAGCACGTGTTGAATTAAGATGTCAGCTTCTTCTCTCTCATGACTGCCCTCCCCAGTCTTAATTTACACAACCCAATTCCTGGTACCTGCACATAGGCAAGGATATTCCTAATTCTATGTCAGAAAACTGCAGAGGAATAAAGAGGAAAAAATAAAATTACAAAAAAAAAAAAAAAAAAGGCTATGAAACTCTCCAAACAAAAGAGAATCTGAAAATACCTCAGTAGCTGAAAGAGAAAGTGGGCAGACCAGCTGACCAGTGAGTGGCATGAATTCCTGAGGATTGGGGGGATTTGCAACCCACTGAGGGGGGAATGAAGCACAATATGCTGGTGGTGAAGGCACAGAGCTCTGCTGATGGATGCGAGCCCAGGGTTGGGTCACCAAGAGGCATTTGAGCTGGGGACTTCAGGAGCTAGTATACACACATGCTCTCTGGTCTTCCCCCTGTCAATGAGCAAAGGGGCATATCCTAAAATACTCCACAGTATGGGACTGGAAAATTAGAAGCTGCATTGCCCTTCTGTTAGGGTTTGGGTAGGAGCCTAAGGTGAGGCCCAGGGCTTTCCCCCTGGACCCAAAGGAAGGATGGAGATTTGGCAAGGAGAGGGTGAGGCATGGGAGGGGCCCCACTTGTGACTCCTTGAGATGAGGCCACCTAAGCTGCCAGCACACCTACATCACGAAGAACCAGCCTTCCTCACAGGCATAACATGCAGGTTACCTCTGTCACATCACCTGCCTAAAATGGCGGCACCCCAGCAGGCGGAAGGGTGTGGCCTGCCTCAGTGCCACAGGCGTCTGCTCACTGGAGACCACAAAGAGATGGCTGTCAAATTATACACAAACAATCAGCTGTTCCTTTCTCTTGCTGTGCTTTCACTCACTGGGTAGAGCAGGGAGTGAAAGAAACCAGTCAGAAACGCTTGTGCTTCTGATAGAAGCAGAAGACTATCTGATCCAAAATGGCAGTGTGCCATGACCAGGGGTGGTTTATATTTGAGGAGCTTTCTTCCCCAGGGAGGAGAGCACTGTGTGCACCTCAACTGATAGCTGTGTGCAGGGAATGGCACTGTGCTGGGAAAATGAGGCCTGCAAATCTACAGTGGCATTTCTTCCTTGTCATGTGGCAAAAGCTTTCCCCAGTGCTCCTACTGCTCCTTAGACGTGAACCATCCCTAGCTAGAGCCCAGTTCTCAAAGCCTTTATCAAAGCAGTAATGTTATAAGGCATGCGTGTTCAGAGAAGGGCAACAAAACTGGTGAGGGGTCTGGAGCACAAGTCTTATGAGGAGCGGCTGAGGGAGCTGGGATTGTTTAGTCTGGAGAAGAGGAGGCTCAGAGGAGACCTTATTGCACTCTACCACTTCCTGAAGGGGGGTTGTGGTGAGGAGGGGGTAGGTCTCTTCTCCCTGATAAGTAATGACAGGACGAGAGGGAATGGCCACAAGTTGCGCCAGGGAAGATTTAGATTAGACCTCAGGAAGCATTTCTTTTCTGAAAGAGTGGTCAGGCACTGGAATGGCCTGCCTAGGGAGGTGGTTGAGGCACCATCCCTAGCGCTGTTCAAGAAGCGTTTAGATGTGGTGCTAAAGGACTTAATTTAGTAGTTGGGTAGAGATAGTGATAGGAGGATGGTTGGACTAGATGATCTTATAGGTCCTTTCCAACCTTATGAACTTATGAACTTATGAACTTATTGGGCTATTTTCATCCTGCCACATCTTTCCTCAGACTAAACCAGACACTGCGATGACAAAAAAAAACTTAGTTTGCTCCTGAGATCTTGGAACTTTCTGCCTCCTGGGACATGGCTGCTTTTACAGTGATAAGGAAATTGGTTTTTCTGCCTGATCATTTTGATCCTTTATCAACCCTCTCAGTCCTCTGGGGCTATCAGGAAAGCTAATTGGATTTTCTTCTAGGTTGTTTATTTGTGAAATAAAATTTCCATTAGCATAACTAACTTCTTATGATTACTTTTCTGTTACTGTAACGCAGTTCGAGGGAAAATTAACCAATTATCCAACTCATTAACCATGAAGGAAGTGTAGCAAGTCCTGGCACACAGAAAAGTCTTCCCTTGCCATTGTTGTTTTGTTTTGTTTTTTTTTAGCATCTATAGATGTTTTATGCAGACTCGATGCCTGCTGCGGGGATCCAAGCAGCCAGAAGAGGGTAGTATACTTTAATTAATCAGCCTCATCTGTAAAGCAGAGCTATTTGTGAGAGAAATACCTACTGGTATTTCTGTCTGCAAGCTAGAGGAAGACAATAGTGAGAAATCTGTCACTGAGCATTGACAGAATTTGGAAAGGAACATTTAAGTTAGAACAGTCAACAGTTAGACTGATAGTAGACTACAGAGGCTTTCACCTTCTGCTGTTCACTTCCATTTGAGCAATGTCTCTTTCAACAGAAATGTATGTCTGAAGCAACTTCATGACTTTGTTTTCAGCTAAGAACAGCACACATTACTAAAACTAACAGCTTCTTAAGTGCATCCTGGTGCAGTGCCTTGCCTGCAGAAAATCTAAAAAGACAGATGGAAATGTCATGAAACTGCATAGCAATGAAAGCACCTTAAGGGGATGATTCAGGCCTAAGAACATGAAAAAACCCACCACCTTCACACATGCTATCTCACATTGCATGGGGTTTCTGCAGTTGACAGAGACTCAGAGAGGAAAATATACATCAGCACTGAGTACAGGGCAGGAGCACAGCTTGTAATTCACATTAACATGTTTTACTGCTGCTCACTTCCTTTCTTAGTGCAAAGCAAGTCCTTAAGCAGGCCACTGTGGATGCAAGCAGTGGATGGGGCTTGACTGAAGAGGTAAACAAGGAATATCCAAGGGTGTAAGTTATTATTTGTTTTATACTATTAGTAGTTGGATATTGCTGACAGGATCAGGCTTCTGCTGTGCTAGATGCTGTACTCTCTCACAGGCAAGGAAAAGCTACAAACTGAAAAAGGAAGTTCAAATAAAAAGTGAGAGGGAAAACAGGTACAAAGATATGAAATGTCATGTTTAACATAACACGGCCAGTAATTGGCAGAGCAATAGAAAACTCCGATGTGCTTCTGGTGGAGCTAATTTAAATTCTCTTAGAGGCTAGTAGATGAAAAGGACTGGTTTGCACATTTAAACCTTGAAATGTACTGAAAACATAATACACCACTGATTTATATTTTATTTGTAATCTGTACCCGAAGCAAAGTGGAAACATACGCTGAATCTCCTTTCTAGATTTTTTTTCCCTCCATCCTCTCAAAAATAACACACACAGAAAACATCAGAACTTTTCATTTAACATCATACTGTTAATACTAAACCAGATGCCCTTCACCTGCTGCTACAATGTAGTGTAGCAGCTTTCTCAGCTTGAGCATTGTTTTGTATCCCAGTAACACAGAAAGAGCACACAGGAACTGGAGAAAGGAAAGGGACAGAGAATATCATATGCAAGTGTCATTAGGGCGTCAGACAAATATCAACTCCCTAAAGAGCTTAGTTTCAGGAAACCCTCATGTGATTAATTCAGAAAGTTTTTAAAGCAGCACTGATGTTTCAAACCAATGGTTGCAAACTTGTCCACAATTTCCATGGACTTGGCTTTCAGTTTTAGAAAGAAAGGACCCTTCTAAAATGACATGCAAATATCCAGCTGCCATGTCAGCTTCACTCAGTCCCATGTCTCTGATCATTTTGATGATGAGGAAGAAGCAAAGCCAACTATAAAGATTCTTTCTGGATATCACCCTCAATAATGCAGGGAGGTTACAATAATAAGCCAGTTCCCCTGCCTTTTGCATTATGCATTTTGGTCTCTCTGGCACACAAGAGGTACACTATGGAAAGTGATGCTTGATGGGGAGTATTCCGCATACACATCCCTGTTCTGAGCTCAATTCCTGGGGATCCTTTGCCACTTGTGTCTCTCTTATTTGGCTGAGCTTTCCTTTTGAGCTGTGCGTCCATTAAAAGGAATGTGAGGATGTCCACGCAGAATCAGCTAGTCTGGCTAGAGGGGCTTCCCCTTGAGTTTCCATGCTTCCAGACACAGTTGCCTGCAGAGGAATTTGGACAGATGAAGATGCAGCAGGTAAGGGGACATTACCCCTTAGAAACATGCTTGAAGTGTTGCTGTTCACCTCGCTTCCTGAGCTGGCGACACTGACAGTGCTGTTGCTCACTGACCACAGACAAGGGTAATGGCTGGGAAAAAAAAAAAAAGAAAAAGCAGTACAAGCTGAAAATTTTTTTTTCAAAACATTGAAAAACCTGCATAAGACCTACTTCTACAGTCAAGTGTGTTATCTGCTCAAAAGCAGGTATGCCAATCAAGTTGCTGAATTAGATCAGCCTTGGAGATCTTATGTGAAAAAACAGTAGCTGCCATTAGCATTGGTGACATTGAAGAGAAGCATGGAGAGAAACATGCAAATATATGTTATGTTTCAGTATTTAAGTGTTTTTTTTACTGAGTTTTTATATTCTAAATAATTTCACCTGAGTTTCTTGTCACCTAAAATACGGAAATTTATGAATTTATTTGGTAAAATGAGGGGAAAATACTTAATTCTGTGTCTAATAAGTTCCATCCAATCCTATAACTGACTACTGCTCTATTACCAATGCTTCTATAATGCAACATGAATTACCTTTTGTTATACTTCTGCAGTGGAGTAAGAACCTCATTTCATGCAAGAGAATAGTGAGGAACAGGGAGAGAAAAATAATTTGGCTTTAAAACTCTCACTGATTATAGAGACCTGAGTTTCAAGATCCTGGCTTTCCAAAGTGCTAGTGAAAAAAAATACTGCAATTGATTTCATCTGGGCAGAAGATAATCAGCTTGTCAGAAAGATCTGTCCAGGAATCCTCAGTTGGGTACCTGGGACATGTTTTAATACCTAGGTGCTGACTAAAGCATGAAATGAGGTGTGAATTACCAGAGTAGTCATAGTCCTAATGTGAACAGGTGCAGAGACTTCTCCCACTTATCCACATCAGCCTGAGAAAGACTTTATTTTCTATTTGGGTTATTTGATGTGAGCAGACATGAAGTATGGATTGGCAGAACATGGAAAGCCTCTCCTTCTCTTAGTAGTGTGGCAACTTCGCTGTCGTTCCAGCATATGCTGCACAGGATTGAGGAGTTGAAGAGAAACAGTGGCATCGTGCCAAGAATATAGCCACTTTCTGTGCTCTTAAGCATAGAAGGAAGAAGAGGAGCTGGAGACCATGGTGAGCCATGGCAAGATGAAGCAGGCTTATATTCCTCCAGTCTCACCTACAGCCCATCCCTGCATGAAGCCTCTATGGAGACAAAGGTAGGAAACAGCCTTTCCTTGTTTCAAACACTAGATAACTCTTACAGAGATGGAAAGAATATAGACATCCCAATTCTCACTCCTGCACTAAATATCACTTGTATTTCTTCCTAAGTTCAAGTCCTTACTACATCTTTTAGTAGGAAGCAAAAAAAAAAAAGCTACAACTACAGAGGCAAGCTGACATCTGTATGTACAATTTATTTTTTTAAACCTCCGGAGTACACGTTTACCTGAGATATTGTATACTAGGTAAAATACTGGAGTGATTTAGCAAGGGTGCACACTTACTAGCAACTACTGTTTCTGTAGTATTTCATGCTCATGTAGCACAGGCAAACCTTGCTGTCATATAGGTCCTTCAGTTAAACATGACACATGGAAAATTGAGGTCAAGAAGCGACTCACTTAAGGAAGACTGTGTACATAGCAAAGGTGGGAACTAGTAAAGCAATCAGGCATGTATGGAGCCTTATGGCAGTCCTACTAACCTCAGTACTCCTAATACCAGCAGTCTTCATATAACCTTACCTGGGCCCCGGGCTGGCAGCTCCCTTGGTGTGTGGCACTGAGAGCAAATTGGCATGTGGAGATGATGGCAAAGTCCAGCTGTCATGTCCTGAGAATACCTGAAGATTATTGCTGGAGCTCTCCAAAAAATTCACTTTGAAGGGAAAAAAAAAGAAATCCTCATGATATGTATTTTTGCAAGAATCTTTTGATTCTTGATGACTGCCATATAGCTAGTGATGTTTTGACAGACATTTCTGAGTGTTGAGCTTTCAGTTAAGCAGGATGCTTTACTCGATTATAGCTAGCAAACAGATTACTTTGTCCTTTTTGACACTCATCCTACTCTTCCCTAATTTCAGCTCTCAATTGTTGCACTACTTCACTTACTAAAGCAAGGGTTGGTCAGGATGACTGTCCCCTGGAAGCAAAGCAGTTGTACCTGTAGGTGAATGATTTCTTTGCATGTAGGAAGGTGGGTATGGAGCAGCCCGATGCCCTCGCAGTGCTGAATACCGCTCACAGCCGTGGGGAGCGTGTGGAGCTGGCAAAGGTAAGGGTGCAGTGTACTGGTAATTAGAGCTTCCTGATGCACACATTGTATCCGGGTTGGAAATCAACCAGCCACCCACTGTGAGGGGAAAGAGAAGAAAACTATTATTGCACTAAAACACCGCAGTTCAGTAAAGTAACTAAGCTTCTTGCAGATCAGTTGTGCCTCAGAAATATTAAATCAATATCAAAATACCGCTTCACGAAACAACTGACAAGCAAAAACCAAACAACCAAAAAAAAAAGTCCACCAAAAAATCCCACTGTAAGGTCAAAAATAAATGAGAAAAAAGAAAAACCTGATCATCATTACAATGAACACAACATCCTCCATTTATTTTTTGTGCCACCTAACGATGAAAGTATTATGGATGTCAAAAATACAGCTATAAATACAGAACAAATTGAGAGAAAGCCCTAAAAACACTATGTATATTTTTTTTCTGCATTTAATATCATAATTGGACCGTAAGAAACTGCAGAAACTGTCTCATGATTTCCTACTGAGGTTATTTCAATCATTATTTAAACAGTCCCTTTCTGCAAAGACACTTCAAGGCTCAGTGAACTGCTGTTCTGATCCAGTTAAGCAGATCCCAGCTTCCCAGCATCTATGCTCACATGAACGAAAACCTTACAGTGAGAGTAAGTCATATGTTGACCTTCAGGGACCGTTTCTGGTGCATCCTTGGGATGGTTTCTGAAAGGGAAAACATCTAGTGGTAAAACTTACTGCAAAATTAGTAAAGAAATTTAAAATTGATCAAGCACCTACAGGTTACTTTTAATAAACACATCATAGACTATCACACAGGTTCAACAGTATCTATGCTACAGGTATAGTGCAATTTCACTTTAGCTATGCTTTTTGAAATATACAGCTTTTATTTTCCCTGACCTATTGAATTATAGTACTCATTGGAGTGCAAGTACAATGTAATGAACATATGAGGTGTGTAACATTACTGGGAAAACTCACACCATCTCATTTCATGTGTCCTTCTGCCCTGAAGAGGATACTCACCCACATTAGGATGAATCATGGTGACAATTACATAGAGTCTCCCCACTACTTTCAGTGGGATGACTCTAGATTTAAGATGATGAAAACAAGATTAAGTTATATATATATTATTTTTTCCATGGTGATGTCCCAGTTTTAAACCATGTCAGCAACAAAATACTACTGGAGCTGAAAAAGATTAACTCACCTCTCTTTTGCATCCAGGAAGGCTTTGGCAAAGGGATTATACTTGATTTTGAGAGCTGTTATCTTGAGTTTACAGAAAACAAGGCATGTTAGTGAAGGCAACTTGGAATAGAGAGTTGAAATAACATCTTCCAGAGTAAACTAAGTGGAACTGCCATGGTTAGACAAACAAAATATATCTCCACATATTGTTTTCCAGGGGTGGTTGGAGGAAGTTTTGCTCTTCGTAAGGTATTGTGTACTGATTAATGCCACAGGCAGCACACCAAAAGGGACAACCTAATGGTGTGGTCCAGTTTGGTAAATCCTGTGACACTGCAAACCCTTTCAAGAGAACTGAGAAGAGAACCAAATACAAATCAAATCTGCAGCTAGGAGATATGGCATATGAGTGAGCAATTGTCACAATCCAAATCATCCCTCAATTCCAGTTTTAGGGTTGGAAATAAATTTTCCTTTAGAATGGTATGCCTTTCCATAATTGTATGTATTTTAAGGAGGGGGAAGAGCTAAGATTATCATTAAAACTGTTGGTCATTTTACAGTAAGAGGTAAACTGCAGGTTTTTTACCTTACGAGATTGGAATGCCAGCATAGATGGACCAATCTGGAATAGCAGTTGCAGAATATTAAGCTAAATCTGGCTTAGTACTGCAGCCAGGCCCTGGACTGAATAGTTTTCAACTGCAGGAAGTATTAGACTGGATGGAGCATTATACTACATGGGACTGGTGGGGAAATGAGAGAACGACCAGCCTATCCACGCTGATCTAATATATCTCACCAATGGTATCCAAGAGCACAGAATGGCATCCACCTACCTCTTCATTTTGATAGGCAGTCACAGCTATGAACTGAGTCTCAGGGAAGGAACAGTTCATCACCATCCGGTGGGGGCCTCCTACACGAACTATGTGTACTTGGGGCTCATATTTATGCAGGGAGTTCAACATTATCTGCAGAAAACAAAATAAAAAGACCTCAGTGACACTCTGGTATCCATCCCACAGCTGTTTTTTCACTCTCGTTCTAAAATAGAACAGATTAAACCTCTCCGGTTTATTGTTACTGAAAACAGAAGGGCAGATGCCTTCCTGAGTTCTAGCAAACTGCAGGACTGAACACAGTACGCTTGGATTTAAAGCTTTTGATACAGCAGCATATGTGTTAGTAGCCACGGCCTTCACACCACTGTGCTTCCACTGCACTAGAGGTTGTTCAGAAAGTTAAGGAGCAATCTCTGCCCTGCTTCTGCTATCTGAAAGAGTCAGAGTTATCATCACAGGAAACAAGGCCAGGATAGAGCTAGGGTCATCACCTCATCTTTCTGGGCAAGATTTACCTAAACAAGCCTTGGCAAATGTCTCTGCCCTAGCATTTAAAGCTGTGCATAATTGTAATTCCACAGCATACCTTCCTCAGGAAGCCTGTTTCATTACCTAATTATCTCTAATGCAACAAAATATATTTAAAATTAAGAAAAAAAATGTATTTTGGAAAGTGCTATGTGCCTGTATATAGATGGAATAAGAGTCAACTGACTGACAGTGCTTTCTGCTAATACTTTCTAATAACATCACAAAAGGGAATGCTTAAACACAGTGGGAGACGTGGTTTACCTTAACACTGCTGCCAAAACTTAAAACAAGAGCTTCAATTGTTTCTTTGCCATTTAGTTAACTTTTCTTCGGACTTCGTTTTTCTTTTATCTTTTCCTCCTTTCCTTCTACTTTCTCCTTCATCCCTTGCCTGTATATACAGATCTTGTTCTCCTGTCTTTCCCCTCAAGGTTTCTTAGACCCTTCAAGTTGTCTTCTTTTTGTTCCTGTCCCTCTCTTTCTACAGTGCATACCATTAGGCTTTTAACTTTTCTAAGGTCTTAGATGCAGATTTACAATTTACAAATTCAGATCGTGTTCTATGCTACACAGTAAGTCCCGTGTGCCAATTCTATGTGTTACTTTATGAAAAGTCAGATCATCTTTGTGTTCTTCAGTCTCTAAAAATTTAGACGATTTCCTACCTAATTAAGGCACAAGGCTTATGAAGGTACCTCACAAACCAAATGGAAATAATGGGTAGAGAACACACAAAATTTACATGAAAAAAATAAATTCTGGGCTGACATGTATCATCCAACGTAGGAGTTTTCTACAAAAACAAGCAAACAAAAGGTCTTTTGCAATATTTTATATTTAGATGCATCATCAAAAACAAAATATGAAGCAAAACTAATTTTCCTGTTTGCATTTTTAAGGGGTTCAAAGAGAAAGTCACTTATTTCTGGTACATGTGGTTTCTTTCCAAAGGCCAAAGCTGATTCAATAGAATATTGATAATTATCATGATGCAGAAGCAGACATAGTAATTATTTCATTTAGGAGCAGCCTTTTATTCTGCTATCTGACTCCTGCCAACATTCCACTTACACCAAACAACATGGGGGAACACAACAAAAACCTAATACCCGTGACCATTCTTTCCCCCTTCTCTGAAGTCCTATGTAAAAAAACAAAACAAAACAAAAAACACCAGCACACAAGACCAACTCTCAAAAGCCCCCGGATGATTAAGTAAACCACATCACTCTGTTTCTCTTAACATCAAGAAGTCCATTAAAATCTGAAAGCGCCAATTAAGCCCTGTTTATTCCTGTTTACATGTGGCCTCCAGAGAATAATTGGCATCTGTGGGTGAAGAGGACTGTAAGGGCCTCTATAATTACATAAATGCACCCTTGATATTTCTTGATTGGTAGGTGCTTGCAATTGAAGCCAAGAGGTGTATGGGGAAATATCAGGCCATACCCATACCTGCCCACTCCCATTGAGCTTGTTGGTAAGTTTGACTTTGCTGAAGGAGATGGCAGCTTTCATCCAGTGAGCCCCAAAGTTGGGAGAATCTGGGTGGATGTAGACACAGCTGTGGTTTGGTGGCTCTGGTTTCCCAGCTGGCACCCATTCTCCATTGACGTACTTCCAGCGGTGGCCATCAGTCGGGGCAAAGTCTAACAGGAAAGAATACATGGCATTTGGGTCCAAGCCTGACACGCTGATCTTCAAAACAGGAAACATCCGCCTGTTCAGGAAACAAAAAGCAGATATACCATTTCAAACCAGTTTTGAAGGGTTCGCCTTAGTAACTTTGTGGCCAGTAGCCCACAGATTAGGTCAATGTAAAAAACACCTTCCCTCCCTCCCTATCTCCCTCCGTCTAGCTGAAGAAAAGCCTCCTAAAGGTTAATCTTTCTTTTTCTTTTTAAAATGTTGGAAAAATTAGGTAGGGTACTCAGGTTTTGCTCTAGATTGGTGAATGCGTCTGTTGCATATGGACATGCTAAATACATCCTCAGGTCTGAGACAAGAAGGCATGAACAGGATCAAACAGACTCGAAGATGGTCAAGAAGGTGAAGACAAACCACAGATTAACTGCAGTAATTGCAGAATCCTGCAATAAATTGCACTTTAGTGTTTTTTTTTCTCCTTCAGAACATTGTCCAATGGCCAAGTTCTACTTTGTCTCACTCTGCTTATATCTTCTAAAATCACCTTGCCATTTCCAGCCCTTAGGATGTAATGCCAGGCACATAACCATCACAACACTGTACAAAAATTTTTCTCTCTTCTTTTGAAGGGATGGTTCCATAATCTCTGTGGCCTAAGTTGTCCACTTTCCACTGGTTCATTTCCTTTGGTTCACCTGCTAAACCCCAGTATCTGCTACTTGAGAAACAGTTTCCAGATAGTAATACTCAAGTGCATTAATAATTTCACTAAATTTACCTTGTGTAAAATTTTTCATTTCCTTCATCAGGATTAGTCAGGCATGACTTAACACTTAGTAAAATGCCATCATCTTCCACATATTTCATTGGCTTTTCCTTGAAAATACATCCTAAAGTCTTATTACATGAGTATATTAATAAGTCTGTAGTTAGCCAAAACAGCTAACTGTAGTTCTCTCCCTGTTCCACTGTCGGAACATACTTAAGTAATTTGAAAAGTCTGGTCCTTGCTGTCCAACCTGCATTTGGCAGTTTTTACAGTAATCTGCTCCCTTCCTTCCATATTCCTTGTCCTCATCAGTTTGATCACATTCTTCCATTTCTAGTTCTACTGTAGATGCAATGTTGTCCATTACTAAGCTCAGAACACATATCATCCAGATTTCCTACCTTCTTGTGCATCTAAAATTGAAATACTGTCTTCCTTTAGTTTTGAGAAAACACTTTGAAGCATCTTCGTCCTTGATTCCAATTCCCCTTTTTCTTAATTCCCTTTTATTTATTATGCCATTCTCTGTAAAGGAGATTTGTAGCAGTTCACAGCTAGACTTTTGTCAGGTTTTTTTCTGTTTCAGTACTTGTAAATTTGAATTGGCATCTCAATGCCTGAACAAATCTATCACAATGGAATTAGTAGAGCTCCCACAGTTTCAGGAACTGGGAAAAGATAGCACAACAGACACCTCCCATCAAAGATACCTTACCCATTAAGTTTTTTAGGTCGTGGCATCTTTACTTGGAAAATTACTGTAGGTGCTATGTATCACCTCCTTTGATTCTTATACAAATGTGAGGCCTCCTGGCAACCATCACTTTGCCACATTTTTATGCACAGGACAATAAGTCTTCAAGCTTCTTTTCTCTAGTGATACAGAGATTAGTTACACCTCAGCTGCTGCATGAGGTTCGTGGTGACGGTAGCTCTCTAGGCTTAGTTAGGTAGCAGTGCAACATGCCTAAAATACACAAGAAGGAAACTGAAAATTCACTCTCTCCAGTGACACCAAAAGGCCTCTGCACTCACACTCTCCAGCAGGCCCCACCTGCAGACTGCTGACCATCTCCTTTGCTCCTACTCAATTTCTACCTTTTTAGACATACAATCAGCACCTTCTTTCATTTAGTATGAGTACCTGGTGACTCAGTGCCAGTGCAACATTGAGAAAGACATGCTGAACCATTATCTCTCTAAGGAGAAATTTAGCCAAGAATTTATCCACTACATTTAACACGCCTTTCTGACCAGGATGCACCAGCTGTCAAACAGGAATGTGACAAAAAGCATGGATGCATTGCTTCCTGCACACCCAGATCAATCAACTTCAAAGTAACAGGTTTACGTATTTAGCTGAAATTGAAACAGAGAGGAAAACTCATCCTAAAAAAAAATTAATTCTGCTAGATTTCTTAGAATGATTTGTTAGTTCTGCACACAATGCAAAATTCTCTGCCTTTCTACTCAAGAGGCATGAGTTTATCCCCAGGAGAGCAGAGTCAGCATCAACTCTGACCTGGCTGTACCACATAAGTTACAGCCTTTTCCTGTATTAATCTCTGCTGCACAATTAATCTCCACATCATTTGGATCAGCACGTTTTGATTGTACAGGCCTTAACGACGGAAGTCCTCCCACTTCACTCGTCGAGCAGATAAATGGCTTTACTGTTCAAACCACATGCTGTAGCATGGCAAATGACAATTTCCCCAAATTTGTCTCAGTCAGAATTTATTCCAGTGATCACATAGGTATACACATGAACTCTGTTACTGCAGTAGCTGAGTATTTCAGCCTCTTTCATTTATTTAGATATGCTAAAGTTACTCCATGTTATAGAGCTTGAGTGGGAAGATGTTTGGTATCAAATATGAATGTGTAGTAACTAGTAAAGTTGCTTTATCATTTAAGCCTTTCCCCACATCCCTCTCCATGTTTGTCTGCATTGACCCAGTACAGATTCTCCCCACTTATAAAGGGGAATAGTGGCCCCTCTCTGTCTCCATGCAATAATGTGGACATTTCAGAATACTGCATAGCTGAAATTATATCAAGATTGCAAGAAAACTTACTTGATCAGCAAACAGGTTGTTTAAATATTGAAATGCCAATAGAACACAATACATTTGAGTAAAATAGGAGACTGATTCTCACCACACTTGCTGCACCTTTGAGATACATCTTGTAACACTGCATGCAGTTTAATTTCACTGGTATCTGCCCTTTTAAAAACACATCCATCTTCCCTGTGTACCTAGGTGTTTTGCTATGGCAGGTGATTAGTATAATGAAGCACAATGCAGCTGTGGAGAAGCATCTACGTACTAAGAGTGAAGGTGGTTCAGAACATTTTGGGACCAATTAGAGATGACTCAATCACAGCAGATAGAACTATGCATGTTAGAATTTTACACTTGAGGACTGCTAATCAGATAGCCTTTCATTCTCTGGTACATTCCCACATCAAGTTTCAGTTTAATTTCTGATTTTTGCTAGCAGTATTTCCATACAAATTGCCTTCATTTTCAAACATCTAAGTTCCAACTGGCTTTTCCTGTTAATCTTAGAAAACAGTTTTCAAAAGTGCTCGCAAATCCTTCAAGAATGACTGAGTTCTGCTGTAAGCAGCAGCAGAACTAGATCAATACTTTTTCTTTTGAGAATCTCTTTAGAAACTGTCACTGAAGACACTGAAAAGAAGCTCAGGATTCACAGGAAACTGTTCCAAGTTTGTCTCCTTTAGAAAAGCATGAAGTTGTTCAGAGGGTTTTGCTGCAGCCACTGTCTATTCTGTTTTTTTTCATTGTGCTGGCATGTTTGTTACTGAAAAATACTTCCAGAAATGAGAGACTTTTTTTTTTTGTAGTCACTAATGCTACAGGAACTTCTTTATAAGGATTTACGCAGATTGCTAAAATACTCTTAAAATGTTTTAGTTCGAGGCTGCTAAAGTTTGATCAGATAGAAAGATCCTGTACTTGCCCCACTGGCACTGGCTTTAGGAATAAGGGCAAGCTGATGAGGACAGTGCTAAATTAAAACAAAGACAAAAAATAAGCTTCTACAAATAAAATATAACATTGCATATCCAAATAATGATGGATTTGCTTCTCAGCAGCAGCATAAAAGATTACGTACATACACTCACCTAGAGTGAGATAAATAGTATTGCTTGCAATCACAACATACATAAGCAGTGAGGAAATAAACTGAAAAAAAAAAAAAAGCAAAACAAAACAAAACAAAAAACACAACCTGCTGGTAAGGCTCAATTCTTTGTATCCATTTAATTCACTTGCTGCAAATCTATTCTCATCTTGGTTACTTATGCTGATAAGGAGACAGTTTAAGTCTATCTTACATTAAGTGAAAATCCACTCAGAAGTTTGCTTTAGCCTATCAGGAACTATAAACATTCCAATTAAGCAAAAGCAGCTTCTTGGTGTAAAGAAGAACAACAGAAGACAACATCTATCCTTATAGGTTCCTAGAAATCAGAGTGGAAATAAGCAGGGATATTTTTGGAACAGAAATGTTCTCTTTGTAAAAGAACCTTGCTGAGCTAACAGGCAAGATTTTCCCTCCTTTAATTTCTTCCACCTATGTCGCTTGTCAGGCTACAGGCACAACAGCAATCTTGTCCACGAGTTCTGTTCAACCAAAATCTCTGCAAAATTGATGGAAGTCACACCTTGTGAGAAAATCTTTTCTCTCGCTTCTTAATCGTGCTCTCTTATGCAGCTCTTCCTTGCAAAAGAAACATGTGCACGGAGGTGGGGGCGGGGGGAGGGTGTGCAGAGGAGGCAAGGGTAGATAAAGCAAATTCCCCCTCAGTACCACTGTGAGGGAAAACTTTCCTCTAGTCATTGCTTGGACTCTGTTGCCATCCCAGTTCAGCAGAGCCCCTTTGGAGAGCTTCCTTCAAGCCAGTATCCGATTCAGAATTAACATTCTTCTCCCCAGGTTTTGCAGCAAATAGTAAGATATGTGATCTCCTCACATCATGATTTGTTATTTTTTTAAAGCTCTGTATGTTAGTCAGTATTCTACCATGCTCACTAAGTGCACCAGCAACAACTATAGAGTGATACAGCTGTGGCACCACACAGATCTGGACTGCACATACAAGCCACAGAGCACAGCTGGATTGTACCCCTTTCTAGTATAGATTGTGTGTGCACACTCTTAACCACCAAAGCCCAAGAAACAAGAACAGCAACAGGGAAATAACAGCACTGGTCTGTTTCTGTACACTCATTTGAGATCTACAGGTATGGATATGGTGATAAACATTAATGATTGGTAGCACAAGAAGCAATCCAGAAGATTTTAAGAGATACTGTCCACTCCTTGGTGAAAGTTCTCTTTTTGTCTATTTATTTCTCCAGCATGTTTCACCAGCAGGAATAAAGGGTGGCAGGAATGGCTTCACAGAAAGGGGCAAAGACACCCCATTCTGCTCCTACGCTCCTTTTAGGGGACCACACTGCTACATGCTCACTGCAGTTCTCTCTATCCTATGCACACACTTGTTTACTATTGCACCTCTCCACAGCCCCGGCTGTCACCCACCCTTAGCCCACAGTGCTACGCAGATCGCTCACCTGCCGTTCTTGGTCACGATCATCTCGTTGGTGACTTCTCTGAATCTCTGCCAGAGGGTAGCATCCTCTAAGACAACCTGAAGCTGCTTCTCCGTGGGGTCACCTTTGTCTCTCCCTGCCCGGAGTTCGCTCTCCACGACGCTGAGCAGTCTGGAGACAGTGCAGTCACTGGGCTTTTTGCAGCCCAGGTCTGCCATGACGACTTCACTGCCAGAAACTTCGGGTGGCTGTTAAAAGACAGAAATTGGAAGCTAAATCAAAAAGCAAGTCAGACCGTTGGGCACAGCCTGAGAAACGTGCCCTCCTCACTCTTTTGCCACTGACTAGCTCTTTCCTCTGGAAGTCCCAATGGGCAGTGACACCAGCATGTACAGGTTTATGCACACACTCCACACAAAAAAAGGACTATCTCCTAATTACCTGTCAGACGGTCAGGTGGGTGGCAGGCTGATGACTCAATTGGCTGCCTTGAAAGAAGAGTCCTCCATCCAAATTAGCATGCTTTTATCTTTTTTCAACCTGAAGTGGGTCTAATTGTTCTGCTTGAGAACCAGGTTTCCATTAATGAAAATTATTTCATTTCCAGACTGAAACAATGCATGTAAATTGCATTCCCGCTGACGCGGACTCTAGCTGAAGGAGCTAGTAACAGTCAAGACAGTTAAACAGAGAAGATAGTCTTCAAGACAGAAGAAGAAAGTCTTATTTTCAACCAGCATGTTGAATAAACGCATCAGCTTCACTAATCAACATCCTCCAAGTTCCGAAATTAACATGTTAGATTGCAAAAGGAGAAAGCAGAATCCCTGCACTCCATTGCTGATGTCGGCTCTGTCTACCCCTTGGTCTCTAGTTTCATTCACAAACATTTTCATTCCCTTTCTTCTCAGCCTGAGACCTTCTCTGGCAAGCCTCCTCCAATTGCACATACTTTCCATGAAGGACAGTTGTAAATGAAGCCACTATTTTATGATTTTACCAAGAAATCCACCAACTTTAGCAGTGAGACAGGGATGTGAGAAAACTGGCTCCAGTTCCATGCTAAAGGGTTAAGCGAAGGCTACATGAATACCACTGAGCTGTAAACACTGGACTTCTGCACATAAAGTGTTTGAGTGCCTAATTCCTCCTGATGCATCTAGCTCCACTAGCATCTATGAATTTTCTGGTGTGCTGGACATGACATAGTGAGGGACTTGATTATGAAAATAAACTCAGGGGATTTATTTTTACAGAAATATATTTTCTACCTACTCACATAGAGCTTCGTTTGTTTAACTCAAGAGCCCTTGTTGAGTTTTTGTGCTTCCAGCTTTCTAAACAACAAAATGATTTTTTTGGGGTCCTACTGAGGACCACTGATGACATTTATAAAGACAAGCCTCCTTTCATTGTTCAGCAAATGAAGAATGTATGTTAAAATCCATAGGATATTTAGGTACTTTGAGTTGTGCCACTTGGCATCCAGAAAAATAACTGCATATCAGGGCATACATCCTGTAACACTGAATAGATTAATGTTTGGATCCTCCTTTTCAAATGCTCAAAAAGCATTCAGAAGCTCTATCATTTTTCCCTATGTGTGCCACATGAAATCAAATGGCATAGCAAACACATAAGGGATCGTGAAATACTTGTTTGCTTTCATTATATCACAAAATGCAAATAAACATGGGAATCAGAGCTACATTAAATATTGCACACTAGGAAATTTTGAGGTTAATTTTTAATCAAGAAGAGTGGCATTTTACAGTTTATTTTGTGCCTGTGGGAGAGACACGAAGGCAATTTCTTTGTAGCATCATATTAAAACTTGCATATTCCACAACATTAAAATGTACTTTGAGATACTAAAAGTAAGTTACACTTGGTTGCTTTCAGTTATCACTTAAGATGCCCAATGGTTGAAAATCTTCTCACAAAAAAAAAAAAAAATCTCATAAATTTATTTTCACACAGTTTTAATTTCAAATTTGTAACTTTTTTACCTTAGCTCCAGATAACCTCAGCATTTTCCAAAAAGTAGTTACCTGTGGTTGGTCAATGGGCATAGGCCAACTGCTGGTTCTGCACATGGGGAAGGGTGATTCAGTTGTGAGGGTTTGGGCTTTAAGGGTGGTTGTTGATGCATGTATCAGAATATCCACAAGGCACATCTCACCACTGATGTATCTTAACAGCCTAGAATTAGCCAAAGAAATAACAAATTTGCATGCATGCATGCATGCAAAAATTAAAAAAAAAAAAAAAAAGTGATCAGCTTAATATAACCAGGCCACAGATCTTACTCAAAAATACACATCCAGAACCAAACAAATCCCATCTCATGCACTGGTTTTCATCACATCATACACTGTCTCTGCTTTACTTGCAGACAGTTGATATGAGGGTCTACAGGAGAGAAACCAAGCCAACAGATTCATAGAGTTGATTGCTTACTGTTGACTTTTCATTTCTAGAAAATATTAAGGGTGGAAATCTTTACCACAAATAATTGGCCTGTTTTAGGAAAAGAGACATCCTTTAAATTTATGGATTTTGGATGGATACTTCCCAAACATCCCTTCTCCCTTACTCCTGGGACACCAAGCCTAACCCATTCTTGAGTATCAAATGGGTTATTTCTTAGCTGGAAGTCTCCCCGTACTTAACATTTGAAGAAAAAGGTAACTGCACTTACCAAGTGATATATGGTGACAAAGTGAATGACAATCATTGCCATTGAAAGTAGGACAGAATGTGAATGAGTCCTCTTGCACTTGTCATCTGTAGCTGTGCAATTAAACAAGTAGATGGGTATGGATGTCCCAGGAAGTAGGAAGTGACCATGCCAAACGTGCACCATTGAAAACTCTCTCTGAAACCCCAGGGAGAGAACCGGGCACTTCTGATCAAGAAGCGGTAATCTGGTGGTTCACAGCTACCCAGAACTAACCCCTTCTAGTCAAAAGTGCAAGTACAACACTTAAAACCATCTCCAGTCTTCAAATAAGAATTTAATGACTTGTATTTTTAATTGAAGCAACAAGGTCTGGAAACAGCAATGATAGAACAAACCTGAAACGCTTACTGAAATTCATTCACCAAGTTCCAGCAGTAAAAAGCAAGTTGCTGGTTTTGGCTAATTAAAATCATTCTAAAACCCATTCCTACCACCAGCTGGTGAGATACAGCAGAAGAAAAAAAGGTAATTAAAGAGGCCCTTCCTTGCCTTGACACTGGATAGCTGTTCTTTGGCCTTTTAGGTGCATGTTTCCAAATTAAGCCAAACCTTCATGATGTGATGAAGTCACAGAGAACAAGACTCACACTTTCCATCTCCAGAGCTCTCAGCGGAGCACTCAACCAACCAACGCCCCTGAACATTCAGTCCCAACAACACAGGGAAATGTAACCTCTATCGCCATAACACTCCCAGGAAATCAACACCTATTGACTACCAAGGAATAATTACGAGAGGATAAAAAAGACAGCTGCTTTCCCTCTGTTTTTAATCATGGATCCAGCCCCTTAAGAGATTGCTGGGTTAAAAGAGACTTAGAGAAGATTAGCCTTTTCATTACAGCTGGGGTGGTGGAGAGGACAGTTTCAATAACTTAGGCCAGGGATGTTTTTAGCAGTTATTCAGTCAGCCTGCTCAAGTAGCACCTCCCTGCCTGCTGTTATAATCAACATCAGCTCAGAAAGCATGAAACGCTATTCAGAGTAATTTTTCATCTTAAAAAAAAAAAATAAAATCATGATCTAGTCAGGCTGGTGATAAACATAAATGTATTACAAAAAAAAAAAAACAACAAAAAAAACAAACCCAAACAACATAATAATGTGCGTAGTTTTGGGTACCACGAGATAAGGACACGAAACCATCAGAGAGAGTACAAAGAATGGTGCAGGATCTGGAGAGGGGAGGTATAATAGCAACAGGGCCCGAGGGAACGGCATGGAGCTGTGTCAGGGGAGGGGCAGCTGGGGGTCAGGGACAGGGTCTGCACCACAGGGCAGTGGGCACAGCCCCGAGTGCTGGAGTTCAAGGGGTGTTTAGACGCTGCTCTCAGGCAGAGTTTGGATTTTGGGTAGTGCTGTGTGGGGTCAGGACCTGGACTTGGTGACCCTCATGGGTCCATTCCAGCTTAGGATGTTCTGTGATTCTAATAATAATTATGCTTGGTTGAAATACTTGATTCTCTCAAAAGTAACAAGACCTGCACAATCCTATTACACACAACTAGAAAACACAGGAGTAAACGCTCATGACAAAATAATTTGTTTTCACTCCACATAGTTGGAAGCCCTTCAGAGCTGCATTGAAATCACGTTGGCCAGCCTATACTTCTAATGTACCATTTTCCAGCTACATTAGTGTTACACCTCATTTCTGCAAAGATTTTATAACACAGACTCTCAGGAATAACCTCTTCTAGGGATGCCACATGGGAACCTGGGAAGCTTAAAAGGGTTTCAAATAGGCTAACTTAAAATAGCAATCCCAGAGATTGGCAGCTTAGACATTCTATTCCATCTCTCTAATTCGTCTGAAGCTTTCTTCAGAAAAAAAAAGAAAACAGAGGCTTTTGCTCCTCTCAGAAGTTTCCATAGTTCAGTATGGATGAGCACTTAACAATAGGTTCATAGGTTCATTAGGTTGGAAAGGACCTATAAGATCATCTAGTCCAACCATCCTCCTATCACTATCCCTACCCAACTACTAAATCAAATCCCTTAGCACCTCATCTAAACGCTTCTTGAACAGCGCTAGGGATGGTGCCTCAACCACCTCCCTAGGCAGGCCATTCCAGTGCCTGACCACTCTTTCAGAGAAAAAATGTTTCCTCAGGTCTAATCTAAATCTTCCCCGGCGCAACTTCTGGCCATTCCCTCTCGTCCTGTCATTATTTATCAATCCTTTACCCCCACTGATACCACAACCAAGCTTGAGCTCAACGTGAAAGGCACGGGTAAACAAGGGGAAAAAATTCCAGCTACATGCATCCATAAAATACTCTCTCATAAATCATAAATTGTGGAGGGAGAAGAGGAAAGGGTAGGCGATAGGTTTGTAGCAGCCTTCCAGCAGTCCCATCACTAAATTCAAACCCAGCGTGGATTTGCTTTCAGGGAGGGGGCATCCACACCCTCACTGGGCAATCAGTCATCATTAAAATCTTCAAATTAACTGCAAGAGCAATTTGTTTAATGCAATTACAACTTTATTGAAGAAAAAACAACACTTGTAACCGAGGTCTCCATTACAGAAAAAGTTCTGAAAAAGATATTTACCAAAGTAGAAATCAAACAGTGCAAATACACAGAAAAAGAACAAACTGAATCAGTAACAATATAAAACGTTGTGGTGAAAATCTGAGAGTTCAGTTTTTATTTTACAAAACAATTCCCACGGTTGTTAAAAAATGTGTTGTCAAAAGACAGTGAGGCACATGTTTTTAAGAAAATGTACCATTTTTGTGCCTTCTGTCCTACGTGGTCAGTATTTGCTATGGTTGTAAACATCAACAGTTAAGACAGATGGGTGTTTAAATGTCACCTTCCTCCTCAGTTTTGAATGTGTACAATAGCAACAGTCATCGTCTTCATTAACATGACTAAGTATCAGAATGGAGTAAGAACCATTCTCGTGAGCTCAACAGATGCTCTTTCAATCTTAGTACACAACAAGAACAGACAACTTTCAAGGATCCATGTTTTTCCATAATGCAGTTTCCTGAACTTCAGACTGTGTATGAGTGACAGCACTCTAAGCCCCCAGGTGTATTACAGGCACAGCTCTCATCCACCCACAAGTCACAACCAATCCAGGCCTGTCCTCCCGCACCTTGCCAGAAGCCATCCCTTAGCAAGGACTCCCTTCTCTCCCAAAATTGCACATTAAGCATCTAAACAAAGCCTAATGAGATCTACTTTTTTTAAAATGTGCTTTCAGAAAATCCTTTTATATCCATTCAGAAATTTCTTCCTTGGGTTTTGCAACATCTCGCAGGCAATCTTACTACAGCAAATACTAAGCACTTTACAGGACTTTACAATGTCAGCCTTGAATTAAGTGCTGTAGGCAACTGAGCAAGGTCTTTGTTAAGGAAGGAGCCTTATGATTCAAAACACAAACATCCCTCTGCAGTAGAGTGCACCTGGCAAACATTCCTGCCTTGAAGGGATGTTACGATAGAAAGCTAGAGGGCTTTAAAGAAGTCCTTTAAAGAAGTCCACCGTGCTTCCTGGTAAGCAGATAACCAAAGCTGATGAAATCAACTCCAAACATATAGAAGTCTTAATGACAAAAATGGTATAATCTAATTCAGATTGAAACCAGTCAAGAGGGAACATTCATATATTAGTTTACCTCTCAAACATATAAATTATTTTAACAAGATATAAGAATCTTCTACTGCTAAACTTGGCAATAGCCTGTATACAACTATAACTAAATATTTAAGTAAGAATCTACAGTGTTTTGCTCTGATAGTGGGGAATTACCTTTAAATCAAAACTGCTTGTAGATGAGGTGACAAACCCTGAGTAGTTTTCACACATTGGCAAGAATATGGTGAATCTGTTACCACCTGACCTTCACAAGAACAGAATACAACACCAGAAAGCAACATAAATCCTAGTGGCACTATGGTGATCACCTATGTCTTTGCCATCTCCTTTTGAGTTCCCTTCCTTTATGGGCACTATTGCGAAGCACGATGTGCTCTGTAGTCAAATAAACCTATTCCTGAATCAAATGTGGCCATGGAACTGGAATTACAGCCTTGAAAAGGTGTGTGTGAATCCATTCAAGTTTACCATTTCTTGGCAGTGAAAGAAGCAGTTCTAAATTTCCTACTTCTAAGCGGCTGTGCTCACAACACTAAAAGGTCCTGCTTACAGTACACAAGTTGAAAAAGCAGTATGCAGCATACCCAAATCTAGTGTTTTTACAACAAAAATGCTAGAGAGTCATGGTACTACAGCCCTGCAAAAGCTAGTCAAGGAGTAAGCAAAACGCTTTTTCTCTTCTTTTCTCTGAACTATTACATGTTTTGTTGGTTTTTCTTTATAAGTAAAACTGCAGAGTGTTGACTGCTGATAGGCCTGGAATGATTATAGAAATCAAAAGAACTTTCACAGAGAGGGGAAGGAAAAACACCATACACTATACTTGTGGAGTTCTCCAGGAACACCCAGAGGTATTAAAACTAAACACTGGGATGTGAAAGGCATTGGAGTTGTATTTCAACTGGCCTTACACAAAGGAATTCTGTACATATTATCCAAGCTCTAATAGAGGAGTAACATGGGGCCCTCTGACAGATGTACATTAGGTTCTGAACCTATTCCCTCATTAAAAAAAAAAGTCTTTCATCTATTTAGATATTCAGCCAGGGAAAAAAAGGGATAGGTGTTCTTTAATTCTCAGTCTCTCTTGGGCCTTTAGCTACTGCTTTATTAAAAAAAAAGAAAAGTAATAGTCAATCTAGTGATTTCAACACTAGTTTCATATTTCCAAATCCTATGGGAAGTAAAAAAAAGCAGCAGGAAGTAGCACCTGAGGAAGTCATCCCACAGAACTAATTCATCCCAACATAGCACAATTTCAAGGTGTTTTCTGTTCAAATGGCTTTGTAAGAGTACCTCTAGCTAGCTGGAAAACAGAGAAAGCCTGCTGAAGCTCCCTTTTATATCATCCTCAAAAGATAGTTTTTTGTTTGTTTTTAAAGAGGATCCCCATGGGGGGCGGTTACTGTGTTTTATAAATTATCAGAAGGATGATTAACATTTAGAGTTAATTCTGTTTCTAATAACTTTCTGGGAACCACAGAAACATTCTGCTTCACTGTGGGCTTGTACTTCATTGCTGAACAGATATAGGCTTTTGCTGCACAAAAGTCTTTGTGGTGCAAGTCAAGGACATGCCTGTTATGCAAATACGATGCAGTTAGATGGCTACACTCTATGCAGATGAAGAAAGAGGATTCAGATCATTAAAGTTCACTGGATAATGACCTTCACAGCCATCAGTTACAGTAAGACAGCTTACTAATAGGAAAGGCAAGAACAGTTAAACAGTATCCAAAGTAGCAGAAGCAAGAACCTGCATTCAGATATTAAACAAGTGACTACTGAAACGGTTTGGGAGTAAATGACTGACTATACATAGCTCAGAAGATTAAAAGAATGGGCAACGGCCTTGGAATCTGGATACTGACCATTCAGTGCTTGTTAGATGCTGGCAGAAAGACTGCTGCATGCTTCCTTTGGTTAAAAAACAGACAAACAACACAAAGCTGTACTTTCTCATCAGAGCAGAAATTCACTAGCGAAGAAGAGATTTTTAGAAGAAACAGAATTGAATTCACTTACAAAAAAGGCATGCTGAAGTTTTAACTTATTCACAGGTTCAGAAGAAAATGTCTTTTCCCTGCCCTGGACTTGCTTCAACACCAGCCTGTTTCCACCTTATCAACAGGGACTTTGTCCTTCGAGAACAAGGACATACAAGTTCTGTCTCAGCTTACCTGCCATGTCCTCAGCTTCACACTGCTCCTGCGTTACAGTTAGGGAGAAGAGAACCACCTCATTTCAAATGATAGATTGGTTTCCTAGCTTGAATGTATTGCCATCAGCTGGAGTTGGGGCAAAGAACTCATTCCTGGCAACTAAAAAACTTGAGCGGCCTAATTTTACAAGTGCTTTTCTTACAGGAACAAGTCTTTGCAGATGAAAACGTCCCTTCCGTGCATTTTAAGAAAACACTGTCACTCTAAACTGGAAATGAATTTTTTTTTAAATCAAGCATTTCATAAATACTCAAAAATAGCCCTTTCATTTGGAATTAAACCTTTTGAAAATATCATAAACCTAAAATTTTGCAAGAGAGGCAGAAAAAAGAACACCATTATTCCACTATCCAATGTAAATAGTGCAAAGATCAAGTGATGTAAGGCTACTACAAGAGTTCCCAGCAAGAAATCAGCTAGTAACAGATTTTTTTCTACTTTAAAAAAGGAACCCTCTAGACTGGCATGGTCCCATCAGAATCAGGGGCTCCATTTTACAGGCTTCACATGTTACTTTGTTAATTTTGCAAAAACAAATAATTTTATGTGAAAATCATCATAACGAAGTCTGGGGCTCAGTCCAGTTCTTCTGCTGGACTCAACTTCGTTCAGCCACATGAGTGCTCTGTCCTATGGACACCAGAAACAAGCAATTGCATTCACTGCATTTACCACAAGGAATCTATAACCACCAGCCCAAAGGCACACGTTTAGGACAGAAGTAGCAAAATACATACACAGTGATCTTAACATAGTTCTGCTATGCTTCCTAGAACTTGGTGAAGCATCCAGCTTTCCTCTTAGGACAGACAGACAGTCACACATTTCTTCACAGCATCCCTATGGGCAGGAGAAAGAAAAACAGTCACCTTGGTTAGCTGCTGGATGACTCACTGCACGCTGCTGCACCACCAACGTTGATGCCTTTACAGATCAGCTGACCAGCAGTTAATTGTGCTTACATTGCTAGCATGACTGCATTACAGACAAGCAGGTCTGCTCACCCGGTACACACCCAGCTGCAAAGGAAATGGCACCTAGGCCTGTGGTGAGGAAAGCAGAGCTGACAAAGCAGCTTAAACTGTGCTCAAATACTGGCACAGTGTTCACAGCAGAGGGAGCAGCAAAGACAAGAAAAAAAGGTACACAAATGTACACAGAAGAATACACTCACTCAGCAGTATTCTGGACTTTTGGACTAACGTTTAGGTATTCTCTAGGTTAAATTTACCATGCACACTTCTTATAGGAAGCCATCTCAATTTGTTACGCTTGCGTTCCCCCCACCAAAGATGCTCTGTCCCATTTTTTAAGCTACTACAAGTATTTCCTCCCACTAAAACACTGCCATGGAAAAGCTTAAAGCCACACTTTACAATGCTTCCATATAGTAATCTTCAGTATCATGAAACCTCGATACAAGAAGAGGAAAGACAGCAGGGAAACTTACCTTGCAAATGGTATGAAGGAAATGCTGTACCTAAGAAGGAATGTTGTAAAGGTTACTCTTGTCAGATTATACTGGAATGACAAAAGGCATAACTTGTTCTAAACAGAGGACTGCAAGATATGCAAACAAAGTGAAGCTCTGACTTTGTGAGCAAGAGGATGGAACATCCTTTCAAGTAACCTTAGCTCAGCCTTGTTGCAAAATGTCAAAATCAGAAAGCACACCACGGAGGTACATAAAACAGTGCTCCTGCCCCAAGCAGCCCCTGTGCTCTAACATCTACAGGGAGATAAGCCTGCTTTCAAGGGCTAGCTAAACCTCCCTACCCACTCCTGAACTAATTCAACGGCATTATACAGAGAATACTGTAACTTAAAGAAAACTAATGCTTAACTTGATGGGCACATCTGGGTCATTTGACCTAAAAAGTGTGGTCTCTAAAAGCAGAATACTAAACAGTAAGCATCACATTGATTAACAGACAAAATAAAAGACAGTTTTACCTAGAGCTCACAGAAATGAAACACGTTCAAAAGGAACCCATCCCAGAAGTAGAAGAGAACAAAGAGCAGCAATGTGTCATCTCTTCATAGATGCACTGTCTTGCATACAGGGGAATGGCAGAGTACAAAATCTTCCTTCCCTTTAATGAATACAAGCTCAAATTGCACTCACAATCCAGCTGTTTACTTTCTGTTACACCTAACACCAAGCCAGGTGCATGCAAAGGGGAGATCACTTACCATGCCAAGGCAAAAAACTGCAAGATACAGAAAAGAAGTGCGAGTCCTTCCTTACGCCACTAAGGGAGAAGAGCAGGGGGAAGGGAAGGAAACAGTAGCCAATGAGACAACCATGCAAAAATCTCCTTTTTAAAATATATTCTAGTTATATATACATACAGGACCCAAGTACTCACCCAAAAAGCAGAACACAGCGTTAGTATGAGACACAACTAGAAGAAAACAAATGATCTCTATTAAACATACAAACAACTCTCTAGTTATCATAGATATTCTAACATGCAAAGGGTTTCTTTAGAGACAGATAACATAATTTCATAGTTTTATCCAATGTGGTGTAAGGGTTCCCTTTACTTGGAACACTTGTACTACTGTGTTTTTGAAGCAATGAGAATACACCATCCTGGTATCTCCTGAGAACACATTAATGTCTGCAAAGGAACAGGAGCAGGAGATTCCTGCACTTGTGCAACACCAGCACATTCCTGCTTCTCCTTAAACACTTCTCAGTGAAGCAAGGCACTCACCAAACTTCAGCTTTTAGCACAACTAGAACTTGTCAGTTAAAACTGTTTCTTCTGCCTCTGTACATGCCACATTTCCTGTTGATGCTTAAGGCCACTACCATGTTGAAACTAGAGGTAATTATGAGATTAACAGAATCATCTCTCTTGTACTGAAGACTCCACATCTGGACACAGTACTCCAGGTGAGGCCTCACCAGTGCAGAGCAGAGAGGATCACCTCCCTCAACCTGCTGGCCACACTGCTTTGGATGCAGCTCGGGATATAATCGGCTTTCTGGGCTGTGAGGGCACACTGCTCGCTCACATCCAGCTTGCCATCCACCAGTACCCCCAGGTCCTTTCCAGCAGGGCTGTGTTCCATCCTTACATCCTCCAGCTTGTGGGGAATACACTGATCGGGGGCACTGCCACAATCCAGGTATGAGATCTTGCTCTTGGATCTGTTGAATCTCATTAGGTTCACCTGGGCCCACTGCTCAAGCCTGTCTAGGTCTCTCTGCATGGTAACCCATCCCTCAGGCGTGTCGACCACACCACACAGCTTGGTGTCATCTGCAAACTTGCAGAGGGTACACTCAATCCCACTGCTGAGGTAATTAATGAAGATGTTAAAGAGCACCAGTCCCACTACTGACCCCTGAGGGAAAACGCTTGTCACTGTTCTCCATCCAGACATGGAGCCACTGACCACCACTTCCTGAGTATGGTCTCACAACCAGTTCCTCATTCATCGAATAGTCCACCCATCAAATCCCTATCTTTCCAATTTGAAGAGAAGGATGTTATGGGGGACCACGTGAAGGGCCTTTCTGAAGTCCAGACAGATGACATCAACGGCTCTTCCCTTGTCCATTGATGCAGTTACACCACCATAAAAAGCAATCAGGCTGATGAGGCAGGACCTGCCCTTGGCAAAGCCATGCTGGTTATCCCTACATCACATCCCTCTCTTCCATGTGCCTAAGCATAACTGCCAGGGAGATCTGCTCTGTGAGGCTGATAGGTTCCCTGGGTCATCCTTTCCACTCTTCTTAAAAATTCAGATCAATTAAAACCACAACATACTTTCAATCGCTTTCAGGTATTGCTTTGTAGCATCCATGTTTAACACATCACCCACACAGCCATTCAAACAGGCCCTGTTTTCCTCATACATCATTACATTGCGTCTTTGGGAACTGGTAGATCATTTTGGATTATCTTCTGTTTTAGTTAGTTTTAACAGAAGATGCTTTTTAGTTCAAGTTTTCATTTTCAAATAAAGATGCTGCAGTTTATTTAGCTATGTCAGATACTCTTCAGCAGGCAGTTAGACAGTGGTGATGCACACCACTGTGCTACTACAGACTGCAACATGCACTTTTCTGCTTGAGTAAAAAAAAAGATACAGACGTAGTAGCACATATACAAGACAGAAGCACATGTGTTGCCAGAGAAATCACACACTCCGCCTCAACCATGATTACCTATAATAAATATAGTTTGTCCATTACTTTTTAAGGTGATGATTTGTGTGATGGTCTACATACTGCATCATACACCTAATGTCTCTTTATTCCACCTAGCATTCCAGTACTCCTGACTTCGAGAACTCTAATTGCACTCACATACCACACGATGGCTTCCTAGCTGCTGCTGATCTGTGAGCATACACAGCCAGCAGTCTAAACTGTGTGTGCTGCTTGTAGCCTCACAGGTGCTTGAATACAAACCACAAAGTGTAGGTATCAAGTGAATGCTCTGAAGACTAAGAGCAAGAAAATGCCATGCCATGACCTCAAACATCCTAAAAGCGTTTGTGCAGGACTAAAACAAAGCAGATACAGATACTTCATGCCTATTTAGTGTTACAATCAGCCTTTGGTTCTGACCATCCTTACAGAAAAGTGCTGGTGCTACACACACCCTGTCAGCACACTGTACAGGGTGAAGAAAAATCTCCACCCACAACACATCCTGAGACATAGGTCTTTTCCAGCACTGATGACTGTGAGTTAAAACTGATTCCTTTGATACTTACTAGCATGACAATAGTAGCAATCAATCGGGTAGGCTCAAACATCCTTTTCAATTGCTTCATTGGTCCCATGAGAAAGAGAGTGCTTGTGAAACAGAAAAACAAAACAAGATGAACACCCAAGGTGTGAAAGGCAAGTGAAACCAAGCCATACCACTGCTGATGAAGGGCGGTCACTTTGTATGGGTACCAGGGCACTGTGTTGCTACGGTTATCCATGCACAACAAAATAAATGGGATATACAGCGAGAAAAAATCCATCTCTGCTTTCTTCTGTTTAAGCTATTTGTTCTGTAACTTTGCATTAATCATAACCGAGCAATTGTGACTAAGCCTAGCAGAACTCAGGCTGAAGCATAGGTCAGTCAGTTTCAGTCGGACCAACAGATGCTTCTAACCCTCTCTCCTAAACCAGCAGCCACAGAGGCTGCACGGATTGCTAGGTAATGTTGTTTCCATGCCTGCATCCATTCTCTGATCCCCCACTTACGACTGCTAAGGGCTCATACAGCATGGATTGAACAAGGAGAAAGTTTTATCTAAGGTTGTTTTTCTATCACGAGTTATTCCTCAAGCATAGCTGCTGTATTATTTCCAGTTCCATAACCTGTGCTTTCTAATACCTTGCTGATGCTCCTCAGCCATAGATGGCTGGGTTTCCATGAAGCAGAGCTGTGTTTCAGGCACCTTTACAACACACACGAAAGGTTATGAGCCAGTCCCACTCTAAAAGGCAGAGGTGCTTGCTAAGACAGAGCTCACAAACACATGATGCTATCATCAGAGGCAAAATGGCAAAGAATTATTTTTATCCTGAGGGGTGAAAAACACACCCCCAAAAGCTAAAAACTGTGATGCTCAGCGCCTTGGGGGCTGTGTTTTGTTATTTTTTTAATGGATGAGTACAAAAAAAAATCTTCATGGTGCTTTCCTTCACAGTACTGCTAGGAAGGTGCAGCTCTTTAGTGAAAAGAGAACGGCCCCCATAAGTAAAAGCTCACACACAAATGCACTGGATTTTACTACTCGCACACCTGCTCGTTCATCACCTTTATTAGGGAGCTGGTAAAAAAGATAGTTACCTTCCGATCGATGCAATGTTCCCCAGTGTGTAAAACGCTGCAAAGAGAATCAGCCCTTTCCTCGGTACCCAGAGCAGACAACTACCCTAAAAAGGAAAGCAGGATGAGGAAAGCGCACGCATTAGCATTCTCGTTAACGATTAACGAGAGTCGAGTCTGGTGCCCTCAGAGGCCCGGAAAGCTTCGGCAAACAGCGCTTACCAACACGGAGAACACGCATCCCAGCGCAAAGCACGCCACGAAGCCTTTCACGCGGGTGCCCCAACCCAACGTGGTTGCGTCGATCACCTGGAAACGAGGGGGCAGGAGGCGTTACCGCCGCGACCCACCGCCGCGACCGCGCCACGCGGGACCGGCGGCGCGGAGCCCGAGGAGCGGCCCGGGGCCTTCCCCACGGCGGCGGCCCGCGGAGCGCGGAAGCGGGACGTTACCTCAGCCAGAGCGCCGGGTTCCTCCGCGTCCCGGCCGCTCAGCACCCGCTTCAGCTTGTCCATGCCGCCGGCCCGGGGAACTACGGGCCCCGGCAGGCCTGGCTACCTGCGCACAGCGCGGGGCGCAGCCCGTGGGGCGGGCAGCGCGGCACAGCCCCGCCGGCAGGGCGGAGCAGGGGGCGGGAAACGGCGGAGGCGGCGTTGCGTCGGTTCGTCTCGCTCAGGTAAGACCAGGACTGTGAAACGTCGGCTGTAGTGCATTTATTGACATACACGGAAGGATATAAATTGCCGTGCGTTCAACTTGCTACAGAACGGTTGGAGAATCACCCCACTTGCCCGAAGTAGTGCTGCTCTCTCCAGCGAAGTTGTACCACAGAGCTCATGGTGCTTCTTGATAATCTGCACGGCGTCACGGAGGCAGGAAGAGCGTCCTGCTTTGTACTAACTCACTTTCTAAACACGTCCTTGTGATTTCTCCGATATTTGCGTCCGGCTTAAATGCACAGCATCCAAAACAGATGGATATCAGAGCTATATATTCAGGATTAAAGTCCATTCGAGACAACTTCACCAACAGGTCACAAATTAATAAGTGCGACGGACCAGGAAAAATACATGATATCAACTACACATGCAGAGCACCCTTTTCAACATCATGTGTTGGTTCTGTAGGTCCCCCCCACTAGACTTGAGCTCAGCAAAGCTTCATATTAGCACCACTGTGTAAACCCAAATCTTAATTTTCATTAACGAATGTAAATACAATTTCATTTGTGTTAGCACAACATCAGCTCCCCTCTCAGTCACGTTCACTTCAATTTGCTTTAATAAGCCTGTAAGGCACATAAAATAGTAAATTCTTAGAGGAAAAGTGCCCTGATAGTCCTACCTGCAAAGTATCTCTTCTCTCTGTTCCCTTCCTTTTCATTCCCTGCTCACCTCTGGAGAGGACCTCAATAACATTCTACTTGGATCACTTCTGCTCTGCATTCATTTGTAGCCAGATAAACACTTCATCCTGACACTACAGTCTTTAGGAAACAAGTGCAGTCACTTAAACAGTACTGCACTTTTACAGGAAAACGTCAGCACTGCCTTTAAGTGAAAACCATTTCTCAGAAGATGTGGTTGATAGAAACAACCCACCCCAAAACTTATTTGAAAACACACGGTGTGAAATATGAACAGTTTTAATTAAAACAGTCCAGGACATCAGAATACACCTTATCTGCCCACCTCAAAACAAAGGGCCTGCTTTTTGCTATGGTCCTCAGCTTCTTGCATTTCACTGAGTGTAAGCAGCAAACTTACACAAGGCCTGTTTAGCTCCCCCAGCCTTAGACCAAACTAGCAATGTAATTTAAGATGTCCAAAAGCAACAGAATTATTTAAAGTTTAATCCATAAAATGCGAAGTTAGAATAGTGACTGCACATGTGATCACAATTCTACTGATATTAGAACTTAGAAGATTTTAAACAAACCAAAATTATGCATCTGGAATACATGCTAGCATCCATTTGAAGCTACGTGAGTTCCTCTTTATCAAACTGCAAATACCAGCATCTTGTAGGGATCGAAGACAATAAATGTCTTTTCTCCCCAGCTAAGAAGTAACACAATGGGTTACCAGCTTGCAGTAGAAGCCAAGCAATATCTGTCACTTAGGACTGAAAGCTCAAAACATACGCAGAAGAATTTTATTAATTTTTACTGTAGATGATTTCTCCATAGAAATAAAAATTATGCCAATTTTATGACTGATATTGCTGCTTCAGGTACCAAGAGACTTAACAAAATCTTCATGGAAGCATTTGCATTGGAGGGCCCAGGCAATAGTCCTGCCTCACTGGAGAAATGAACAGAACCCAAACTCTTTAATTGTCCAAGTCCTTCTCCAGTGCCATTGAAAAGTATAATTGACCACCGCTCTATCATGAACTCCAGATACAAGTTTAAGAGAAACAAACAAAAATGACAGAACAAACATTAGTGAAACCTTCTTGAAATGAGATCTGTTTTCTTTTAGGGCTACAGAAAAAATAGCCAAATTCTTTATTCCACTAGTAGTGAAACCACACCCCCAGTAATGCCTACATGATCACACCATTGCCAGTCTGATTCAGTCCATAGGAAGTCACATTTATTTTGACTTAATGCACACGGTTTCCAGAGGTGCCTCCGGATTATTAGATTCCAGCATCCCTGGGAATTCTAGTTTTTCACATATTGTCTCCTTTATGGGTAGATACTGAGAGATCTCATTAGGTTCCGTGAACAGGGAAGGTGGCACGTGCTAAGAAGCAAAAAAAAGTAAATGAAATGAGTGAACCAAAAAAAAAAAAAGATTCCAAAAAACACAAGTATTTATGGAGAACTGATCTTTAATTTACCTGATTTAAACACCCAAAGTCACATGTCATAGAGAAATGTAGGTTACTACTTCAAATATAATACATAAGATCTCTTCTTGAGTGTCATCAGCAGGTGAAGAAAAAGAATTTCACATTTTTAAGCAGCAGATTTTATCTTCACATGAAAGTCAGAGGCATTACAGAACAACAACAATGTTCACAATTTCAGTGCTGCACACTGCCCCTTTGAGAGTCTTATTTTGGATGAGACCAGGATGGCCACAGCAGATTTGATGTTTAATGTCTAATGGTCATTGCAATACATTCCCTGGAGCTACTGATAATTAAGAAGTCCACTACAGCCACTGTTTAGCTATTTATATGGAATAGTATCTCACTGAATTTTAATTTCATATGGGAAGAAATTAGCCAGACTAAGTTAATTAATACCTTTCCCTGTAGATTCCTACAGGTGGATGCAGCTTCACCACACATATGGACGTTTGTCAGGACAAAAGAAAACAACCACAACCTACACTGAGCGCACAAGTTTCTAACAATGTCCCATAAGCTAGATGTGCATAGCTATTAAAATACAAACTGTGTGTAAAACACTCCTAACATGCAAGGAATTATACTGCCACTTCAATTAGTTCAGACTTAAATCTTTTCTCCTTTACCTATTGAAGCTGACCTAAAGAACAGAAAAGCCATATGCATTTTGTCTTTATCACAACAGACAAATTAAACACCTTAGATCATCGTTTTGCAGTATGAGGTTAAAATGAAACCTAGATCAACTGCTTGTATTACAGAAACCACCGAACTATCAAAAAGATCATGCCTGATTTCACTGCCTCGATTAGGGATCGCATGTGTTGAAAAATGGCCAATTGTCCCTTTCCTTAAGGAGGAAACAATTGTGCAAACTGTTCTCTCGGAATGTTAGTATCACATTAGTCATGTTTTACAGGTTAAGAAAAAAAGGAGGAGAGTACCTAAAATCGTAAGTTGGATAAAGAATAAAAAGTCAACATTCCAACTGCAGACGTGCCTCAAATGATTCTGAGCTATTGCTTAGGTTTTAAGATAAGCTATTAAAATTATTCTGAGTAAGAAAAAACAAATGAATCTGTGCCAGCAAACTGATTTTGACTTCTAGTATTAGTTGTGAGCATATGGCAGGCACCGAAATTCAGCATCATGAGAAATGGGCTGAATTCATGACTGAACAGTTCTAAAATAACATAAACACCTATTAATTTTTCTACTTTTGAGTTAACCAAAACCTTTATCACATAATACTGTGATCACTGAATCTCCTACAAAGGCCAATCTGCCCTGAAATCCCTAAAACAGAAACTGCACATGCATAAGGAACTTCCCCATGCTTAGATTACAAACCTTTCACAAGAATTACTGACAGACAGCGTTTTCTTTGTGGACTGTAAAAGAATTTTATAAAGCAGATGAGAGAAAAAAAGCATTAAAAAAACGTAATACCTTTAAACTTGATATTTTGCTTTCCCTCGATGTATACTCTCGCAACATATAAGCTTTGTCAGACTATTGGGAAAAAAATTACAAAAATTACAGAACTATCAGAGTGCAAAAGGAGCACTGTAAAAATACTGCATTCAGCAAACATTTGAATGTGACTGACCACAGATCTTGAGTATATATACATGCAAACTCACAAAGAACAGTGTCTTTTCCAAAAGTCACCTTTTTGCACACATGCAAAAGAACAGAAACAATTGGAAAAAAACCTGTAAGTGAATGTGTTTGTCAGTCTTCTCTCAGAACTCCTACATCAGTTCATTATCAGCTGGACAAAATAAGCAAATCTGCCATGTTCTGTCTTATTTATGGGATATCTGAACTCAGCACAGCATAGATAGTTCTCTGCAAGGTTAAACTTGCAGTCAGAAGACAAGCCAAAAAAAAAAAAAAAAACCATCCCCCAGCCCCATAACAACTGCATCACACCATTTACTGTTGTCTACTTTTTGTCCTGTGCTGCCTCTCTGATCTGTGTCTGTCAAACATATTTAAATCATTCTTTAGCATAATCTATAGGCTACTCTGCTCACGTAGTTAGTTGCTACTTCAGCACCACCATAATAACAAAATAAACTTGAAAGATCACTTCAGGTAACCTCTATGCCCCAAAACATCAGCAATAAAGCACAGGAATATCAGCAGGTCTCTGAAAGAAATACTGCAAGTGAGCATCTGTAAAACATTCATAATGGTGAATGAGGGCTTACCTCATGGTGAAGCCTTGTATCATTCATCCTGATAAGTACTCCATCAACTCGCAAGAAAAACCTCAGCAGCACAAAAAAGCTGGAAGGCATAACTCTCTGGAAATAGAAAGATGTTCCATTCAGCATATTACAAAGTTTAACTTTAGCTATATGCTCACTTGTGTCAGATGCTTACAATGCAAGAATATATGAGTGAGCTTTCAGTATTACAATTCCAAACTTGGGTTGGTGACACACTACAGCTATCACTGGACAGCAGAGCAGGCTGTTTCTAAAGAGCCCAGGCATGCAGAAAGGAAGATGGACAAGCAACTGACAAGCTTCCTTAAGCAAGTGGCAAAAACATTTCGAGATGACAGTTTTCAATAAGACTAATTTTAAGAGCAAGAATAAAGAACTTTCATTTTAAACTTTAAGTTCTAGAAGGAATAAAATGCAAAGAAGTAACCACATTGTGCTACGTCAGCTAGCTGGGTCACCAAGCCTCTTATACTCATCTCTCAGTACTCACTATTTTTACACTCAAACTTGACACTCCGTGATCATGAAGTTCGTCTTCAAACAGAAGAACTTCTTCAAAAAACATAATTTGTTCCCTGGCTTTCAATTTCTCTGTATTTATATGTTCTGTTGTAGGAACAACCTGAAGAAAAAGAATAGTTAGTACACCAACTGGCTATGAAACTGCATAAAGTTTGTCCTGATCTTAAAAGTTTTCCATTTGCTAGCTTTCTCAAGGAAAAAGTTTTTAGAGCACTAGGCTTAACACATCCGAATGAAGCCAACGTTTCCAAAAGGAAACACAGATCCAAACAAGAACCAAGAATGGAAAGTTGTAAATGAACTGACAGCTGAATATAGGTTTTGTAGCCTTCATCTGCAAGCTGAACTTGAAAATATTTGAAGAAGCCTCATGTTTAACATGCAATCAAGGCATTCAGGGTTGCAAACTGTATTCCATGCAATTGGCATTTCTATCTGCCTGCAAACCCTGAATTCCACTAAAGCCTTCCCACAGTAATCAAGTACCTAGAGCTTTTCCATCTTGTGCTCTGTGTGCTCACACATTTCTGCTGCCTAAAGAATACGGGCCAACCAGACAGCTTACTTTATGCTGCACTTTTGATCTCAGAATAACCCTAGTGAGCTGTAACCAACACAATCCTAGTGAAGTAACACAGACCATCTGCTTAGTAGCAAGCAATCTGTATATAGTGATAAGAAACTGGGTACTTCAGCTTTATATTAAAATAAATAAAGACAAGGGAGTGACTGTCACTTAAATGTGGAATTACTGTTGCATAAAAAACAAAAAACAAACCATCAAGCCTGAAGTTATCACTTTACTGTGATTTGATTAAGAGAATATGATGAGAAACATGAAAAACTCAAGGTATACTTTAAGGTCAGAAGCTAAGAACTATGCAGAATTTATAAAAGCCTACTGATATGTTCAAAAAAAGTGTGTTCTGTGCTTACATGTCATTTCAGTCAAACAAGATGCAACAAGGGAAAAATGCTTACCTTTAGCGTTGCGGTATCTCCCAGCAATGTTCCTTTGTAGTCAGTTGTGTAAGTCCAATCATAAGGCTTCACAACTTCCTTAGTGTGCTCAGTCTCGCTCCTCAAGAAGTGAAAAAGAACACAGCAAGCTTTGTAGTACTTCTTACAGAACTTACAACCTCACTTAAGGTTATAGATCATGGTTTACACACTCATGTCCTAACTATTCAAGAAAAACAGCAGTATTGCCTATACTGGACTGATGATGTCAAGACTTAACTACACAGTGTTGGTTCTTCCAAAACAGCTGTTGTCAGAGAGAATCAGAAAACCATTACCCAAATTCCTCTGCTAACACTGCCTCAGGCTTATGAGGCAAAATAAAGATTTTTAGTTAAATGCTGTTGAGATAATTACAGTTCACAATCATTTCCTCAGTAAGTAGACAGAAATCATTCTGTGGACAACACACAGCAACAATTAACAACATTATCTGTTTTTAAGACAGCTTGCATTTCTCTCCTTGACTTATTCCTAGGAGTTCTGCCACTACTTTGGTGAATACTAAGCAGTACAATCAGTTCTCACAGTGACTGTTCTACTATAGTCCTAAGGCTAAGATGTTGGACAGCTACAGCATTCTGTGCTTCTACGCACTGACACACACACTCTTGTAACGTGTAAGCCCCCATGAGTTTGAATAAACAGAAACAGAACTAAACCATGTTAAACAAACAGTTAGTTTTAAGAAAGGCAGGAAGTAACTGAAAACACAGCTGGCCCATGGCAAAAAAAAAAAGTTAAGCGATTTCTGTCATCATACACTGAGTGTATCAATGCAGAACTAAATGCAAGATGCCCTTCAGGAGCTGTCTGTTGCTTTAACTAGTTTATAACAGTTTTGTATACAACACACCAGTACTTGCCCACTGGTGATAAAATACTGTACCTGCTCTCTTGCCACTCCTCTGCACAAGCCACTTTGATCATACCTTGGCAATTATTGACACATTTTAAAGCATCTGTTGCATTGAACTCAATTCCAAAACCACGTTCATGCTGTATTCTCAGGATATTATCTCCAAACATCATCTCTGGCAGGGAAGGCATGTGTAATTCTTCAGCCAGTCTGCAAAGAAAAATAACAGTCCAAAAAGGAGAGATCAGTCAGCTAAAGCTGAGCGAAAACAATCTGCGCTTTGGAGTAAGCATTCCGTAAACCATAGTAATCCACAAGACAAACCATCAGTATGTCTTACAAAACTTTGTTACCTTCCCAGTTAATCATTTGACATGAGTTGCAGGGTCACTCATCCTAAGTGACTTTTCCACCCTAAGGTTGTTCCTAAAGCTTGCCCTCTCCATCAGGAGAGTACAAAAGCCTCATATGTATACTGTATAAAAATAAATATATACATACACTGCTTTATGCACACACTGACATCGTTTAGCAACATATACACTTCATACACTTCTGCCATTTCCTCCCTAGCACTAGGGAGGATTACTCATTAAGATTAAAACAGCTTGTGCCATAGCCATTCCACCTGTATTTTTCCACCCTCTTCAACACATTGTGATCATAAGAAAAACGTCTAAAAGGATAAAAGCAATTTCTGAAAGGTTACAGAGGCAACTGATTAATTTAAAATATCCACCATGAAGGAAACAGAGCAAAACAGAAAACATGTATAGCAGGCAGCCTGGTTTCTAGACTGGCAGTTCAGCTCTCTTAAGAGAGAGGGAAAAGTTCACATTCTCCTGAACTTTATTCTTAAGATCTTCAGTTTTAAGAGATAGCATTTTGTGAAATAAATCTTCACAAGTGTTTCAGAAAAAGTGAAGAACTGCAAAACATAGGAAGTGCTCAGCTGAATGCTGAATCCTCTTTACAGAGGAACTGGCAAAACACAGAATTCAAGTTTTCTTACCCACAACTACAGAAACCACAGGACCATTAGGGAAAAGCATCATTGTGTGTATTAGGCACAGAATAAAAACAAGAGTTAGTAACACCAATCCTACATGTCTGGAGGCAGATATGTAGTTTAAAAAAATGCTGTTATAATACACAGAAAATGAAGTTTACTTGGCTTATTATAATGTCGAAACAAAGTGTGAAAATTCACAATAGCTGACTCACGCAAACAAATTACTTTCAAAAAAATGAAGGCAATGTGATATAAGTTATCTTTCACAGATTCCCACATACTTATTCTGGAAACTGAAGCCGAGAATTATCTGTCAAAGCTCAGCTGACAGAGGTCAGCTTGGGGCCCTAACAGCTGAACTGTTCAGCTCCACATTAACAAATCTGACTTAAGCACTCAGTGCTGACACACAGCAGCGTTTCATCCAACGGTTTGACATCAGTGCAAATTACTGCTAAGAGGAGGAAGCAAAGAATCAATTTTTAATGAGATCCTTTATGTTATTATAGAGTAGCTTAGAGGAGTGCGTGGACTACCATGTAAAAGCATCTTAATGGTCCTTAGGAGATTACAAGGAAAAATCAAGCTTCTAGTCCGCGTGTGCCCGACCGCTGAGGGGCAGATCTGCACCACCGACAGCCGTCATTATCGAGGTTCTCACAGCCGCTCGTAACCGGTACCAGCCCAGAGTCTTCAAGAGGGAAGAATAAAAGACACTCGAGGTGCCGGGTACGCTTTGTTGGGGTAACATCCCTCCACCCAGCTACGGTGGTCCCGCTGAGGACCCCCGCCCTCAGGGCCGTGCTCCCGCCTCACCTCTCGGCCTGCGCCGACTTCATGATGTGCGTGCGGGCGGCGCTCAGCTTCCACGGCCCGAAGGTGAAGTCGCGCCGGCTGCTCTGGAAGACGGGGTGCATGGCGAAGGCGGAGAGCGCGACCCCACCGAGGAGAAGGCTGGAAGGGGCAGAGGCAGCGGCTCAACCTAACCTAACCTACCCGCCCTTCCCGGCCCCACCGCCGCGGCCGCGCACCCCTCACAGCAGCGGCGACCCTCCGCCACCGCTGCCTCACCAAACTTCCGCTTCCGGGAACGCGGCGCTGCACGCGCAGGCCGGAAGTCATATGGTAGCGTCGGCGCGTTGCAGGGCGCTGTGCCGGGGGGTGGGCGGGAGCCGCGCTCCGCTTCTCTGCACCGCTCCTGGTGGCGCCCGGCAGGGGAGGGGTCCTTGAAAGTGACCAGGTGCGGCAGCGCTAAGTCCCGCACAGCTACACGGAGCGTTGGAGCTAAGGACACGGGGCACGTGCCTGTCCTTCGCACCTCCGCACACGCCCCGGGTGGCAGCAGCGGCAGCCCCTGCCCAGCGCACGGCGGTGTGCCGGTGCTGGGCGGACGGCCGCGCTCTGCCCCGCGCTGCGCCCGCTGAGGTCTCCCCGTGTAAAACCGGCTCCCGTTGCAGCGGGCAGAGCACCCCCCGTCGCAGCCCGCACCCGGCGGCGGGGGCGGTGCGAGAGGGAGAAAGGAGGCGGCGGGTGGGTGGGGAGAGGGGCGAGCGCGGGGCGGGGGCATGGCGGGGCTCGGCCGCCGACAGCCGGCACCTCCCGCCCTGGCGGAGGCGGCGGAGGGTGAGTGTGCGCGGCGCGGCCGTGCGGGACGGGGCGGGAACCGGAGGAGGCGAGGGATGCGCGGCGTGGCCCGCGGGAAGCGCGCACATCGATTGTCCCTCTCCCGGCCTTTGTTCGCAGCCGGAGGGAGCGCGGGGGCAAAATGGAGGCGATCCCTCCGCGTTGCCCGCCGGTCTTGGGGCGCGTCCTCCTTCGGTCGGGGTGTGGCGGGAACGGGCAGCCCCGAGGAGCGCGCGGCGGCGAGTGTCCTGAGGACAGCTGAGCTGCGCGGCAGAAAGCGTGGCCCCGCAGCGCCTTGGTGAGAGTCGTACGGATACAAAAAAAATGAGTAAAAGATGGCTCTGCGGCCTGACGTTGCGCCCGGGGCCCTGGAAGCCTCCCGGCTGAGAGAGGGGCGGTGGGCTGTGTGCTGAGCGCTGAGATTTCACGAGATTAAGGGTTTGTGGTTTGGTTTTTGTAGGGTGGGCTACAGCTTAGTAGTGCCGGTGCTGAAGGCTGTTTTATCACAGGCCTTTGGCGTTGGCAGTAGAATTGAAGCTAAGGTGATGATGAACACAGAGAGCACGCAGAGAGAATAGGTGAAATGATTCCTGAGCCTTTGGACGTTACTTGGAAACTGTTAAGAGAGAGTCAGCAGGGTTTGAGTAGTCAGACATCACAGACACCAACAAATGCTGTATGTGCAGAACATAGGATAACAATCAGGATCAACTGAGCAAACTTAACAAAACAAAAGTTTATCTTCCTTCAATAAATCACCGAGATTTAGTTACGTTGTTATCATTTCTTCCAGCATAGACATTTAACTGTCTGGTACGGCTTAGAAAAAAATAAGATATTTAGGAAGTTTGTAAATAAAGTGAGTTAACTTTCTTTGTTTCCTCCCCTTCTGCTTGCCTCTTTCAGATAGTTTCTTCCCTTTTCTAGGCTTGGCTTTGCCCCTGACCTCCGGTGTACCCACTGACAATCTCCTGCCCCTTTGGTTTCCCACCTAAAATGGTTTCCTGCATCCTACAGGTAAGGTTTAATTGATGCAGGCAAAAGAGTTTACAATCTTTAGAGAGAGTGTGAAGAAACATTACTGGAAAGTTTCTAAGTGGTGGTGTTCTGCTTCTAGGTGCTCAGCATGTCTTGGCCACTTCTGCTCTGCTCAATCTGACCATGAGCAGCAATTCGTCCCTCAGCAATGGGAATGGTCTGAGAAACCTTACCACGCAGGAAGACAGCGCAGTCAGAGTCACTGAAGCCATTGCTATAATTGTCATTGCTGTTTTCATCTGTTTGGGCAACCTCATCATTGTTGTCACCCTCTATCGGAAGTCTTACCTTCTCACGTTGAGCAACAAGTTCGTGTTCAGCCTGACCCTCTCCAACTTTCTGCTCTCTGTCCTGGTGCTGCCTTTTGTTGTCACCAGCTCCATCAGGCGGGAATGGATCTTTGGAGTCGTTTGGTGCAATTTCTCAGCCCTGCTCTACATGCTGATCAGCTCAGCCAGCATGCTTACTCTTGGGCTCATAGCCATAGACAGGTAAGTGGCTTTTTATGATGAGCAGTAACTGGTTGCTTGGTCACTCCATAGGGTGACTTGTTGGCTATTTGTAGGCTGGAGAAGCACTGCCATGGATGACGCTGCATGCTGCTGCAGTGTTATTTTCCTTCAGTTCCCTGTGAAACTTTCACACAGGGCAGAAGAAAGCGTTGTCATTGATAATGTAAAAAGCTGACCTGCATCTAGCTATTTTTAAAGGAAACACTGCTCTAGTAATATATTACTTGAAAGACAAGAAGATTTAAAATTCACACCCAGGGACAGATTTAATAGATACATGTGCGCCTTCAGCCCAGTTTTACAGTCTTCCTTGGACAGCTCTGTATTCTTACATGCAATTATTTTTAACAGGTTTCCCTTTAAGAATAATTCACTGTGAGGTTTATAGAAAAACATATGTTGATGTTTGGAGAAAAGAGCTTATTCTATAGATAGTACTATGTATCAACATCATTAAAATATGATTTTTGCTGTTCTTCATTTGTACTCCTGTTAACTTTTTTTTTCTTTGTTCACCAGGTACTATGCTGTCCTTTACCCTATGGTATACCCAATGAAGATTACAGGCAACAGAGCAGTGGTGGCTCTCGTGTATGTGTGGTTACATTCCCTCATTGGCTGCCTCCCTCCCCTTTTTGGCTGGTCGTCTTTGGAATTTGACCAGTTTAAGTGGATGTGTGTGGCAGCCTGGCACAAAGAGGCTGGTTACACTGCCTTCTGGCAGGTCTGGTGTGCGTTGCTTCCTTTCATGGTCATGATGATATGCTATGGGTTCATATTTCGCGTGGCTAGGATTAAAGCCCGCAAAATCCACTGTGGCAGTGTTGTCATTGTGGAAGAGGACTCCCAGAGGAACGGGAGGAAGAACTCAAGCACTTCCACGTCCTCTTCAGGAAGCCGAAGGAACGCTTTCCAAGGGGTTGTCTACTCTGCCAACCAGTGCAAAGCTTTCATAACCATCTTGGTTGTCATCGGTGCTTTTGTTCTTACATGGGGACCTTACATGGTAGTAATTACATCAGAGGCGCTTTGGGGAAAGAACAGTATTTCCCCTGCCTTGGAGACATTAGCTACGTGGTTGTCCTTTTCCAGTGCCATTTGCCACCCATTAATTTATGGCCTGTGGAACAAAACAGTGCGCAAGGAACTTCTAGGAATGTGCTTTGGGGATCGGTATTACCGTGAGTCGTTTGTTCAGCGGCATAGGACCTCGAGGTTATTCAGCATTTCCAATAGGATCACAGGTAAGACATTCTTAATGCCATTAAGAGCAGTTCTTCATACCTGTGTCTAGTTGGTGTGTTTCAGAACTCTGTAAACAAAGCGGGATGTTTCTGGAGCTTCCAGCTATCTTGTTTGGCTTATCGCAGAAACTTGAAAGGAGAATGTATTTTTTGTGGGAGATAACCTTGTCCTCTTAGCCCCATAGATTTTTCCCCTGAAAAAATAAGAAGTAAAATTAATCTCTCAAAATCTTCTCGTGTAACTGCTGTTTTGTTCTATCAAGATTTAAGCTCTACTGACAGCATGTTTTGAGAGGTGGTTGAATCACCTCCTGTAGAGATTTTAAAGAACCATGTTGATATGGCACTGAGGGGCATGGTTTAGTTGGTGTGGTAGTGATGGGTTGATGGTTGGGCTGGATGGTCTTAGTGCTCTTTTCCAACCTTAAGATTTTGATTTTGCCACATATATTCCATGCTAGCTGTACACTGTAACTCTTTGGGATTCGTGGAAGTTATACTGGTCTTATTAGATTGCAATATTTCTGTAAACTCAGATTTTGTGATTGTGAAGATCCTAAATGCTGTAAAACTATGTAAAGTAGTAAACCTATTTGGTGTGTCCCTTACTTTGCAGTCTGAGGGCTTCAGCTGCTCAGAACTTCTTTATTAAGTAGTAATGCAATGCAAATGTTTTATTTTTTTTTTTAATTTTTATTTTTATCCTTTTTCTAGTCCTGCTTAGAATCTTCCAAAAATAAGGCATTTTCATAGGGTTCCCTGGGATGTGCCATACAGAGGTGATAACTAAAGTTACTTAATTGGGAAGGAAGGGAAGAGTAGCAAGACGTGCTGCCTTTCCTACAACCTGGAGTCACAGGAAGGAGTTGTGCAGCTGCATCACACCACAAGCTGCAAGAGATTTCTAATGCTCCTCCCTTTGCCAAGTCTATATCCAGGAGATGCTGTGGATGAGTATGTTGGGAACTGAGGCAGGAGGGATAGGAAAACTTTCTCTTTCCAAGTGATAAGAAACTGATGATAATTTCAAGCGTATCAGGTGTACCAGCTGGATGGTGACAGGAAAAAAAAGTATCTTTATGCAGGATCCAAAGACAGCACTTACGTAAGAATCCTAGATTCTCCTCTTTCCCATATTTGAGGATTTGAAAGAAGCCAAATCTCCCAGTGCCCCAGTCTCGCTATTAGATTTCCTGCCATGCTAATGGCTTGCTGCATCTGCTGGTGGCTACCAGGTTGTTCTCTGGCTAGAAGGTGTTTGGCAATTGACCCCATCTCTCTGGGTGTATGTGCTCAGTGTTTAGCCTGGCTTCTTGATAAAAACATGTGCAATTGCAAAGGGAATGGGAGAGAGATGGTGTGGGTAGCAAAGAGGCTTGCCATATGGAAGGACTCCAAAAGTACTTGAAAGCTGCTCGCCTTGTATTTCTACTTGTGAGATGGAAGCTCCAGATGCTGCGCACTCTGAAAGAACAGTAAGTTTTACAGATACAAGAGTAAATGAGTTGGTAGAGTCCGAGTTACTATAAGTTTTTACTCTTAATGTACCCTTAACCATCCATTGAGTAATGAGAATGAAAATCTTTTGCAGATTTGGGACTATCCCCTCATCTCACTGCCCTCATGGTAGGTGGGCGGCCATTAGGAAACAGCAGCAGCACGGGAGACACAGGTTTCAGCTGTTCTCAGGATTCAGGTAAATAAAGGCTCTTGCTTTCTTTTCTTGGGCAGAAGTTTGCACTTGTAACTTGGCAGAACTCTCTGGGATAATCTGTGTTTACATACTGAGATGTCCCTTGATGGGTGGAAAACTTGAAGCATCTGTTCCAGCTGTCACAACAAAACTGCTGCAGTGCTTTTCCTTCCATGCACTCATTATATCTGTTTGCAAGGAATAATGATCCTTCCTTGGTAACACTTCCTGGGAACAGGGCATACTGCTTATGCTTTTCTCCTTAGTTTCTGTCATTCTTACTGAATTTTTCCTGTATCCACAAGGATCAGAGAAACAAAGTACCATGGAGAATGCTTCTCTGATTCCTAGTTTGTAATAGGCATTATTGCATTGACTCTGCAGACTAAATATAACTGCTTCAGATGGTTTCAGCTTGTGATTGTGTCACAACTTAAGATCTCTCAGCTGAAAGTAGTTTGGATAAAGGAAAAAGAGTTCTGCCAGTAGTTTTCTATCCAAAACTTAACTAGATTCTTCTGGTGATCATTTCAGCTACCGCTCCTTAACTGAACTGTAATTAACTTAAAGAGTAGTTCTTCTTTAGAAACACCAGAGGGTGATCTTTTAACAACTGCTTGGTGCTAGGGGTTTGTTTCTTACATTTCTAAAGGAAACCTAAGGAGCTGGATTTTATTCAGGTAGTGATTTTTATGCTGGTATTTTTATGCCTGCTGTGAGTATTCTGCAACTGTATGTGACAAATGAGGGTAACGTGTGAAGCCTGTTCTTGTTTGAAATCATTGTGTTTTACCATCAATTGAGGAATGACACTGAGCAGTCTAAACTAACAAACCAAATTTGTACCTATGGCTATTAGAAGTTGGGCTTCAAAGAAGGAAGCATGTCTTATCTTGCTAGTAGCAACCTTCCTTTGTATGCTGGTACCTTTGGAGATCAGTAGGAGTCGACTATTTTCAGGAGGCAGGCTCAACCCCAATTTATCCACAGAACAACTCAGAAAGTTGCTAGCTTGTTTTGTGCTGTGTGTTAGAACATCGGCTCATTCTCTTGTGAGCTTGAGGGAGTCATAGGGCAGAACACAAATTTCACTTTATATCAGGAACTGAAACTTTGAGTCAATTCTTTGTCAGCCAAGACAATGGAGAAGTCTAGGTATGTTATCTAGAGATACATTTCCAACAATGTCTTTTTCTCACTTTCTGTAAAATTGGCACTGGAACACTTCCTTATTGCAAAAAGGAGAAATTTGGGAACCAAAACCATTGAAATGAGTGAAGAGGGACGTTAAGTCACCATCTGGAGGAGTTAAGAAACCTGTGAAGACTCTTTGTCTTAGCCTGGTGCTATGTGAAAATAGTAATAAAGAACACACATAAGGAATCTGTGCCTTACAACACTGGCTTCTCTGAGGGCTGCTCACTCAGCATTGCCTTGGCATCTCCCCTGATTGCTTGCTCTGCCTCCCCCTTGTACAGCAAAGACACCAGCCTCACAAGAGATGACTAAGCTGTGGTCTTGATGTTTGAGTGAAAGTGTTGCAGAGATGCTGAGATAAATTTCCTTCTGCTTGTACACTGTTTTACATTGAAAAGTTGCAATGCAAATAGGGAGAGGTGAAATAAGAAGATGACTCGTAAACTGAAAATTAATTCATTGTATGAAAATTATTTCCAGCTAGCAACCATATATTTTTTTTCCTAAGATACACTTAAAGAAAATCGAAATAGGTTGTCAGGAACTAAATTGTAGAGGAAAATTCTCCAATTCAGATTTCCATTGTGATCTGATTACAAGCATGACATTTGGCAGCTGTGGTTGTCTGCCCCTCGGGTAGCCATCCTTAACCTCTGTCCTGATCAGATGTGATAACTTCCCTCAGCTGTACCCTTTATTTACAGAAGCAAGGTTTCGCCTTGATTGATGTTATAATCTCTGCAGCTGAGTGTTTTGGAGCTGCTTGAGGTTTTATATCACTAATGAGAAAAGAGTTCCAAATCCTTTCAATGAAAATTCTAACCACGTTCATTCTGTGTGCAGTGTGTAACTAAAAATAAAAGGTGCCCACAAAAGCTGGGTTTAGACATCTTTTGAAGGGACTGTTGCAGACCGAAAAGATTTTGGCACTGCTTAACACTTGGTTCCTCTCTTCATTCATGTGATTTTTGCTACTGTTTCTGAGTATTGCTCTTTTTCATTTGAGAATTCTTGCTTTGTTTCAGGAACAGACACAATGCTTCTTGAAGACTATAGCTCCGATGGCCCTTCTCTCCCACACTGTGTCTGTCCTCCTCGAAGAAGGAGTTCAGTGACATTTGAAGATGAAGTAGAGCAAATTAAAGGTGGGCTTAGGGGTAAGTATGAAAATGCTCTGAACAAAATGTATTACCTTCTCAGGAAGCCTCTCAGGACCTTTAGAATTGCCTGTCTAGTAACTGTTCACCTTGAGACAACTGACACCTAATGCAAGTGCAGCACAGAGTTAAGAGTAAGTCTTTCTTCCAGTTCTGAAGCAGCAACAGGCAAGGACAAGAGTTAGAAGCTGGGGTTTCCTTCATGCCCAGCATCAGTGTTGCACAGCGGTATCCTCTATGCACCTCTACTTATCCAGCTGCTCCTGTAGTCTGTTTTATGTTTCTCAGGGAGCACATTTTCCTGCCTTCATACTTTGATTCTGTTAATACAGTGCTTCACATTTGCTGCCTACTCTCAACTTTCTCATTCATGGCCTTAAAATCCTTCTATTTATAGACTTTATTCATCTAAATATAATCGTGTTGTTTCTATTTTTGTTTGTTTTTAACTTTATTGCCTGAGCACCTTTCCGAGAAGATACAGCTGGAAATAGATGATTCATGTGCCAACTTTTTTTCAGTCAGCTCATGTTGATACTGTGGTGATCTGTAAGTGTTGCAGGGTTAGTTTAATGTAGGCTGATTGTTGTGGGAGTATGAACTAGAAGTCTTGTTAATGAATGACTGAATTTACTAAATATAAATTATTGTGGTCAGTGCACAAATGAGAATACCTCAAAGCATTGAGTAACGATAAAACCTAGCACACTTTTACAATTATGAATTAAATAAGTGTGTGCATGGATTAGAATCATAGAATGGCTTGAGTCGAAAGGGACTTTGAATATCAACTAGTTCCAACCCCACTGCTGTGAGCAGGGCTGCCACCCACCAGCTCACACTGCCCAGGGCCCCATCCAACCTGACCTTGAATGCCTGTGGGGATGTGGCATCCTCAGCCCTATGAGCAGCTGTGCCAGCACCTCATCACCCTCTCAGTGAAAAAATTCCCCCTCGCATCTAACCTAAATCTCCCTTCTTTTAGTTTTAAACTGCTTCCCCTCATCACATTAAGAAAATCATTCAACACGTGCTTAAGTGCATGTTTAATTTTCAATTATCAACACTTTGTTTCATCAGATCACTTTTTCTTTTTCCACTTGAATTGGAGGGAATCTCTTGACCTACAGTTGTGCTGAAGCTTTGTGTTCATCAGATGGTTTGGAAATGTTTGGGTATTCTTGGTAAAGGTGCTGTGTTGGGTAGTTACTTTACAGAAGGTGCTGTCATACCTTTAAAAAAGAATGATATTGAAATGTTTGCATAGCCAATGCTATTTGTTCTTATATACTACTCTTTTTTTACCTTTCAGAAACTGCAAAGAATTCTGTTCTTCATGTAAAAGCTGATGTTCATAAATCTCTGGACAGTTACGCATCCAGTTTAGCAAGAGCTATTGAAGCTGATGTGAAGATCAGCTTGTTTGGGGAAGGTGCTTTACCAGGAGCTCTGTTTCCTGTGCGGACTCTGCCAGGAGGCAGTATGAACACACGGCGTGCCATCAGGCCCCATGCTGGCCAAAGACTTCAGCTTCAGAGCATTGATGAAGGGAATATTTGACAGAACTAGATGAAAATAACTCAATGAAGCCACTAAGCAGGACCTAGCGCGTCTGTTATTGTTTTAACAGAAACAGGATACCTCGTTGGGACATTTTCAGTGTTTTTTGAATGTCATTTGAATTTTAGTACTTGCATCAGCATTTTGCAGCAGTATTTACTTACTGTTTAGGGTGCTATTGGACTCCTTTTTGACATGTCTTAAACCTGTCACGCAGAGCATGGGAACACACTTTTTGGTTTTGTCAACCAAATCACGAGTCCATTGAATCATATCGTCTCTTTTTGGCCAAAGCTGATACAGAAATGAAAAATGAAAAGTACGTGTGGTGTTTAATAATTGTAGTGACCCTTTTCTGAACATTTGGATCATCCATTTATTCTTGATAGCATGAGTGTACTGATGAGAGTTTGTACGTTGGATACTATACACGGTCTTAATTTTAAGGTTCCCAAAGGATAGAGCATGGACTTCACTAAGGGATAACAATTGAGCTCATGTACATTATGATTCCTCTTACCCTTGCTAGGAGATACTTCTGGCTGTTTGTCAGAACTATAGGTGCAAAACTGAATTGTACGTTGCTTCTGCTTTACAAGACACTAGCTTCTCCAGGTGTAGTGGGTGAAAGCAGACTGGTGTTGGAAGCATCACAGAGATATTTGAGTAAGGCATCGTTGCAGAGTTCTTAGTTTCTCTGAGAACTGCAACTCTCTTCCCTGGTTTTGCTTTTACTAAAAGAGCACCCTACAGCCGCAGGAAGCTTGACAGGACATAAATAAGGTATTATCACTTTAATCATATGTGCAGAATTAATCTTTTCTATGGAAGGAAGTTCTGTGGGTTATTTTTTAATCACGAGAGAACATAGTACTTAATAGTTACCTCAGTGCATATATTTTTTGGAGTTTGAGTTCATTAACATCTAGAATGAGGCCATTTAGCACTTAACATTGCACCTTACATGTTCTAAGCACTGTACAGACTTTACCTTGTTAGGCCTGTGTGAGGGTTGATCAGCCTTGCTTGCCAAAGGAGAGGAATGCAGAAACAGTTAAGCCAGAAATGAAAGCAGCTGCAAGGGTAGAAAGATCTGTTATGAAAAGAGGGATGAAGTGGATCTTATGAGAATGCCCAGCATGAGGAACCTCTCTGTGCCTTCCTAGGCTGGACCCTTTCTTCCTTTATGGAGGTTACTGCCCTGCCTTAATGCTTATTTCAGGATGGATCAGTAGGATATCCATTTCTTGAGGTTGAGCATTGGTAGCAAATGGACCTATGGACCAAGGACTTATATTTGTTTACTCCATGTCTGCTCCCCACTGTCCCTCATTTGAAGTGTTTCTGTTTTTTTTTCTTAGAAGCAATCTGCATTTTGGCAGCAGATTCTTTGGAAATTGGAGGCAGACTGTTTACATCTGGGCAAAAATTATGTCTGCTTGCAACTTGCTCAATGGTACAGAAACAAAAAAATAGGTTTTGAGGTAGAGCCTCAGCTCTGTACTGAATTTATACATTCTGTTTGTCCATCTTCTCAACTCAGAAATACATTCCAGCACAAGCTTACATCTGTCTGTGGATAAAGTGGCTTGTCTTTGAACTAGCCTGAATCCATGACATTCCCACATAAGATTTAACTGCATGCTTACAATTCAGTACATGGTTTACTGATTAAGAACAGGCTCTTAAAGCAAGACCACTTAAGCACCATAAGATGGCTCTTTGAATAACGCAGAATGAAATGAGCTGTGGACTGGATGGAGAACTGATGTGCTAAGCAGCAGTGCATGCGTACCAGCTCTGCATTCCTGTTTTTTTTCTTTTTGTTTTTAATTTTCTGCAGTGGGGCACTTCAGAACCCAGATTCCACTGTTTGCCAGGAAATGCTCTGTGCTGAGGTTCTTACTGCTGTGATTAATACTACAATCATAGTTATTCATAGTGGTCAGCACTCCTTAATGTGTGTGCTTCCCTCAGAGGGCTTTAAGTGCTTTATCTGCATCCTTTTTTTTTCTACATTCCTGCTTCCAAACAAGTTGAGCAAAAATGTCAGAAAAGTTATCAGTAAATATGGAAGGTGAGTGTAATCAGTGCTAGGCCAAAAACAGTGGGGTTTTTTTGATGTTGTTTTTTTTTTTTTTTTTTAGGAACAAAAGTTTTCATGTCACATGTGAAAGCACAAAATCACCTGTGTTATGTAGAAAGGACATTTTTCACAGTGATACCGAGCCAAATTCAGTCTTCAGGCAGGTCAAGTCTGCTGCTGTTCACACCAGTACTGAATTGGGCTCTCAGTGTTCATGTCACTAATCCATTATTTAGTATGAATGTTGTTAATATTTTTGCTAATCAATTATAGCTTCTCTGTATCCCTGTTATTACCAGCATCGTTTTCTCACTTGTCATGAGTTAAAGCAGTAACTAAGGAACGCACGTGGTTTGTAAAATTGTATCCCTCGTCTTAAATACAAAAGAAAGAAAAAGAAATTTCTCGTGCTTCAAGGTGTTCGTTTATACTACTGTTGATTGTGACTTCAAGCTATCTAGAATGGTTTTATGCTAAAAATATATCGAGCTTAGTGTATGAACTTGGCAGCGCTGGCAGCTGGGGTCTGTGCACAGAGGTGGGAGAGTGCTGTGGTGGGTCACGGCATCTTAATGTGTTTGTTGATCAAACTGTTGATGTGGCAGATGGAGTGTCTTCACGTAATGATTTTATTTATATTTTTCTCACCTGGGGCGCGAGTGGCGGCAGCGGCACGCTGCTGAGGCGGTCGTTGGCGCGCCGGCAGTCCCGCGCCAGCCAATGGCAGCGCGTCTTCTCCTCCCGCCCTGTGGTGAGGGCGGGGCGAAGTCTACCCCGTCCTGATTGGGAGGCCCACCCACAGGCGCTCGGTATGATTGGTCGGTTTGCAGGCTGGGGGCAGGACTTCTGTGTAGGAATGGAGGTGGTTGTGTGTGCGGAGCACGGTGAGGGGCGATGGGTCGTGGTGGGGGTGTTGTTATGGGAATGTTGGTGTATCTCATTCGTCCCGCTCTTCTCCGCCCTGCAGGCTCCCTCTGCCTTCTGAAGACCGGTGTCCGCGATGGCCCCAACCAGGGGAAGAGCTTCTACGTGTGCGGAGCGCAGGGTCCGGCGCCGTGCGGCTTCGTCCAACCGGCGGAGTGTGTGCAGGGCCCGAGGGCGGGAGGAGCCGCGGGGCTGAGGGAGTCCGAGGGCTTTGGGTGTTGACTTCAGGGAATGGAGCGCGGTGTCAGGAGCTCTAGGCTGTATTTTCTCCACCAGATCTTTGAGAAGTGTTTTGTCCCAAGTCGGTGTTCTGGCTGTCGCTGTACCTTTGACAGCTTGTGTTGCGTTTATTCTTCCTTTCTTTTCCTTTCTTCTTTTCAGTATTCCTGCTTCGTACTGTTTGATCCATGAGGGGTACATGGTGGAGCTGCAAATCCTGGTTCCACAGCAGCAAGGGGATGAGTACCAGTAAGTGCCTCTAAGTGGAAGCCGAGGTTGGCTGTATGGATGTGGACAGCTGGAACTGTGTGGGGATGGCTGATCTGCACTTCCCCTCTAAAGTGGCATCGGGCCTTGAGGCCTTTGCTTGGTCTTTTTCAAAACATTTATTATTTTTATTATTTTATTATATATGTTATAACATACATGCTATATATGCAGTTATATGTATCTGAGTGATCCATTAACATTTCTTTTTAAGAGAATTAAACGTTGCTTTGTTGGGTTCATCAAAGTTTCCTACTGACTGCATCAAATTCAGCAGTAAGACTCACATTGAGTTCTTGCAGCTGACTTTGTCTGCCAGTATTTAAAGCATCTCTCCTGAGTCTGTCATAGAATCGTAGAATGGGTTGAAAGGGACCTCACAAGTCATCTTGTTCCAACCCTTCTGCTCTGTAGAGTTGCCAACCACTGGATCAGACTGCCCAGGAACCAAGCCTGCTTGGCCTTTGATGCTTCCAGAAATGGGTCATCCACAACCTCTCTGGACAGCCTGTGCCTATGCCTCACTACCCTCTGCGTGAAGAGTTTCTTTGAAACATCTAAGCTAAACCATGTCTTTTTCAGTTTAAATCAATTCCCTCTCATCCTATCACTATCTACTTGTGTAAAAAGTCAGTCCCCCTCCTGCTTGTTAGCTCCTTTCAAGTATTGGAAAATTGCAGTGAAATCTCCCCAGAGCCTTTTCTGTGCTAAACAATTCCAGTTCCCTCAACCTCCCATCATAGGGGTGCTCCAGCCCTCTGACCATTCTCAGGGCCCTCCTCTGGACTCCCTCTTAACAATTTTACATCCTTCTTGTACTTCTGAGGGTACAGGCCTGGACACTACTCCAGATGGAGCCTCACAAGGGCGGAGTACAGGGGGACAATCTCCTCTATCATCTTGCTGGCCACCTCTCTTTTGATGCAGCCTGAGATAGCATTGGCCCTCCAGGCTGAAAGCTTACACTGCTGGCTCACTCCAGCTTTACATCCACTAGGACCCCCAAGTCATTCTCAGTAGGGCTGCTCTTAAGGAGTTCATCTCCCAGTCTGTAGTCATATCTAGGATTGCCCCAACCTGAGTGCAATGCAATGCTCTTCACCTTATCAGACCTCATTAGGTTCTCATTGGCCTGCTTTTCAAGCCTGTCCAGGTCTGTGGATGTTATCCCTTCTCTTGTATTGCCTACACCACTCAGCTTGCTATCATCAGCAAATTTGCTGAGCATGTGCTCAATCCCACAATCTAAGTTGTTGGTGTGGTATAATGGTAGAATAGCCATATTCTCATGCCTAGAAATCGCTATACTTTGAATGCATTGGGCATAAGATAGTATTTTTACTTCAGCAACTTGTAGCACACCTTTAGCTTTTATTTTAAGATTTAAAATGAGCCAGTGGCTCAGAAGAGATTTTAATGCAGCTTTTCAGTACTTGAAAAGAGCTTATAAGCAAGAGGGGGACTGACTTTTTACATAATAATAGTGATAGGATAATAGGAAATGTCTTTAAATTAAAAGGGGAGATTTTGATTACATATTAAAAAGAAATCTGTTATTCGTGGTGGTGAGGTCCTGGCATGGGCTGCCCAGAGAAGGTGTGGATGCCCCATTCTTGGTGGCATTCAAGACCAGGTTGGATGGGGCCCCGGGCAGCCTGATCTGGTGGGTGGCAAACTTGTCCATGGCAGAGGGTTGAAACTTGATGATCTTTAAGGTCCGTTACAACCCAAGCCATTCTGTGGTTCAAAACAAACTCCCATACCTTAAGTAAGTATATTCAGAGAATGATAATTTTGTAGCAAGCTTTGTTACCATCATTCATGATTTTTGCTAAGCAGAAATCTGGATGTAAAGCTCCCATCAAGTGATATTTTCTGTGCCATGCTATTTTTTAAAGAACAGCTAGAGCTCCTCTCAAGGCACTTTCACTTCAAATCTTGCTTTATTCTTTGGTAGGTTGTTTTACCGATGCGTTAATAGTAAATTGAACGGGAAGAAATGGTGTGGAAGTGTGCCGTGGCAGGTACGAGTGTTTCATTTATATTGCAGGATCAGCTTATTCCAGCATGACTTCATTCTGACTACTGTAATTGCCTCCAAGGTCTTATAGTAGAAGACTTTGTATTTTCTAGCTGAAAACCATATCAGTCCGTTGTTCTCCATTTGAAACTTCTTATTTCTAAATTGTATGAAGTAATCACTGATCTTCAGTCTTCCGAAAAACAAATGAACAAAAAATAACACAAAAATAACCCTTGGGTTTGCTTTCCAGCCTCCCTTTGTTCCTGAGAGTGGTGCTGTTAGGACTTGATCCCCAGACACCATGGGAATAGCTAAGGTTCATAGGTTCATAAGGTTGGAAAGGACCTATAAGATCTAGTCCAACCATCCTCCTATCACTATCCCTACCCAACTACTACTAAGGCAGCAGGAAAACAACAGTGTTGTTTTGTTTTCCTTGCAAAATATTTATCGTGTCCTTGTTAAAATTGTTGGATGGATGATGTTCATAGAGAATGAAGCCTTGCTTGAAGTAATTGGATTGTGACTACAGTTAGCAAGCTTTATTACTGGTATGTTAGCACTTACTTTACTTCTGTGTGTTGCAGGATTCAAAAGCTACCAAAGCATCAAAAAAGTTAGAATCTCAGCCCAACAAGGCACCTGTCTTCAATCCCAGTGGCCAAAGAAATCCATTCAAAGTGATAGACAAGAATTGTGAAGCATCATCTTGGAAACAAATTAAGCAAGGCAATGGAGAGGAAAGTAAAGCAAGAGGAGTTCAGGTAGAGAAGGATAATGTGGTGGAGTCACATAAAGAAAAGAAGTCCACATCTGATTCCTCCACAGAGAAGGAACATCAAGAAAGGCTTAAAAATGAAAAGAGACAATCCAAGGGAGGTTGGAGTTATCCAGAACTTAAGGAAAGCACGGTGTCTGAATCTAAACTTTGTCCTTCTGAGACTTGGAAAGGGAAAAGCACCCATCAGAATAAAGAGAGGCATGGAGGAAGTGGCAGGGAATCCAAGAAATCTGAATGTGTGGAGAAAGAGCCAGGTGGCAGATCTGAACTCTTCCCAGTCAGTCTTGAAAAGCAAAGTACAAGTAGCAAGCTTCCAGAGGAAGAGCAGTTCAGGGATAAAAGCTTAAAAAACTGTGGGGATAGAGAAACCAGAGAGAAAGAATACATTGGTGGAAAGAATAGAGAGATGAAACCAGTACCTAAGGAAAACATGACTTCTACAACAGTACCACCAGTAGTATCACAACAGGCTCTCCTGAAGCAAGGAGCAGGGGCAGCACTGTCCAAGACACAAGTCAGGCTACGTCTGGAGCAGCCTGCTGATGAAGTTTCTGACAGTGACAGTGATGAAGTAGTACTTGTTTATTCCTCATCAGATGAAGGTGAACCTGAGAAATCAGTTGAGAGTTTGCAACCAAGAGGGGTTCCTGAAGGAACATCAGGAAAATGTACCCAGGAGACATCTTTGCTAGGAGCTGCAGCACCACTTCACGTGGAAGGGCCCCAAGACCCTAAGGCTCTTCGTAACCATCTTGAAACCCAGCTGAGGCAGAAGAAGGTCACTCATTTTACCTCTTATTCTTTATTTTGTTTTGTTCTCTTTTCAGGGTGACTTCCTTCACTTGTGACAGCGATCAGAATATTATATCCCCACAGAGTAGGACTTCTGAAATATTTGAGCATATGGGAGAGTGAGTCGTAAGGGGGAATGAAAAAAGCATCCCAGGTTTTTTAAGCTCCTTACATGACAATGGCCCCCTCACATAACCATCTGTATTTGGGTTTGCTTAATTTTAACTTGCCTGAGTTTGTGTCTACCTCATACTTAGTTTGTGTAAGATGTAGCTATGCAGCCAGCTTAGCCTGTATAAATAATGTGTTGGTTTTTCACGGGCTTGCGTAGGAAGAGTGATCTAGCCACAAAAGCTAAGATTAAATAAACTTTGTATAGAGATGTGCAAGTAGCTTGGTTGCTTTGTGAGATGTTAAGATCATCTGAGCCACTTGATTAACTGATCATCCTGTTTCGTAGGAAGACAAGGGGGAGCCCTGCATCTTTCCATCTTTTCTAAAGTGTACTAATGGCTAATTTCCCTTCTGCTAAAATACCATTCGGTAACACTAAATGGCACCTAAATGCTTTTGGAGGTTGTAGAACTGCATTCAAATATGAATTACTGTGGTAGAGGATGAACATTTTTGAACCTCTGACTCCTTGATTGTACTCTTCATGGCAGAAAGCTTCATAAAACACATTTAAGTTCTGGATTATTTTTTTTTGCAGACTACCTTGGCTACAGTGAACATTCAGGTACTGCCAGACAAAGGGCAACGGTTAGTAAAGCAAGTACAGGACTTGGAAGCTGCGCTCAGTGCTCTTAACATTTCAACAACGGATGCTACAGAAAAAGGTAGGGCTATTTTTTTTCCCCCAGACCTTTGCAGAAAGTTTTGTTTCTCTGAGAATTTGGCAGTTAAGGTTTAACTTCAACTTACAGTGCGGAGCCAAGCTGCTTATGCATATGCATTAGGCTGGTTTTGGCTGCAGTGTCTGAACATTTAAGTTAACATGAGCAAGGTAAGCAACTCCTGGTATCTCACAGGCCATCAGACAACAAACAGTCACAGTGCCTTATGCAATATCTGATTTTAAGCAAGATTCCTTCTCTAGGAAGGAGGGAACAAGTCAGATTCCTTGAGCCATTTGGTTTTGAAAGATGCTTCTGACAGGAACTATGGAACGCTACAAACATCATGCACAGCTGACCTTGTGTTGGCACTAATCTGATCATAGTTGCAAAGCTCATTGTCTTTGTATAAACCATATGTGGAGGCCTGAGCTGAACTGCATTGGCTAAGAGCATGCATGTGAACAGCTGTGGTGGCTCAGCCAATGTGATAACCCACTACCCTGCTCTAAGATCCCTGTGGCCAGTTAATAACCTTTCACAAGCTATTGGGCTAAATGAAGACCTGCTTTGGGCTGTTAAGCAAGGCTATAAGGTCAACTGCACAACCCTTTCACCCTCCAATTCCTTTCTTCTTAAGGGGAGAACATTGCAAGCAGTGGCCGTTGTGAGGAACCTTTGCCTAACTCATTCAGCAGACCAGGTGGCACGAAGCTGATAACACCACTGCCTCTTGGGGATCATAAGGCAGGGACCTCTTCAGGCTCACACAGTCACCCCTCTGCTGCTGCCTTGGGTTCCAGTGAATATTTTGGCCGTGGTTTTGGAAGTAAGTATGGAAAGCCTGTTCATTAAAGAACACTGTCAAGGACTGGGCCTGACAGAATCCTGCAGACTGTGGATAATGTAACAGTTACTAAACCTTTTCTGTTAGCATGAGCTGCCTAATTTCCTCTGAGCATCTGTAGCTACTAAGATAAATGCCTAAGATGAAAGATCTCCAAGGGAGAGTTAGCCTTGTACAAACACTTTATGTATAATTCTTCATCTTTTCAGTGAACTCTGGTGTGCAGAATCTGTATGGAGGAAGAATGACAGAGGACCGAATCAGAGCCGTACACAGTGCAACAAGTGATGCTATTAATCACCTTCACAAATCTCTAGAATCCTGTCCTACAGAGCAGACAGTAGCTGAGGATCCCCCTGGTTTGAAAGTAAGTTGACGAGGATGGATTGTAGTAGGACAGTTAACTGGATGATTGGCTACAGGAAGCAGAAGAGCTTGAACTCTGTAAAATGGTTCCTTCCAATTCTGTTTCATCCTCTCAGGTTCCGTTGCTGCTGCACCAGAGGCAAGCACTTGCATGGCTGCTCTGGAGAGAGAGTCAAAGGCCATGTGGAGGAATTCTGGGTGAGCAGCAGAATGGGGAAGTACCTTTTTGAGAGGAAGATTTAGGACAGCCAAAATTTAGCACGTAACTTACTCTGAGGCCGATAACCTGATTTTGAGCTGATTTTGAAGATGTGTAGAGGGGCTATTAACCCGTTATTATACTGTATCCTGAAATAGATGTGTTTCTGTTTTCAGTATTGCCAGGGTGTTTTCAGTTCTGGTAGTTCAGTGTAGATCTGAGTTAAGGAGGCTCATTTCTGCAGGTCATCGTAACTTGCATGTCTCTCTTTCCAGCGGATGACATGGGCCTGGGGAAGACTCTGACAATGGTTGCTCTAATTCTAACCCAGAAGCAGACAAAGACAGAGAAGGGAAGCAAGAACTCAGAAATGTGGCTGTCCAAAAATGGTACAGAATTATTTCTATCTTACAATACATACCTTCTGATGTAATGCCATTTGAAATTCAGAAGGCATTTTGGTTATAAGTTGTATAGGTTAAAAACTATTAAACCAATAAACTCTATATTTACTTCCCTTCTGTAGGAGCATTCCATTAGAGGTAATGTTTAATGTACTCCCTTGCAAAACCTTTCTCTTGATCTGAGGCACTGAGCATGCAGGATTTTCCAACCCATTCCTTCATGTAGTCCAGGCATTTTAATTGTTTATTTTACCAAATCAGATAAAAACTGCATATGCTGTTTTGAAAAACTGTTGAATATTTGCATAATTTTCTTAGCATGAGGACTTTAATTACTCCTCACCCCTCCCCTCCATGACTGATCTTTTTTCCTTCCCTTCATAAAATTATTTTTTTATTCATGGAGATACAGGAGTTAAAGGGTTTTTTTTTTTTTGTTTTAAAGAAAAGTTGTTGTTTCTGTGTCAGCAACCTGTCACTGTCCCCATATTCATATAATTACTTGGACTGCATTTTTGTGTTTTGAAAGTTCGCTTGGCGAAACAAACAGCTGTGGGTTTTTTTGTGTGTTTTTGCTTGTTTGTTCATTTTTTTAACATGGCTCTAAATGGTGACATATTGGTTCTTCTAGAACAAGAAAGAAGTGTTTATTTGAAACCATTTTCTGATAAGGGATTAATTTCCTGACTTCTAATCTTGCTGTTTATTAAAAATGCCCAGATTTATAGCATAACTCTGAATGGATAGTGGTGCTTTAATGTCTTAAGTAGAATTCTTTTCATCCCCAAACTAACAGTCTCCAGGAATGCAATATGGAGATATCTGCTTCAAAAATTAATCACAGAAAAGTGGACCAATTTTCTTAACTGTCACAACTGTCCAAGATTTCATTTTTGTAGAGAAACGTGAAGATGCTAAAACCTGCCTGCGCTGTTTTCCTGCAGATTCTGCTGTTATCCCTTCATGCAGCACTTTGATAATTTGTCCTGCATCCTTGATCCATCACTGGAAGAAAGAGATTGACAGACATGTGAGCTTTGGAAAATTGAGGGTCTACTTGTACCATGGACCAAATCGAGATAAACATGCGGAGGTGTAAGTGCTGAACTGTGAACATGACCAAGAGAAGTTTAAATACAACTTAACAAGAGATTGTGCACATCAGAGTTGAAATTGTGGCAGTAAAATGTGTGAAGAACCTGAAGTATGGAAATGTTTAGGGTTCAGAGGGTCAGCTTCCTGTCTGTCCTCGTATCTTATATAGCAAAATGACCTGTACCGATATCAAGTGGTTGTGGTTCAGGCTATTGCTCCTGATAATAAAAAGAGCATTGTGTCTTCTGATGCACATCTCTTGACCTGCAGAGATTTAGTAGCAGTTTCTTCCAGACTTGTATTCTGTGGTTATATTTATCATCCTTATGTGTACATCTGAAAATTTTCTATAGCACTTCAGGCCATTCTGAGCAGTTTATCTACACACCACATACTATTTAATCTCTTGTGATGTGGCTTCTGTATGTGACTTTTACCGCCTTCTTGAGTTTGCTGTATCTATACTCAATGTCCACAAAATGAAGACCATCTGTCATTACTGCAGTGAAGTTCAGTTTTCTGAAAATTGCATTTAGCTCCTGTAGAACATCGTTGTTCTTAAACCTTGAGCATGTGCTTTGTCTGCTTTGCAAAATGTATCCTTCATTTGTTCTTGTTTCTGATGCTTACTGTTCCTTTATGCAGGCTCTCTGAATATGATGTTGTTGTCACAACCTACAGCCTTGTCTCTAAGGAGGTCCCCACAAGCAAAGAGGAGGGGGAATTCCCTGTTAAGGACTATGAAGAGGGGGTGAGAAGCCATGTTGTTTATAAAAGATTGATGTAATATTTGATGCAAGTCATTGTTTCAAGGAGCACCTTGTGCTACAAAGAGTAGTAGGCAAGATTTTTTTCCTAAGTGTACCATTGTGATTGTACAATGAAAACAAAGTCATGAGAAAAAGTGTAGTGAAGTGCAGAAAGATGACATGAAAAAATACAATAAACCTGTTCTGTCATAATACAGAATGTGCTACAGAACACACAGCTGAAATGTATTAAACCATCATTTTAAGAGTGCAGTGATGTCTCAGAGGAGGAGCACATGATTCAAGACAATGAAAGATGCTAGAATCTGCTGCTTGGTGTTTGCTGTTAGAAACACTAATGACCCTTTAGACTACCAGAAGCCTGTGTGCTTAGGCTCCCAGTCAGTTTGAACTGATGTGAAGGTAGTTTATGTTCTGTATTCTTGAAGAAACAGCAGTGCATTTGCTAGACTGTGAAAATAAAGTTGTGGTTGAATGCCAGGTGATCTTGGTTACATAGTGGAGAGGAAGTCCCTTGCTGGATACTTTTGCCTCCATACTTTGCATGCAGATCCATAAGTAGGTCTTAGAACAAACAAGCCTTTGAATTCCCTGAAGCCTTTATGTGGCATCTAGGGAGATCCTGTATTTATAAGCTTGTAAGTTTTATAATCTTTTATTTATATATGCCCTGGTGGAATTATGTGTTCCTTTGACCCAGCCTTGCAAAATGCTACTGATATTGATGCCTTTTGGGAAGGAAGAGGAGATAAAATGCTAAAAGGAAAAGAAAACAAAAAAGACTAGAAATAGCCATCCTGAGTGTGCAAACACATACTTCGGATTAGAGAATTTTATGGAAGCATTGGAGAGGTGATTTTTTGGAAATAATCTCCTGTATGGATGTGAGAGCTCAGATTACTGCTATCAGAAACAAAACGCTTCTTGCTGGAAATATATTTCCTTGTGGCTCTTCAGAGATTCTTCAGAGATTCAAGATTATTGCTCTGGGTTAAAAATAGTTTGTTTTTTTCCTTTCAGAGTGGGTCATCTCCCTGTTCCCCTCTGCTCAGAGTAGCCTGGGCTCGAGTTATATTGGATGAAGCTCACACTATTAAAAATCCAAAGGTTCAAACCTCCATAGCTGTGTGCAGGCTGAGAGCCAATGCCAGATGGGCTGTCACTGGGACACCAATACAGAACAACTTATTGGACATGTACTCTCTTCTGAGGTGAGGTGACTGTGTGTGAGGCACACGGACATGGATCCAGTTCCAGTGATTCTTCACTGATAAAGTGCTGAAGTTGTTTCTAAGTTGGAGTGATCCCTGAGATATAAAAGAGATATAGTGAGTCAAGTATTACCACAGACACTGAATTTCAAAGGAATGTGGCAGAGGCAGTGAATGAACTGGACCATGTGCTACTGCTGTGTGTAACTATTGTGCTTTTATAGAAGACAAAGGGAAAATTACTTAAGATCTCGTATGTTTCCAAGGGGAGTATCCACAAAAACAATTTTAATTATCAGAATTTTTGTGCAGTAATACTTGTTCCTAATAAGTCTGCCTGGGAGGATCTTTGAAGAGAGTTATGCTATTAAGGAAAGAATGGAAAACTGGCTTCTCTAAACAAATGATTAACAGGTTAAACTCTCTGCACCCTTATTGCTAATGGGAAACAATAATAAATGGTATTGGAGAAGCAGAACACTTGCATTTAAAATTAATTTTGGAGAGCTGAAATTAATTTTCAATTTAGAGGTACAATGTTTGGAATCAACAAGTGAGGATGCTTTTTGGCAAGTGGATGTGCTTGATGTGCTTTGTTTGAGTCATAGTGGTCTAAGATGATGTTATGGGTGTGGAATCAGAAAGTCACTTTTGCTATGCTTGTGATGGTCAGGCCTTTGATCAAACGAGTTATAAATGTCATCGAACTGGGAGTGTTTTATTGCTCCTTGCTGAATTAGAATTTGTCTGCTTTGAATAACAAGGACTTTCGTTTTGGTTGCTCAGGAGTAACCGAATTGCTTCTCTTCCCTTGGTATGAAGTTCTTTTACCTTCTATTTTAGGTTCCTACGTTGCTCTCCTTTTGATGAATACAAGGTGTGGAAATACCAGGTAGATAACAACACTAAGAAGGGAGGAGATAGGCTAAGCCTCTTGACCAGGAGCCTCTTATTACGGAGAACGAAGGACCAGCTGGATTCAACTGGAAAGCCCTTGGTAAGATCTAGGCAGTCATCACTTTCCTTGCAGCAGCCAGTAACTCTTAACGTGCATGTGTGTGCTAATGAATGGATTTTCCTGTCTACTGCACTCTCTTGAGCAAAAGGAATAAATCCCTGTGGAAACATATGAAAGAATGAAACCTTTTAGTTATAAATCAAGTGCAGAAAGGGAGTGTGTCAAGCAATTGCAAGTAGACATCCATTTAGTGGAGAGCTAGCCTAGGTCTCTGAGTCAAATCTCTGAGTTAAAAGCTGCAGGGCGTAAAATGGGTTTGGTACTGGGCTATTCTTTAAGGATAATCTGTTACTCTGAATTATAGGTTATCAGTGTATCTGCAAAACTTCAGAAGATGTAATTTCAGTTGCTGTCTGATTCTGAATGGGAACTGAGAAGCTGCTTTTGCAGTGCAATAAATTAATTCCTCAACAGTAGCTATACAGCAGCCTATTAGTTTTTTGTGCCTTTTGTTACAACTTGGAATTAAGATTTTCATCCTGAGTGTTAACTAGGCTACTCAGTATTCTGTGCATATCTGTGTTGTGTCATAATTAATTAATATTTATGACTTTGAAGATGGCTGTTTTTTTTTTCATTAGAGACTTTGGATACCATATTAAATATTGGGACACCAGTGTTTGAGATGCTGTATAAGATTTTTTGCATTATATACATCTGATGCTGTATATTGTCAGGTATCTCTGCCTCAACGTAGCATGCAGTTGCATCAGTTAAAACTTTCAGCAGAGGAGCAGTCTGTATACAGTGTGCTGTTTGCAAGATCAAGGTATGAATGTGGAAAGAAATAAAGTATGTCATGGTTTTGTTTCTTACTGATCTGAAAAATTAGAATGGTTAATCCATTTTAGGTAAGAAAATCTTTTGGACAAACTCAGGTTATTCTTTTTCTCTTTCTGACTATTTGTCGAGCATAGAATTGGAGAACAGTTTTTGTTGAAAAAGAAAATCTGGTTCTAGTCCCCCTGCTGTGGAGGAACACTTGGAACTGTGACAGTAATTCTTAAATGATGATGTCCCAGCACCTGCGTAGGGGATGATTTGTCTTCTGTACCTTGTGATATTTATGAAATTATGCTGGCCTCTTTAGGTGGCTGTAACCAGCAGCACCTTCTCACAGGGTCCTTCACCAGTGCTACTATAAAGAGTCTTCCTTCCTTGCAACTATATATTTAATAATATCCTTTTGTATTTTTATGAAGAACATTGTCCATTGGGCCATGGCTCCTGTTATACTCAGGGTATTCTGATAATCAGACTTACCTTCCTTATGTTTTCCAAAATTGATCTTTCTTTTCAATCTTGTTAAACAAAACTCTCTGTGGCTTGAGGAATTGACATTAATGGAGTATGAGAAACTAAATAATGAATTCCTTAATGCATCGGCAGCTTGCCTGTTAAGCTTGAGGTACTCTTGCCCTTTTTCTTGCTGTAAATTCCAGACTTTTTTTTCCAGGTCAACACTACAGTCCTACCTAAAGAGGCAAGAGCAGAAAAATGAAGGCAGAGAGCACGCTGGGAGTAACCCATTTGAGAAAGGTTTGAGCATGCCCTCTGTAGCAAAAATGCTAAATCACAGTCTGAGCTCATGATTGAGCACCTGGTGGGAAGGCAGGGCCAACCCGAGGGAGCTCAGGTGCATGCAGTGCACCTGAGTGACTGGAAGAAGTAGAGCCAGGATCCACCACTTCCCAGACCTCATATGAGGGTTGGCAGTGGAGGCAAGGGTATCTTGCTGGAGATCCTTGTGTACCTGGGGCCTTCCAAGGGTAAGCAGCTTTTTTCTTTTGTTTCTGAATCTGTGGCTGCTGTACTTGGGCTTATCCTCACTTGCTGCAGTCCAGGACTCTGCTACCCCACTGTTGTTGCTCTTTTTTCCATCATGTTATGGCATTATATTCTCCCAAGAAAATGTTTGCAGAAATGACTCTTAAGTGTACAGTTAATGAGGAAGAACAAACGTGGCCCCATGGGGTGTCAAGATTTAGAAATTCTTTGAAAAATGCTCAGCTGCTTCCAGGCTGTAATGAAAAATTAGTTCTGAGGTTTGCAGCCCTTACGAAGCCTCCTCCTACTTAGCTTTCAGAGAAGTCCTTTTTAGGTATTGAGGAATCTGAATCTGCCAGTCTGTCCATTTGCTGTGGGTGGCAAAGGAAGGTATGAATCAAGGAGTGCCAAAACAATTATCAAAGTCTGTTAGCACTAATGGATAGTGACTGAAAACTGGCTTTGTCAGTATCCAAAAGTCTGTTTCCACTTCTCTGGCTCTGGGAAGTTTTCTGAACTTCCCTGGCTCCCTTTCTGAAACAAAGGTGTAGTTGCTCAGAGAAGAGATGTCAGTATAAGAAAAATAGTACTTTGATTTGTGTTGTCTGTTGGGTTTTTTTGTTTGTTTTTAGTTTTGTTTTTAGGGTTGAGCTTGTGTGTTAAATCAAGTGTTTGTGTGCTGGTTCACAGTGCTTGCTGGAGGTGGCTGGGCAGTGCTTGGAAGTGCCTCCAAGATCTTTTTTTGTTCTCTGTTCCTTCCTTGGTAGTTGCACAAGAGTTTGGGTGCGGTCAAAAGGACTTCCTAGCAAGTTCCCAAAGCACTTTCCAAGTCTCCAGCACCGTCCATGTATTGTCTATGCTATTGAGGCTACGTCAGTGCTGCTGCCATCTCTCCTTACTGAAAGTGGTAATTGCATTGTGTTGTTAAAAGTGGTGGCATGGAGGGGGTTATTCAAGCGTTTGTGTAAGTTAATGATCTTCTTAACACTCTTGAATCACTTACCTAGAGGTTTATGGATGGACGCTATTCAGTAAGGTGAGCACACACCTTACTGAGCTCCCGGGGAAGCTGTGGCTTTGGAAACGGATTTATATGGATCAAATAATAAGTGTACTTTTAATAACAAAGAAAAGGACAAGTCTTGATCTTGGGCAAGTCTTAATCTTAGCCAAGTCTTGAAAAATGTGCAAATCCACAAGTACAGTGGCTTGTGTGTGACTGAGTTCTGTAAGTGCCTTGATTGAAGTTGCCTTGATTTAAGGAGGCTGATCTTTCAGTAGTTTGTTGCTGTGTAGTATAAAGCAGCTGTAGAGTAAGTCCAGATACTAAGAGAACAAGCAGAGATTTATCCCCTAACGTCTTGAGTCCTGCCAATGTTGAATCCTGTGGGGTTATTCTGAGGCCAGATGGCAGATGACGACTGGGCTCCTGTACTTGCCCTACAAAGTCCTGCTTGGGCTGGAATGTGGGGATAAATAAACTGTTGGTCTGACCTAGTAATGTTTCTTAATGGTGTTGTCTTTATATTGTCTAACGTAGCTTCTTTCCAACTCACTGACCTCAGCAGACATTGTGAAGGCTGTAAATCAGTACTGAATTTGATCTCAGGCTTGGCTGACATCTGTTATTGCATTTTTCCTTGCAGGCTCTGGACCAAGTTAATTTGACCAGTGAAGGCCTTTCTCTCTCCATTGAGGAACAACTTAGTGCTTTGACTCTTTCTGAGCTCCAGACTCCTGATTCCAAGTCAACAGTCTACCTCAATGGCACAGCTTTTAAAACAGATCTCTTCGAAATCACTAAGGAGAGCACCAAGGTACTCTGATCTTTTAGCCTCCCTTTATAAGCTTGGTTTCAGAACCTTTCCTTTTAAATTCTTAGTGAATTATTACACGTTGCTAATTGCAGATCGAGGTGGGCTGACAATTTAGGTGTAATCAGAAGTTTGATAGATACTTAATAATAAAGCTGTGATAAAACATCAGCACAAATCTTGAGCACTGGGTCCACAGCAGTCTAGAAAAATGCTACATGCGAGCGTGGTGTTTGTGAAGAGCAAGAGGAGGGGTTGCAGTAACTTCTGACAGGAATATTGGACTTTGTAAAACATGTTTGTATGACACCATTTCTTTCTTAAACTGTTAAAGTATCTTGAAAGTCTTGAGTATTTTAAAAGATAGTTTAAAGAGTTAATTTGATCACTTGAAGAATAGCTAAGCATGACCTGGGGACAATTTTTTTTCTTGCAGGTATCTCACCTCTTAGCCGAACTGAAAACTATACAGAGTCACTCAGAGTCTCAGAAAAGGTTAGTAAATGTGCACTTTTAAGTCACAGTGATTGAGTTCAGCATGTAGTTTGACAGTGTTCATAGTTTAATACAACTGAGTACAGTTTCCAGTGAAATGGTGAAACTACTACAGTATATGAAAGCTAGTTGAGAAAAATCTAAAAGTAAGAGAGCAAGTTAAGAAGTAGATGAGTGTAAATGTAATGGGGGAGTGTGTGAGGAATATTGAGCTTTGAGGCCCAAGCAGACTCTTTTCCTCCTAAAACTGGATTGAGAAGAATTTGGTCATGCTGAGAAGTGTTTGTCCTCAGCTCTGATCCTACTGCTCCCAGGGGAGGGGTGGGGGGAGGGGGGAAGAGGCAGGGGAATAAAACAGTCATTGGGACACTCTGATCTGAAGACTTAGGTGTTGCTAATAGGCCTGCAGCTCTGTGCATGTGAGTTCTTTGGCTTCTTATTTCTTCATGGTGTGCTACGCTGTTGCAGGGGTTTGTGCTTGTTTTTGGTAAACAGTGTTGAATGCACTTACAGATATGTGGCTGGGATGTAGTGTACAGGGGATGGGGGCCACAAACTCTCTTCAAAAGAATATTCCTACCATAAGAATGAGAGCACCAATGTTACTTTTGTCCTCTAACAAAAAAAACTTACTGAAACAATTACTGCCTTCCGAAGTGTTTAATCCAAAGAATGTGAGGAGTGAGAGATCCTGAGAAATCCAAATTTGGTGTTGATTAATTTTCTGGTGAAATTCAAGAATAGTGGTGGAAGTAGTTACTTTGACTTGTATTTGTTGGTTATTATCCCTATGCAGCAGGTTGTGCCACTGCGCTTAATAGTGAATCTATTTCTGAATTGAGAGGAGACTTCTGTGCCTGGATTGTGATTGGGAATAGTGCCTGTATCACTGTCTCCTCTTGAGTGAGACACTGTAATAACCAAGCTCTCAGTCTACACACAGGATTTATTGCTAACTTCCTGTTCTCTGTCTCCAGTGTTGTTGTGTCTCAGTGGACGAGCATGCTAAAAGTTGTGGCTGTGCACCTCCAGAGACTGGGACTGAAATATTCAATATTGGATGGCTCTGTTAATCCTAAACAGAGAATGGATGTGGTAGAAGAGTTCAATAACAATCCCAAAGGGCCTCAGGTATGAAACCACAGTAGGGAAGCAGTTACTAGTATTGTTAAGAGCAGTTACAATGCTTCACAACTTCATAATTTCATTTACTGGCACTGCTTTCATTTGGGCATTTAGACGTCAAGATCAACAGCAAAAGGGGTAGCTGTAAAAACAGAGGTACAATTTATAATGACAAGGAGCAGTTGTGGAAAGTTCCTTTGGATGTTAACCATTCTGAACTGAACATCTGACTTAGAAATTAGTACAGAGGCTATCCAAATCTTCAATGTTCTCAAAAGATGTCATGTTATGTGTAAGATATGGGGCCAGTTAGCTCCACTCAGAAGAGGTTGATCATTTCCAGCTCCTGTCACTGCATTGGAAGATATCTCTCTTATTTTTTTATCTCCTGCTTGCTAGGGAATCTGTAATATTTTCTTACTGTTCTTGCTAGCACAGCAGATAACCTTGTTTCAGGCAACTATAATCTTTTTTTGAGAAGAGAGGGTAACAGTTGAATCCGTAAATGAAGCCAGATTAACAAGAACATATCTCACCCCAGAATAAGAATAGGGAGATTGGAATTGGGGTGGGATGACCTCACTGTAACTTCTTTTGCTTTCAAGAACTTTTTATTATTATTATTATTATTATTATTATTATTTATGTTGGTGAACTACAGTGTTAGGGCTTTTCATGAAAATTGTTTCTAGTTTGTTTTTGTCAAGGGAAGACAACTTCCCAAATACATAAAGAAGTCTGAATCCAAATTCATTATTCACAGTGGCACGCTTTGATCTAAGTACTGACATTATTGTCATTTAGGCAGGACAGGCTGCCTCTTCTGAGGATTGATCTGTGAGTGAGGGGGGGAGGGGTTAGTGATGCATTGGCATGTTTTCTGGATTTCTTAAACTAGTTGCTATCTGGAAAGTATCTTTCTCCTTCTGGATTTGAACTTCAACCAAAGAAGACTTACAAGCTATATGAATAGCTAAGTTCTTATGCAAGATCAGTATTTTTAACATACTATGACATTTAGCAATAATTACATATAACAAATTGCTGTGTTCTTAACTTATTCAGTTCTTTTCTTGCTGTACAAGAATCTTCTCTAAACTGATAATCTGCTGTATTCCCTTTCCTCCCAGCTACTCATCTTTTTCTACACATTAGATTATTTATATCAGTGTGCAATGAGTGGCAGGCCATTTCAGTCCTGTTGCTTGTGTTTAATTCTTAATTCATAGCTGGTGCTGTTTGGTGCTATTGTTGACAACAGGCTGTCATCAGAAAGGCTTGTTATTTAAGTGGGGCATGGAGAGAAGATGAACTTTGCAGTCCTTTCTCTAGTATGTAAACATTTGTCAGTATTATAGATACGTAGTATTAAGCTGGTTTCCCTTAGAGCCATAACTTCAGCATCCAGGCTTCTGTGTCTCATTAAGTAATATCTGTCAGGCTTCCAGACACATAAATGTATTCACATAAATATGATATACGGATTACTTGGTGTGTTCTTTATTTCAAATTAATGTGGTATATATGAAACATTAATTTTCTTTTATCTCTGTAAATTAATTCTCTTTTGGCCTTTGAAGGTAATGTTGGTTTCTTTGTTGGCTGGAGGTGTTGGCCTGAACTTGACTGGAGGAAACCACCTCTTTCTTCTTGACATGCACTGGTAAAGAAAAATAAAGTAAAATTTCCATCTATGGAAGTATATAGGTCATGCTGCTTTCTTCCACACCATGTGTGGTGACTTCTGATACAGCTGAGTAGGAAGGAAGTGTTCATGTGAGTGTAAGGGTTAATGATGAGTTGTACAAAAGTCTTGTGAAGTACAGTCCTGCTGGGCAAAAACCCCTGGCTTAAATTTCAAGAAGTAATAAAGAAAGTAATGCCTATACGGAATTTGTATTGAAATAAACAAGATTGTCTTGAGAGTAGTCAGTAAGTTTATCTAGTGCACTTTGGGTTTTACAAAACTATGAAAATAGTGCCTGTGAGTTCCTGATGTTTATGCTGTCTCTCATCATTGAGAATCACATTGTATTTATTTATTTTACTGCCATGTTGTCAGTGAGTAGATAATCTAGCTATTGGGTAGTATTGAGATCTTTGTACAATAAGGAAGTGATTCCCTCTGTGTGCCAGCCATTTCTTATGTAATGTTGTTGAGCAAAGGCCTCTCTCAATGGAGATTGCCTTCCTGCTTCACCCAGCTGAGCAGCTACTGAGCTTTCTGTCAGCATTAACTATTGGTCAGAAGTGAGGGGCTGTATGGAACAGTGGTCTAATTCGAACAGCTGATTTTGTGTGGAGTTGTAGCAGGTTACTGCCCAGCACAAAGGAAATAGGGTTGGGTGCATAGTGGTCATCAAGCTAGTAAAGCTGAGGTAACCTGGCAGGGGGCTGTTTTTTAACAAAGGAAGAAAACAGGAGGCTGTGGAGGTAGACAAAAGGAGACCAGTATAAAGACATTGGTATTTCTGTAATTCCTGAACGAAGCCTAGGGGCTTATGTGAGCTGTTTCTTTTCTTGCAGGAATCCTGCACTTGAGGAACAGGCCTGCGACCGCATCTACCGAGTGGGGCAGCAGAAGGATGTTGTGATACACAGGTCAGGACCTCTCTTAGCAGTAAATGAAGCTGTAACTCATGTTCTGTCTTGTTTCACAAACTAAAGCTGGACAAGAGCTTGTTACCTTACATGAGTAGGCACAAAGTCAGACAGTGGGACTGTGAGTTGACCCCTGAGAGGAAGTGCAAGTTTCTTCTGGCTATTAAATGTCAAACTTTTTGGTCTTAGTGGTTGTGGTCCTAAACATTAAAAACCAACCAAAAAAAACCACTGGGGGTAGGAATACTCTCACATGTCTGGCTTAGGAGTAGACACATCTCTTCCCTACCTTCCCTGAGCAGATCTGTCTTGGAGAATGTAGTCCTATAATGTAAGACTTATAGGATGGCTTGGAAACTCATGGCAAGAAGCACTTATAGCTTACTGATTTTTTTACATTGGTATTTCAGTGGTAGCTACCATAGTCCCTGAGCCTGGATCTATCTAATGTAAGTAACATATAGAACACTTATTAGAAATGGCAAGGTTGGCCTATAGAAAAAAACGTCTGTAATGTTAAGGTAGGGAAAGGATGGCTTGGTTACTGTAAATGCACAGCAATTCAAAGCACCAGAAGTCTGAGACCCTAATTTGTGTATACTGTTTTTAATGTAACAGGTGCCATCTGTTATCAAGCCACCATTATGAGAATTTACCATAAAATTACTGTTGTATAACATGACTAAAGTTGAGGCTTAAGTTACATCAGACTCTTCTTAGGAATGTTAAAGCATCTGTGTCAGAACTGCTATTTTCTGTGGAAAGGAATATTTTGTCGGTCACGTACTAGACAGTTAACGCTCAAAGGTTTAGTGAGGAAGTTGTCAGCATTCTATCAGCTGTATTTTTTTTCCTAGCAGTTGATGTGATGTGGATTTGGATTTTCAGGTTTGTCTGTGAAGGGACAGTGGAAGAAAAGATTGTACAACTCCAGACCAGGAAGAAAGGTCTCGCCCAACAGGTGCTGTCAGGCAAAGGGGAAACCTCAAAGCTCACTCTGGCTGACCTCAAAACTCTCTTTGGCATCTAATTGTCCTTTGCAATAGAAGTGGAAAGTGATGTTATACCTACAGGTAACTGAGCAGACTTCAGCAAAGGACTGCTGTTCTAAGGTGGTTGCTTATTTTAAACAACTACATTTTTGTAACTGTTCTAGCAAAAAGAAAGGTTACCAACATTAGCAATGTTATACAAAAATGAGATTGTGTATCTGAAAGTTAATAAAAATGTTTTAAAATAGCTTAATTTATAACAATTTTAAGAAAATATTAAAAGCAAATATTTGCTTATTTCTTGGATTCCTGTGTATGTTTTTTATTTTTATTTTTCTAACTTTTCAAGACAGGAGGAACACAGCCCTAAAGGAAACAAGAACAAGAGAGATGAGTGTAAGGGGGGCAAGATCAGAAAGAAAGCTGGGTTGGCTTGAAGAAATCAGGAAAAAAAGTCTTTTTGAGCATAATGGTAAGGGAAGATGATAGCAACTTTGGAATGGGCCAGTAGCAAACTGAAGGAATGATGTAGAGGAATACTTTCTTCATTTTTGCTTCTCAGGAGGACTTTTTATATTTAAGTGAAGATGCAGTTTCTCTACTGTGCTCAGAATGTTTATTCAAGTCGAGTAGATTTCTTTTATGTTCCTATGAAACAGAAAGGATCCCGAGTTTCTGATTATTTAATTCTTCTAAGTATTAAATAGTGTAAGGTTTCTCAGTGCAAACCTTTCAACGTGGATTTACCTGGTGGTTTGTTTTTTTTTTCAGATGAGTTTCAAACTCAGAAGCAGTATGTGCTGCTGAGTAATGTTTCTAGGCGAATATTCTTCACTGATAGCAAGAATTCTCTGCTTTCCTGTCCCCTTTCTTTGTCTGTGACCACTACATATTCTGCTTTCCAGTTGATTATGCAGTTGTGCGGAGCTTAGCGTAGCTTCCAGCAGAAACCTTTGCCTACGTGCCCCGAGTGCAGGAGGAGCCGGTGTGAATAGGCGCGGCGCGTTGGGCTGTGCTAGGGCAGAGCAGGGCCGGCTGGAGGTTGCCGACAGCGCGTCAGGATGGCCGAGCGGTCTAAGGCGCTGCGTTCAGGTCGCAGTCTCCCCTGGAGGCGTGGGTTCGAATCCCACTCCTGACAACTAATTTTTTTTTTTTTTGTTCTGCTTCTATCTTTTTCTTTTCTTTTAGTCCGTGGGCGCTCGGTTGTGGAGCCGCGAGACCACGCCGTTACGGAGGACGGGCGGAAGGCATCGCAAGGCGGGGAGCCAAGGGTGAGGAGTTGCGGAGAGAAGCGGCCATTTCGCACCGCAGTGGGAGGGGCGGGGCAGGGCGGGGAGGAGGCTCCGCCGAGGATGCGCGTTATGTACGCACGGTTGATGTGTCGCGGGAGTAGTGCTGCCCGAGAGCACTGCACCAATAGTTACAGGGATGATGGGGGGCAGGAGGGGTCCGATGGCAGCGCGGGATCTGTGGTGTCGCGATAGCGACATCTAAGATGGCCGGTTAGCTCAGTTGGTTAGAGCGTGGTGCTAATAACGCCAAGGTCGCGGGTTCGATCCCCGTACGGGCCAGCTTGCTTTTGAAACCCTATCGGCAAGTTATTTTCTCAAATGTGTGCAGGACGTGAAGTTGTAATTTGAGTAACAGTGAAAACGAGTGGGCACTCGTGTTGTAATCTCCGCTGCGCTCACTCAGCTTTTCGAAGACAAAAATTAGAGGCCTTGCAGGCACCGCTGGGATTCGAACCCAGGATCTCCTGTTTACTAGACAGGCGCTTTAACCAACTAAGCCACGGCGCCGCGGTAGCCGCGCGCAAGTGGGCCGCGCCCCGCCCAAATGGGCCGTGGTGATGGGGCTGGGGCTGGGGTGTGGGGGCTAAGTAAAGAAGGGGAAGACTCCAGCTGAGAAGTGTTCCCCGCGCGCAAGTGGGCCGCGCCCCGCCCAAATGGGCCGTGGTGATGGGGCTGGGGCTGGGGTGTGGGGGCTAAGTAAAGAAGGGGAAGACTCCAGCTGAGAAGTGTTCCCCGCTGCGGGCTGCCTCTGTGGGTGTGGGGAGCGTTAGCTCCCGCTTTCGGTGTTTAATTGCAGCTTTCCTACGGAAGTTGGAAAAAAAAAAAAAAAAAGGAAATGTAAGTGGTGTGGGAGGGAGGCGGTGCAAGAAAACAAAAGGCGCTCGTAGTCGGCAGGATTCGAACCTGCGCGGGGAAACCCCAATGGATTTCTAGTCCATCGCCTTAACCACTCGGCCACGACTACTGCATAGTGCTACTTTTTGTCTTCCCATCTTTCAGCGCGGCTCGGCGCCGTGCTGTCGTTCTCCTTTAGAGCCCTGGCCCCTTCCCTGCCGCCGCAGAAGCCCCAGCACGGCCTCGAGCCCGGCAGCCCACCCGAACGCGCGGCCCCAGCGGGAAGGATGCGGACGATTGGCACACGATGCCGGCAGCTGGAGGTGCAGAAGGTTACACGCGGTTGGCCGGTTAGCTCAGTTGGTTAGAGCGTGGTGCTAATAACGCCAAGGTCGCGGGTTCGATCCCCGTACGGGCCACTCCCCTATTTTTTTTTTTTTTCCCCTCCAGTTCTCACGTTTATCTGTCAGAAAGTGGCGCTGCCTGGGCACCAAAGTACTTAAAATAAATAAATAAATAAAAAACACTAAAACTCTTGCCGTGACTCGGATTCGAACCGAGGTTGCTGCGGCCACAACGCAGAGTACTGACCACTATACGATCACGGCCGCCCTGCGCCCAACGCCACAGACGCGCACGGTTAAGGTATTCGGCGCCACCCGCCTCCAGCGGGACGCCATGAGCGCCCGAGGGGCAAAACATCAACGCCTCCCCGTCGGGGAATCGAACCCCGGTCTCCCGCGTGACAGGCGGGGATACTCACCACTATACTAACGAGGAGCTGAGCGGTCAGTTGTTGCGCTTTCATCTGGCCGTGAGCCGCCTGAGGTGATGGTGGCGTGCGCTGTGCTCCTGAGTACAGCGTTCAGCGACCTCTGCAGGAAAGGTTTGTGGGCTTCTTATTGCACGTGCCTCATCCTGATGTCAACCCAGACCGAACCCATTCCATGTTACACAGATTATGGTAGGTGATACTGGTGGGAGAGGAGAAGATACGGGAGGAGCCCATCTTAGCACTCATGCCGCTACGGGATGAAAGGTGTTTAATCCCAACCTGTGTTCTGTCAGTGTTCGCCATGCTGTGGTTTTACACGCGGTCCCAGTGGCTTGCAGGTTGCTTTCACAGTATTTTTTTTTTGCAAGCTGACAGGGCGGCCTAGCGTTTGCCCGTTCCTCGTTAGTATAGTGGTGAGTATCCCCGCCTGTCACGCGGGAGACCGGGGTTCGATTCCCCGACGGGGAGGTGTTGGTGAACGTTTTGGCACTGCGCTACGCCCTACGAGGGATCGTGACGGGATGGAGCGTGCTGCACGTCAGGCTGGGGGGGGGCTTCAAACTTTCAGAAGACTTGCTTTTTTCCACTGTTCGAAGGCTCGCTGATCTGTTGATAGGACAGGAGCGCCAATGATGCATACATGTAAAGGCCGGTTAGCTCAGTTGGTTAGAGCGTGGTGCTAATAACGCCAAGGTCGCGGGTTCGATCCCCGTACGGGCCAGCTTGATTTTGGTGCTAAGAAGCTTTTGTTGGATTTCATCGACTGTTGAGGTTTGCCTTCTGTCTGCGTGAGGTGCTTCTTTGCAGAAAGGGTGTAAAGGGAGAGAAGGAGCATCACAGAAGCTGAAGATGTGAGAGTGGCCGTCAGCCCCGCAGGGCCAGGATAGCCGGCTGGGGCGGCTGAGGGTTAAAGCAGCACGGAATCTGTAGTGTTATTTTACAGCTCGGATGCATTGACGTCATAGGATTTGTCGGTGGGACTCCTAGAGGTAGTTACTCCTCGTTAGTATAGTGGTGAGTATCCCCGCCTGTCACGCGGGAGACCGGGGTTCGATTCCCCGACGGGGAGTGAAGAATGTGTTTTTTTTTTTGCTGCGTTCCATGTCCCTCAGTGCTTCAACTGCACAGTTGTGAACAAAGTGCAGGACCTGGCCTTGGGTCTGGGTAAAACTCATAAAACTGGCCTCAGCACTTCTGCCAGGCCTATCCAGTTCCCTGCGGAGCCTTCCTCCCCTCAGGCAGACTGACATTTCCTCCTCACTCGGCAATTTACTGAGGGTACAGTCAGCCCACGATTGTACTGTAGGCAGGAAGGGCTATCAGAGTAGCCAGAAGATCTGGCCACACCCACAGCTTCCTGAGCAACCCAGCTCTTCCTGACAAGGAATGGGCAGAGAGGAGATGCTGATGTGGTTCATGACAACTGAGAGAACTATGGAGAGCAGCACTCAACAGCTTTTCTTTAAAGCAGACAGTCAACTCTTGTACCCAGCAGGCACAACTGGGACCCTAACCCCAATTCCAGATAAAATGTGGTGCTGTCTTTTTTTCACAGGTACACAAAAGCAGATTTAAAGATTTAAAATCATACCAAATATTCACTTTATTCTTTAAAAAACATATTTCTAGAACATCCCAACATTATTGTCAAGTAAGCAGTGCCATTCAGGCACAGACAGTGCTTTAATTCCACTGGGGAAATGCTTCACAGTAGTTTAACATTTTACAATCACACAAAAATTAGTTGAAGTTCATAAGCATGCACACTAGCCCTGGGAGGGTATCACCAGTCTATCACAAGGATCACTCTTAAAGAAAGAGTTCACATATTTACAAGTTACAACAAGTCTACAGCATCATTAAGGCACCAGGTAAGAGTGTGAATAGCTATACTAAGACACCATGCAGCAGCAGGTCAGAGGAGCTGGCCTGCAGGCTTTCCTCCTCTGTAATGGCTCAGTATAAGTGATCCACCTTCTTCACGATCCACATCAGTGCACCCAGTCTTTGGGATTGCGGAGAACCTCTAGAATTTCAGCTTCCTTTGAGCTCTCTGGAGGTGTGTTCATGTATTCCCACCTGTAGAGAAAGGGGAAATGCTACCTGCAGCTGCCTCTCCTAAGGATGCAAAGCTACAGGCCAAACAAATGAACATTGCTAGGTGCAATTTGGTGTTGTTCTAAATTAGTTCAGAGAAAAAATATTCACACATTGAGAAAGACTGGGTTAACTTTTACTGCCCAGACAAGATAGTGGCATTGTAACAGTTCTATGAAAATGCCATCTCAAAACCAGCAAGTGGAATATTAAGAATAATGAACAAAAACACCATTATGCCACTGTCTGAGTCAGAAGCACACCTGCATCCTGGATACGCAGCTTCTGTTGTCTGATCCTTATCCTCAGCTCAGAAAGGACAAAGAAAGCTACCTACAGAAAAGTGGCAAATGTGATGAAAAATGTAGAATAGCTGTTGTACAAAGACTTGTACACTTATCAGCTTGGAAAGTAGACAGTGAACAACAGAAGCCTATAAAATAAGAGCTGTTACAGAAAAAATAAATGAGAAGAAAATCTGAAGAGTCAAACAAAACCATTGGCTGCAAGTAGAAAACAGAGAGGCACTTTGTCATACAACATATAGTTAAACTGTAAAACTCCTTGCCACAGGCTTGTAAGGACTGCCAGAAGTTCACATGCTTTCCAAAGGGATACTACAAAAACACCCGGAGAGGGAGCAGGGGATATCTATCAAGAAGCACTAAGTATGAAAAAAAAGTATCTAAACCACATGTTACTGGTGAATGGTGAGCATAGCCCAACAGCCAAGCACCTGCAGATTACTGGCCACTTCTTGTTATCAGGCATGAACCAACCAGTGTTGAGACTGGATACCAGTACAGACCGTTGATTTAATCCTATAAAATATTTTAGTAAGAACAGTGCCTACCTGTCCACACAACTATTCCCTTACCTTGCAGTCAGTGGCAGAGACATAAGAATGCTTTCAATTCTTGATCCTGGTGTTAGCAGGCCAAATTTTGTACCTCTGTCATAAACCAAGTTGAACTCCACATACCTACGGGGAGTGAAGATACGGCAGAAAAATAAGTTTATTATCAGAAGTTGCTTGTGCTTTCTACAGCTAGCAGACATCAAACAAAAAAAAACTTTCATCCATACTGAGTATCATAAAGAACCCTGCTTTGAAGCCAACTGTTCTCTAGTATCCCCTGCATAGCAATAGAAATGCAACCTTTCCTCTCCACAAAGCATAGGAAGTAATGGCTTTGACTAGCTGACAAGAGGACAAACTATTGCAGGAGAGCTGAACAGCAGGTTTACTTTGGTTATGCTAATACTCTTGTGTCAAGACAAAAGGAATCTTAAAGGACCTGCAAGTGGCTATATGAAAAACTCTACTGTGCTCTCCCCCATGCTGAAGGTCCTTCTAAAGGACGCAGCAACAGCAGCAAGGTAAGACAAGGTTTTTTTGTTTCTTGGGGATGTCTGGAAAACAGCAGAAGTCAGCTTCAGAGTGCTGGCTGGGACTTGTAAATCCCAGAACACAGTTTTCCTCCATCAGCATACAAACAGAGCAGTGACAACTCAGCAGGGTTTATCTCAACAGCCAGCATGGAGGTACCTAAGAGAAGAATGGGGAGGAGCCTTTACTATTTACAGAAACAAAGAGCTTTGACAAGCCCAATAATCTGCAGACTGGTCCAGGGCAATCAGCAGGCTGAGCAAGTCCAGGATGCAGCTTGAAGAACCTATTTCCCCTTATAATCTTACCAGGTTTGCTAAATCCTGTTCACAGAATGGATCCCGAAAGCCTAACACTCCAGGGAACAATTTCACCAAATTAAGCGTGTGTGCTTTTTTGAGTAACTGCTGCAGGCCAGTGATTGAAACTTGAATGCTTATGCCATCTTTATGCTACATTTGCAGATTCCTTTGCACAAACACACCAAAGCAAGCAAAGACTTCCCATTTCTGCATAGAGCAGATATATTTCTGTTTCTCACATAGGACAGAGAAAAGAGTATCTACCAATATACTTCAGCTTTCGTAGCATTAATAGCCCTTCAGAGTAATAAGCATCCTCAAGAATCTTTTAAGCTACACTGACTTTTTGCCACACCTGAAAAACGACCCCCCCCCCATCTTTGTTCACTTGCCAAGAGTTCATGGCATACGCATTTCAATGCCAAGAAAAATCAGATAGAATAAGTATGTATGTAAGAAACTGAAAGCACTCTGACGTACTGTAATTTGTTGCCTTTTTGGAGTTTAGCTTCATTACTGAATAGTGACTTCCCTTACCCTTATGCTCCTCATGTGATAAGGCATATCACTGGTCTGCAGAAGGTAGGACTCAGGGCACGATGCACACATGCATGCCTTTGTTACAAAATGCAGTGGCTTCTCTCGTGTTGGATTTTTTTTTTTTTGAAGGGGTGGCATTTTGTATGGGTTGCTTATGCTGCTGCAACATGGGTGAGTGAGAGGTTCAGATGAGGATGTGCTCGTACTTCTGCATCCTCCCCCAGCGAGCTAGCACTGAATATCAAAAATTGTTCTGTACACAGAAATGTTGCAACTCTCTGGCAAGCACTGAAGTGTTCGAGCAAACTTACCCCACCCACACCATGACAGGATGTAAAATGCACTTCAGGACATAAACCCTGAGACCACGAAGAACGAGCTCACTTTATTCTCACCATTCTTATCTACCTCCTGTGTATTGCTCCTTCGATACTCACCGTCCTCTCCGAAGCTGCTGCCACAGTTTCTCCTCTGGTGTGTAGGAGTCATGGCAGTGCTTCTTCACAATGGGAACATAAGAAGGCACAACAGCTTTGGCACAGCTCTGAACAAACTGGAATACTTCTTCCTTGGAAGGAGAGTCCACATCATCAAAGAATATGCCTCCAATCCCTCTTCGCTCATTGCGGTGCTTGATATAGAAGTAGTCATCACACCTAGATGGGGCAGCAGAGTTATTAATGTGACCCACAAATAAATAAATAAAACTCCTAACAGCTACGTGGCACAGCACTAATGAAACAGTGATGAGAAGTCAGTTCTTACAGTGCCAGGTGCCTGTTTCACTGACCGGTACAAGCATTGCTGTGCAGCCCCATGCAGAATGCAGTCACTGAAAGCTCTGATTAAATGGTCATCACAAAGCTGTGGCCACTGAGCCACATTCAGTGACTGTGCCAATTATTTTCATGTGTAATCATCTATAATCCATATTCTCTACCTATGAGGAGGAGGGACACCTGATTTCAAAAGCACACCCTAAGAGATCTCTCTAGATTTCATTCCCTGAAATATATACAGATTCCAGACTATTTGTACACCTTTCAGGCAAACGTGAAATAAACAAACTTAAAAGTAACAATCTCTTTATTCTTTTTGCTTTTCCTTATTTCTTTTTGCTATTCCTATGGAAAAAACAAGATTTTCTGCATCAAAACTGGAACAAAAAAAAAAAAAGATCAACAAACCCAAAACTGGATAAAAAGCCACCATCACTTAAAGGGAGGGAAAAAATTGAGGCAGCCTTCTTTGGGAAAAAGACTTTATAACAGTTTAATTTTGGAAGATGGAGTCATTCTAGCACTGGCTGGACACAGCTTACTGTCAAGTTTATGAAAAAACATGTGCAGCTAATCCTATAATGAGAAGGAAATTCATCTATTTTGTATTTACTGGGAATGTGTAGGAATGGAATTACTGTAAGACAGCTGATTCACTGTACCCACACCCAACTTGCAGCTGTCTGCTTACGCAACCATTCCCTGCAAATCTTCACCTAGGGCAGAAGTGGAAGAGAAGCATAACCCAACAACAAGAAGGAAATCCTGTCTTCCTTTAGGACTAGCATACCATACAAATGTCCATCCACAGTTACTGTCAACAAGCAATACAAATGGCACAGCAACAGAGGGAGAGACAGGGAGATAGATAACCTAAGTTACTTTTTTCATTCACTGAGATGATCAGCTTTTTTATTTTATAGCAGCAGGAAGAATTCGGACAAAAGGTTGAGTCAAAAGTGCAACAGAGAACAAGCTGACCAAAGTTTTAAAGCTGGATCAGGAAGGCAATGTGGTAAACAGAACAAAACCTTTTCTGGTTCAGAAAAGATGAAAAAAGGCAGTACAAATTAGTAGAAGCACGGAGGAGATTCAGAGTCCTCCAGCAATGAGGACGAGATGCCCCTGCACAGCTGCAGCTTAGAACAAATGCTGATGCTACGGTTGGGAAAACTGCCTTTGTCCACTGGACACAATGGACAAAAGTCCTCCTTAGGCTAAGAACAGACATCCATCTCTCTGATCTCCAGCTGCTGGCGTTGCTTGCCTCCTTATCCTGCAAACAACATGACCATTAGGGCAGGCATTCTGAACCAGCATGCAAAAAATTCATCAGACAGACTGTAATCTTCAAGTTTTAAGGTGTGCTCCTGGAATAAGTCGTTCACACCCAAGCTACAACACCCACATTATCTCCAGTCCTCAGACAAGACCTTGTAGATTACAAAAGGCTAACCATCCTTTCTGGATACCACAGCTTGCAGCAGATAGGATTATCAGACAGAGCAGCAAGCCTCTACTGAGCAGAAGGGAAGGATCCCATCTACTCCTAATGTGTCTCTCAGTTCAAGAACATCCAAAGTACACGTCTTTACAGAATATGCTGCTGAACACTAAGTGAATGTGTCACTGGCAAAAAACTAACAGTTTCATCAACATCATGAAGCTTCTACATTAAGGAAAAGCTCCTTTACGTACACTGCAAAAAAAAAAAGAAAGGAAGAAAGAAATGAAGAAGGGTAGTGAAAGATAGGTTGAATGCAGAATAACCTGAGTGGAATTTACTCATGCACATTTACCATGAGTTCACTTAAGCAGAATAAGTGCAAGTCCAAAGTCCACAGGCCTCCGAGGCCTATTTTGACACCGGAGGGCAAAAAGAACATTTACAATGCCTAATGAGGTCTGAGGCTTACAAAACCACGTAGAGTCAGCTTGCTTTTTATTCAGTTTACAGATCTAGGATCCCAGCTGTCAGCTCTCTCTGGCCTCTGTAAGTAAGATACTGCTTTTAGACTACATTTAGTCCCGGTACGTGTCTACTGATTTTCATTAGGGTCTGCTAACACTTATCAAAAGGCAGAAGAGAGCCTACTGTTCCTATAACACACCTAACTGGCAATTTGTAATGCCACTTTCTGCTCTCACAAAATTTTGGGATCCAAGTGCATCTCTCACATACCATTTCTTGTACTTGGGATACAGCTTCAGATCGTGCTTATCACAAACTTCTTTCAGAGTCTTGTGAAAGTGTACAGCATCTTCTTCGTTCAAGTAAGTCGGAGTGAGGTCCGTTCCACCACCAAACCACCACTGTTTAGTTCCTACAGGAGAGAGGCAAGCAACAAACATTGAAATAAAAATGAAAACAAACACACAAACCAAAAAGTCCACTTTCCAAACAGAAATACATCGCTAGCAGTTCATCAAGAACTAACAACTATTTGTACAATGCAAAATAAAATCATTATCCCATGATAGCCCTAACCATTCATGAAAAAAATTGAATTCAAGGCAGTGCAGAGACCAGGAAAATACGAAACAAATTTCAACTGCTTGTTGGATATTGTGGATGTTCTGTGGCAACTGGTAGAGTAACAAGAGCTCCATGCAAGGGCTGCCCAACGCTACTTTCACTGTTCCCTCTACTGCTTACATAAAGACAAGAAACTTGCAACTTCCTGAATACTTCAGAAATCTAGAAACATTACTGCATGTGAAAGAAAGGAAACACATTAAACCCAAGGGAACTAACAGCAGCACGCTGCAGAAACTCAGGGAAAACCAACCTAAGACAAGCAGAGGGACATTTTTCTGACAGCACATCCTCCCAGCTTTGGGAACAAAGGCTGTATACCCTGATCAGAATGCCCATCAGTCCTTCATGGACCTTTTTTCCACTAAACTCTAGAAAGTGGTGCTACTCAACAGGTTCTTGGCACCACTGGTTCTTAACCTCTTACCTGAGCCATGCGTTCGCACTTCATACAGAGTAGTATGCATCAAGTGTACCACCCTGACTTACAGTTCTTACCATCAGCTTCCTCAATTTCAAAGTATCTGTAGTTGAAGTGCATGGTCGGAACATGAGGATTCTTTGGATGGATAACGGAGCTTACACCCATGGCACAGAAAGGCAGTTTTCCTACGTAAAAAGATGCACAGAAATAAAATAAAATAATAATTTTTAAAACTTCAGTTTTACAAATAACTTTCTTTATTATCGTTTAAGGCACATAGCTATTTATCCTTAGCTTTCAAGCTGTCATTCAGCTACAAGAGCTCTCGTGTTGGGTCACAATAATTATTACTATGTGAAATTTGCATCTCATCTGCATATTTGTATGTGCCCCATTAAATGCCTTTTTCGCATTTATCCTAAAACTGTTAATGTTGGGAAAGACCTCTCAGATCACCTAGTCCAACTATCAACCCATGCCCGCTGACCACGTCTCTCAGTGCCACATCTCCACGGCTCCTGAACACCTCCAGGGACGGTGACCGCACCTCCCCCGTGCGCAGCCCGTGCCACTGCCTCACCGCTCTCTCCGAGACGAGATTTTACCTAACATCCAACCTGAACCTCCCCCGGTGTTACACGCCGGAGCAGCCGCATCCCTCAGCGCCCCCTTACCGTCCTCGGTGGCCTTCAGGGCCTTCCCCCTACTCCTCATCTGCCGCGCCGCCTCCTCGGACAGCTGCCCGAACACCACGGACACGTTCACGCCCGCCTTCTCGAAGACGTCTCCGTCCTGCAGCACGCAGCTGATGCCGCCTCCGCCTGCCAACGCCGCACGGGGTCACGGAGGGCCGTGAGCCCCCCGCGCCCCGCCGCCCCGTCCCCCGCACCTTCCTTCCTCTCCCAGGTGTCCACCGCGAAGGAGGCGCCGGGGTCCAGCGCCGCCAGGGCGCGGCACACCTCGGCCTGCGTCTCCATGATGAGCAGCTCCATGCGGCTCCCCAGCTCCCGCCGCCGCCGCCGCAGCTCCCGCAGCCCGCTCACCGGCGGCGCCATGAACCGCCGCCGCATCTCCTCCTCCTCTTCCTCCTCGGCCGCCGCCATGGAGGCCCGCCGTCGCCACAGCCCCAGCCCCAGCCCGCCCAGCGCCCCAGCCGCCGCCAGCGCCCAGCGCCGCCCGCCCCGGACCGCGGGGACCCCCGGCGGCGCGGAGCCCAGCCAGCGGCGGGACGCGGCGGACAGGGCGGGCGGGGCGCGGGCGGCCCCGCGGAGCAGCTGCGCGGCGGCCGCCATGACGGGCACCAGCGGCGCTCTGCCGCCGGCCGCGCTGGGGCGGGATCCCGGGAGCGGGCTGATCCTGGGCTGGGCGGAGCGGATACAGCCCTGCGGCGTCGATAACGTCCCTCTTATTTTTCATTTTTTTGAAGAAGGTGCCACCCCCACCCCCACCTTTTCAGAGTGATAGGAAGGTGGTGGAGTCACTGTCCCTGGAGGTGTTCAAGATGTGGCACTGAGGGACATAATCAGTAGGCACGGTGAGGACAGGCCGACAGCCCAACTACCTGATCTGAGACGTCTTTTCCAACCTTAATGATCCAAAGTCTGTGAGGGTCAAATTGGGATGTCTACAGCCATGCACAGCAGTCTGTGCAGTGTGAAGGCAGGAGCTGACTTGCTCTCCCTCACGTAACACATTTCTCTGTGGTGGGATCATCACCACGGCTGCAGAGCGGCCGCATGAGTTAAGACTTGAGCAGGTTCAGGCATGGAGAAGATGCGTCTGTATGCTGCGTGGCTGCTTTTCATACTCAGTGCTTCTTAATGCCTGACCAACTTGTGGGAGAGCAGTGGGAATGCTCCTCACAGATCTCAAAGGGTATATGCTTACACTTTCCTTTTTCTCACTCAAGCTAAAGAAATGTTTTCTTGATTTTTTTCTCTTCAAGAGCTGCTCTGAAAGTAATGTCTCCTATGTTACAATGTTGGCCCGTGATGTCAGAGACAGATGTTGGTGATATGGCAGCTGAAGTCAAACCTTCTCACCAATATTTCCTCGCTTTTTTTTTTTTTTTGCTGTGTGACAGATGGCAGCATAAGGGCAGTCTAACAGAATGGTGTCTGACGTGGACGTGCATATGAAGCAAATCTGTGTCACTGAATTCCTCCATCTGAAAGAAAGTGGTCCCTACCGACCTTCATTGGCCTTCACTGACACTTTGCTGAACGTTTCTGGAGACCAGACAGTGGATGTGAGCACAGTGAGGTGATGGGTGCTGCATTTCAGCACTGCTGACAGCAACAGTGGTCACCTCCACAAGTGAAGATTTTGACAAGCACGGCATGCAGGATCTTGTTCATTGTTGGAGAAAATGCACAGCTAACAGTAGTAGCTGTGTTGAAAAATACTGTTTTTTAGCCAAAAATTTTCTCTGTCGAATAGTTTTTTTGTGCTCTTTATATCTGTTGCACTTTCCATGGAAATAGATATATTATTTCCAGAGCAGCCCACATAATAAGAGTGATAAAAAATAATGTTATCACAGAACCAAATGTTGAAAAGTACTACCAATTTATAGTTCCAAGTTTGATTTGCTTGGTGCCAGTGTTGGCACTGTGTCCTTTAAACTGACTTTTCTCAGCTGCCCTGAAGTGAGCTGTCAGCCGTGAGACAGTACAATGAAGGACAGGAACAATGACCAAAGTCTTTAGCAAACGAATAAAGCCAAAGTTTTCCTCAAGGCAACATGCAAGTGACAACCATGGGTGCTGTGTTGAACTGAGCTATGAGAGTTTTCTGTCAAATCAACAAGCAGATATACTGTTGTTGTTGTTTTTTTTTAATTAAGCGTATTGACTGAGGACCCACATCAAAATTATCTTAAGAAAAATAACAGCTGTGTCAAAAGCCTGATCCTGCAAGATTTGTATGCTGGCGTGGGACAGTTCCTGGAAACAGTGAGCAACTGGGATTTAAGGAGTGTTTTACACAAGTAGTATCCAAGAGAAGATACCTTTGCCCCTGATGTGTCCCTAGCATGTATCAAGGCTTTGTTGTCTGCTTCTTTTCTTAGTTAAGAAGTCACACAGAAGCTTAGCCCGTTTCTGATTTGATTCTATTCTTTGGCAGCAGAGGATGCTGTGAAGCTGCTGAAGCTCTGCAAGAAAGAAGGAAAAGAGATCTTTGAGCTTGACTCTTTTCTGCCACCAGCTGTGGATGACAGGATCCTTTTGAGATGCCAGGATGAGCCAGAAGACCCGAACTGCTAGCAGCAGCAGTGAAAGAAATGTCCTCTGCAGAGGAGATCTGTGGCTGAGGGAGGACACTCACGGGCTGTGGTAAGACTGCATAGTTTAGCTACATTAAGCAGGTCTTTGGACCATTCTTTATCCAGGGTGGGTTGTGATACCTCACTTTCTTCCTGAATCACATAAAGTGATTTTACTTAAGCATTTTCATGCTAACCAGTGTGCATAATGTCCAATTCATGTTGTGGTAAAGCTCTTCTCTTTTAGTGGGATTCTTAGACACAACTGTAATAGAAAAAAAAAAAAAAAAAGAAGAAGAAGAAGAAAAATAAAATGTGTTCATGCTTATGAGAATTTCACTGATTTTTGTGTTGGATGCTGAGAACAAACTTTGATACCATATGATAATTCAGGATGGGCAAGGCCACTGAATGTCTTTAGTCCAGCCCCAGGGGCTCATGTCTTCCTGTCTGGGAGATTCTGCTCAGGGCCTTTCTGTTCATTTGTGTGCAAGTTCCCTGTTGTGCCTGGGCCCCTACCCCAGCACTGCAGTGACATCACAAGGAATAATTCCTTTTCTTACATCTAGCAAGAATTTCCTTTGCTGTTACCACATTGTCAGGTCAGCTGAACCTTGAAAACATGACGTCTTTACTGAGTAGGATTTCTCAGGCTGGTTGCTGGAGCTTGGTTAGGCTGTGCTTTCTGGCAGAAGTGAAGGGGAGTGACAGACTGTAAAAGTGATATTCCTATTATTTGCCAAATCTTCTCATCCTTAGCAGTTTGTGTGGTCTTCCTTTGTGAGGTCTGCTGTAACAGCAAGTTGAGATTGAAACTTCAAGAAAATGCCATAGGCTTTCCTTTTGCAGAAGTGAGAAAGATGCAAGAATGGTTAATTATGCCCTTGGTTACATATATAGAACCAAACTGTGGTGGACAGTAAAAAAAGCATTGTTTGTTTTTCAGCATTCGAATTAATGTTCCTCACCACATTATTTTGTCTTAGATCACTGTACAGTACCAAGAAGGGTAGTACACATTGCACACATTAAGAGGCTTGGCAACTCCAAGGCTAAGACCCTAGGAAAAGTAGCTTACGTTTTTATCTGCACTTTCAGTGCATACTGTTGATTTGAAGCTTGGGGACTTTCAGCTTGTGTGTGTGCCATTGAATTTCTGTGCTCTTCTGATACTTTCAGAAATGCAAAAAGAAACGGGGAAAAAAACAGCTCCTGTGAGCTTAGATCAAAATCAAAAAGAAAATGTGGAAATAGGTCTTACATTTGCTTAATTAAAAATTGAATCACCAGAAATATACTTAAAGCTTTTTTAGTGGTCTAAATTAAATTCCAAGATCTTGGCTTCCCTAAAACATTTCTGTGTCAGCTTTGAAAAAACTAATTGGAAGTTTACATGGCAAGATGACTTTTAATATTGCATTACTTAATGGCTTACTTTTAGATGTTTTTCTTACCTGTATGTAATGTGGTAGTGAGGTTTGTTGTTTTTTTTCAATGAGTCTGACACCACTCAGAGTAGCCAGAATTTCTGAATTTCACCAGTGTGATTCTAGAGAAGGCTGAAGTGGCTACAGTGCCTTCAGGAGTTGAAGAGAGTCATAACTGTCTTTATATAAGGGGATCTCCAATGAAGAGAATAATATTGCAAGTTCTCTTCTTCTGTTCTTTTTTTAACCTGTGCTTTAAAGAGAGCTCTGAAGCTTTTTGCTGCCTCTAGGTGTTGTCTGTCTTGTTTTTATTTATGAGGTTTCACGCACAAGTGACATATTAAAAGAAAAGGAGACACTAAATGGTCTAAGGTAGTGACGCATGCTCAGGTCTGATTCAGACTGAGACAGGAACAATGCTTTCACTGAGTCTGTTTGATACTTTTGTTTTGTGCACTGAATTAGTACACTTGCTTATCAGAAAACTGGAAGATAAGCAGAAAAAAAATCGCTTTCAAGTTGGCATTTCTGTTGCTTGTAAAGTTAAAAGAGCCAATCTCATCCAGTTTACTCTATTACACCAAATCTTGATTGTGAATTCTAAGTGCTGCCGTGAACTTGAATAATTTAGCAAGTACTGTTGTTTAACAGAGGTCATCTCAAAGGTTTTACATGACAGTATAGGATGAGTGAATTTCACAATATGTATTAGAGAAGAAAAATCTTTGAAAATGGAGCTGAAACAGTAGGTGATGTGAAGGTTGTAAGAGAAAGTTGATAACCTTTCCTTCTGTATCTGTGATCTCAGTGATTTGTCTGCTTTGAAAGTTCATACTATTTTCTCTTTATTTCTCTTTTTTCTTTTACTTTCTTTTTTTTTTTTTTCCTTTCTTATTTTTAATGCATAAATGCAGGGCTTATTTTCCTGGACATATGAAGGAGGGAAAGGGAAACTACAAAACAGAAAACTGCTGAGTTAAAGTTGCTTTAGTCTACCTGCAGGAAGGTAAGAGAAATTATAAAATACCTAAGGAAAACTTTCTTCCTAATGCTTTATCACCTTAATAACAAAAGAGGACAGAAAAAGGGAAATGTAGCTCTGGAATTAGAGCGGGTCCCATGGAAAGTTTTTCACTATCAGGTCACAAAATGTGCTTCATACAACTTCATTTGGAAATGTACTGGTACTCCAGGTCAGGAATTACAATCTTCCTTGCAATGAGAAGACTGAACATTATTTTCCCACTTCCTTTTCACCATTCTCTCAGTTCTGCCTTCATATTTGTTATTACATGATGCAGCCTTCAATAAAACATCAAAAATTATCCAAAGATCACAGCATAGCCACTGGATTTGTGGCTTCATTCAAGGCTAGGAAGCCAAAGTAGGATCTGTCTTCCAGGCTTCCAAAGAGAGGGAAAGAATGAGCAAGAAGTGATCTGTTGGAGTGGATTTCCTGCTTTCTTTCCTGCGCCAGCATTAGCATGTAGGTCTAAAACACTACACCCTCTGCCCAAGGGGTGTTTTTTTTTTTTTTGCCTTGCATGCCACTGTACTCAATTATACAGACTAAATGTAATGTTTGCTGTTATGGAAGTCCATTCTGAAGCCAAAATACACACCATTTAATCTTGCCTGGAATAACTGATACATTGTTTACGGTTAAACTGACTGACTAGATGAGTTAGTTCACAGCTCTTAGGAGACTTGTGCATGCAGCTAATTCCAGATAACAGATATGTACTGTGTGATTGAAACTGCTCTACAAAACTCCAGAAGAATTCTCCTCTATAAATACAGGAACTGAAACTCAAATTTGTAGATCTAAAATCATGAGCTTCTGCTCCCTTAAGTTCAGTAATGCCCTTTATTCTAAGGGTTTCAGAGAGTATGAATGGTGTGAAATGAGGTATTTCTCTCCCCCTTTCCCAGGAACTCATTTATTCTTAACCCTTTGCAAAAACCATGCAAGAATCATACAGAATCATACTGATGGTACTTTTCATTTTTATGGTAATATGAGTGTCTTCAGAAAGTTCTGTCCTTCTGTTTGATTTGGAAAAGCAGATAAGGTCACCAGGTGAAGACCACCGAGAAACAGAGAGCAAAAAGATAGTCAGATTCATAATTCACCCACTATTATTTAGTGGCTAGAGTATGGATAAAACCTTACATTGCTGAATGCATGAGCTCTGCATCTGCAAAAGTATTTGTATTAAGATAGTAAAGTAACAGAGCTGTAACAGAGAAAGTGTCACAGGAGTTCCCATCTGGTTTGTCTCTATAAGGAGAAAACATGCCAGAGCCAGCAGGAGCTTCTGCCACTCCTAAAGCCACAGGAGAGTCAATAATTAGTAACATCACCCCCAAGTCTGGAAAATGGGGAAGAAGTAGTGTGCTGAAAGGCTGCCAGCAAAGGAGTATCTAATGCCTATTTCTGGAGATGAATTATAAAAGGAAAATGCAAGAGGAAGGATGGTGTTTCAGATGCTAAAGTTTAGCTCTGACTGCAGTAACACCAGCAGCTTCGGTTAAGATTGCAGAAGTGTTATCTTCTTGTGTGTTCAAAACCTTTCCTAGCATCAGGCATTGGTGGCACGATGAAAGCTGTGTCATTAGGTTCTAGTTCATCTCTAATCAACTGGACTAGATCATCTTCAGTCCAGAAACTTTTAATAATTGTTTGCATTCATTTTGTACAGTCTGCTGCAGTTTTCAAGGTTTTTACATCAGTCTTTCACAATCTGCATTTACTGATCATATCAACAGACCTCTCTTCTAAATGCTCATTCCAGGTCCCTTGATTTTCTACAGCTTGAAAATCATCTCTCCAGGAGTTCTATAGGTCAGTTGGGCTTCTTTAAAATTCAGCTCCTCTTCGTTTCATTTCTCTTTCCTCTCTCTTCAATATCTAAAAAGGCAATTAAGTTCTTCTCCATGCCATCAGGACTCCCTAAGGTGTCCCTTCACCAGGAGATGGACAATCCTAGTCTAATAATTGTTTTTATGGTGATCACTGTCACCACATGCAAAGCATATGCCAGGAATACATTGCTTACTCATCAATCTGAGCCACCAGTGGTGGTGGTGGTGGTGGCACCATACTGGAAGGGATGAGCCTCCATTAGTGAGAAGACTATTTGCACTGACCCAGCCACTGCCAAGCTGTATCTGGAGGACTATCTGGAGACCATCAAGCAGCTGCCTGTGAATCTGCATGAAAGGTTCACTGAAATGCACAAGGAGTGCAATGTGCACAAAAAATGCATTTGCAGAGTGCAATGGATCAGCTTGAACAGGGGGCAAATGATTTTTTAATGAATATATGCAAACACAAACTTGAATAGAGAGTAAAAGAAATAACATCAATAGAAAACAATTTTTTATAAGGCTTTGGAAGATGCAGATGAAAAAATACAGCTGGCTAATTACGTTTTTGGTAGACCGTCACTTGCAAAAACTTGACCAAGAACTTGCTAAATTTGAAATGGAACTTGAAGCAGAAGATGTTGGAGTCATATAAATATTAAAGACACAGTTGGATCTGAATACAGTGCATACGGTACAAACTCTTCTCAACCATTGGCACTGTATAATGTGAGTTCATTATCTTAAGGGTTTGGGGCCAGTGCAATTACCATGGCAGCAGCTCAAGCAGTGCAAGTCACAGTGCAAATGAAGGAAGGAAGAAGAATATTCAGTCTAAAAGCCATCTATAAAGCATTTAGGAACAATGACCTTCAGCTTGAAAGAGAATTCAAGTGGATATTCATTGTCAACTCTGGCTTTACATTAATGCAAATATTACATTTATCAAACAAAGATTACAAAATGAAAGAAAAAGCAAAAATAACAAATTCTAAGGTCAACAATCCTCATCATCTTCCTCTTCATCCTTTCTGTTGTCATATTCTTCTTCATCTGCACTGGCACAATAACTGTCCCAGCAAGCAGCAGTAATCCCAGAGTCTGATTCTAATATCTGGGTTGTCTGGACCTATTATGCAAATGAGCCACACTACTGCATCTGTAATCAGGTGTCCTATTGTAAAATTGCCACATTGAGTTGTTCCATTATGGATGTGTTGGACTGATAGAAGCACCAAAAGGGAAATGGCACTGTCCACAGTTTACATCTGCAAGGAAGAGAAGAGGCAGTAGATGTAAGCAAGTATTCATCTGAAAAAAAAAAAAGATTTCTAAAGATTTTACAGAGGTTTTAAGTGGTGGAAGGGATCCTTACCACCATTCTTTGCAACCATTTAAAGGAGGCATAGCAGTTCTAAGATCTTGAACTATTGTTTTTGCTGTTTGTGTTTTATAATACTACATAAACTGTGTATATGCATTGATGTGCTACTGATTCTATTCCAGTAAGCCTTGGATTGTTCCTGTGGCCAGCCTCTGCAGCCATTTGTACTATCAAAACTTTTTATCTGAAAAATGGGAATTCTATAACCATTCCATCTTAAAAAAATAAAATGAAGGGAAATGACATTAAACTAAAAGATGGTAAATTTAGGTTAGATATTAGGAAGAAATTCTTTACTTAGAGGGTGGTGAGGCGTTGAAACAGGTTGCCCAAAGAAGTTGTGGAGGTGTTTAAGGCTGGATTAGATAGGGTCCTGGACAGCCTGATCTAGTGGGGATGGAACTAGGTGAACTTTAAGGCCTCTTCCAACCTAAGCCATTCAGTGATTCTGTTATTTTGTGCTTCTATGGATTACATGCATTTCTCTGATGTAGATCTGCAGCAGCAGATTTACGAATTTCTAAATTAACACACTGTGTTGAGCAACATTTTCTTGTCTCGTATCTCTAAAAAAAGAAAGAACAATACTTTGTTGCTGTGTGCTTTTGAGTCTGGTTTGTGAAAGAACGCCTTTAAAAGCCAATCAATACCTGTCTGTTTTTAGCCTTACCAAAGAGGAATCACCACCTGCTGAATCACAACTTTCACTTCCTTTGTTGCTGGAATTCTTTTATCTTGCGTTAGTCTAGCTCTGTGGACTTGGCATTATGAACAACACCAAAAAAGCCATGCTAGAGGTGAAGCTGGAGGGCGTAGAAGCAGGTCTATGAGCAGGGACTTTGTGGACTTGAGTGAAGAAGTAGAGGAGCCTCCCCTGTAGATTAATGAAGTGTTGTACTCTGTGGGACAGAGGACAGCAAGGACAGAGTAGAAGCTTCTGGAGGCAGTTTGTATGAAAACCTGTAACATGTTTAAAAGTTAGTTTTCCCAAGTGGATTGAAATCTGGGGGAACTTTGCCAGGTGTGGTGTGGCTTGCGTGGACTAAAATGGATTTGTAGAGCAGGCTAGCATGCTGAAATGCATTACCGTGTAATGGTACTGCTGTTTTCCAAGAGCTTGTTCTGTACAACTCCTTTATGAGAAGAACTCAGAAATTCTGACAGTGTGTAGCTACACCACCCCAGCATCTCAGCATCTTATTTCTTGCCTGCTTTCTTGCCTACTTATACAACTCAGCCTTCTTTCCAGAGTGTGTTTTTTCCTGAGTTCTGTTAGACTTCATTGTCTTTTTTAGCTTTTAAGTGGAACAAAATGTCCCAGACAATACTGGTTTTCAGTGCTGCAGTATCTTTCCCTTCTGGATACTTTTTCAGCTTCATTCCTTTTTAAATGTAATAAAACCCAGAGCGCTGTCCTAATGCCCTTCTTCCCCCGTTCTTTAAAACTGCCCTGAAAGTCCCTAGCTGGATAATCACTGTTCATCACTGGTTTTCCCCAAGGGCCTTTTTTTTTTTTTTTTTTTTTTTGGTTTGTGTAACACTGTTCTTAGGATTGTTATCCTAAGTCTTCTTTTGCAGAGAAGAGCAGTTTTCTATTCTCGTTGAGAACACCTATGAATTTTCCTTTCCCTCAAATTTTAAATGTTTGCTCTTTTATGGATGTCCTCATTTTTCATAAATGTGAGATATCAGGCAGTCACAGAAGCATTTCTTCCTTATTTTTTTTTAATAGGAAGCCTTGGAAAAGTTCTTATGTTTTCATCTGTTTTTAAATGGATGATTTAAGATGGCTTTCATTTTTAAAAGCAGGGTCTGTGTGAACATAATGATGCATAGAGACTCCACCTGTCTTTGCTACTTTTAAAGATAGGCTGTTGCTTTGGTTATGAGTTTCACATTACCAAAATGTATTTAAAAACTGAGCTTCAATCCATCATTAGCATTTTTACAGTCAGTTTCTGAAATGGGTGAGAAGCTACATCTGTGAACTTGGGAAAATGGATGATGTAGACATATTGCACTAATGGAATATTCATTTAGTTCCCTCATCCTGGTGTCACTGAGACCCTCTATCACTGTGACCCATTTATTTCTCATTTTATATTTAGATACGAGAAGGAAAAGAAAGGATACTAGATTTACAACAAGAAGTTGGCAGCAATATTAACCTATCCTACAGCAGTGCATCGGGTCCTGTAAGGTTGTGAAATATTAACTGAACCATCCAACATGAAAGAAAATTGAGGGTTTTTTACTGTTGCTAGATAATCCAAAAATCAGTGATATAATCTATTAATCTGTAGATATTTCTCTAAGAACATATTAACTCAATTCTGTTGCGTTTTCAGGGCAGTTTGGTCACAGAGGATTACAGCAATGTTGTGTACTGCAGGCTTCATGAAGGCATGGGTGTTTTGGGGAACATTCCTATCTTTGAGGGAAAATTTTAAAATATAGAAAATAAGCAAGGTTCTTAAGTTATTATAATTTTAAAATTGACTGATTTCTTGCTAATTTGAAGAATGTTGTTTGTACTGTCTTTATTTCAGCTTTTTCATTTGCGCTTTCGTATAAGATAAATGGCTTTTGAATTGCTCAGCAGTTTTCTCTGCTTTGACACATTTTGATTTTTGCTGTCCATTTTCTTCTATAGTTTTTGACAATTAAACTCAGATAGCAAGTTATGTCTCTCTTTCAAGAAATTTGACATGTTTGGTTGACATTTTGGATCTAGAAAAATGTCTGAGCTTAAATAATTCCAGGCCATCCCACAAGTGCTGAGGTCTAATATCTGTCGTTCATCTGCTTAAACAACTTTGTTTTTCTCAAGTGCAGACCACTGGGCTCATTATGCAAAGGAGATCCTCTGGATCTCAGAGTTCTTTAGTTATTATTTAGTATGTTCAGAAAGTGTTCAGATTCAGTATGATTTTTCTGAAAATTCTTCAATTTGTGGGTAGAGTATCTGCAAAATGTGAAACTTCTATTATCTAATTTGTCTCTGTACCTCCTTCTGTAGCTTTTAATCCAGCCTCTGCCTCAGTGCAGGGACAAATAGTGGTTCTACTACTGATGCCCTGATATTAAGCACCTGTCTCAGAGTTGTTGGGGAAGGATTATTCTCTCACAGTACCAAATGTAGTTGAAACTCCCAGGCAGCAGGCTTAAATCAAAGAAAAGCGAGCCGTTTTTATGGATCTTTGTAGAGATCCACTAAGAGACTGAGTGTCTCAGGGTGTTAATGCAGGTGAGAGTGTAAGTGGAATCAGTAAAGGAACTAAAAAAAAATCATGGAAAAGCTTTCAAATGCACAGATGCAAAGCCAGCCTCTGGCTCTCACTGTCCCTGAACAGCAAATTACCTCACTAGAGTATTAGAGAAAGAATCAATCTTGCCCTGTTTTTTTTATACTCTTTCCCAAAGTACACATTATTGGCCACTGTCAGATAAAGCAGCTTAGATTTTTAGAGATTTGATCCGATTCATTTGGATGTCCTTATGTTATTCATTCCCTATGTTCGTGAAACGGGAGCAGGAATCATGGCCAAGTATGCATTTCTTAATGTACAGGAAAAAAAAAATAAATAAAAGCCATGTCTCTAGTCACACCACGACATGTTTCCATTTTGTTAATATACATACTAGGTTAATGAGCATAGATGCATCCACTCAACTTGGACATGTTCTCTGGATTAAGAGCAGGAGTGCATTAGACTCTGGGACCTAAGTTTGTAGTTTAATATTCTGGTAATGGACTGATGGTCTGAGAAGTAGGAATAAAACAGCATCGAGTTATTCTTCATTCTGCTGCAGCCTTATTCAGTTAATTCACACATTTTCAGGAACAGCAAGAAAAATGCAGGCTTCCAGTGCAGTCCAATGCCAAGAATGTAATCCACAGTTTGTCCTTAATCCCATGAGGATCATCTCAAATGTTTCCAATGCTTTTGGCAGGAATATTAAATTACAAAATCTAGGATGCTTGCCAGAAACAGAAAAAAAAAAGATTCACAATAAAAGCAGTGCCCCCACTCTATGTTTCAGCAGCAGAAAAGTCATGTTAATATGGATGACTGGTTTGAAAAAAAATAAAATGAAGAAGGCAGTTTTTCATAAGGGTCTTACAGCAATCCATTCTGTTTAATTTTGCACTACTAAAATATGTACTGTGCGATGTCTGGTGACAGTTCAGGGTGACTATTTTGTTTGTATATTGAGCTTTTCTTTCATGTGATTGAGAGTAGTTATGTGTCTCTTTTCCAGCTCAGGCTGGAACCAGGGCCCCAGATTCTGACTTCTGTTTTCTCTGTGTATGTCAGGAGGAACTCAGTGCACAGTGAGGTTGTTTCTGACTCACTCTGATACAACAAAGTCCTGAGATCATAGACTGCTATTTTTGTTAAAGTTACCATGTGAAAGTACTTAAACACTTATAAAATAAGTCATCAACTATACCAAGAGTTCCAAGGAAAACTGTAAGACCTTGTTGTATGTATGCCAAACCTTCTTTGAAGATTACATGCAAATCAATGCTTGCTGTATTTGTCAAGATGTAAGCCCTGCTTGTCTTCAGAGAGTGAATCTTCAATCATTTCTGATGAAATTGTTATACAAAGCTACTTTTGTGGGTTTAGACTCGCCATTAAAGAAGAGGACAATAACCTATTTAAATGATGCTGGAGAAATTTCATTTCACATTAGATGTATTTGTTGACTTTGTTTTTCTTTCTCTCCTTTCCTGATCTCTGTCCCACATAATTGCTTTTCTGTGGGAGGATCTGTAGGAGTGTCTGACATTCTCATCCCTTCTAGGCAATATTCTTGTTGCTTCTGCAACATGTAGAAATACCCATGATTTATTTAGAATTCATTTGAATTTTGTCACTCAGTATTTTTCTTCCTCATGATTTATTGAAGAACTGTCCTTAAGATCAGCTAGAGATTTAATCCATCTGTACTTTACTGTGTCTCTGTATTTTCTCTGTATGTGTTTTATTCATTACCTATTCTGTTTTGGGTCTGTTGATGCTGTAACAATACCAAAAAAAAAAAAAAAAAAAAAAAAACCTCCAATGGTTAAATGGAGCTGAGAGTAGTATTTTATTACCACACTGCTTAGTTTTGGTGCCAGAATGTCTCTGTGGTAGGTGCTGTACTCTGCTGGTGCCTCCCACTCAATAAGTGTCATAATGTTAGACACAAACATGGCAGAATCCATCTTTTATTTTCAGTCAAGAATGGAGTGACTGAAACCACTTCCCTCTTTCACATGAGGTACTTGAGCTTTTTTGCAGTGACAGGAAGGTGTAGAGAGGAGGAAGTTGCTTTCATGCCTCTTTCTTGCCCTTTCTTGTTCTGGAAAATATTTATGTCTGCCATCTGGGACTTAACCTGTGCCTGTATTGTTACCTTCTAAGGCCAATTAACTTGTTAGGATACTTAAAAAAAAATATTTGTTGGAACACACATCCTGTACCACATATGCAATTGTAGCTACAAATAGAAAGTAGGACATATTTTCCACTTGTAACTCAAGTTCTGATGAATCTAAACATTAGACAGCATCTAGCTTGTTATCCTGATCCTGTTTTCAGGTCCATTAAGATGAAAGCATTTGAAAGAATACCAAAATTAGAGGGAGAGTGAGAGACAGATCAAATGTATTGGAGAAACAGTGCTCACTGCATATCTCTTTTGTGAAATAGACAGATGTTCTGAGAAGCTTTGGAGGTATAATACTTGTTTAGTTTTTTTCAGAGGAAAATGGATGTGTGTTCAGTGAGATGTTGCTGGCTTTGCAGACGTTGCTTAAAGAAGCAGGTTGTTTAAAAGCAACTTTGTAAATTGATTAAAAAATAATAATAATAAAAATCCCAGTAGCACCACTTTCCAAACATAAATTTCTCTTTCTTTTAATTATTAAACATCAGTTATTTTTATCAAAAGAAACCATAAGATAATTTCTTCTTATTAACATCATACCTAATGAAATCATTTTTTCTGTTGAAGATCAACTTGACCTTTTGTTAAAAAGGTCAGGGCAACTAGTGAGTGTGTTAATAAGACGTGGCAATGCAGCAGCTTTGGCAGAAAGAAGAAAATTGGGACTGCCCTTTTGTTAGTTTCAAGAATGTATATGACTCAGTAACAGCCCATTAGCTAATTCCATACAGCAGGTGTTTTACTTGTGGCCTCCATTTTTAACATTTGGGTTCTTATCTCAGAGTATATGAAAGCAAGTTCTGCACATTTGCTAAAAATGCTTTTCAAAGTATCTCTGGCAATATAGACTCTCACATAAATTCCACTTCTGTAATTCCTGTGTTTATCAAACAAGTGTGAAGGAGTACTGACTGCAGAGGACAGCCATTTTGTGTCTTTAGGCCTGTGCTGCAAACATTGTGGTATTGGCATTGTACTGTGAGTGATTAAAATGTATAAATAGGTGAGTACATAGGATATCTGAAGTTAAAATAGACCCAATGAAGCACACTGAGAAGTTAGCTTCAGTGAAATTAGCAGCAAAATGTTTAAACAAGAAATTCCTCTTTTTCTGTGTGATATAGCCAAGTTAAAAATGAAACAAAATCAAGCCTTGAACCACAAACTCAGATAAGCCTAGACTCCTAAATGAGGGAAAAAAGAAAAAAAGAAAGAAAAAGATACAGATCCAATAACTCAGTTCAAAGTCTCCAATGTGTTCCAGATTCAGCACAGGAGCACTTTAGAGAGAGTAAAATCCAAATGTACTTTTGCAAATAAGAAACTTACTGGAAGAAGGGAAGGATAACATAGCTGATTTGTTTGTGTTAAACTTGGCAGTCAACTGAACAGAAGTCCTCACTGACTTCAGTGGAGTTTTGCCAAAATAAAACCATATCGGACACTGGATAGAATTTCAGAACTTCAGATTCATTGATGTACTTTACAGCCTCTGGGAAATTTTGGTAATCAGCTGTTCCATTTAGGAAGTGTCTTTGGAATGGTGTGCTCTGATTCTTACATTTTGTTGTGCAAAGAGCGATCTCACCAAACTTTCAGCACATTCTTACACTTGCTTAGTGCTGACATGAACTAAAAACAGCACTTTGAGGTTCTCACTGCTATTTCTTTTTTTTTTTTAGTATTTTTTGTTTTGCTCTTGCTTACTGTTTGATTGTAACAGCTAGCATAGTAAATGGCGTGCTTTGGTTGAGAAGAAATTGATCTTTTTTTTTTTTAAACTAATCTTCTTGTGTCATATCAGACAAGTTGTACTAACTGTAAAATATTAAGCAATGAACAATGAACCCTTTGGAGAACCTAGGCCCAAATGCTTCACATTACATTCTGATGTAAACAAGTGCAACCAGTAACATTTTCAGAAGGTTTGCTAATGCTGTGAGCTTTGACATCTGGGGGATTTGCAGTGTGTTAGGCCTTAGTAAAACAACTTAGTTTCTGGTTGGCAGTCCATATGCCTTTAAAAACACAACATCAAGCAGAGATGCTGGCCCCACAGTCTTAGACAGGGTTTTTTGTCTTCCTTAGTCTTGTCTAGAAGGATGCTGAAGACTTGCAACCCTAGTTCTTGCTGAGAGCAATTGCTTTCTGGGAATTCTGAAAACTAGCATGTTGCGTTTCAAGCTGAGTACCCAAAAATAACTGCAATTGATCATTAGATAGTAAGCTTTCTGGGGGATTAGCCTATCTTCCTGCTCTGCTTTTATTCTGCCTGGAACATTAAAGGGATATGAACTTGAGTGTCCTCTGAGGCCTCCTACTGCCATGCATTACACAAATGTCCTGGAAGACACCATCTTTTCACAAAATTCTCTTAAAATGATATTGCCTGTTAAGTAAAACATTATCTCGGGCACAGAGATTATCAGCAAAGCAAGATGAAAGATAAGGAGGTGGGACATTGCCCAATCCACCCATTTGAAGATGATACCAAAGTCACAAGATTTGTTTAAAATGCGTAATAATTTGGTTTTTTTTTTCCTCTATTTGTCATGTTGCTGAGGGATTCAGATTTTTCTGCCCTAGATCTTTAACCAGGCTGATGAAAGACTACTTTTGTCAAGGGAGTTGAAGGTCATGTGCAGTCATCTGATTAAGTGAGCTGGCCTTCAGAAAGAAATACCAGTGTTACATGACTTTGCAACAGGGTGTAGCATTTTTGTCCTTTTCAGCACCAGGAAAAGAAAGAATTTCTAATAATTCCTCCTAAGAAAATTAAAATAAAATAAAATAAAATAAAATAAAATAAAATAAAATAAAATAAAATAAAATAAAATAAAATAAAATAAAATAAAATAAAATAAAATAAAATAAAATAAAATAAAATAAAATAAAATAATAAAAAACTTTGTTTCTGTATTCTCAAGGAGCGATAATGATTATTCTTTCTAGCCATAGGGAGATCACATTTTGCACCATGTGAAGATAAGAAACTTCTTTGAGTGGCATATTCTGAGCAAATGGATGTTACAGCAACTGAATGCCCACATTTCTTTGGAGGACGATTTGTGTCACAGAACAGGGCTTGCAAATTACCAGTCATGGTTTAGACACTGTCATAAAACTGTAAGAATGAAAGTGAATTTCACTGAAGCCAGGAAAGAACTGCAGTACATGTCCATCCTTTTTTTGATCTAATCTTGATGCCTCATCCTTCCTGTGCGTGTGGCAACATTCAGTACATTTTAAATGTTGTCATTACTGGGTGAGTTAGTTCCAGAATCTCCTCAGTGTAGCATAAAAGTTAGATCTTTCTAATCAGTGAGAAACAAAAGCTATCTTTATTTCTCTTGACTGAAATGAAATTTGTATGTATCATCTATCACTTTTCACTGTTGCCCATAGGATCTAAGGTACATTTATATACCAGAAAGTGGTATGTGATGAGCTTAGGTTGACATTCAGATAAAATAGCACTGAAGACAGGGCAGTTCTCAGTGGAACATGGGGTAAGGCTCTTCTGCTCAACTCTGGTCTTCTCTGTAAGCTTAAGAACTGCAGCCAACCCAATTCACTCTGCCTGATGATTATCTTAGCCTGAACTAAGATTACCCCTTAGTTTTAGGTAATGGATATTGGTGGTTTTTGGAGAAGTACATTAAAAGATATCAATTGCTCAGTTACTTATAGACAAAATGAAAGAAAAAATAATTAGAAAGGCCGTTAAGAAGATAGGTACATCTACAGTTTTATGGGTAGGAAGATTTTAAATAAGGATGACATGACTTTCTCAAGATCCCATCATGGCTCTCAGCAAGGAAAGGATTAGATCTCTTGGCCATATGTTTCAATGGAGTCATATGTTGGTATAAATTGGGAAAAAAAGGGAGAGTCAGAGGAAGCTGTTTTTCTCTTGAGCCTCTGTGACACTCTGGTTGTGTCTAAAAGTTTTCAGATATATAGAGCTCAGTTTTTCTCTTTTCTAGTCAGAATTCAGATCCAACCCTCAGAGCAAATATATTCTTAAACATATTCGAATCTTGAACCATTCATTGATACTTAATGTTAGACCACATAAGCAACCTGAAGTCACAGCAGGGTTCTGCTGAGCTCATGTGACGTAGTTTGCTGCAAAAGGAAGAGAAAGCAACAGATAGATGTATTATTTCTAATGCCAGCAGAAAGCAACCTCTGTCCTGGGTAGATTTTCCACAAGTAAAAGGTGAATTGCTGAAGAGTGTAACTTGGACTGATGGTTCTGTCCCCTTCTGGTAATCATTTGAATTATGTTTTTATTATTTTCCTGGCCACTCAGGGAGCGAGAATTATTATTATCAGAGGAATTCTAGAGTGCCTTGCCATTTTCTCCTCTTCAAATCTATCTTATTCTTCTATTTTATGTTCAGTTTATGTACATCTTCCTTCCCCTTATCACCTCATTTTCTCCCTTTCCTGTGTCTCTTCCTAACATTCTCTTTTTTCCTCCAGCTCATTTTAATTCACTTTGTGCTTTCTACTTTCCTTACCTAAGCAATTTTCTACTTAGTGTACATTAACCCTGCTGTGTTGGTATGTGCTACATAAATATGATTGTACCACAATATAGGGCAACAGGAGAACTGTTTTTGAGATTGTCGGGGTCCATCAGTGCTGGTAACTTTTTAAGTACCACCTCTTAAGCGTACAGAAACAGGCAAATCCAAAATGTCAGAAGTCATACAGACATCTGGCTGACTTTCCCAAGCAGGGATCTTCCTCTAATGCTTAGGAAAAAAAAGATGTATGGCCACTGGAAGCAAGGTTGGGTGAACTGAGGGGTCTACAGAGATGCTGTTCTCCATTGTAGGGAGAAAATTTGTGTAGCCAGAGCTCAGTTAGAGTTGAAGCTAACCAGCACTGTGGGGCACAGCAAAAAAGACTTTTTAAAATATGTTAACAGCAGAAGGAGGACTAGAGATGTTATCTATCCATTAACTGGTGAGGATGGCCACCTCATAAAAAGAGGCACAGACAAAGCTGAGATATTTAATGTCTTCTTCACCTCTGCCTTCAAGCCAATGATGGAGTCTGGGACTCCCAGACCCTGAGCTCTAGAAGCATGACTGCAGTAACAATAAACTCCCAGCCAACCCTGAACTTGTGTGGGATTTGTTTCTCCTTCTGGATACATACAAGTTCATGGGGCCTGATTGGATTCATCCCGGGGTACTCCAAGAGCTGGATTATGTCATCATGAGACCTCTCTCAATCATATTTCTATGGCCTTGGGAATCTGGAAAGGTCCTACTCGTCTGGAAGCTAGAAAACTTTGCCCCATTTTTCAAGAAGGGAAAGAAGATTCTAGTAATTACAGGCCTTTCAGTCTCACTGCAATGCCTGGAAAAATTCTGGAGACGATTGATTCTGGGAGTTATGGAAAACACCTGGAAGATAATGCAGTTATTGATCACAGCCAATATGGGTCCCTGAGGGGAAAGTCTTGTTTAACAAAGTTCATCTTCTTTTATGACAAGGTTACGCAAGCAGTTGACCAAAGGAAACCAGTAGATGTGATCTTTTTGGATGTCAGCAAATCTTCTGATACTGTTTGGCACAGTATTCTTCTGAGTAGGAAAATGTTATTCCCCAAGAGGGTGGTAGGGCCCTGGAACAGGCTGCCCAGGGCAGTGGTCATGGCATCAAGCTGCTGGAGTTCAAGAAGTGTTTTGACAACGCTCTCAGACATAGGTTTTGAATTTTGAGTGGTCTTGTGTGGGAGCCAAGTGTTGGACTCAACCCTTGTGGGTCCCTTCCTATGATTCTATGGTTTGGTGATAAGGTGTGATAGAGAAACTGCATAGGACCGTGCATTTATTTTTGTACCATGTGTATTCATTACAATGCTGTGAGATCTCAAGTGTAAAACTACTTTAACCTGAACATCTTTAACTCATTTATTTGCCCTTTTCCTTCTACCTCTGCCATTTTTCAGTATTTATTGACCCAGACAGAACAGAAAGTGTCGAGAGTTGGAGGAAATGTCACTACATATTTTCATTTGCAGTCTGGCTAACACAATACAGCAAGTACATAACTTTGATTAATGAAAGCACACAAAGGCAGCTCTTCCTAAGCAATGTTAGGCTTGGAACATAAGTTGTTTTATGCTGTTTATGTCTGATCATTCTACCTGGTCACGATCTTTTCCAGATGATCACCACATGTACTCTAATTAGAAGAGTTTTCTGAGTAGATGAAGGTAATTGTTTTATCTGCACTTTCTGATTAAAATCCTGTCGTGGTCCCTCCTAAACAATGTAGGAATGAAAATCTAAGAGGAAGATAAGTAAGACTATCACATTATTTTGACTCAGTTTACTTTAACTAGTGCAAATACCTTTTGTGTGGTCTTTCCTAAGCATATTGTAAATCGGTGAATCTGATTCAGTCTGTTATCTATTGTTAAATCAGTTTCAATTTGTCAGCCTACATAGCTATGTTAACTAAATCAGCCAATGACTGAGTAGATTTTGGCCAGCTGTCCTCTTCCACTGTATGAAAATCACTGCTGAGATTCTGAAAGTAAGGAAATGGGCATCTGTCATAAAGAATTCTTTCCCATTCAGGTTGTGGGGAAAGTTATATTGATCAAAATGGAAAGAATGACAGGAAGAATAATAATGTATTGGAACAACTGTGCAAAGACAAATATCCTTCTCAGTCACTGGCTTTGTAATCAGCTTGTTTCATAAAGGTATGATTTTTCATTGTTGGAGGAGCAATGCTGTGTTTAGTACTTTTTCATAAGATACATATTACCGTTAGAGGAGATATATTTGGACCACTGATCCAGGAGTTGGGAATCTTCCTGACTTACACATTGTCTACGATAGGTTCTCAGTGTTATCCCAAAAATATTTAATAATGGCAAAGTATCTTTGGGGATATTGTGTGAATATAATGACATAGGGTTCTTACATTTCACTGACTATAAATATTCTGAGTGTTGTTATAGGAAACTGTAAGAATAACATCTATAGCGGGAAGGGATCATTTGGAGATTTCCCATCACTGCTAACCTTGATGAACTTTTATGAGAAACAATTAGAAACTTAACAGCAAGATAATAATTAGAAAACAGACAAATGAACAACAGCTAAGAATTGTCCAGCTCTAGCAGATTTCCTTATATGATGTTTAATTATATTTTTCAAACTTGCAGGTGATAATTATATTTGAACAGTAAAAGCCACCCTCTAATTGAACATTAACTCAAAAAAGGATACTCATCCCCACAGTTTTAAAACAAGGACAACAAAGTGGAGGTAATAAATAGTTATGAAATCAACAAGAAATGCTATCCAGTAAGAAAACCAAGTGCACAATATAGAAATAAGTCTGTTTATCCTTCTGGCAATAAGTGTTTACTGAGGGGCCCAGTAATCCAAGGTTTGAACTCACTGACTCACGGAAGTATTAGTCTGTACAAACCTTGCTGGAGAAAAAAAAAATTCAAATACTACATCAGTGAAAATTCCCTTCCAGGTAAAGGGTAGTTAGATGAATTCCTATTTTCTGGGGCATCAATTAATTAAAGGTTGGAAGAACCCCAAGTCCTTTTGGCAATGAAGCCTTGTCTTCTTTGCTAATAATTGCAGTTGTAGCGCTTGTGTATTTGTGCAGAGAACCATAGAACCACAAAATACCCTGGGTTGAAATGGACCCACAAACATCAGAGTCCAACTGACTCCACACAGTAACACCCAAAATTCAAAATATATTTCTGAGGGCATTATCCAAATACTTAAGCTCCATCAGGCTTGGTGCCATGATCAGTTCCCTGGGGAGCCTGTTCCAGAGCCTGAACATCCTCTGGTGAAGAACCCTTTCCTAACACTCAACCCAAACCTCCCAGGGTCTCCATAGAGAAGTTCTTCACCAGGTCTGGGTGAAAAGAACAGAAGACTAACACAACCATCAGTAATCTACAGTGCATATATTGGTGGGTGATCCAACACATATTACAGTTCAGAAAGTCCATATTGTTGTGTCCAAATTAACGCTAGGGGCAGAGGCTGTGATGCAGACAGGGATGGACTGGTTCTCTTGCAATGCTATTGTCATGATGTTGTGATAGAGAGCCAAGGCATGCTGGGGGTAGTGACAAGGCATGTCTGTCACCGGTGGATCCACTTCCATCAGTTTTCTTTCATCTTCATGGATGGATCCATCTCCATGAGCTCCTCCCTGTCTTCTGGTGAATTGATGTAGCCATCCCTTGCCATTCTCTGGATGATTGGTGTGCCTTTACCACGTACCATTCTCTGTTTCATGGACACACTTGTGCTGCATGCCACTCTTTCAGATCCGTATTCATGATCTGCACGTGGTCAGTCACATGAGCTCTGTCCGCTGCTTTTGCAGCTTCTCCAAAGGAACAACTCTAACTTTTTTCATTAATCTGCTGCTGCTCTTTGTGCACCACCATGAAAGATCTGGCTTTGTCTAATTGATTGCCTTCTCATACTCATACTGAGAAGACACCCATACTTCCAGGATCCAAGGCCTACGGTAACACTCTGAGGTAGAGTTCCTGTTAGCCCAGTACAGTAGCCAAAAGGAAACCAAATCCATGTTAGACCACTTCCTTGAGAATCCATGCAGAAGATAGGCTATCTCTTCACAAGGAGCAGGGATGGGGGATTGTAAAAGAGGTCATCCTGAAGGCAAACCTGCTAGATGTTTATGGTATCCCAGCTAATTCTGGGCATGGAGGCTGTGCAGTGGACAGGGAGCTGGGCACCTGGACTTTCAATGGCTCTGCTGTGACTGCACCAGTGGGAATCCTGGCACAATGGTGTTGTGTCTGGCCAACTGTGTTGCAGGGGTATCTACCCCCACTGATTATTCATCTGGAAGTGCACCTGCTTCCATGGGCTCCACAGCAGCAGTCATGGCATTGGCCATTGCTTGAAGGCAACAGACACTCTTCCTCCTTCACTTGTTCTTACTCAGAGGCCCACTCCATCTCTTTGGTTGCAGGAACCCAGACTTCTTACCACGTAAAAGTGGGGAGCCATCACTTCAGGTTCTCTAGGTTCCAATCATGATTGTATACTGTTAGAACTCTGTGAGCTCAGTGAGTGGTGGGCCAGGCAAAGAGGGCTTTTATAGGGCCCAGAAAAAAGAGTGGGGCAGTGGTGACCACTGTGACATGAGGAAGCATCTGTGATGGCAACTGTGCAAAAGAAATCCAGTCCGTGTGCTCTGCGGCCATTCTGTGACATGAAGTGTCAATGTGAGAGCTGTTGAAGACTATCTGAAAAGTGTTTTCTCAGTTTGAATAAGAATACTAATATAGATACCATCCATCAACAGCCAACTGCACTGAGATAAAATCATAGCACAATATTGGTGGTTTTTTTTATAAAGCACATACATCAAGGACATTTCATTGAAAGAAACGGCTTTTTTGAGATTCACGTCTGGGACTTCACTGTCCCCTACCTTCCCATATTTCAACCCAGATGAAATAGTCTTTAAAAATGTATAATGTTCTGTGCTTCGTAACATGTATCTCATTTTGTTCTACTTAGAGCCTAACACTTAGCCTGTTCATAATTTTAAGAGGCTTTCAGTGGCTTAAATCAAGCTTATAGGTTCTATACCATGTAACAAAAGCAATTTCAAAACTTTCCTGGTGATTTTTTCCCTCTTCTACCCTCTTTTGTAGTTCACATCTGGCTTTCAGAGATTGTTTACCACATAAAAGTGTCTGCTGGCATTATCCCCAAATATGATAACAGGTTGAGTCATTACCAAGAATTTCAAAATCAAGGAAAGAAGAAGTTGCAGCTATTTATAGAAAACTGTATACTGGTTTCCAGCTACACTGAAGAAAGTAACTGAAGACAATGACTGTTCTACAACGTTGCTGAAGCAACAGGTCTTAACTGTGGGGGTACCTTCAGTTTCATGCATGTCTGTAAGACCAAGGTGAAAACTTGGTCTTTGTTATGTTCTGTGTATATTTTATAAACCCTAATCACTAGTACCAAACACTATTCTGGCTGTCCTGGTGTTACAGCTGTGATATCTTGTGGTGGATGTATAAGTACCTCCTTCCAGGACAGTGTTAATTATATATATATAGCGCAGTTCTAGCACAATTGAACTTGTGGTAACGTGCTAACAATTGTTGCAAAAACAGGGAGATTACCAACATGAAGAACTGGCCTAAAAAGAAAATAATCTGAACATCGTTATTAGTTTCAAAGGCATGTTAATAGCCAGAGCTGAAACCACTATTGCTGAAAATGTTAAATGTCCAGAGCCTGTAGGTCTACCTCTGACTATCATTATGACAGGAATATCCATCACACCAATAATGCTATCTCTTCTAAGTCTGAGACAAGCAAGCAAGCAAAATAAAATAAAATAAAATAAAATAAAATAAAATAAAATAAAATAAAATAAAATAAAATAAAATAAAATAAAATAAAATAAAATAAAGCATATGGAGGCTGATAACAGAATATATATAATATATTAGATATATTATTGTAGATATAATAATTTTGTTGAAAGTTTTTGTTCTCATTCAAAGGTGTTCCAAAATGGGAACCAAAAAACTTTGGACAAACTGAGGCACCAGATGAGGAACTGAGAGCTCTGTACATAATATGCCTTTCTTAGAGCTTCCTTAGAACAGATCTTAATAGCAGGGCAATCTCTTTCTAGCTAGTCAGAGAAGTCAGGTACATGCATCACAGAAGGATGACTGAGGAGTGAGAGAAGCCTGTTGGATATGCGTTATTCCCTTCATAGGGAGAATTAAAGAGGATAATGAAGGTTGAGGTGCTTGAGGAGAGAAATTAAGGTATGAGAACGAGCATGTCTTATATCAGAACAGAAATAAGGAGTTTGGTGAGGATATGAGGAAGAATAGAGCTACCAAAAGGGTATTAACCTTGGAAATAGACTCATTCAAGTTAGGAGCAGGTTAAAGCTCATTTATGAGTTAATACAGACATCACAGGAACAAATTGGCATGACAGGAGAAGGGAAGACAGTTTGGAAAACTTTTCCTGTTTGGAAATACTGGCCTAGAGTACTCTACCAGTCTTCTCTGTCATTTGTGTATTTGACTATAAATAAATCTGTGGCGTACGAGACGTACCTTAATCAAGAGGTCTAATTTAAAATCAAGAGTGGCCATTGTGAAGGGAAGAGAGGGAACAGTGTGTTCCTTGAGTGTATATTACTGACTGTGTCACAGGACTGTGTCTTGTGGTTTTATTACAAAGAGTTAGTGCATGAGGTAGTAGGTATAGTGGATTAAAAAAAGCTTAGTCCTTCTCTGGGTAGCTGTAACTGTTTTTGAAGGTGGCTACTTATAATGTGGAAATTTCATAGCTTCCACTCCATGGGTGAAGTGAGAATGTTACTACACAGTACTTGAGTTAAATGTTTAATGTCCCTTTTTCCTCAGCTGGTTCCTTTTAATTTTGTTGGCCCTCCATTAGTGTTGATTGGTCATCTGCTGATATCTTATGGGATATCCAAGTTCAAACAGAAATATATGGTTTGTGAAGTTGTGCTGGCTAGTCACAAATGCAGCATTAGGCAAAGACAACTTTTTTTCAGTTCATTGCAGTTCTTCCTTTCCTCAGTTGTGGAGCATCTAATAAGAATCACCCTAGGAGTCTCTAACGTTACAGAGATTGTGTTCAAAACTTTGTGGATTCTCATCACTGGTATCAGAAGCCAACTGAGTTAAGTGGCACAGGATAGATAGCTTTAATTCCTTCAGGCATTCTTGATTGTACTGCAACTTTACATACAAGTAATTCAAGTAATTCAAGCAATGTAACCTTGACTGTTTTTGTAGCTACTTATATTCATGATGTATTCAGATGGTTTCCTTCCCAGGTAGTGAACAAGATTTTAACTGAGTAACAAAATGCTTAGGAGGACTCTTCAGTATCACGTTTCGACAACAGTGTGGCAGTTCTTTAAAATCTGAGTCATATCATCTCTTGATTCAAAATTTTACTTATGAATTTGTTTCTTGCTATCTTTCTGCCCAGCACACCTGTGCCTGCATGCCAAGTGACTTATCCCTGCAAGTATTATATAAGTATTATAAGCAGTCTTTCTTTTTCTTTATCTTTTCCTTCCTTCCTTCCTTCCTTTTTCCTTCCTTCCTTCCTTTTTCCTTCCTTCCTTCCTTCCTTCCTTCCTTCCTTCCTTCCTTCCTTCCTTCCTTCCTTCCTTCCTTCCTTCCTTCCTTCCTTCCTTCCTTCCTTCCTTCCTTCCTTCCTTCCTTCCTTCCTTCCTTCCTTCCTTCCTTCCTTCCTTCCTGCCTTCCTGCCTTCCTGCCTTCCTGCCTTCCTGCCTTCCTGCCTTCTTTTTTTGCCTTTTTGTTTTTAGTAATTCAATTCATATGAAGTCACAAAAAACAATTGTGAACCAAAGTGCCACAATTCTACCTGTAATTTTTTTCAAAAAAATTGCAGTGGTTATTGCAAATTAGGAAATCTGCAATATCAAGATTTTATAGGGAAATGAAGAATAGGAAAGAAAGATACGTGCCACACATATCCTATTATTCTATCAATATACTATTGTTTCTTATAATTAGGTTTGGAACTTTCTCATTTAACAAGTTACTTGCGCATTTGGTATTGACAACTGACTACTGCCTTCAGGGATAAAATGCATTGTCTCAGCTCTAGCAAGATAAACCATTAGATGCAGCTGGGTCTCCTGGTATATAAACAAATAGTGGAAATTTTTCACTGTAAGTATGAATAAGTTTTTTCATACTGGTTTATTATGGACATTTTTTTCTTCATAGTTGATGTAGAATGTCCACCAGCCAAGTACCAGTAAATTATTTGGGGAACTATAGGCCTGGCATCCTGACTTTGGTGCCAGGTAAGGTTATGGAGCAGATCATCTTGAGGGAGATCGCATGGCATGTGTGGGACAACTGAAGCATCAGGTCTAGCCAGCATGCATTTAACAAAGGCAGGTCCTGCTTGACCAACCTGATGTCTTTCAGTGACTGAGTGACTAGCCTGGTAGATGAGGGAAAGGCTGTTGGTGTAGTCTTCCTAGGCTTCAGCAAAGCCTTTGACACCGTCTCCCCCAGTATTCTCCTGGAGCAGCTGCCAGCTCATGGCTTGGACAGGTACACTCTTTGCTGGGTAAAAAACAGCTGGATGGCCAGGCCCAGAGAGTGGTGGCATATGCAGTTAAGTCCAGCTAGTGACTGGTCACAAGTGGTGTTCCCCAGGGGTTGGTACTGGGGCCTATCTTCTCAGTATCTTTATTAATGACCAGGATGAGGGCATTGAGTGTATCCTCAGTAAGTTTGCAGGTGACACCAAATTGGCAGAAAGTGTCAGTCTGCTTGAGGGTAGGAGGGCCTTACAGAGTAATCTGGACAGGCTGGAGAGCAATGGATCTGATGGATGGACCACTTGGTGGATAAGGAATTCACTGGATAGTTGCTCTCAGAGAGTTGTGGTCAATGGCTCAGTGTCCAAATGGAGACCGGCGATGAGTGGTGTTCCTCAGGGATCGGTGCTGTCTCTCCTAAGGTATTCTGACACATTCTCAAACCAGTGGCAAGAGAATAGAACAGTAAATTCACATTACAGAGGACTTTGGAAATCAACAACTTAGTTTTAATTCCAAACTACAGTAAGACATAATCACTAAGATCTCCATAGAAAATAAATCTGAAAAATGTTGACTTGCTGATTTCAACAAGCTAAGGAAATGCAGGCTCCCAGTTTCAAAAACGTATGGGTTTGCCATAGAACCTGAGGCAAGTTTGCTTCCTTTTTGCCCATATATACTCAGGGTATAAGATAGGAGGCATATGTGATTCTCTTATTTATAATGGTGCAACAAATAAAAAAATCCCGGAGTCCCCTTCTCAAGAGTGCTGCCAATATCTGGAAGACTCTTGGTATTCCTGGAAATACTGAGAAAATTCCTGGGAAAAAAAAAAAATCTGCTTAATAGGGCTGTCAGCAGGCCAAGAAACCAGAAGCAGTCAAACTCTCTGCTGAACTTCTGAGGAATGAATAAGACAGCAAAAATTTATGTGGAATTCTGAAGGAAGAGTGCCTCTTTTCTTGATTGAAAACAAACAACTGTAATTGTAGATGAGGAAAAGCAAGCAAAAAGGTGGACTAGATAACGATGGCTGAACACCCCTAGGGAATGCTGCCAGGAGTGACTGTCACCACTTAAACAGAGCTGATGCAAATCACTGAGAATTTCTCCCTCTTGGTGGCACATAGTTACGTCAGATCTACACTGGCTTAAAACAGTTTGATAGCTGCAATGTACCTTGATCTTCCTGTTCCTAAGCTCTGAAATACTTTCTGAGTCATCTGAGAGTTGTTCACAGAACCCACAGATACCAAAAGCTGAAGATAGATCTGAACTGTGTGTCTGAACTGAAGCTCTTGTCTGAACTGGCTCAAATTCTCACTTACTTATGAGTAGCATCAACATAGAAAACAAGTAATATCTTTAAAATATATATATTTAACTAAAAAGCCCGTGCAATGTCAAGAATACTTTACAACTTGTTTTGTTGTTGTTGTTGTAGTTTGTTTGTTTGTTTTTGGTTTTTTGAAGCCACCTCACCTTGTTTGCCTACCGGTCTGAAAGAACTGAAACATCAAGGTACATATCATTTCTGGTGTTTTTCCTCAAGGTACAGTTGTGCATATGTGTTGGAGAGTGAAACTAGTGTTTTGTTTTTGTTCTTAGAAAGCTAAAAGTTTCCACGTAAAGAGCAGTGTATTGCAAGACTCACTTGCATTTATTTTGCTGAAGCTTCTTAACATTTAAAAGCACCTTGAAACGCTTTAAGAGAGCCCTAAAAATATCAGTTAAGTTCTGTTAACATGTGTTAGTTTGGTATGAAGGTTTTAGTAATCATGCTCTTGGTAGGCATTTTATACAAAAGAAAACCTGTTCAGAAAGCAGACTGAGTTACCTGCTGTACACACTGACTCTTCATGACTAGACACAGCAGCAGATCAATCCCTTTTGGAAGAATGACATCAGATTAGAGAAGAAAACTGGAAACTGGAAATGCTGGACAGAGTAAAGACAAGAAGTTGCATCTGGAGAGCTAAAGTCTTGTGAGTCCTTTCTGAAAATATATCCTTACTTCTTGGTGTGACTTCTTTAAGAACCACTTGTGCTTCTCCTAAGAGATGAGTGCATGTTACCACCATAACTATTTACATATCATTCTATTTGCCTCTTCTGGGAATGTTACAGGAGTCTTCTTTCCAACTAAGTGGACCTTTTGGCCCTGCAGGATCAATGTTTCAGATTGTTCCCTCAAATTTCTCTACTGTTGCTTATCTGTTATTTTCTATCTACATTCATACAACAATCTGTTCTACATTGTTCACTATTGCTTGTCAGCAGCAGTAGCCGTGCAACACTATAACATCAGAAGAGTTACAAGAGCATTCTTATATCCACCTGCAGCATGTGGACCATTTCCTTGATTTCAGGTCAGCCTTAGTGAAAGGTTACTGCTCACTTTATACAGTATCCTCTGAATTCAGCTGTACCTATGTTTAAGCAAAACTTAAAGGCAACTGTCCCCCAAGATTCTCTTCATGTTTGTTGCAGGTATATGGTGCTACTTCTCAGGAGCTCCTACCAAGTAATGTATTGGGAAATCCTTACTGGAACTATTCATTTAGATAGAATTATTTTGAAAACCTATTACCTATGTCTATAGTAGAGTTGGTTTGAATAGAGACTTCCAGATACTGGGTTACACAGATTGCTCTGGCTCATGGGATAATTGGCTAAACTGGCAAAATAAGGCTGTTGCAGATGATTTAATTACATACCACAGATCTGGTTCACTTATGTTCACAACTAAGTATGAATAGACCTTTTGGAAAACTGAGCATCCCGATTACTACAACAGGAAAAAAAAATATTGAGAAAAAAAAATGTAGAAAATGTTTATTATAACAAGCAATGAGATGGAACTGCTTTTGGTGGTATTGATTCCAGCAAAAGTTGATTGTGCATTCCCAGGTTAACAGATACTTCTGTGCATTATTACCAAGGGCAATGGCTCTCTCAAAAGCAGAAATACAGATGTAAGCCTCTCCCTGTGCCAGGGTAAGTGTATCATAACAGGAAATAACTTAATCTGGTCACACTTCTGTAAGAAAAGATGATTTTGCAGCCTTTTTTTTCCTGCTAGGTCACAGTAAACAAACAAACAAACAAACAAACAAAACATCCAGTAAAAAAAAAAAAAAAGTGTTTTTATAGGTATTCTGACTTGGTTTACCTATGCTTTTATGGCAAAAAATAGAGAGATTAATCCCATAGGGCTTTAAGTGATGCCCATTCTGTGGGGAGTGTTTCATACTTATGAGTTTTCACCCTCTTGCCTGTACATGTACATAGCATGTTGAGCCTGGTAAATATGTCTGCTTTCTAAAGCTATTTTCTAGCTAAATAAAACCTAGTAGCAAACAATGGATTTTTCCAACAAGACCATAAAACTTCAGTGACATTGTTGTGCTGGAATCAAACATACAGTTGTGAGGCTGGCTCCAAGAGAGCTCCTAAGAAAGATGTAACTTAACCCTGTAGAAGAGCTGGCTACAAGGAGAGCTGCAGGCTGCACCTCACTTGGTTAGTTCAAGGAGATGACAGTTAATGATGTAACAGTGGTCTCAATTCTAATCCCACTGTGCTTTCCAAACTGGCATCTCCATGGAGACTGGAATCCAGCTCTGAGTGTTCTGGGTTCACCTTCACTGCTGAAAGAGCACACTTTTAGTTAAAGTCAAGGTTAAATATTTCTGCAGTGTCTTTAGTTATGGTAGAGTGTAGTTGAAAACTGTGCTAAGGTCAGCATGGGACTGTGTGAACTGCGTGAAGACTGCAGGCAGTGCTTTTAGCCTTTGTGCAGTGAGAGCTGACTGAAAATGAGACTTCTCAGCTGGGCTAAAGGCTGGCTAGAAGTACTTGTACAGCACAATTTGACTGAGCATCACTGAGAGTCTGGGGTGAGGACACTGCAAGCTCCATTTTCCTTCATTTCAAGTTGATCACCTTTGTTTTTCTGCTTATAATACAGATCCAGAGCAAGGACAAAAATAACACAGAGATAAAGAGAGGAGAATCGTCTTGAATCCCATCTACCAAAAGCACAGGTATGCCAATTAACAGGAAATGAGATGCACTTCTTTCCTTACTTCTGCAAGGAGGATCACCTGAACCCCACTTACGATTTTCCTTAAAAATTCCTGTTATTTTCAGCCTCTCTATATGAATGATTGTTCCCAGACTGAAAAGACGGCTAGTGTCATCAGATCTGTTTGTCCCACAGCCATAGATAACCACACGTAACAGATGTGTACATTTTAGGTGCTCAGAAGGGTAGCTGTTTGGGTTGCTTGTTTGGGTTAAGAGCAGAAATAGAGATTTTGCACCAGAAGAGCCATAGCACTTGGGGATGTGGATGGTCTGAACCATGACCAAGCTGGCTTGTGTGGTGAGATTTTGCTCAAAAATGTCCATTAAGTATTTCCTTTATACATCACCACTTCACATTACACCTTTCTTTCAGTGTTTCACAACAAACATGAGGCTTGTAGAAAAGGGCAAAGGATAATGTGCCACAGAGAGGTAGAAAGCAGAGCAATGGCTTCAGCAAGTTTCTAGGTTTGTGCTATGGCAAAGAATTCATTACATTCACAGCCAGTTTGTACTGCTTTGTTGTCATGCCAGCATTGTTTAGGTCCTCTCACAAGACATTCTCCATGTAATCCTTCTCTGCATCTTTTCCAGAGATGTTTTCTTCTTGAGTGTGAGAACCCATATCATAAACTATGTCCTGAGGGAAACAAAGTTTTGTACCACTACATCAGGGCTTCTCTACCTTCAGTAAATACTGTCTTTCCTGAGGCATGGTTTATTTTTCTGTGAATGGCTGAAGATTTAATTATTGTTTATTTCAATAGCTTGTTTGATAACCTATCTCACTGACTTTGGTAAATCTGACCTTAATCCTATTTACCTTGATCTCTCTATGCCCCAGCTATCTTCACTGCCCAGCACTGTTTGCTACTTGTGACTCCTAAGAACTTCTCTGTTTATTTGTTCTGTTTTGTTTTGTTTTTCCACTTACTCAGGCCTAGGGTGCTTCCTAAGATTTTTTCTCTTGCTTTGAATATATGCACAGGATATCTTTTATATCTTTAATTAGGTGTTTTCTCAGCTCCTTCATCTTTCACCTCTTCAGTCCAGGTAAATTCAATACTAAATTGCTTTAATTTGATCAAGTTTGCCCTTCTGAAGTTGAAAAAAGTAATTACTAACCTACTTCTGTTTGTTACTCTGTTTAATGTAAATGGAAACAGTTGCTGAGTACTCAGTCTACGCTATTTTTTCCTACCAGTTTGAAAGTCTTTATTACTTACTAAGTTGGGGTTGTGCCTCAGTGACTACTGTCAGCTGAAGAAATCTGGCAGCTATTCTACCTGTGGCTAGCTGGGCCCAAATTTATTATTAGAAGCATTCGTTTCCCAAGTGGTGTTTGGGAAGTTAAAGCTGACCATGGCATAATTGCCAGTAATGTTTCTATAATAACATTTCAATGACAGACCTCTTCTTGCACCTTTGTATTTTAACAGCAGACAAGAAAGACCAGGTTTCAGTGAGGTCTACAAAGCAAAACCAGCCACTCCTCAAAAAACAAAGGCTGCAAACAGGTGGTCCGGGCTGCTGGAAGTGGCTCTTCCTGTTCACATACAATGGAGAATTTTAGATAAATTGAATGATGATGAGCTGACTGACAGATGGCTTAATTCTAAGTAAATTGCAAAGGTCATATGCTGTTTTCCTCTTGGCTGGATGAAATAGCTGAACACTGAAATAGAAGGAGTATAGTATTAAGATTACAAATATCTTGGATATTAGTCTATGAATCATATTCACAATAGTCAGGTCTGGCTCCCATTTGGAAGAGGAGGGGAGCAGTAGAAGTAAGGTCCCCTCCATGAGCTCTTATGCATTGAGGAGACCAGGCCAGCCTTTTCTGCTCTAAGACTGCTCTCCTCAGCCTGGAGTGCCATGACAGCAGAATTCCCTTTCCCATGCTGCCAGCCCTGTTTCCTGCAAGTATTTACTGGAATCCTCTGATCTGTTTCAAGAGGACCATTTGGCCCAAAGCAATAGTCATTATGTGTCAGAAACTGCAAGCTAAGTCAGTCATGGGATGAAATGTATTTTAAAATTTCCCCGCTGTTGTACTAAGAATTTGAGTGCATCTTCTGCTTCCAAATGTGAGAAGCATGCAAAGCTCTCTTCTTGTTCTTTGCCCACATCCTTCTCTAATTGCATTTAGTCTGCTGTTCACATACTGTGAGGCTTCTGACATTTTCAACCTTTTTTTCTCGGGCTCTAGTTGTAATTGTTTGTATAACTTTTATATCCCTGTCTCTTATCCTATATTGCTACATCATGCCTTCGTGCACAGGCCCAGTCTGAAGACTACTTGGAGAAAAAATATGCACCTGTTCCAATTTTTTAGTTCTTGCAAACCAGTAAAGAAGTGCAGCTGGTTACTGTCAGCCAAAGAAATGTGCCAAAAATGTGAAGGTGGGATGTTATATACACAAGAGCTGCAATAGCTGCCTTAGTGCTTCCAGGAATGGCTTTGCTGTATAGTGAAGTCTGCAAGACACAGTGCAGAAACTTGGTGGGCTGGAGGCCAGAATGGGCAGTGCAGTGGGGAGTCGGAGGGAAAAAGAGACTTCTTTTTTCATAAAATGCACAGAGGAAGAATCTGGGCATTAAGCTGTGCTTAAAATGGAAAAGGCACCTCACATGCTGTCCTGTTCTTGAAATGGCAGACAGAGAGCAGTGAGTCCTGCAGTGCTGTGTTACTGTAGTAATGACAGATCTACATAAAAGGCCATGTATTTTATCTTCCAAAAGGAGCTTATGTCAGTGAGCTGAGCACGTGGTGCTGAGTAGGTAGGAACCCAGAGCCACAGGAACAAGGACTCCTTGCTCCCTCTGAGCTCAGAGCTCTGGTGCACTCAGTGCTGTGGCTGGGCCTTAGCAGCAGACTACAAATGAGGGTCTGCCACTCCCTTGACTAGTTACTCCCTCCTGTGCACTGCCTCACTTCTCTCCTTCCCCAAGTCTAATCCATGCTAGACACCATGGCCAATATTCTTTGTGAACTATAGTCTAGATGTGACTGCTACACCTCTGTTATATGCATGGGAGAAGTGGATCTTGAGAGGTCTGTTTTCTGCAAGGGGAAGAAATGTCAGCCCTTGTTCTATGTCCTATGGAGAAGGGCTGTTCTCAGCACTGTAAAGCTTTGGTTAGTGTTAGCCTTGAATACACACAGAGGTGGAGCCACACTGGTAATACTGGCAACAAGGAAGGGTAGCAGGTATAAGTGTGAAACTTACCTTGAGTTCCATAAGACAATGTAGTTTAGTAGAAAGGAGGTAACAAACTGGGGGCAAGGGATTTGTGGTTTAATGTTATTTCTGAGCTGGTGAAAAACACTAGCTGCTGAGGATCCATTCTCCATAATTTTGCAAACTCACTCTCCTTTTTTAGTTTTGCTTACACTGCTCTTCAGGTGGGTGTGTTTGACCTATTTTTACCTCTGCACACTCTCAGTGAAGCACAGGGATGCTTAATCCTTACAGGATGATATATTTCTTTATGGGTTTTGCAGATGGTCTTATGTGTAGATGTATACCTTAAGGTCTTTATTTTGCTTAGCAGAGGGTGCTTTCTGGTGTCCTCACCACTTCAGGTGGCACTGAACTGGCTGATGGGAAGGCTGCCACAGGCTACCTGGCTCCTGGAGTGGGCTTTGTCAAGTCATCTCCTTGCAAATAGTCTCTGGGAAAAATATAATGTGACTACTAGTCAGTGAGTGAACAAGCTACATGAGGACTGGTACTTATCACAGCTCATGCGGTCAGAGCAGTGGTTAGCAGTTCCCTAGCACTTGGGGCAATGGGTCTAAGAGAAGCTCTGTGAAATAGGGATGTGCTGAGTTAGGTTTTGGAGCTCCATAACTGAGATTTGGGCATGTGCGGGACTCAGGGCTGTTCTCACAGTGTGATAAAAAGGATATTAGATTCAGATTGATGGTAGGGAATAAGGCTAGAAAATGAGTGGGAAAAGGATGTAGTGATAGAGTGTATTTCTGTATTCATCTCTTAGAGTCATTAAGAAAGAAGACAGCTCAATTGCATTTTAATTCTAGGATTGGGATGGGGGGTGGGGGGGAGTGTACAGTGCCAGATTACCAAATCATCTCACTTACCGGATTGCAGGGGAGGAAATCACTTTCATGATGCTGCAGCTTTCCGTTCTGTTTATTCTGTACCACGTACAGCTTTGCTTTTCCTATGTCCAACAGGTTTTCTGTCCATTTCCTGTCATTTTTCTTTGTTTTTCTCTCATTTTGCAAGCTGGGGTAGAATCTGGCTGTAACTTTTCCTCAGTTTAGCAGTGACTCAGGAGGCACACAGTTTCCTCTGGCACTTAAATGTGACTCCATTTTATTTTAGTTACTGCTTTGCATTTAGAGGCTTCTGTGGCTTTTATGTTTGGTTTAGGGAAAGGTTTGTGTCTCAGGGGAGTTTAATTTTGAACTAAAATAGCAAAAAAGATCTGTTGACTTTTGGTCACATGCATTGTTTTTGCTTGCAGGGGCATTCATTTGACTTCCTGCTTGTCATCCTTTCACAAAGTATTTTATAGGCTACTCATTGTCAAATCATTGCTGATACTGTTTGTGAGCAATGGATTATATCCCAGAGAAGTGATTTCTTGTACTTTCTTCCAAATAAATCTGTCAGTGCTACAGTTCAGTTATTAACTTCTGGATTGTGCAGATCCTTTTGAAAAAGGCTAGGAACTAAATGCTGCATTTTTTTGCACCACAGTCATTGTTCAAATTGGCACTTGAATCCTTGAATTCAGTCAGAGGTATTATTTAGATTACAACGACAGCCGTTTCCATTCTGCTGCTGGCCTTGAGTAGCTACAGTTGCCAGAAGGAACTGAAGTGAAAGAACTGTTAAGCAACTTTGTAATTACGTTGTTTAACCACTGTGGTAGAATTCAGAATTTCACAGGTTGTTTTTACATCCAGCGAGAGATGTTTTCAGGTGTCTTACATACATTTCTTTTCATTTATTACTCACACAAAGAGCCTTAATGCAAGGGACTCAGACTGCCAGCAGCAGGTCTTCTCTTGGGATCGTTATATGGCCTGTGGACTTCAGCTGCAAATATAAATGTTTCGCTCTTCCTAAAGTTACATGTGTTATGCAAGCCTCCCACAAAATCCACAAGCCAGCTGCTGTCTCCCTGCCCAGAGACCCACACTGTGCTGTTATTAATACCCAGACTAGCTGGTGTGAAGTTAGTTCATGCCCATGAACTCATGAGCAAAAGATGCAGCTGCAGCATAAGCATCCTGTCTGGAACAGAGACAGGAATAGTATCCATTTCCTCAAGGTTTCCTATGCTCCTCTGCCGTGAATTGTCCCAGTATCTTGTGCTGTAGAAACCTGGCACATCCCTAAGCCAGTCCATCCTGTGTCTTGAAGAAAGGGGGTGCCCCGCCAAGAGAAATAAGGCCAAAGCTGTAATGCTGGGCTGCGTAATTTAAGCCTGTCATGAAGCACATGTGCAAGGGGATTGAGGTAAAGTAATACAGCTGGTCCTCTGCTGTTTCCTAACTTCTGACCCCTTCATTGTGCAACCGTAATTATTTTTTTTATTTAATTGTTTTTGTGCCCATAATATGGAAATGAATTGAAGGGTAAGAACAGAAAATACGAGAGGTGATAGGAAAAAGATAACAGCAGCATTAATAAATAATGTTATAAGGCAGATATTTCAGCTAGATGCTTTGAAATAGCATTGTTTTCCAAGGGTCAGGATATGAGGGGTGAAGACCTGAGGATCCTCTTGGGAGAAGGGATTAAAAACATGAAGGTATTTTCAGCTCAAGGCAAGACAAATTTCAACAGCATGACCTTTGGTTCCTAGCCCAGAAGGAGGACCCAGGAGCTGCACTTCCAGTGAAGGAAGCAATGATCTCTTATGACACTAACGCGCACTCCTGAAAAGCACCACTAAGAAAAATTACAGATTAGCAGTGCAGAGGATCACGTTTGAAGCAGGAAAGGACAATTAAAACATCAGCAAGCCCTCTGCTTTCCTGTAGCACCATCCAGGCCCCATCACAAAAATACAACGTGAACACAACGCACGCTTTCAAACAAGGCAATTTTTGTTGTTGTTTTGTCCTTAGCCGCTGGCGCAGCCATTGATTTGTTTCTCAGCGGGTGCCGAGGCGAGCAGAGACTTTCCAGGAACCCTCGGCTGTCTCCGGGCAGGTGACACCGGGCAGGGCAGGTGACACCGGGCGGCACAGGTGCAGCCCTGCTCTGCGGCGGCTTTCTAGATCCAGTTCCTCCGCCGGTGCCCTGCGGGCTTTCACGTGGGTGGCAATAGTCGGAAGCAGGGGCACGGAGAAAGGAGAACCCTGTGCCTCTCAGCTTGCTCGGCTTTCCATTTTTATTACCTCTTCACCGTGTGCACTGCCTCCCCTCGCTGCCCAGGTGGTGGTCGGTGCTTGCCGCGGGCAGGCAGGAGGGAGCAGCAGCCGCTGAGGGAGGGATGGAGCCGCGCAGTGTCTTCCTTCACACGGGGATCTCCTCCCCTGGAAGGCTTCGATATAAGCTGAGGAGGAGCTTCAGCAGACGCGAGCCAAACGCCACCTCCGTTCCAACGCACGGCATGCTTTCTTCCACGTTTTCTTTTGCTGATGGGGCTCGGTTGAACCAAGTCCTGCTCTTGTTGCTCGCCGCTTAGCAGAACCAGCAGAAATCAGGCTGGAGCTGCCGGTAGCCTGCACAGCCCCACTAAGAAGCTGTGTCTTATTTCGTCTTCTCACTGCGGCTTGATCTGTCCCTGCTATTCAGAAAACTAGTAAGTAGCTACATTTGCTGCACAGGTCCTGTCTAGCTTTGTGTTCCCCTGCGTAAGCTCAGAGGGAGTTGCAGCCACGGCGGCTGCTGAGCAGAGCGCTCGTTCCACCGAGCTGCTGATGGGACGTCTCTCCTGCGTTATTTCAGCTGGGGAAGCTTCCAGCCACCCTCATGTAGATTTGCAGCTTTAGAGCCTCCTCTAGGTACGTACCAAAGGCAGCAGCCGCCGGCCGCGCTACTACTCCGTGTAAGTCACCGCAGAGCTGTGAGGGCTGACGCTGCCCCGCGTGTCCTTTGCCGAACGCGCTGCCAGAGGGACGGAGCCTTGCCTCTTGAAGGCGAGTTGCAGCCGTCATTGGCTCGAGCTGTTGAGATGAGATGTCCCAGACCTTTCCCAGAGGTCTCGGGAAACTTCCTGGCAAAGCCTTGCTCCGCGAGCAGCCTCGCCGTGGGGCTGCCGCCGGGATGAACGCCGGCTCTGAGCGGCCGTGACGGTCCCGGAGGCTGCGGGACCCCCCCAGCCAGGTGGGGCAGCGGCGGGGAGCCCAGGAGCGGCCCCCTGGCTCCTCCCGACGGCGGAGCGGCGGAGCGCGGCTCCCCCGCGACGGCCCCGTTGCAGAGCCGGGGCGGCGGGCGGAGTCCCGGGCCCCAGCAGCCCCCGCCGCCGCCTCAGAGCCCACCCGGCGGGCGGTGAGTGCCCGTGGCGTGCGGGTAACGGGCTGGGTGTGGCGACGGCGGGGTCCGTCCGGAGCCGAGGAGGGAGACCCGCCGCTATCGCTGCTAAGCCGCTTGCGCCGGTAATGCCGCCGAGAGCGGCGGGGCTGTCGCGGGGCTGCGGGAGGGAGACAGCGGCCGTGCGAGCGGCCGGAGGCCCGGAGGAGGCGGGAAACAATGGCTGTATAGGTACCTTGAGCTGCGTGAAACCATTAGTTAGAGCTCTGTGTGCACGCGCGGTGGAGGGAACGAGCCCTGGAAGCTTTGTGCCTCATGCTTTTTAGTGTCTCCGGGTTATTATGCTGAGTTATTGTTTAGCGGTGGGGTCGGTGTTTCTATTTTTGCTGCTGTGTACCGTGTGCTCAGCCCCGCCGTTCTTCCTTGAGTTATAATGTCTGTGGAGAGCAGCACGAACTCTCCCTGATCTTCAGTTGGAACCGAGGCTGGTGGGAACTATCTGTTGCCTTCTGTGCGCACTGAGCTCCTGTTTTCTTGCTAAAACCTCGTTTCCTCGTTTGTTTGGCGTCTCTTTCCTTTGCTGACCCTGTGCGGAGCTATACATAGAAACAACGTGGCTGGAGAGCTATGTTGGAAGGCCTCTGCTGTGGGATGAGCTTACTTGGTGTAACTCAGCAACTCCTGCTGCTGGATGGTGTAAAATTCACCGTGCATAATGACATACAGTTTCTAATGTAGAGAATGTGGTTGTACCAGAGCTGTCAGTCCAAAATTTTGAGAACTAAGTTCAAGGAAGGCCTAGAGACAAAGAAAATGTGCGGGAGCACAGCTTCCTGCCAGCCCTTTTCAGAAGAAGAAAATATTCCCATCTGATTAGGTCATAGATGTGATGTTTCTAAAGGAAAAATATCTCTGTCTGTATGTAAGATTGCATCAGTGATAGCTTTGTTTTTCTTCCCACCTACGTGAAATAAATCCATGGATTTTTCTCTCCAGCCTGATGAAGTGCCTACATCTTTGGCATATCTGTGTCTGCTGAGTTTGAAGCAGTCAATGAGGTCATTCTTCAGGCATATGATAACTGCCTCTGAAAACAGCAGCAATAAGGACCATGGAATAGGTCTTGTGATCTCCCTGAGACCTGAGGGTCTTTATGGCTGTGAGAGACCCTTTCTGCTCGTGGGATATATGAGTCACCCCCTGAAGCTCTCAGCATCCAGGCACTCCTCTGCCCGAAGCAGGACAGCTGCCCTGGGGCAGTGCCTGTGGAGAGGCTGCAGGAGAGGGGCAGGGCAGTGGGACCCCAGAGCTGTCTGCGGGGTCACGAGGGCATGAACTGTAAAGGTGGAAGGAAAGAGGTGAGTTATGGTGTTTTGGTTAGATAGGGAAATCGGCAAGACATCACTTTGATATCTACTTTGTGTGCTGCTAAATAGAGGCTTTAGAAGTTACATATAGGTGCATCCCTCAGAAGGAAAATGCACTGGCACACATAGTGAATGATCTCATTCATGGAACCAAGTGCTCAAGGTTCTTCTCCTTCCATTTCTCCTTAGACTTGAAAAGTTACAAGTAGAAATGTTTTTAGAGGGCTCTGTGTGATTGCTTTCTTCTTTGTGCGCTCGTTTTTGGGCAGAAGAACCATTGTCTTTGTGATGGTTTCTGTGTGCCATGAGTATCTTTCTATTTTATGTTCATTTTTGGTGATTTCTGAGTATTCTGATAAATATTTCTCAGTAAAGAGTTGATCTGTCCTTCTAAGTCAGCTCTACCAGAGCTCTGACAAGCCTGCCTTGGCTCATTGGTGCTTTTCTACACTCCATGCTGGGAGTTCTGGTTCAGGTGCTTTGCCTGGAAGAGGATACGATCTGATGGATACCTTGCAGATATAACTTGAAGGCTGCTGTGAGTCTCCATGAGGCTGTCCACACCACTGCTTCTAAGTGGTCTGTAAGGAAGAACTCTTTATTTTGCATGCTATGGCTTACGCTGTAGCAGAGGATCTTATCTTGTTAATCTTTGTGCCTTAAGATTCAGGTTATTTTAATTATAAGCATGATTCTTTTTTTTCTGTTTATTGTAGGAGTATGAGATACTCTACTCTGACCCCATAATTAAGGGTATTTTAGGAACAGGTTCCAGGTGACTCGCAATGCTTCTTCAGATATCTTTTCTTACAGGTGCTTACAATGTTATAGCATAACAAATGGAAATATACACTGTTTTTAAGAGGAGTTTCATTTACCAAGATTATGACAGCTCAATTGTCACTCATTTGAGTAATACGTTCTTTATTTGTGCTGCCGCATAGAGCAGGTAGTGAAAAATGCTGGGAAATTAATCTGTGGTAACTGAGTGTAGAGGGGTTTTTGGTCTATTTCAGAGTTTTTTTTTCTGCCATCTGTTTGCATAAAAGCCCAAGAGCTAGCAGCAGAACAAAAAGAAGAAAAACCCTCAACTTTCCCATTTATCCAGTTTTCTTTCTGCTTCTACTTCTTCGGTGTTATATATTACTAACTGTACTATTTGCTGTCTTCAGGGGAAAATAAAATATAACTTTTTTTCCTAATATTTCTTCCCCCCTTATTGGTGTGTGAACTTCTATGGGTGTTAAATCTTTGTATATCTGCCTTTTATCATCGTACTACAGAATCCAAACCCTCAGCTTTTTCTGGTGGTTGCTGAGGTTGGAGGGAAGCATCACGTGTTAGCTGCAGTTGCCTTTGCGAGTCACCTTTCTGCAGTGTATTGAAATCAATCTGCTTCACTCTGTGGTTCAGTGTTTCAATCACTGATATCAGTAGTTGGTCTTTGTGCAGGAAGCTGGAAGAGCTGAAGAGTGATAGGCAGTATTAACTAGCATGTGCTATTAAATAGAAATAGAAACGTGGAGCTTGCTTGCTGCACCACTGCCTTTTGAATAAATGTAGATGCGCAGACTATGGTAAAAAGCTTCATTAATGCAGTGTTCAGTATGTATCACCTTAAAAAATCACATCCTTCTTAAAATTCTTTTTGTTAGGGTGGAGTAGCTCTTTAGCGTTCTGAATACAGTCATAACTTACTCTTGAGGGCAAAACTGAAAACACTGGTTTCTCAACAGGAAGATCCTTTACAGCACTGCCACAAAATGAGTGAATTTTAAGCGTCCCCCGGATAATAACTGAAATCTCTGTGTAACTGTTTGTGTTGTTGCACTCTCCCAGCTCTAGCAGCAGCAGTAAAACCTGAGTGCATTGTACTGGAGCTATTCTTTACATTCCAGCATCCATGGGGAGCCAGGAGGAGCAAGGCAAAAAGTTGAATAGCTCCCGTGTGCCCTGGCTGGGGAGGAAGGGCTGGAAAACTTGAGAAAGCCACAAAGCCGATCCTCCCTCCTTAAGGAGGAGGGATGGAGTAACCAAGGGGCTGGTTTTAAGACCAGACAGGAATGAAATGAAGTTCTGACTAAATCAGTACAGCTCTTCTTAACATCTGTTGGTTCAGAGTGCAAGTTTCCGTTTACTTAGCAGTATTGCTTTCTTTTGGGCCACTAGCCAACAAAAAGCTGTTTGGAAAGTGGGTGACTAGCAGTCTTAGATTTCCATAGGCTCTTCAACTCACTTCTAAAACAATGTTTTCTCACCCTTGGGTGAACAAGATGGAAATGTGAAAATGACGATCAGCTGCTGCAGAGCTCAGAGCAGCTCTTTGTTAAGCTGGATCTGCAAGCTGGTGCTTCTCTTGCACATCAGTAGCCTGGTACTGCTTGCTTGTACTACTACTTCTTTCAGAGCCCTGTGGCTGGCAGTGAAATGAGAGCGGTGTGAGGGGCATGTCACCAGCTCAGTCACAGCCGTGGCTGAGGTAGGCAGTGGAAATATGCATACAGAATGGCTGTTTAATAGTAAATGATGTGTGTGTGCCTGTGTAAGATACCCTATGTGGGATAGGGAAGGTGGAGTCCCTTTTCCCAGGGTAAGAGAGAAATGGAAGTTACATTTCTGCTACAAACATCTTTTTTCCTCCTTTCCACTGTAGGTGTTGAATTATGTAGCTCCTTCCTGGGCTGACTCATTTTGCTGCTCTGTGTTGTGCTGGTGCAGTTTTTTGGCTACGTAATGACCTGTGTGGGAGAATGGTCTGCTTAGGGAACGGGGCATGCCAGCACCCCAGCACAAAGCAAGGGGTGCAAAAGGGAACTTGCAGATTTTTTACTCTGGAGTGGGAAGTGAGGAGGGTGCTTGGCAGCTTAAGAACTGTCATTGCTGAATGAAACCACGACCTTACTCATCTTTTGGCAATTAAAGTAGATATTTCCTGTTTCTCTGAAGTTCTTGAACCCGCCTGTCTATGTCCTCCATCAATGTCATGTCTGAGCACCTTGGAAACACTATCGCCTCAATCTCCACAGTGCTTCAGATAGTCTGAAGCTGATGTGTGGAGTTGAAACCAGGAGCAGGATTAGTGGTGTAGATGAGATATACCCTGTAGGGTTTGTTTGAACATAAAATTTGCACAAGATTAAGTGGAGACATGGTATTAAATATACTTGATGAAACACAAGGACAAGTCAGAATTTGTCCATATGGAGAACGTGCACAAGGCTTTCTAGCATGTGGTAGCTAGTCTTGGTCATGCCCTGCATACAGACAAGCTACTGCTTTCTCACTCAGTTACCTGGGAAAAGCCTATTTTTCCCACTGAAAACAGTCAAGGGAAAACTACAGCTTGCTCTACTTGCCCAGAGGTTTTGCAATATTTAATGAGATGAGGAGACAATTTCTGCCTTAGCTGAGGATCTGGAAGGCTGTGTAGGGCTGTCCTTCCCACCCACGTCCACTAGTTTTGTAACTGCTTGTGGTGGTTTTAATCTCCAGTTCTCAGAGGACTCGGTAGCGATCTGCCACGTGGTTCAGCTGCTCTGATGTAGCAGTACCACTGCAGTCTCTGCAGTCTCCTTTGGTGGTTGCCCTCTCCTTTCCCTGTGCAATTCCCAAGTGTAGATGTTGGCAGGTTCACAAAAGGATGCTAAAATGGGCAGGGAAGGATGTATCCTCCAGCTCCTCTGCAGAGCAATTGTGAATGCTGTATGTGTAGGAGGGGAATGGACCACAAAGTGTCTGCTGTGTGCTCTCCCTAAATAGTATCTCTTTCTGTTGCTGCTGGAGGCAGACAGGAGTCTGATGTAGCTGTGTGTTTCTCCTGCCTGTGCTGCTCAGCTTGTGTTGTGGAGCACAGGCCAGGTGTGTACACCCAGTTATGACCTAGACGGTTTGTTCATATACTGACAGTGCAAATAACATTTGTACAGTTTCTTCAGACTGACTTTTTCTTGCAAAACATGTTAAGAAAATACTGTTACTTCATCACCCAAACCATTCTATGATTCTGTGATCTTAATTGGAGCAATTTAAGTGGAATAGCTGTTTCCACTCCTTCGGTGTTGAAGACATGCCGTAGGTTGTTTTCAACTTGGGGCATCAGTTCTTAGATGTTTTGATTTTTAAAGATTTCTAATTTAAATGAAGAATGCTGCTCAGAGCTTCCTTGGAAAGGCCACTGAAGTAAAATAGAACATGCATCTTATTCCTGAGATTTCACAGGGCTTGTTTCTTAGTACAAACAGTGGTTGGTATCTGATATATTTTTTTTTTTACTTTTTCTATTTTTGGAAGTTGAATGACTGAACTCAACTAATACTGACTAATAAGTAGCTGAAAGTGATATTTAAAATGTTTAACTTCAGGCAACAGTGTTTAGAAAATCTGGACATTTCTGCAATGCAATTATGTGACAAGCAGAAATAGCTGAGTTTCTGATGCCTTTTTGCAGGTAGACTTTCTGATATTTAATGGACGATAAGCTTAGAGGGTTTCTTTGTTCGACAAAGCTGCTTGCTAAGTTTTGCAAAACTTGTGGAGGTCTCAAATATGTGAAGTTCTTAATCTCCTGACAGATTTTACTGTGATTAGCCAAAGGAGCTCTATAAAGAAAGAAAGGATAGGTGCATATGCACGTAAGATACGATTGCATAAATTTCATTGTCCAAACATGTGCACTTCAACTGTATAATATATAATAAAGCGCCTATTACTGTACTGAATTTCATGCTCTAATGGTGTTCTGCAGCATGAATAGCAATGTTGTAGATCTTGGTGATGCTGGAGGCTGAGCTGGATTCGGTGTGCTTAGGGCACCAAGGAAAAGACATTGATAGATGAGAGGCACTTGTTCCTGCCTACAGCATACCTTGCTCCAGAGACTTCCGGCTGTACGCTGAAGCAAACATCAGACTTGACTGCTGCAGAAATATGACATGAGGTCAGGTTTGGTTACTGGGGAACATATCCATGCTGAAGGAAGTCCATGACTGATGTGACTGCGTGCTGTCATGGGGCTGGCTCACCTGCTGCTCTTATCTTCAGGTAGGAGATCTCATATGCATACAGCCCTGGACAAATCTGATGCTTAGCAAAGATCAGGTAGGGAAGGGCAGCTAACATGTTTAAAAATACCACAGTCCTGAGTTAGCTCCTGCTTGTTTGCATTGAACAGCTGTGGAAACTGAGATTCAGGCAGCTGAAATAGGCACTGTTTCACTTAACGGTAGGCCAAAATTGGACTGAAAAAGTGACAAGTGAAAGCTGTGCTGGGAGCTGATGACTGGCAGTGGGCACAGGGTGTGAAGATGGGGGGCTGTGGGAAGGACAGGATTGTGTGCCTGCAATCACACCACCAAGAGAGCTGGCCTGCATATATTTTGTGCCCCATGGCAGGGGTGGTGGGAGTTGATTAGCAGGAGTAGGAGGACCAAGAGGATGTAAAAGTGTGCAGTAGGGTGAAACACTCCTCTGGGCCACTGTGATTTCTGAGGGTGACTCCTCTCTTCAGAAGCAAACAAATGTCCCAAATGCTGATGCATAAATATTCATGTTTTGGGGAAAGAAAGGATCTCTGCGTAGTGCTTAGAAAAGCGTATAAGCCTTCCCGGCATTCCCTACTGACTGATTTAGGCAGCTTTCCTTTCAGACAGATGGCAGCTGAAGATTACCATCAGAGGTAATTAGCTTTCCTTATGTACAGGCAAGGAAACAAAGGTGCATAAATCAGGGCAGAGAAAGTCAGTGCAGGCTATCTTCCCCTAACAGTCAGCACTGCAGCATGGGCTGTTGCCGTGTTGCTTTATAGCTGTGTAGCACTGTAACTATGACACAGAAACATGTAAATGAACTTGTATGAAGTATTCCTTAAGAGCTCAGTTCCTGTGTAACAACCAACACAGCTGTGCTACGGACAATTCCAGTTCTGAATTTGTATTTCTGCCCACATCTTTGCCTTGGATTCTTATTGTGAATTTGATTTCAGTGTTGTCTAGGGAAACGTGCTATTAGTGATACTCCTAATGCTGAAATCAGCTACAGCTACATTGGTGAAAGCTCATCAGTTTTTAAAAACATCCTTTTTAAATTTTTATTTACTTATTTTAAATTGTGAAGGATGCACTGTGCTGTGAACAGATTTTATTCCGAGATGTAGACTTCTTAGTAACTTTTCCCATTCAGAAAATGTCAGTAAGATTTCCCATTCCTCATTCTGTCTTCTTTAATACCGTGTCTTTCAACTATGGTGTGAATCTTGTAGCTGTGGAAATTCTCAGGTTAAGCACTGTTTGAGAATTGTATGTGGTGGCTTTTCTCCTATACACACATTTAAGAAATGAAACAAAGCACTAAAAGCCCACAGGCACTCTGCTGCTACCTGTACAACTGTTCTTTGTTAGCTCAAAAACACTTTACACCCACAAAGCACTCTCAGCTATGAAGTTGCTGTTTGAGCTTTTCTTACGATGTGTGGTGGTGTTAGGAATATCTGAGCTTTAAGAGACAAGAAGATGAAGCCATGTGTGAAGAAAACTCTTGAAAAATACCCTAATACTTGCAATATTTGAACTCTTCCAATTTCACAGTGTCTCTTTGGATTCAGTTTTTAGATGTTAGTAGCTAAGGTGAGGTTTTCTGATTAATGTTCATGACCCGGAGGCAACGTTAACGTATTCATTGCAGTGCTGAATTGAGAGTACTAGAAATGTCAGCCATTTGTGTTGTCAAAGAAGCTGCTGAAACTGTTGGTGTCCCAAAGCTTGCTTTCTTCTAATCTGACAGGATTGCTGCCCTTGGAAACTTCCAAGATTTGCTAGTGGTATGTAGTGAGTGCTATCATTTACCTCCATTCCCCCACTCCCTCAATTAATTTAGCTTTATGCTTTTCATGGACTTGTTTTGCTACATTCCTGTTTCTACGTCCTCAGAGCTCTCCATTGGCATGCACGTGCCATGGCAGACTGACGTGCCAGGTCTGCTCTTAGGAGTAAATACCATCCCAAAAAGCTAGTTTTTGGTGGTGGGGGTGTGTGTGGTGTTTGTTGATATTGTTATTTTTAAGAAACTGAGGCAAGATGGAAAGCAACACAGTGAAAAACAATGACCATGGTTTCCTTGAGGCTATGACTGCGTTTACGTTTTGTGCATTATTTTGGTGAAAATTAAACTTCCATTTTGTGTGCTAGCACAAGCAATGCTCACACGCTCTTTGCTTGCCCATTTATTCCATGCAAATCTGAATAGCATAAGCTCTGCAAACTGACTGGTAGATTCAGTTGCATGATTCCCAGTCGCTTTTGTGAGAGTTGAGGTTAAATTCCTAGCTCCAAATCAACCAGAGCTGGTCTAGACAGGTATACCTGAATATGTGTGTATCATACGGATGTTAAAATTCTCTGATCATTCTTTATTTAGATTGATCATGGTCTCTGGGGAAAATCTAGTGATCCGATATGATTTGTAACTGAACCATTTTGAGACCTGCCTTGTTTGGCTATTTCCAGCTTTTTTTTCCTTCCACTTCTCCCCACTTTTTTTTTTCTCTGGGTAACCAAAGGACTACACACTTGACCTTGAGCCTCTGATTCTGCAGGAACTCCTGAGCCAAGACCACTTGTTGTGAATGAGCAGGCGATGCTGTGGTGGAGTTTGTCTCTGTTTTCTCAAGCATTGTAGTAGTATGTGTGTTTTCTTCTGTCTGTTTGCTCACTTATGATGACCTGGAGAAGCAAAGCTTGCCAAAACACTCATGCTCTATTTCTTTAGGCGGAGCAGCTGTCTTAAGCAAAATAAATCTTTTCAGTTTTGCATGTCAAGGTATGAGGAGAAAAGGACTTGAACTCTGGCTCCCAAAGCATGTTGCAAGGCCTGTTTGTATTCCAGTCTTTCTGGAAGAAGATCTGAAGGGAAAGGCAAAACAGGGTCTGAGAAGGAACAGTGTTGAATGACTTTTGAGGTCCCTTTCAACCCTGGGCTATTCTATGATCTCTCTCTGTCAGGTCTGTGTTACCTAATGCGTGTGTATGATATTTTATTATTATTTTGCTTTTTGATGCAGTTAGAACTGGATTTATAGTGCTTGCTTGGATTAAAGCTTTGAGAGTTGAGGAAGCAGAGCTGTCTCTGCTCAGCTTATATATGCTTCGGACTTTACATATGTTATAGATTAGCATTCAATAGAACCCAGAGGCTTTTGTCCACTGCAGCTCCATTGCTGCTGGACATGAGAATAAGTTCTGGTCAGTGTTCAAATGCACAAGAAGAACTTAATAATAAAGAGAAGTGTTGGGGAAAGGCCTGTGGAGGGGCAGGACAGGCAAAGTGTATGAAAATCTATTTCCTGCTAATGTGTTTTTTGCAGACACTGGGCTTATCCTGCTAGTCCTCACCTAGAGGTATAAACATAGGCAGAAATGCTGAGACAATGGACTAGATCTTGTTCGTGACTCTAGTCAAAGTTTTGAAAATATGTGATACTTAGAAAGTACCAATTGGATGAGAATCCAGGAGTTACTATTTCTCTTCCTCCCCTCCAAAGCCACTGGTTGAATTTGGATCTCTCCAGGGCTGCCTTGTAACCCCAAGTTAACAATGGTCAACTGTGCTGCAGAAGATGTGTCACTTGTTGGAATGAGCCCAACGCCATTTTAGAACGTTATGGAATATTGTTTTCTTTCTTGGATGGGAAAAATCATTTGAAAATGGCAAAAAAAAAAAGTCTCTAATGATTTTCAGTTTTGATTGTGTCTACGCCATGCTACAAAGCATGGATTAAATTGAACTGTGTCAGTCTGAGTCAAAATATTAGCTCAGGTGTCAAGGGTCACCTAGCAACCCCACTGTAGTCTGAAGCTGGAGGTAACATTTGCTGCCTCTCAGCAGAGCTAATTTGCTTGTCATGGAACCATTGCACCAAGTGCTGTTCCCAGTTAAGGGCAGTGCCAGTGGTACCTGATGCCTGTGTTCTGTTGTGTTTTGTGCATCAGTGTTTTCTGGCAGAATGCTCTGGCTCATGCTTTGCTCTGCTGTTTTCCATCTGCAGAGCAGGTATTTGGTCTCAGTGGCAGTGACTTTGACATAGTTAGACCCCAAAGCAATATGCCTATGAATCAATGCGCATCATTAATTGCAGTGGTACCTCTGAGCACAGGATCACAGGAGCCCAAAAAGCACATTCTTTTTGAGTAGGTCTAAAAGAAACCTCACACTTTTAATAACTGACTACATTTTTATATGTCTTCTTGCTTCACAATCCCAAGAGTGAAAGCAACCTCTTTTTTTCTCTGTCCTGTTCCTTTTTTATTTCCACTCCTGTGCCTACTGCAGGGTAGCTAAGAATGCTGCTGGATGCCTAAGCATAGGGAAGAGATGTGGACAAGAGCTGACATCACTGTGCAGACTGTGGAGAAACAGGAGGGTGAGCAAGAGCCTGGGCCTTAATGATAAGGCCAAGAGTGAATAAGGTTGTGCATCCCTTCGGAAGATTTTGCTGGATTTTTCCCATTGATAACCTAACTTATGCCTTGTGTCTCTTGCTTGTAAGAGAAAGAGAGACCACAAACTCATGTTTTATAGATCTTGTCTGAAATGAACAAGGGCTTGGGTTTGGCTAGATCATGACACTGTGCCTGCTTTCTTATATTTGAAAGTGCCAGTGGGAATGAGGTGAGTGAGAGAGGCTGGAGATGATGGTTTTGGTGGGGCGTGAGTGCTGTGTTGTCTGCTATGCCCTATGGCAGAGCAGCAACTATGCCCTTCCTTGGGCCTACTTGGAAGGAAGGACTGTCTGAGACTTCTGAGACTGCCTGTCTTGAAAGTCAACTTTTCTGTCTTCCACCAGCTGTTCCACATAAGTCAATGAAGATTGCTGGGTGAGAATACAATAGCTGTTTTGACTGGACCTGAATTCCTTATCAATGCATTTTAGCTGAAGGATATGCTTGCTTGGGAAAAGTGCTTGGTGTGTAAGTAGAACTGGAGAATCACTTAAGAGCAAAAGTGATACAGAAATCTTGAAGATTTTGAAGAGAAGCAAACTGAAATGGCACTTGACTATAAAAGATTAGGCTGAAGTTGCTATTGTTTGATCCAGCTGGAAGGCATGCTTTGGTGAAGAGCAAAAGTACTTATGTCTGCAGTTAAAAGATAAAAATGAAATAAAATAATAAACTTATTGCTGTCCCTTATAGTACAGAGTAGGGCCCACCATTAGTGGAATGATCAAAGAGTGGGAGGCAAGCACTTAAGCCCCCCTGACAATCTATTAACTCTTGCGTCTTGTCCTGATGCATTATGAGGCCATGAAGAAGGTCCAAGGTGGATACAGTGCCAATCTGCACCTCTCCCGAGTAGACTAAAGTCAGCAGAGGCTGTACTAGCTGGTAGAAAGTGAAGGTTGACTAAATCTACTGAACTGCTGAATCTATGAAATGTTACTACTGCTGTGCTACTGAATCTACTGGACACCATTGCCTGCAGCTGAGCTCTCAGAGGAAAAAAAAACATCTTGCTACTTCTTGCATTTTCCAACAATGGCAGAAGATCTGGAAAGCTTTATGGGAAACTGCAGAAACCTTTTCTCAGGGAGATGACCATATCTTCCCAAAGTGATTGGGATGCTGTAGAAGTAAATGATGAGTCCTGTGCGCTGTTAGAATGGAAGAAGGCTCCAGGTTGCAGAGTCAGAAAAGTCTTTTCTATGCTGTCTGTGTCTACTGCTTAGACAATCCATGGGAGATTAGGGCAGAAAGAGTCTGAAAATGCCTTATCTTCTGGAACAGGTGTAATCTTCATTTGCTATGTGTGATGGTGGGAGTCTCCAGTGCTGTTTTGTCAGAGAAAAACTTTAGTTTTAGGGTGTTGTGATTTGTGCACATATTCAAAAGGACTAATAATAGCTTTTTGTGTTAGGAGGGGCAGGCTAGGCAGAAGTCTTTTCCAGTTAAGGTACTGTTAAACTCAGCACTCCAAAACTGAATTATTGTTGCTACAGACTTAAATATGTATTTTTAATTCAGGGTCACTTTGCTGGGATAATCCAATCTGTCTTTCTAATTTACACTTAATATTTCTGATGAATTCTGTTTTGTAACAAACTAACATTGAAAGGGAGTGTTGGAAACTTCCTTTTGAAAGTGTGTAAGGGAAGACACTGGGCTGACTCAGCCACTTCTTTACCTTTAAGGCTACTGCTGTGTTATTTTACTGTCTGTTACAGTATCTCCTGAAGAAATAAGAGAAATAATGAGCTATGCTGCATGTGCTGGGGGCAAGAGCTGGAAGAGTTAATGATGAATGGTGTATAGGTGTAGCAGTAGAAATACAGAGATGTGTCATAATGTGTCCATGTTTTGGCAGCTTAACTTGAGAAAAATGATCATGTGAAAACGTTAGCTTGATTTATCATTCTACTGTGTGGCTGTTTCACCTGTGTATATTCTGACAGCAAACAGTACTGCAGGGCTGGCAATCACAAGCACTCCCGTAAAACACTATCTTAAAGTCCTGGTACTTATTTTTAAACTCTTTTTAGTAGTGTTCTTTCCGCTTTTTTTTTTTTCTCCCCACTGTCCCTTTAAATTGCGAGGTCCACTCATGGCACATTTTGAAGCTTGCTGCCCTTCCTCCCCCGCAGCTACAAGGATAGGAATGTGAGGCCTGAGTGAGCTGAGATTTTCATGCTCTCAGTGAATTGCAGCAGCAAGAAGTTAAACTGTCATGAGACTTGGATATGGAGCAAAGACTGTTTCAAGATGAGTAGTACTTAATTTAGCAGCAATCATTTTTTAGTTAAATATTTATTCATGGTTTACTTTACTAATCCTCTAGGGCTCTTGGTAAAATAACTAGGATGGATGGCAAAGCTTCCTGCGTTATATTACTAACAATTTAATATTAAGCATGAAAACAAAAAGAAGACTTACAAGAGTTATAAAGGGAAGTGATCATAACATGATTCTGTGCTTGTCTGATCAATCACTTGTAGTTGCCTGCGTGGTTGTCCTTACCCTACAGTATATCTCCATGAATTGCATGTGAAATTGCACAGGAGGCTATGAAATACTGGCTCCTATCAGACATAGAACTTACTGAAGTAGCAGATTAAATACTAGTGTAAGTGAGGGTGCACTTCTGGTATGGATGTTGGTTCTCTGCCTCCACCAAGGGGAAGAAAAAAGTGCCTCTGTGCTTGTAGAGCTAATGTATCATATACCCAGTGCATCCCCATGGTGGTTTGGTGGGGAGCTGAGGAGAGCAGCCTCCTGTCCTAAAGAGGTGTGGGCTGATCCTGGAGATCGCTTCATACCGTAACTGTTGGTCTTACTAATTCTGTCAGTGCAGTTCTGCCTTGGCTAGGGCGAGAAGTTGAACAGCAGAAGTTAGCTTAGACTTCTGTTAAAAAGTGATTACTATCCTTTTAAAAAGCACTTATGCATCCAGTTGCTTGCTTGCTTTCAGAAAACAGAGCAGCTATCATTGTGTATGTCAGGTGCTTGTTGAGACTCTGGCTTGCATACCTCTTTCGTCCTTTGCCATTGGAGGGTTTTTAGAAAGCAGAGGGGATTGAATAGTTGAGTTTAAGATTTTTCCATCTTGCATAATTAACCTTGGTCAACCTTGACCTAAGGGCACCATGACCTCCCTCAATTAGGTAGAGGAACTTAAATCTAAATGCCTAGTCTTGTAAGCTGGAATGAGACTGTTTCATAACCAAAACATGTCTTTCTGATTCCCTGTTTTCTTTCATCTCTCACTTTGGAAATGTTCTAGTGCAATATTTGTGTCATAGTAGTTTGTTTTCCCTTGACTAACTTTCTCTAACAGCCATTTATTTCAAAAAGGGGAAGGGAGAGCTGGAAAACGCTGTCACCATTAAAAATAACTCATAGTTTCTATTTACTAAATCAGATTTAGAAAGTCTTCACTTAAAAAAGATCATCTTCCTTGATTACAGAGCTGTCTCCATAAAGCCCTGAGTGAAGTCAGGCATGGGGGGATGGGATAGTGAGGAGGCACTTACGTAATTAAAGACCATTCTGTGTTCCTAAGAGCTGTGTTAGAAACACCCCTAATGATGCTACATTTGCATGCATATGATAGGATGAGTGTCCTGCATAAGATGCTGGAAGTTGTTATGGATTCTTTATGATGTTGTTTGAAGAACCATGTTGGCTTTTATTTTCACTAACTCTTTACATAATCTATCAGTATCTTTGTAAATACTTTACAGGAGAATTTTTTTTTCCCCATCTGTGAATAATAATGTTGCAAACAATATTTATGATTAAGTTCTCCTTTACTGGGTAGTTTTGCCTTGTCTTTGTTACATGCAGCTTGGTCTGACTTATCAAGGTTCTCTATTAATGGAGATAATGGATAATGGAGGCGCTGTTAATGAGACTTGACTAAAAATGATTGAAATGCCAATAGCTGCCTCCTTTGGTATTCCATCCAGAAGAGAGCAGGACAGCCCTGGAGAGTGTGCTTGAGATCAACAGATTATAGCTCGCTCGTTGTATGACTTTGTTACTGGTGGGTGCTGCCATAAAATTTTGAGTGGCAGTAGTTTGCTCCTTAACTTTTAAGCATATTGCTATAGATTGCTTGGATTGTTCATACGTTGAGTTTTGTTGTTTTAATGCTGTTAAGTGCAAGTTTAAAATAACAGCAACTCTTCAAAAAAAAATCCCTCTCAAATCCACATCAGAAAGCCAAAGGGTTTGCTTTTGACAAACACAGCAACATGGTTGTTTGGATATGACTTGCTTCTGTTGGAAAGCTATTTGTTACCTTTGCTTTAAAATACATAAATGCACACGTAGGTGTTTATGCATTGTGTGTACTGAACCTGCTTACCCTTACTGTGACGGGGGGGAGGGGTCAAAATAATAGAAGGATATGGCTCTCAAGTAAATTTCCACAGTAATTTGTGGCCAGAATATCTATTTTGGACTTCCAGGAGGGTTAGGCAACAACGGTTCATTCATAGCTCCTGAAAGGCCAGCTCAGTCTGTTAAGATGTGAGCAATGCTGAACTTTTCCCCAGCGTGTCTGGAGGGCAGAAGCTTCTGGTATTTCTCTGGTTTTGTTTTACTAATCTGCAACGAGGTGAACACTTGACTCGAGAAGCAAACACATTTTCTGCTGTTTCTCCTAAACTTACCAGTTCCTAAGTGCTTTCCACTGATGGGGTCCTAATTCTCCCTTGCTTTACTATGCATAAGTATAGCATTCTTTTGTTATTAAGCAGTGAAGCCTGGCCTGTGTCAGGAGCTGGAGAATGAGCAGGGCATGAGGGTGTGAGCAGGCAGCTTCAGTTCTGGTTTAAATGACCAAAACTGGACTTCTAGAATATTCAATAGTCCTTTAGAAGCCAGCAGCAATCTGTGGCAGATTCATCGGCGTCAGCTTATCTGCACCCTGCATAGTGTGTGTGCATGCTGGTTTGGCTGTGTAATTATGAAAAAGACAGTGGGTGGGGTCAGAAGGAAGAGAAGAATCTGCGAGGTACCTGTGAAGGCTGACTTCTGGCCCAACAGGCTGATTTCTTTATGAATCTAGTGGACGAAGTGGAACTCCTGTTCTGACACACCTCTGGAAGACCTGTCTTTCTACAGTCTTCAGAGTGAGCCTGAAGTGAGCCTTCCTTGGTGTTTGTGTTACTGTGCAGAGTAAGTGTGTGTGTTAGATGCAGAGCAGTGTTCAACTCCTGTTTCTGGGGCTCAGTTTGAAAAAATCAAACTACAGTGGTCCCCTATCAAACTTGTGATGGTAGAGAGAGGCTGTAATAATAGTGGTTTCCCTTCACAGATTGCAAGATGTTTCATGAAAGTTCATTTTGCTATTGTAATTTGGATTTAAATTTATTGTTTTTTTCTTATTTCAGGTTTACCAGTCATGAAACGAGTTCTTCTGTTTTTCATTCTGGCTGCTGCTGTTATGTATGGTATATTACACGGAAATCTGTGGAGAAATAACTTCTATTGGTATGGTGACACTTCGTTTACTTACACTGCAAACACCCTTGTGGCTGTATGAGATATGAGGCTGTTAGTTGTTGTGTTGCTGAGCAGTTGTCTATGAATAATTGATGGATGGAATGATTACTGTGGGTGTATATGTGTTTTGTGTTTCTGTTTTCTTTCTGTTACGTGTTCTTTGTTTTTTCTATTCTGTTTTTTTTTTTTTTTTTTGTGGTTTCAGTGAGGGAATGAATGTAATTGTTCTGTCTTGTCACCCTTCCTCTTGTGTCATTTTTAAGCCAAGCAGACAATGTGAAGCTGGACTTATGGAGAGCTAAAGTCCTCAAGGATAGGAAGTTGCTCTGAGATCATGAAAATAGATGCTCCTGTGATGAGGGAGGTCTATTTGTTCAGCAGCATATGTCTGTGCTGTGTCCACTCCTGCCCTGTATGCTTAGTGTTAGCTTACTACCACAGATAAATGACGTGGGAGTGACCTGCCCTACGCATGATAGCGCGTGATAATATCTGCATGTGGAGCGAGAACCTTCTTGCAAAGCTGAAGTTTACTAAGTCCTGTAGGCAAAATTCTGGAAGGTGGGCCCTTGCTGTCCCTGGGGCACACAGGACAGGTGGCCTGGGGTCTAAACTTACTGCAGACATTGAGTATCCATTGGACTTTGCATGGGTATGATCGGGGCTGACGTGTTTGTATTATGAAGACTATAGTGATGGCTTTTAACATTAGTGTTTGGCTTACTTGTGTTTATCTCACTTAAAGCATACAATTGATACAAATGGCTCTCTGTTGTGGTTTCTGTATATAGCAAACCTCATTGTTACACCATTTCCCCCTTTTGCAGGATTAACTTTTATGGACAGACTTCTTCTGTGAGGGGTCCTCCTTCCAGTGAGGCTAGTGGAGTTACTCAGTAAGTTCAGCAGCTGGGTGGGGCTTTTTTTGTTGTTTCTTTTCCTTCTAGTTTTTGGGGAGGTGGGAGGGAGTGAGTCTAAAATCTGTAGCCTCAGTTCAACTGGTCTTTGTATAACTGTGCCCATGGAGTGTTATAAACTTAATTGTAGCATGTTTGGCAGAAAGGATTGTAGAATCGTTCTGAGTGGGGAGGAACCTTTAGAAGTCATCTAGTCCAACTCCCCTGCAATGAACAGAGACTTCTACAGCTAGATCAGGTTGCTCAAAGGAATGTGCCCACATCATATTTCCAGTGTTTGTTTAATATTTATGGCCACTTAACTGTGGCTATCTGTAGCAAGCAGAGAGTTGTTGAAAGGATGTTTGTTTTCAGCTTCCAAACTTCTGCAATTCAGAGTTATATATGGGTTAAAATTACAGCTGTAAGGGCAATGTATGTGCTTAATTTTAGGAAACCAGAGGTGTGGTTCATTTGTCTGATATGCAATTGCTTGTATAAGCAAATCCTGCGCTGGTAAATTCCTGCAATTAGGTTTATGAGACTAATGAGAGCCTGCGCTAAAACTTGAAAGAAGGTCTCCGTTACTTCTGAAGTTATCTTGCAAAATGCCATCTGTGAGGTTGATGCTGGAAAGCAATGAGCTGACCAGCAGCTTAATTTCATAGGTTGCTTTCTCAGTGTCAGTATTCACATGACAACTTGAGGTTACTGAAAGCAATTAACCTTAATGGTCTGTATGACTTGAAGCTTTAATGTGGTGTTCTCATCCTTCTGTTCTTAATGCAACCCATATGCAGGCTTTGCTCTCACTGAACTTTACCCTCCCTTCTGGGCTTCATGTTGTTCTTAAAGAAGCTAAAATGCCAAGATGGGAATGTGCTTAGAAATATAAGTCTTGGCTTTTTAGCCTCATTATGAGGGAATTACTTATCTTCATGTAATTTAATTTTCCTTGAAGCACCCTGCGTGGCTCCCCTCTCCTCTCTGAGGAGCGTTGGTATGGCTCTCTTGTAGGTCACAGGGGTAATTCAGCTGAGGTGTCTTGCTTCTTTCCAGGTAGGTCTGAGATGTAACCTCTGCTTATGGCTGCTGTAAGAGTTGCCTAACAAGGGAAGCTGTGGGCCTTTGGAGCAGCAGTGTGCAGTGAAAGCCCTACTAGTGACAATAATCGTACTGCAGTCAGGAGGAGCCATCTTCATCATACCAACAGAGGCCAAGTTTTCCCATTTGCACAGTGTTAATTCAGTAATCAACTTGCTAGTTTTGGTTGTCTGAATTTTCCTACATTGTTCCCACTACCCATTACTTTTCTTGCTATTTGAAATTCTTTTCTTGTAGGCTGCCACCTACGGCTGTGGAGAGAAGGAACGTGCTAGATACTTGTCTTCTGAAACCAGCATTTGAATCTTTACTGGAGTGAGTACTCTGTGAGAAAGAGTGGAGAGGTGGAAAGGTAGTGCTGACTTAGGTAGAAATATTTGCTATTTAGATATTCTGGACTGTTTCACATCTTGATTTTTGTAAGTACATCTTCTGAGTTTATATTCATTTTTGTTTGTTTTCTGGCTGTGGCAACACAAATTGTGTACCTTGTCATGGTTCAACATCAGAGAGACACGGCACAGATAACTCAATTTGCTCTTTTATATACTGCATAAATACATAAATACTACTTCATGTATTCCAGCTAGTAACAGTGAAACTACTTTCTTGATCAAAATCAAGACCTTACCTTTTCCTCCCTGTTCATGGTATTCTCATGGAAGAAACCTTCATATCCACGACTAAAACTCAGTTATTTTGCTATTAAGAGCCTTGAATTAAGATTAAGGTGTTTTGATAGCTAGGCACTTCTTTAGCAACCAGGAACCAGAGAAGTTTTTAAGTCTTTTCCTTTTTTTTTTTTTTCCTCTCCAAAGGGAAGAGTATGAAACGTGCAAAAATTCATTCAGTCTTTAATGAAACATGATTTTTCTTTCTCCTTGAAATTTTAGTAGGTTTTTATTATTAGAGAGCTTCAATTTTTATGAAGCTTGGAGTAGTTCACAGCTTTGTTCCTCTGATGGGTGCTGTTGAATTATGTAGCTGTCCTTTGCTTTAAGGTAACAAATGAAGCTTCCCATGTGTAAGAAGCCTTCAAATGAAAAAGAGAGCTCCTACCCAAAACATAGGAGATATCTGATCACAGAAGTACATCCAAAATGTCTGTGAGGAAATACTGGGAGTTTTTGTTATTAGAAATGTGTCTTAAAGATCAAAAAGGTGCTGCAGGAGCAGAAGCAAACAAGACACATTGTTGGCTTTGTCTTTGCTTTTTATATGAACAAACATTGAGTGTGGCCCTGGGAAAAGCTTGGGAAGGTGTTTAGGTCAAGTCCTGGCCAAAGGACTCTTAAAACATGTCATTATTATGTGTTTGTTTTTTTTTAAGGTCTTTTTTATGTACAAGAAAACTGGGCTTTGATTCAGTGCTATTATTATTTTAAAGAACATACAAGAATCCTGAGCTTTCTCCTCTTCAGAGCTTGCTGTGCTTTAGTCTGTGGGTCTTGGTTAGCTGCTTGACTCTGAGAGTGTCTGAGGCTCCTTGCCTACTGTGTTTCCAGGCTGTCCTGGTGACAGGCACAACAGAGTAGATCTGCTCCTGATCAACAAAGCAGGGAAGGACTTGGAAATGCTCACTCCTCTTCTGGAAGGAGGTGCAGAGTGAGAACTGAGTATCTTGGATGTTTCCACAGCTACTTTACAGGGATAGCTTCTGTGAGGTGAATATTTGGGCTGTGTACTTTGTAATAGCCTGAGGAAGTTTAAAGCGTGTTTAACCTGGCCAAATTATTTATTGGAAAAGAACCAGAGCTAGAATTAAGAACCCCTTTGCAGTAGATAAATTATTTATTATGGCTAAGCTTATCAGCTGCTTTTGCACAGCAAGGCAAGTTATTAATTAGTATGGACAGTTAGCGCATAGTGTCTCAAAGTTAGCTGATCTGCCTGGTTAACCTATAGCTCAGTTTTTGGTGTGTAATTTTTGTTGTTTTTCTTGTGTACCTTCTGAATATTGGAACTTAATGAAACACTTGATTTGTGAGACTGTTAGAGGGAGGTGTGTGTGTGAGCGAGTATGCTGCTATTCTTAGTGGGAGTAACAAGTTGTGCTGGTCGTGGCAGCACTGTTTTTCTCCATGTAGCTGCATGCTTATGTGTTTACATTTTAATATATTTAAGACCTAGTATGCAGGATCATTGAAAAGTCAGTGAGTTCAATGAGCACAAGTTGACTTAATTGAGGTGAATCTGAGGGCATGGTAGCATGTGGCAGGACTTGGACTGATCCATTCATGTGGCTTGATTTTTGGCAGATGGAGTAATAGAGTCCCTTCCCTGCTGTAAAATAACCCTTGACTGTGGCTATTGTCTTTTTAAGTGGCCTGTTCTTGATCTTGCGTACATCTTGATGCCCTGCTGTTCCAGTTTGTCAGGGGGGAATGTGTTTTTTGAGGGAAATCTTGTGAATCCCATCCACTGTGCTTCCCATTGTAGAGCAATTGTGACACACGTGGAATGGGCTCCTTTCAGACAGTGCTATGTCACAAGGTGCACTGCAGGAGCTGTGTGGGTGGTGGGATCCTCCTAGTGTTAGTCCAGAACAAAACGTTTGAAGTGTGTGTAAGCTGGACATGGAAGCTACATACCTTTTGCTGTATGAGTCTAATCCTCTTGTCCCTCAACTACTTAATAGTGTCAATACAGCCGTAAAGTGACCCTTATTTGGAATGGATATGCTTCACCTGAAGAAACCAGCTTATTTGAGATATTTTCAAGTTAAAATATGGGGACTGGTGTAAAATGGATTCCTATTTTGTTATTATGTTGGCCCATGCTGTCAGAGGCAGGTGTTGGTATGGCAGCAGAGGCTGAACCTTCACATCAGTGTTTCTTTATGTGTTGTTGCCATGTGACAGATGGCAGCAGAGGGGCGGTCTGGCAGAATGGTAACTGACATGAGAGCGTGTATGAAGCTAAGGTCTGGAGTTGAATTCCTCCATCTGGAAAAAATGTCCCCCACTGATGTTTTGAAAGTTGAAGTTTCCGTGCACATTATCGGGAGGCATTACTTTTGGAGTGACTTACTTCAAATCCTGTCCTTTCTCATTAAACTTCTGTATATAATAATAATTTTCACATTATTCTTGCTTTCTATTGCTTTTATCCTCAGCATGATTATTTACTTTTTATACCAGAAGTAACTCATTGTCTTACTGGGTTAGTTTCTATGAAATATGCTGTCTCATGGTGTGAGCTCTTTCACTGCATGGAATCTTAATGTATTTACATAACTTATACTAGCAGAGAGGGCCTTTGATCCCTGCAGAATCATCATAGAATCTTCCACTCTTCTGTCACCTGCTTTCTATCCATTATTGTGAACTTTTGTTTAAAACTTGATGATACTTACCTGTTTCAAGTAGGCTAGAAAGTATTCGTAAAATCAACTACAGGAATTACTAGCTTATTATTAATACACCATCTGACTTTTTGAAACACTGTTTTTTTTTTCCCTTCACTAGTGTTGACAAAATATACCCGTTCCTGTGTGCCAATGATTTTATCAGAGTGGCAGAGTTCCATGGAAGTGATAAGTTCGAGCTACCTTACGGAGTAAAAAGAGCAGGTTTGTGTTCCCTGTGTAGTGGTGTGGTTTTGTTTTTGTTTTTTTAATGGAAACACCTATATGTCATGTAAGGCTATCTCAGTATCTGGGTCTGGTTTTTCCTTTTCACTGATGTTAGTGCTTTTGAGGCACCTATGGTTTACCTAATGGCTTTGTTTCATTTCTGACCTCTCATTTTCTGGCTCTTAACTGAGGAAATGCTGCAAGGAGGAGGTGCTCTCTTGTGAGAGAAGGTGGGAGTGAAGGAGGGTGGAGTTTATTCAACCTCCTTTTGTTGGTGGGTGGGCTGAAATGCTGAAGATATTTAGCTAGTGCTTTGTTAGGGAAAACTTCAGCTGAGTGAGAGTGAAGGGGTTCAGTCAACACTAAAGCTGATCAGGGTCCAGAGTCCTAGTGAGATAAATGCTCTCCCACTTAAGGCAGTTAGGTCAGCAACATTTCCCTTTTACAGGACTGGCTTCTCCCACCGAGGGTTGTCACTGGGACTACAGGGGGTAGTTTCACCATTGTGTGGCTGCTGTACCCGTGCAGCATTTCCTTACTCATGTCTGAGTTGTTTGAGGCAGAGTAGATGGTGTTGGAGAACCAAGGGCATTAGGTATCCTTTTGGCAAGGGCTATAAATCTCAAGTAGCCTCAGAATATTTAATGTTGATCAGTGCACTGTCCTAGTGCCCATGCAAATTTGGGCTTAAGCCTCTTACTTTGCCCTCTATCAGTGTAACAGGAATGGTGTGTTTTCCTGCACCTCTGGATCTGTGATGAGGAAAAATGCATTTGAGATTGAGCTTTAACAATTCTCTTTCTTAGTGAGCAGCACATGAGTGTCCAGCAGGCACGTTCCCTTGGGGTTGGGCTGGAGAGGTGCCTCTGCCCAGATTTCTCAGTGATTACAGACTGGTTTGATATCTTCTCCCAAAATGTGTACTACAGTTCCTGTCCTTAGTTAAGTGGTCAAGGCTGTATCTGCTTCAGCTGAAGGTGGGTAGAATAGAAAAGGCCACAAAATCTTTTCCAGTGCTTGCTTACTTGTAACTAGAATTATTTTGGATGCAAATCCTTTGCTGTTTTCCAGAAGTGGAGTGTGGAGTCAGGAACAGCTTCCAAGGGAGCAGCTCCGATAAACATGTAATTTTGAAGAGGTTTTATTTTTGAGTTCTTTTTAATAGTGCATGAAAACTATTGTGTTTGAAAAGGCTGTGGTCATGTGGACATATTTGCTTTTTTACTGCAAAGCATTGAATCTTTACATTAAAGTCTCTGTTTGCTTTCTAGAACAATTTTTTCGTTTAGGCCTTTCGAGACTGCAGAACTGTGGACTGTCCAATGAAGATGACAGGTGAGATGCTTTTTTTTTTTTTGCTGGTTTTGTTCCTTGAATTTTCAGTATTTGGTATTTATCTGAAAAGTTGTCAGTGACGTTATCCTGAATTTGCTTAAGTTAGATACGATGCAAATCTAACCTACAGTGTGTCCAAGCAGTATGTAATGGATTCCAAGGTTTAAATAAGTTTAGTTTTAAACAATTATAATGCCAACATTTAAAAAAATATTTTTTTTTCAGTGAGGAAACTTAAAGTTCCAGAACTTTTTTTCCTATGTGCTTTCAGATTTTGCTATCTGAACCCAGTTCCAGCTTTCTCTAGTCTTTCTATACTCAAGAAAGGTGAAACTTAACACCCTTAAAAATTGCATATAGTCTCTTTTGAAGTCATTACTGGCGTAAGTAGATTGCTTTTACCATATTTACATAACTAAATTATTTTCAAAGGACTGGAGACTGAAAGTTTCTAAACAATAAGTTTTACCCAAGTTCCCGTGCTACTGCATCTTCTGTCCTGGTTCAAACACAAACTCATATGCATGTTCAGCTTCCTTTTCCCATAAATGACTTCATTGTGCTCCCAAAGGAGACTTGTGCAGCCGGGAAAGATCTTTCCTGGCAGTCTGGGAGTAACCAGAGTTTGGCAGCCTTGATAACTCATTTTCCATTCATTAGATTGTCTTGTTTAAATCTTGGATGGAAGCCACTTCTGCTGAGATTTTTTTGTTTGGTTCTTTTTTGGAGTTTTTCTTTCTTTTTTTTTTTTTTTTTTTGTGTGTGTGTGTATGTATGTTTTCTCTTGTTGGCTTTTGTTTTTTTTTTTTTTTTGAGGTAGGGTGAGTGGGTTGGCAAGTCTACTAAAATGATGTGTTTACCATGTGACACAAATAATTTCTTAGACTTGTAGTCAAGCAAATCATAAAATGACTTGGGTTGGAAGGGACCTTAAAGGTCATCTAGTTCCAGCCCCTGTCTGCTGTGGGCAGAGTTGCCATCTGCTACATCAAGCTGACCAGAAAACCATACAACTTGACGTTGAACACCTCCAGGGATGGGGCATCCTCAGCTTAATCTGGGCCGCTTGTTCCAGTGTCGTACCACTCCCTAAATAAAAAATTTCTCACTATCATCTAATGTAAAGTTCTCCCTTTAGTTTAAAACTATTCCCCATTGTCCTATCACTATCAGGTCATACAAAAAGTCAGTATCCTTCCTGCTTAGAAGCTCCCTTTAGGTACTGGAACACCACAATGAGGTCTCCCTGGAGCTTCCTCCAAGCTAAACAAGCCTGACTCCCCTAGCCTGTCCTAGTAAGAGAAGTGCTCCAACTCTCTGATCATTGCTGTGGCCCCCCTTCAGGACTTAGGGATCCTTGTCATCTGGTCTCACAGATTTGTACAAATTCAGTCTCATGGTTTTAGACTTGCTCTTCTCTTATAGGGAGAGGGACCCTATTCCCCCTAGCCACTGCTCAAAGATTCAAGGATGGTGAGAGGCATGGGAAGCCTGCCTGCCAGTAAATACTGAGGCAAAGAACTGATTTTTAATCAAACCTAGGTGCAATATAAGCAGTAATTGGTGTTCAAACCCAATAGTTTTCATGTTTTTAATACTCATTTTTTCTTCGCCTACTGTACTCCTTTCTTCTTCTGTATTTACCTTAAAATTTAGGATGTTTGGATTTACTTTCAAGTTCGGAAGAATGGGGAAAAAACAACCAAGAATAAAACATTAGTTCAATACCTGTGTTCTAGCATGAGTAGGATAATTGGGTAAACTTGCACAGAATTGACTGACAGAGGCTAGGCTTCTGTTTGGAGCTTGAAGAACAATTCTAAGGGTTGTATTAGAAATCTACTGAAGTCACAAGTTCAGAACTAATGATTTTGGCTATAACTAACCTTGTAGCACAGCATAACATCTCTTAAATTGAAGCATCTGCCCTGTATCTCAAAAGTCAAGTGATACTTTGAATGTAGGATCTTCATTTGAAATAGAGAGATATTTAGAATTTCTGGGAATTATGATTTATTTTATTAGAAGTAGCACACCTGTGCTGGTTCTGAAGCAAAACTGTCACTGCTTAACAAACAGTAGTGTAAATGTATTGAATGTTCAATGACTTCATTCAGCGTATTTGTTCTTAATCATTTTTTGCGTACAGCGCTGATGTAGTATGAATCATTGTAGGGAAAAAGAACTTTAAAATATACATTTAACCAACATACAGTGGCTTTTAAATAGGAAACGCTTTGGAAATGGATCCTAACCACGTTTTCCAGCAGTAGAATTATTAGGCAGTTCTGTATTGCTGTCATTTAGTTCTCTATTCTCAACAGAATAGAAATCAAATTTTCCTGTAAACTTTTTTGGGATGGGGACATCTCACTTTAAAGTATTTTAATGAACACTGGGCTAACGTGAACATCAAATGTATGTACATGAGCTGTACTTGTGTGCAGCATCAGTAAAGCCACGTGATTTGCTCTGAAGGATTTCTTTTTTTGGAACAGTGTAGTTTTTTTAATGTTAGTTCAGAATGTTTCTTTAAAGGTCTAGTTTTACAAAGCTGTTCTGAAGGTAAGTGTCACTGTCTTATGTGGAGAAGCCTGCAGCAGAAGGGTTTTCCATGCTGAGCGTGTATGCATAGAGCACTTTCTGACCATGTGTTCCACCCACAGAATACCCTCCAAATGTGCTCCACCCATTTCTTCACAAGTACTCAGTAAGCACTCTTCAAGTTTATCAGCAGTAAATTCTTACAGATACGCTTACACAATACTGAGTCAACAAGATGTGACCTCCACATCCTCCTTTTACTAAACAACCTCAAAGGAAATGATTTGCATTCCTCAACAGGCTACTACTAAGAGTGCATGCTAAAGCAGCTGAGGTCAAGATATGTTTAGTTGTTGTTGGGTTTTTGTTTGTTTGTTTGTTTCTCTTTCCAGAGAAACAGGAATGCTGAGAATGAAATCTTTTTTTGCACTTTAAAGGCTACATTGCCACTGAACAGTAGTTTTCTTCTATGGGGCTAGGAAAATGTCTCTTCACCATGTAAACGAAATACACAAACTGATGCTTGACCTTTAAGTTAAGAGGCTCTTGTACACAGTGTGAATAAAGGGGCTTAAGTGATTGTTTTAGGTATTACATTTTGGTATTAGAGATCAGTTTCTGTGCCATTTGCATCAGGATCCATGTGTAAACAATGTAGATTTCCTTGACCTAAGTATAATCCCTTAGTCACTCAAACCATTGCTATACCTGAGATCCTTTTCTTATATATTCATACTTGCTTTTGTAATCTGGATCTCTGGATATTTCAGTTCATTTTACTGCTTGTGTAGAATGCCCAGTGTCATCTAATGACACTGGAATTTACTTGTCATTGATTTGTTAATGTTGAGAAAAGATGAGCATTTTTTTTCCTTTTCTCAATATGAAATCACAAAAAAAGTAAACTTTAAGAAATGGGATGGGTATAATGTCTACGAGTGACAATTTGCTGAAAATCAGTAGTTCACTTCAGTAGTGTGCAGTAAGTAGAAGTCGGATTACGTCAAGTGTCTTTGAATACAGTCCAGTCGAATACAGTCCAGTCTTGCTATATACTTTTCACCTCTATTTCATAACAGGTTTCCTATACAGTTTTCATTGGTCTTAACATTTACACGTGTGCATCAAGTGTATCTAGTTTCTAAAATAAACCATTTAGTTACCTGCTTATCGGTGGACTCATTTACTGTGGGTGTAGACCTTTCACAGTAAGTGGAGACACTCAAATGCTTAGTGGAGACAGCTAGAAGAAGATAATTCAGAAATATCTGTTCTTACCAAACTTCCTGTTTGAGTTGGCTGCCTTTAAGTTCCTGGGCTTGACAGAGATTAAAAGGTGATTTTTCTGATTTGGGTATATCTCTGACTCCACAGTGATGTGTACCAAGTCATCATGAGTATTTCCCCTGCTTCTTGGCTGTGATATCCATTTCAGAAATTCACATTTCCAATGTAGGTTATTTGAAGGCAGCTGATCACATTTTTTTTTTTTCAGTATTCATGTTACTAAGGGTGCTGAGATCTGAAAGCCTTATCAAATGCCACATTTCAGTCTGTTTTTGTCCAAGCAGTATTTCAGCTATTAAAAAGCCACTAATGAGACGTGGTCTGCATCTCTCAGTAAGAAGAGGGAAGTGGATTTGACCTGAGAGCACCTGCCCAGCTCCGAGGTCCCATTTATTTTACCTCCTTGCTCTGAACACTCTGATACATCACAACTGTAAAGTGCAAAGTGGACAAACTGAAAAGCTGCTTGCTTGTTTTTACACCATGCTGGAAGACGTTATTTCAGTAGGTGTCATCTGAAATCTGAGAAGCCTATATTATAGGTAGGGTGGATATAGTGAAGAAAGTTTCTTAAATTGTTACTTGGGCCAAAAGTAGGAAGGTACTTAGTCTATTACGAATCATTTAAAATTCAGCTACAAATGTCAGAACAAGCAGTGCAGCTTCAAGTAACTTGTTGTCTGCTTGCTCTGGTCAGAATAATAGAAATCACCTATTTCGGTTTGTAACCTGTGAGGTTGGTACATCACAATTTCCCAGCTGCTGCCCAGAGGACTGAAATGTAACGTTTTTGAGAATTGTAAATGACTGAAAAGTGAGATATTCTTTTCAGTTTTCCCTCCTTTCATCTTAATCACTTAGACTGAGGGTTGTTTTTTCTTTTTTGGTTTTCCTTTTCCCCTCCCATTTCTCTTCGCTGCTGCTTCTCTGTGCCCTAGGGTCTTGTATTGAGCTCTGTGGTGTAGTTGCAAGTAACAAAGCTAAAAGGTCTCTTCTCCTTCTTTGGTCTCTTCTCACTGGTGATGGGATGGAGGAAATGGCCTGAAGTTGTGTCAAGAGAGGTTTAGTTTGGATAGAAGGAAAAACCTCTTTACAGAAAGGGTTGTTAAGCTCTGGAATAGGCTCCCCAGGGAGGTGGTTGAGTCACCATCCCTGAATGTGTTTAAAAATCATCTGGATGTGGTGCTCAGGGACATGATTTAGCAGTGGGTTGTTTGTTAGGGTAGTATGGTTTGGTTGTGGTTGGACTTGATGATCTTGCAGGTCTTTTCCAACCTGAGCAATTCTGATTTTGAGAAGGGTAACTTCTGTTCCCTTCCTCCCACTGTAATTGTTGCAGGAGTTCATCTACACTCATTGCAAGTTCATCTGCATGCTTTCTCAGGATATAATGTAAATAGATTGAAAAAAATATATATTTTGAAAATGAATGAGTTCTGTAAGGGCTTCCTGAGAGAAACAAGACCAAGCCTGTCAACTCTTCTTTTGCAAGCAAAGCACGCCTTCTGCTAACATTGAAATATACAGTAGAGAGTAGAAGATATGGACAACTCCTTGGAAAAACTTGCTGTTAGATTTCAATTTCATTAGTTTAGTATCTCTGTTTACTAATTTTTACATATGTTTTCTAGCTGTGAATGTATCTTAAAAGGATGGATTTTGACTGGATGTATTGTAAAATCTAACTGCAAGTTCAGTGTTTTATATCACTGAATTCAAATCAGACAGTATTCTAGGCATATAAAAAGATGCCTTTTTATCAAGCACGTCCCTATTACTTCCTCTTCAGCACATTTAAGCAAGTTTAGATGATGTTTCATAAGTGGACGGAAAAAAAAACCATGTGTAGAGCTGTCATGTGTCATTGGGCTGAGGTTTTTACACGTACAGTTCAGAAGTTTGTGAGGTAAACTGTGAACCTAAATCTTCCCGCTGTAGCTTTCCTTGGAGGTCTCTAATGTTGTGGAGTTGTACAATATATTGCAGGAACATCACAATTCAAGTTAGTTTTCCACACATGCTATATCCCAGAGGGAAAAATCTGAAGTGCTGTGGGAGATGGTTTACTGAATGGCACCCGTATCACAATCTGGTTGTGTGTTCAATAAGCCACTAGAAAACAGTGTGTAAATTCTATTTTACAGAGAAGCAGCCACTTCCTGACTTTTGCAGCCTCTGAAATATTTTGTATGTGAAACAGGATTGAGACCCCTGTGTGGGGGACAAGGAGCAACCAAGATACAGCATAGATAAACACATCAGCTATGTGCTCATAAGACAAATATATTCATCACATTGTTGAAATATGAGGTGTAGTGCCACTCAATGTTCTGTTTGTTTCACAGTGTTGCCTGTCAACGGTGTGTTGTGGTCGGTAACGGAGGAGTACTTCGAAATAAGACTTTAGGGGGAAAAATTGACTCATATGATGTGATAATAAGGTAAATTCTATTTATTTTTTGCTTTTTCTACATGTAGAGAATTAAAAAAAATTATATTAAGTTGGTAGCATTAGAGTCCAGCCCTGCCTTTTACCTTCCACACCGTGCCTGTCTGCCCTTTGTGCCGCCATATTCATTGCTTGGAGTGGGTTGAAAGTAATGTTGTGAGGTCCACCTTAAGGTGCTCATCATCTAGACTATGATATTGGTGCTTGTTTCTTTTCCTCAAACATACTGTCTTATACTGGAAGTATACTGGGGGATGCTAGGGTCTGAAGAAGAGGTGTCCAGTTCAGGGAAGCTAAGGAAGTCTTAGAGAGGAACAGGCAAGATGGGGGGAGGGGGGGTGGAATTCAGATGCCAAACTATATGAAAATCAGACTGTTTGGCTAATTTATAACAGAAACTGAGATAAGAACTAGTCAAACAATCTTTCTGTCAGCAGCTGTCCCGTCAGATGGTGTGTTTTCAGTAAAATCTCTGAGCTGCCATTTCAGTTTCTGCTTTGCTATTGTCTCAGTCTCTTTTTTTGTTGCTTTACAATCATGTAAGGTTACTGTCTGTCAAGTGTTTGAATTGAATTCTTCAATTCAAAAGCTCCCTTGAGATGGATCTTCTCTTCTTAAAATTGAAATCCATATATGCTGGCATTACACACTTTAAAGCAGTTATCTCTAAAACCAAAACTTGCCTTCTGCTTACTAATCTGTTGTATTACAAAGCAGTGGCAGCTGTGCAGGTACTTTTTAAAGGGGGGGAAAGCTATAAACAAAGATGAACGAGCATCAGGTATATGGTCATAATCACTGTTGCTATGTACTGTAGATGTTGAAAAGGATTGAGAATTGCCTCCTGTGGGACTCAAATCATCTAATATTATGAATGGAGCAGTCAGTAATTCTCCAAGCCAGGCATAGATCTCCTTGATCTACTTCAGTTGCTGTGTTTGAGACAAAATCAGAAGGTCTTTTGTTTGAGTGACACATGATAAGCAGTCATACAGCTGTACTCTAAACCACCTTGGCCAGGTTCCCATTTGTGCTTGATACTGCTGTGCTAGCAGGTGAGCACAGGAGGCACCTGATAACTGCTTGTCTGCCATGCAATGCGATAAGTGAATGCCAGGACACTAAACCCTTCCACACCTGGATGTGCTGTGCCTGCCTTGCAGACTTGTGTGTGTGCAGACCACTGCGCAGTAAGGATGTGTGTCTAGAGTAGTCATTGCCATTTCTGTGTCTCTGTTCTTTCCAGAATGAATAATGGCCCTGTTATAGGGTATGAAGAGGATGTTGGGAGAAGGACAACTTTCCGCCTCTCTTACCCAGAATCCATCTTCTCAGATCCGATCCACTACGACCCTAATACTACTGTTGTTATTATCGTCTTCAAACCACGTGATTTAAAGTGGCTTTGGGAGATATTAGGTGGTCAGAAAATAGTGAGTTTAATTACTTATGCATTTTTTGCTCTCAGCTTGCCACATGTCTCTCCTGTGGAGGTGCATTTGGTCTGCTTTTAACCTTAGCCCTCCTGGCTGGGGACCATACTAAATCTCTCAGTCTGTCTGCTCAGTTTCCCTTTCTCTTGTATGCCTCTGTCCTTTTCCCCTCCCACATTTAATCAGTTCTTCACCCCGAAGCATTTTTCTTCTTGGAGATTTCTATTTATTCTCTTCTAGCGCTGCTTCATATTCTAACACAAATGCTTCTGCCACTTCCATGTCATTTTATCCTGTACGTTTGGTGAAATAGCAGAATAACATTCTGAGGGACCTCTCTTTGGAGTTCTTTAGTCCAAACCCCTGCTCAAATAAAATGGGGCCAAGTTCAAAAGCCATACAAGTTTCTGAAAGCTTTGTCCAGGTAAGTTTTTATTATTCCCAGGGATATTTTTACAACTTCTGTTTCAGCGCAGCAGTGCTCTCACAGGAGAAAGAATTCCTCCTGATTACTGAGCACTCAGGATATTAGTCTGGTCCTGCCCCTTTTTTTTCTTTTTTTTTTTCCCCTCTTGTAAACCTCTACCAGTTGTTGGAAGATGAGCTGAACAAACCTAGCCTCCTCACACCCTTCTTGCATTACATGTTATGCACTCTGGGCTCCTGTACTGAGCTTGCCCTGTTCAGTGCTTTCTTATACTGTTACTGAGGGCAGCCCAAAAGGGCATTTGTCAGACTACAGGCAGGCACAGTACTTGAGAATGATTGCTTCTCTCTAGCTGCTTCCCATGCTCTTGTTAAAGGAGCCAAGTATATGATGGGCATTTGTTACCTGCAGGGCACAGTGATGGTGTGTATTGTTGTCTACTAAGGACCTTTCTGCAAAGCCAACCAACCTGCCACAGGGGGTCGTCCTATTGCAAGAGCACGATTTAGCATATGGCTTTGAGCTCTGGAATGTTCAACAGTTATTTTCTTCTTCCTCAAACTCTTACCATTGGATTTTGCCCTGGTTAGAATCAGGGTTGCAACAGAACCAAAATCAACTGTTAAAATTTGCAGTAAATAACTTGTTTATTTGTCCATTGCAGAGTGCTAGAGGCTTTTGGAAGAAACCAGCTCTGAACATGATATACAAATCTAATCAAATCAGGATTCTTGATCCTAGCATCACCAGAAAAGCAGCTTATGATTGGCTTCATTTCCCAACAAGATTTCCCAAAAAAGAGGTAAACATTCTTTGTTTTTGCTTTTTAGTTGTGTGCAACCAAAGTAATTATTTCTTCATTATAGCAGACCATTAGAATATCATTTTAGGATCATATTACATTAGCTTGGGTTTAGGTGATGCTCAGAGATGAAAAAATTTGAGTTCAGAAAGTGGCTAGTCTTGTATGCTAAAAAACTCTTACAGATTCCATCACTAGTATTAAATGAGACAGCACTGTAGGCAAATAATTCCTTTTACAAAACAGAAGAAATTAGGCAGGTACTATAACATGATCGGTCTGTAGAGGCTCTAGAAATGTTTAAGGAGTTCTGAATTACTAAATTTAGGGATTTTTTTCTTATTTAAAATCAGACAAAACCACCAACAACAAGAAGGCAAGGAGAGCCAGTAATTCTAACATTGCTGCGGTTTCATTCTGTTGAGGGTCTAGGGAGCAGCTCCGTGCTAATGGCATATACCTGGCAGTATTCTTGAGCCAAGCAGATATATGTGGTGTCCCAGAGCTGAGAAAGGTGCAGGCTGCTCTTGTCGCTTTCTGCTCCTCTCCTGCTCAAAGCTGGAGCAGAGTATGTCCATGGTAGGATGTACCCTTCTACTTCCTCCACATCCCCCTTACTCCTCTACCTTTGGGGTTTTGGAGCCCATCATCCCAGGCAGTAGCAATGGCTGAGCCTAAGTCCTCAATTCTCTCATTTCACTGATGTGTGTTGTGTAGCAGGTCTGTACAGTGCCTTTGCTCTCCCGTGCTTCAGCTCCCTCTGCCTGGAGGAGATGCCAAAGACAGTTGTTACTTTCCCTGCTGTCTGCTGCCTTTTCCAATAAGCCAAAATTACGTTCCCTGTTAGTGCATTTCTGCCTAGTCTAGTAAGCACTTCTTCTCTGTTAGTGACTATGATGGTGTTAACCAAGCCTGGAAAACCTGTAAAATTGGATGTGAATGAATGTCATTGTAAGCCAGGATATCACTAGGCCATGCTAGGAACACTTAAGCAGCAGCAGTTCCATATAGCAGAATCTGCAACAAATCAGTTTGCTTGATCAAGGCTTCTTCCTTTGCCATGTTCAAGGGTTTCTCTGGGGTTTGGTTGGACAAAAAAGCATACTTAAAGCATGACAATGCATTATAAAAGCAGTTTTGATTTTCATTGGTATATTCCTCTGGTGAACTGTATGCTTATGATAGCCAGAGGTGAAGAGAGTTAGCTTGCAGCTGGTGATACTCCTGAGATTTCCAACTAGCAGTATTCCTGACATGTAACATACCTGTAATAATTCTGGGGTACTGATAGGTGCACCATAAAGTTATGCTGTTGACCCCTCTGGGTTGGAAGGCTGTTCTGCTCTCTGGGCAGTGGGATGCATTTTAAGTTGATGTTATTATTCTTGGAGTACTCCAGAAGTCATATAAGTCCCCCAAAATAACATAAAATATGGTAGTCCAATCCTGTGGTTTTAATTTGTCTTACAGAACTGATGTTAATAACATTTTTTTTCTCACAGTTTTGTTTCTATATCATACAACAGAAATAACTTTTTATTTTTTGTCACTGAATGCATCTACCTTTTCTCTGTCCAGGATTTCCCACTTCTGGTGTGTGTGCTTTGTTTTCAGAGGCAAATAAACTGAACCTTGAGTAAAAGTTGAAAACAAGATGTGATTTTTTTTTTTTTTTTGCTTTATTTTTTGCTCAAGCGGGATATTGACTGCAACTACTGGAAGTGTTCAGCTCATTTGGTCTCTGATTGAATTAGTAGAATCATAGCATCATTAAGATCATCTAGTACAACTGTCACCCATCCCTATCATGCCCACTAACCACATCAAACAAAAACCGTGCCTAATTTAATTTCTCATCATTTTAGCTACTGCTAGAACAATCATATGTTATTACAGAAGATAGTCTCATGTAAGAAATGTACAACTCGTAACTAAAGAACATTTTCAGTTAGATACTTTTAATTTTCAGCTGTTGAATCACTTCTTTATCACCTGCTCTTGACATTTTACTTTGCATTTACTTCTGAGATATCCCCTGTAGGGAAACAAGCTGTTTTATCTACAGTTTACTTTCCTCTAATGGAAATAGTGTGGGAAAGCTAAAGCTGTTCCTTGGGAATTTCACTGCTCTGAAGAAGTTCAAAGTTAATGCAGCAGTAGCATTCATGTTTGCTGGTTTTGCAGTGCAAAGATTTGAGATGCTGTGTTTGTCTGAATCTCCAACATTTAGAAACATGAGCACATATGATAATTCAGTCAAAGTTAATGGAAATGTGTTCTTCAACGTGTTGAGGACTGATCTCATGAATGTAGGCTTCTGAGGAGAATGATGGAGAGACTTTCCTGATTCCTCTACTGGGGAAAGGCCACAGAACATGCTCAGCCCTTGTTAGAAACCAGAGAAGCCTGTGTGATGCTGACCTGACGAGTAATACTTGCCATGGAAATGCTGCAGGCAGCACCTTACTCCTTAGAAGATGGGAGGGGGTGCAAATACAAAGCCAAATGTCTGTAGAAGAGCTAGGCTCCCAAATAATGACTGCCTGTTTTCTTCTCTTTGCTATTCCTGTGAAGCTGCTGGTTGTTTATTTATGTGCATTGTTTGTGTTTTGTTTTAGAAACCCAAGCATCCAACAACGGGGCTAATTGCCATTACACTAGCATTTCACATTTGTCATGAAGTTCACCTGGCAGGCTTCAAATATGACTTCGCTGACAGGAGCAGTTCTTTGCACTACTATGGCAATGAAACAATGGCTCAGATGATGCAGGTAACACACACTTGTTTGTGCTGAGGGACGTGCTTAGGGAAATACAGCTGGCAAGGGAGGAAAGCAATGCAATGAGGTAAAAGGAACTACAGGTTAGAAAGGCTTCCCATCTTCTCTGCTGCTCATGGGTTTTTATTGCTTAAAGTCTGTCTTTACTATTGCTTCTTAAAAATGTGGATAGTGTCCTTTCAGCTATACTGCATTCTATAGTGTGCCTGTGTTAATTTGTCCATTTGTATGCTCTATTTTCCTTTAACGATGGCAGCACAGCTCTTGTTCATGGTGGCGTATTTGCTAGCACTGCTAGAACATGAGTAAGCACTGTTCATGCTTCCATTCTTTTTCTTTGGCAGCTACTTGCAAAGTTGATCATAGTTATGAAATTCCTTTGATAAGAGAATGGAAGGATAAAGAAAGGAGTGAAAGACCTATAAATTTGCAGTTAGGAAGAGAGATGAATTTCAAATACGGAAAGCAGCAAAGAAAAACAGGTCATAAGAAGGGATAGGAGAAGAAGGAAGCACTTCCAGGAGGGAAAAGCCACAGCTCAGCAGGGGAGGAAGCAGCAGGAGGCTGGCAGACATCAGTGAAGCCTCTTGCTCCTGCAGAGAAAGGCTTTGCTACAGCTATGTCTCTGGTTTTTGTCTCTGCTCTTGCCCTCATCTCTGTACTCCAAGCATCTCTATCTCAGCCCTTTACCTCCGTGTGAAGTTTTCTCTTGCACATGCATACCCAGTGTGGTATGTCAGTTCCATGTGGGATCTATTTTATTTCCTCCTCCCTTTCCTGAAGAGGAAGGATGAGGCAAGGTCCATAGGACATCTTATCTCTCTGAGGAGACCTAGGTGCCCTCTGCTCTGAGGTGATTTTTCTTTGATGCTGAACTCACCTTTATTTTGAGGTTTGTTTGGTTTGCATGCTAATAGAAAGTCTGGTCTAGTTTTGGGCAGTAGGGTCACTCACCTGTTTTCTTCCAGCTCTTAGCATCCTCCATCATAGGAAATAGGGAGTAAGGAGCAATGAAGTGATAATTTGTGGTAATATATTGAATTTAATTTTTTAATGATTATTATTCCTCACATCTCTTTAGAATGAATATCATGACATCAACGCTGAGCAGAAATTTTTGAAGAAGCTTATAGACAAGAACTTTGTGGTCAATTTGACGTGAAAACTGGATGGAAAATATGAAGAACAATCGCTTTTTTTCAAGATTTCAAAAATTTTTATTTTTTGTATGACATTTTTATTTTTTAAGTGCAACGTAACTGTTTACTGTTTAAAAACAGCACAGAAACCTCATAAGGCAGAAGCTTCTTCTAAGCCAGAGGATAACAGACTATTGCAAGCAGAGCTAACTGAATTTCTGTGAAGCTATTTAATGGGAAAAACACACAACTTTCAGATGAAAGTATCAGGGATGTATAAAAATGTGATTCACATTACTTATTTATCAGCAAGAACTTTTTTCCAAATAGTTTCTTCTCTGGAATACCTTCTTTTCTAACGTCCTTCAGAAGAATTACACTGTTAAGAGACTGAGACAACTATTTAAGTAGTGGATGGATGTCAAAACTTGAATCTTTCTTGTAATGCAAAAGTGACTTTAAAAACAATGCCTTTTTAATTCATTACTGTGTGTTTGGGGGAAGAGGACATACGGACTTCAGTCTGCCCTCCTCCTGAGCAGAAGACATCCATCTTCTGTGAAGAAGCCACAACCCACAATGGTCATTGACTCTGAACTGCTGTCTGCGTGTGCCAAAGGTGAAGATCCTTGGTCTATTTTCTGGAGATTTTGGTACTGACAATGCTCGTGTTGTACTGGTTTATGGAAAAAAACCTACTGCCTGTGCTGTGCTTCCAATAAATTTTACTATTTCTGACTTCTCTTAAAAAAGGGAGTTTGAAGACTGAAGCTTTGTCTTGAATTATTTGTGTCACTCACTCACCACAACAGGATGACAACAGGAATGTGAGCTCAGACGGTAGCGTTCACACTTGAGTTCAACCTTAGAGGCAGTGTTTTTTTGGGTTCCCGGATCTCCAGGATAGGATCTACTGTATCTTTCTGTTCTCTTGAAGAATAACAATGTATTTTTCCAAATGTAATCCCCTTTTTCACATGCTGCAAAGCATTTACAACTTTGAAATGTATCAGTACAAACAGTAAATATTCCTGTCTTTGGCAGCAGAATGTGCTAGGGACCACGTAGGATTGCATCAGCTGAATTATCATTTGGCTTCCATTTATATCTCTTGTTTTTACTTTTGGGTTTAAATGATGTGGATGAGTTAAATCACTTAGCCGTTGGCATTTACGTGGGAATTTAATGGAGATGTTTATTGGGATGGTTATGTTTCCTGTATTCATTTGTTTCAGACAACCTTACCAAAGAAGTTATATTTGCCTTGGAACATCCTTGACACCGTTCAAAGATGAAAGAACATGTGAAATACCATTCTAAATCTTTCCTAGGATGTATTTACATATCTTTTATTATGGCAGGTTTTTCTGGAAGACATTATGGTTATCTATTGATCATGCCTGAAAAAAAACCAGAAGTTGGCTTAAAAAAAGTCTTTGAAGTTGGTAGAAAAACGTTGTGTTTTAATACAAAGACACAGAGAAGTAGTAGATCTAGGACCAGTGCAAGCAATTAAAATATGATCTCAAGCCTCTAGCAGGTTATCCGCACAGTATTGTCTTTTCAGGAGCTGATCATTACAGAAGTACTGACCACAGTTACTTTGCTGGCAGTGCAGAGGAGTAACGACTGAAGTGACTGAAGAGCCATCATATCCTTTTTCCTGTTTTTCTTGCAGAATGCAATAGGTGATGAGGAAGCTATCAGGAATATTTTCATTAGCTCCTTGGCTCTGCCACTTGGTAGTTGCTGAGTGCAGCATGATTTTGGAAGCAAGCCATAGACAAAGAAGAGATGGCTTGTGCTGTTGTACAGTGTTTCAGTGTTTTTACCTAGTGACTCCTGGCTCTGTTTGGTTTCAAGCAAATGGGAAATATTTTAAATAACTGCAGATGTCAAAAATGTGCATCCCAGCATGGTACAGGGAGGTGGTGGTTCAGCCACCATGGTGCTCCTGTGTGCAGGGGCTCCTCAAGTGGCTGTGTGCAGGTGGCAGCAGGGAGAAGAGGGGCATGCCAAAGGTGCTGGAGGCACCAGGGCAGAACCTCTGTTGCAGGAGTGGAAGGAACCACAAGTGCTTTAAGGGAGCGTATAAACAGGAGGGGGAATGACTGTTTGCACGGGTTGATAGGGATAGGCCAAGGGGGAGTGGCTAGGAGGAAGTTTTTCACTCAGAGGGTGGCGATGCACTGGAACGGGTTGCTCAGAGAGCTTGTGGATGCTCCATCCCTGGAGACATTCAAGGCAAGACTGGATGTGGCTCTGGGCAGCACTGACTAGTAGTGCTTGGTGACCCTGCCCATGGCAGGGGGGTTGAAACTTTATGATCTTTGAGGTCCTTTCAACCCAGGCCATTCTGTGATACTATGATTAAGTGGCAGAAGGAGTCATTTAAAAATCTGAACTAGGTGAAATTCGGCACCAGAAAACGGTGATGATGCCTTTAGCTCTATCCAGCGTTTATATCTCGTGATTACCTCAGTCATTTAAAAAGGTTTGTGCATGACTGTACAGCCCTGCACTGCTTCAGACTACTGACAGCAGCATTTCCACAGGAAAACAAAAAGCCAAGGCATGATGTTTCACACAGATGACAGCGCTGAGCTTTCCTTGCACAGAAGTCTTTGGGAGAGTCTCACTGTGCTGAGGGCAAAGGTGGGGGCTGCATCTCCCTTTGGTGCCCACAGATAAAATGACTGGATAAAAAGGACTTCATGGCAAACAGCTGGTGTGCCCAAATTCCTTTTTTACTTATAGTAGTCTCCTTTATTCTCATTTTGAATCACCTCAGCATTATGGTCACTCTAAGCTTCTTTTCTGACATTTGATATTGTAAATGTGCTTAGTATGCTGCCTGCAAGCATTTATCCCTATCAGATGCTGGGGTTTTTTTAATTATTATTATTTATTTCTCCTCCATGAGTCTTCCCATGTTTACAGCTTTCTCCTTTTCATAATCAACCAGTACTCCTGTGCCTGCTTTCTCCTCACATCTGTCTCTCTTGTGGGATAACTGAGTCTGCATGGGCTGAGGCTGCTGTCATGACAGGGTGACTTTCACTGAAGTTCTGAACCAGACCTGTTTGCTCAGGACTGAGGCAAGGTTTGATAGCTTTGATAAACAATAGGGCACTGTTTTTTGAAAGCGCAGCCTGCAGTCCTGCAGCTTTTGTCTGCAGCAATAAGCGGTGAGCTCTCTGGTTCATTGTTTTTCTACCTTAACGTGTTTTGGTAGGTTTCTGTGTATACTGGCCCTGCTTTATCAGTGTAGAGTCACCCTACCTCACGTGACCATTTCTTCTGTTCTGTCTTGAGAACAGACAGAGCTTCTGTGTGGACTTCTTGAGGGCAGGAATTAATGTATTTACTTTGTCAACAATGTCTGCAGATCGTGGTGCCTATTATATCCAGGTCCGTATTTTCAATGGTAGCATGTAATATCAAAGATCAGCCTTAGGGCTTTTAGATTTTATTATAAAAAACAAAAAGGCAATAATGCATACCTCAAATGCTTCTTGTTTTTTGCCTTTCCTGAAGGCAAGGTTTCTGCACTGAAATTTTCCTTTGGAAGCTGCCCCTTATGTTGATCACATCATCAGTGGAGAAACTGTCGAACTGTGAATCCCAAAGTGCTCAAGCCCTATTTTCATGTCGATAGCAGTGTGACTGTGTAGGTACCTTGTAAAGTTTCCTTCCATATCTATTGCAAAATCAGATAGTTTCACCACTGCTTCCTCTCTTCCTCTTCCCCAGCAGTGGACTGAAGCTCCCACCAGCAGCATCTTGCAGCAAAGATGCTCCTGTGTTTTATCTGTCACTCCCTACCAAAATGCTGCGCCGTTAGAAAGACCTCACTCTGAAGTACCAAAGTGCACACGAGCAGTAAGCAGGATAACATCCATCAGCCCCAGTTCTGTTTGGCCCTGACCCTTAGGGAGCCTGTTTGTTTTTGACAGTATCTTTTCCTCAACTGTAATAATTAAAGGAAATGCTGAGATACGACACGAGGAAGGTCATAAATTATTGTGCTAAATATGAACTGGAGAGTGCCTAACAGATTCAACTAAATCACATTTCTCACCACTGTTGAGAATAATGCAGGATCACAGCTTTGTTACTGATCGGTGCGTGGTACTTCTTGCTTCCTGTGCCGTGATTCTATTTTCAGCCGTGCTCTGGCAGGTAATAAAATACTGTCACTTTTCAGTGGAGCCTGATCTTAAGAATGTGCAAAGCTCGACTATAGATTCTGCTATAGATTAGTACTTGATTATTTTATTTGCTGTTTAAGTTTATGGATCTTTAAAGTGTCAGCTACATTTTGAAGACTTTCTTACAGATGTTTCAAGTGATATTTTGAATGCTACAAATGGAAAGTGATTTTTTCTGCGAATAAATGGTGTTAAGATGTTACCTTCCAGCTTGTTTTTTGCAAGGTCAGTGCTGTGTGTGCCCAATCCCATTATTAGTTCTGTGTAATGTAAATACAGTGTTGTCAGATGTGGTATCGTGTTTCAGAGCAAACCTTTGTGGTTAGTAGGGCAAATGGGGCTTAAAATGTTTGAGCCTTGGTTACAAGCTGTGCTGCTGGTAGAAATATCACTCTGGCTGATTTACAGCAAAACTGGATGTGATATTTGTGGGTAAGATCAAGACAAACACTCTCTTGAGACTGTTGCATGGCTTTCTAATCTTACCTTACTCGCTTCTTTCAGGTGAACAATGTTTAACATGGTGTGTGATGAAATACGTTAGATAGGAAGGGATGGGTACTGGTTGCAATGTTCCACTCCTTTTCTCTTTTCTCTCTTGCTTTTTCAGCAGCTTCAAGGTGATTCAAAAAGCAGTTTCCTGCCACATGTGGTGGGTATTTAAAGTATTAGTTTTGGTAGTGCCCTTTCAGCAGTTCACCAGCATGGAGGAAACGCTCATCGATGAAGTGAGGTCAGGGGAGGCACACCCTGCGCTGTAACTTAAACTGCAGAGATTATCACTGACCTAGATCAGTGACAAATTAGTTGCCACTTTCAGACCACCTTTTTGGCATGGGTGAAAAACAGGGTGTGGGGAAGTGAATGGAGTATGAAAAGTTGTTTTCACATTGTAGGGATGAGGCACACATCTCCTAATGTGGTGTCCCACAGCCAGCTTTGGCTTTTTGGCCAAGTACAACCACCTACCAGCATATCTCACAGACATCTGATCCCTCTGCTCCCCTCCTGTCATACCCCGATGTCTTTTCCAGTGGCAGTCCTTCGCACTGCTGTCCCAGTCCTAATCCTGCTGTGTGCTGAGCAAGCTGTGCCACTGTGGGGGGGCTAGAGGGGAGTCAGTCCTTGTGGCCTGCTACATGAAGTTGGTGGCTTGAATGTTCCTTCTAACAACATTGCTTAATGAAGAGAGGATCACTTTTTCTTTTTTTTTTTTTTAAGATATTTAATAAGATATTTTTTTTTCAAATCAGTACAAAAATTTTAAATACAAAATTATTTGCTTTTGACATATCTCATATATTCTGGAAACATACCAAAGTCACCAGTGGCTGGTAAGCTGTCCGTCTGTTCCTGCCAACGTTCCATAAAATTTCAGAGATAAAGCACCACATTATATCACTGGAGTCCTTAGTCAATGTCAGACTGCATTAAACTCTGTATTTAAATAACAGTAATGCCAGTTAAATCCAATTTTAGTTCTGCATGAAAAATCTAGTTCATTTTTGAATCAAAAGCAGTAGCGTTAGCTAAGACATGGATCCAAGTGAGGAGCAATTAACTTTCAACTAACCTAAGTGTGTGATGTGCAGCACTGTACAGGGAAACACAGAGAAGGACACTGCCTTTTAAATTAATACTCTTGAGGTGAGATTAGCACCATTGATGAACAGACAGTTCTTGCATGAAAGCCGCTTTTCCCAGATACAGAAAGGATCTAGGCCTGCAGATTCTCCTAGACAATTCATAACACATAAATAAGGATTGGAAATTAGCTGTTAGATAAAATGAAATTGTCAGATAGATTTGTGTGATCAGTATTGTGGAAAAGGCTATTGGCTGATCTCAGGCGATGAGTTAGTTAGTTAGCAAATAGAGCTACTTTTGTTTTGCCTAGTCCTGGAACAGTAAACTGATTCTATGTTGGCTGAGTGGCAGAATACCTGTGTCCTTTTGCAAGCTGGACAGACTGCAGGTTTTTTGCATGGATATCAGAATCTGAGCAAATTTATACCACCCTGCTGCATTGGCAAGTGACAGCCAAGATGTCTTAATCACATGGCATAATGCAAATAGTGAAGTCCTTAAATTTTCTCTGATCTACTGCATCTGCTTCAACAGTGAGAGTACATATAGAGGCTTTTTGGGTGCTGCGGTGTTTGGAGGTGAACCCAGTGCCCGCTGGAGTAAAGCGGTGTGCTGAGCCCTCAGACCCCTGGAGAAAGCTCGCAGAGAACAGTTCTGCTCTCAGTATTCCTTTTCCGTGATAAACAAATTGCTTAGGAAAAACAAAACCAAACCTGCAGGAATGTCTCATGTAGAGGGAAGAGAAGTAAAGCTCTCCAGTGTGAGAACCTCTGCTTGTCAGGCAGCCCTGCTGTCAGAAAAAAACCCACTACCACCACCACAACCCCCCCATCCCTCCCCCCCGAAACAAGTAAAAAGCCACTCATTTTTTTCCATGCAATTGGAGTCTGACCTACTCTGTTTTCAGTCACTGTTTTTCATCTCATAACTGTGATCATTGCATCAGTCAAATACGTAACAGGGGAGTGAGTGACATAAACTGATTTGAACCTCAGTATTGCATTATTGTGATGAAATGAAGCATGGCGTCACAGAAATATATAATGTACAGCTAATATGTCCCCCTTGGGTGCAAAACATCTGTTTATGAACCTGATACACACCTTTAAATATGTTCACCACATTTTTTTTTTTTTATATCTAGCTGTGCATGTTAAACTTTGTGGGTTTTTTTTAACAAGATGGTCCAAAACGGTCATTAAATGCATCTTTTGTGGTATAAGAGTTTGAAGCAGAGAGGAAAGGTTTAGATTTGTGTGTGTGTGTGTGAGTGTGTCTGGTTTTCGTTTTACATGGGATACAATAAATATCCTGAAAAAGATGAGTGAACGTATTGCCCAGCATAGAGTCCCGCTGCCTGCTCGGATGGCATCTGAACGTAAACCTTGTCCCCGTGCATCAGCTGAACAACAGCACTCCCAGAGGCTTGGTCCAGGAAGCCCTTCTTGTACTCATCGTAGGTGTACATGAGTGGCTCGTTGTTCTTGAACAAAGCCACCCAGACGCTAGCACCTTTACAGTGAACATGGTAGGCAAAGTAGTAGATCCCAGGGATCTCACAGGTGAAGATCCCTGTTGCGGGGTTGTAGTTCTGCCGGCCGTTGTAGAGGAGCTTGTCAAACTTCACGGGCACACCAACTCGGGGGAATGGGGTGAGGAGCTCCGCCGTAAACGCGGGCATCTCGTAGACGGCACCGCCGGCCTTGCCCTTCTTGCCTGCGTAGCCATAAGGGGGCTTGAGGCCATCTATCCCTGGCCCCACTTCAGGCAGGTACTGTCCCGCGGCCGGCGGAGTTGGGGGGATGATTACTGGGGGCCCAGGTGGTCCAGGAGGACCGGGAGGCCCCTGGAGGCCGGGCTGCCCGGGGGGACCAAGTGCCCCAGGCTTCCCTGGAGGGCCCTGCAGCCCTGCGGCCCCAGGTTTTCCCACACCAGGGAAGCCAGGAGGACCAGGTTGGCCAGGTTCTCCCTTGGCCCCTGGCAACCCTGGGGGGCCGATCGGGCCACTGGGCCCTGCGATACCTGGGATGCCGGAGGGGCCCTGCAGGCCCTGGGCACCAGGCAGCCCTGGCTCACCCTTTGGCCCCACCAGCCCTGGGACACCCGGCAGCCCTGGCAAGCCCTTGTGCCCTGCTTCTCCCTTGGGCCCGGTGGGGCCTGGCAGCCCCCTCAGCCCAGGGGCCCCCACTTCCCCGGGAAAGCCTGGCTTCCCTGGGAACCCCTGCAGGCCTGGTTCGCCTTTGGGGCCCACTGGTCCTGGTGGCCCCACAGCACCGCCTTCTCCCTTGGGTCCTGGGAAGCCGACGGCGCCTGGGGGGCCCATGATGCCCGGCAGGCCCGGTTGGCCTGGCTCCCCTGGTGGCCCTCCCATGCCAGGGGGCCCTGCATGGCCTTTCTCCCCCTTGGGCCCCAGGGGACCAGGCAGGCCACCTACCCCACGCTCACCTTTTGGGCCAGGGAAGCCTGGCTTACCAACCCCAGGTAGACCAGGAGGGCCTGGCAAGCCTGGCAAGCCTTGCTCCCCTTTGCCACCTGGGAAGCCCGGCTGACCAGGAATGCCATCTTGGCCAGGTTTGCCAACACCAGGCAGGCCAGGAGGTCCTTGCATCCCAGGGACACCCGGGGGCCCCTGCAGCCCCAGCTCACCTGGAGGACCAGGCTTGCCCATGGGGCCCTGCGGGCCAGGGAACCCCACCATACCCGGTTTCCCCACCCCTGGCAGACCCACGGGGCCAGGGGGACCGGGCAGCCCAGGTGGGCCCTTCAGCCCTGGCAAACCCGGGATCCCAACACCCTTCTCCCCTTTTGGACCGGGGATCCCAGGGACCCCCGGGGGTCCTTTCATCCCAGGTTCACCCTTTGGTCCTGGCTGTCCCTGCAGCCCTGGAGCACCTGCTTTCCCTATTCCTGGGAGTCCATGAGGTCCCGGTGGTCCCTGTGGCCCCGGTATCCCCATGGGGCCAACCTCTCCCTTCGGCCCCATCTCCCCTCTTGGCCCAGGAGGCCCCATCACCCCCGGTTTTCCAGGCATCCCTGGCAAACCCGGCTTCCCGATTCCTGGATATCCTTGTGGACCCGGTTTTCCTTTGGCTCCTGGCACACCATGGCCTGGTAATCCTGGTGGCCCTGGTGGTCCTCTGGGTCCAGGCTCACCAGGGGGACCTTGCTCACCTCTCAAGCTGCGCATGGGTATTTCTGGGTAGGGGAAGAAAGAAAAAGGAAAAGGTAGGAGTGTGAATGTATTCACAACTCTTGAAAAACGCAAAGGCAATTTTGAACTGAACATGCTTCATATGGTACCTCTTGGTTCTGTGGTAGCTGGAAAAGTCCAGAAAATTACTGGCTTAAGTATGCAATTAAGAGGATGTTCTTGCTGTTTTGCATATTTCCAACATGTGTGTGTTTCTGTTTATATGAAAAACTGTTTTGCATTCTTTTTTTTTTTTTTCTTAACAGAAAAGCTGTTGCATTTTCCATGTGTATAATATTAAGCAGTGAAATCTGACTTTTTTCTCCTGTATTATTGCGGACTAACTTGTGAGTTTCAGAAGGATGCAGAAGCTGCGTGGTGTGACCATGCAGGAGGAGTAGTTTTGGCATAAACAGTGCTGCTGCTGGAGGGGCTTATGTTAGCAAGATCAATAAAATAAGGCTGTGTTGGTAAGAAATTCGTGTGTTGGAATGACTACGTTTTCACAAGGCTTTGGTTCCCTGTAAGATGCTAATGGAAACCTGCTGCCTCACTCAGCTCTCAAAAGTTTTTGGCATAGGCATGGCTAATTAGAGCTCCCTCTGAACACTTCACAAAATGCTTTTTATTATCCTAAACCATGTTTTTATTTGTGTATGTGATCATGTAGCATTTCAGGTGAAGGCGGCGCCACCTGGGAGTGGTTGTGCTGGGGGCTAATTGCTTTTTTGTTCCATAATGGAAGAAATGAGAGGTTTGGGGTTCGGTGAAAGGAGAAAAGAGGTTTCAGGGCAGGAGATGGGATTGTTCTTTGAGAGGTGGAAACCCTCTCTCTGCTGTTTTTCTTGTTCAGATACTCCAGAAACAGACCCTGAGATTCTCCCTTTCCCACTGGAGACAGTGGAGACTGTGGTTACTCTGAATTTTTAGATGTTTTTTGTTGCTTTCTTAAATATTCTAATATTTTCCAAACTTTCTTTACTGAATACTGAATACTGAAAATGCTTGTAGGTGCAGAGTTGCGCGATAATTCCTGTGTGTTCAACGCCTCGGTCCAATACATAATTGACAGAAAGATGACTTAAAGAGTCAGAAAAGGAAATCTACGCCACATCCAGCTGACAGCAGCCCACTCACCCAGGGGCTAACTAACACTGTTGTGTGGAGTGTGTCAGGGCTAGGCTGGTGAGGGACACGCCTACCTTTTTCCTTCTTGGGAGCCATGTCCTTGCCGAGCATTGGCACCTGTGGAACCTCCTTCATGTACTGAGGCAGGTGGGGGTACTCCTTGCCATACTGCATGTGCGGGACCTCCTTGCCCATGTGCTGCATAGGGATGCCTTCCTTGCCCAGCGGCATGTGAGGTACTTGTTGTCCGAGGGCTTGGTACTGGGGCACCTGGGGTGGCAGCTGCTTGATTCCATAGTAGACACCACCCTGAGTGGACTTCACCAGCTGCAGGGAAATGGCAACAGCAACTGCCAACAGCTGTGTGGGAATGAGCAGCACGGCCATCACCTGTAGGAAAACAGAAAAAATCAGAGTTGGCAGAGGTTGTTTCCTGCTGTTATGAAGGCTTGCGACCATGTAGTGACATCTCACATATTCTTGTGTTTTGCTTCTGCTCTGAGATTCCTGTTAATTTGCATTTGAAGAAGGACCTGCTCTTCTTATTGGACATTATCTCTCACTTTCTCTGAAATCTAATCTCTCAATGGTAATTAGTATGTCATTATTATTGAAGGAGAGTAATTTAAAACTGCAGGAAACAAAGATGTAATCATCCGCTGGGTAGGTGAAGGAAGAGCAGCAGATATTGTGTACTTTGACTTCAGCAGGGTTTGATGCTGTCTCCTATATCTTTGTATTGAAGCTTATAAAGTGTGGGATAGTGAGGTGGACTGAGAAGTAGCTGACTGGCAGAGCTCAGAGGATTGCCATCAGTGGCTCAGAGTCTGGCTGGAGGCCTGTAACTAGCAGTGTTCCCCAGGAGTTGGTGCTGGGCCCAGTCTTGTTCAACATCTCCATCAGTGACCCGGGTGAAGGCACAGAGTCCACCCTCAGCAAGTCTGCTGATGATACAAAGCTGGGAGGAGTGGCTGACACACTGGAAGGCTGTGCTGCCATTCAGCAAGACCTGGACAGGCTGGAGAGTTAGGCAGGGAGGAACCTGATGAGGTTTAACATGAGCAGGTGTGGAGTCTTTCACCTAGGGAGGAATAATCACATGCATCAGTAGAGGTTAGGGGCTGACGTGCTGGACAGGACGAGAGGGAATGGCCACAAGTTACGCCGGGGAAGATTTAGATTAGACCTGAGGAAGCATTTCTTTTCTGAAAGAGTGGTCAGGCACTGGAATGGCCTGCCTAGGGAGGTGGTTGAGGCACCATCCCTAGCGCTGTTCAAGAAGCGTTTAGATGAGGTGCTAAAGGATTTAATTTAGTAGTTGGGTAGAGATAGTGATAGGAGGATGGTTGGACTAGATGATCTTATAGGTCCTTTCCAACCTTATGAACTTATGAACTTATGGAGAGGAGCTCTGCAGAGGACCTGGGTGTCCTGGTGGACAGCAGGATGGCCATGAGCCAGCAGAGTGCTCTTGTGGCCAAGAAGGCCAACAGTATCCTGGGGTGCATTAAATGAGCATTGCCAGCAGGTTGAGGGAGGTGATCTTGCCCCTCTACTCTGCCCTGGTGAGGTCACATCTTTGAGTACTGTGTCTAGTTCTGGGCTCCACATTTCAAGAAAGACAGGGATCTCCTAGAAAGAGTCCAGCAGCGCGTAACAAAGATGATGAGGAGCCTGGAGCATCTCCCTTACGTGGAAGAGCTGAGAGACCTGGAACTCTTCTGTCATGGTTTTATGATTTTTGGTACTGTCTGGAGAAGGCTGAGAGGGGAATCTTATCACTGTTTATAAACATCTGAAGTGCAGAAGTCAAATGGATGGGGCCAAACTCTTTTCAGTGGTGCCCAGTGACAGGACAAGGAGCAACAGGCACAAACTGGAACACAGGAAGTTCCATACAAGCACTGGCACAGGCTGCCCAGAGAGGTGGAGGAATCTCCTCTGGAGATTTTCAAGACCCGTCTGGATGTCTGTGCAGGTTACGTGATGTAGGGATTGGACTCAATGACCTCTAGAAGACCCTTCCAACCCCTACGACTGTGAGCTGTGATTCCGTGACTCTGCCATTTCCCTGTATCTGTTTTTCAGGATGCTTTCCACTCAGTCGATGTTGTCACCGCTGCCCTTCAAAACAAACCAGCAGAACGTTGTTACTTTCAGTACCGACCTAAGCGGACCGCGGAAGTCATTACTGAGGGCAAACGAGCCGCAGGATTGTTGTAGTACGGGACAACTAACGCTAGGTGGCGCGCACGTGCCACAGCCGCCCCCCGCGCTCCTTCCCGCGCCGCAGCAGCCGCGTGGCGGGGAAAGCGGAGCCCGGGAGCTCCGGGGCCGCGGTGCAGCTGAGTGCCGGGAGCTGCGCCGGCAGCTGAAGCCGTGGGGTTTAGGCCAGCCTGCAGCTGTTCGGGCTCGTGTGGTAGCTTGAGCTGCGCCGGTGGCCCAGAGAGACCTTCTAGGGGGTCTCTTCTGTGGCCTTTCTGTACCATAGCTAGGAACCAGCCTGCAGCCGGCGGGGTAACGCCGGCCTCAGTGCGCAGGGAGCATCCCTGCTGCTGGAGAGCTGCTCTGGACGAAGAGCGTTTCTCGTGTGATGGCAAAATGGCAGTGGAACCTTTTGAAGAAAAGCAGGACAAGGTGTGGGATAATTTGAGACTGTTGTTGAAACCTAGAAGTATGAAGGGCAGGGCGGATTTGGAAGAATGAGGTTATTGAATTAGTGTTTTGGCTACTTTGCTGTTCTGGTGGCCAATTTTTTTTTTTTTTTTTCACAAAAATATCACTTTGATGGAATCAGCGGAGCGGGAAATAGGTAAAATTCCTTTGGACTTAATTTTTTCTTTTTGTTTGTATTGCAAGATGTGGTTTTTGTGTGAGCAAGTGGGAGCTATTTGAAATAACTGAAGTAAATTCTTATGGGGAGACACCAGTCTGTCCATGGTGTGGAGGGAACCGAGCCTCTCTGTGCTTGCCACCGTCCCCATCAAATCTCTTGCAGTGCACCTGCAAGCACGACTGTGCACACACGAGGAGCTTTTATGTGCCCACCTGTGTGCAAATTCTGAGAGCGATCCAGCAAGAGCTTGGAGAGAAAGTAAGGCTCCAGAAATGAGGTGACCTCACTATGTCTCTGTTTCCTTTCAAGTCCTTTTGACTCATCATAACCAAAACAGCGTGGCCTGGAAATGACAAATTGCTCCTAAGCTATTGACTTTGGCTGGGGCCAGTGGCTGTGGAGTGGAAAGTAGGGGGTGTATTTACGGAGCGACCTTGGGCCCAATGGGTCTTGGCTGACACTGCTGTGGGAGGAGGTCAGCGTCTCCCCGGCGGCCTCATGCGTGCTGTTGGGGTCTTAGATCCATTGCAGAAACCTGGGTGGTGGCCGTGCAGCTCTCAGAGGAGAAGTCAAGCAAAATTAACATTGATGAGCACGGTGAAGCCACGCATTTACTGCAAAATGCCTCTCAGCTGCTGGGAAGCTATTAGCATCTTTAAAGGCCTAAAAGCTGCTGAAGACTGTGCTCTTGGTTTTTAGATAAGTGAGTAGATCCAAACTGTTGGTTACATTACTGTTGGAACACTGGAGCTTATGAATAGTAAAAGCAGATTTTGATAGCAGTGGCACAGACAGTACCAGAGACAGGAAGAGAAAAATACATGCTGAAGATGCAGCCAAAGTGTAAGACTCTCCACACGCTTCAGCCATATCTCAGCAATTTTGGGATGACCTCCAAACACAGTATGATCCAATGTGCTTTCAAAGGTATCTGTCAGCAGAGTGATAAGCTGACTTTGGAATGGGATTTTCCTGGGCTTCTGTCAGAAAGAAACAAGAATGTGTCTACATATTTATGACAGGTGAATCCATGTGTGCATATGCCTTTAGAGAAGCCAAAGACTTAAAGCGAGCAAAAATTTACCAAAACTCAATGTCTGAAGAAAGAGGGAGGAAAAGCTGCTGTGTTCTGATGCACAGCCAAGTATATGTCTCTCCCTCTCTAGCAGATGCAGTGTGGCACATCATTTTGCCCGTCATTCATATAGTAAATGTTATAGGGGGCACACAACTGGAAAGCAATGGAAAATTATCCCAAGCCACAGTGTTTAACTGTTTATGTGTGAACATGGGTGGCTCTTTCTGTGGGTGAGAGAGAGTCTATGGAAAAAAAATGCATTTTTATGGGCAAAGCTCAAGTGAGAACATTTCTCAATAATCTCTTTGGTAGAGCTCTTCTCCTAAGAAAGCTAGGGACCTCCCTTGGGCTGTTTGTGTTTGTCAGCAGAAACCAAAGACAAAACAAAATGTACCAGCACTCATAATTCTTATATTAGTGTGAAGAAATAATGGCTGTTGAGTCTAATTGGGTGAAGAATGTATGGAAAGAGTGATGCCCGTCTAGACTTGAAATCATAGGTGGTCTTGCAAAGGGTGGAAACCAGACCTTGATTAATCAGTTGTTACAGGGGAATGACTGCTTTGCAATCAATTTTTGCATTACATATAATTTACCAGTGTCTCAGGACCTGTAGGACATTTGCCCAAAGACTAGTTCTACAGGCTACATTGCCAAGATGTTGCTTTTGAACTGCCGTGTTTCTCAAAACTACGTGAGGCATGAGGAATGTATCACAGTGACCTGAACTCTTCTGCCCTGAGGTCCTTTCCATGGAAGAGCTGCGGGGACCTGCTCCCCAGTGCATCAAGGGCATGGGCTGGCCAGTGCTGAGATTGCCGTGTAGACATGACTGCCAGAAAACTCACACAGCAGGCAACCTGATGTCTCTGGATGCTCTGTACCCAGAGGAGCTCTACTCAAAATATTTGGTGCCAAAAAGCTACATTCTCCACATTTTGGCTTGAGATCAAGAGTGGCTAGGAACTGCATTCAAATTATCCTTGATAATGAATCACATTACCAAGAATTCACAGCTGTGTACTTGGGGATGGCTCCTGTCTTGGGAACTGGTGGCTCTAATCCCACCTGGGACCTACTGAACTTCACTCGAGTCTCTCCCTGCCTACAGAGGAACACAGGGACAGCAGAAAGCTGTGGGAGCAGCCAGGAATGTGCTTCAGAGTGAGGAGTAGCACAGCTGTGTGGCAGAGCACTGGCAGGTTCAGAGGCACAGCTGCCCTCCGCGGGGACACCCTGTGGCTCCCAGCTCACAGACAGAGGTAAGTGGCAGCTGGTGCAGAGCCAGAAAGAGGCTCACAAGAGGTGGTAGCCATTCACTCTCTGTTTTCATTTCTGGCATTACATTGATAACAAATAACCTACACTGCTAACATGTTGTGTTACTTTGTTCCTTAGACCTCTGGGTTACACCTGCAAGCATGTGGATATTTCCACCTAGCTAGATTCTGAGAAATGCATCATAAAATGACAAGAGCAGCCTTCAGAGCTTTAGATCCTGTGGTTGCTCAGCACTAGGGAGTGGCTAGGGTGACTGCCACTGGGAAATGTGTTTATTTGTGAAGAATTGAGTAAACAGGCCCCTAATTCTTGGTAGCATCAGGGCAGTGCTTAATTGACTGTGTAGTATCCTTCCTAGCACATTGTTGTCTGCAGTTTTCAGACTTGATTTCAAAACTTAATCTCAGCTAAAATTAATCTCTGCATCATTAGTCCTCAGTGGCTTTGAGAAGTAATTTGTGCATCACTGAATACTTTCTGAACTGGTCTGGAGATGCACTGTGCTGCTCAGAGATTGAATTTTAGTGTCAACTCGTATTTTTGGGAGCAGGAAAGACTGACAGCCTTCTGCTTGCCAAATAATTTTGTTTGCTTAGTACTTGGGATGCCGTTTAATACATACATTACCACTTGAAGGTGAAGCACTCTTCTGCCTTTCCGTGCCAAACGATGTTTTATGTCGTTTGGGCAGATGTTTTCACATTTGCAATCAAACTAATTAAGCCCCTAATTTAGAGTTTCTTTTTGTACATTCAGTCATAACCCACATATAAACAGGAAGTAAGGGCAACAAAATGCAGCTTGGCACAGAATTCCCCTCAAACTTCCAGAACACAAATTTAGGTTTGCTCTGCCAATTTAATCTTGAACCTTATTTTTGGCAATAGAGAGCATGAAGGAGGTGGAGGAGTGGCCCCGTCCATGGACTCCATTGAGCTGCCAGGAGGAAATGGCTCTTTCATGGCAGGCTTGGAGTGTCCTTCAGTATTTTGCTTCTGACAGTACTCTGTGTTAACTGGGGACAACAGGGCCTGATTCTTGTGTGTGAAAGGCTTGTGTACTCAGCAGGGAGAGCGGATCGTGGCAAACTGGGGTCTGTTGAATGCAGTTCTGCATTCTTGTCTCCTGTGACATTCTCCCACAAAGATCAGGTTTGTTTATTTTTTGCCTCCCTCCTTTTCTCTGCCCCCTCCAAGCAATCAAAGTAGTGTTGAGTGTTTGTGTTCCATTTGGGTAACTGAGAAACAGCTATTGTTCAGTACATTAAAAATAAACGAAATCATTTTTGCTGAAGGTCTACCAATTGCATCTGACTACCATGTGGTGTTTAGTAAATCTAAGACAGTCATACCACAGATTGTCACAATAAACATTTTTAAATGCACGCATGCATAAACCTGCTGCTAGTGGGGAATACTCAATACGTGACAGATGCTATTTCTGTCTTTTTAAATCAAACTGATGCCTAAAGTTGCTTTCCTAGAGAAGCGTGAAAGCATCTCAGTAAATGGCTTAATCTTAATAACAGATAATCATCTATAAGCTGCCTTTTGCTTCATGGTAATAATATGATATTTTCTCCCAGTGCCTGGGGATATTTCCATTTATTCATTTGTAAATCCATTTCCAAAGACAAAGCAACTGTTCTGCTCCAGTCTTCTTCCAAGCAGATCTGTGCTTGTGCTCAGGCTGGATAGTGAGCTGGCTATCTGAATGGAAATGGCACCCTTTTTCAACCAACTTACATTTGTGTGTGTGTCAGAAGCTACACAGATAGTATTTGCGTGCAAATATTTCAGTGTGCATGTGTGTGAAAGCACATCCTGTGATTGGAAGCAGCAGATGGGAAGGGAAGGTGAGGCCACATAGACCTAACTATGCTGTCCTTGGTCTTCCCCATGCACCTGAAAGGAGGACTAGATTAGGGGAATTTTTGCAGAAAAGCATGTGACTGTAATTATGGGATTAAAATTAAGTACGAGTTGGATTTAGCAAAGACCTGCATGTGAAATACATTTTCCTGCCATGTATTTTGTGCCTGAATACTCTGCCTGATGCCCTCTTCTGAGCCATTTGCCTGCAGACTTGGCAGATGGCTTCGATGGAGGCACCTCCACCACTAGTCACACCACCACCCCATAAAGCAGCCACACACACAGAGTGATCACTTCCTGAAGCTGCTTGTCTGTTTATAAGCTCTCATCACCCTCTGGTCACCCTGGTGCACTACTGAACACGGGCTGAACCTCTCAGCATTACTGGCTACGAAGCAGAAGGGGTGGAGAGCCATAGGCATCCTGGGACAGCCGTGTCTGATAAGTTCTCCACACGAGCTGACTGGATCTGATGCCAGCCCCATTCTGAGGGTTGGGTCTGAAGTGAAGGGGTGGAGTGCCCCCACTGCACCAGGTGCTGGAGTAGGCAGAGGGAGACAGGAGGCTGCTCCTGGCTCGGGCAATTAAATGGAACTAAATGTGACCTGAATCTTCACCCAAAGATTCAAAGAGTCTTCTCAAGGAGATCTGCTGCTCATAGTTTCAGAGAACTTTTAGTTGCTCATTTGATGAATGGAAGTATTGTACTAGAAGAAGGAAAATCAAAATATTTTCTTTGTGAACGTGCATTGATTCCTAAAGGGGCAAACAAGGCTCAGCTCAGGCCACACATTTATGTAACATAGACTGGTTTAAGATTTTCTCTTGTGACTCTGAGAAGGCTGCTCAGAGGCAGAGCCTGTTACTCTTTCATTTAGGAAACCTTATCTGTATATGTAACAACAAAAAAAAGGTGTGGTTTAGTCTCTGTTATCAGTGATGAGATGGGATTCTTAGAAGTTTAGACCTGCAGCTCTCCTCCCTTCCTCATTTTGGCATTGCACATAGATGCTGATTGTTTTCCTGTGGTCCAAATGGGAGCCATTAACCCCTAAAAATGTGTCAACATCGTGAAATCCCACTGAGTGTCTAATTCTGGGTACAATCTTTTTGGATTGAAGCCTCTGGTCACAAAGAAACTTCATTTTATGCGTCCGTTCCTGCTGATCATACTGTAGCCTTTGCAGCTTGCATTTACTTTAACAGTCCTGGAGTTCTTGAACTCTAAGTCAGAAATCTGTGCAGGACTGAAATATTTGCCTTGATTCGTCTGAAGCAATTTATTGTTCTCTGTGACTCCTGTTGCAATCCTGTGGCCTTACACTGCCTTCTTGCCATAAAATTTGCTTGACTGCCTCTTTCTGAAACTAACAAAGCACAGCACTGCCTGTTCATTTTCCCACTTTGATGGTATACAAAATGTGTTTTCTTAGTTCTTGCCCTCATGCTTTTTTGTAATTTTTTCTTTCTAAATAAAAGCAAAAGGCTTTGGAGGCTCCATTTTGGAGATGAATTGTTACCACTTTCACTATTTCCCTTTGCTCTGCTTTGGTGAGCCTGTCAAGAGAAAGATCTTCTCTCCCTTATTTTTTTTTGTTGTTCTGTTCTGACTTTACAGCACTTCAGAACCCCAAAGTCCCAGTCCAAGGGAGATATGAAAACAGTAACAAATGTCTGTAAAATATTTTTATTGAAAAAAGCCTCCTGTCTGTTAGAGCATTTTTATTGGGAGGGTATTTGCCACTGAAAGATTCCTGCCCTTTGCCTACTTTCCCTATCTTTGCTCAAACAGCGGAAGAAATTATCTTGCCTTAGAAGGTGAAGCACACAAGACCATGCCACTCAGATAGAAATCAGTGAAGGATGTTTTAAAACAATTTAGCAACAGAATTTTTCCTATTTTATTGTCAAATGCTCGGATATTGTCATATTTGTTAGGACATGCTGATCTTAGTCATGACCTGACACTGCTGCCTCCATTCCCACAAATCAAACAGATGTTATTCTATAATTCTACTCCCTAAATGGGCAAGATTCTGTCTAGATGAAGACTAAGATGACAATAACCACAGCTAAGCACTCATTCAGTTAACATACTTTAAAAACTGGGCTTTCTTTTTTTTTTTTTTTTTTAAACATCCTTTGTTTTCTGGGCCAAATGTGTGGGCTGACATGAAACTGGAAGTTGCACGATGTTTGACAGTGGATCTACCAGTGCACATTTATTCCTAACTTGGCTCTCTGGGTGCCGGCAATGTAAAAAACTCTAATACACATCTCTGCAGTGCCATCATAGCTGACCTGCACACTGGCCTTATGTTGCACCAGGAGAGGTTCAGGTTGGATATGAGGAAAAGTTTCTTCTCAGGAGTGGTGAAGCAGTGGCACAGGCTGCCCAGGGATGCTGTGGCATCACTATCCCTGGAAGTGTTCAAGTACCATACAGATGTGGGACATGAGGGACGTGGTTAGTGGGCATGGTAGCAATGGGTTGGTGGCTGGACGCAATGATCTATCTTAGCAGCCTTTTCCAACCTTAATGATTCTGTATATCCCTATACCACTCCAAACAGATCAGACCACCGTCAAAAAACTTTTAACCTGAGTTTTGAAACACTCAGCATAGGTTTGACTCAGTGAATACTGACATTAAGTGTTCATCAGGTCGCTCAAAAGAAAAATAATAGTTCTGAAAAACACACGCAAGTGCAGAGCTCTCCTTCACCCCCGACAAACTTATCCCAGAATCATGAAAATATACATTTGCACAAAGTAAGAAATTAATCGACTTCTCAGAGAAACAAATACATCGTGTCCCCTCAACTTAAATTGCTTTGGATTTGACCCCTAAGATGCTACAAGACAGTATTTATTTCCTATATGCAATCCAACATGCTGTGGTTCAAAGGACTTGAAATTATTCTATCTATCACCTTGGAATAACCCAACCAAGAGCCAAGGGAAATCAAAGCCAAGCAGTGGAGACTAAATACTATCACTTGCTTAAATCTCACAACTCTGCTCCAAGAGAAACAATACAAAATGTTCAGCATAACCATTTGGACCCATGATCGGTAACTGTGATACTAGTGAAAATGAAGGGCCATAAAAAAATGTCTGCAGTGGGAACTGGCACTTGCATTTCATGAGTACCATGGCCAGGATGGAGGACTGAACTGGTGGTGGCAGGCTGAAGATCCTGGTGCTACCAGACTTCTCCTCTGGAGCCAGTGGGGGCACCAGCCTCATGTTGGTTGCTGACAGCATTACAAAGCAGAAGTGGGGTTGGAACTACGTGGGAAAATAGGATTGAAGGGAGAAATTAAAGCACTTTTGTCCATAGATGAAATTCAAGTCTCTGATCAGGGACTGATTAGCTGTTGCCAAATCTTCAAGACAAACTCTCTTCTGGCTTTGGTCCTCCTTGGCCTGCTGCACACCGTTCCAGCTCACCATCACCTGTACCTGGCTGGCTGGGTTGTGCCTCAGGGTAGAGAATGGGCGTGTTGGTGCCCTTTGTAGAAAGAAAGAATTCAACCCTACTGCTGCAGCCTGAGCAAGCGTGTGCTTGAGCTGCTGATGGCACCTCATGGTTTGAAGGAAAAATTTTGGCACCCACTTTAGAAAGAGGATTATGGGCTATGAGCAGCATATAGAGGGACTTGAGCCTGTGTGCCTCATTCACCAGAAGACTCTTAAAACCATGAGAGGATTCAGGATGAAGTGCAATCTTCAGCTTTTCCTATTTGGCTGGCTTAGGCAGCTCCTCAAACAGTGGCTTTTGTGAATCCCTCTCTGAGGCACTTAACTCACTTTTGCACATGCATGGAGTCCAGGCATCTAATTCGGGCATGTGGACTCCATTATGGGGCCAGATGCAAACATCCCTTCATGGATTAGGATCTAAAGATTTTAAATCCTGTATTGTCAATCAACTAAGGCCTCTGATTTCCCTGCCTGGTCCTCCTTTTGTTTTAAAATCTGGATTATTTTGAGGCAGATACATATTCCTTTAATTCTTCTTGTATCTGTTCAAAAGGGTGGTTAAAGTGCTAGCTGCTCCCGGGGTGATGCGGTTAAGACAACAAAGACTGACTTTAGAAGATCTACAGTTACAGAAATCATTGCACTTCAGTAAAATCATATTCATCCCCGCAAACATTTTCCAACAGATTCTTACTGCTAAGCACTGGAGCAAAAGATTCACAGCAACCTTAAGACCATAGGTTTACCAAATCCTAAATAAGTCCACTAGGCAAATATTTCACTTGCAGGGAGACAGCGTTGTTTCTCTGAACAACAGTGTGGCTGTCAACAGTCTTACAGGGACAGTTGGTTTGTTCTTGACAGTGGCATAGGGTATGCAGTCTAAGTTGGGTTTCTTTTGCTAGGTTGAGAAACTTGCCCAGATTTTCAGATGCTAGCAGAAATCATTAATATAAATCCTTCTAAGATACTTTGTGGAAGACTCGTTTAACTGTTCCAGAACAATTGGTAATATAGAGTACATAACTGTAGTCCTCAGGCTCAGAGTTTGTTTAGAGAGTTGCCTTCTTAGGGCTGAGCTTTTTTAGCAAATTTGCAAATTTTCCAGTAAATTCAATACAAGAATTGACAGGCTGGTTAGATCTTAAAGGAGTGAACTCTACAGAACCATACTCACAAGTTGTGCTAATAGTCATTCAGGTACTGATGTTTCCCAAAGATATATCTGCAGCTTTAAGAACCCCAAAAACCTTTGGCAAGCAGCAGTCCTTAAGTAGAGTGAAATCTGGCCCATGTGTAGAGTAGCATCACTTTGTTGCTAAAGTAATACTGGATGACAAAATGCTTCCAGCTGAGAAGGAGCCATACCAGCAACCCTTAACAGTGTGTGGGGATGGAAGTCCCTGCCTGAATGTACACACATGTATGCATAGAAATTAAAAGCAGTTAGAAAAATGATGCAATAATACAGTAATAATAGAATGAAACACTAGAAACTCCAAAAGTCATCTTTGTTGGTATTACTGTGTCCTCAACATTTTGTAGCATAACCACAATACACACTGGCCACCTGCAGCCTGAAGAATGCTTGAAGAATGCTGGGCTGAGAACTGAGGTGCAGAGGTGAAGGCATTTCTGAGCTCCCAGTGGTTTATCAGCACTCTGCTTGCAGCTGAGAGGTGATCTAACCTCTTTCATCTGAGAGCTCCTAGAAGGTGAGGGAATGTGGATGTCCCTATTTGCAATGGATGGCTCTTTCTTTTGATACTGTTTGCATCAGACATTTTTTTACATAATTTTTCAAAGAGGGCAGGGAAGGCAAAATTATGGAGTTTTTCATCTCTTCTCCTAAAACACTGTATGCAAAATGTACAAACTACTGACAGAAGGCAATGCTGTTGCTTTTAAATGCAGATTTGGAGGGATTTGTTCTAAAAGGTATCTGCATAAAAAAATATGCTGTTCTTTGTACCCCAAAAGGAACACCAGTAATCAAAATAGCCAAGAAAGTTAAAGCACAGACACACACACAAACAAACAAACAAAAGCTCCCAAATCTCAACATGCAGCATCTCATAGTATTTGGCAGTTTTGTTTTTGCCTATGTAGGCTCTGGACTTGATTTTCTCCTTGTACAAAACTCATAAATCACCTTTAAGAACCACTGTTAACTTCTTTCCTGCCTCTCCTTTTCCTGAATTCCTTATTTTATCTCTCAATTATCTATGACTAATAGCTATACCTTGTTTTATCCTGTCTTGTACTTGTATTTATTCCCCAAAGGAAGCCGAGTCCCTTAATGCTGGTCAGTCAAAAATTATTTCCTTTTTTGATATTATATTAATGATTAGGTGCAGTTAGGCCTTTAGTTTGTAACAGAGTCTTTATCTTTATTAAATTTGACACTTATAATAAACTTGTCTTCAAAGGACTGAAACATGATACATTATCCAAAGTAGGATGTGTGCTTTTCTCCTCTTTCTTCCACTTGCACTAATCAGTATACTGAGGACACACAACACTATTTTACATTCACAACATACTGATAAATGGCAGAAGAGAATATAAACCTACTTATCTTTCGTTTGGAAATGCAAACTTATTAACACAAACTGTTGAAGAATTTTCCTGGCTAGTAGGAAACTTGCATCTTATCAGTTCTCGTGCATCAAGTACATTGGTGTATATATGTGTGTGTGTGTGTGTGTGTGTGTTAAAAAAAAAAGAGGAATAAGATTTCCTAGAGTTCAGTAATTTAGGCCTCCACAACAGTAAAGAAAACCCTGTATGATCTGTAACAGATTTTTTTTCTCAAATGACTTGATTAACCACTTCCATGTGGCAGGTAGCAACATTAGAAGCTTGTGAAATTCAGCATTCAGGGAACCGGTCACTTGCGGAGACTGGCAAGTTGACATTTATAGACAACCCCATTATTTTTTTAATGAGAATTAAAACCCTTATAAAATGCAGTAGTTACTAGATATTTTTATATGTCCCTCAGACTATATGTTTACATTCCCAGGCAGTTAGCTGTGCATTTGACCATGGCCTGTCTTTCTTGATCAAGCAAAACTACAATGAGAGATTTGCTCAATTAAGAAGTGAAGAATTTAGCTATTTTACTAAATTCTTGGCAGTAGGCAAAATCTGGCCTTTCCAACAGTAAGTGCCAGTGCAAAATATTTTGGCAAGGACCAAATGTCAAATTAGGTCTAAAAAATTCTCATTTTCAGTCAGTAAAAGAGGAAGCACTCTGGTCTGCATTAGCTTAAGGACACGCCCCGGTCTACCGTTGTATAGCTCAGTGAATGGGTGTCCACTGCTGGCCCAGATTCTTCCCGTGGTTTATGGTACCATGTTGGTTGCAGTGGAGGTAATTTCTGCATACATGCAGAGTAACCCACATCACCGAGTCCAGATATTTCCATAGCTGAATTAATTATTGATATTGGTGATATTCTGCCAATTATGATACTTAATTGGATGTCACAGATGAACAACTTGATTCGCCTAATGCCTCTGAGCTAAAAGAAAAACTTCTGAAGATAATAGAGTTGGAAGATAAGTGGGGGATTTCCTTTGACTTTTTTTTTCTTTTTTTTTTTTAAGGAAGTATTTTTTCTTCCTATCATTTGTTTCATCTATTCAAAACAATCCCAACATTTTCCTGGAAACAGGGCTGAAAATGTCATGAGAACAGACATTATTTCACATATCTGGTATCTTTTTTTCTTTTTTTTTTTTTTTTGACTGGCAATAAAGATCCCATTTAATTAAATGAAAGCAGACTTTGAATGTCTGTTGATATACAATCCTACAGGCAGTAGGAGAAGGAGGGAACAAAATGTAAAGTAAACCTATAAATTAAATTAAAATACACACTTATGTTCAGACTTGATTATTGTTTTACAAGGAGCTCTCTAGAAAACAAGTGCATGGATCCCATTTCCTGCAGGAGTTTGCTTAAAGCACTCGTGGAACTGACACATCATACTTCAAAGATTTCCAGTTGAGCAAGGAGCAGGGCTGTAAATGTTCTGCCCATATCATTCACCATGGCTTTGCTGATACTATCAGCCAGCCCACTTCATATCTGTGGAAAGGACTACTTCTCTTTGGCCTGCTAGAGAGCTCTGCAGGCCAAGTGTCAACATTGCAGTCAGCTCTATAAATCTAGATTATTTGTGCTGGAATTTCTTTCACCATTGTGATGAAGAAATTATTGAGTTGCAGGACTCTACCAGTACATATGAAGCTAATTGAATTTTATCCTCTAACGAAAGCATTATTTTGTAAATGGAAAAGAAGTATAAATGTAAGCAGATGCATATGGTTTTGATATTTGGATCCGTTTAATTATATCATTAGTTTTGCCAAATAACATGACACGGACAAGTTAGACGTTAGTCTTTTTTGTAATTTAACCAAAGTGAACACGTATACTGTGTGCTGGCTATGCGCAGTATTGTGTTTGATCATTGTCCAACCCAAGAAAATTGGTGCATGAGAAAACCCAGGTCTTCGAAACGTGTCAAACTCATTACAGAGACGCTTCAAACTTACTCATTGTTCAGTCTTGTTCACTCCTGGTGATGACGCCTCACTGACTAAAAGCCATGGTCCTAAACTGAGTTGATTTGGAAAAAAATGTACCACACTTTTCCCTTGTAATATAATATAGATGATTCTTAATGAAATTAGAAGGCTACCATGTTCTAAAACACACATCCATGGCCTTGCTCAGCTGTGTGCTGCCAAAGCACACCCATAGAAATGAGCTGAGGTGGCAGAGTCCAGGCCCTGGAAAGCCAATTTGGTTTTGTTTTGTTTTGTTTTTTTCCTTCAAGTATAACACAGCTGGTATCCCTGAATGGGAGGCTGATGCTCTGAATCAAAATGGTGAAACGAGCACACTTTGAATCTTCTGTTCCCTCTTACCAGCAGTGCTGGAGGGGAAGGGATTAGAAAATGGCAATTGTGAAATACTGTTCCAGCCTCCTAATAGGAAAAACTGCCCCTTGAAAAGTAAGGAAATACCTGGTTGTTATTTTTTTCCCTATGAACTCTTAAGGACAGACTTAGACGTGCCAGAATCTCTGGAAAAGACTAAAGGCAGATTATAAACTGTCTGGTATCGCTGAATTAGAGAATGGATTGACCCCTGCCTCTGGGAAAAAAGACTACACAGGACTTGAGTCCTATTTGCTTGGTCACATCACAGCATGATGGCATGGGTGGCAAAACTCTTGCTGCGAGTCCCAGGCTGGTCTGTCCAGACACCATCGTTCAAGCTGCTGACTCAGATTTTAAAAGAACTGGAAGATTTTTAGCATGTGTGTAAGGTTGTTCAAAACTACCTCTCTGATCTTGGGCAGGCTGCTTAAGTACCATATTTTAACTTAAATAAGGTAAAGGCAGACCTGACCCACCAGCCTCTGCTCTGTCTGCACGTGTATATGCACTGCCTGGTATTTCTCTGCACCTTGGACTTTCTTTGCATGCTCCAACCTGTACTGAGCATCGAGGTGTTGCCTGGTGGTACCCATGCTACTTGGGTTGGAGTTAAGCTTTGATACCTGTGCAGTATGCTACAGATCCTCCTGAATCGTAGTACGGATATCACCACACGTCACCATTCTTCTGTTCCTCATTTGTAAAATGGTTCTGACACTCTCTACTTAGCTCTGAAAAGCATTTTAATGTTCTCTTGCTTGTCTGTATCTTAACACATTTACGGAGGGAAGAAACTTGTGTTGGCAATAAGCTTTTTCATGTACTACATTGTTTCTTGGTCTCTGTGAACCTGTGACTTGAAATAAAACCACACAGAGACCACAAGCCACACTTGATGAGTAGACACATTTATTCAGGTTCTCTTCAGGGCTATGAGACCCGCAAGAATAAAGTTCCTCAAACTATATTTGTCAAGAAGATGAGCGCTCAAGGTAAACAATGTAGTTGAGGCCAAAAGAGAAATTAAAACAGGACATTCTGCCCATATGGCTTGCTTAAGCAGAGTCAGATGGATTTGTCTCTTGGTATCCCAGGATTGGAGCTGCTTTTTAAATTTAATTTTATTTCATACTAGATGCTGCATTTTTGCTGCTTTTTTTCCCAGCCTTACTACTGTATATGCCATATTGTCTAAAGCGGTATTCATTTTGCATATTCTACTTGGTTTATGCAAATTGGACACTGTATTCACAGTTAATATGGACCTGTGGGTGCTAGCTACACTTTTCCTCACTGTATCACATAGGTTCTATACACTGTTGCTGCTTCTGCATGCATTGCTTGGTCTGGGTAAATGCAACCAACTGTTATGTTTCCACCCCTCACCACGAACGTTCCCCTTTGTGCCTTTAATTACAGTGGCTTTCAGGATCATTTGCCTTTGCTGTCTTAAAGGGACACATTTCTTTCTCTTCATGTTATTGTTTATCCTGGGTTGGATCACTGTTTTGTATGTTTTGGAGCCGCCTGAAATCGTCTTGCTTTTGTACATTAGCTATTAACTCTGGCTTTAAAAGCACCACAATAAGGTTTTAATTTCTTTTTTCTTTCTTTAGTAGAAATGTACCAGTTGATCTTTTTCCAGAAATGCTTGCTTCCTGTCCGTCTGCCCCCACCTTAAGGCTCAGCTGCTTGGGCTGCGCTCTATTTTTGGAGTTGGCTATGAATTAAGGGCTAGGTAGTGTTAATGAATGTGAAACAGTGAAAAAAGAGCTAAAAGGGATGGTGGAAAGAAGCCTCTGAAAAGCAGTGGAAAGGCTGGCACTTGCACAGTTGAACAAAGGGTATGCTGTTATTCCTAAGGACAAGGTACTGTGTCTACAGCTGTAATTCGACACATTTTTCTTTTTGGCACCACAGCCACAGGCTGGTGTACATCTAAGCTCAAAGCAACACTGTATGGAGTAGCTCAGGGACAGTCAGCTGGTGTGAGCAGTGTTGCCTTTGTAAGCCTTGCATCGAGTCCTATTTGATTCCCTGTGGCAATCTTCAGAAGATGATTGATGTTTGAAACTCATTTTCTATTATTTATCTAATGCAAGACTAGATACAGTCACCATAACTAATCTGTGGCAGTAATCAAACAGAGGATCCAATGTTTATGAATCCTTATTTGTAACCAAGATAAAAAATGGATAGTTAACAAATAGGCTTATAAAATCAAGCACAGCGAATCTCAAATGCTTCAGCAGTGCATCTGAAGGTCAAATGCTTCTAATCAGTGTGTACATATTTAGCTACTGATGTGTACTACAGCCAGTTCGGATCTTTGTTGGAGCAGACATTGAAGATCAGTATCAGAAACGCAGCGGCTTTTCCTGGGAAGCTGAAGTTCCCAGAGCACAGTCGGCTCCTTACTGTAGCTGCCCCTTGGTGGCGTGAACGATCCATTCGAGGGCAGGTACAGCCCTGACAGTTGCTTGAGATTATATGTAAGCAAAATAATAAAGACATGTCCTCATAACTGTCCTTTATTTGGGTGCTATTGGTGTCATGGCTACACCTTCACATAGTGTTTGCTGGGATGCAGCTGTGTTAAACCGCCTTCAAGCCAGAACTATTATGTTATGATTAACGAGAGACAGCTACTTCAAAACAGCACGTTCCTGGCATTGGCCAGGGCAAATCTGATACAAGCTGAGCCTCAACAAATACAGAGTCATAGAATCATTTAGATTGGAAAAGATCCTCAAGAGCATCAGGTCAAACCAACAACATAATATTACCAAACCGGTCAGTAAACTGTGTCCCATGTTTCTTGAATACCTCCAGAGATGGTGACTCCATCACTTCTCTGGGCAGCCCTTGCCAATGCCTGACCTCCCCTTCCATGACAAAATTCTTCCTGTTGTCCCATCTAAACCTCCCCTGTGGCAACTTGAGGTTATTTTCTTACATCCTATCACTTGTCACCTGAGAAAAAGATGGACTGATTTCTGATTTTTCCCTTTCAGTCCTTTCTGGCTTTCTGTGCTTTAGTCTCTGTTTAGTTTTTCAGACACTGTTCATCAGGAGGCAAGGGGCTCTGTTATCTATCTAACCCAGAAGTGGATTGTGGTGCTTTGAGCTGGAAGAAAGTGTTGAACAGCATCCCTTTAATCTTAATCTTTTCATAATTAGGAAAGAAATAAAATGAATTTTGAGAATCTCTTTGCAGTTATACTTCCTATTTAGGCATTATATTCATTTCTTCTAGGTTTAAGCACACATAAAAGGATGTCTGTATCCTGCACTTGACCATGGTAAGGAGGGGGTAACATTATGCTCTAACTTTATCTGTTTAGGTGTTATTCTACTCCATTCAGTATTACTAAACCTAATAACAAAATCCTCCATCTGTAGGCAAAAAGTGAGAGGGAAGAGGAAATAAAAAAGAAGGGGAAGTCAAAGGAGAAAGGCCTGTAGATATCTTCTGCATTTAGCTTCTCACAGCCACTGAGCACTTGCGTGGGCAGCAGCTGCTCTTATAAGCCATGGAAGAAACAACTGGTGAAGAAAATCCAGTGAAGGAAGTCAACAACAAAGTATGGCTTTGACTGTGTTTAATAGCAACTAGAACAGTTTCTCCTGAGCTTGCAGGAAAATGTTCTCAGAGCATCCAGGCAGCTGAGGCTGGAAGCATATCTCTCATGATGCTGTCAGGAATGGCAGGGACATCCCCAGGAGCCTCTTAGCACCTGTAGGTGCAACTCAGGCTCGAGTGATTGGCACTTGTAACATACACAGCAGCATCCCACTGTATGATTGCTAAGATGCATATGGGGTTGCAAAGATAGGGACACAAAGAAGTCTCTTTGAAAGACTGAATGAACATAGTGTACAAAAAATTGAGCCAATACCTCTATCACCTACTGTCCTATTTTTACTATTTAATTCTCTAAGTTTCCTTTGGTTCAGCTACAGAGTGTAGAAGATTTCTCATTAAAGAATTTGACATTGTATAGTGACCTTGCACTGGATGAAAGAAGAGGAATATCGTATTTTAAGAGTTAACATTTTTGGACTCTTCCTCCCCACGCTAAATTCGATAGTGCATTTTCAGCAACTAAACTGCAGGCCACTTGGATTTGCTGAAGCAGGGTAAGCCTTTTAGATTATCAAATGTCACATGAAAAAATACCAAGGAATCTGGGAATGAGTAAGTGTTAATGCTTTACTAGGGTGGCATGTCCTCAAACAATTGTAGACAGAGCTTCCTGTGTTCTTTCAGGCTGAGCTGAGATGCCAAGTATACAGAATTGGAAGCTGACTGTCAGGGTGGGTTTTTTTAATTTTATTTTTAATTTATTTTTATTTTTATTTTTATTTGCTTGATACAGATAGCAGAGACAAAATACCAAAAATGCCTGAAGTCCTTATGACCCTCCACTGCAAATTGTGAACTTGATTCGGTGAACTCCAATTTCTGTTTACTTAGCCAGCACTGCCTCCACAGTGCTGCTTTTTCTCTGTCTTCCCAGTTTATCACGCACCAGGAGACAGCTTCACAGGCATTGGGCAGGAGGGGGAGCCTGAGTACATTCCAGATCCGTTGTAGGTTCAAAATGCTATCTCTCTGTTCTGTGAATTGCTTAAAAATACTTTTAGTGCAAGCAAAGCAGCGTGAAACACGCAAGCAAGTATTCTGCAGCCATCAGCTGGCATGGCTCACATTCCCATGTTGTATGCTGATGCCACGGTGCTGCCTAGCTGGCTCCATTCACACTGTCTCTCATTTATGCCAGAAATACTTAGGCTACTATGGAGTAAATGGTCCAGAAATGTGTTCAGCAAACTGCGTCAGCTTCTCAACGAAAATATCCCTGATTTCAGCATTGTGCTTTGGTATCTCTCCACTCCTGGTAAAGCATGAGCTAGACTGCTGCAGGGAACAACTACAGGGGGGATTTCAGTTCTATAAAGTAGAGAGTGTTCCTATGGAATACTACTATGAACTATAATACTGGACACTGTGTATCTATTGCAATTTAGAAAAGATAAGGACATCCTTAACCTGTTACTTAAATAAAACCCAACAGCTGTATTGAACTCCTTTCAAACTAAACAGAAAGTTGAAATGTATAGCACGTATTTTAGCTGAAGGTTCACTTACCAACCTGATACATTAATGAGCTAACTACTATCCGGGTAATCTTTCCAAGTGTATTTCAGGTTTTACTTTGTACTGTGGTAGTGTTCTCTGATCTTTGCAAGACAAAATTCTTGCATTTGAACACCCTGGGTCTAGAAAACAGGACAAAAATGAGACATTTCTGAAGAGACTCCTGCACAGAAAATCCATTGGTGTTTCTGAAAGAAACTTAGTGAGTCCACAAGGAATTGTTGCAGTGACAAATTACGATAATCAGGCTTTTGAAAGGAGGAGTTGTGCTTAGTGTTACTTATCTCTGGACCCCAAAGCTATGGGAAGACATATGGATTATGTTCACAATGTGATGACTGCAGCTATATGTTCTATATGTTGCTGTTACTGAATTATCTGTTATCAAACCACACACTTCAGCACACAGCGAGGAGGATTTAGGCTTACTGCATTAGAAGACTTGCTGTTTCCCAAATCAGACATTTTCTTCTATAACTTGCTGTTATCAGGATAAAAATCTGCCTTTTTTCAGCCTAAGCACATTGATTTGGCTGATTCTCCTCACAATGCAAAGAAGCAACAAAACGTTAATGGCAAGCTCTTCTCTGCAGACTACAAGTGAGCTTGTCTGTGTATGCACATGTGAGGTGGGCTGGGGAGGCGGGGACTGGAGTGGCAGAGAATCTGCAGAGCAGCAGGTCCTGTGGGGCTCTGCTTTGCACAGCCTGGGTCATAAACATGTCATCATGGTTGCTAAAGGCAGGCAGGAGGTATATCTGGAATAGCCCCAAATTGAATGATTTGTGGAGACAAGTTCATCTCCTCATTTTTCTGTGTTCATAGTACCAAAGCTTTATGTGTCAGTTATCACTACTAAGGCCCAAAAGAAGCCCCTCTCCTTCAGAACGCAGACAAAAGCAACCCTTGGGTATATGCACAATAATGTTTGGATTAGTTAAAGAAACCACATTTGCCAATAGGAAAAGAGAAGCAAATTTCTAAGCTATTGAATAACACTGCTATGCTTGGAAGAGATTTTTTCTTGTGTAATTCCCTTTTAATTTCCTCCCATCTGAACTGCTGGGAGGAATCTGAAGCTAGGTTTTCCAGAGTGACTAAAGGAGTTGAGCCACTGAATTCTGTTGAAAAATCAATGGACCTGGAAACGTAAGATAACATTTTCATGAATGCATGAAAGATTTGAGGTTTAAATTCCTTAAAACTCTCTAGAACTTCCAGCTCCCCGAGTCAGACAGGGAAATGAATGATTAGCAAACTAGTCCATATTAGCTCATATGTGGAGATTGCATGGAGGAATGTAGGGCACAAGAAAATGAGGAATCTGAGGACTGAGAAGAAGACAATGTTTGTAAGATTTAAACACAGAAGCATAAAAGACAACAGGAGAAAGGACAAATATAAAGAATATCAAAATATACAAGCTGAGAAATTACTTAGATTTGCCTTTGATTTCAAGATCAGACCTCAGTAAAGACCACGTAAAACTGAATAACTTCATCACCTGATTCAGTGCCTACAAATTCAGCACAATACGTTTCTTCATTTTCCTTCTTGATCAGATTATAAAGTGTCTGAAGTTAAACTAAACTATGCATTCTGGTAACCTTTCAGAATAGTTTTATTTTCTTCATTTCAGTTGTCTTTTTTCAATTTAAAAATGTTATTCAAATACCACATTTGGATGGGTAGTGACTACCATGACACTGTGTAGAAAACCAAAGCAATTTGAAGCGAGCTAGATATTCTGAGCACATTTTTAAAATACCTTATTGCTTAAATAAAATAAACTTAAATCCCTTAGTCTAGCAATTACTTTCAGATGTCTGATTGTTTATTTTTGAAGAACTGTCATATCAACCATTTAGAACTGACGAGCCCTAGTTTGATATGTTCACAAGCTTTCTCTAACATCTGCTCCCCGCCTTACATTGGGAACTATGTATTCATCTTCATTGTCTCTCGTATTTATCTTAATTTTGCTGTATTTTGTTTTATTGGAGGAAAAACTTAGCAGAGCTGTTTGTGGCAGGGTTTAGTTACAGGAAACCCAAAAGTTAAGCCCCAGTTTCAGCTGAGACAATTAGACTGTTGATTTTGGTAGGAACTCAGGACTTCTATTGGACCCAAATGCCTTTCAAGTCTAATTGCCAGTTGATGCTCAAGTCTGAAAATTTTCTGTATTCTTGCTACAGATTTGGGGCTTTGTTTCCTTTTAATTTGAGGGATATTTCTATCCAGATCTGAATGTTTTGCTGAAATTCTTCTCTACTCACTGGAACAGATTAAAAAGAAAAAAAGAAGGAAATAACATTTTCCAGAACTTTCAACCTTTCTGTAGTTCTCTCTCTTTTTTTTTTTTTTCCCCTTAATTCTCTGTGCTTTGATATCTCTGTGTTGTAGAGGAGAGTTTTTGTTTTTTTTCTTTTTCTGAAAGCAATTTTTCCATGCATGAAAAATAGCAGGTACTAGTTTGCAATGACTAAGTTAACTGTTGCTTTTTACTGCCTGGCACATATATTTAGTAGCCTGTATTCCTATTTCTCCAGCTGTAGGTGAAGGACTCCAAAGTAGTGAACAAATGATACATTTTAAAAAGTGATCAATATTATAATATTGATATAATATAATGCTGGATAATCTCTCTCAAAAGCTTTGAAGTAATTACTAATAAAAAAAGCAGTGTTCTCACAGAATGTTTTAATCAGATGCTATAAAACACTCACAACCAAGTTATCAAAATCTACTGCCGTTCTTGGATGGATGTTTTATTGCTAGGTGGATTGGGCTCTAAAACTTTGTTATAGAAGCTCTGGGACAATTTAAATACTTGCAGGAAAGTATTTTATACTCTATAACATTTGTGGGCTGGGACCTTGGGCTGTATCATTTCTTTTTTTTTTCTTCTTTTTTTCTTTTTTTACGTGTTACACCAGTTTAGCACCTTGCCTAGGGCCAGTCCCAGGATCCTCACCACATGGTGTGGGTTCTATGGCTGGCTCCAAGAGCTGGCAGACACTAGGCATCATACAGCCTAGCACTGGGCCAGCCCACCCCAGTGCCTGGAGAGGCCGTGTTTGTATGGACCCACACGTTTCCTTTCACACATGTCCTGCAAGATTCCTCTGCAGGACAGACACATGGTGTCACGAGGCACTCATCTTCCCAAAGAGGCAGTCAGGAAGTCTGAGTAACTTTTGTGATTAATTCTTAACATTTGGATGCTTTTAATTAGCCATCTAGAAACCAAAACAGAGCGCAGGACACTACTGCAGTGTAGCTTGTTAAGCAATAATGCATTTTTTCTTCCAAAAGTCACACTTGATAACAAACAATAGTCATAGGCTTAAGATGACTGTGGATACTATGAGCTAATGTCTAGTTGTCAGAAACTTTTCCATTAGGGCTTAAAATGATGTTTAACATATTCCTCCCGTTATTGAGCTAAACTACACATTGTATTAAACATGGATTTCCAAATGAATGTTACTGCTGTTTGTCTTCACATACACATACGAATGGATGCAGACACATATGCATACGTATTCTGGATATCAGAAGTACACCACTAGCATAGTTCATTCTGTTCCCAGGACAGAATGTTTTTTTTGCCATCACCTTTTAATTAAACCCATCCTTAATCTTAACTGTCTGTAAAATAGATTTTAAACAAAGTTCTTTAATCACAAAATGCCAAAATTACATGTTCTTTCCTATTAAACATCAGAGAATGTCTGAAAGAGCAGATCTTTTAATTATCTACAAAAAAAAAACCATGCTGCTGAGGGTAATCACCAAAATATGCATTCCATATATTTTTCTACCTAAAATTCAAAACTTTTGGTTTATAGCAAACATTTGAGTAATTTATCAAATCCTACTTCATGCTAGCTTTAAGACAACTTCAGTTTTAAGCCTTTGCACTTTGGTTTTGGCATTATGCATAACTCATTCAGCATTTCAAAGCTGGATATACTTACATTCAGATTTCAGGAAAGGGCAGAAGGACAGGTTGTTTGCTTTTCACTGTAAGAGACCTAGATTTCCTGTTTGAGTAAGGCCCGTTGTTATTTTGTTGATTTTAGGATGGTCCCTAGAGGGAAAAGAAAGCTTATAAGAAATGTAGGAGCACACTGGCCTTCTTTTGCAGAAATACTGAGGAATTTTGCCCAAGATTTTCAAACACAGCAGCTTAGCATGGTCTCTTAATTCCATATTCAGACTTCTTATTCAAGATCTGCTGTTCAGAAGTACGACAACCTGGCAGCTCATTGCTTCAGGCTGCTTTTAAAGAGCTCGCGAAAACTGATGTAGCAATTTGAATACAGAATGAAAATCCTAATGTTTGATATTTTTGTTGGCAATCCTGTAATAAATCAAAGCTTGGGTCTGGATTTCAGGAAAAGTTCCTGGAGTCTTGTTTCCACCCTTCTAGAGAGATACTGTGTAGCTTTTTCAGATTATTAGGTACAAAATTATCCGTTTGAAGGACTGCTGAAAAACACTTACTTATTCTCATCTTTCTCCATGTGTGTTTCCCCCACAAAAATGTACGTACAAATAATGTCTTGCAATCATTGGTCCCTGAGAGGCTTGGACTGATAGGAAGTGCTTGGAACAGCCAGCCAGACTCCTAAGCATCACTGGGAAGGTGTTAACAAGAGGAGCCACAGGCATTGTTAGCATCCTACATAAATATAAACCATGCTATCTGTTTTATAGGCTAATCACTCTCAAACAACCACTGCCACTGTTCAATTGCTGTTCAATGTCCACCATGCGCTAACACCCAGAAAGCTAGAAAAACAGCTCTGTGATAAGCAGGGTAGTTTTTCACACTCTGATTGGCCTCATGGTTGAAATTTTAGGTATTTGGCCTGAGATCTTCCCAGCCTGTGTTTTGCCTTTCTGAAGTCATTGGTTTTCCTAGTAGCCAGACTAGCTCCAGAGAGCCACATATCCAGAGGTCTTTCTCAATTTACTCCAAGCATTCTATCAGCCAGGACAAAATGAAAGCTTAAGAGTAGAAGCTCTTAACCTTTGCACAGCTGAACTCTCACAGTGCCACCTGCCCCAGGACCTGGTGTGCTTCAGGAGCTGACTCGCAGGGGGCTGAGCCACCACCAACCTGCATTAACCATAGATGAAGAGAGCATCTGGCAAGGGAGGACAGTCAAGAAGCAACACTGAATTTACAAGGGAAACCTGCAGGTAGCTTAACTGTTTTACCTCAGATTTATTCCAGCCCTTTTGAGCTGGATGAAGAAATGTGCATCTGGCATATTTCCTGAGAGGATTCTACAGCCTAGGGAGCACAAATTGCCAGCTTCATTACCATCTGCTTCCTAGTTTAAATAACAGTAGCTTTTAATGGTTTATCTTGCCAAACAGGCCTTCTCCTTTAAGCAATGATTTGTTAACTCACAAATCTATACCCATTCATCACTTTCAGACATGGCCTTGGGCTCCAAAGTTTGGCTCTGGACATGAACTTCTCCACAGTTTGCAGGTGTTTAGGTTTGGGCTTTGGCTCAGCTTCTTGCATAGATGAAGGAAAGTCACGAATTCGGAGGTAGCTTTTAATAGTTAACAAAGTGGAGAGCTGCCAGACTGGAGGGGGTGGCAAGTTACTCTGCCTGTGCCTGAGGAGAGAGGGATTAGGTGTTTCAGCCGAGCACCTCATTCCTGCTTGCAATTTGTACCATCCATGTTGCTGTTACTGCCTCTGTGGGATTAGAGGGTGGCTGAAGGAGTGCCAGCGTGTACCAGCAGGTCCCAGTACAGTAGCAGTCACACCTGCCCTTTCTGCCTCCAGGAGAAGCAGGATTTCTTTGGCTTTCTGCCTTGCTCCTATCCTAATTCCTGCTCCTCCAAACCTGTACCAACCCCTTCTTGATAATCAAGAAGCTACAGAAGAATGCATAGGCAGTGATGGTGGAGAGAGCAGAAGGGAGGGGAGGGCCTCTGGGTCCCATCCAGGAGGAGAAGGAAGAAGTGGTCCTCCGGATAAAATCCAACTCTGGGAGCAAAAAAAGTGTCCTGCCCTCTCACAACTTTCGCATAGTATCCCCCCTTGGTTCTCAGAAAGCCCCTATAACATAACTGACGGTCCCCACCTTTCCCTCTCATGTGTCTTTCCTTAATCCATGACACCACTGCTGCCCTTGCCTTCCTTGTCTGCTCCAAGGACATCCTTGGCCAATGCAGACTGTTAGGTTTTGTGTAACCAACAAAAAGACAAATTCTGGCTCCTGATGATTTTTCTGAGAGAAAATTTTGGCTGCTTTGAGGTGTTGTTCTCTATGAACCCTTCCAATATTATTGTTATCCAGCTCTTCTTGTCCTGATACTGATGGCTACATGTGCATTCTTTCACTAAACTTCTTTCAGAACTGAAAGCTTGCGATGATGCAATGTCTATTTTTTTAACCCAGAAAATTAATTGCATGAAAGGTCTACTACATGCCCTGTCTTACTTGTGTTATTCAGTCATGTGGAGATCCTGATACATAGATTAGGGCTGCGCAGAGGTGTTACAAGTGGAAAGCCACAGTGTTGGAGAGAGTAAAGCAACATGGAGCAGTCATTTTTGTTTTGGAGAAAAGAGGGCCTGTTAAGGCTTCCTGGAGAAGAAAGGGGAGAAGAGAATATGAAAAGAATGAGAGAAATCACTTCTAAGAGGAAACTTAAGCATTTGATTTCCTGATTGGTACAGCTGCATTTCATTGCTTTTCTAAGAACCCTCTAGTGCTAATCTGAAGCTGAAAGGAAAGTGGAGGATTTGTCTTCTGCATACATAAAAATAGGAGGTGCCATGTGTTCTCCTCCCTCTCCCACTTTGCTGGCCCCAGGTGTGGAAAACAGCATCTGTGTTTTCAATACAAGCGCAGAAAGGCATCAGTTGAAAGGTAGAAAATCACTGTAATCTCTCTTTAACACAAAAACAGCGTGACCCCTAAGTTCAGCTACATAAATACAAACTCTATTTTAAGCATAGACCTGAGTTCTTCTGATTCAATATTCAGCCCAAATGCAAATGACTTTTGTGGAATGAGGTTTGCAATGAGCTGGATCTATTTAGTAAAGTATTTGAGTCTGGTTTGGTGGAGAAAAGAGGAATCAATTGATTCCTGCAAATGCTTCTGTAGCAGAATTGCTGCTGTACTCATAGTTCGGGCTATTTTCTAACAAATTTTTTCAATTTTTGTAAGAGAGAACTATTGTGGAAGAGAAGGCTGTGTCTGGAGCAGAGTCACAGGAATGTGCACACATAATTATGTCTTTCGAAAGTAGCACACTGCACAGGATTTCCTAAACAGTACCAGAAAATGTTGACATCCTGGAACTGACATTTGTAATTTCAAATAACAGCTTTCCAGGCATAATTAGTGTCCTTGTAAATGTTTCAGTATCACATTTGGGACTCACGTTGGACACGCCAGTCCGCAAAGTCTAAATATATATTGTTTTGCCATTTATTGTTTCCTTTTCCAGTTTTCCAGGGACTGACAGCTGTGATTTTTGAAGCTGGGAAGTACTAAATTGAAATAGTGTGTTTTGAAGTATTTATTATGTTTAATTACGATACATAAAAGATGCTTTTATTTATAATTCACCATTTTCTGCTGCCATTGTTTTTTTGTTTTGTTTTGTTTTGTTTAAAGCACCTTTGATTCCCATCCTCCCTTACTCAAAGTACACAAACACTTCTACAAAACCACAGCTTTCCTCTAGGCACGCACTAAAATACAGTGGAGGATATGAGAATTACTTATGACAGATGAGTCACATTAATATTTTGTTCTAAGCCATGAGAAAAATGAGACACAAGGGTAGGAATCAGAACACATCAAAACCTTTGGTGCTTTGTGATCCAAAACCACAGCCATCTACTGAGGTGCAAAATGTTCTTTTTTCACATAAAGTGTGAGAAAAACACAAAGAGTTTTGTACTGCAGATGCTGGCGGCACATAATGTTGCAATTATTCTCAATATTTTGAGATGCTTGAATCGAAACCAAGATTTTAAGCAACACTGAGGTAAAAATATTTTTATATTTCTCCTGCAAAGAGAAAAATATTGTGTTTGCCCCAATTGCTTCAGAACTGATAGGCCAAATTTCTACCAGTGTCAGATTATAAAAACAAAAAGGGGAATGTCATGGCATCTGCTCTCTTGATTCACTTTTGTCATCCTAACTCCAGTTGGGTCTATCAGACTTCTGTGCCACTAGAAAAATCTTGGCTCTGATGTACTTGGAAAAGCAAAATCAATTCTGATTGCCTCTTCCTGCGACTTTCCTACTACAGTGTGCGTGGCTGATTTAGGACAGATATGGAGCATGATCTCACTTCTTATTTAGAAGATGGTAGATAGGGTTCATTCTAAGTAGTTTCCACTTGCTATTAGACTTCAGAAGAAACATGCATCAGTGCACCTGATATGATCAGGTAACATTGTCTGTAATTTGAGTCACCACTAGGTGAACCAAGTCTTCTGTTCTTAGAACAGAAGGAAGCTCTTCATTCCCTCTTTCTGATCTGGTACTCGCAGGGAGCTGAGAGCAGCAGGATGCTGGTGTTCATAGAATAGAATCATAAAATCACCAAGGTTGGAAAAGACCTCTAAGATCATCCAGTCCAACCATCGATGTATCATCAATATTTCCTACTAAACCATGTCCCTCAGTTCAATATCTAAATGTTTCCTGAACACCTCCAGGGTCGGTGACTCCACCACGTCCTTGGGCAGCCTGTGCCAGTGCATGACCACTCTTTTGGAGAAGTATTTCCTGTTCTGAGTGGACTCTCCAGTCCCTTCCAGCCTTGGGAAGGACTTGCTCCTTGCAGTGTCCCTTCTGCCCAGACACCTCCCCAGGGTGCACAGCAAGTGCTTGAGATGGGAAATGGCAGAGGGTTTGGACTACCAGGCCCCAAAACAGAAAAATACTTTGGCGCGGGGGGATCTAAATATGCACATCGTAGCATGTATTTCTCTGGCTGCGATGACTTCAGTGCCACTGTTCACATGCTGTAAGCTTTGCACAATGAATTACTCTGTAGAACTGGAGCTGGCCTGTGTTTCTAATCCTGAAAGTAACTGAGGTGGGTGAGTGCTAGTTCTGTTTGTGCAGCTTGTTTGCTCTTTCAGCTGCTCTGAGGCCCTGCTCCTCTATTCACTGCTGCCTGGCTCTGTCTGCCCTCTGTGTGATAACACAAGGAGCTGCTCACGGTGCATACCTGGGCTGGGCCGGGCCACTTTCATGCTGCCTTCTCCTGCTGTGTGGGAGAGCTCAAGTACGGAAACTGAACACAATTTGTGGAAGATCAACACAAAAGATTAAGGATTAGAGTTTAAGAACTAAATGGGTGGTCTTATCCAGACAATTCCTGCAGACTCTACTGGAAGAAATACGTGGCCATATAATAAAGAACCAGTACTGTGCTTTGAATCTCTAGCTGTGGAAGTACTACCTTAAGCCAATGAAATCACGGTCTCCGTTTTCTCCAACTTTAATTTGTCTAAGGAATTTTTCTACCTTCTTAATGCACTATTTCAGATTTGTTCTGATAAGGAACGCATTTCTATTGTTCAGTGTCAGTAACTTGATTCTTTGTGATTAAACTATTAGAGGTTATTGGGGTGTGATTACAACTTGCATACAAATAGGTATAGACGTTGCACTTTGTTTAGTCCATGAAAAAAACAGTGTTACTGTTTCTGCTTTCCAGGTGGTGTGAGCTATTTGCATTGAGGTAAAGGTAGATACTGGGTTATGGCAGGTGATTTCTTTCTTGCTATTGGGAATATCACAAGACATGCTTTTGGTTAGTAGTGGTTTGTAACAGTGATAAGTTTCTCAGGCTTTTCAGCCAAAGTAATTCCTACAAAACCACCTCCCCAGAAAAGGTTTGCATGAGCATGCTGAACTGCTATTATGGAGGAGGTGGAAAGTGCCAGGGAGATTATAGGGAGATATTATTGGCCCAGACTGAAATTTTGCCAGGCCTCCAGGACAGAATTAAGTATCACTGCGCATTTCTCTCTGGTATGTTTCTACACCATGAACTTGGACAGAATTTCAAATTTATGATGAAATGGAAGCTCTGTTAAGACTACTGAGTTTCTTTCTTGATTTTTTTTCCTGATTTTAAGTAATATATGCAAAGATTTGCTTCTGCCAGCCAAGACTAGCTATTCTGGGAGAAGTACCTGTAAAAGGAAACATAAGGTATAAAGGGCACTGTGTAATTTTAGTGAGGCTATTTATGCATGTGTCTTTAAAACAAAAGCAAAAACAAAACAAAACAAAAAACAGAAAAGTAAACTTTCCAGTTCTTTGCTGCTGCCAATCTTAGCAAATCAATTTGTTATCCGTCCTGGAATTTTTATCAGCTTAGTCTCATATTCTATGGAAAAATGAAGCAAAATGCACATTTTTGATATAATACAAAGTCAGAACATGTAACTTGCTGGTATGGAATGCAATGACCAATGTGCTTTACTCGACACAGTAATAGGTAGTTCCCCTTGCTCTGACTGCACTAGCCAGTTCTTGTTGCTTTGTTTATTTGTTTAGCAGAGTCCCCTGAATCACACCATAACCTTTCATGTCATTTACCATAAAAGGCTGAGCTGCTGCTGTAAGGACTATGATAACTTCCAAGTAATATATTTGGAACAATTCTCCCAAATATCTTAAATATGATCAGTACGAAATATCAGAGCAGAGAAGAGCCTTAGCTGTTATCTGATTGCTCTGTATGAGCAGAGAAATAAACAAAAAAGTAAATTCTGTCCTCCATTGCTGATATGCAGATAAGTGAATACTGAACACTGATTCTTTCACTTTTGGTAAATGGTTATAGAATCACGGAATCATAGAATTGTTTGAGTTGGAAGGGACCCTTGAAGGACATCTAGTGCAATCCCTCTGCAGTGAACAGGGACACCAACAGCTAGGTCAAGTGCCCAGAGCCCCATCCAGCCTGACCTTAAATGTTTCCAGTGACAGGGCCACTGTCTCTCTGGGCAACATGTTCCTGAGCCTCACCACTCTTACTATAAAAAAAAGTCTTCCTTATTTCCAGTCTGAATCTCCCCTTTCAGTTTGAAACTACTTTCCCTTGTCCCACCACAGGGTCAGGCTTAAAGGAGATGAGCTTTCCAAACAATTGCTACACTAGCCTTATGAATCTCACATCATAAAGGAAACTTTGCCATTTCAACTCTCTAGAGAGCTGATTTGATGAAGTAGCAAAACATGCATCTCGTTTATTTTTGGGAGTAACTAAATGGGACTGCTTATGTACATTGGGTTATGTGCCTGATTAGTTCCTTCGTTGAGTCAGGGCCTTAAGCTGGTGGAAATGCCCCCATACTTAGCAAAGAGCAAAATATCAATTACAGAAAAACATATTTTTATTTTGTTCATCATCATTCTTTCTCCCAAGTAAAATCAAAACAAAGCATTTCTCAAACAGATGTGTATTTTCTACTCAGGTTGGGTCGAGAAAATGAAGATAGTACTGTTAGTAATAAAAAAGTAGAAATTGTACGTTTTGTCATAAAGTGAAATGCTTTCAGGCTTGTAGAGGAAAGAGTGCTGAGAATATGTTCAAAATGCCACCCTTGTAAGCAAATTGCCTTTGCAAACTGCTACGTATGATATCCCTTTCATCCCCCTCAGGGATTTGTGCCGTTTGTTGTCCACTCCTTTTAAGGCCAGATTTTAGGAGTTTCCCATTACAGGCAAGCAGGAGAATTCTTCTCTGTGCTAATATAGTACAGGATAAGCTCATGCCAGTGGCTTATTTGGTCACTATCACGGTAGTACCTAAATATTCAGATATTTATCTTCACAGTTCTTTGTGAGATAAGGAAGAGCCCCCGCTCTCTGTTTGCTGGTCTCTGAAGAACAGACATGCCAAATCCTCTGTCCAGTATTGATCTGGAGGAGTGTTAAAGACATAGGGCAGGTGAGAGGCATTCTCTGCCTCTGTCAGTGGGTGAGCCACCTTTCTGTGGCAATATAAAGCTTTAACCAGAACCAGCAGCACAAACATTGCTAGTGTATGAGGAATCTGCAACATAACTCACCTCTTTAACTGTGTTCTACCTGAAGTGTGTTCTTCCATCCCATCCCATCATGCCACTTGCCTCCTCCGTGCCAAAAAGCACGGTCTGCATTTTTTCAAGCACAGAGTAATTTTTATCTTCAGATTGTCATTAGGTAATTAAACTTTACAGTACATACTGTGTTTCTAGCATGCCTGGATTTTCTCTTTCAATATTTTATCATGTGTTTATAGAGGTGGTGTTTCTAGGTGAGGCTGTACTGAACTCCCAGCTGCTATGCAATGTAAATCCAGGGCTGTAATGACACAGCAGTTACAAGATCAAGTGTGTGACAAGTCAGAAATGGTGCTCAGATCTGTCATGCATGAGTACTGAAATAAACATTTCAAGTGCCACTGAATGTTTTTAATTAATGCAACGGGCTGGTAAAAATGAGAACATTCACTAATGACTTTAAAGGAAGTATTGAAGGATTTCCTCAAATATTTACACAGGAAGAGACAGCACAAGCACTGCAAAATAGTACTTTGACTTAGATGAACTCCCACACATAGTGTAGGAACAGAAAGAACATTTCTATGGAAATATATCTAAGCAGATATTCTGGAAACAAATTGGCTCTAGAAAGCAACAGGAGTCCAGGTGTGGATGGATTCCTCAGGCTACTTTATAAAGAATTAAAAACAAGTGTTAACGCTAATTCTATGTTTAAATATCTCTTCTGATTTGGGTGGAATGATTTTAGTGATAAGCATGTTTCTAATCATATTCCTAAAGCTTCTGGAATTATGGAGAGTGTGGAAACTATAGATCCCAAAAACATGTAGATTGTAAAATCTGGGCAATGGTCTGGAAAGCACACTAGAAAAAATCTTCTCAAGCATAAATTAGATGTATCACTTTAAATAAATTGAGAACAAGTTTATAATGATGATAGATCATTGATTTCATTTAAAATTTTCATAAATGTGGGTAGGTGGCTCTGAAAATAACGCCTCCTATTTATTTCCATGGAGAACACAGCAGACACAAAGAGCACAATAACGCTATTTGATAGAGCAAAGTCTCAAAACACTATTATATATAAAACACTATCATATATAGGCTCCACCATTAGCTGTGCATTTTCATCTGTGAAGAAGAAGAGCCTGCATGCTGCACTCCTGAAAATCTGCATGTCCATCCAAAACATGGCTTGTCTTTCCTGTTGCCATTGCCACTGCTGAAATGCACCATCCACCACCTCACTGTGCTCACATCCACTGCTTGGTCCCCTCAAATGTCCAGCAATTGCTGATAATTGTCAGTGGGTGTCATTTTTCCTGCACAGAGGAATTGAGGTCCACCCCTTTGCTTCATTTGCATTTCCATGTCAGACAGCATTTTGTCAGACTGCCCTTCTGCTGGCATCTGTCACAAGTCAACAAGACGTAAGAGAATATTGGTGGGAAAGTTCAACCTCTACTCCCACACCACCAACATCCACCCCTGATGTCATGGGTCAACATAATAAAATAGGAGGCATTGCTTTCAGAGCAGCACTTATAGAATGGACTTTGATGTTGGCCTTTTCTGGAGGTGGTAAGAAGGAATTTGATGGAGTTGGATGAGCTGGTTATGCCCAAAATGTTCCCTGAATTGGAGCTATCTAAATATGGCAACAGAACTCTGCTCTGGAGTCTGCACTGCAATCAGGACTAAAATCAAATTTGCTTGCACATGGGAAAGCAATTCCAGCAGTTAACCCTTCTTTCTTTTATCCATGGTATTTTATTATGAATTCACTTGAAATTGTGTGCTATGTTGGTTATAAAAACATTTTCAGGGTAAGTTCCAACTTTCTTTAAGATGGTCTGAGCGTCAGAGTGATCTATATATGTATTACTTCCAGAATGGTTCTACTATCACCTGCAGATAGTTTACATGGTAGGTATGGTAGAAATTAATTTAGGTGTCATGTGTTACATTCTCCTGTTTCATACTTTTATTGATGACCTGGACAAGGACATTGAGTGCACCCTCAGAATGTTAGCCAATGACACCAAGCTGGGAGGAAGCATTGATCTGCTTGTGGATAGGAAGGCCCTATGGAGCAATCAGGACATGCTGGATCACTGGGCTGAGGCCAATGGGACAGTGTTCAACAAGACCAAGTGTTGGATCCTGCACTTTGGCTGCAACAACCCCAGGCAATGCTACAGGCTTGGGACAGAGTGGCTGGAAGACTATGGTGGTGGTAGGTGGATGGTTGGACTGGATAATCTTGGAGGTGTTTTCCAACCTTGGTGAGTCTATGATTCTATGTTACTTAAAAATAACTGTCTTCTTTTTCCATGCCTTAAACTACTGAAAATTTAACAGACCAATACCTTCACTGGTATCCAAATCATAGGGAGGTAGATATTTCCAAGGGCCTTAACTATTGTTATGTATTTTATACGGAATGACCATATGTGGATACCATGTTTGGAAGTGGTAGAATAAATCTGAATGAGAGCACAGAACTAAAATCTTAGGCTCTTGGAAACTGGAAAAATACCAGCCCTTTCTTCACTCAAGAACTGATGGATGCAAATGAAAACATAGAACAGCTTATCTTCCACAGCAGCTGTTTTACTGCCTTTAGTTTCTTAGCCAATAACAGTACAAGGCTGACAGGGATAAGTTTTGCCTGGCAAATATTAAAAAAAAATAATCGGATTTTAGCAGGATAGCTGGCTGGTTGATTAGATACCTGAGTGTTTAAAACATTTGGTTATGATAGCAATAAAACACAAGATGTGGTTGTTTTAATTTAAAATTTGACTTAAATAGGGTAAGGTCTGATGGAGGAAGATAAGTCAAATTGCAAATCTGACTGATGAGTGTAACTGTGCTAGAGATCAAAGCTGGTAACAGAATTCCAGATCTATTAACATCCTATTTGTAGATCAGTATTTCCAAGTGAACTTTTAGGGGGGGAAGAAGCTTAAGATTTCTGAACATAATGAGATGGGTCTGACAAAGGATGGGGATAATTAGATAGGCTTTGACTCCCAAAAATGACAAGATGTCATGATTTTATGATTTTTGGTACTGGTATTCCACATCATAATACCATGTAGTGCATTTAGAGTTGAAGAGTTAATGCTCCAGCTCTGTGGATCATCGATAGTTCCAGGTATACCTGTCTCAGAAGAGAAGAAGAACTCCATTCCCCAGAGGACTGTGCAATGCTTTGTATTTTTACATGTTTCTGCTCAGAGGGAAAAGATAAAAACTGTCTGCGGTCACGGGACACTCTCTTTCCTTTGGGATGAACTCAGCAGTGGGTGCTCGCTGCCATCCGCCTTCAGCGTTAGCGTAAGGCCTTTGGTTTATCGGACACTCTCTCTTGCTCATTTTATTTGATTTATTAGCTTTAATTCCAATTATATTGTATTATGTTGTGTTATTTTGCTTTCTGATATCTATTTAGTAAATTAGCTTTCCTCCTCAGATCGTTGCCACTGTTTTGTTTCTAGGCCCATCTTCCTTTTCCCTTTCCCCCTTCCCCTTTCCTGGGGCGTGGGTCCGTGGGTCCCCTGCACCAATCATCACGGAACCGGGCCGAACCTGCCCGTAAACTGTTGACACAAGAGAAAACACATTTTTTTGTTATATGGAGAAGGATAGAAAGACAACTCTGTGGGTTGCTTTTTCCCAAAGATGAAATCCTTATTACTTAGATATCTGAATTCTTGCATGGGTCACCAGTTCAGAGAGCACCAGTGTCTCTAGCAGAGGATGTGAAACGGGATGGTTTTAAAAATCCATTTGTCACCTCTATGGTAGATTCTTTTCTGAGACTGAAAAAAAGGAGCAAACTGGGCAAACATATGGAGATAATAGCTTATTAACACATGAAAACTAATCATTAGAGGAAGGATCCACCTTCCACAGATACTGTATCAACAGGTGGGCAGTTCACCAAATGAGAAGACCAGTGGCCTAACAAATAGTTCTAACTGGTAGGATGTTTTGGTAGATCCAGCAAGGTTTTGTTGCAACCCTTGGGCCATATGAATTACAAATCAGCTTTGATTTATTACTTGGTTAGCTCCAAAGCCACTAAGAGACAGAGAGCGAGAGCCTGGAAGGGAGCCAGGAACTCATTCCAGCAGCATTCAACCTCATTTGGTTAGATGTCACAACCTCCACCTTGAACTGAAAGATCAGTATGAACCATCAGAAAACAAGTTTTTAATATACTGGATAATAAAGAAAATGATGTATTTGGAACTGCCAGAAAAGACACCTGATGGTAATTGGCATTAAAGGCAATGGCACCTGCTAGACACATGGAGTGATGTGAAATTCAATCCTTGCTGAAGTCAAGGGAAGTTTTGCCACTGACTTTTAACAGGCCAGGAACTCCCCTACAGTGATTAATGACTTGTAAGTGTATCTAAAAGGTTTTGGGTAGTTTATGAAAATTTTAAATACAGGCAGCTCTCCCTGGACACCTAATGGAATGCTGAGATGCCGAAGGAAAATAATTGACATAATAAATACCTAGTTGAAAAAATAAGATTGATCACAGCTGGGGCTACAAATTGATTCCAGAGTTTAATGTCTTCCCACATTTCAATGCATGGATGGTTTGTACCTTCTAGTAGTAGGACACTTTCCAAGAATCTGGGGAGGAGAAAGGATTCCTCTGCATTCACTATACATGGAAAATAAGTTGCCTGAGTTTTCTTTACATTCATGTAATCAATGAGCTTCAATGGAGATCATTAATAATTTATCCAAAGCAAGCTCTGAGGAGATCTGGCTCTGTTTTTTGCTTATGCTATTTTTCCCAGTGTTGCTTTCTTCCTCTTGTTTTTGTATTGTCAGTCTTCTGTAAGCATCTGTATTCTTGAAATTTTATCAAAAACTGAAGCTTTTAATCACCTGCCAATAAAATATTTGCAGCTGAGTCTGCTAAAACATCCCAGCTTATTCTCTAAAGGGAGTAGATTTGCATGCAGGTTTTTGAATATAAGAATGTTTCTGTTATTTTTTCCCAGTAAAATTCCAGGGTGCTTTTCCTAGAGGCTGGTCTGGCAGATGAACTTTCACTAGTTGAAAAACTTCAGCATGGTGGTGTGCTTCCAGAGCATGTATCACTAGTTCCACTTACAGACAACATGAGGCTTTCATGCCAAGCCCGGACAAGAGCCTGATACCTTGTTTCATACCGTTCACAGTGAGCCACTGACCTGCAGCATCAGGCAATTAAGCCACCCCTAACATACCTTGGACCAGAGCCTTGGACAAGAAAACCATTGAGGAAACACTGCAAAATAGCTTCTTCCTCTGCTGCCTGTGTAGGACTCTCTGATTACCCTGATGTGGTGTAACTTTTATCCTGGCAAAACATAATGGTCTGCCCTTAAGAATACACACCTGAAAGGTTCAGGTGAGTGAGTCCTGAATATAGACTTCGTGTGGTACCTCATGTACTGCACAGGAATAAGCCTTAGATATTTAGGGGCATTTTAGATGTCTGATCAGACTCCATATACAACTGCATTTGGGTGATTTCCAGAGATAGTCTGCACCTATTTTATTTAGGGAGGATGTGTGTCAGGTGATCTTTGTAATTCTTATCATTCTCATTAGGATTACCAGAAGCTATCATCCTGTGACAATGAATGTGTGGCATGTGCATGCACTGCTCCAACTTCAGATGCTGATGAAAAAGTTTGTGGACAATCTGCCTGTGCGTAGGAAAACACAGTATGGTGTTTTGCAGTTCATAAAAAGGGACAGAAGGACCCAGTAGCTTCTGTACTCCTCCCCTATTGTAGTAGGCTAGTGGTGCATATGTTTTAAAGGGTGACTGGTTGTAAAGGAAAAATATAACTGTAAACAGGTGTCACCTTGTGACACACACTGCATTGCAGATACAGGTAGCACAGTTCCACCTGCTCATTATCTGATGCAATCATGTCACATGTCATAATGTCTTTTAAGTTTCAATAAGTGCACTGTTTAATTTTTTCCTGCTTTATAGTATTTTCTTCCTAAATCTACCTCTAGATCCTGTAATACTCTTAACATATCTGCAAATCTACTACAGTAGCTACTTTATTTAAATAACAAGACTTCCACTTTACTGAGGAATGAACCAACCTTTGTTGGCAGCAGTCTGGTAGGGTGCTTAATTCTGAAAAGGTTGCTCAAAACCCAGGCAAAACTATTGAAAGAATGTTTCAAAAAAATCAGAACTGAAGGTTTACTCTTTTGCGAATCAAATAAACTTGCTTCATCTCTTCAAAGCAGACCTCATTGTTAATAGCTCTGAGGCAGCTGCTGCTTTCTCAGCAGAAATGCTTGTGATTCAGTTTGAAACAGTCCACTGGCTTTTTTCAAATACATAGTGCTCCATGTGACCAAAAAACCATTCTATGATATTTCAAGTCTCTCTTTATGATAGAAAGTTATCAATATTACTTACACTCCATCTTTATGGCAGATATCAGGATTTACATTGAACCTCAGCTTCCTAAGCTGAAAATCTTTGTTAAACAGCTCTTCTGGAAAGGCCCTATCTTAAGAAGATATTGAGAAAATCTATTGATTTTCCCATGCTATGATAACTATTGGGATTAGAGGTCCTAGCATCGACTGCTAATCTTCTGAGATATTTCTTTGAACTTTGCTTTGGCATTAGCTCTTAGTAACAAAGACATTGCAATTTTTCCAAAAAACACATCTTCAAGAAGTTTAGGCAGGAGGCTTAAAGGGTATGCACTCTGTATTTGACAGCATGCAACATATCTGTCTTGTGGGGAAAAATGGTATGGCCTGTTCTTCCACTTGTCTCCAGCATCTGGTTATGTTGTAAGAACAAGCTGTCAGATTGCCAAGGAGAAGGTTACTGTGTAATGATTTTGTGGCCTATGCAATATAAGTGAAGGTAGATCCACAAAGTGCAAAGGATGAGCAAGGACACTTAGCAAGCCAAAAAATTACAATAGCCACTAAAGGACAGTTGTCTAAAAAGCGATGTAGAGTGCTGCAGAAACAACACAGCACCTGCCTGAGAGAAAATGCAAAGAAAGATGCAGAGTGATGGGACAAGATGAGAAAATCTCTTAAGGAAAAACTGGAAGTCTCACATCTGAAGGTAGGAACAGCAACCTCTACCCAAAAATAATTAGAAAGTGATATGGATATTATCCCTGTTTAGCCCAGGAGATCCTAGGCATATTGAATTTCTGTCCCCTACACATGGCTTCTCTCAGCCTGAGCAATTCCTCACTTACCAATTAGTCTCAGTGACTCATGAAAGAACTTGAGGAGTGATGTGTACAACCCTGTGCAAGTAAAAGCCACAAGATCTGCCCTGAAAGACTATGAGTAGACAGCACTGAAACAAAACTATGCAAAGGTGAAAACAACCCCCTGGAATGAATACTAGCAGTACTACATGGGAGCATGCCAAGTAACCACAGCTGGAAAAAAATGAAATGATGTCGCTGTTATCAACAAAATGGTGTACTTATGATGGTCAGTTTTCTTCTAATGCTGCTTAGTGCTCAAGAACCAATAGTTTACAGCCACAAGAATTTCTAGGGCAAGGACAAATAAATTTTGTTATTAAGAGAAAACAAAGGAAAAAAGAAAATAATTTGCCTAAAGGTTCCCAGGAAGTACTTGGCAGTGCCAGGCTTTTGGTCTCATGACTTACTTGCACAGCTCTGTGTGGAGGCAAATGTCTCTTTTCTCAGGGATGTTGAGTCCAACATCATTCCTGCTCGGTGGAAAAAGTCCAAATCATATCAATTCATATTTAATTTTATAACTTGGCTTAGTTCATGATAAGGCACTAAGTAACAAAAATTCTCATTTTTGTACTATTCAAATTTGTACTAAAAAGCTGAATCAAACTTTATATTTAATATGAAGTGTGGGTAAATGACTACATTTATATACATCAGTTTCCAAACGTTTATAAGAAGATACTATATACTGATAACCTCTATCACTAAGTAATGCTACGTATACTACTTAGGACGTTCACTGCTGATGGTGCAGTAATTTGGAATTGTTATTTCTTCCCTAGTTTCCCAATAATTTAGTATAAATGACAAGAAAACCATTACACTTCAGTTCTGTTTCTCAATCCTTTCCCAGTAATGAAAGCCTCCCTCTGAAGAGCTGGTGGTGTCAGATATTAGGGAGTTAAGCCATGCATCCTTGCTTTAAAATTGTTAATGTCTATCTCATCTGCTCTCTCCTATCATCTTCAATTTGTCAACAGAATGTAGTAATATGTTTGATTCATTAGAGGTGGAAAAAGGATGGTGAAAGCAAGGAAATATGCCAGATATCAGTCAGTGAAACCCCACAAGTATTAAGTCACCTCAGTTTGTTTGTCTAGTAAAAGCTGGCCTCTTGTTGGGTGAACTGAGGCCAGCTTGATACACCACCAGAATGTGAGTCTGGAACTGACACTGAATTCGCAGATGTGCATAAGAGAAGTCCCTCGAGTTTTAAAATAATTGTCTTAGAGGGAGGCAGGAAGAATTTAAACAGTGTTGTTAAGTAGACTGAAATTAATCAGTTACCATCATTACTACTGAAACTAGCCTCAGTTTGACATCATGTTGATTTTCTAATTATTTTGTATAAATAAAGATTAAATTAGTATTTTCAACTCACTGAAAATACACAAATCTGGGAATTTTCTGAACAATCTGCTTGCTTATAAACAACAAAAGGAAGTGATATCATACATGAGACTAATAGTTGAGGAGTGAAGTTTTTATGTGCGCAAAAATTTCAATATTAGAGCTTTCAGGGGAAAATCAGATATAAACTCTGTATGAAAAACAGCATGAGTTACAGTAAAGAATGATGAAAATATCAAGCATATATGGAAAAGCGCAAGCCTGTAAGCATATGCTTTGCCCATAGAAAAAGCTCTGGAACTGTACATTTGGCCTTTTGGAAGTGATCATAAAAACGATGCTGAGTTTAAAAAAAAAAAAACAAGAGGGAAAAAAGAAGAGGACAATGTCTCTTTTTTGCCTCTTTGTTTATGCAGGCTGTCATCCAAAGCTGTCAAAGAAGCAAGCCCTCTTAGGAGAACTTTTCCAGGTGTTTTCTGTCTAGTGGAAGTCTGCATACAGGCTGATTCAGAGGTGCAGTGAGTACCATTGAATTACCAATGGTCAAATTCATTTATGCTTCTTCTCTCTGGTATTTGGTTGAGTCACAGAGAATCTTTTGGGTCATTTAGATTCATGTCTGCCCTTCTGATGGGTGTGATGTACTTTACATGTCAACACAGACTAACTTATCTGGCTCATAATTTCTTTCTTGGAATGCAAAACTTAAAATAGATGCCATTTAATACTTGGCTTTCAGTTAAAGACCCGTCTGCTGATGCCTGATGGAAACATTTTTGAACACTCCATTTAGAGATAATTTTGCTCATATGTTGTAGATTTCTTCTATTCCTCTTCCTCCAGCTTAAATCAACGGAAGAAAAAAAAAAAAGGATTTTGAATGATTATGATTTCAGCTTTTCATTAGTGGTTCTAGAATGCCATAACTTCCAAAGCAATTGATGATGCTGTCACAAACAGAAAATTGCAACTTAGTTTTTAAAAGCAGTGAACATTTTGGTCTCAGCTTCTTTAAGGTTTTTAATACAAACTCTAGTTTTATACCTGACACAAATGATAATAGCTTTTGCCTATGTAAGTCTTGAAAATGAACTAATGCTCAGTTTGTGATACTTTAAAGCAACCTTATTCTCAGAAATAAGTGTTCAGCACTTGGTGAAGGACTGGCCTTGCTGCATAGTCTCCAATTGGGCACTTGTGGAAAGCCAAATATTCAAAATCACTGTCTCCTTTGAAAATACTTTTTCATGAAATCACAGAATCATAGAATATGCTGAGTTGGAAGGGACCTAAAAGGATCATCAAGTCCAACTTCTGGCTCAATAAATGACCAACCAAAATTCAGTCCCTATGTCTGAGAGCGGTGTCTAAACACTCCTTGAACTTTAGTCACCTGATGTATGTGGAACTTGAAGCAGTTTAACAAATGTGCCCATAAATAGTGAATGACTGACTACAAGAAGAAAAATGGAAATCAGCTTTCCAACTCCTCAGTGATTGTTCAAATGAAAAGTAAGATATAACTAAAGTAAAGATTGTTGAAGAATTCTGTAAACATAATACTGTGTTTAACAACTGCAATCAATTTTATTATCACTGTTATCAAGACTTCAGTTAAAATGGAAAATGGTCTTGAATTATGGAGCTTAGACAACAAAGAAATAGTGTCTTCAGATTAAAAAAAAAGGTAAAAGCTATGATTAATGTGAAATCTTTGCTTCTGCAAAAATACTGCCTAAAAAATTTAGAAAGGAAGAACCATCTGCTACAAAAGAATAAAGTAGTCTAATATCAGCTAAGTAGAATACATTTATAGCATCTGGGCCTTTTCTAAAATTTCTTCTAAAAATGTCCTGTTCCGTTATTTCCAGCGCTGCCTATCATGTTGGGAAAATGTCAATGCTTTATTTGAAGTGTCTTATTAAGGACTTCGGGTATTTAACCCATGTAGTGGGAGAAACAAAACTTGTGATGCTTAAAGAATACATAGAAATGAGAAACATCTGCTAAGGGTGCATTTGCATTTGTCAGTCATCTGGTGGCCTCCTCTTGGCAACCTCAAGCTAATGTTGACTTGGTATCACATCCTTTAATCAAAATACTCCTTTTGTGTGCAACTCAAAGAGTGTTCTTCAGCCCACACAATGACTACTTGTTTGCTTCATGTTTATGAACTCCTTCAACAAGATCCCTAGAGCTTAGCCAAGGAGCTTTGGCCAACATTTTCCAAATGTCAATGCCTAAAACTTGGCATCTAATAAGAAATCTTCTTTTCAGAAGCTGAGTGTCAGAAACTTTCTAGAGACTTGAGAAAGAGTTGTTTCTCAGCATTTTGTGGTCTCATATGGATTTGAATATGTTAGTTTAGGCTCTCAGAATTTATGTATTAGGGTTAGGAACTAGATGTTATAATGCCTAGCTACAGATTTTCTATCATATGCATAAAATTAAGTTGAATTTCTTGGATATATTCACCATGACAATTATACTTTATGAACTGTAATACTCATGTATGGATAATGCTGGCCTATCTTGCAGGTATTTTTCCATCAATCTGGCTTAAGAAGAAAATATAGGTCCTAAGAAAATAATTCATACTCATATGTACCGGGACCAGATCTTCCCCAGTCAAAGAGTGCCAGAAGTTGGATGGACAGGGGCCAGTTTTGTAAGGACAGGTTTGAATTAGATATTAAATGAAATGGTGTTAAGGAACAAACTTTGCTGTTGAGCTGTTATTGCAGATGCTGGTTGGAAGGGAAGGCTTGACTTCAGATTTCATGTCTGAAGCCATCAGGACTGAAAAAGGTTTTCAGTATGAAAAAAGATGTAAAGTGCAGTTCATCTGAATGTGACTAGCTTCCGGGATTCAAGCACATTCTTTACACAGGAACATGGGATGTGAAAATGTAACACTTCATTCAAATTTCAAAGTTTGCCTATGAAAAAAAAAATAAAAAAGCAAAACCAAAGATGCAGGAAGAAACTTGCACACCGCAGAAATCTCAAAGAGGTATTGCAGTGATAGAAAACACTTGCTAATTCCTCTCCTACAAACATATGGTGTAACCTTGTGTGTGTGCATGTATTTAACCATTTCTGAAATCGCCAACCATTTGGTTCTCTATACCATGTAACATGCATACACACATACATTTTTTCCCATCTTGTATCCAAATAAAATTGAAGCAAAGGTGTTAACAAAAGTAATATGTAGATCCTCATCTCTTGGGATCAGCAGATCAGGTTACTAAATCTGTTTATGACCCTCATGTTTCAGGATGTCTGGAAATAAATCTGAAAAATATGAACGAAGTGTAACTCAAATGCGATAGTTTTTGAAAAGATAGAAGGAACAGCTTTGATTTTGGTTAAAAGCTTTATAAATTTTGATGGCACACATCTACTTCACAAACGTTACCAGTGTCAGCTCAGCAGATGGCTGCAGAGCACAGAGCACAGTAAGCTTGCTCATATGCTTACTTGTGCTTATTCTGGGGCTGGGAAGATGCTGTGTACCTACTCTGAAGGTTCCTTTTCATCAATTCCTGTGGGCCAGGTAACCTACTAGGTATCTCCCCTGTTTTTCTGGGTTATAGAGGTGGATTTACAGAACAGAAAGAGACATGTTGCACCAAGGACCTTTAAAATGCCTTGATTTGTTGCATCTCTCCCCTTCCTTTTCTCCTTTGGGCTTCATAACAACAAATACATTTGTAACATTTGTAATTATGATGTCCCTGTTTTTTAAAGAGAGAGTTTTAAGAGCATAGTTCCCCGCTTCTCTTTTTAATCTTCCCAATACTGTTTCCTGAACTGTGATTGCATTCTTGGGAAAAGCACTTGTGTATACTGTGAAAGGTGCCTGTGCCTGCCTGTTCACCGTAAGCAAAGCACTCTTTTAAAGTAGGAGTGTTGGCTGAAGGCAGAGGGGAAAAACTGGGCCCCATGAGGATGGCTTTCATATTTTATTAGAATTGTGAGGACTTAATACAAATATTTGAAAATTACAAAGCCTGAAACATGCCTGCAGTGGATGTAGATTCTTAACTACATAGGCAAAAGAGAGAAGACTGGCTTTGTGCTAAAGGGGAAGGTGCATACTGCTATAAAAAGATGATGGCAGTGTGAAGACTTCTCGGTATTGTCCTTTTTCTGTAGTCTGGCAAAACGCTGACAACCGTTTATTTCCAAAGTGGTGAACTTCAACATATTTAAGACTATTTTGTAAGGCGTTCTGTTATTCCTTTTGCTTAATCCTTAAGCTGTATGAGTGGAAGTAAATTAAAAATTGTGTAATAGAATCAGGTGTTTTAATGATAGTATATATAGTAAACTGAATGGCAAACTTTAAGATTCCTACTATCTGTATAGAAGTTTTCTGTTTGTCAAGTATTTCTTAGGCAAAAGAGCAATGATTCAATCATCATTTCCCTTGAGTAAATTTAGTACATGGTCATCTTGCCAGACAGTAGCATTACACTGGCATCCATTTTAATTTCAGTGGGATATATGAACCCTAGAAGCACCTTTTCCCTGTTTTTCTGTCAACTGGTTCATTTTATATCCAAGGTGCTTTAAGTTATCTTGCAGACTGCCATCTGTTACTAAATGGGAGTTCAGGAAGGGGAGGAAAACCAAAAGAGCAGTGGAAAGAAGTAATTCTGGCTTTAAAAAGGCAAATTATGAGATCTTTCTCCTTCCACAAATTCTGTATTTGTCTAGCATCTGACTTGTACCCAGGCAACATGTATTCCTGATGTTCTACGGTGAGGATGGGTAAAACATTTGGATCCCAAATGGTTCCTTTATCACCCAACTGGACTATCCAAACTGCTGTATGAGCAGCAAAACCAGTGAATTCTGATTTCTTCTGGATTTACATTCTTTACTTTCCTGAGGCCAAACTGAATGACTAACAGATGAATCTTCTCTCTTTTTCCCTCTGTGGTCATGTTGCCAAGTTGTCTCTACCCATTGCTTACCCACTGATTTTCAGGAACTTGTGCAAGGATAGAATGCTCTTTCAGACCTCTCAGTTTGAAACTCGTATTGCCCAGCAAGCTTCAATATTGTTTTGGGGTGGAAGGAGTAGATAAATAGACGGAGTGACAAGGAAACAGTATACTGAGATAAACTTTGCTTTCTATAAAAGATCATAAAACAAAATGCAAGCCTTGCATGCAGTACTCCTCAAGAATAACATTTTCCACAAAAGCATTACGGACTTCTTGGATAGAAAGTCCTGAAATCCATGTAAGAAGCTGAATACACTAGGAATGATATCTGGCATCAGCGAATACAGGCTCAGCCAAGATAGTGTACAAACTATCAGAGTCCTTTAGCATTTTTGGTAGGATGGTGAGGAATTACAAATCTTGCTGTTGGAAATGCGTATATACTGTTTTGAATCACACCTATGTGTAGAAACATTCCAGATCCACTTCAGAGGTGCCAAAGCTTTTGCTATCTAGCCTGGAGGGTAATGTCTTCTCACTCTTTTCTCTGAAGTACACTCTTTAGCTTGCACACACTATACAGTGATATAGCATTTTTTAAAAAACAAATTAAAAAAACCAACCAACCAAAAAAAAAAACCCAAACCCAACCCATACAGTTGTAATTAGGAAAGTGTATGTGTATCACTTATTCCTGTAAACCTTTCCACAGAATCAAAATACTTAACTTTTATGCACATGATCACTTTAACACCGCATTTAAAAGAGGGTTACTGCAATAAATCAAATGATCTGTTGGACATCTTTCCTTTTGTTTCTGCTTCAACATAAATTTCTAGCAACTTTGAAGAGGTGTCAGTATTTTACCCAAGTAAAAAATAAACTTGCAAATGTGATGGAAGCATTGAACAGCTGCTTTTTAATATATTTTAAGAAGTTACTTCAGGTAAGAATCATTTTTGTCCTTGCCCTGATACAGCCTCTACAAGGTGGGAAAGCCCATCTAGAGGTAACACAAATGACTGAAGGCATTATTTCTTCTGATAAAAGCTGAAGCCTTAACTCAAAAGCTTCAAACTGTGCGAATGGGTTTAAAATGTAAAGAATAGGAGAAGTGCAGAGATGAATGCTTGCCAGTGTGTTGCTCACTGGACTTAGCCTACGCCTTTGCTTTACAGATGAACTGGACTGTGACTTCCTCCACTGTTCTGATCCTGGCTGAAAAGTAAGGATGAGATGGAAAGTTAAAGGAAAATATTTTTTGAACACAGTAAGGAATTTTGTTTTGAAAAATAAGTTATATTTCATTACTTAGTGTGACCTCTTCTTTTTCTTTGGCGTTTATATGAGAATGTGTAATGCTTACACCTAGAAAAATAAAGACTGCAAATGCATACTCATACCAGCTGAGTTGTTAGCACTGATTATCTCCACTTCTGTCCCTATAGGTGTGTAGGGAATTACACTGTTTCACTTTCAGTTTCACACAGGGAAGCTGGTATAATGCTACCCATTTTAGGAGAGCGAATCACTGGTCTTCATTTTGTTTGCAAGAAACTCTGAGATGAGAAAAAAAATGCTAAGGGTTATTGATCAGCTACAGGCTGAAATTATATACATTCCTGTCTTCCTGGAGTCTCAACCTTTATACCCTTTCTTGGCAGAAAAATAAACTCAGTTCTTTTTTGCCTTTGTTATGGGTGTCATATCACCAAGAGCAATGACTGGCTTTCTTTAGTTGCGTGATTGAAGTCTTATCCTAAAAATGGACTAGAAGTGGTCGTGAGCAGGATGACAAACAAGTCTATTAGCTCAGATACTGTTTATTTCCTGATAGCCTACCATTATTGCATTTTTAGCCATTTATCTGTTTCTTTTCCAAGATGTGACTCACTGAAGTATGTTTCCTTGCTGCACTGCAATTTTTCTGGTACAAATCAGAAACAGAACATGTCTGAGTTTTACTTCAAACTTTATCTCATAAACATTGTGCAAAGACCGCATGTAAACACCCTAATTGAGTTAGCATTTAAACTTACCAATGATTTATCCTTTAATAAATGTAAGATCTTAGGGATGCGAATAAAGCAGACTGTTTCATGAGCAACGCAAAAGTACATCAGGGCAGAAATAAATAAATGCTAGACTTTTCTAAGGTTCATGACTGTAGAAAACCATGAATGGCATCCCATCAAAGGAACTGGAAGGCGTTATCCCATCTGTACCTATTGCATTATTAAGAAGCTTCCATCTCTCAAGGAGCACTTGTGGTGGGATCTGCACTTTTGTCTTTTTGACTACATTTGTAACAAGAAATTATCTGAGTATCTGGTAACAGAGTATTTTGTTTTAAATACAAGAAGACTTGTCCTTGCTTTCCAAGGTGGGTTTTAATGTTGACAGGTTTGTAAAGCACATCGGCAAAAGAGGAGAACTGAAGGAGCAGAACTAGAAGATCTAGTTTAGATCTAGTTTAGATCTAGTTTAGAATATAAAGCCTTTCAGTTCAGAGGCTACCTTCTTGTTATACGTATTTAGAGTACTACAAATAAGTCCTGATCCATGATTGAAGAGTCCAGAATTACTGGTTTCGAAATATTTCCTAGAATTCTACTTATTAAACAGTCTCCTTCATGGAATACAGAGAATGTGTGTATATGCATATGAAGTATGCATGCCTCTTCTATTGCCTGTGATAGTTTCTTTTCCTATCTTGTCTTACATTCAGCAGTGGAGGCAGGAAGACTGAAAGATAGCCTTGTTCTCTTTATGAAGAGTTTTTATTTCTACATTTGGTCTGGCAAGGAAGTGACTTAAAGCAAAAATGTGTTGGCAAGTCTAGTGACCTGTGAAATCAGTCAGAGATCTGATAAATCAGCTAAGGAATTAATGGGAGGAAATAAATTACAAAATAATAAAGCCTTCTTGTTGATGATTTTGATGTGTTTCTTACTGCACTGGATTCTTTCCATGATATGCTTGTAAGAAAAGCAGAAACTTAGTTCCTCTACCAAACCAATAAAATAAATGTGGACTGTAACAGAAGAATTTACACATAGTTCAGAGAAAGCATTGCATTTGAAATGCTCAGCAGACCTTACCATAGGGAGGTTGTTCCAAGAAGCCATATATTTTATCTACAAAATACATGACAACTATATATATAATTTTGACATGTAATTTTATGAGAAATCCAAGATAGTTAAAAAGAAAAAAAGGACAATAGATGACAATTTATTACTGTGACAAGACATTTGAAAGAGACTAGGAAGACATTCTTCACTCAGGGGGCAGTGAGGCATTGTCACAGGCTGCCCAGAGAAGTTGTAGATGCTACATACCTGGAGGACTTCAAGGCCAGGCTTGTTGAGGTTTTGGACAGCCTGATCTAGTGGTTGGCAACCATGCCCACAACAGAGGGTTGGAACTAGATGATCTCCCAGCCCAAGCCATTCTATGATTCTATGAGTTAAGCTTTATGCTTCTACTCATTTTTTCTCTTTAGTTAGTAGGTATCTCAAAACGTTCTTAAAGAAGAGAAAGCAATCTGCCTAGAAAATAGTCCTTCTGTTGAACAATCTGGTAGAGTGCCCATATCAGAAAACACAAAGAGAGAGACAGAGTATTATTATTAGCCCTTCTAGGGTCTGAAGAAATTACTTTCTTCTGCAGAAACAGATTGTGTCGTGCTAAATACTACAACTCACATTAAAATAATTGGACAATATTACTACATATTGCATGAGCTTTGGTGAATTAAAGGAGATACAGAATTGAGGTCCCTTTTCTACATGTCAAAAAAGCTGCCATGTTTTCTTTCCCCCTTTATTTTGGAGAAACTCAGGAACATGAGCAGGGAGGGGAGCAGAAGTGGAAGCAAAGGACTCACTTGTGGGACTGTGTATTTATTTTAGCAGTTGTTATGCAGCTGGCATAGATTAAGCATCAGACATGACAGAGGAGAGGCTGGATGTTATCAGTGACTAACACCATGTTAGCTTTGCAGGGAGTTAAAACTTCACAGACATTTCTTGTTGGAGAACTTGGTTGTGACCTCCACAATCATAATTTGTCCTCTGTCCCTCACAGATGGGTGCTATCATCCGTCGTTTTACACCAAAAGGTCTGTGCTGCTGTGTACAGAGCTGGGCAAGCTGTGGTTTCAGAAATGTTACTGTAATACCAGAGGAAGCACTTTGCCTTGAACCAGTGCACCAGTGCACAGACAATGAGTTTCTGTCAGCATTCATAGCTCTTCCTGTCTGCCATGCACTGCATTTCCAGCGAGTTGCCCTCCATGATGTGAAGCCACTAACCAGAGCTGGGATGAGGCAGCAGCTGAGAGACAAACTGTATGGAATAGCAAATGAAGCTGAAATGGAAATGGTTTATGTCAAGCTGGCTTCTGTTGGCATGCAGGCTAACAACTGCTGAGCCGCAGAGGTTTTCAGATGTCATGTTGAATGTAAACCCCTCAAGGCTTATTAAAGAAGGTGGTTTTCACACATGTGAATATAGAGCCATGAAGTTCCTGAAGTTAAAAGGCAAGTGTTCTGGCTGATGAATAGGGATTCTTCTTCTGTCTGGAAAGGGAATGAAACAGAGCGTAATCTGGCTCTGCAGTGGGTCTTTCCAAGAACAACATAATTGCGTTATAGAGAAGTTACTGTAGACATTACAAAATTAAAAAGCTAATTACACTTTGCTGTATTTACACAATTGCATCCTCTTCACTGGACTGTTTCAAGGTGACGTTATCAATGAGATTCAAAACTATGCCTAAGGTACCTGTTGTGCTTACTCATGGGAATTTGGACTTAGGAAACTTTCTCTTCCTCTGCTTTTATCAAAGCAGTACCACAGGCTGTGGAATTATCTGCCCTGACTAGAAGAACTACCCCTCTCTGGAACAATGAAGTAAAAACAGGAAATGTAACACAAGAAAATATTCTTTCCTTGTTGTAGGAGGAAAACAGCTTGGCTCAATAAAAGGACTCGAATTGGTTAGGTTAATGTTACTCATCCACAACCCTGGTTTTTCTTTCCAAATTCTTTGATTGTGGTGTATTGGGGGTGTGTGTGTTTGGGGTCTGGGGGTTGTTGCTTTTTCTTTTTTCTTTTTCTTTAATTTGTGTGAGTGTAAGGGTCTAGATCTAGGAACAAGAAGCGTCTACTTTTTTTTTGAGTGAAAGTGATGCAAATGCCCCCAGAAATGACCTCTTCTCCCAGTTTAATGCACTTTGCACAAGTTCTAACAAGTATCTGACCATTCTGGTGTTTATAGAGGGTAGAAAGTCACAAATCTGACTTCTCTCTCTCTCTCTCTCCCCCCCCTTCCCACTCTGAATCTTGAGGCACACTGTGGTTCTATTAAGTTTCCTGTTTGACTGTGTGTTTAACAGAATTAGTAAGAAGTATCACAGAAGGTAAGTTACATGTATTGCTCTAATGAAGAAGGTATTCTTTTTACATATATATTACTTTTGCCAGTTGCTTGACTGTTGGTTCAACAGAAATTTTTTTTCTTTTAAGCTTAGGACAAAACACTGCTGATAGAGAATACTGGGTAGATCCTAAAGACCCTGAGGTAACACTGTGTCATCTATACTTGGAAACTAACCTGTACCCTAATAGGGCTCGCCCAAAGTTTAACCCCATCTATAAACAGCTTTCAAGAGAAGTATATGGTCGACCTTCACTTGGCTGGTTGTCAGTGCATAGATTTAAATTTAAAATGTAATATAGGCTGCCTTATCATTTGTTGTCAGAAATGCTTCGTGGAATGGATGAAGCTTGCTCTCTCACTGAAATGGGACAGGTGTTCTAGTGCTTTTTCAGACACACGCTTTTCACTGTTCAATGGAAAAGGGGTCTCTCCCACTGAAAGAAAAGTCTAAACTTACTAAGCAGGGAGCCACAATGTGCCCTAAGGGTCTCCTCGGCCTGTCCCCAGGGAATGTGCTGAGGCAGTTTGGAGGAAGTAATGCTCCACTGTTGCCCTTCTATTTGTAATCAGTATAAATGTGTCAAAAGAGAGGACAAATCCAAGAACATTTCTATTCGTTCAAGGAGGTGGACACATTTACAATCAAATTCTTCTGTTTTTTCTTTTATATTTGCCCTGTCTTTTGAATTAGGTAATGGAAACTTAATTCTTCTATTGTGCAAATTATTTTGCATGACCAACAACTAAGTCCACCTGTTCAAATTTGAACAAGAAGATATTTCACATTTGTTGTTCTTCTAAGAAAATATCCCTGATTTCTCTGGCTAGGCTTCTAGAAGGCAAAATTAAACTTGTTGCTCGGGAATGACATTTATCATGACCTATACTACAGTGTTTTCATCAAGGTAGCAGGCTTGGACTGCTTATGTTAGAAGGCTGTGTAACTCAAGCTGACAATGTTAACAAGAAAACACTTCCGTTCAGCAAATCACTGTTAAATTCCTGCTTTGACCTGACTCTTAAAATGTCTGAAAATAAGCAGGCCGTCTTTGGCCTGTAGTTCCTTGTGAGCCACAGCTTTTGTGTGAACTACAGATGGAACTCTTAATAAATGCACATGAAGATTCTTAGCTTGCAAACAGGCTGCTGATGGTAGTATGTCTTTTCTCTGACAACAGAACTCTCTGAGATGAGTAATCATTAGCTACGGCATCTATATCATGATTGTAATTGTTGCATGTGAATGTTTTACATGTATTTGATGCTGTCCTGAGTACATTCATACAGCACAGATAGCTGACTGTATTCTGACCCCACTGGACCAAGAACATCTATTTTTCTACTCTTTCTTCAGGTCGCTTATTTAAAAGAACAAATCACAGGTTACATGGTATGTGAACTTACATCTCAGAATGGGACTCACTTCCAGCAGTCCTAACCTGATCTGACATGATCAAGCTTTGGGTTTATCAAGTATCCTCCCTCAAGTTTAAACTGAAGAATATTGCATTAAAGATACTGAAAGGTGCTGAAGGAGTTTCCAGATGTGTTCTTCCCATTTGGCAGTAAACAAAAGGAGACTACAGGAATGTTCTCCTACAATTATTTGTGATGGTGCTCCATAATTGGAACATCATTTTTGGGAAACATTTATCCCCGTTGGCAAAGTATCCCCTCTGGATTCCTGAAGGGTGATGGCCCCAAGGAGGAAGGATGGTTCTTTACTGGAAGAAGAGATAAGAAGGGAAAAATGAAGGAACAGGGAATGCTTGGCTAAACACAGAGGGAAAAGCCTCCCTGGTAGTGTGCAGCATCTGTCCAAAGGAAATGCTGGAATCTCCCTTTCCAAGGGACTTCAGACAGCAACAACCTAAGCACTAGAATATGTACTGCAGAGAACAATATTGCATTGGCAGGGAAATGGGTTGGATGATCTAATTATTTTCCATCTTTAACGTGTCTGAGAATAATCCAGATCTGTGTAGATGCTTTTTTTTTTTCTTCTACTTATTTCAAAAATATTGTAAACTGGGAATTATTTCTTTTAAAAGATAATTATTTTTGATCCATCAGTCCAAGGCTCATTCAATCCTAACCTTTCATGTGACTTACTCTACTTTCCAGATCTGCTGGTGTAGTATCAAGCTGGTTTCTGCAACAGGTACCTGTAGCCTACCTACAGAGTTCTGGGGACAGTAAGACTTTGAAACTGAAGTCTCAGTCTGAACTGAGTCTGAATTACTTCTACTTACTGCATTCATGACATAAACAGATCTGTTCCTTGCTTGTTGTGATCTGTACATTAAATAATAGATTTTTAAAGGTAACTGTGCTGATACTGCCAAGTCTTAGGTGGTAAAGATTTAATAGAAATTCAGATCCTGTGGAAACTATGGGTTTCATTTTTAAATAAAGCAGGGACCAACACTTGGAAAATATCAGTCTAATGGCTTGAACAACAGTAGATAACTACCAAAATCATTTTATCCTATGACTCAGGAGACAGTTTTATGATTTCCTACATTTGAAAGACCAGAACTGCCAATACTCTGATATGTCAGTTGGTGGGTTTGTGTTGTTTGCAATCAGTCGCGAACAAGAAGACCTCAATGAATTTGAGAGAAATAGCACAGACAGGCTCCTGCTATGAAGGCTTGGCATTTTTTTGATGGTCCTGCTGTCGTGTCCCAGACAACAGTTGTTGGAGCTCTGCCAAAAGCAGAAGACGGGCTGATTATAATGCACGTGAAATCATATTATCCTGATGAGTGAGTGTGATTTTGACTCATTTTGTCCTGTTCTTAACTTTCACAACTTATTGTAAATGGCAACATAGGATGTCTATAGAAGTTGTGTCCAAAGAAGTGCAATTCAAATACATTCTCAAGAAAATCCCGTACAACTGAAGTCCCAAGAGATGGTGACCAGCTATCTACATGTCCTCATTAATGGGAAGGCTAATTGGTTGTTCCCTGTTTTTGTGGATATTTTACCAATTTCCTGGAAATATTTACATCTTTTGCAAGAAGCAGTAAGTTCACAAAAAGTAACTGCTGTTCAATATCCCGTTACTATATTTAGCATACAGGAAAGTTGCTGATTTGCCTGGCCTTTAAACAAGATTTTTTTTTTTAAGTGAAATGCATAATTCATCATAAATATTAATTTTCTAGAAAATGCTGACACATTCTCCACAGACCAATGCAAAGGGCATCTCTGATTTCAAAAGGGTAGAATGTTTCAAGGCGATGCACATTGGCTTGTCATAATGAAAAAAAAAATCAGTTTGAAAATCAAAAGAAGTTAGAGTGGGAAGTATCTGACTTTTTTGTTTATTCTTTTGTAAACTTGTGCAGTGTCTTTTACATAATTTCCACATGAAGTGTGTGTAGTGGAATTATACTGGTAAGACTCAGAGGAAATAAATACATTACCTGAGTATGGTATTTGAGAAGAATAAAACTGTAGCTTCTGTTCAAGCCAAATCATTTGGCTGACATGTAAGTGATCCAAAATTGCTGTGGAATGTGAAGATCACAGGAAAGTGACTTTTCACTGGTACTTCTGCAGAATTTAAATGTCTTCAATACGTTACTGCTTTTCTCCTTCACTCCCTCATTGTGACAGATTTTTCCTAAAGTAAGGTCAGTAAGTGAATATGTCTATACGGATTTGAGCTGATATGAGCAGGGTTTATTTAAAGGCAAGCATATACCCCCGTATGGTCTTTCGCTGACTTAATTCTCATTCATTTAATAAGAGAACAGAAGCACAGAGGGTATTTTTGCTGAATGTTTTTAGTGCTATGCCATTCACTACAAGATTTATGATAATTCAGTCTTGTGAAAAGGCTTCATCTTTCCTACCTCTTATTCCTATAGAAAAAAATACAGCATAGATTGTATTGTTTCAATATTGTCTTTGATGTCACTTTGATGTTTCATTGTGCCTCTCCCCAAAACCATTTTTTATGTGTTATCACGTGTACAGGCACATGTGTACATTTCCATAAAGGATTCAGCTTAACAAATCAAAGGTTAAATATCAGCAGATAGTTAGTTCTGTCCCATTTTAAAAGAATTCAAATGAAAGATTCATGCCAACGACAGTGATTCCACTGGCTGAAGTATGCATGGCTGTTTTGGATCAGGATCATGGGACATGTAAACAGTTCAGGTAGACAATGTAAATGTCTCCTGCAAATTAGTAGTAATATTGCAAGTTCTTTATGGCAGAAATCATGTAGCTCTATCTTTGTATTCAGTGAGTATTAGTAAACAGCCTTCAGCATGTCATTACTCTACAAACTATCTTCTGTTTACCACCCTAACTCCAATGTTAAAGGGTGTGCTTGTAAATGTGTTTTGTCAAATGGGAAACTAAGGCATATAGAAAGAACTTATAAGACTTACACCAACTGTGGGTGGCCTGACTGCAGCTCAGGGGAAGTTAAGTGCCCAAATAAAATGGATACAGATCCTATATCCAAGTCCTGTATTGAAATGTAGACTCTGTCACATGTGTTAATACCCCAGAAATGTCTTATCTTCCTTAGTGAGTAATTTCAGGAATAGCTCAGCATAAAAGCAAAATATCAGTACTAATTTCCATTCAGAAGAAAGAAACAGTGTTAACAAACACATCCATCTAAGTGCCTACCTGTAATATTTCTCTTCCAAATTGGAGATATTACAGTGAATTATAGACTCTCACAGATGCAGTTAATGCTGAAAGCCAGGTACTTTTGCTATAGTCACGAAAGTGCTGATACCTTTGAGAACCTCTTATGGAGAACTTGAGTTAGTCATAACACAAAATAAGCCTGTTGTGATGTCCATACTAGAGTTCATGGTGCTGCTGAGCAATATGAAAAAATAAGAATTTAGTTAGTTCCTGCTACACTGAAACTGTCACAGAGCACTCAAAATGAGAGCTTTCAGCAATAACATGGTATGTTCTTAATTGAGTCAAATTTACTGATACAGGGGACAATCAAAAGAAGGAATGCAAAGCTTACAGCTCTCCTTATGAGCTTGGCAAAATCTATACATCAATATCTGGTTGTGTTCCGCAATTACTCCTTTGAAAACATTCTTTATGTTTTTAGAACACACAAATGAAAACTATAACTGAGACTTCATACTTCTCTCCAGTATACCATAACTTCCATGATTCAATTATTTATGTATTTATTTTACATTTCTTAAAATATCTCTATTTTAAATAGATACAGCTGAGAAAAATATTGTTTTTAGAGCAAGGATGGCTAAAGAAATGAATAGCTAATAAAAATGCCAAGTGCTAATTCCTCTCTCAGATTTAGGATTAATAAATCACACCTGAAAGAGCTGACTAGAGGAAATAAATTGCTGAGTCAGTTTCAGTGGGATTTAATATTTGTCTAAATCATCTAAGAGTGTAAAACAAAAAGTCTGACAGGTTTGGGTTGGGGAGAATTCTTCTTTTGAATTGGAAATACTTCAAATTTTTCTTAATTTTTTTCTACTTTTGTCCAGCAAGAGTTGAAATATACTGAAGCACATCAATAAGAAAAACACCTCATTTGGTCTCTACATATAGAAGTTCTAAAATCTATGGCTGGTCACAAAAATTAAAATGTTTTTGAAAGAAATTATAACAAAAAAAAAAGTGAGTTTTTAAAAGTGATTATTTTGAGTAACCCAGTAATTAAACCTCTAAATGTGGACATCTGATAAAAAGAGGGAAGGTTTTATTTGTCTAAAAAATAAAAATGATCTTTGATGCTAGCTTCACTCTATAAAGCAGTAGTCTTTGAGCTGTTTCAAGTGAAGTGCTTGAACCTCCAAGCATTTTGGAAAGTCTTATTTACCTTCCTTCTTCCTGCATAGAAATGTTTTCCTATTGAGGATGTGATTTCAAGCACACAGAACTGACAGACTATTTGGATATAGATTCAAACCCTTTACGAACTGTTTACCCTAAAGAACCTTCCTTAAAATATCTATGGTTACCAAAACAAGGTTCTTGGTATGTATGCATATGAAATATGTAATAGAAATGAGCTCTTTCTCCAAGTCAGAAAAAGGACTGCACAGAGAAACTTCGCCAGATGACACCAGGTCGTTAAGTGCTTTGTGAGAAAACTCTTGGCCTCCTTTCCTTACTGTTGAAACTTGCTTTCCACTTCAGTGAGGCCAACATTTCACTCATAGATGATGCCCTGGAGATTATCAAGAACATTAAGAAACATTTCCCATCACCTCTGATTAATTATACAGAGTAACAAGTTATCCCTTGAGCAACTAGTGTCTCAGCTATAGATGAAATTTGCTGTGTGAATTTTAATCCAATGCAAAGTCTGCAACCAGCAGGATAACTTTATCATTACAACAGCCACTGCTGGGCAGTAAAGCAGTTCAGCAAAAATCAACTGAGACTCCGGTTCGCAATGATTTATCCAAAACATTGGTACCAGTTTGGACTGCACTGAATAAGCACACAACTTAGTATCTGCTAGCAGATTTGAAAGTCGTCATCCAATTGTAGGATTATAAAGCATACTCGCTAAAACGAATTGATTTCCATTATGGAGGTGTATGTAAATAAGTTAGTAAATGCACACCTATGTAGCATTGTCCAATTCTAGATTCTTCCAGGTATTGACATCCAGGCCTTGGGTAAAATGATCCCATACATTCATGAAAAATGAACGTGTTCTTCTGCAGAGTTCTCTGAGAGTTTTAGCTCCCTATGCTATAAAGAACTCAAACTTTTACCACCCTGTGTTCATGCTGGCAGCCTGTTAGCAAAAAGCAAGAATAATTGTCATTACTCTCTAATACAGTAATGCTAAGAACTTTTAAGGTTAACGACTCAAGTGTACTTGGGGGTTGGGGGAAGGAGGTAAGGGGAGGGAAGAAACACCCTAAAAAGGCTTTAATAGGAACTAATCTCATGCATCAGAGTTATTTGTAGAGGAACTCGGGGAACTACATTGGCAAGAATGTGGAATGTCTCAGTAAAAATCTCAAATCCCTTCTATAGTACAAATACTGTTCTTTTTTTTTTTTTTTTACTGTTTGACCATTCCTATTTATATTTTCCTAGAAGTTAATGCGTTTAAAGCATTTTCTACTCAGTGAGATAGCCAATTATCCAAAATATTGTTTTTCTTATTTAAAAAAATAAAAGCCAAATACAAGTACCTTCTCATAATCATTATGTTACAACATTTGATTATCTTGTGAATATCTTGGTTCACCTCTGGTTAGTACACTGGAAATGACTCGTGAAAGTTGGATCAATTGGTAGATTTGAGATATGAGTCCTCCTTTGGTTGAGACAATAAAACCTTTCCCAGCACACCATCCTTCACTTCTTGCATCAGAAACAACTGTGTGAAAAGAATGGCACTGGTTTAACTGCACAGATTAAAAATAATTTAAGATATATTTTTGTTTTGCTCACTCACACATCTCAGTGTGTATATCTTGAATTGAACCTTTTATTTTCCTGTATTCTTTTTTGTGCAGAATGTGAGTTTGAGAGAGCTGAAAAATTGGAGACACAAATGTTTCTTACAAATAAATCTGCAACGTTTAAAAATGTTGTGCATGGACTCGCCTGTAGTTCTCCAAGAAGTGCTCAGTGATAGGGAAGAGTAATTCATCTGACTTTGTGGATAGGTAAACATAAAAGTGGAAAAGATTAGTAAGATAAGGCATTAGGATAAAGAGAGTTGGCCCTGATCTCTGACATAAAAAAAAAAGGAAAAGGGGGTGGGGAGTGGGGAATTAAAAAAAAAAAAAAAAAGGAAAGAAAGAAAGAAAGAAAAAAAAAGTTATAAAACCTACAGGATTACTACTTGAGTTTATCCAGGGAGAAGTTTTGATGATTCATAAGTGTCTCCTGAGCTGCTAGTCTTCTCAGTCTGTTCACCGTGCACACAGTGCTCCCCGCCACCTGTTGTTAATTATAACATCCTATAAATCTAATGTTAGAAGACTAGCAGTGAGACGCATTGCCTGCACTGGCTTAGTGGATGCTCTAGGAAAGAAATAATTTTTCAGGAGTTTATTCCTGGATGAGCTTCTGCAAACCTGGCATTGTCACGTATTGATATTTCTATTAAGAAAAACACAAGTGGATGCCTTTAAACAAATAACGTCCTGGCTTTATATAAGCATTGTGGTTTCAAGCACCATATAAACAAACACTCTGATGGGAAGCTGTCATTTCATAAATCAATACAGCTTGCTTGGTAATAAATATTTTTCTTAGAAACCACATTATTCTCTCTTCCATGGGTCATATGACTGTGCAGTTCCTGCATTTTTTTACTTTACTGGAGCAACAAAGAAACGTGGGAAATAACTCAGCATTGTGAAATCATTCAGCTTAGCAGAACCTATGCTGTAGTTAGAACAAGTTTAAAATGTCTCACTGATTCTATGATTCTATGATTCCAGGCATAGGTGGCCAAATTCTTCCCTTTTGCAGGTAGCCACAACTCAGCTGAACTGCGTGGTGCCACCAAAGCATTTAGCTTTGGCTTGTGCCTGCAGTTTTGCAAAGAGAGGTGAACAATCTTTCCATCTCACAGGATGGGAACTAACTTCTTGTGTGTATGGCCTTTGAATACTTAAATAATAATGCTTAAATAAAGATTTCCTTGAATCATTGCTGTTGACTGCTTCTATGTTGGCTGCCACTCAGATAACTTCCACTTATATTGGTAAATAAACCTTTGTAGTCAGCAGCAAAAAGAAACCCAGATTAAAAAAAAAAACAAAAGACAAAGGTTTATATTCTGCTGTCTGTGACAGGCTGGCTCTAAATGCAAGTTCTATTAACACATAGGCACACAGGTAACATTATGAGAAGCTTCCTATTGCGTTTGAACAGATGTAATCATGCATGTGGAGTAACTTGCCTCTCTATTGGCATTACCAAAGCCTGTAAGTTGGTCTAAAATATTTAGAATCAAATTCACTAAAAGCATATATGATTTGGTACATAAATACATAGAAGCATGCAAATGCATATATTTTGCCTAAAGAAAATGAGCAGTAAATACTTCTCCCATATATAATACTGCCCAGTATAAAGTCCTTCAGGGTTTCTACTGTGTGGTAAGTCATAAAAATTAATAAAATCTGAAAATGCATCTTGTTTTACCTGGATGCTTTTACAAATTGCTATGAATACTGAAATGGGTGTATTCTGTGCTATGTGAGAAAGAATACAGAGCTTCAATGGATCACTGGCTCTGCTAGCTAGTAAAAATATGATTTTGATTATTCTTAAAACTCCCAATTCAACCTATTTTGAATAAGTTAAGCTATACTGTCTTTTACAGTTTGCATGACATTATGTGAATTCTAGTTCAATTGAGATCCATGGTAAAGTACAGTGGACTTCCACAAAAAGAAGAACTATTGCAGCTAGCCTTGAGTGGAAGCTGAAAAGCAACGTAAGGAATATTAATAACAGAAAAGCAATGAAAAGAGAGTTCTGGTTTTAGGCAAAAAATTTGTCGGTGATTCAAAATGATGGTTTAGGAGACAGATAAAACAAAAAATTGCTGCAAGTATACAGGAAATATGAATCCTTGGAAGACAATTCAGAGTACAGTTTGTTTAACAGGCAGGCTTTAAATGACCTCAAAAAATTATGTGCCACGTTGGTTACTACCCTGTAATAGAATTTCATTGCTTTGAAAGCAAATGTGAGCCTGAGGCAACTTTGTTAGAGATACTAATAGGAATCTCCCTATGCACCTACATATGTGTTTTTCCCTTTTTTCTGTACCAGTGTTTATACAGTATTACATTTATTTGAACATTACCTAAAACAATTAACAATAAACTAGTAGTATTTTTTCTTTCTTTTTTTTTCTTTTCAGATTATCAGAATTCAGCTACATTTGTGTGCGTTTCTAGAAACTTTTTTTTTTCAACTGGGGGGAGGGAAAGAAGCTACAAACTACATATTACATTGCAAAAGATGCACATTTCTACTAGGGCAACAGAGAGAATGCTGCCAGTGTCTTGACCACTGATGTATGAGGAAAGGAGGGGAACACTGAAGCTGTGTGAGGGTATAAATCTTTTGGAAAGTATCTGCTGTGTACCCTAGTTCCAAGACTAATTTCATCTCTGCATTCTTAGACAAGATTCAACAGAAGCCACCTCCTATTTATGGAATACAGTTTAGTGAACTGATGCCTTCTAGCCTGTGCCCTAAGCTGCATGTTCCTGTTCCTGACCTTGACCACATCGGTCCCACACTGCACGACTGTGTCCTTGAGAGGAAACATGATGCTGCTGGCCAGGACTAGTAAGCTTTCATGAATGCAGTTTTTCATGCTGAGTGAATAATATTTATAAAACAACATAAAGTAGGAACATCCACCCCAGTAAGCAGAACCTTATCTCAGTGTACAAGTGCCTGAGAAGCAGATGATCTCTTTTCCTCAAAGAATACCCTGACAGATGACTTTGGACATGGAAGAGTTTTCTCCTCATCTGTCTCAGGACTGATATTTTCATGAAGCTTTTTCCTTTGTCTCAGAACTCCTGACAAGACTGATTCTTTTTAAAGACAATAATTTTGTCTTAAATTTTGTCTCCAAACTCAAATCCATGTGCTCATAATACACTGTTGCTAAATCTGTAAAAACAGATGGGGCTTAAATTTGCCTGGTATTGAAGAGTCAGTGTTTCAGTCTTTTGGGTCAACTGATGCTGTACTTCACAGCAAATTGTTCTCCCAAGAAGAACTGTTATTGGTAGGGAACTGAAGACTTCTGTAATGCTTAAAAACAAGTTGTTAGGAAGAAAATTACCTTGGCTTAATAGGAGAGTACTTCACTGAAGCTGTTCTGGTATCGAGACTTGACATCCGGTAATGAAGAGAACATAATAGTGCGGAGTATCAAATGGGAAGAGCTCTGACTGTCTGCACTTTCTTCTGTTTCTGGAAAGGAATGAAAGAATGCATGTATGTTAATAATCCTCAAAATATTCAGAACATCAGAGAAATATTTTTTACTGTAGTAGAATAAATAAACTACAGAAAGTTTATTTTATTTTTCTATTTTAATTTTTTTTAAGTAATCAAAGGTTAAACAGGAGACAGCAGAGAAAATTGTGTTTAAAACTGTTGCTCAGGTTACAAAGACACCATGAAAGGCTCACATTTTCTTTTATTTCATTTTTATGAGTTAAATTTGTCTGCATTCCCACATGATGCTTGTGTGTAGCTCTAATTCACAGCAAGCTGTAAGTTATTTTCTCTTTGGACTACTTTGTATACTACAAATAATAACTATTCAAAGATTTGAAGAAGTGAAAGCTGGAAAAATGAAGGTGATAACTGAAATCCTTCACTGTAGAGTGATACAAAACCAGCAACAGAAAGCAACAAATCGCATCAACCAAACCCTAAAACCTAAGATTTTTTTTTCTCCCCCCTCATAAACGAGTAACAGTCGACAGTTCTGGAATGTGCGCTCCTCTCCCATGAAAACATTTTTCCGCTCTGCCTTTTCCAAAAATCAAAAGTTCAAAGCTGGACTACTGCACATTATAAAAGAACAAATTTGCCATGACACTTAAAGACATGAGTCAATGTATTCAGATTTCTTGAGGCAGGAAGGAGTTATGGTTCTTGTTAAGGCAGATTTTGAAGTAAAGAAATTATTTTTGTAGTTCTATATATCTCCTTACAATTATTTATACAAATAAATATTTTACTGTAGTGTTCAAGTTTTAATTCATGCCCTGTCTGTCACTGTTATATTAATTGAGGATGCCATTTCTTCAGAAAGCAAACTATTAACATTCTTGTTATACAAATGGACATATGCAATCACAATCACTAATATTCTTAGTATTATTTAGCAAATCTATGGCAGGCTGGGAGTCTCAGCTGCTTTTCTTTACTATGAAGGGTGCTGCTTTTGCTCCTTGGAATGGCAAAACAAGATGACTAGCAAGGAAACAGAGGACAGAGACAAGATGAGGCGACTTTGGACTGTTGTGGATAAAGCAACTTTTATTTGGATTAAAAAGCATATGATTTTGTGATGTCTTAAATGTGAGGCGCATAACCCAATATATCAAGCAGCTGAATTGCTCTATGTAGTTTTTGAAGCTGTCTAGGAAACTTGGAACACCATTAGCATTTATTTGGAGCAAGTGGCTGACTCATTCGTCTGCCTTAAAAAACTCCACTTCTGTTCCTGACTGAAGCAAGACGGATATTCTAGAAGTCACTCTTGTTGTACATCAGGAGAAGTGCAGAAAGTCACGGAGCTCCTGCTAGTATTGAGCCCAGCTGTTTCCAAATGCATATTTGATTTGGAGCATGTAAAGGATGCAAACTTCTGCTTGATAGCTTTAATGTGTTCAGTTCTTTCAGGAAGATTGGCAGTGCAAAGTCCGTGGTTTGTGGCTGAGACAGGCACACATTTGGGATTGCTGGATCAAAGGTCTGGTCTAGATTTACACCTTTGACGCTGAAAGTTATGTTTGGTAGGATGGAGCCAAAACTGGATAATCTTTGAGCTTGGAGAAAGCCAATATATGAAATGATACCCAATGGTCTGGGTCCACCATCAGGATTAAATTTTCCCTTATTAATATGTAAAGATTTCTAATGCTATTCCTTAAGAACAGCAGTGCTCAGCAACTGTGGAGCAAATACGCTCAAACTGAGGGACACTTAAAATTTCTATTTTTTGAACAATATAGCCTAGATATGAGGCTATCATTTCTATAGCTACCACTCTCTTCCTGTTGCTTTTGTAAAATAACGTTAAAGAACTTCAACTGGAAGTTAAACATAGTCACAAATTCTCTTTAGCCTTTTTTTTTTTAAACCCTTCTTTTTCTCACAGAGGAACACAAAGTGGGCACAATGTAATTAACAGAGTTAAAAACAAAAAAACAAACAAAAAAAGAACACATAACTTTTTAAATGGAAAGGTTTGCTTTTTTTTTCCTTTTTTTTCTTTTTTCTTTTTTCTTTTCTTTTTTTTTTTTCTTTTGGAGGTCTGTAACAGACTGTGCCATTGAATTTATGTTGGTTATGCACAAGACTGTAGAAAATGAAGGGAAATTTTGGGAACCATATTTCTGGTAAGGATGAGTTCCATAAGCTTTTTTTCAGGTGCATACATAAAGCAATAACAACATCTAGAAGAACAAGGCTTCTGAAGAGAGGAGCATGCGTTAGATGAGATGTTGGTTGTGTGAACCGTATTTTGAGAACCTCTGCAATAAAGAGAACAAAAACAAACTCTGCTGGATAGGCAGTAAACTAATTTAATTTTTGGTCACCATGCATTAAATTATAAAAGTTCCTAAGAAGGTCATGCCAGGATATTTGTCACTAGTAGTGAGGAGCAATTAAGTGGCAATGCCTTTACAGTAAGAGAGATGGCAGACAATGACAGCCTAGAAATTATGAGCATGCTTGCTAGCTATGGGCAGATAAGAGAGAGAAGAGGAATCCCTCCCCCTTTCTCTGGAGTCAAGCATAGTCCTTGCTTGTGTGCTCCTTGGTTTGGATGCTTAGGCAATACAGGCAGTAATACCATATATGTTCTGTAACAGGCAGAACCACAGCTCAGCCAAGTTTCAGCACTGGCCACGGTTATAATTATCACACAGGGCAGATATGTAATTATCTGGCTTGTGCTTCCGACTCCCACATTATACAAGTGAGCAGGAAAGAGACTCTCACCAGAAGTTAGCAAAACTGTGTGATTTATAACATTGGTGGTAGGTGGAACGGAGGAGACTGGAACCAAGAGAGCCAAATATTTTAAGCATCTGCTACAGGCCTGTGCCAGATGCAGGATACCAGACAAGATGTGCCATTTGTCTGTTCTTGAATGGAATTTCCTATGTCCCTAATACCAAGCAAACTCTGTTTATTTATAATATAACTCCTCCTGGTTTTGGAGAGATGATATACAGCACATTTCATCTTTTCACGCTCACAATGATATTTAAACACTTGAAAAGTGATTTATTTAGCTGTATAAATTCACTTAGGCTTGGCAATTGTTTTGCTTTGTCATGGGTAAATCTGTAAAGGCTGGCAAACCCTTCAGGGAGGCTGAACTGTGTAGCTTACAGAAGCACAGCTTTCTATAATGCTGGTCTGAATTAAGAATGAGACTCGAGTTCTTTTAAGACCTGCATCAGTGGGCACCGGTTTCAAGTGACAATCTTCATGGGCACAAAAAAAAAATGCTATTCCACTTTCATATGATTATAGTTAGTAATTATTTCCCAAATAAACCAGTAGTAATTTCAAAGCAAAACTTTTTTTCTCAGGATACATCAATTCAAAACTACAGCTCTTTGTTGAAAACAAACCTATTAGTTGTAGTTTCCATTTCCTGAAGGGAATTTCTAGACAAAATTAGAGAGAAACATAACTTTCCCTAACAGTATCTCGTAAGATCAATTACTGGCAGGTTGACTACCCCAGTTTTGAGTCTCCATACTGCTTTGTTGATGCCAAAGACACAAGCCTCAAACTGCCTTTACGACCAGGTGGAAAAGCCAGTGCTAGAGCACCTGGAACTGTAAGGAAAATGCAAGAGTCCTTGGCTCCAGTATAGGCGAAGTGTAAGGTCATTCTTCATTAGTTTTCCCTAACGGTTGCACCCTTTCCTGCCAGTGTGGGTAAGCTTGCTTGCTCTGCTTAAAAGCTTACCAGGCTGGGCCTGTCAAACACAGCTGCCTTCTCTCTGAGCCATTTTTTGGTAAGTCTGCTCTAGTGACACATCTCCCAGTCCTTTTACAAGTGGACTGTGTTCTGCTCACCTTGCTGGGTTCCAGACTGAGACCTTTTCTGAACTGTTGCTGGTTTTTGAGTTTGAAGGAGATAATACCTAAGACAGACTTCTTGTCCTGGGCCCTCAATAGGCACAATGTTTTCTGATTGTTAGTTTTCTTCACACAAAAAAAAAAAAGTCCACCTCAGAAATGCTCTGGGTTCTTCCAAGGATGAAAAAATAGAATTAAAACCAAAACAGAACAACTTAAAAATAAAATAAAATAGAATAAAATAAAATAAAATAAATAAAATAAAATAAAATAAAATAAAATAAAATAAAATAAAATAAAGTAAATAAAATAAAATGAAGGAGGAAGAAAAAGTGACAAGTTCTAGTCTCAAATTTGCTGACAAATATTGAAAGCCCACAGAATAACTAATTGTAATCTACGTTCTTCCAGTGGTACTGCCTAAAACTTTCTACATTAAAACACAGGCAATTAACTGCCTGCATAAACATGATGCAAAAGCTCATCCCTTTCTACCTCAGTTTTTCTGTTTATAAATTTGAGGCTGTAAAATTTGCCTGTGGTATTGTTCTGAAGTCCAGCTTCTGATTGTAATTGTTATTACAATAATAACTGCAGCAGATGTCAGAATGAAGTGAAAGCACTGTCATTTAGCAATTAAAGTGTAGACCACAGCCATCAGTTTCTTTGCTTTGCTACAGGTGTAAGACCCCACAGAGCAGGGAACAAGCACTCACATTTGCTTCTAGATACAGTCCTTTATTAGGACAGTATCCTTACTTTTTTTTCTTTTCCTCCAGTCAAAGGTTTTTCCAGTACACGTAACTGTTCCTAGGTTCGGCTAGAAAAGATGCAGCTGCATTTTTTGGCTTACATAGCTTGAGTTCAGTCCTAAGCAACAGCTTAGTCAGAGCTGTTTTACAAAACTATTTCTCTGTAAATGTTTTCATTCAATAGTCAGCATGTGATATTTCTGCTTCCTTAAAACCATGACAGACTGAGTGCCTTATCTTCTTATTAGTAGACTGGTTAGAGACTGACTTGGGAGGTGATCTGAAAGCTTGGCCAGAGATGAGGCAGCACTTAATGAAAGCTTGACGCTGAGATGGGGTCCTGTGATACTCAGCCTAATAAGCTGATGGTGAGTGACAGCATCTCAAGTGGCCAGCCTGGAGAGGAATTTCTAATGTAGCCTTAACTCTTGGCTTTGGAGAGTGTTGTCTGCAAATGGGCTTCAGGTGAACAGAGTATAAGATGAAGGAACCAGACTACTTTTGGGTGTTTTGCATGCCTTCACATTTGGTGGTTCTCAGAACCTGGAGGCACATCCTTGCTTGAAGTTTAGGACAGTCGTAAGTGTAGCTAAATCATGCAGCCGACAGAGGCTCTTGTAAGGAGGCTGCTGCTGCTTCCCACAGAGGTATAGTCCAGCCAAGAATAGCATGTGTTTCCTCCTCTGCATCTAGCACAACTGCAGTTAAGTGGTTGCTTATGTTGAGAAATGAATGAAATATTCAATGAAAACAAGAATCTTCACTGACGCGACCACTGCTTCTCAGTAATTACACAAAATACCATTGTCTTGCCCAAGTGTGCCTGCTCTCTAAGGATAATGGAGACAGCAGAGTGTTTGGATAGCTGCTGTTTTTACTGAAGAGCAGGGAGGGTGTGCCTGAGCGAGGGCATGTTCACAAGAGTTTTATCCCAGAAAGAAATAGGTACATCTGGAAAGAGCATAATCCAGGTTGCCAGACTCTGGTGGTGCTATTAGGAATAATCCCTTCTCAGGAAGGTACCAAAATGTGGCTGTCTGGTTTGCCCACAGGTATCTGGGCATTTTTCTTGGCAGGCATGGGTACTGGCAGTTACTCAGCATTTTGATTCCTGCCCCAACTAGCGCCTATTCTTTCTTTGCTGAGGATGGAAGGATACGCCTGTGGTTAACTCACTGGCCCAGGGATTAAGCAAAGCAAGGTCTGTTCAAATTTTAGTCTGCATCCTTGGCTGGGTCACTTAAGCAAGAATTTTGAAAAGTGCTCAGCACCCACAAATGGGATCAGGTTTTTCAAAAGCTTGCTCCTTCCACTGAGGCAGTGGCCAGACGATCAAAGGAACTTCTCAGAAAATTTGGCTGCCAGTGCCATTGTGAGAACTACTGGGTGCTGAGCACTAATGAAAATCTGGTTCTCATTGAAGTGCCCTTGTAGAAACTAAGCTCTCCCACCAGCTCCCATCGTGATGGGAAGACACTTGAGAATCTGGCTTGTCCCTTGGAATGCAACACCAGCAAATTCCCCTGTGCCTCAATTCCTTCTAAAATGAGAGTGACGTTGCCAGGGTGCTCGGAAGGATAAATTCATTAATCTACTGTAGGTGATGTTCTTGGATGCTTCTGCACTCAGGAGAGGGAGGTGAAGCATTTGTAGTGTCATATCTTTCCAGACATACCAATCATCCATGTAAAAAGGAGTCTGCTAAAGGGAACAGAGCAGGATCCGGGAATCAGCTTTACTGTATGCAAGATTTAAAGGCTGTCAAGCTCAGGAGCTGCTACTCCTTATTCATCTTGAACTACTACGAGTGAGTCAGGGCTCTGACATACTAGGGGATGTAACAAATATATAAAGCGACACACCTTGAAAAACCTTTGCATCAAACAATGCAAGGCAGGCCATTTTCTTTGGAGAAAGATGTTCCGTGCAGCTGTTTGCCTCCTCCCTGCCTCTGAATACAGCAGTTTTACCATTTTCTTTCCTAACACCAGACAGAAAGTGTCTGGTGGTTCATATGGGAGTCTTGGGGTTTTCAGATTTCAACTTTAAAAGATCGGGTGCTCTCCTTATAGCCTGGATACCCACATACAGCGTTATTTTGTTTGTTTGTTTGTTTGTTTCTGGTTTTTGCACCAAAGAACCTTGACTTTGAAATGGACGCTTTCATTTTTGTTTACTCCTAAATTCACAGTGGCCTCAATTTTGCCTCCAGATGGGGGAAATGTGAAAGGCCCCATGCCACCCGCTGTGTGTGCTGGAGCGGCCCTCTCGCAGGATGCGACATTTTCTTTTGAGCAGACAGAGGAGCTACACCTCCCTCTCCTCCCCCATTTTGGCCTTCCAGCACTGTCAGCATCTGTGCGTGCTAATGCTGCCCAGATCCTCCTCTGAGGGGCACTGAGGGCTGGCACGCAGAAGCGAAGCCCCCAGGCTGTATCTCCCAAACCCAAAAAACCTCAAACACATTGTTTCCATAAACACTCCTCAGCTGACTGGGCTGCAGGGAGTTTCTGCGCTCACCAACCCTTGCCCCTCCTTTTGGGAAAGGGAAGGGCAGGCTCCACATCACTTTTTTGACCGCTGACCCCACTGCAGTGCAACAGTGGGAGACAGAAGGCATGAACACAGACAACACCATGGTCTGATCTGACTGGCAGGGGCACCTGGTCCTGCCTGCAGCCCACTGAGGGTGGGACATGCCGGTGCCGCATTCTGCTCATTAATGGCAATTAATGGTAGTGGGGACACCCTGGTGCTGAGGGTGTTGGGGGGTTAGCTGCTCATGGTATGTTGTTTTAGGCTAAAGTAGGGTTTTTGTTGTTGTTTTGGATTATTTGGTGTGTTCTGAATTTTTTGTTCATCTGCTTTTTTGAAGTGCAATCTAGCAGGTTGAATCAGTTTTGCAAGTAAACACCACCTTGAGAGTCTGGGGCTTCAGGTACGACAGTTCATGTCGTTCTGGAGGCTTCAAAGACATTTCAGAGTGGGGTGAAATACCTGTCCCCATGGTGCTGGGCAGCAGGGAGGGGAATACATGAAAAAGAGGTAGGGCTGCACCTCCCAAGACTGGCATGGGCTGTGGAGCAGCAGGCAACCTCTTCAGTCAGCCTCAGCGGGCGCTGAAAGGAGCAGCTTCTGGTCTCGTGCACATGGTCACTGTGTTCAAAGGGCCCTCATTATTACTGAGGGTTAAGGCTGGATGTTGTGAGCATCCGTCACACTAAAATTCCAGCTCTCACTATGTGTGATGAATGAAACGCTGAAAATATATTTAATAGACTTCCATTTGTTTATTTTTCAGACTCTTGTTTTCCTGACACGAACAGTTAATAGAAAGTTAAAAGACAGAGTAGCAGAGGAAATGTCTCTGAGCAGTTGCAAATTAAATTTGTTTAACTTGTGTTTCACAGACCTTTTGTATTGAGTTCTTGAGAGCATTTGACATATGAGTGGCAGATGTGATGTTGAAAACAGGGAGTTTCAAAAGAAGAATAAGAAATATTCATTGCAAGTTAATTCTGAGCTCAATGAAAGGCAGTTTTTGTGCTCAAAATTTTAATCTAAGAGCCGTCTTGCCCTGCCTGTGGTACAGTTGTGCCCTGAGAGTCACATGCCAAAATGAATGAACAGGTCAGATTTTAGATACCATTTGCAGCTTGTTTTAGATTGCTCTCAAGCAACCAAGAGGCAGTGCTTGTGACATTACAAAAGCAGAGTGAATTTCCTTTAAACAAAAGCTTTAAACTCATCTGATAATTTTATACCAGTACAAAAATAAAAACTTCACTGCTGGAAAATGAATCTTACTCAAGAAGCAGGCTTGGATGTTAACATACACTTTTATTACCAGGATATTATGAACACAAGTTTTAGCTGTGGCTGGTAATGCAAGCTTAGAGAGCAATGCTAAAATGCTTTCTATGTTCCCTGAGGTAATGAGTTATGCTCAGATCCCCAAAGATAATAGTAGCCTGTAGGAGTTCCTGAGAGCAGGAGCAAAGAAAGCACTCCTGCAGTGACAACTTGGGCTGTACTGCATAGGCCTACTAATGTCAGTTGTACTGGTTGGGCCTGGAACATAGCAAGGATTCCCGTAACCAGCACAGAGCATCCAGCTACTGTAGGATCTTCTGTGGGAAACAGAAGCTGCTGCTACAGATGCGCATACAGCCAGAGAGCTCAGAGATCTCACCACCTAGACTTGTAGGCAGCTTGTACGCACAGCGGGAACTCAGTTCATCACAAATACCTTAATTCTTCACTGGAGCCTATTTCTGAAGCTATTATTCAGAAAGGCCAGGATAGGATGGGACAGTCCATTTGATGCCTTGTCAGTTCATTTAGGGAATTATTAAGTAGGCCGCTCTTGTGAACTGATGTTCAGATTGTGAATTCTAAATTACGTAAGTCCCAAGTCTTGTCCAGTAACCTACAGCAGCACCTCACCAATCATACCCACAACAAGTATTCCAGTCTCCAAGTACCTCCAAGAGAAACCTAATAATGATTACAAGCGTTTTTGAAAGCTCAGCTGGATTTTGCTAAGCTCTGCCCACCCTCAGCAAAAATCTTTTGATTCATTGGAGGGTTGTGCTCTGCTTGAGAGCTCTGCTTTTTAGTTTATTTTTTACCCTCGTTGAGTTGACCAGAATTTGGCTTTGGCCCTTTAAATCCTCTTCCCTATCAGTTCAGCAACCGCAGAGGCAGTTTGTTACTGAAAAGAAATCTAAGAATCGGTTTTGGCCAGCATTGTCTTGGAAAGTTCACTTTATTAACATGCTTTTGGTTTTATTTCAAAAACACTTTGACAAGCACTGACATTTTTGGAACCAGTAAAGCACAAGAGACTTACTCCTAAAGGCCTAAGCTTTGCATTTTTCTGCAGCAAACAATGTAATGTGCTACTATGGTAAATTCAATTCAAGCCACTGACTGAAAGCAAATAAGTACTGAGTGTTGTCTTTTTTCCTTCTTTTTCTAAAGTCCGTTTTGTGTGAATGCTCATGCTTGTGGAGTGTATCTGCTTAACTACTCTTAGCTTATTAGCCTTTTATCCATAGTACAGGTGACAGATATCAATGTTGGCAATATAAATTTCTCTTGCAAGCCTGCTTTTACTTCTCAACTTTGACCTAAATTAACTACTTTCTGACTTTTTTTGTTGAGATTTGCCAACAGAGGTCCCAGTTGGGTGTTTTGTATTAATGTCCATCATCTAAGAGTTGGACTAAATTCACTTTATTCATTTGCTGGGAAATATATGAACACTTTCTTCTCTCTTATTTTTTTTCCTAGAGGCAAACTGGAAGAAAATTTCTGGTCTCTGAGCTACATAACAGATCCTTGTTGTGATATTCTACACTCACTGGAGCTCTGCACATGGTGGGGAGAATGGAAGAGCAGAACAGAGGTAAGCCCTTTGTTGGCATAAACAGACTCTACTGCTAGATTTCTTCAGTGCTAAGTTGACTGTATTTGGTTTGAGTGTCCCTGGGACTATTCTGTCCCACTGAAAATTATATCAAGTAAATGAAGGACAGTGTAAGCATCTCCATTTCAGTGACTGTACTGTATTATACGTATATATATTGTTGCTTCACTTCTTAACATGGGGTTACATTAGGACCTTGATTTGCTCTCTGGAGTTTTAATTTTGGAAGTAGTCAAATGCTTTGTTTTGTACAACTCTTCAGTGTACTATCTGTCCACTTTTTGTTTCCAAAGGAAGAAAATAGCAGTATCTTGGTCTAGAAAGAGTGGTTCCTTTTATAGTTAGCAGGAAACAGGCAGCGGATATTTCAGAAATCTGACTTTTAATATACATGTGTTTTCTAGTATGTCAGACTATTAGTTCTGACTCATTCTGCCTTTAATAGGAAAGATTTGTGTATCCTATATGTTGCCGTGAGAAATTTCCAGGAGTTGAAGTGAACTTGGATAGCTGACTCGGGAATTTTTCCTTTTTAGTAATACAGATGTTCATTTAAAATAAAAACTCCCTCTTAAGTTTGCAATATATTTTAGTTTTTCAATTTCAATTTTGTTTCAGGGAAGTTGCATAAATTACACAACCTGTTTCTCCAGTTGCGTAACCAGATTATGTAGGCCTTTCCCTAAGAGAATGGAAAAGACCTATATAGGTTATTTGTGTGTAGTTTGTTTTTGTTTTCTGCAAATATGGTATTCTTCATGTGAATATTTGAGATAACTGACCAGACATCTCTAAACTGAATGTGATAATCACAGGCATGCTTGTCTTGAAGAGGAGGAAAAAGCAAGGTGCAAATCTGAATATAGAGTATGATGCATAACAAAAGGATGCTCTAGCTCTTGCTGTGTAATATTAAGAATGGTGTAGCTGCTAGGATGCTTGTGGAAAGTTTCTTACCTCCCAGGAACTCCATATTATTTTTGAGTGCCCTCATGTTGAACTCAGTATAGTTTCTGATGAGACCCTATGAAGAATGATGTCCACATACATGCATAGACACCATAGTCATCAGTTTACTGCATGCACTCAGCACTGGGAATAGAACTTAAGACCTTCGCCTCCGCAAACACAGCTGCTCATCTGGCTGCGGGCTTTGTAGCCAGCAGAGGGAACTGACAAACACTCTCATAGGGCTCCTTTATATATTTTTTCTAACCAAAAGAGGGCACTGATTCTCACTCACTCCATTACTCGTCACCCCTCAGCAGTTTCACCTGCCATCCAAGAAGGAAGAGACAACAGTTGTCTTGCCTTTGCTCTGAAATGTGAGCTTGCATGAAGATTTAATAATCAAAAGATGTCCCTAGACTTGCATAGTGGTACTAATCCCCTGCAGTGTAATTATGAAACATTAAATTCATTACAAATCAAGACAATTACAGAAACACATCCAACATTTCAGGAGTATGGGGCGACCAAGCACAATTGCTTACTGATGCGTACAAAGAATAGGCACAGTTATTGCACAAGATCCACAAAAGGCTTCAGAACCAGGGATCATCATTATCTTTTTAAACTCTGAAGCAAAATTCTTACAGCGTAAAGAATAGATCTCACTTTCTTCTGAAGGGAAATCCATAAAACAGAAATACACATTTGCTAGGATCTTGTGTCAGTGAAGTGGTAAAAGTAAGAAACTTCTGTACAGTTAAATATAGATATTTGTTAGTTTTAATCGAAGACAGAACAAGCCACTGCTATGCTTTTGTCTTTTCTTGTTCCTTACTACACTAACTCCACTGAAAACCATTGCTCTGTTAGAAATATGACACCAGTGAAAAAAACCAATTATCTCTCTGGAGAAGGAAGGAATCCATGTGCAGGGATAATTGAAAAGCCAAAAGAGTAAGGGCAAGTATGGGGATATATTTTAAGCTCAGCAATAAAATGTAATCCTTCCTCCCCTGAGATATATAACAGGACATAGAGCAAATGGGCTGAAAATGGTTGCAGGTTTTCTCACTTATGACAACTGTCCTACCTTCTACTGCAGGTAATAGTATGTCAGTTAATCTTCTTTTGTCTACTAATTTGCCAGTTGCCTCTCACACATTCACTATTTTATCTGAGAGCAGCAAAAGCTTTGTGGTAACTTTCAGTGTAGAAGAATGGGAGACAAAACCTCCAAAAGCAAGTAGGGCAATTACTTCAGAAATCAAGCACAAGCATGTGTTAATTTTATTTATTTATTGATAATGCAACATTCACAAGACCAATCTTGTGTTACCAAGTCTTGTGCACTCCTATAGTTAGGTGTTGCTGCCTTTTCTGGTCCATGGCAGTGGATCTTTGCTTGCTCATTCTGACAAGACTGGGCTAGCTAGCCTCAGCAAATCAGAGAGGGTAAGAAAGGGGAGGTCATTTGATTATTTATTCATTTATGTATCTATTTCCCCTCCAAGAATGACTTTCAAATCCTGGTAACGGGGTTGTAAATGATTTCAAAGGAAGATCCAAAGTGTTAGGATTGAATTGCCTCTCTTAAGAAGTGACACTGAAATCCTCCCTGCTGTTCAGCCCTAAGGAGGCATGCAAAGACAGATCAGCTGCAAAGGGGTGTACTTTATAAGGCTGAATAGAAAATGAAGCTTGGGATTAAAGTGCTGGACTGGAACCCAGAAGAGCTAAATCTGACTCTCTGTTCTGCACTGAATTTTCACTGTGACCATGAATCAAACAGTCCATGTATTTATGTAGATAGCCCTGAAATTTATGGCTATTTATTTTCATGGAAACTACAGCAGTTACAGAGAGCACAATCACGCTGTTTGATAGAGCAGTCTCACACACAAAATGCTATTTTTCCACACGGTTACCAGCATTAGCTGTGCATTTTCACTAGTGATGAACAAGAGCCTGCATGTCACACTCATAACTGTCTGCACCAGTGGAGGTGTTGATCAGCTGTCAATATTACCATTGCTGAAACACACCACCACCACACTGCGCTCACATCCACCATTTGGTCTCCACAAACATTCAGCAAGAGTCAAATATCATTTTTTTTTTGTTTCTGTATGGAAGAATTTAATGACACACCTTTCTTTCATCTGCACTCCCATGTCAGTGGCCTTTCTGTCAGACTGCCCCTCTGCTGCCATCTGTCACATGGCAACAGCATGGAAGGAAATGCTGGTGGGAAGTAGGTTTGAGCTCTACTGCCATACCACCAACATTCACCTCTGACGTCATGGACAGCATAATAAAATAGGAGGCAGTGTTTTTGCACAGCCCTCAGAGTATCAGAATGGACAGAGGAAACATATCCCTGCCTCAAAAAGATGCAGTGAAAATAAATTAATGTAGATCAGTGTCTCAGAGTCAGTGGAAATGGCAGGCCACTGACTAAGTAGTTCAGCCTACACTTACAACTTTTTCAGGTTTCTAGTCTGGCATTTTTAACAGTAGTAGGAATTACTCTAGTAATTTCACTGGGCATTTGTGTCCTAAATGAACATCTAAAAAGTCCTTAAACCAAGAGTAGTAGCCGAGGATGCCTTCTTAACACTTGGTGGGTCTTTAGTAGAAAAATTAACATAATCTCTTTTTTTAATGCGATCATGATGTAAAATAAAGTCTGAATTCCTTTTTCTCCCACTGACTCTCTTTTTATTTTTTTTAATTGTGGCTATTGGATTCTTCTAAAGTGATAGTTTTTATCCTACTATCAGTACATTCTGATTTTAAGAAGGTGTTTCAGTTTAGCATGTAAGTCAATAAAAGCCTTTCTAGACACCTAAGTACTCTGGGAGATGAGCTGGTTACAGTTTCCCTTCGTTCCCTGCTGCCAAGTGATGCTCAGCTGAATGATCTATTCAGCCTAAGAGAGAAATTGCTCAGAGGAGATTCTGATCTAAATTAGATACATTCCTTTCAGTGGAGTTTTCCTAATATGCCCTGCAATCCATTTTTGAAATGCCAAAACATCACATTTCACAGCAGGCTTTAATAAAAGGTATTTTGCTATATACACATTTCTTGTGGCAAATACATTTTCAAATAATTTTTTTAATTGGAAAATGCTCTGAGAGAAATTGATTTATCTAAGTTCTGTATGAAAAATTAGGCTTTACTGACAGATTTTAGATGTAAATTTTATATGCTTCACATGTATCTGGGTTTTACAAGAGGGGCATTTTCAGAGATGGAAGAGGGTTTACTATAAAAATCCAGTGTTAACTAAGGACTAAAATTTTATAGCTTAGAGACAGAATATCTCTTATAGGAATAGAATCCAATGATTTTGGTCATGTTTCCTATAGGCAACTTGCATGGATTACCTGGATGCAATTGTAGTTTTATTGTAATCCTCCTGTAGAAAGCACTGTACTTTGTTTTGAATAGTTTTTGTTGGTTTTTTTTTTAGGAAAGTTTCTTATGTAATCTTCCATGCAAATAGCTGAAGGCAATCTTTTCTTTCCGCCATTAGATACAACAAATAACATGTAAAATAAAGAGAAAAATCTCTTACAGTATGCAGGAAAAGGCGTTTTAAGCAGAGTTCTCCTGATGTTTATACCGGGTTGTAGCTTAAAAAGCTGCAGTTACAGTGAGTACAGCTATGCAGGGAGATAATTCTTAGAAAAGACTTTTATTTGTGGAAAGAACAACAAAGAGTCAGTTTAGGAAGATAATTGTTTGGCTTTCAAAAAGAAAACCAGTCTTAACAGCAGAATGAATTATATATAGTATAAACAAACTATTTACAGTCAGCATTCACTGCTTGCATTTAGTAGTTCATGCTCTCTCATCTCTGAGCATTTGGTGAGGATTTCTGTGATGGAATCTCTTTAAACAGGTGATTGTGTGTTAAAAGTGCACTGACACGCGATGTGAGAGTGCTAGTCACTAATAGATGTACCTCTGGGAGGATGATAGGTGAACAGAGGGCAGTGCAAACACAGTTTTGAAAGCACTTATGTTTTACTGTTTCAATTCTTCAGCAGTTGTCTGCATGAGACAGCTAACTATTCTTTCCCGTGGCATTAGAAATACCTATGTAGGCAGCATTGATAAAATACAATGGAAGCTGGTTTACAGATTTCATAGACATAAGAGGTCTGTTCGGGGAAGCAGAATTTTGCTCGTGAAAATTGTACTTTAAGCACATTTGACACCACATAGCAAACTCCATTAGCCTTACTACTGTACTCCCGTGACAGCATAAGTTTAAGCACACATTTTTTAACAGGCAGTGAAACCTGTGAAGATGCACTTCATTCCCAAAACCGGCTCAGTCTGTCTTGTAAGTAATGGTTATAATAATAAAAAGATCTTTTCTTGAGTAAGCATTTTGAGTTATCACTAAGCTTATTTTTTTTTTCTTCAAACTTAAGGCAGCTCTAATGTGTACTTTTTCTTGCATAATTTTGACTGGACTGAGACTTCTAAGAGGGATAATAAATTGTTAGAAGTGGTCTGGGCATATTAATCTCTTCAAAAATCTATCAGAAGGAGAGAGAGGAGACCATTTCTCAGCCACACAGTGTTTCCCAGCAAGATCTGTTTTTATTTCATTGCTACAACAACAGATTGTTACTAACTTAACTGTCAGATGACACTACATCTTAAAAAAAAAAAAAAAAAGCTAAGCACCCTGCCAGAACCACCCAGCAAGGCAGTGCTAGAGTTCACATTAAGACTTCCTCACGATAGCTGGTTAGAGCAGAAACCTGAAGCAGCAGTCATCTTACCTTGAGTGTACAAGATCCAAGGAGAGAAGATCACTGGTTCAAAACAGTGGAGGGCTGAGAAAGTGCTCTGATCAGCTGCTGGTAGCATGCACTTGGCTTTTATGTGCAGGTGGGAGGAGCTGCTCCCTACGGTAGGTGGGCAGTAAGGACAGCAGGCAGACAGCCTTCAGAAGGCACTGCACAGTAGGATTTTGCTCTTTGGGGACAGAAGAAGGGGGGGAAAGCAAGCTGAATGGCATTCACGGGAGGAATAGCATTGGATTTATTTGTTTGTTTTTAAATGAATTAGCTAACTAAAGATTTTCTTCTGTATTTGTTTCTCAGAATCTGGTGCATTCTTCTGGTTACAGTTATAATGCTACTAGGTCTCAGTCTTTTGGAAATTTTTTTGCCTCAATAGCAGAAGTAAATAGTAGCACAAAGTAGTTATCAGAAAGGCTTGTGTTTCCCTTTCTAAAAAGGAATGTGTGCATAAACTGCTTGCTTTATATTCAAAATATCTATTCAATCACTACTCCAGAACCCTCCTAAGTTACCCAGCTTTTCCTTGGTGCAGTTGTAACTTGTTCCATCTACACACTAACTTTCTAATAGTTTAATTTAGTGGGTTTATTGTTCCGTGTGCCTAAGTTCTAAACAATTTTCCCAACTGGTATTCTCAAAAAGGCAAATCTAGCCAAAAAGACAAACCAGTCGGAATACACATTCCTGGTGGTTTCTTTATAAAATTATTCATTGTTCATTTTAACTCATTCACTGCTTTCAGGGCATGGAAGAATGAGTGGCACAGTGTCCAGTCATCGGCTCCCGGAGGTGAAACAGGCAGTGGTATCCATCTGGAATGCACTGATTCTGTATTTGCACAGATTTCTGAATGAGACATTTGGTCTTATTGGTATTGTTTACCATAACCTGTGAGTAATGCCTCTGTCATTTTGGAACATGTGTGAGTGGAGAAAGCCAGAAAAATAGAACAAGAAGGGGAGGACAGTGGTGTGAAATCAAGGTACAGGCTAGAGGTGCATCCTGCTTTAAAATTGGGCAGGATGAAAACAAATGGCAATCTGAATTTACAGAGTTAAGATAAGCAAGACTGTAGTGAATGAGATGGAAAATCAAGTGTAACACATGCCACTTCTTGCACTGAAGGGCCAAAGTTGTCACTGGGTGAAGAATCATAAGATGCTAACAAAACCTTGGTTCTGAATGAGTGAGTTGACCAGGACAACTGGAGTTGCGTGCAATTCTATTTGGTTTTATCAACCTATAAATCACTTGTATATCAGTGTTAGGTGGTAGAAATAGCTGCCATGACCTTGCTGATGAAGACTAAGGACTGAGAACAGTTGAGCTGAAAGGTTAACTGACTGCTTAAATTACTAAGGTTTCTGAAGTACCAGGTTGCTGTTGGTTAGGACAACTTTATGTTCTTGCAACTAATTACCAACAAAAGTCATGTTATTTTGTTATTCATGCAGCACTCAATGGAGTTTTACAGTTCTTAAGAAGAGATGGGTTCTCTGAAGAGATTACAGTATGATTTTAGGAAGGCTACATAAAGTAATGATAACAGGAATAGTGTTATAAAGGGTGCAGGTTACAGCAATAATTGCAAGTTATGCAATAATTAGTTCAGGCATGGGAAATTTGTGATGGTTTGATAGATTAAATAATGCACATAAACTGGAATTCTGCTCATCTAACATCGGTTGGTTTTGCGCTTACAGAAATCTAGGATAAGATTTTTGGAAATTATGGAGTAATAGATGCCTGTGTCCTTATGACTTATGGACTGTGTCCTTATGACTTATAAGGACTATGTCCTTATGACTCCCCAGACTGTTACTGTCTCAAAATTGCTGGCCTTTCTCTACATCCCTTTTAGAATCAATTGATACTTCTTTTAATCTCAATACCTTCTAAAGATCAAGCTACTTTTTCTCTTGGAAACAAAAGCATAAATGTAAAGGACTATCTGTAGAATGATTTTATTTAAGCTTTTTATCCTTATCTTCAGGTGCTAAGTACCACTTTTCAAAAGTGAGTCAATACTCAAGTGAACTCATATACCACTGGTTGTGCACAGAAGATTACATGTCCTACTGTGTAGCAGATTGAAGGGTAGCCTTATCTTTTAGTATTTCCAGAAGAGAAAAAATAAAGAAGTTTTTTGTTAGTTCTTTCCTTCAGGCAACCTTAAAGAACTTTACAAATATAAAATAAAAATAGATGAAAAGTATCAGACTGTGTTAATGATTGTTAAAGCAGTACCATGATGTAATTATATGGAAGATTACCTGATAAGACTAGGGTGTTAGGCATAGTCATGTAATTATCTAGTCACTGTACTGCATTGTTTATCTTCTCTAATGAGATTTTTAATAGATGAAAGCTTAACCAAAATCTCTGTGGGAAATTTGATTTAGTTCGTCATATGAGTTAAGTAGATTTCAGGGCATGCTGCTAGGCTAGACAGTAATTTTAGTGTGGACATGTCTTGTCCCTGTGACCAAGAACGATGTCCAACCTTTCTGAAACATTTAGGCCCTATCTACTTCGTAAAAGCAAAGTTATCCTTCCAAGAGTACGTTCAGTGGTGTATTCCTCTTTCTGCATTCTTACCCTAAAATGTCCAGATTTGTTTACAGTTAATTACCAAGAATTTTTTGGGGTAGCCTATGCTTTTAGCACATCCAAGATCCATACCATGTAGTGACATTAATTGATAGTAGGTCTGTTATTTTTGTGCAAAATGGAACTGTTAACAGTGGATTCAGCTTCATGAAAGTACCTTAAACTTGGGAAGAGTGTTCTCTCATGCTTTTGGGAACTGTACATGCTCAGCTAAGAAATACTGTGTACTGGTTCAGAGAGCAAAATGACCATCTGGCATAATTCAATTAACACTTTTGTAGTGGCTCTGTGAAAAATCTCCTGAAATACACTTAAATTAATTTGGGAACTCTGAACTCTTCCATGAAGGGTTAGAGTGCCCTGACTCTTTCTTATCATTTCAAAGATTTGGCAATGATCCTACGGAAGGATTCCCCCAGGCAGCCTTTGCAGCTGTCTTATAGTGGAAGTGTTACAACACAGAATACTGGTATAGCCAACAGTATCCCTCTAACATGTTATGATTATGATACAGATTACAGTTTGCTAGTAGAGACAGCACTACAACCATAATTGCTGTATTTTTTCAATCACATTAAGTATATTTGCTCTCCAGTCAGTCTTCTATTAAATTAAATTTGGTCAGCCACACAAACTGTATGGTAGATAATAATTATTAATAGAAGTGGTAGAAGTGGTTAAAACTACAGCTATATGAATGAGAGATATTTTATTATAGAACTTTTAAGAGTAGATATGCCAAAATTCCTACCTTAATTCTAATAGAGGAACCAAGTGATTAACTCCCAGCTTGAGTGTTGCTCAACTGAAATAAATGTGGCTGAATGTGTTAGCTGTGGATGCAGAAAGAATGAATGTGAATTGATGGAGATTTCAACTGTGAATAAATCAGGATTTATGTAGCATTGCAGCAACAGCTCAGGTAGGTGAGACTACTTGCTGTTTGGTGGTTGTATCAAAAGAGGAGGGTCACTGTTCAGTTAAATGACATCGTGACGACAGAAGATGGGTTATCAAGATCAAGGTTTCAACACTTTTGTGAAACACAAACCAGACACATATAAAAAGATCTCCTAATTTAAAGCAGGATAATATAGCAGTAGAACCCTGGTGAAGTACTCTTCCAACTTACATCTATACATTAAAAACAGAATAACTTTGAAAAAGAGAAAAACATTTCAAAGTTTATTTGTTACATCAGTTAGTAGAAAAATATTCTAACCAGCTCACAGGTAAATTTTTGTTAACCTATATCACCTTCATGGAAATGTATTCTTTTTATTTAATTTGACTGTAGGGCCTAAGACATGAATGATTTTTTCACTTGACCAGCCGTATGCTTTATTAACCAGTGGTTTCAGGAAACATTCTGTCTTCTGTCATGCTTCCCATCACTGTAAGATCTATCCAAAGCCTTTCCAGCATATTTGCCTTTTAGAGAACTAAATGTGATTAAATTAAATGAGTTGCAGTTTTTATAGAGCATTGTCTGTTTCACAGTAAAGATTCATAAACCTAGAGGGGAGGATAAGGGTAGAGAGCAAAAAATTTTTAATTCATTTTATACTCTCCACATCATGAAGAATGTCTGAATTCCCACTTTCAAATTTGTATTCTTAGATTTGGGTCACTTAGGTGGTCTGGCTACAAACTGCTGTATGGCATTCTAATGTAGGATGCAAAATCACGACACATTTTGTAAGTGTGGATCTTGCATTCCCGGGATTGTTTAGTCTGGAGAAGAGGAGGCTCAGAGGAGACCTTATTGCACTCTACCACTTCCTGAAGGGGGTTGTGGTGAGGAGGGGGTGGGCCTCTTCTCCCTGATAAATAATGACAGGACGAGAGGGAATGGCCACAAGTTGTGCCGGGGAAGATTTAGATTAGACCTGAGGAAGCATTTCTTTTCTGAAAGAGTGGTCAGGCACTGGAATGGCCTGCCTAGGGAGGTGGTTGAGGCACCATCCCTAGCGCTGTTCAAGAAGCGTTTAGATGAGGTGCTAAGGGATTTGATTTAGTAGTTGGGTAGGGATAGTGATAGGAGGATGGTTGGACTAGATGATCTTATAGGTCCTTTCCAACCTTATGAACCTATGAACCTATGAGCAAAGCCTGAGTGTGAGTATGGAAGTAACACATGCCAACCTCAACCAATGTTTTCACTTGTATGACAGAGTTCATTCTTTACCACAGAACATGAGATGTAATTGAAAAAACTGGAAAGAGTTGATACAGAACACACTATAGCCATAACTGATGTCATTCTGCATGTGTCTTACCTCTTTAGTATTGTTTCCACCAGTGAAAAGGGAATGCAGTCCAACACTGCTATTAATAGATCAATCCATCCAGCTTACGATTGTTTGTGTTGTTCATGTCCTAGATTTACTGTCTTCCTATGTCTGAGTGTCAGCTTTGGGGCAGCCACTGGGATGCATTAGCTGATTATCATGCTCACTATATCAAAATAGGAAAAATTGCTTATTATCTTGGCAACATTTACTTATACTGTCTGTTTTTCAGAAGGTGTATGATTTAACATGAGCTAGACTGAATGTATAAAGGTTGGAAACTCACTGGCTGAGGTGCATTTATACTGAAAATATGGGAGAAGCTTGATACACAGCAAACAACCTGAGGCAGCAGTGGGCCCTGGAAGCAAAGAAGGCCAACACTACCTTGAGCTACAGGAATAGGAGTACAGCCAGTAACTTAAGGAAAATGATTATCCCCTTGTACTCAGTGCTTATTAGGCCACATTTAGATTACTGTGTTCAATTTTGAGACTCCCAGTGCAAGACAGCTATCAATGAACAGGAGCAAGTCCAGAGGAGGGCCACTGAGGTGGTCCTAGGGGCTGGAGCACTTGATCTGTGAGAAGAGGCTCCAGAAGCAGGACTTATTCACATTGGCCAACAATTGGCTTGGAGAGGACCTAACAAACAGCTACCCCAACTACATATGGGAGGGTTATTGAGAAGGTAGATTGAAGCTCTTTGCAATTATATATGGTAGAAAGACAGTAGAAAAAGCAGGTTGCTCGGTGAGGTTGTGCAGCCTCCATCCTTTGAGGTTTTCCAGAAACAGCTGAACAAAGCCCTGAGCAGCCCATTCTGACCTCATGGCTGACCTTCTCTTGGGGAGGGCATTTGACTAGAGAGTTTCTGAGGTCCTTTCCAAACAAAATGAGTCTGTGATCCTATGCTATAGGATAATACTGAGTAAGACTTCTCGCCTGATACTGTAGAAATACTCAGATTAGTTGATTTTCAGTTCACCTGCATTTAAGAAACTGAGGCACTGGCCCAGAATATGATCAAAGTTGATAAAGTGTCCGTGTATTTAAATATAGAATGTGTGCATTTCTGAAAAATAACACATTACAAATGAAGGTCTTAACTTTCAACATATGATTGGGGATTAAATAAGATTTGTCTTCAGTTCCACCAGAATGTGCTTGGTGGCAGTATTATGCATTCTGTGTGTAGACTTTGAGTATTTTTCTTTTAAATACGTTTCCTGAAAGTTTATTTAATGAAGCCAAGTGGCATACATTTTGGCTGTAATATATATTCTTTTAAATCTCTTTGCCAAAAGTTTATATAGTGTTTTTTATTTTAGGAAGCTAATTTGTGCTCTGTTTCAAATGAAATACAGCATCCTTGGGAAAACATATTTCTGATCAAAGGAAATATTTGCTCCACTGACAGTGAGGTTAACAATGGAGTGAACCAGAAGTTGAATTAAATGTCAGTGTTTTCTACTCCAGCTCTATTACACAGGACTCGAGCCTTATTTCACAGATATCGCTTACTTTGTCTCTATACAATTTATTAGTTTTGAAATGATGAACATGATTACATCATTAGTAAATTTTCCCTCTCTGCACAAAAAACCCTCCCTATTGAGACAGAATTAAATTATCTTCATAAAGCTGCCTAGTATTATTATCATTAAGCTGTAGGAGTCTGATCCCAAAGATCTTAACAGTTTTTTTTTTCTGAAGGAGTGTGTATTTGGTAATTTTCAAAATTAATTTTAAAGACTGACTGAGAATTTTTTGAAACTTAAAATGGCCCTGGAAATTTCTGGAAAGAGACAGTTTTCAGAGAACACCAAAAGCGCATTATAATAATGACACACACTTTGTTCAAATTGCATCACATTTTAGTGTTGGAGTAAACACAATATTATTTGTACACAGAATACTGCGTCAAGGAAGCAGGTCAGCTTCAGCTCTCAGTTGTACCGTGCCAGAACAGGACTGAGAACACAGATATGACTGGTGGTGCTCATAAGATTTCAGTGGACTTGCATTTCAATCCTTCAGTCTTTTCTTCAGAGTTCTTTGCTTTGCTGTAATAGATTAGAGCATGGCCTATGAAGTGTCTAGCAAAGATATTCCGTCAGCTTGATGCCATTTGCGAGTGTTTCATTAAGTCCATTATTTTTAGTATATATTATCTTCCATATTACTCTTGCAGTCTTCCATTACTCTTTTCTAGCATAGACACTAAACCCTGCTAATTTGTTCCCTGGAACCATAGAAGTTTAAAAAACAACAGACTTTAATGAATATCTAAAAGAGCCACGAATTCTCCAAGCAAGTACTGAGTTCACAACAAACATGATGATTAAGGCAACATTTAAGTGATCTGCTCAGCTTATATGTCTGATTTGTCATGGAAAACTACTAAAATCATTACCATTGGGAAAAAAACAGATTGAAAGAAGTTCTAGTATAAATGAAAACCTTTCCATCACTCTTGCTGGAGAGGTACCAAACTCAAATAAATGTCAATAATCATAAGTTTTTTCACACTATCACTGTAACATTGAGTAAAAAATTGTTTGCCAGCATGTTCTTCAGGAAAAAAAAGAATATAGAATGAGTGCTTCGTGACACATTGGCCCTTTTGTATATGTTCCCAATTGGTACTTGGCACTTTATCTCTTTTTTTTTTTTGGTGTGTGTTTAATCTGGAAAAAGCTCTTTTCAATATTCAGAACACTACAGGGGAAGAATATTTAGAAAATGATAATTTCTGGACAGTAAAGGCATATTCCTAACTGTAGAAATTCTGTTAGACAACTCCTTAAAGTTTATAATAATCCTTTGGTTTTAATAACTTGTCTCTTTTCACATCACGAATTCATTCTCAGTATGTTCATCTGCTCCTACTGAAACTGAAGGCATTACATCAATGTTGGCTTTTTTTTTAAATTCAGTTCTAAGCTTTAACAGCCTTTTGCTAGAGCACTGTAATGCAGTGAGTCATGCGAGATGAACGAGTGATGAGAGAGTAAGCTCACCACCTACTTAAAAAAGGCCTTTTGCACTTATGATGATAACAGTAAACTTGGTCTTCCTTTGTGTGTGCCTGTTGGATAGACTTCAGTGGCAACACAATAACCTGCAGAAAGGGCTTTCTTCTTCTCTGATCTCCCTTTTGCCTGAAAAATAAGAGGGGCTTTTGTGAAAGAGAAACGTACTATATGTGATTAATTTGAAAATTCTTCTCCTAGTGCAGACTGGTTGTATTACTGTCAGAGAGATGAAGCATCCAGAACTGTCATAGCTTTGTATCAGGACCGTGCTTCCACTTAATCAGCAAGAGGGTGAGTGGTACTGTAGTACAGACCCTAGATTATCCTGTGGGAGATTCATAGACCTCTTCTGTGAGTCACTGAGCAAACAGTGGGGCTTTCTTGTACCAGAATACTTTTAGACTGTTAATCAAACTACTTCTAGTGCCAATTTCCAAGCCGGAGCTCAATGTTATACATTTTTTTAATTTATAGAGATGGTTGACATTGGTTTATTTCAGTGAGCGCTCAGTTCAGACTTACTTTAGAAAAGTACAAGAATTCTTCTAGCTAGCATTTATCACACACCCAGCTGCAACAAGAAAAGGCAGACTGAACTACTGAAGCTTCTCTAGGCAAAGCATGTTCTGTGAAAGCCTTTCTGCTCAATCCAGATGCACAGGCACTTCATATCTTAAAACATTTATTTCTATTTATGTTGGACTGGATGGAGTATCCAGGCATTACTTTTTCTCAAACAGTTTCATGTTTATGTGTTACTGTTAACATTTCAATAAGCACAAAGCCAAAAGCATTTTGTCCCACAGAACTCAGATGAAGTTCATGCCAACTAAAGAAGCTTTTTTTTTTAAATGAATGGAATCAGCTGCACGTAGCTCCTTTGGGCTTCTCAGTACCACTTATAGAGCAATTACTCCCAGAGTGATTAGAAATGAGGTATCAGATGTGCACCGTTGACTGCGCAGAGAAGTAGGCTGCTCTGCAAGTCAGCCACTATTTGGCAAATCCTACCTGCATGTTCCTAACATGCAGCAAAGCAGAGGTAGCTGATTAGTGTCCTGTTCAAGGAAGAGAACTTTGGTGTAAAATGCTGACAAACTTGTTATCTTGTATTTGTATGTATGTGCTATTGCTTATCACACTTCACCTCATAAGTTGTATTTAACCATTCCAGAGAAATTCCAGAGGTGCATTTTTCTCCAGTTTCTAGTTTGGATAACCAGCTAAAGTCAGAGACAGTTTTGCCATCTGATTCAGGAACAATGAGAACAGATGAACAGTCTTTCTCACAAGATTCTCTGTTTTTCTGGTGGCAGAGGAAATACCATGGTTACAGTCTTTCTCAGGCTTTTATGACGTGTGGTTTTGTATGTCAGTGTACTTTGTTAATGATTTGGAATTTTCAGATGGTTTTCTACATAACCTTAAGAACATTTTCATGTTACTTTTTCTTTTTTTTTTTTTCTTAGTGTTATAGAGGCAAGAAAATCACAGCAGAGTACTCCTTTGCTAATCTTTTCTTATATTTGCTTCTCTGAAGTAAAGCAGCATGGCTGTAGGATTAAATACACTGCATACATACACTCATACTGTTTCCATGCAGGTGAGATTGGAAATATTTATTTTAACTGCCATAAGTTGTCTGAAGTAAATGAAGTTTCTTAGCACTTCTATAACTAAATTTTCTAGACAAGCCTGGTCTAGTGGTTGGCAGCCCTGCACATGGCGGGCGGGTTGAAACTAGATGAACATTATGGTCCTTTTCAACCCAGGGCATTCTATGATATGATTCTATTGTATGATAGAATCTAAGAAGAATTCTAAGAAATTAAACTGGAATGAGGTTGCAGGCAACTGGAAGGCTAGGTAATGCACCACTGTTCTGGTTTTTTTTTTTTTAAGGGACTGCAATTTTTGTTTCAGGCTGTTCTAAAATTTGTTACAGATTTTATCTTACACTTCATAAGCTGATTTTACTCTCAACCTCATTTCCTGTTCCCAGCAAAAACATATTCATTTTTCATCCGTATTTAATGTAGGTGATTAGGTGATAAAGTAGTACAGTAACAATTGCCAATGTGTGAAACCTGCTAGCAAAAAATGCTTTTATTCTGGTTTTTATTGTGTTCAGTTTGAGGCCTCATTGTAGTGAGGTCCAGCTTCCACCTGGCCTTTCCAAACATGTCTCCGTAGGCCAGCTTTGTGATTCTGGAATGGTAAATTTCAGGGTGAAGTTTGTGAGAAGTAGAGAAGTAGACTTGGTTAAAGCTCCTGTTTCTACAGAAAAAGATAAGACAGCTGATTTCAGATTGCACTCCAGAAATTTACTTATTAAAAAGAAAAAAAAGTTAGGAAAAAAAATACTACTAAGGTTCAAAGTTTTTTAAGATGACAGCTGACATTGGTATTGAATTGTCTCAAGGATTCAAATGTGGCTGTACTTTGGAGATATTGGATTTAATTAAAAAAAAAAGAAATAGCCCATTTTCTGTGGATAATGTCCCCACTATGAGCTTTAGGCTGAAAACTGAAGTTTGCTAAGTGTTTTGTAAACTTTGCTAACAAATGTATATATCCCTCACATGTAAAAACAAACAAAAAACTGCACAAAACCAACAAACTAGTAAAGAAAGGTCAGTCTTGGAGACACAGCATACAGAATTTACCAATATATTCTCTGCAAGTAGATATTATCCAATCAGAATGGTATGGTAATACTTAGATTCTGTAGTACTTTTGTCAAAAATAACCTGTATATATACGTATATATATATTTATATATATATGTATATATATATATTGTCAAAAATAATCTGTATATATATGTATATATATATTTTTGTTTGTTTGTTGGTCAAAACAGAAGTCTTCATGTGCAACTCTGAGCTGATGTTACTTCAGTATATTTTTCTCCAGACTTGTGAGAAATAGGAAATAGGTCATGATCTGTAGATAGGTTTGGAAGTAAAATAGGAGAACAGTTATATTTAAAAGTGCCATTTAAAAATATCTGCACTACCTATACTGGCTACAGAAGGAGGATCAAGGGTATTTGTTAAACATAAATACCTAACTTTTATGGTACCTACAAATAACATTTCATGGCATAACATCTTCCACATTCCTGAAGACAACTGAGGCTGAATTATATTATGCATGAAGAAAGAATCTATGACTTTTTTTTTGGTAAAAATATGAGGTTTTGAGTATTGTTTGCATGTAATTTTTTAAGAGCAGTGTGTGTATTTAAAAGTATGCACTAACATACGTAGCTCTTCTGTACAGGGTTGATGCAGAATGACTTAACAGTGAGTTATTAGAGAGATGGCACAAAATTCCTGGCAATCTACTTCTCCCTTTACCTATGTTAGAGTTCCTGGTATTTCTTTGATAGTGTCATGGATGGAAACAACTACATTACACTAACTACATTACACTGCACTTGTAAGGGAGAAGGTAGAAAATATTTACTGATATAATATGGAAGCAATGTAGTAATTTAACGGAGGTTAATTGTAAATAAGGCAGTGGCCCAACAAAATTTAAGATGGTGGGATACATTTGGTTATTTATTGCATAGCAGACAGGGTAATCCCAGTCATCCAGGAGACTCAGACACCCTTGCTTCTTAAACTTGAACCACAGAGGTAAGGAGCCTACGTGTAACTGGATCCCAGTCTTGGTCCCAGACTTGGTCTATGGTTTATGTTGAAGGGATTATATGTGCACAATAAATCTAAAATACAGTCTTAGTGAAGCTAAAAAAGCTTGCCATCAGTCTAGATCTTAGCTAAGCTAACAAAGCCTAAAACAACAATTAGTTTACTTATTGAAGATCTATATCAGCAAGGCTTCCTGATGTCAAAGTGAACGAACCCTGCACAGGCATTACCTCAAGAGCAATCCCTGCTCAAGGGGAGATTCTGTTGCCTACTGCCATGCAGAAGAGCTCAGGAGGTTCTTGGGGTGCTCACTATTTATGGGGTAAGATGTTTGACACATAGTCAAATATCTAGTTGTTTTTTAGGTGCATACTCAGTTGGTCCTTAACTGCTAAACTAATGTCTGCTTTCCATTCTCCCCTAGTTTGAGACAGATCTGTGTTTGTTACTGGTACTGTTGCTTATCATTGTCTTCCTGTGTAAGGCCCTGTGAGTAAGACCAGACTGAAGGAAAAAATTGAGGGAAGAAGATGGGAGGATTGGGGGAATACACTGTCATGAGTGGAGCATAGAGTCATAGAATCATTGAATCATTAAGGTTGGAAAAGACCACTATGATCATTTAGTCCAATTGTCAGCCCATCACTGTTGTGCCCGCTAACCATGCCGCTCAGTGCCACATCTGAATGGTTCTTGGAAACCTCTGGGGACCTCCCTGGGCAGCCTATTCCAATACCTCACTACTCTTTCTGAGAAGAAACTTTTCCTCATACCAACCTGAAGCTTCCCTCTCTCAGCTTATGGCCATTGCCTTTCATCCTATACTAATTACCTAGGAGAAGAGGCCAACCTCCACCTTACTACAGCCTCCTTTCAGGGAGTACAACTCCCTGAGATGGGAGCATCTAAATTTCTGCATCTGCATCTCCTACATGTGTGATTATTCATACTTCGCTCAGTGCTGAGAAGGTCCTACTTCAGGCATCTCACTTCAAGAAAGACATGCACTAATTGGAGAGGATTCCGAACACAGCAAGAAGAGTGATCAGAGGACTGTGGCTTCTGACCTCCAAGGAAGTAGGAGAATCTGGGCTTTTTGGTTGAAAGAGAATATTTAGGGGGAACATTAACAGTCTTCACAAGCATGTAAAAAGGCACTGCAGAGAGGAAGAGGCAAACGAATAGAATCAAAATTTGGAGCAACAAATAGCTCCAAATTTGCTATCTTTTTCTTTATTTATTTTTTAATTATTTGAAGAAGGATCTCAAGTAGTCTGTTTATTTACATTGGAACATTTGTGCAGCCAACTTTAAAGACTTCTGTGTTGCATTGGGAGTTATCCAGACAGTGTGTGAATCAGTATCAAGCACTTGAAATGATGGATCACATGCTTTGAATAGCAAGAACTCGAAACCCTTAGTAACTGCAAAAAGCAGTCCATAAAGTGGAGTATGGTCACATAAAAAATAGTTAAATAATTCTGGATGTTCAAAGTCTGTTCAGTGATTTTGAATAATTCTGAATGCTTGAAGTCTGTTCAGTGATCAATTCTGACCTTAAACAGGCTAAGTTATTCCTATATGTTGTCCAGCCACATTCAATATTTATTTTCACTTCTGAATAATTCAGGATTACTGTTTCCAGGTTTTCCCCTACATTCAATCCTTATGTTTCAGATTATTTCTCCTACTAGTACAAGCTTGCATTAATCTTTTTTAAACATAAATGGATATTTTGTGCTGATGTTTCCAGTCCCTGTGTCTATATATTTCTCACTCCTTGCTAATGGAGTTGTTAATAAAGAGTTTTAACAAGAGTTACTTGGAAAAAGAAAATGTAAGATCTTTCCCAAATTATATCTTAACATATTTCAAAAGCATTAACACGATCTGTCTGTGTCAGCTTAGTTCCATAAAACTGGGAAGCAAACAAAATATTGCTGCAATTTTTAAATAATTTTTTCCTACCTGTCAGCTTCCTTCCTCTTCTTGGAACAACTTCAATAGGCATAGCCCACCCTCCCCTTCCAAAATCTGATCAATATCTATAGAAATTTTCTAGAGTTCTAGATAATAAATTTGATTCTAATGATGTTATATTGCTGCTTTTAATTATTGAAGAAAACCTGCTTAGTGTACGAGTACTTTGTCTTAAGTAGTGTGATGACTTTCACTAGATAAGGGGAATAGGAATACTCTGAAGCTAGGCTTTCATATATGACACTTAGGATTGTGAAATGTCCAAGTGTAGAGTGGGAATTCAGCATCAATATCAGAAGGTAGTAAGCAATTAAAATAAAAATAAATGTCACTGCATTTGTATCTGAAATACATCCAGTACTTTGTGATTCTATGATTTTATAAGCTGCTGCAGCTACAGTTATTGTACGTGTGATTCCTTGTAGAGATCTCTTAGTTAGACCAGTTAGACCAGTTTTCTTTTCAGTTGAAATTCAGTGGTTTCTCTGTTTCAAATATTTGTCTCTTTTTTAAAAAGTAGAAAATGTTGCATGTTTATTTATATCATAAATTTAGACGTGAACCTGAGCTATACATCCCAGTTTAGATCTGGAGTATTTTAAAGTTGTTTTTAGGCCCATCTCCCTTTTCCTTTTTCCCTTTTCCCCTTCCCCTTTCCCAGAGTATGGTTCTGTGGGTCCCCTGCCCCAGTCGCCAGGCTGAACCAGCCCGTAAAACATTTACATTTTTTAAGTTCTAATTGCATTTGCAATTCAATTTTCTTTTGACTCACCTGTTTCTTTGCCATTTTACTAAGGAGTGGTAATAGCCACTCACAAGCAAATGGGTAGCATATGAAATTAGCACAAATATCATTAAATAAACAACATAGAATCACCTAGCAGAGAGATTTGAACCATACACAGCTTCTCTTTTCTCCCTGTGATGATGGTACACTGCAGGAGCTCAGCAGAGTTCTGAAAGGCTAAAGAAGGTGCATAAACTGTACAGAGACTGCATGATTGGTTCTGTGTGACTGAATCTGTGCTTTTTCACTTTTTGTTGAGGAATCAAATGCTTGTTCATCAGAATCTGATGATTTGTGTCAAATTTCAAAAAGTAAATTAGCCAATAAAAGTTTTTTTTCCCTTCTTGTTTTCGAATTATCCCAAATACTGCTATTGCAATTCTCCTATTTTCCTGCAACTTGTTTTCATAAATCTTATATACTTCTCTGTGCTGTGCATAGTCTTCCTACCTAATTACCCATTCCAAAACTCCACCAAACTCAAGCTCTATTTGCATTTGTCACAGACTGACTTCTAATTCTGCAGTGCTCCCTGTTGCTTGGGGTTCCGTTTATTAGCCTAAATAAAAATTAAAGCTGTAAGAAAGCATTTGTAATATTAAGACTCATAGAGGTCAAATTACCCAGGAGCTTCTAACACATCATATGTGACTTCTGAAGCATTTTTTTTAATAAATACTTTTAACTTTTCATGCATACTATCAGAGCCACCTAAAGCACCTGAATTTGAACAACTATGCCCCATAGATCTGTTGTGGAAAAGACACTGCAGAGCAGTTATAATTTTCCTGTGATTGTCATGATTTTATAGACATCTACTATACCCTCTCTCAATTGTCTCTTCTCTACACAAGATCTATGGGCCTCATTTGATGCCCACTGCTGTCTAGTGAAGTCTCTTGGTCTGCGAATCAAAAGGCAGAATGCCTGGTAGCATCCATAACTGCCACCTTGTGTAATGGCCTGCGTAATCTACGATACTTCAATCCAAAGTTCCTGCTTAAACACAGTGAGATATAAGGAGGCCTGACTTAAGGTGGATGTAGTGGAAATGCTAGGTCACAGCTTGAATCAGTGAATGAGCACCTGGTAGGAAGGCAGGGACAACTCAGGGGAGCTCAGATGCAAACAATGTACCTGATTGACCAGAAGGGGTGGATCCTTCCTCCACCCCCTCCTAGACTTCATTTAAGTGTTAGCAGTGGCATTGCTGGGGATTCATGTGTGCCTGAGGTTTCCTGAAGATAAACTGCCTCTTTTCCTTGTCTCTGTGTCCATAGCTTTTGCATTTTAGCAAATTATCACTTGCTGTAGCCTGAGATCTTGTTGCTCTGCTGTTGTTGTGCTTTCCATTGTGTTATACTTAGTGAGCCAGCCAGGAGAGCTGTTGAGTACTGTCCTACAGAGGAGCATGGGCTTCAACTGTGAGCTAGTCATCAATTGTGTCACGTTTTGTCAATCTACATTGCAACAGGCAAATTGTACAAGTGCTGTAGTGTACTGAGTCACCATCTTAAAAAGGGCTTACTTTTAACCTGCTCAATCAGTGGTTCATGATGTGAAGGGGTGGAGTGTAGAGGAAATGCTGAGTGGTGACTTGAAGCAGTGATTGAACACCTGTTAGGAAGGCAGAGCCAACCCTGGGGAGCTCAGGTGCGTGTAAAGCACCTGATTGACTGGAAGGGATGGAGCCTCAATCCACCCCTTCCCAGACCTCATTTAAGTGTTGGTAGTAAGTGCAAGGTTATCTTGCTGAAGACCCCTGCATACCTGAGGTCTTCCAAAGTAGTTTCTTTCCCTTATTTTTGTGCTTATGGCTGTTGTGTTTGAGCAAATCCTTTCTTGCTGTAGCCTGGGATCTTGCTGCCCTGCTGTCCCTGTTGCACTTTCTGTTGTGCTACAGTAGGGTACTAGCTGATGAGACAAGAACTGAATTGATTAATTCCTCCAAGTTTAAACTTTTATGTTGCTGAAAGGACTTGTAGAGTAAAAAATAAATAAAAACTTCATTGCAGAACTGGCATTCCTGACTGTCAAGTCAGCAGAAGGAATACTACTGTGGAAAACTTATTATAAAAATAAGTATACACAAAAATATACATATGTGAGCACAGCGTAAGGAAAGCTTTGGCAAGGGTCTTAAAAATGTGTTTTAGGAATGGTTACAATAATGAAAGTGTTTTTGCAAGTACAGTTAAGTCAATGAGTATTTGTGAGAGTGAAAACTACATGAGCTTCTGTATGTTCTGTGCATTTGTGGAGCTCCTATCACAGCTGTAGCACAGTTACACCTAGATATGGATGCTTGCTGTTGAGTCTGAACCATAAAATTGAGCATGTAAGGGAATGGTATTCAGGGGCAAAATAATATTGTTAGTAAGGGAGGCTGATGTAATATCATGGCACAGTTACAAAATAAACAGTGCTTTATGCTTCTGAGTGTGCCCTGCCTTCATGACTGTCCTTGCTGTGGGCAGAACCATGTGTACCAGTTGCTGTGGGACTGGGGATAGTGGGGCAGCTGTTCCTTGCTCTTATTTCCTATCTGTGTTGGCTTAATCAGTTTGGTACCTACAAGTCTCTTCAATATGGGAAGTGTAGGGCCCTAACTAGAGAACCACTCCAAGGGCATTGGAACTGGTCTTTTTTTAATCTGTTTGGCACATGTAGGAAAAGGGGCTACAAAGAGTAAGTTCATATGCCTGAATCTATTTTGTACCTTCAGCTTCCTTGCCCACACTGTAAATTCTTTTCAGCTTGGATGTTATGATGTGGAACATGCTTTTGCTTCTATGTACAGCTGTCCAAGCTTGATTCCCCTCTCTGTGATGGGGTCATTTTCCTAGCCCCGGTACAACTAATAGATGGAGGGAAAATAACATTTTATTCTTGCTTCTGAATGCCAGAAGCATCACCAGAAGAAATTCTCAAGATTATTCTTCTTGCAGAAAGGCTTCCTAGTCACTCTGTGTCTTTTGGTCAAGAAATAGGAAAAAGTATACACTCTTTTCTGTGTTGGTCTAAAAACCTATGAGGGAAGGATTTCCAGGCAATGTTTATAAAACACTGGAGTGGACTGAGTGGAACCTTTAGATGGTTCTTGAAAACTGTTGCCTTTAACAAGGTAAATTTGAATTACCTTATATGACTGTAACTGGGGCTCAGTGCTTTATATGCTGGGGCAGTTGTGTGCTTTAATACTTGTGTGTATAATCCAGGGCACCACAAGTGCTTTTCAGAGTTATGCAAATTTATTAGAAGTATGTTGGTCAGATTGTGGAACTTCCTTCTCGTGATATAGAATTGCAATACTTTGGTGGATGTGGAAGAGGTCAGTTTCTCTGGGCAGCTTCTGGCTTCTTGGTAGCTGAATGTTAGTGCATTCAGGCTGCTTCTGTGCACAGTAACTCCCTGTGAATGAAACCATCTGTAATGGTGCTATCAAATTATATATATGGAAGTGACACGATTGGTACAAAGCTGTTTGTGATGACTAAGATACAGTCTGAATTCTTTTATTATCTTCAGAAGTTGTACTTTCTCTTGAGAGAAAATCCTGTGGATTCTTAAACTCCAATAATGGCCTTTTTTTTTTATTATTTATCTGCCAACTCAGATTTTGAAGATATGCCTATGTGTAGGAAAAGGGAGAAGGAAAGCAATTTTTCTGAAGTGACAAGTGACAACACCTCCTTTTTTTTTCCAGTCCATTTTCCCAGGGATGCTTTGTCCAAGTGGCCTCACACTTTCCTGAAATATTTTCCTCTGGCTGCAGACCAAACACGAACTGTAGGCAAAAAATATTTCTTTAAAAAAAAGAAGACTGAAAGGGTATCTGTTGAGAGGAGGAAAACACTTCTCAAGCTTATCATGATAACTGCTGAATGGTATATAATATTGTTTATTTAGCTCATAGAGCTAGAAACTGTGATAAATTTGTTACAAACATAAATGATTTTAAGGCTGCTATAGATTTTCTTCTGTTTTGTTGTCCCTGTACATACAGTATGTAGGAATATCTGATACAAAGGATTAGTGGCATGGCAGATGTTTTCACAGCTAAATTCTGATTGTGCTCAATCCTGTCCTCCTTAGCAGGGGAGGTGGAGGGATGTGGCACTGGCTGGGGCTTGCTGGCCTCATTGCTCTTACTCACATGCTAACAGCAGCTGGCCCAGTAAACAGCATAGGGTGGTATAGCTCTTTTATAGTTGTTTTGATGGCTTTTCTGACCAGCTGTCAAAAAAAACCAAAACAAATTCACCACCCTCAGTGAGCACAGGTTTAAGCTGTTGCTTATTTCAGAAACTTCCATGATAGCAGCATCCTCAGAATGGATGTGTGCTAGGGATGGAAGTAAGATTTGTAAATTTTGTATTAACTTTACAATAATGTCTAGATGCTTTATGTGAGATGAAGCCTTCTTCTTTCTTGGCCTTAAACAAAAAATGTATGAAACAATCTGTCCCCTGGGGAAATTAAAGTCCTGATAGATTTAGTAATCTACATGCCTAAGTGCATAGCAATTGAACGCTTTTCCTTGAGAGATTTGCTGCAGAATGAAATAATACCTCCACCTCGTAGCCACTTTTTTCTTTTTTTGCAGTTAGGGAGGAGTGAAAGGAAGGATGTAGTTAAGCTGAAAAAGCAATTTATTGCTAGCTACTGGCAGAGATAAGGGCGAGTAACAGCATTTAGGGATTTCTCTTAATAAAATACTGGCTGGTGATGAAACTTCCACAATGGATGATGTGTAGCCCCTGAATATCAGCAGTGTTAATCTTAAATAGGAACTAAACAATCCTTTGGGTCTGTTGCTGGATCTCAAGTAGTAGCTTTGGTTTTTAGAAGATCCAGGGGGAACAAGTGGAAGCCAAGCTTCTTTGCTTGGATTCTCTTTGCCTTTTAGGGTTAGATTTCGTGTGACCTGTGGCTGTGCTTGAATGGCATTTTGTGGCCCTTTTCCACTTCAGGAGGACAGGCGAGTTCTGCTGCCAGTTAGAGCCTGCTCTTCTGAGAAACTGTACAAGTGAACATTCACCAGCAACTTTACAGTCAGACTCTTGCAGGTGTATAATGTAAAGCATGAAAGTGAGTAATGTAGTCTGCCTACTTGACAGTTGGTTTCCCACACAGGCCTTCAGTAGACTCAATTGAAAATGATGATGCAGATGGGGCTTAGACCTGTTGATTTTAAAGGAGATTGTTTGCTGTGCCTATGGTGTGTGTATGCTGTGGCTTAGAGTAACTTATTCCATGTTTAAATATGTGTTCTGTTAAAATGTATGAAATATATAATGTATGTGAGCTCCTGCCAAAAAAATTTGTTACAAATCATGCTCTGACAGACACATGCTACTTGCCACTTACATTTCCCACAGATGTTATCTTCAGATTCAGCAATTCCCTAATTTGGGCATAAATAACATTTGCCTTTTTAACAAAGGAATTAAAATGTTGAGCAAGCCAGAGGTGTGTATTTTTTCCTCATGCTCTGTTGAGGCAGCATATGGTGTGTGTAACTTGCAAGATGCATGCTCCACCAAACACGGATGGCAAGTGATGCTAGTGCAATTAATTTCTAAGGGCTTTGTTTCTTTTTACGACTTAACAAACAAAGTGGATGAGAGCATGTCACTTACCTGAAAAGTGACTACAGACTGAAGTAGATATGATGTATTTAATAGCTTTAAATACCTTACCTGGAAAGCTTCAGCAGCTGTAAGGCATTGCTATGGGATTATGCTATAGAAGAACCAACCTCAGCTGAGAGCAGCAGTGGGCATCAGGGATTTTTGTTGGCAGAGGCAGGTAGTGGATAAATGTTCTCCATTTCCCCAGAGAGGCTGCTGCACAACTAGGAAGGGGTAATGCCTACCTCACTGGTGGCCTAGTTCTTTTGGGTGTTGTGGAGCAGGTGCTTGTTCTTCTGAAACTGGAAGAAGATGCATTTAAATCACAGATTTTGAAGTATTCAAGACTTTTCAAATAGAGAAGTAGCTCTTCAGAATACGTATTCCAGAATTAGCTTGTCTTTTTTCAAAAATCTCCTGGGACTTCTGTTCAGTTGTTTGTTTTCCTGAGTCTTTGCATTTTTCCCCAAAGATTCATAATCATTCTGTAGCATAGCAGAAAAAAATATTCTAGGTGGAATTCCCCAGAAATGCTTTTCTGTCTAAATGCCACCAGAAGCCAAGGGGTTTTGTGCTCTATATGAAATTATAGTTCTGTCAAACATCCTACCTAATGGAAGGAAAAAAACCTATCACTTCAGTTTTATTGTGTGAGGGCTAGAGCCTGTGTGTAAGCTCTCTTTTCAGGAGGGAGGGCAGAATGCCTTAATAGATGTAGCCTGAAGTAGGGATCACATCACTTACAGTGAAAGTAAATGGTATTTTTCACTTCACTGTGAGTGGAATGAATGATGTCTATTCAGCTAAATGCTGGTAGCCATGGAGAGAAGCAGCAGCTAATTGAAAGAAACAAAAAGGAATACACATGGGTCTTTTTGTTAGACAAACCAGTTTTGTCCAAGAAAGTAAAAGGCATGTTGTAACATTATGCTTTTTTTTTTCTTTGAGATGATTACAGTTATAAAATACTGTTCAATTAACTATTTAATTCCACTATAAGAAATCGCTGTAGGGCATGGTGTGAATGAAGTCTCTCCAAATGCGCAAATGACAGGAACCTAATTGTTGCTGACTTTCAAAATTTCTCCTTCAGTGTTTTACACTGCTATGCATGCTTTTCCTGGGAACAGAGATCAAAAGCTGCCAAAGGCATCCAGCTTCTCTGACAGCTTTGTGCTTCGTCTGGTGCTGCACACCCTAAGTGTTTTTTCAAGCCCTGGGTGTGATGCAAGAGAGCAAATATTTGTGTCAATAGATAGAAACTAGGAGAGGGGAGTGACTTGCCAAGCAACTCAGTGGAATCCTTTCATCTTGGGAGCTCTTGCATGGCTTATGGATCTGAGTGTTGGTGCCTGGACATTGCTCTTCTCCAGAAAGGAGTAAGTGAAATTAAAACAGACCAGGGCAAACATCTTGGTCAGAAGTGTGTTCAAAAAACTTTGAATGAAAACACTTCATAAATATGTGCTAATACAGGTCAAGGTTTTTGGCCAAAATCAATCCTTGAGGAAGAGCAACATAATAATAAAAATGATGGTCTGAAGTTTTGTAAATGAAACATTTTGAAACCAACTGCTTCAGACAACTGAAGGTTTAAAGTATGTTTTCGAAAACATTGTCGTTCAGAAAGCCCTTTTCATTAGACCCAAACAAGAAACAGATTTAAAGTTAAGTTTCCTCCCTTTTGGTTGTCTGGAAACTGAAGACATGTTTTTGATTCTTTCCGTAGCTTTCTATCTCTTTCAAAGGTCAGGTATTTGTACCTCCTGAATCAGCAGTTCTTAGACCAATATGAGAGCTCAGATGTTCTTTCTCAGGTGAATATCTCTATAATGGGTATTGCTTTTATTACTGCAGTGATGACTACATTTACTGACACTAGCTTAGCTCTTTGTATTTCTATGAAGTTGAATCTGGCATGATAGAATATAAGCGGGAAAGGAAGTAAAAGAGGATTTATTTATTATTTTAAATGAGGTGGACAGCTATTGAAAGTCTCTCACAAAACCATGCAGCGTGTGACTTTTCATGTTGAAACAATTCATTTCTCTCATGATAGTGTTTATTTCTACAGTGAATGATGCAATCAATGTTTTTCATTTCTATTTTTGTTTACCCCATGCCTACAAAACTAAAAGGAGGAAAGTAACGTCAAAGTAAAACAGGCAAGATAACTGATGTTTGAAGCAGGTGCTAACCTAAAATATTGAATCCATACACACATGTACATCTACACACTGAACTTTGAGTCCAGTTCTTGAATGTTGTGGCTCTAGTTAGGCTTCAGCTTGCCCATAACCCAACTTTCAGTGTCTGGGCTTACAATTACATGTGAAGTTTTAATACTGTAAAGGCATTGACTGAAAAAGCTTTGCGAAGAGGTTATGAGAAAAGACTTAACTACTAAATGCTTCCAAGATTTAAGTCATTATTTCAGATGTGAAGCATCTGGCAACAAGAGATTTTTTTCATCTAAAAGGAAACCCCAGTTCATTATTTTTGGTCTTAGAATAATTTGATTTTCTCTTAAATTCTACGCATTTTACCAGCAAACAGCTGGCAGAAATATTAATAAGTGTTGGCAATTGCAGCAATGCATATATCAGGCTTACTTTAGGAGAAATGGTGATGCTTTTTAATCCTGTCTGTTGACTGGGTGGGATAACTGTCAGAGAATGAGATACAGGGAAATTTTCATTTGAAGTATCTGTTTTTAAAAAGTGTTTAAAAGCTCTTTGTAGGCATATCCAAAACCAGTTCTGATTTACAATACAATTAGTGGCAATAACTGGAAACATGACTTGGTCGTAAATGTGTTACGCATCAGTTTAGTCTTCTAACTATGTATGTTGCTGCTGATTGAAAAATTCCCATAAATGTCGACTCATCCTGTTATCAATGTCATATAGCTGGATTATCTTGTCAGTGTTCTTGACTAGGAAATTGCTTGATTAATGCAGAGCTGCTTCTGAACAAATGTAGCAAGCATACTCACCAGCCTTTTGGGTTTAAGGTATCACTAGTATTTTGGGATGCCTCTGTTTAGGGGAAATAACTCCAAAGGATCAGAAAGGTACATATCACTTTGAGGTCTATCAAGTCGTTACCAACTTATCCTTTCTCACTTTTGAGAAAGTGGCCAGTGTAGCAAATAGGTGCACAATTTTCTGAATTCCAGACCTTGAACTGTGAGTGTAGTAAAACAGATTCCCTGCAGCCTCAAATCCTGCATCTTCTCTGCTTTCTGCAGAGAAGACCTTTTATTATGACTTGGTGCTTACAATTTACTGAATAAAAACTTATTCTTTGATATTGCAAGCTTTCCAAAATATCAAAACAATGCAGCAGTAACATTATCTGTATGTTTTGCCAAATAAATTGGCTTCAGTTACCCACATAAATTTTTCTGGATCTTTTGATCAAATCCTCCACCCTTTTGCAAGTTTGGAGTTCATGCCAAATACAGCATCCAACAGCAGATAAATCTAAATTCTTTCATGTGAAATAGAATAATTTTTAATCTCATTTTGGATAAATTATTTGGGTATATTGTTATTAAAGCTTGTCAAATAATCTAATCATCAATTAATTTAAAAAAGACGTACTTTTAATGCAACTAGTTTAAAGTAAGTTCTCTGAATACTGCCTTATCAGTACCCATTACAAATACTACCTTTTTTCATTTCATAATAATGTGCAAATACATATTGGTAGATTTTATTTTCCAAATCTTTATTAGGTGGGCAAATTATATTTTTACTGCAGTTCTGGACACCAGGAAAAAAGCAAGCTGACAGAGTTCACCCACTGAAGTCAGTGGGACTCTTGCTGAAATTTCCACTGATTACGTCTAACAGAAATGGGCTTACATGTATTAGGCTGCATCAGTCAAGGTATTTCCAAAAGCTTTGAAGGGGAAGGATTGTTGCAAACAGTCTTTGTCAGGAACACTGAGTACAGCCAGAATACCTGTTACTTAAGAAAGCTTAATTCAAACAGAAACAGGTGCAAGAAAGTGCTCAATATTCAGGGCTTGAGAAATCTTACAAGAGAGAGAAAGAGCTGAGCCAGCATGGTTAGGCCAAACAAAGAGAGGGTTATGACTGTATTCTATAAATATATCAGAAAAAGTGCTATTTAAGCTAAGGGAAATGCTAATACAAGAACAGATGGGTATAATCTGTGAGTGGAGTTATTCTGAATTTTAAAGCATTTCTCATTCTGAAAGAAAAGAGATTCTAAGACAGCTTTCCCCTAAGAGTACCAGGAGCAAAGCACAAGGAAAACCCACGCCCCACACACTCACAAAAAAAAAAAATCACTTAATTGATTTTAAGCAGAGCCTGAGCGGCATATGAAAAAGATTATATGGCATGGTTGCCTGCAAAAACAAGGGACTGAACTCAATGACCCAAGAGTCCCTTCCAATCTGCTGTTCTTAATTAGATACATGAGTATCATGGGAGCTCTTCTAGCCTCCAGCTTATTCCTGCAAGAAGATCCTTTTATTTATGTAACTTTCCACTGAAATCCCTGTGAATCTGCAGATTTCTACAGACATGCAGGTGATATGGATTTCTGGATCAAGTTCCAGGGAGGGTTCTTGGTCTCAGAAGAAAATTCCATATCTAGTGCCTTTTTTCCTTCTTGGTTTTGCGTGCAGCTCCTCTTTCAATTCCAGAAACTCCCTTGTACTCATTGTTTCATTTTCTTAACTAAGATAACCTTATTCCTTGAAGAATTTGAATGATAATAAAGCATGCACTTATCTCCAGACATACGGATATTGATTATACTTCTACACGCAGGTTGCCTGTTGCCAAAACACTGAAATCAGTGCATAGAGAGCACTGGATTTTCTGTTCCTTGAACCAGCCTTATATTCCTCATCACCACAGATCAGGTCTTGTGCTGTGAAACTTCACAGTTTTTAAAAGATCAGTGGCTAAGTATTAGGTAGCTAAAGCTTCCATTCTCTGCAGGGGAAAATAGTAGGGCCCTCAGAAAGTTACTAATTTGGGTAGCCTTATATTGTTCTGCCTTTTATGGTGTTCTAAAAAGCAGTAATTTGAGATTAGATCTTTATCTTAACATTTAAGATCAATTAGAAATACTCATCGAAGTCTCTCTTTGATACAGGATAATCTGGCTATCTCTGCTTCAGTTGCTTCACCTAAATTTGTATAATGACAATGAAAGCCTCAGGGCAATGTGCTGAGTACTGAACAGTTTTGTAAGGGATGTCTGAAGTGTCTGATAGAAAGTCCTATTTATAAATTATTATGATAGAGATATTTCCTAAAAATTAAAGATTGTGTTGGAAGTTCTTACTTGTTATGATGACAGATGGGAATGGAATGATTTCCACAAATTGGGGATGGCTGCTAACAGAGCTGGACAACTTGAATTATCAGTTTCAATTGTTCAGTGCTTCTTTAACATGCTGTTTTCTCAGGGAAGTTCACCAATAACAATAACCCCAGCAGTTCTTACTGTTACTAGCTTCTTTTACTGAAGTCATGACCTAAAAAAACTTACAAAGTGATCCCAGGACCATTTGCTCATACCAGCAGCCTTACTAGAGTTAACACCATGCACTCAGAGCCAAGAGTGAAAGGTCTGAGAGGAGTGAAAGCAAGCATCAGATCTTGGGGAAAAAAAGATGAGTTGCATTTTTCTTTTCCTCTTCAGATGGATGGAGAAGGATTGTTTTTTGAGTTTGGTTTTTTTTTTCAGTGGCAATATTTTATCTTAGGCTTTGTGCTGAAAATAATGTAGGTTTCTTCATATTCTAGACACTATACTAAATAACTTTAGCATTTATTACATTTAAAAACTGTTATGAAACAAGCATCTGCCTTTGGTATGACTTGTGCCATTGTTAAAAGTTTAATTTCCATCCTGATTACTAAACCCATGAGAAGCCTGCAAGACTACTGTTCCCATCTGCTCTGCCAGAAGGTGGCTGGGTCTATCTTGTCTCTGATGTTCAGGGTACAAGCAGTAGTCTGCAACAGGCACAGACCAAGAACATACTTGCATGGAAAAGCTGCAGTTCAGCTTTGAGCAACCTCATCTAGTGGAAGATGGCCCTGGCCACAGCAGGAGGGTTACAGCTGTATGATCTTCAAATGCCCCTGTCCCAAACTACCCTTTCATTATGTGATTCTATGGTCAGGAACATGCCAAGGAGTTTCTTTGGCTGCTGGTTTGCACATCATTGCAACCCCTATGAACCTTGCAGCCTGTGAATGGAAAATAATTTTGTCTAAAGTGAATAAGTGTGAAAATCCTGTTGCATCTTAGATGAAAAGTAAAAGCTGGAGTATCTTTCATTATTGCGCAGCACCTGATGTGCTGCTCTTCTGCTTGGACCATTTTCTTAAGATTGTATGTACAAGTGCCAACTTGCAATATGTCTTTTCATTGCAAGCAGTAACAACTACAAGCGACTTGAATTTAGGCTGTTAAATGTTTTAGAAATGCAGACTGTCTTAATTTTCTAGTAACTAGAAGATCTAAACTCATAAATACCACACCACCTCTTCTCTCGTGAAGAGAGAATGCAAGCAAGGCTGTCTGTCTGTGAGTGCCAGGACAAGTTTATTGCTTTAAGATGTTCATGCTCTTATTTGCCCTGTAAAATAAATAAATAAAGCCCTGTCATTTGTCTTGGTACTTCTTCACAAGACTGTTAGAATACAAGTAGTTGTATTTATTCATTTTTAACAGCATGGGGGAATGGGAAATACTGTGTATGTATTTGAGATGATTGTTTGCTTTGGAGGATATTTCAGGATATATTCATTAAAATAAAGTTTGCAGGGATTAATTTCTATTCATACAAGGAGGTATATACAGAAGCCATATGGGTACACAGAAAGCATAATAATTTAAGAGACGTTAAATCTGTTGTCTTGCAAGACACTTTCTATTCTTGTGGCCTCAGAGTTCACTTCTAGCGGAGGTCATGAAACTTAATTATTTGACAGAGTCGTGAATCTGACATTTTTATTTATGTCTGGATAATTTGAAATGAATAATTAAAATCTTTAGCTACATTTCTGTCTCTTAGGTTTGATAGCCTAAGCAGAACTGGTGGGATGAAACTGCTGCTGTGTTCCTTTTGCTTCCTCTACAACATCTGGGCTTCTTTTGCCTTGTGGTATAGGATGTTCAGCCCATTTAAAACATGAAATTAATGGCTTTGCTTACAAAATTGTGGTTGGGCTTGATGAGCTTTAAGGTCTTTTCCAACTTCAGTGATTCTATGAATCCTTAGTAAGCAAGAAGCCAGCATCCTTGTATTCTTACCTGGGGGTTCAGCATTACGGAGGTGAAAATAGTTTGTATCTCTATATAAATCAACTTTCATTAATGCTTCAGGTACGCTTGTACCATTTAATGGACAATGAGTAGTGAACAGAAGTAGTCAACATGGGTTGACTGGCTGGGTAGGTGGAAGGAGAGCTGTGGATGTTGTGTACCTTGATTTTAGCAAGGCGTTTGACACAATCTCCCTCAATGTACTTGTTTGGAAACAAAGTGCGGGATAAGTGAGTGGACAGTAAGGTGGATGGAGAAGTGGCTGACTGGCAGATCTAAGAGGGCTGTTGTCAGTAGCACAGAGTCTGGTTGGAGGCCTGTGACTAGTGGTGTTCCCTGGGGGTTGGTGCTGGGCTCAGTCTAGTTCAGTATCTTCATCAGCGACCTGGATGAAGGGACAGATTCCACCCTCAGCAAGTTTGCTGGTCATACAAAGCTGGGAGGAGTGGCTGACACACTGGAAGGCTGTGCTGCCATTCAACAAGACCTGTACAGACTGGAAAGTTGGGCAGGGAGGAACCTGATGAGGTTTAACAGGAGCAAGTATGGAGTCTCACCTGGGGAACAATAACTACATGCATCAGCACAGGTTAGGAGATGACCCATTGGAGAGGAGCTCTGCAGAGATGGACCTGGGGGTCCTGGTGGACAGTAGATTGGCCATGAGCCAGTGTGCTCTTGTGGCCAAGAAGGCCAATGGCATTCTGGGGTGCATTAAAAAGAGCATGGCCAGAAGGCCAAGGAAGGTGATCCTCCCCCTCTACTCTGCCCTGGTGATGCTACATTTAAAATACTGTGCTCAGCTTTGGGCCCTCTGGTTCAAAAAAGGCAGGGATCTCCTGGAAGGAGTCTGGCAGTAGGCCACAACTGTGATAAAGGGCCTGGAGCATCTCCCATATGAGGAAAGGCTGAGTAACCTGGGTCTGTTCAGTGTGGGGAAAAGAAGACTGAGGAGGGATGTGCTTAATGTTTATAAATACTTAGAGATGTGAGGCAAATGGATGAGGCCAAGTTCTTTTCAGCGGTGTGCAATGTTAGAACAAGGAACAGTGGCCTAAAACTTGAGCATAGGAATTTCCATACAAACATGTGGAGGAAATTCCTTATGATAAGGGTGACAGAGTGCTGGAACAGGTTGCACAGAGAGGTGCTGGAGTCTCCTCCTATGGAGACGTGTCTGGGCACATACTTGTGTGACTTATTGTAGGGTAACTGCATTAATGGTGTTGGACTCCATGATCTCTTGAGCTCCCTTCCAATCTCTGTGATTCTGTAAGTAGTCATCAACCAATTATTATTTTATTTTTTTTAAACTCATCCAGTCTGCAGATTAGGGCATGTTCCAATGTTCTTATACCTCCTTCCTTCCTGTACTCTCAGCTAGCAATGTCAAATTGCAAATGGCTGTACTGGAGCCCAGCCTTATAACTCCATCTTAGAGAAAGAATAGCGTTGGCTCTAAAGAGCTGTTTTGGCATAGCCTCTTCTGCAAATCTTTGGAAGCATCCTAGTAGTTATGTTTAAAACATGTTTACCTGTTCAGGCCTCATTGCTCTGCTTGTCCAGAGTTATGTCACCCTAAAGACCTGATATCAGGCTCTAAGAGCTAAAGACCATGTATGTTTCAAATGAAATTCTGGATAAAATTCCCGTTGAATTCAAAAGATATGGTTCATTCCCTCAGAATGAACAACCTTTCAGTAAAGCCAGAGAGGATTTTTATGGCTCATCAGAGATGAGTGCATGTATGGTTTGCATTCACAGAAAAAGCTGTAATACTTGGGATAATGCAGCTGCCTTCTAAATACTGTGTGTCTGTGATAAGCCACAAATGAAAAGTAGAGAGGTCCTAAGAAATTAATACTGAGCTTTGCCTGGAATAAGAATTCTCTTGAGACTAGGTGTGTCTGTGTACCTTTGTTTTAAAACTGCTCTCCTAATTGAGCTGAGTTGTTACCACCAAACCGAAGTGACTTCAGAGGTTTTTTTTCACTCAGCAGATTCTGTGGTTCAGATGAAAGCAGAACATAAATTTGGAGCAGTGTTCAAATTCTGAAGCTACCGGTGGTGTTTCTTTCTCATGTCAAAGAAAAAGGAACAGGTTACAGTGTAAGAGGCCATGGTACAGCTAACAGTCTTTGATACTCTTTACAACTGTCTAACAATACTGGTGATTAAATCTTTTTATTTTATGGACTAATATAAAGAATCTTTGATCTTATGAATCACCATCTGAACAGTACAAACTAAAGGACAGAGGATTTAAAACTATTTCCTATAACTTGTGGAGGTAGCATAATAATTTTAAAATGTCACAGAATATTAATTCCAATTTAGCTGTTAAACTGACTAAATGAAGGTCTTTCACCCTTCACTGGTGTAGAAATCTATACCAGGGACACTATACCACTGCCTATTGAATCTGTTCAGTTGCAGACTTCTCAAAATGATATTTAAAAGAACTTTAGAGTAACACTTTCAGTTAAAATTACTAACAGTAGTGATGAACATCTTATGCTTCTCAGGTCTAACATTATGGAATTGTTTGCATTCTATCCCATTCCATCTTCCTTTGCATTCCAAAGGAAGCCCTTTAACTTTGTCCCATAATTAAAGTGCTTGAGGATCCATGTCCCTTCTCCTGGTGGTGCTGAAAACAATGACTAAGATGTCTCTGAAGCCGGGCCGCAAAAAATGAATGAACACCTTTTGGGAAAAGGAAAGACATTAAATGATTGACATCGCAGTTCACTGTAAATATGGACAGAATTATGACAGCAAATCAGTAACCTGCTACTCATGTTGTAATTGCTGTAATTCCCTTTCCCCACATGAAACGCAAAAGAATGTATGTTAGCAAGAGCGCTGGTATGCACATCATTTGGCATATGATGCTGACAGCACGTGTTAAATCACATCAGAAATGTTACCCAATCTGTTTGTTCCATGAGATCCACAGCACACCAGCTATGTTCTTCAAGTTAGATATGTCAATGTGTTGATAAGTAAGGAGTTTGGCCTTGTGGTGATGGCTTCGGCAGATGAGTTGCTTTATACTGTTCATATTTTGTTGAAGCAAAAAAAAAGTCCAAACGATCTGGGGTAGATGCAGTGCCATTCTAGAAGGCTGTATGGATTTTGGTCTGGGATCGGCTTCTGTCCAGAATACTCAGAGCACAAGCAGAATGAGGGTGGGTCAATCTACCCAGCAGGGTAGATGTGTTGTGTTTAGTGTTTTTAAGTATGTATATATCTGTGCTATGGGAGAATGAAAATCTTGGCTAGTATTCCTATAACCATCTTCTGCTGCATAAATAATTTTGTCAGCTTTGTTGAATAAATCAGGATTGACTTCATACATAAAGTCCTTGAACGCTTTCCAAATGTGTTCATATAAATCACTTCTATTTCACAACCTGTTTATGATGATCTCGTACTAAGCCATTTGGCTCTAATGAAAGCTGCACCCAGTGTCTGTAGATGTAACACATCTTTTCAGTATTACAGAAGGGGCAGGGCAGTAAGACAACCACCAGCACTACTGCTGCTTCTACAAGTGAGCTATCTATTATATTCTCGCATTATTCCAAAGGATGGAATATAATGTTCTTCAAACCAATGAAAAAATGCAAGAATTGGATGAAATGGACCTGTGACAAGAAAATCTGTGTATGGTATAGCGCTACATCACGTGTATTATTGTACCTGGATTTCGACTAAATGATGTTTTCCTGTGTATGCGAGTTTGTTGCAGCTGTCATTTATAATTATTTTGTATAAGATATATCTGTGAGAAAGAGAGACTGCTAAGGTCTGCTGTAGTCATCTCACCAGGCTTCTGATTTTCCTTAATTTCCACTGTTTGTGACTAGGTGGAGAAGGAAACCTTTTTCTTTTGTCTGTTTAGCTCAGAATCCTTTGTAAGGTTCAGTGTAAGCAACAAAATCACTTTTGGGAATGCAAGAAAATAAATTTTCCATTATCACAGAGGTTTTTGGTTGTTTTTTTTTTTTTGAACAGCTGTACTGCTGAGGTGGGTGTGGGTAATAAGTTGAAGTCTGATGGGGAAGTTGCCAGAAAGGGCAGTGCATATTTGAATGTGCTTAGACAAAATAACTATAAATTCTGATTTCTTTTTCCTTGGGTACCGGGGAACTAAAGAAGAGCATTCTGGATAGGTTATTTTCCTCATAAGCTGTCAGTTTGGCATGATTTGGGCTTGTGAACAGTCCAAAGCTATCTTGTCTTTGAAGGAAAAGCAGAGACTCTTCTCTTTCTGAAATCATGATGGCTTCAGGAGCAGCCAAGCATATGAAGAGAGCTTCACAGAAACTCTTTCTCCCTCTTGCTGCGGTCCAAAAGCCTGTTCTCTGCCATTGCTATGGCAGGGCAAGCTTCAATAAAAAGAATAGGAACCTGCTGTTGTACTCTTCCAAGTTTGGAGATTGAAATGCTTTTTACCTTCTTGTGAACTCATAAGAGAGAAATGTATTCTTGCTTCCTATGGATTGGGCAGGAATGTATAAACAACATTTCCTTCCTAGATTTTTTTCCTTTGGGTTTTATGATGCTTGTGAATGACTGCATAGTGTGGAGAGAAAATGTTTGCCCTTACACTTCTGTAACACAGTGTACAAGCTATTGGACTTCAGTTAATCTTCATGGCATTTACCTATCTTCTCTTGGCCTTCCCTCTTGCCTGTCATTGAGAGTGCTTATAAAATCTTCCAGAGTGGCAGCATATTTTAATGTTCTTCTGAGCTTTCTAGTAACTTCGGGTATCAAAGACATTCCAAAACATGTGTGTGGCTTTTTTAAACCAGAGTTATTTCTATTACATTTCACAAGGCATAAAATGAATTACATTTACGATACAGATGCTGGTAAATTAAATGTGTTTCTGGTCCTTCTAGGGTCAGTTTGTGAAGCCAAACAATTGTCTTTGGAAGACTGATTCTCTTGGACTCTATAACTTTAATCTCAAAAGATATCTGTCCTGAAGTAATTTAATACCAGAGTCACAGGGCTTGTTTTCATGGGGATGCTGACCAGTACTGCTGCAGCGGAAGAGCTTTTCTTCAGTGTAACTCCCCCATGTGGACATTTTGCTCTGGAATATATCTGACTTCATTTTGAAATAATTACTCACTAATTGTTCCAGACTAGTGTGTCCACGGGAGGGAGTCATACAGAAGTGGCTCTAACAGAATAGTTACAGCTCAAATGATTAAATTCTCTGCTTAGGAATGCCTTCTGCAATAGTGGCACAAGATTTACAGGGGTAAAGATGTAATAATTACAGTCAGCTCTGCTCCCACTGACAGACTGGGCCCTTAAGTGTTAGCTATTTCTCCTATGCAAAGATTTGTAGTTTCCAGAGTGCTCCAGGAAATGGCAGCATTTTTGCTTTGATAGACTGTCTTTGTTCTCCAAAGAACTCAGTGAATTTAATATAAAATACAGCTTTGTCCTGTGTGACTTTCCCACTGCCCTTAGTTTTTTTCACTTTCTAAACTGAGTTTACACTATTTAGAACAGATAATTCTTGGATGGAAAATAAGCTTTTCTTTTTTTTTTTCCCTTCTTATTGTGTTCCCTGACCTTCTGGTGTTTGTCAATTCATTGACCCTCCGTGCCTTTCATTAGCTCTTAGTTAAAGTATACTTTCTTGAAAGAACTGTTCACACTGCCATATGGTCAGCCTTTACCACTACAGGAGGAGCAGGATTTATTTGGGGTTTTTTTCATATATACATACATATATATATATATAAATTTAAGCGCATATTGCTGCTTCTGTTTTCTAAAAGATATTTCAGACACTGCAGATAGCTGCTTGAATTACAAGTGGCTGGAAAAACAGAGATGTTCAATAAAAGTAAGACTGTGATTTCTTTCTTAAACCTGTAGTTGCCAGACACGTTTTGTGAGTCTTCAGAAATCTTAAAAAATTGAGGTTTTGTGCAAGCTGTACTGTGTGGCCTTAGTGGAATCTCATGGGGCTCACCATTTGTTTTAAAATGGGTGTCATGCCACTCAGCACATAGAAATGCTATAAGGCATGTCTTGCAGTTAAAACCATCAGGTAACAGCAAACCAGATGCATACTGCTGCAAGTGTTAAGCACTACTTCTTACTGTGTAACTTCCAAGTTCTTAATGGTGCTGAAACTCAGACAAAACCTTTCCATGAGATGTTGGGGAAAGAAATGAGCTTATTCTTCCAGTTCTTCAGTCCAGTTCGAAGTTCTGTGGTCGCACTGCCAGAGAGATGAGAACAAGTTCACGTGTTTTGTTCTTCAAGGTGTAGCACTGTCCTAACATGGTCACTTATGTTGCAGAGTAATCTGGCTACCCCTTGGAGTGCTGGCACTGCAGGCTTGCAGCTAGCCAGAATATCTGTTGTGGGCATGGAATGTGTTCCTGCATGAGGATTAAAAGGGATGTGAAGTAGTCACCCTCACCGAACCTTTAAATTAAATTTCTGATTTACAGAAGACTTCTACTAGGTAGTGTTTTGGGAAGGAAGAAATGAGCTGAGGAGAGGTCTGAAAGTGAAGGAAGAGTTTCATTACAGTTAAAATTGAAGTTAACCCCATAAAATGAGGTCAGCTAGCTTACTGCCTAGCAAGGTAGATGCTTCAAAATAGTGAGGACTGATAGTAAAAAACCTAAAGAAAAACAAACTCAAAACCACACTAAACACAGGGACAGTAAATCTAGAGTGGGGACGCTAGAAGGTTGTTTGAAGTTTGCATGGAATCACAGAAAAACACCTAAACCAGGGTCCTCTCTCTCCCCTTCCTTCAACAAATGCCCCATCTCTCTACTTGTGTTATTTTCAGTGAACAAAAAAATCTGTGCAACCTTTTCAACTCTTCAGCAGTGTTCTACATACAGAACGAAATATCAGTGTTCCTTCTCACTTTGGTTTTCTCTTCAGTGGAGAAAACAGTTTCTGCTTGTTCAGTATTCCCTCATAGGTCCTGTTGTGAAGACCTCTAGTTATTTCTTTTGCTCTCTTCCAGACTGTTTCCAGCAGGCTCATGCCTCATTCATGCACTTCAACTGAGGCTCTACCTAGAGTTGAAGGGCTACTTCATGTGTCCTAAATACTTGTTAATATATTCTGGCATGATTTCTCTTTCCACTAGTTCTAATGTGAGCAAAGTGCTTTTGCAAATATACCAAACTCATTCATTCAAATTCAGATTCATACTTGAAATGAGGAAAATGACTGGGGGTACTGAGCTTAAAAGGAGTTAAGAATAAGGAGCCATTTCACCAACAGAAGCAAACTAAGAGGAGAAGCAAAAAAAATGATGAGAAGGGAACAGCAAAGTGAGATTCTCTTAGCTGAAGGCAACAGAAAGATCAAGCAGCTTTAGACTATGAAATTTGTCCCTTGCTGTTAGAGCAAGAATTGAGTTAGGCTGCAAAGTGCTAATCTTTAGCAGTGAGGGCTTTGTACCCTGAAAACTGTCTTTCTGATCTAGTGCAGTGCCTCTGTGGAAATGAACTCTTAAATCTGCACTTTATTCTGATAAGTTGTTCTGAGGCGTGGAAAAGATTTTGTAAAGGATGTTGACAGATCTGTATCTTTTTCTCTGGTTATTGAGTTACTGAATTCTGAAATCAGTTGTTTACATCTCCAGTGACATGATGCTTTTCAGTCACTGGCTAATTGCTGCTATAGAAAGAGCAGAGCAAAAGAGAGCATGGTTCCCGTGCCCCAGTGTGGCCATATTACTCAGCAGGTTTGTAGAAGACTAAATCCATTAAGAGGACTATGATGAAGTCCCCTAAAATGGGTCACCCACAGTCCTTCTGGCAGCCTTGTTCCCAACACGTGGTGTGCTGGCAGTATGAAAAATTCCCTGAGGAATGATTAGAAAAATTCCCTTGAGATTGACTAGTTGTTAACTGTAACTTGTGAAACCAGTAAGCATTTAACATTGTTCTTTGTTAAGCTGAGAGACAGAATGTTAATTTAAATAGAAGCATGTTTTTTCTAAATTAAAAGAAATTGGAAATCAGAGTAACTACTCCCCTGCTTCTGCTGGAAGTGAGGGGATTCAGTGGGGAGAGCTTTTGACAGCACTGAAGTGATTTGAATGGTCTCCAAGCTTCTATCCTGAAAGTAGTTTGTTGCAGTGGTTTAAGCAGCAGTAACTCATGTTAAAAGGCACCGAGTATTAATAAGAGGATAGTGGGTGCACCATTCATCTGAGTGTCCTTGGACACAGGCCATGGTTGACATACAGAGAATTTCCAGCTCCCTGTGCAACTCAAAAACTGCTCAGCCCTCTGCTTCCTCTGGCCTCTCACCTCCCACCTTGCTATCTTTTCTAAATATCCCCAGTCCAGCGTGACAGCCTGGGACATCTGACTCAGTAGTTGTAAACCAGTTTGCAGCTGGGCCCAATCAAAATCTCTAATGTGAACCTGTCCTCAGTGGGCTGCAAGATCTGATCAAGGAGGCAAAGATTGTTTTTTCTATCCTCTTAGCCTGGCATGTGAAGCTGTTTCTTAAAGAATTTAAACTATGCAATTGAGGGTCGTTGTTTTGCTTTGTATTTTTCTTGAAACAGGACTAATATGGAAATTTAAAGATCTAAGTGGTCCCTTCTGAAAGTTCCTAACATTGCTATCAGTATCATTCCTTTTTATAAACAGCACTGTTACAGTTCTAAGATACAAAGTATTCAAAGAATGCACTCATAAAAGATTACGCATACAATGGAATTTTTTAGCCTCAATGGGAACAGAAGGCTTTGTGAGAAGTGTTTGTGTGCAATGAACATAATGATTAAATCATTTTTTTAAGCTGTTGCTAATGAGACACCACCCTTTGAAAAAGGAGTGTGCCTTTTACAGATGAGCAACAAATCAGCTCTTGCCTAGCATATCAAGGCAGTAGGGGTTTGCAGTGTGAAACAACAGTTAAAAGAACTAGGCTAGAAGGGGAGGGGAGCGGGGAAACAGCCTGAAAAGCAGCTTGGAATGATGTTAGATTTATTCTCTTAGCTCATGTTTTCTGTAGTTTCATCATATGACTTGGCAATTCTGCAGAGCTGGTGTTAAATGCATCACATAAGAGTGGGACAGAGATGCTTCTCAACCTTGGATAGGTGACAGACCTCACAGAAGGCACTTGACAGTTCCTATCTGTCAAGGTCCAGCTTTTGAGGTCCAGCTTTTGGTTTTGTTGTGGTGTCCAGTCTCTGCTAACTGATTGGACCACTCCTTTGTAGGCTTCTGTAGGGACACTGCTCCTACTCAACTTTATTAATGAGTTGGGGAGGTTGGGGGTATATTTCAGCTGCACCCTCTCTCCATAGGCTTATCTGCTATCAGCAATCCTCCAGCAGATACCCTTCACTACTCATGTCCAGCACTGTTCAAGTTTGGCAAAGCAGAAATGCCATTTAAGATGAACTGATTATTTCCAAGAGTTTGGTGAGTGGTGTAGATGAGTACCAGCCTAAGAGCTGCTTCCAAGTCGTTTCCTCAGAGAGCTGTGAAAAGCTTGTTTCCCGAGTCTGCTGTAAGGTTCATTCCAGATGGTATGGTTCTGTGTCTTGATTGGATAACTCTCAAGCTTACAATGAATTTTCAGTATGGGTATGTGAATGTTTCCATTGCAGACAGACCTTACAAACACTGACAAAACCCTCTTGCCACCACAAATATTCTCTTGCACACAAATTTGTTCCTATGAACTTTCATACTTTACAAGTGAAATGAGGGGAAAAAAACATGCCACTAAGTAAATTTATAGTAGTTTTTTTATGCAAGTAAATGATTAGATCAGCTGTTGCACAACAGTTGACTAGAACGACATGGAGCTGAGTATATCTGGTATGAATTCATCTCTGGAATTTCCACTGGTTAGCAGAGTTTGTTACATACTCATTTCAGCAAGGATAACCCACTGGAAAATAAGCCACTGGGAAGTACTGCATCTATTTAGATCTTTCTTTGGTCTTTTTTTCTTTTCCCTTGTTTTCATTTAACTGTCATTGCATCTGGTGAACACATTCAGACTGAGGAGACGAACAAAAAAGAAAAAAAAAAGCATAGAGAGCAAGTGAGAAGTTCTTGGAATGTTACAAGCTGCTGTGTCACTGGGAATGGCAAGGCAGACAAGCAGAAAGCTCCTCTCTCCAAAGCTGACACGACAGTGGGAAAACCTGGCACTTACTAGATAGCGAACTTACCAAAGCCATAACTTTGAAGTGAATGTACAGTTGCAGACAAATGCTGTATCTTGCTCTTTTCCTTTATTCATTTCTCCTCCTTAACTTTTATTCACTATGCTTTTTAAGATAAGCTTTCTGAAATGCATTCTCTGGAATCTTATGGTACAGATGGTCATATAATTTGTAGACTTAAGGGTTACTGTACATTGTAAGACTACTTCCTTTTTTTAAATTTTAAACTGGTTGTCCCTCTTGAATGAGAAAACAGGCTATTTTCTGGCTATAGTTTAGCAATGCCATGGGATGAAGCAAATATCACCTACTGTGCATTAAAATGAGGAATTATTTCCACTAGCAACAAAGTAGAAACTATTCTGAACCCTCAGAAAATGCAAAGCCCGGTTGCAGTGCTGTCCTGCACACCATGCCTCTCAAAGAATGCTCTCTTCTGGCACATAAAGCCAGTACATTTGCTTACATGTGTTATCAGCTGTTGTCTACAACAAGAAGATCCAATGTCCTCAGAAAAATAATAAATAAATATTTTTTTAAAAGCCTAAAGAATGAGAACAGAAAGCTCCTACTCTGATCCTTCATACATAGCATGAGTTTATAAGCCTCAGAATTGTATGAACAACATGCTGCTTTTCCTAGTCTTCCTTTAATATAACCATGCTTGCTCTCTGAGTGGTTTCCAAAAGGGTAAAAAAACTAATAAAAACTGAAGGGAGTAGTTAAGTGGGATCTCACTTGTATTACCTGTTCCTAACACACTCCTCAAAGGCCTGAGCAGGGCAGGATGCAGCCTTGAAAATTTATTAATTCCTGGCTGAGATAGTGGTGGAGGGCTAGTCTTACTTCAGTAAGCCTGGGACTTGCTGAATGCTATCCTCAGTGGATCCTGATGAACGGATTCATTAAAGAGGTTGTCACTCTTGAGAATTTGCCTTCCCCACGTGACTATGTTCCACTATAAGCAACAATATATTTTTTTAAGATAAAGGTAATTTTAAGAATATTATAACACTACTAATTCTAGCTGAAGTTGAATGTATGGAAAGAGGGAGGTAGGACATAAAAGGAACAGTAATTCAAGCAAACATACCTTCAAGTTTCTGTGAGGTTAGAAACGTGGGAACCATCCTCTTGTTACAAGTGCAAACTGAATAGATTCAACAAAGTCTGTAGAGTTTGTGTGGTGTAAGCCAGTGTAGTCACTTGATCAAGTGTGGCTCCTTGTTTCTCCTCCACCCAAGTGCTCATAGCTGCTGCAATGACTAAAGGGAAAACATTGTTTTTTAGCCCAAATGTGCATTATTTCTTGCCTGATGTTTCAAAACCGCAACTGAGATGCAATAATGTTTTTGGGGTGAATCTACATAGTGATGCTAGCTCCACCCAAACTCCGAGGCAGCAGGCTGCTGACAGCTGGGACTGGCAGCCATTTTGATGCATGACTGTGGTCTGGAAGCTGCGGCTAGCAGGGGTGGCACAGCAAGTTCACACCATGGCAGCACCTTGAATGCATGAACAAACCCTGTGATGCTTTAACAGTCTTAAAGCCTCCTGGGTTCGGCGGAGCACGGCAGCTCCATCGCGAGAAGCTTGTGAATGCTTTTAGGCGAATCAAAGCAGGCTGACTTAATTTTCGCTTGATGTTAACTGCCGCTGGACTTGCCAGCTTGCTAACAGCCCTTGGCCAAGGAGGCTGTGCTCTGTGGAGCATTGGGAGACAGTGCTGCCGTGTTAACCTTTGCCTTTTGACTGAAACCTTCCAGCTGTGTGGGTACTGTGTCTGAGTGCCGACAGAGGATATGGGAGCAGGGGGCTCACAGAGCAAGGCTGTGCAGAGCTGGGTGTGGTGGGCACATTGTGGCTGATAGCCACCACTGCTACCATTCAGCACAGCCTGTGAGATGGCCGGGCTGGAGGAAGCTCGCTCTCAGGCAGAGGGGGCACGGCGTGGGTCTCTCTGCACGCGAGGCAGGTTTAATCTGATCCTCCCCCGGCTCTTGTACAAACGCTAAGCCACACGGGAAGGGCTGCCTTGCGGGCTCCTGGAAGACCGTACAGCGCCCCGAAGCGAGGCGGCTCCACGTCGCTGCGGGTGCGGGCTGAGCAGCTCCGGGTCAGGAGCGGGACCGCGCGCCTCCCCCCGGCCCGCTAGGTGGCGCCCACCCCCTCCCGCGGGCGGCCCCGGCCGGCGGGCAGCGGGGTACTGGCGCTGCCATAACACGGGGGAGCGTTACGATGTGACTGTTCCCCCGTGGGCTCTGTGCCTTAAGACCTGGTGGCTGGGGAGAGAAAATTGCAGGCTTAAACAATGTGGCAGAAATACGCCATTCAGGAAGGGAGGCACTGTGGAAATATGTGCGTTTCAGCAAAGCCTTTTCTGGGAAAAACCTTTGAAGATGAGGGAAGAGCGACCTTATCTCAGTGCCTGGGGGTGGTGGACCACGTGCAGGTCTCTGCTGTGTCTATGAGTTAAGGCTCGGCTCAGAATCAAAGCAGGAGCTCCAAACGCAGTGCTTTTCTTCCAAGGTATCAGTCTCAAGTGCCAAAAATACAACCAATTTGCAGATTGCATCGAAGTTTCAGTAATATGTTTTGAAAACTCCTATTTAATGAAACACCACATGAATTCAGAGGTATCCGAAACAACTTTTAGTTCGGTAGTCCAGGTCTTTTCTGTAACCCGTTCATTTGTAGGAGTCTCGTTAGTCCTTTGCGGTATTAATGCATCCTGTAAATCATTTTGTGCAAAGGTGAGAGACTTGAACAAATTCCTGGGGACCCATCACTATGACTTCCAATTGGACTGTGGGACTGTTGCTTCTCATTGCCTTATAGCTGGCTCAACCGTAAAATAATAAGCGTGAGATTTTATCCATGAGAGATGTCAAGAAGGGTAGGAGAAAGATGTGGTTGTAAACTATGTTTAGGAAGATGAGTTGATTTTATACTTTCTAGAGAAACAGAATGAAACTTCGCCCTGTGGTGGTCATTGATTCTGAAGTATTTCATGTGTACAGAAATCTGCACAGAGGCTATCCAAGCTTGTGAAGTGTCAGATAGGGCAAGCTCACTAAACTCATACAATATTCTGGAAGTACTTTGGCCAGTTCTTGTTTCCCTCTCACTGACAGCACTAAAGTTTTCATCTCTCTGAAATAGAAATGTTTATCATGCATTAAATTACTGCAGTATGGTATTTATAAAAAGTCATTCACTACCTCTCACTACTTCAGAAAAAAAAAAAAGTATTAATCCATATGAATTTTCACCATTGAAGCATTCAGCTTGAATATAAAAATCCTTTAATCAAAATACCATGTAAGAACAGAAGTGACCATGGCTGCGTTATTTCTGTAACAGTAGATTAAACAGACCCTTGTTTTCATAGGATTTTTAATAATGAGAACAAGGGTGGCGATGATGGTTTTCAGTTAAAGTACAGTTAATTTTGTAACTTATTAGATTTGTTCTTTATGATGCTCAGAAGTTTCACATTTTTCAGGCTGAATTATTACATTCTCATGGACATGAAAAATTTTATTGGAGAACTTTCAACAGAACATATACACACTTTTATAGTAACACTAGCACTAAAGTGTAGAAACCACGGCCTCAGTGAAGACCACTTCCACTGATCCTACTAAAACATAAATATCCATGTGCTTATCTTAACAGTAGCTTAGCAGTGTATGCGATAACTTGCCATTTTCTGTGGCTATCACTGAGTCCCAAGACTTTGAGGACCAGATTTTAATGTTAAGGACACTGGTATAGAATTTACAGTTATTTATTATTTTATACTGTGCTATAGCAGCCCTTTTGTACTTATTTTAGTGGGCATAAATGACAAATTGCAAAAAGGAAGAATCAAACAACCCTTTTAAAATATATTCCCCTCTCTCATGTTTTTTGTTATTGGTTTTCCTTTGGTAATATTTAACTCTGACTTTTGGGGATGCAGAAAAATGCTTTTGTGCTTCTTTGTGTGAGTGTGTGTGTGTGTGTGTGTTAACAGGTTTTTACAGTTTGAAATGTTGTCTGGTATACCTTCATGAACACTTAGGATAGTTTCAAGTTTTGGTGCCTCTGATGATGTGTTCGATTAGGAAGCTCACAAGAACAGGCAGAAGTGTTGGGACAAAGTCTCCTAAATTCAGTTTCCAACTTGATTATCATACACCCATACAAATTCCACTATCAGCAGGCATTTCTTTGGACTGGTTGTTAACAGCCTTTTCACAGGTGGGAAAATAAGTTTGGGAAACTCACAAGGATCTAGTGAGAATGGAGTTAGTGTCTGAAAGAGGACACAGCTCTGCTGTAAGCAGGGTTTTAGTTCCCGTTTGTCAGCTGTTTTTCTTAGCTCTGGGCAAGTTGTTTAGTCAATATCTTTTTTTTTCTTTTTTTCTTCTTTCCTGAAAAGGAAAGGAAAAGGTGATTGAAAGGCAATACCACTCGATTGTTTAATGTAAAGTTCCTCTTCTGCCTTGTATATGATGATGCCTGAGGAATGCCCCACGGTAAGTTTAAGTTAACACATGCAAAGTTCAGGTGCAGAAAGTTTCAGTACAATCCATGTATTTTTCATATGTGGCTCTGTCCTCAAATTTCAAAGATAGATGCATGCAAGCCAAATTTGAAGAAATTTTTTTTGGAGCCTTCACACTGAGAAACTTATTCAACCTTTCCAGCAGTTTGGAAAGCCATTCTTTAGAAAGTTTAAGGGGGTTACAGTTGTGGCGACATTATGATGACATTATTGAAGTTGTTAATCATTGCTTTTCATTCTGTCCTGAACTAGAACAGTGCCCTCTCAGACTCCACAGATTGATAACTGGTGAGCTACAAGATGGCTTTCTACAGCAGCTATCCTAATTTTTTTTTTTTTACTTTATGCTATATCCCTAGTGCCTGAAAAACTCTTTTTTAGTATACCATGTTTGGAGGGCCACCTGGCATGTGCATGGCCTGGTAAAAATGAATTAGGAACACTGTAGTGAGTAACAGATTATGAATTGAGCTACCTGTTGAATATATATCTGCCAGTTTAGTAGCTCTGTAAAAGACTGAGTATCACACTTATCCTAGGAGAGCTGTCATAGCTCGTCCCTGCTTCATTCTGATTGTGCAGCATGTGTAATTTCATAAATAAACATTTATTCACAGAATGTAAATTTGGCTGAATCATTCCTCATATGTGAATCATTTATTCTTGAACAGAGTAACATTCAGTATTCAGTAACTTAAATATTATATAACCACTTCAAAACTTGTCCATTTGAAGGAAAAAAGAAAACACAATTTTCTTTTGGCTTCCTTCCTTCATTTCCGTAGCAACCTTTTCTATTGTGATTCTACTTTGAAACACAAAAACAGCAGCTCCATTTTATTCAGCAGAGCTTTAGCTTGTGTTTATCAAAAGCATAGTGGAAAAAATATAACCTTTTACTGCCTTTTGCTTTTGCTGTCCTTCAGAGCTAACACAGCTCTGAAAGGACTCAAATTATGTTACATACAGTGTCAGAGCTGATAACTAAATTTTTTACCATTTATAATGTGGGAGCAAACTCACTGGTAGCAGAAACTTAGCAAGTGTCACTGAGTCACAGTAGGAGCATCTGTATGTTCAGCGTCTCTGGTGCTGTCAGCAATTTATAACAAAGTACATACCTCTTACGATTTGCAGAGTGCAGACTGAGCTTCCATGCTCTCTAAATGATTCTGTTTGACTGCAAGTCAGTAAATGCATTACTGGAAGCAGGGAGGTTTATGGTGACTCTGAGGTCTGTTTTGCAAATGCAGCTGTCCGTGACTAACTGCTGTTTGCAGATGTACGCATTTGTTTGAGTTTGCACACACTGGGATTTGTATTAGCACAGGAGCAATCACATAAAAAATTGCAGTCCTAAGTTTCATAGGGCCTTTTTGCTGAGACAAGGAAGGTTGGTATTTCAGTAGGGTAAGTGTGACTCAACAGTAACCTCTGAAGTAGGCGTTAGGGTAACAGGAGGAGGAACTTATCTGAGTGTTTAAATACACATTTCTCTATTAGGTTTTTCTTCTTGGAAGCAGTATTTGAGCATCCAACAGACAGTTTGAGCTCGTTAATATAGGGCCATTTTCTGTGGTTCCTAATGTTTTGCCATCAGTTTAATGTATTCTTACAGAGTAAGAGATAAAAGAGGAAAAGCTTGGTAAATTCAAGGATGGGAGACACGTTCCCTTCAGAATTTCTCTGCACATACCCCCAGTAGGCATGTACATGGCCTCGCATCTCCATCTTTTTTGGACTATTATCACAAAAAAAACCAACACCTGTCCATCAGTTGGGCTCACCCAGCAGGTTCTCACATGTATCTGTCTACTGCTGTTATTCTCTCTGGCTAGTAAATTTGTGACTATGAATAAGGAGGTCAGTCTGCCTAAGCAAAACTGTTTAATTCTAGCAGGACCAAAGCATGAAATTAGAGAAACAGGATTTTAAAATTGCACTAGGTTTGTGCTTCACTTTTTCAAGAGCCTGGCTTGGCTTTGGCTGTCTCTTCCCAGGCATCCTAATAGGTCTACCTCTCTGTAATTTATCATGTAGAAGACTCTGATTTCTCAGTCTCAAAACAAAATCTCTCTCCCACTTTATCTTGAGTTTAATTCTTGAAAGATTCTTGAATCCCTGGGTTCTTGCTCTCTTACTACCCATTTTCAAGACAGATTGTCCTGCTATTGCATTGATTCAGTATCTACATGGAGTAAACATCATAATAAATCAGTGCATAGGATTCAGGATTTGCAGGCAGCTCCAAGTCCATTAGAGAGGAGAAGCTTGTTCTTTGCTTTGAGACGAAAGAAGTAAATGAAAAAAGCAAAATTAGACATTATAGGCATTTATTCTCAAGATCTAGTCAACAAAGGGAAGGCATACATATCTACACAGAAATGCTTTGCAATTGCTTGGTCTATGATCTGCTTCCCTGATACCTTTCAGGTTGAGCATGGGATTTCAAGAATCTAGGTGATTAAGGATCAAATCTGTATGAGACTCAAAGGCATTCTGTGCACTTAAGTTCTTTCTGGACACTTTGGGCTGTCATATGATGCTTTTTTTCATTCTGTAATAGAAGAAATCTGGAACGTAGTAGTTTCTGTGAGCTAAACTGTATATCTGTTATGGTACTGCTGGGCTTGGAAACTCACACTAGGCCAGATGCATGTCTAATGTGGCTACGCTCAACGATCCTGAAAATAGGATGTGGTTTGATCCAAAGTGGGAGATATTAGCTTTATTTTCCATCTGCAAAAGAATTCCACTCCTGTTTACATTACTTCTCTCAACCCTTCTCAGCCTAAACACTGGTACAGTTCTTAGGACCAAGAGGGTCATTCGTCCTCCCTCAGCACAGGACATTCCTCTACAGCTTCTCAGGTGTCCGAGAGTCCCCTCTGTTCCCTCTTACTTTACCTTTGCAAACCTTGGCACACTACTAGCTATTCTTTCTGGCCAAGAAGTTCTGGATGTGGCTCCCAGCAGGGCCATTTGCCGCTGCTGTTGAGTCAGGCAAAGGGCTGAATACAAAACATGTGCTGCTCCTGCTTCTTGTTACACAAGCTATGCTTCCTGCTTCACGTTGCCCAGCAGAGCTTGCAGTGCAGCTCCTGTTTAATGAAAACGTCTGACAAAAAATGGTCTGTTATCAACTTACGATCTTAAAGATAGTCTTTAACAGCTGTCCCAGAGTTGTACTTAGGAGATCTCAGCTACTTCAGTAATACTGAGCCTGATGTGTTGTTGTGTGATCAACCTTAGGAGGCAGGAGTGGGTAAGGAATTGGAATATTTTTTATTTTCTTCCCCTAAGCACTTACTTATTATATGATGACTGTTATCCAAAACTAGTATAGTCTGTATTCCTGAAATAATATGATATAATATTACAGCACATACCATAAATATTAAAAAATTGATTGTGCATGAATGTATAGGGGAAAAAGAACAGACATGCAGGAAAAATACGTTGTGTAAGAGTGCTGATAGCAGTGTTCTACTTTTGAAAGTATAATCTGTTGCCCAATGGAACCAAAAATCTTTATTTCATTGTAAACAAAGTAGTTTACATGTCTTAGAAAGACAGCAAGGGACTTATCAGTGGTGTATGAAATCTCCAAGGTCTTTGCAGTTTGAGAAGACAGAGGCAGGTTTGTGGTTGTCTTTCAGAATGCTGAAGAACCGAAGACCTTTTGCAAGTGAGACTGCATACAGTAATAGAAGTTGAGCTCCTGTGCAGCAATTCGGAGTCTGCAGGAAGTGAGCACTCCTCCTCAGCCTAGTGAAGGGACAGAACTGCCACAAGCTAATTCTGTGCAAGGAAGGGAGGAGATTACAGAGAGGCTTAGGGAAAGGTCCAGAAGACAAAGGCTGAGGTTTGTGGGGGCCATGTGGAGTAAAGCAGTGAAGGGTGATGTTAGCAGAGAAAAAGACAGCAATGAGAAGGTTATGAATTATACGGATAGGAACACTGCAGAGAATCTCTGCAAGATGCTCAGCCATGAAATTCAGAACAGCTGACATTTGCAGCTGACTGGGTTACCATGGCAGACTCTCTTCCTTATGCCTGAATTATCCAACTATAAAATGGGACCTTGTCTCATAGGGAGTATTCATATTATTTTTATATTTACTAGATAAAGTAAGAAAAGAATACTAAATGAAACCATTTCCTCTGTGAGAACCTACACTGAGATCATTGAGATCAACCTCAACCTACATTGAGTTCTACACTGGCAGACACATAGGCAAGGTAATGTCATTGACATATTTTTTTCATGCAAGAACAATTGATTGTGCATTGTAGTATTCTTTATCAAGCTTGATCGTTTTGATAGTACTACATAAATTCACATCTCAGATTCTGTTAAATCATTCCTGAACTTTGCAGTATTCTTGTTCTAAACTGATAGGTACAAGGAAAATCTTTAATATTTTCCATTGTGTCAGGTGGGGCTGACACCCTTTAAAAATAAGAGCTTTTGCTATACAACTTTTCCTGCCAGTGTCTCTGAATGCTGAATGAGCTAAATTTCATATTTTGGAGCCAAAGTAAATGTTTCTGCCTCTTACTGTTCGGTATTAGTTTGATTCCACTCTAAGCTACAGTAAAGATGTTCCTGGAAAACAAAATCATTGGCTTATAAACATCTTTCAGAATACATTAGAAAGCTGGGTGTATTTTGACCATCAAGACTACAGGATTTAAGTGAGATGAGATCAAGAAGGTTTCTATAGTGTGTGTTCGTAGATGCTGACATGCTGGGAACAATTTATTTTAGCTGTTTTATAATATAGGCAATTAGTCTAGCTCCTTATATGGGCTTTTCCTGTTGCCAGCAGAGGAAGATCAGCAGTCCCAGAGTAGACAGTTATTCCACTTACCTTTGCTATCTATGCTGAGAACAGATGAATTTCCCTGTGGGGTTTGTCTCCCTTCCTTGGCTAGGGAGTAAGCCTATACAGTCAACCAAGTCTAGGTTCCTAAGTTTGTCTGTGGTAAACCCACTTGGTTGTATATGCACAAATACAGCATGTAAAACTTGGAGAGTTAAAAATATGCAGAGTGGTGTGATGTGGGGGGCACAGAAAATTTATTGTTATACACAGCACAGGGACAGCCTGCTGTCTACTGTGATTTATCTCAGATTTGCCCCATTTCTGCGGGCTGGAACTTTGTCTCCCAAAGTGGAAGAGAACTCTCTAACCACATACACATCCTCACGCATTAGTGGTGGTTGTTTCATCTGCTGTGTGTTGTAGAAAATTTATTAAGTGTATATTACCAGTTACACTCCAGACCCATACTAAATTACTATGTGAACACACTATCTGTTTCAGAGAACATGTTCTTGGGATGTTACAGTGTTTTTTGCAGACTGTTTTGGGTCGTTTGAAATGCCAAAGGCTTTTCAGATAAAAATTCATTTGTACAGGATTGCAAGGTAGAGAGATGAAACAGAACAAAACTGATGGAAAATTAACCTCCTATCTATAAAATGTTATAATCTGAGAAAGATGACATCAAATTACCTGGTGTTTTTTTGTTTGGTTTGGTTTAGTTTGGTTTGGTTTCACGAGAAATGAAACAATACAAGCTTGTTAATCCCTGTTTCATGTTTCAGAATGGCATCAGGTCATATTCAGAATACATAATGCCAGAGTCAGCAAGAGGGAGGCTACCCAAAAGGGAGTAAAACAGTGGGCACTAGGTAGGACTTGGTTGTAATCCATGCAAAATTGAGAGAAAAAAAAAAAGGCTCTTTGGCAAGATTTAAGCACTTTGTCCAAGAAGATGAATAATTTGTAAAGTGAATAGATTATTGCAGAAGTTCCTTGATAACCTACATTAAGATAGCTATGTCACTTATCTGTATCAAAGGTGTGGTTGGTAGCGGTACCTGTCTGACCCTATTATTCCCACAATAAGACACCTTCTTTTATAACTTTATCAAATATGCACAGTTTAGGCTGAAAATTTCCATGTCAGTTGTCTGCCCAAGGCTGATTGTTTTGGAGAACTCAGTTCAGCCATTTCCAAAAATAAGACTAGAGGAAAATATGTTGTTTCTGACCATATTTAAAAAGCTGTGGTGAACTTTTCTTTGAAAAGCTTGAGAATGCCAATGCCTTAAGGCACAGGTGCAGCGTTTTCTGAGGTGAGGAGGCTGAAAGCATTGAGGAGAAGCTATACGTCAGTAGGACTTGTTTTACTCAACACTGTGTGCAGGTGGTCAGGTTATAAACCTCCAAGAAAGCACCTTTTGCTTGGGCTCTGAAAAGACCTGCTTGAATTTAACCTGCTTGAATATTCAAAAACTCTCTCGTCATACTGACTATTTGAACGTTGGGTATTGGCAAGACTTTCGTTGCAACTATAGATATGTGCTGTGTCTCATTTAGTTAAGGGCTAGGAAAACAAATAATTGAACCTGCACTGGCACAAGAAGGAAAGATTTAGGGCAAAGTAGGGAAGAAAAGTAAGGCAGAGAGAACAAAGCTGGTTGAGACTGTGACTTGGGTAAGGGAGGAAATGGGGAGATTCTGATATCAAGTCAATGTCATACAAAGAGAAAACTTCACGCTGGTAGGGAGGACAGTGATCCAGCAGGCTACTGGAAATGTAGAAGGACATAAGGAAAATACTGCATTAGGGATTACAGAGCACTGACACAGGCTGCCCAGAGAGGCTCTGGAGTATCTGGAGTTATTCAAAAAACCCTCCTGGAATCTTTCCTGTATAGCGTACTGTGGGGAACCTGCTTTAGCAGGAGGATTGGACTATGTGATCTCTAGAGGTCCTTTCCAACCCCTATAGTTATGTGGTTCTGTGATTCTTTCTCTCCTTTATTGCTATAGGACTGTACTCCTTGGTGAGGATGTTGCGCCTGCTTCCCTTTCCATCACCCCAGCTCCTGGCTCTCCTTCCTTATGAAGCAGCATCTCTCTTGGTACTCCCTGACAGTTTAGAGAAGTCTTCAGATGGCTCTGCACATCATGGAGAATGTTAAATAGCACCTATGTAAACACATTCAGGTACCGTGATGATACTAATACCAAATTCTCAGTATTAGTCTACTCTCAGCAGCAGCTACCTGTGAAGTGCATTAACTTTTGTGACTTTTCTTCTACCATGTTAGCAATCCTAACAGAAATCCAAACCTTTATTTTCCTGCAGAGTATTAATGTTTATAATGCTCTAAATATGTATAGTAATCTAAGTTGCTATTTTGTTATGTGTTTGTTATCCTCAGCAGGATAGATTTTGTTCAGGTAACTATAGACCAACAACACTAGAAATACAGATGAAAAAGAAAAAAAGAAAAAAAGCACCAAGTTAAATAGGGTAAGAAAGTGAATCTGTAAATAAAGCCTTAACATGTTTTTTCCTATGCCATTGGTTAAAGCACATAAGGCTGGAGCTCATTGTGCTAAATGGTGTAAATTCCTCAATAATGAAATGCAATCTCAGTAAATGAAAGAGAAGGTAGAACAGGGAAAAGCAAAGGTGTATGAAATAATCTACATCAGGCCAGCTAAGAACCAAAAAATAATCCAGGTTTTCTGGCTCACGTGTTGATAATACTGGCAATAGTCAGAGACATGAAGAATGTCCTCACCTGAAATATCAGCCATTTACAGGTGGTCTTTGACCTTAATGTCCTTAGCTATTTTTTGATAGGACAGAAGAGGAGTCTGGTTTGAGGGGAAGGGGCAGGGGCCTGGGCTGTCTTTGAGATCAGGATGCAGGCCCATAAAATTAGACTCTCTTCATTGCTGGGTAACCCATTTGGCTTGATATGGGACTTGATACTTTTACACCAGTGTAGCCGTGGCAGTAACGCTAGCAGAGAACGGGAATTAAGCCTTGGCAGATGAAGAAGGATTATTCCAAGCATTTATCCTACTATTTTAGGGGTGAAATAGTATGTTTTCCTAAAAATGTATCACATTGACACTTGCTTTACTGCTTGAAACAGATTTTTTAATTTTTAAGTCCTGTTCAAGAATGCAGATGTCACTACTGTGTGTCAGCATTCATAAACTTGTCCTGACGAGAAGCACAATATAGTGTTTATGTCCAATAAATATGAATGGAGTGCCCAAGGCAATAATATTTGGAAAGAATCCTAATATTGAACGTTCTTATTCTAGTGCATGGAAGTCATTTGTTTCTGGCAGTACATTATTTGATTGCTATATGCTGTAACCTACATTTGACATAAAAAAATAAAATCTTATTAACAAATCCAGAGCACACTGTACTGTTGCTCTTTTACAGTTTATGTCAACAAAACAAGTTCATGGATGATCTATGAAATAAAAATCCCCACCTCTGCTATATGCTAATTTTCTTGGTCAGCCAGTTTTGACATTCAGATGGCCAATGTTTTTCTGAGTATTGGCAAAGTGACTACTTCTAGCAGGTACACTGACTTATAACATAGGAAGAGCAGAATGTAAAGTTGTGTGGTGTGGCATGCACCATTTTTAAGTACAGATTCGGAACATTATTTCAGATGGGAACATTAGGAAAGAGTTGTACAGCTGTTTCTAAATGAATTCCACTGGCACTTTTTTTCAAACTTAGCTCTGCATGTATTGTATGTATATTGGAGAACCTGCTTCAGGAATGTGCTGAAATTTTGGTTTTGTACTTCAAAATATATTTAAAAATAAACAGTATAGCAGCGATGTTAAAATCAAGGACTAGATTGGATTCAGTATTTAACTGGATATGGACATGGACCACTCAATTTAGAGGTACAGCTCACCAAACTTGAATCTTCTACCACATGGGAAAATTTCAAATCTAGTTCCATATTGTCTGGCTGAGGCCCAGGCCTTCAATGCAATGTTTGCATGCAAGCACACAGTTAGAAGAGAAGAGCAGAGAAGTATGAGAGGGAGATCTTGTTTTGCTAAATCAAGGATATCTGAGGTAATTCAAGTGCAGTAAAAAGGGCCACAAATTTACAGCAGCGTGACTAAGTGAAGAATATGGGCCATGGTCTCCCGGGTGTTAAAAAGAAATGAGGGCAGTCTCTTTAAAGTTCTTTTTGCATTAAAGCTGTTGAAATTATATAACTTTTAATAATCCCTTCTTTATTTTCAGACTTATTTGTTAGGTCCAGGAATTATTATTTCTTCTTGGCTATGGCAAATCCATCATTCTCTAATTTCCCCACCTTGGAAATTGCATTTTTTATTTTACAGTTGGCATAATCCTCAAAAGAAAACAAACAAGCTGCTAGTCAGTGAAAGAAAGGAAAAGAAACATTAAAGAAAGGAAAAGGAAAAAAAAATCTTCAAATCATGTTTAGCCCCATCTGGCCTTAGAAAAACATGGAAATGGGTGATCGAGTACATTTTCCAGGATGGGCTGCCTTTCAAGGAAACAAAATCTGGATATTTCTATGTCTAGACCACAGAAGAAAAAAATGCTAAATGCTAATTAACCCATCAAAAGCTTACAAATCTCGAGTGGTGCTTGGCAACATATGTAGAGAGGTTAGAAGATTTAAGTTGCCAAAGGAAGTGTGGGACAGTATGGCCTGAGATCAGGGGTTTTGGGTCCTTCTGCTTACTCTTCCTCTAACTTGCTCCTTTTTTGAGTTGACTCAATATCTCAGCTTATTGCTGCCTCATTTTCCCTCACTGAAAACTGGTATTGCAATTGTACTTTCTCTCCAAGAACTCTTCAGGATCAGGAGGTAGGAAATACTAAGAAACAAGTGCTAAGTCTCACTTTCCTGCATGGTATATGACTTACCTGGCCATTGTCTAGGTAGAAATTGCTCTCTCTAAGGTTGTATACTCAGTCAGCCACTGAGTGAGTGCTCCTTTAGGGCCAGCGATACCACTGGAATGGTCATCTGTACCTGAAAGTAGTCTGTTCCATGCTTCTCTCACAGTGAGAACAATGCTGCTTTCTAAGGGACAGCTTTACTGATACTACTTTCTGAAGAGCATTTTAGTTATGTTTTAGGTACATTTTTTTAGTAAGGCTTGAACATGTACTGTGAATATGCCTTTAAAATTAGTTTCACTACTAATGGAAACGAAGAAACAGAAAGGATATTTCATGTAAGCATATTCTGCCTTTTATTCTTCCCAAACTTTCAGTCCATCGCTGTGACTACCTGCCATTCTGGGCTTTCTGATTTTGAACAGAATTGAAATAATTCCCATATGCCTATGTTTTGAGTTATACAAATACCCCCTGGATGACAGAAAAGTCTCTATTAGCTGCATCAAAGAGAAATAAAATCCAGGCCTATCTGGATCTGAAAAAAGGTGATCATCTAGTATTTGGTCATTTACCTCCTGCTGTCGTGTCAGCGCCCTCTAATAACTCTCAGGTAACTCTCCTGCTGCTCTTTTACCAGAGCTGTCAGCTTAAACCTGTCTATACTAATGTAGGTGTCTGTATTGCTCTCTTTCTCATCTGGAAACACAAGTTTCTCATCTCTTCACATGCTGTCTTTTTCCTGGATCAATCTGAGCTTTCACAAACTGGAGATTTCAGAAACTGCTCAAGAGTTGGTGAAGGGTTTTTTGGTGCTGGCTAAGGAGAACTGTGTTAGAGATTGGCGCCTCTGTACCTGGCAGAAAGCAGCTGTGTAGGATCAAAGCTTTCCTGTCCTTCTGGATGAGCTGTTCTCTGTACAGCAGAGCACAATGGTGGCTGTGTTACCTCCTTGCCAGAGTTAGTAGGAAGAGAAGTAGGAATGGGGAAGGAATGGTTAGAGCAGTCAGAAGCGAGGGGCAGAATGTGTGCAGTCTTTTTCAGATTATGATTTCTGGAATTTGGCATTTCTCTTCTACCAGTTTCACAGCAATAAATCAACTCACTGCATTGCTTAACATCTATCTAGCTGATATTTGGGTTGTCACCCACTGACTAGTAGCATAAGGAGTACCCAAATAAAACTTTATAGCCAACCAGGTCAAGAGGTTCAGGGAGAATACTGGCTTAGACGTATAAATAAATGGATAAACATTGGTATCTTAAGCTTCTAGGCTTGCCTGCTAGCTTCCCTCACCATACTTCTCTCAGCATTTTGCCTGTTTTACTCCTTTTTTTCTTTCTCTTACTTCATAAAGTGTATTTTCATCCTTCGTCTTTCATCATTTAAATAATTAGGATCACTGAATCACAGGATCATAGAATAGTTGTGAATAACACAATTGTTGGAAGGGACCTTAAAGATCATTTAGTTCCAACATCCTGCCACAGGTTGGGTTGCCAGCAGTAGGTCAGTCTGCCCAAGGCCTCATCCAACCTTGCCTTGAGCACCTCGTGGGATGGGTCATCCACAGCTTCTCTGGGCAGCCTGTGCTAGTGCCTCACCACTCTGATTAAACAAGTTCTGTGTAACATCTAAATCTCCCCTCTTTCCTTCAGATCCATTCTCCCCTGTCCTATCACTGTCAGATCATACAAAAAGTCTGTCTCCCCCCTGTTTATAAGCCCCCTCAAGTACTGGAATGAGGTACCCCTGGAGCTTTCTCTTCTCCAAACTGAACAAGCCTAGTTCATCCTGTCTCTGTAGGAGAAGTGCACCAGCCATCTGATCATATCTGTGGCCCTCATCTGCACCTGCTCCAACAGCTCCCATCTTTATTGTGCTGAGAGGCCAAGGCCTAGATGCAGTATTCCAGATGGGACTTCATGAGGGCTGAGCAGTGGGAAACAATCACCTTCCTCACCCTGCTGGCCACCCCACTTTTGATGCAGCCCTGGGCACGGTTGACCTTCTAGGGTGCAAGCACAAACTGCTTGCTTATGTCCAGCTTCATGTCACCCTGCAAACCCAAGACCTTCTCCACAGAGCTGTTCTCGATGAGTTCATCTTCCAGTCTGTACACATATCTGGGATTGCCCCAACCCAAGTGCAAAACTTTGCACTTGGCCTTGTTGTTAACATGAACCTCATCAGGTTCATGTTAGCCCAGAATTTTCTAATTCATTCTCATTCTGGATATCATTTATTCCTTCTTGTACCTGTGTTCACTTCTACCCATCTTTGTTGCAGGATCAGAGAGTTGCACTAGGTAGCCAATGCTGGACTTCTGTGGGCACCTGTTCCAAAAATTTGACCGTAATTATAGTGAAAAAGATTTTTCTTAGATTTCAGTGAAACTTTTTAATTTCAGTTTCAATTCAGACAGTTCAATTCTTGCTCTGTTATGCACACCCCTGAGAAGGGTCTGATTCTCTCTTTTTGTCCTCCTTCCCTCAGGTATTTCTACACATTGATAATATCCCACCTTTCCTTTGCTCGAAAGCCTCCTATTTCATATTAAATGTTAGACAGTGAGAGGGCCATGCCAGTGGAAAAAAAAAAAAAAAAAAGCCCTAAGAAGTCCCAGGCTGTCTACAAGATGAGATAAACCTGGTAGCTGCCTGTGTCTGGGAGACAAGTGCCCCAAAGCTGGGTAATGTCAGGGTAAGAAATAGGCTGAGCAGAGGCAAGAACTCTCACTTGGAATTCTCTTGTCAGTGGTGATAGGGAATTGAACTCGGTATTCAGCTCTGTGTTGGCTTGATGCTGGAGAAAAGAAAGTAGTGCCAGAAGAATGTCTTCTCTGGAGAAAATGAGCTCTGAACAAAAAGATGAACAGTTTAAATAGGAATCAAGTCAGGCATCTTCTTGATTCTTGGCTGAGAAGAGTGATAATGCAGTGTTTTCAAGAGCAGGTTTGGATAGCTACCTGGATGATGGCAGAAATTTGGAGTTAATTTGAAAGACAGAGAACCTAGAAAATACTTCTGTGTGACAAAAAACTAAAAAGAACTTTGATACAAAACATTGATAAAATATGGCATTACATGGTGCAGAACTCTTTGGTGCAACAACGGAGTCCATATACCAACATGCAAAGTTTGAGTTTAGCTGTATGTGTGCTGCTGCAACTATTTCAACATTTCTTCTCTATCTCTGGTCTTCAGACCTGAATGTTATTTGCTTTTCCAAGGACTTTGTAAGTTCATAAGAGTGAAACCTCTAAATCATATCCTGCAAATAGTCATTCCAGGAGTGTGAACTCTGAAGGATACAGTGATAGGGGAAGTCAAGTCAACTGGCCATTTGAAACTGGTGAGCAGGTTTTTAAAAACATGCTAAGATTTGATAATGTGAAGGAAACTTGTTTGAATTTGGAGTGTTTGCTATAATTTATTGTAACTCCTGAGTCAAAGACAGCATGCCAGCAAGTTAAATGAAACCTAGAGAAAGCCAGACTGTCAAATTAATGATGATTTGTTACCTGTGATCTTACAAAATTGAAATTAAAGAAAATAAAAGACTTTCAGCAGGCCAGCTGTGTGTTCAGCTTTGGTCATTCAGGAAAGTAACTTTTGTTCTTATCATTCTAAAAGCATTTTCTTGTCTGAAAGGAGAACATTTCTGTTAGATTAAGATTCAAGCATATATTTTAATAGGGTCTTTTTCTTGAAAATTGAAATGTTTTGTTATTCTTTGTAGATAGATGATCTTTCCAGTCTTCAACAAATATAGTGCATATGTATTTATAGTATGTATGTGTTCCCTAATGTAAATCCTCACAAAGTAGGGTACTCTCTTAAATAAAAATACGAACTACAGCCCAGATTTCCTCCGTGGAGGATTGTGCTAATGACTGATTTTCAGCTTGATAGCTAAGTATTTAAAAAGTCAGATCCAAACTGAATTTTCTATTTTCTTCCCAATGTGAATAAATGACATTTTTGGTAGGTCAAATTAAATGCTCAATTTACATTTTGGCATTCAACAAGAAGAGAGATAAGTGGAGATAAATGACTAGACTTGAGGAATGTGAACAAACCCAATGAGGAGACTCTGGGGCTCTGAGATAAAAAAGCATGTTCTCCATTTTGCTGTTGCTTTACTTTTCACACAAATGTTCTAAAATGCCACATGCTGACACATGAAATCTTCTGTGTGCAGGAAATTATTTTTTCTTTCCAGTTTTTCTTCCAAAGAAAAGAAAGTAAACAGACAAACAAAGAAGATAAATTGATTCAGTGTAATATTTTAAAAATTTCCTGTGAAATGAAAAGCAATTATTTGACTATTCCTACCCACAAGGGTTTTTATAATTTGAGTGGAAGTGAGAAACTCCACCAACCAACAGCAATCATTAGTATTTCTCAGCTATGTACAGAGCGCTGATCTTTAATTTGGGGTTGATTTGAAGAAGCAATACAAATGTCCACATTTATTTTAATTTCTTATTTCTTTTTACCAAAAAACAGTACTTCACTGCATCACATAATTATGCAGCATCTTATCTATTAGTGTTCTACAGAACGTGTTGCTATATTTTGTTAGAGTATATTCCTTTTCTCTAAACACTAAATATGAAGCAGTAATAGTGAATTTAAGCAGACTATGTAAAAAAGGTCACGCAAAGATATTCCATATGATGGTGAAAATTTTATTTTGCTCATGTAGAGTCCTTTTGTTAAGTAAGCACAAAGGCAAGCAATTTCTTTATTTCTTTCTTGTGTTAACTCTGCTTGAAAATCCACTTAGGGGTGTGTAGGCTTATAATTTCCTGAAAGATGAAAGCATATTACAGAAGAATTTGGAAAAGACAGATTAGGGGGCATTTAAATAGTTTGGTAAGTGGAATTATAATGTGGTGATTTCTCCTAATTCCACAGGAATCAAATTTCTGTAGGAGTAGAAATAGAGAGAAGTATTTATAATATTTTTGTTTAAAACGAATCCAAAATTTGACACAGAAGTCATGATGCCCCCTGCTAGTTTTCACCGCTATTCGAATGAAACAAGAACTGCAGGGACATTACTGAAGAATGTAATGAATTGTGAGCAAAAGTGTCTATCAAAATTCTCACCAGAAATGTTCTGATTCACATGTTTGTGTGGGAGGGTTATCTGATCAGGCAACAAGGTAGAGCAGTGTGACTCGGACAGTTATCATGGTAGGAGTAATGCAACCAGTGGTTGCAGTGGTTATTTCCAACACTATGTGGATGACCAAGTTACAGGTCAGTATTAATTTCCTCAGCCTGTTTTGTGGCATTGGAGGTATATGTATAGTTTGTGAACAGACAGAAAGTGTTAGTCTTGTGGAATTCAGAGTCCATCATTAATAGAATTCCAGAATTCACTTGCATTGATGGTAACATCTGTTCTCATCTTGTGCAGGCTGATAAAATCACACTGGAAAGTGCTGCTTACTCACAGTTCTTTATGTAGAGCTGATTTTCTTCTCTCGCTTCTTTAGTAGAGAATCACAGTTACTTTGTGAGCTATTGAAGTTGAGTAGCCAGCTTCTTTGCATTCCACACAGACTAGTATCTATACTTCTTTCATACTCTCCTGATTGCTGATGTCTATTCTTGAGGATTTTTTTGCAGCCTATCATCATACTTTATAAAAGACATTTATAAGTCACATTAACATCACTAACAGGGACCCCATTTTATAAGAAATAGTCTGTCATTAAGTTGTTGAGGATCAAAATGTGCAAGGAATGTGGTTTGTGTTTTTTGCTTTTTTGTTCTATAATGTTATTAATTTCCTTTGTGGTGTCTGGCAGAGGCTTAAAGGTTGATAGGATGTAGTCCTGTTGAAATGACTTTATGCCTGCAGTGGTGTGGTCCAGGCATTTTAGATCTCACCATATGACATCCAGCTGTTTCTTTCCCACACACTGACAGTCACATACCCCATTCATTTTCCCTTAGTGATGTGATAGAGCAACATTTAATGGGCAAAAAGCTCCTTACATAGTGCTGGATGTGTAAAACCACTATGATATAGTTTATAGGTAGCAACCCTGCTGTAAAATGCATTGGAAACATGCAGGTACTGCAGTGGGATTTCACTACACTAATTACCTCACTGTTTGAGATCCATGTGTTTCTGCTTGAATCTCTGCCATTTTCTCTCTAGAGGAGATAAAGACAATGTACAGGGTGACTCAAAGGACTGAAGTGAAAATGACTCCTGTCAGGATGCCCTTGGATTCTGTAAGGGCACTGAGCAGATGTTGCTGTCACAATGGACGCTGTGGAATCATCTTGTATTAAGACAGGTGCTTAGTTTTTAAGAAAATTATAAGCTTTGAATATAATATTTACAAGCATTAAGAGGTCCACTGCTTGTAGAGAAAAGGTTCCCAGGTGGTTGCTGATCATTTGGCATGCTGAGTTGCGCATCAGTTGTTTGCATGGGCTTTTCTGGTTTTGAAAATATTGCCCCATTTTGAAGCAGCTCAGGCTTCAAATGATACATTTTCTCTGCAAACTGTTCTTTCTCTGTCACCCTTGTGGGCTTTTCTTGTAGCCTCTCACTAACACTTGTCTGCTCTACAAAGAATGGGTGAGGTCCTGGGCTACTTGAGGCAGCTAGAAGTCTTGATTAAATGTCAAAGAATGCATGGAAAAGGATTTTTCCCTATAGGGAGAAGTCCTGATAAAAGTGCAATTATTTTTATTCTTGTTATGACTGTAGGGTAAGATTCTTTCTGGGTCTCCTGGGGGAGTGGGACTGGTGAAATGGAAAAAGCAAATAAGACTTATGATGAGATTTTTAAAAAATGTCATGTTCTGTTAATGCTGAAGAAGCCAAAATAGGAATGTAGTCAGCCTGAGATGATCGATGGTTGAATTATCGAGGAAGGAAACTGGGCTGTGATACCTGCACAGAATCCTAACAGAGGCTGTGGGTCTAACAAAGGCATCTAATATTTTGCTATTCTCACGATGCAGTGCCTTGGCTCTTGTGGCCAGTGAGCTGCCATGTTTCTTATATCCTCACAAGCTTTTTGGTGAGGTCATTTATTAGAGATGCCAAGTTGGCTGATTGTGAAGATGAATCAAAAAGACACGGACTTTCTTGACTTCTTTGTCGGCATTTCTGAGCTCATTTGTAGATTTTCTAGGTCCACAAATTGTAGATCTGCTAATGCTTGTGTGGAGTGTTGTACCAAAATGGAATTGGGACACAAAACATCTGTCAGAATTGGAATTTTCTTAAAATCTTGAAGTCTGGTTGTTTTTAATTTGGGATTAGTTTAGTTCTGGACTGTATTAGAACCTCAAATGGAGTTTCTAGCTGTTATTTCCAAAATCCCAAGTACCACACTGTGTGATTATTTTGCACTATGAGTCCATATAAAATAATAATTAATATAAAATAATCAGTAAAATAATTACACCCAAGTACTCTTAATTCTTTTTAATTAACAACAGTATATTAAAAAGTCTTTTTTCATTTTAGGTATACTTAAATGTGCAGGGAGTGTTAATGATATTTGTCTAACTAAACAGTTCACTTCACTTGGGCATGGAATAAATGAAAATAGTTCTGTCGCAAGATAAAAAATGATTAGAACACAGACTGATCTGCTGCCTATTTTGCAACAGGATTTTACTACTAAAAACCAGCAGTAAGAATTACTCAACAGTGCAAATTCACAAGTATTTGGTGGATAATCTTTATTCATATTGAAGTGTGCCCTTGACATCATTACACATTCATGGGAATTCATTGGTAAATGAAAGATTTATATTTGATTAAGCAAGCTGACAGGAATCTTGGAATACCTTTCACCATATTTTTAGATTTTCCATCATGACATTTTGGCAAGTGAACTTGATTTTTCTCTCTCCATAATTAATGCAGTTTGGGATAATTAGAGGCATACCAAAATCTATCACAGAAGCACTCATACAACTTTTTTGACTGGCTAGCTCTGAAAGGGATTGAAGAGAACTCCTAGATCCAGGGTCTCTGTGTTTTGGTGGAGTCTTACAGCACAGGTCATAACTATCATGGCTTGTGCTCATTGCTGATGTTTATTTGATGGCTGTTTTGATGATATTAGTATTGAGCCTACATGACTGTTTTTATCTTGCTTTCTAGCGAAGTTTGCAGTTGTAACAGAAAGGCTTATAAGTCTTACAGAAAAAAAGCTATTACTTGAGAGGCAAACAAGAGGGCAGTTCTGGCATTAACTAGGTAGAACTCAGAGAAGGAAAGCAACCAAGCAGTGCACTGTGTGCATAAATCTGTGATTCAAAAAACAGTTCAGCACGTGTTCTAGGCTGCAATTCAGGGCAGCCTATTGTGTTCAGACCTTTTCCTCTCCCTTCATCTATGCCTCTGTTGGGTTGCATTCAGCAACCACTGCTATAAAACAAAGTAGTTAAGGTAATAAAATATCTTGGAGCAAGCTCACCCTGTAAAAGAACTACTGGTGCTTAGTCCCCAGGAGCGTTGAGAGAACAGAAAATTAGTGGTATGATGGGTTGGAGGAAGACACAGGTAACTGTTGGGTATATTACTTCCTATTCAAGTTCTCTGCTGGATATCATATCAGGAATGTACTTATTCATTTGGCCAGAAGAGTCCTTTTTTTTCTCCTACAAGTGGTTGTTGGCAGGTGAACCTGAAATCGAAAGAAAAGAAGTAGCCAAGTACTTCATGTAGGAATCAAAAAACAGTGTTAGAGACACGTACAGCATTATACAGTTACAAAACTTTTGCAGTATTGCTATAATGCAATAGAGAAAAATAAATGGTCCACACGGTCACTAACTCAATATTCAATGTCAGAGTTTGGTGAAAGAAGTGCAGTTATCCATCAGCGACCTCATTCTGCTTCCATTGAAGTCATATGGGGTTTTGCCAATGGCTTTAGTAGGTGAAAGAACAGGATCTGGGTGGATGTGGATGGGGAAAAGCCAGCACTTGAAAAGCTTTCTCAGCACATTATTGGATAAATGCCACTGTCTTAAGGGCAGTGGGTGGTCTGGAGAGGAGGAGTTTCAAAGAAAAGAGATTGAAAGTGGATTCAAATAATTTTGGGGAAAAGGTTTTGAATACACAGAATGACTAGTCTCTTGAGAGACACTGTACGTCTAGTCTTTCTAGTCACCAGTGACAGGTGAAGGGCCCTCTCTGTTGGAACAAAAATTCTGGCCAGGTTTGAGTTTTAAAGCCTGTTGTTTCAGAGAGTGTTGGTATCAGAAATATGCACCAAACAAATGAAAGTGTATTTGGATAACCAACTGATGTTCATAGGTGTTAACTGAACAAAGGAGCAAGACCTGAAGAAAGGATGTAGGAAGATAGATACCTTGGAGACACTTTTGTTCTTGTATTCTCGCTTTAGGAAAAATAACTTTCAACTCCTCGTAGTGTGTTAAGATGGCTCATACTGTCTTCTGACTAAATCAGTTCACAGAGTGAGCTGCTCTGTGTTCCTCCATCTTCTGTCTCAGAATTCACAGATCACCAAGTCAGCTTCCTTGTTCTCATGCCCAGAACCATGTGCCAGAGCTGTTGCAAAAGTCTGGAAAGTTGACATCTTAACATCTTTCACTGTCAGTAGAAAGTGATGCTGTAGCTGTCACCTTGAGGATGGGTCAGTCAGGAAAGGTGGGATGTAAGAGTAATCCACACAAGAAACGAAGCAGAATAATGAGCTCAACTGTTCAACCATTTTCATTTATTTCTACTGTGTGGACTGTTGAGAACATCAGAAATGATGGCATATAGTTTTGTGGGTTTTTTTTTTCACTTGCAAATGAGAATTGACAAAAAAAGATATATAGCTCAAGGATTTATCAAGGCCGCTTTATAGTTTTCTTGTCTGTGACATTAATAGGATGCCTGCTGGATACACACCTACAGCCTCTAGTTTCACAAAAATCCACGTAGTAGTCAAGATGCTATAGATAAGGTCAGAGAGACCTAAACAGGTCTAGTCTTTACAGCACTGCTGTCGCTATCAAAAACTAATCCACTAAATTTAATTGAGATTCTGTAGGAGAAATCATAATCTGTATGCATGCAGTTTGTATTGAATCAAGGAATTGAATTGGATTGAATCTAAACCAGGCATCATAGCTTGAGCAAACAGGAAACTTCAGAAGGAAACTCAAGGACCATAGAAATACAGGTATTGCTGAAGAGATTTGCTGTTTGCAACTCAATGCAAGGGTGGTCCCATGAAGATAAGGACAACACAATGGTGTGTGGGGTGGTTGTTTACAACACAATGGAGGGTCCAGACAAGATAAGTGGAATTGCTGTTTGCAACTCAGTGGGGGAGTCTGTGAAGATAAGGAGGCAGATCTGCTGGCAACATAATGTAGTCCCTTTAACATCTGGAAATTTACCACTGGAGATGTCACTCACTTTGGAATTTCTGTCCATCTTTGGAATGTAATGAATATTAGTGTGTTATGCCTTTAAATGTGTAGCCGTTTCTCTTTTCAGTGTGCTTGTTTGGTGGAGAGATCCCCCATGCACCCAGCGCTGTAATAAAGGGAATACCTGCTTCACATATTTCATTGGTGTGTCAAGTTACTATGTTGGATTTCTCGGCATCAGTGTATCTTAACTGCTCTTGATTTGCTACTGTGATGTAAAGAGGAGACTACAAGTATAAGCATCAACATCTACACAATTCTATCATGAAGAGCATGGCAATAGATGAGTAGGAGGCACAGCACATACACAGAGAGAATGACTCCTGGAGCACCTGAGTTAGGTATACGAAAAGCTTACCTAAAAGTGCTGGATGTACCAATGGCAACCTTTTTGAGGAAGCAGAAAGACAGAGGGCATCTGACATTGGAGAAGCCAGAAAAAGTGATGAATTCAGTCAGCTGTACCATTCTCCTCACTGAATGCTTGGGTGCACTATTCTATCCCTACATCTCATTTTGCAGAAAAGGGAAAAGTCTCTTGTTTCTGCAGCTTTTCTAATATTAGTTTTCCCTTATTTCCTTCCATATGTGTGATTGATTTCAGACTACGTACATCCACTGGCAAGTATTCAAGAGATGATCAAAGGACAGACAGAACAGGCACTGGTGCTGCATTATCCTTTCCAGACTAAACTACTTGGAAATGTTAGTGTGTATTACCACTTGCAATTGGAGAGGTCGGAGAATGGGATAAAAATTTTACATTCCTTACAGGAATGTTATATATGGCCACAAAGCTGTGTTAACAGCAGAAACTCCTAATTCACCTTTTGTATCCCTTTTCATCATTCACGAAAAGAGATGTAGTGGAGATTTATGTACCAGATGAAGCTGAATTAAGTTACAGTCTAGTATCTCTGAATGGCTCCACACCTTTCATTGAACCAGCTGATCATCAAAGACAGTCCCTTTCTATTTATTTGCCAAGAGGATTAGTTAATATATTTGTCAGTTTTCTCATGGAAGTCAGTTTATCAGTGGTAGGAAACTTGCCTTTTCTTCTTAGCAAATGTTTAATTTTGACACAGGTAATTTATTAATCTCACCTACAAGCTAGAGATTGATTAGATGGATGAACCTAACAACAAACTCGAAGGGTGGGGATATTCAGTTCTACCATAATCTCTATTTGGGGTTCTTTCAAAAAATACACATTTAACCCTCTAAGAAGAAATACCAACACCAGTAGCATTTCGACCTCTTTTGCACTAAAGAATACTCAAAATGATTTTGCTGTTATACCTGTTAGCTTTGTAAATTTAGATGCACAACTACACCACGCAGTTAAGGTGACAGAAGGAACATCATGTATTCTTTACAAATACAACTCCATTCTGAAGCCACTTGCTCCGTGGAAGGCAAGAGAGCTTTTGTGATTTTGCCCACAATTTTACCAAATTACTGAGGAGCCTTATTGTCTGCCTGTGGAGGAATCCCACCTCACTTCATAATCTGCAAGGCACAGAGAAGTTTTGAAGGCAGAGGGACACCCCTACTACTGCTGGTGATGACCTGGGCCATGCACATGCTTTGTTCTGCAGGCATAGAGGTGGCTGCAGAGATACCCAGTCCTCATCCTCGTGCTGGGACTCTGCTCACTTGTGCCAGGACTAAACAGCACACTGTTCCTGATTTAGTCAGACCAGATGTAACTTCAGGCTCCTCACTTAGTAGCTCTCTTGCTTTCTCTAAAGGGTTCAATAGTATAAATCTGGAATGAAATAGAAATGAATTGCACTCCAGAATTTTCATTTGTTTCCACAAGTACATTTAAGTGCTTTTGAATTCTAATGTTTCATCAAATGTCCTGCAAATGATAGGGCTATGCTAGTTCAGTTGTTAATCACTGGCAACTGCTGCATTGTTAATGGCTTCTTCTGCCTATCTTAATCTGAGGAAGTGTGCTATAAACAGCATGGCTCTCATGTGAAATAATTCACCTCTACACCACTTCTGCAAAGCTCTCCTTTCTGGACATGCAGTTTTGCACATGCAATTTGAAGTGGATTTAAGGAAATGTTCAGAATATTACTTTAAAAAAATACTGTAGCCCAAAGATGTTAAATGAGACCATCTAGATCAGTCATGCTGTCATCTCATAATAAGAGAATAATTTCAAAATTTTGAAATGAAATGTTTATTATCATTTTAATTCAAAGTGACAACATATTTTGAAATGTAATTCAATTATCTTTAAAAAGCAATGCAAACAAAGTTGTTGATGGTCCAGGTCTTCTTTTCTTGCATTTGTGCTTACTATTTGCAAAAATAAGTATTCTTCCAGAACTCTTTCAGGACAAAGTCTAGCAACAGTGCATGCAGGAGAGAGCAGCTTGATAAGTTAAATATTGGTTAATTTTGTTAAGATCAAAATACCTGCAAACTACACACAAGTTACATTTCATTTAATCTAGTTTGTGCTTATTTTGAAAAATGTGAAACTAAGAATATCATCTTTAGGATAGGAATGGTTTTATTTAAGAAATAAAATGGTAGAGTTCATGTATCTCAATATAAATATAGGACTATAAACTATTGAATTCATCTTGTGTGGAGAACTTCCTTGCAAAACACCATTGCAAAAGTGGATGTCTAGCTTTTATGATCTGCAACCCCATATTTATCTTGAGCAATTGCTTTGTTTGGTTGCTTTGATTTGTTGACCTTCTCTTATCTAGACTACTGGTTAATTTACATTGCGTGTAAGTTTCCTTTTTATCTTTTGCACAATCCAGAGAAGCAATTCAGTGGTCCTTAGTTTGCAGTCTGAAAATTAACAGAGGTTAATAGTAATAGGAGTGCTCAATTTAGTATACTGGGCATGGGTACAGCCTGTCTTGAATACACTCTTGTGAGATAGTAATGAAAGTACTGCAGCTAACACAATGACATAATGACCTAAAGTGTGGTCCATATGTCTTGGTTTTTGATTGCAACCTATTTTTTTTTTCATAAGAATTTTAGAGTTAGATATCCAACATATTTCCAGTGGAGAACCAAGCAAACATAATATACCACTGCATGTACTATTTTTGTTGTTGTTCATATTTCAAGTATATAGGGTTGGTTTAGTTGCTTTTGTTGCCTGGGTAAATTCAGTGTATGGTAACATTCGGTGAGGTTTTAAAAGGGGATTTGCCGAGGGAAGACTATAGCCGTTATGATGTAAATGTGTCCTTTAAAGTCGTATTGAAAAAAAAAAAAAACAAAGGCAGGTGCCAAACAACAAGTTCCTTGGACTGCATTTAGCTTTGAGCACATGAACAGGTTTTGGCATAAAGTGACTAATGTCAGGTTTTACGTGGGAGGAAAAATTGTTGAACCCCAAATGAATAACTGAAGTTTGATTTCTAGCCTAGAATACTTACAGAGATGCCAAGCCTGCTAACTGTACCCCACCTTCAGTATTTGGCTGAAAACACTGATGAGTACTGTGAGTAAGATGTTTTATGTCAAGCAAGCCAGACGTAGCTTAAGTAAAGAAGGAATTTTAGAATGGGTTAAGTGAAAACAGACACTACTGCTGTTTCAGTATCCACTTCAGAGCCATGTGTTTCTCCAGGAATTATAAGACACTGTATATGACCTGATTAAAGGAGTAATAACTTCAATACTCTTTTTTTTTTATTTTCCATGAAGATCAAAAAAATATCTCATAAAAAAGAAACTTCACACACTTGATAAGGTGAGGGAAAAGCCTGTCACTTGAATAGAACCAAGAAGACTTTCTATTGGACTTCACAATGGTTTGATTCTTGCTTTTGTAATGAATTAAGTAAGAGGAAATTTGATTTGGTTTTTCCAAGGTGCACTGCCAGAGACTTATGACAAAAACAGATTTTCAGGAACCCAATTGAAGGAGATACATAACATTAGATCTGTAGTACTTCCACGCTTTTACAGAGAGACCAGCATTTGTTGAATAAATGGGTGTGCTGACTCTTCTATGATCTGACAGGGAAACTACTAGAGTATCCCACTCTGGGAGATTCCGTGCTCATCTCTGAGAGTCAGACAAATGCCCAGGTGCCAGCACGAATTCACAAGCAAGCACATCTTACACAGGAAGATGAATTTACCCACCTTTTAAAAAATTGTTTTCCTGGCCAAACAATGTGTGATTGCAGTGACGTTTACTCAATACTGAAGAATCATATAGAATGATGTCTAGCACATTTAAGGGCCTGTTCATACCTGTTTGTTGTGGAGCTTATGTTGGCAGATGCGTTTCCTCTGGTTTAGACTCTGTTTTTTAGGAACCTCTCGGTGTAGCTGACTTGCATTTGATGTTGGCCAAATGCTGCTCATGTGGCTCTTACTGGAATTATTCCTCTGTATGACTTGGACTAGGGCAAGGAGCTTCTTACTGGCTTCAGGAGTGAAAGTTAGAGATTGACTGTTTGAGGGAAGTGGGTCGGTAAAGTTTTGCCCTTCCAGAAGTCAGATGGTGCACAGAGGGACTGCAACCTGCATGCTGTTGACTCCCTCCATATGAGTGAGTGCTTTGACAGCTTCCCACATGCCACTACAGAGGGAGCAGTGACAATTCTGAGATGAGCCACTCATCAACTCAATATGCTGCAGTACCAAGAATGTAGAGCATCTCACCAGGAGTTTAATCCCCAGTACTGGTTATCTGACTATGTGTTATGCTACTTAGGCTATGTGCTGGGCACCAGAACAGAGGCTGCGTTAGAAATAATAAATACTCTGTCTGAAACATTCCCACAACACAGGGATTTTCCTAAAGTTTGTCACTGTTCCCAGTATCTCTCAGGACTCTTGGTAGGTTTCTTTTATGTAAGTCTGATCTGTTTTTCCTCATCATTTGCTGTATGTTGGAAGGGTTCTTTGGGTTTGTCCCTTTGGAATGATCCTTCAGTTGATCAGCTTTAGGTTTCCCATGGCACAAGTTTTGGGCTCACATTTCTGTTTGCTGTATTTTTATCTTCTTTTGTGCATAAACAAAAAGATAAGACAGATACTTAAATACATCGCAGGTGCATTTTGTTTAATACGCTAAGTGAAAAGACAGTGTGTATGCTGGATTTCCAGGTTGGATGTTCAGCTCTTAGGATGGAAATAACATTTGAGCTAGAGGGTCCTACTTACAGGTTTTCAATGACAAAAACTGAGCTGATAAACACAGCTGGTGCATTGCCAATTTGTGACATTATTTTCTTCTAGACTGGAATTCTCACTGATCTGCAGATTACTCCCAGCAACTAAAAAGTGACTCACTCCTTGAATTTTTACTTTTTAAAGTAATGGTCAGCATGGGATTTCTAAGCTTTTCACTAGATTTTTCTTTATTTTGTCATTCCTTATCTGTTTTGTTTTTTGCTGTTTTTTTTTTTCCCTAGATGTGGATGGTCTTTGATTTCTTACTTGCACTTGAGCTTAGAAGGGCCAAAAAATCCAGAGGAATTGTATACGTGCATTGCTGTTATGCTTGAGTGACTTAAGTACTGAGTCACTGTACTGCTTTTTATATAGTCTTTTATTTCATGCAAAACTGTTAAATGCTTCTCTTTAAATTCAAGATTTCCTAAGAGATCCCTTTATATGGCTCTATTTTCAGTTGAATTAACTTTGCCAAATTTGAACTGTTTATAGCGATGTTTTCCATGTCTGTCTTAGCCTGATTTTTTTTAATGTTTCAAATTAAATGGTACAGATGTTTCCAAGAACAAGATTAGGGAAAACTGCATTGTTTTTCTCTATTGATGATTAAAAAAATCAACGTAAGTCCTAAGTCCATCAGGAGTCTCCGGAGTCTTTCAATCTCTGGAGCAAAGATTTGAAGCATTAGAATAAAAGAAAAGCCATGAGGAAGAGGTGCGTGAAGAAATGAGATAGAAACAAGCCCTAAGGGATCTAAACAATGCACTTGTCCTAAATGTTGTTTAGAACCCGTGATTCCAGAAGTGCTACTTTTCCCTTCCTCTCAGCAGATAGTTTTGAGATGCTTTGAGAAATTACGATTGCCCTCTTTTAAGAGCATGTTGATTTCATTTGAGCACTCTTCATTTTGACTTTTCTTGGTTGTTTGATTTTTATAATTCTTTGAATTATATTGAGTATAGTTTAACTAATTTTCCTTTTGTGCAGATATGTGTGTTGTTTACGAGGGGAGTCCAAATGCAGATAATGCAATGCAAAGTGAAAAAAAAAAAAATGTGATTCTGTAAACAGCTTATATTTTGTGATGTAACATGGGAAGAATACTGGGAATGAGGTACTATTGTCACTGCTGAAAAACAACACCCAATGCCTTACACAGACATTTGCTGTTTAGTCTCCACAAGTGTCCACGAATGTCAATGGCTGCCACTTTTTCTACAAGGAGGATTTCATTGACACGCTTTTGCTTCATCCACACTCATGTCAGAAACCATTCTGTCAGACTGCCTCTCTGCTGCCATCTGTCACATGGCAACAACACATAATGTAATACTGGTGGGATGTTTTAACCTCTACTTCCATACCACCCACTGTTGAGGGCCAATATAATAAAGTAGGGAGCATTGTTTTCAGATATAAAGTAATTATTAGGCTCCTATGTAATTTATAGATGAGCAGCTTTCATATATAAAGTCATTATAAGTCTTTTTAAATATAAAGCTATTACTTAGCTATAGATTCTGTCTAGGGAAAATGGAAGACTGGAGTGGAGTTCAGATATGGCTCTTAGCCATGTGTAAACAAAACTCTTTTTTTTTTTTTTTGGTTCCCTGTAAAAAAAATTAAAACAAATTATTTTTTTTAAGCTTTGATTTATGGTAAGCTTGAAGTGTATTATTTTCACAGGCAACATTTCTTCACATTAAATTTTCTGTCCTTACAGTAAGAGTCATTATTCTTTCAGTCTTTATACATAGAGAGTTAGTATTCCCTCACAAGCAGAAGCTTTGTATCTTGCAACATGCCGTGTGTTCTAGGCAATAGAATACCACTGTGTCTGCAGGACTCTGTATTTTTTCCCTGGCAGCTCTAAGTGACACACGGGGCTCAGTCTTGCACCCTTCACTAATTACAATCTCCTTCCAAAATAAATTTCAAAGCATAAGCCAGGAAAAAAACACAAGATGCTACATATGGGGAAAAGGAAAACTTTATTCCATGGCTCAATTTTTAGGACAAATAACGTAAAATGAAAGAAATTTGTTAAAGTAGATTGTTTCACAGCTCTGAACAGATCAACAATGCAACATCAATTCAGAATACTACTTTTTTTACACCTCTGCTAATACTTTCTGCATCCTTGGCTCACACAGGGCCATGTGACTGCACAGAAGAAAACTGGTGCTTAGAAAACATTTCCCCATCATGTAGTCTGGCATATTTCACAGATCTACATTCCCACAAAGTGTAGCCAAAGAACAGTAAAACTTAAATTTCCTGTGAGGAAGGTCTCTGAGTCTGGAAGACGTTCAAGAACACATGAAGGCCAGAGTTCACACCCATTAAACACTATTTAGTAAGTCAGATAGAGACAGGGCCTGCTACCTAAAGCAGCCACGTCCCACGGGTCAGCAGCAGTGGCTGTTCCCAAGCTGCCAGCCCTACAGCTGCAGTGCCTATGTCCTCTCCATCTTGTTCCTGGACATCTGGGCTGACAGTCCTTGCTCTGGCTGGCTGCTTTCTGCTGACGTACTCAGTGTGTGCGTGTGTAAGAATTGGAGCCAAGAGTCTGGCCATTCCTGAGAAGGCAACTCAGAAGAATAGTTTTCTGTTTCTTACTGTGCCTAGCTTAAAAGCAAAGGTGACCTTTTGTAAAAGATTTAAGTATTCCCTACGCGAGTCTTCAGACATCCCAGATGCATGGCTGAAATATGAAAGATGTACCTTTCACCATTGTCATGAAAATGGACCTGTATTTGCTTAAACTCTACCTATGTTTCTTTGTCACATTCCCAAGAAGTTCCGATCATAGATTTGAGTCATACTGGATAGTATACAGGCACGTTAAGAAAGCCCTTCATGTATACTCTATAAAGACTGAATAGTGGTTTTAGTTGCTAAATTCTGAGAATAAATGCCAACACTCTACATCCACACAGAGCTCACCCCAGTTACCAGGTTGTTCCTGCAACTGCTGCTCTGAACTGCTGGGGCTTAAATCAAGGCCATGGAGAAAGTCCAGGAACAAGTTTGTGAGCAGGAGGACTTTTGTTCACCCCTCTGCTCCTGGTACCCCAATCATCAGAAAGTCTTGTTCCATCAGAGTGCGGGGTAGACAGTAGCCACACCTGAAGTGTGCAACTGAGGAAGAGGCTTGCTCACGGACAAAGAGAGTAACAGAACAAAATGTACTGGGGGACAAAACCAAAAACAGATCTGGAACTGGGAGCAGCAGCTGAATCAGAGAAGTCTAAAGTAAGTGACAAGGGCTCTCTGGAAAAGTAGGTTCAGTGCCAGTGGGGGGGATAGATACAGACAAAACTGAGTCCTGGACTTTGGGAATAGCTGAGTAAGGAGATTTTGAACCGGGGCTGGTAGACTAGAGAGACGATAAAGAAGATGAGGCAGATGTGATGAAATCAAGGAAGGCCAGACTTCTGGCTAGTCAAGAAACTGCAGATGTTCTTGAGAGAGTATGCCAAAAGCATACAAAAGCAACCAAGTAAAGAAAACTTGAAGTGGCAGGTACCAAGCCAAAACTGTAATTCAGGGCAGAAAAAGGACATTCAGAGGGGAAGCTCTGGAGGAAGTGGAGGTATGAGTTTGAATAGGTGAAGGAACTGGAGAAAATCCATTTCCGCAGTACAACTGGGACCTGGGCCCAAACTTGAAATAACGCTAGAAATATGGATGATCTAGATAGATACAGTGAAATGGACAAGCCTGAAAAGCTCACAGAAGGAAAGAGACAAGGTTGGAATGAAGAATTACCGGGCTGAATGAAGCAGGGAGATGGAGGAGGCCATGATTGTTACAAGGAGGGAAGATACGATCACATTACTAAGCGTGCTATCATCACTCTTGCTAGACCAACTTACTTTTGCTTTTTATATGCCTTAATTTTTGAGTCCTTAACTCTACTGTGAGTTTGCAGCTTTCAAAAGTAAGAGTTGAAAAGTGTCAGAGATGGAAGTTAATGCTATTTGCTGTGATTTCAGCAGGAGTTTATCTTTTCCTATACTTCTACATTTTCTTCTTCATTCTCTGCAACAGGAAAAAATGAGCTGAAAAAATGTTTAAAAAAATCTCCTGGTTTGGCAAGCAGGAAAGGTTTCTAAATATTAGAAATGCTAAATGTTTCAAAAGGTTTCTAAATGGTTAGGCATAACTCTCCGAGTGGGAAAGTACCTTGGTAAAATGCACAGTAAGAATATTTTGGAGGTAGGGAAGAAGATGAATTATTAGAGCCTTTGTGTTTTTTACTTCTGTCTTGTCCATCTGATATAAAGAATATCTAATTTCAAGTCTCAAAATACTGAGTATGGCAGAGATGTATCCAGTGAAGTTGCTCTGAGTAACCTGCTATTGCTCTGGTTGTGCAACTGAGAAAAAGCGGAGAGGTAACGAGTGTTCCTGCTCATCTCTGGATTGATTCTCTTGCCTGTTTTTATATTGATTTACGTAGTTAGCTGGATGGGCTAAGAATTTAACTCATTGCATATTATGAAACTGCAGGGCAGCTTTTTCTTTTATGTCACGTTTATCTATTCAGAGCAGAGTGCTAAGTGCCTGTTATATTGATGATCATAAAATGCAAGCCCATTCCCTCCCTTTTTCTTTTGTCTTTTTTCTCTTAGAAACTAAAATGGACGCTAGATAATGTACTTTGATAAACAGGCAGAGCATTCTGTGGGTCATTTCAGGAGTAGTTCTCAAATTCTTATGAGAAAGGCAGATTGCAAAAGAGTGGCAGTCCACTTAGAGATTAGTGTTTAAATAAATTATTGTATTTTTGACTTAACAGTAGCCCCTATCAAATGTAATAAGTTGTTTTAAAAGGTGAAGAATTCAAGACTAAAGACATTTGTTCTTAGGGAATTATTTTTATTTGATTTGTCACAGTGTAACAGGTACTGTTATTAAGAGAATGAAAATTGAAATTTACAAAGGGAAACACATATCAAATACTCATTTATTTTCAGTGAGACTTGATATTATAACCTCAATTTGAAATCTCCAGTTTCAGTTCTTAAATGCATCTTCTTAGTATATTAATGTTAAAAGATATTCCAATGTTTTAAGGAAGATATATTCATCTAGAATGATAATAGACTGGGTAAGGTCAGGTTTGCAAGCACCTGGGGAACCTGAATATCTGTAAGGCTGTGGTGGGTCCCAATGAGGGGTATCTCAGAGTCTTGAGGGAATTTTATGATGTAGTCACCAAGACATTCTCGATGACAGTTGAAAAATTATAGCAGCCAGCCTCACCTCAGTGTTGGGGAGGATGATGGAGCAGATCCTCCTGGATACCTAGCTATGCTAAGGTACATGGAAAAGAGGGAGGTGATATGGAATAATCAGCATGGTTTCACCAAGCGGAGGTCCTTCCTGACAAACCTTGTATAATGGTGTAACTGTGTCAGGGGACAAAGGGAAGAACTACTGATGTCAACTATCTGAACTTCAGTAAGGCCTTTGACAGGGTCCATAACATCCTTCTCTCCAAGTTGGAAAGATGGATTTGACAGGTGGATTATTTGTTGGACAAGGAACTGGTTATGAGATTATTGCGAGAGAGTGGTTGTCACTGGCAAGTTTGCAGATGAAACGAAGTTGTGTGATGCAGTTGATGTGCCCAAGGATAGGATGCCATTCAGAGGGACCTAGACAGGCTTGAGCAGTGGGCCCAGGTGAACCACATGAAATCCAACAGATCCAAGTGCAAGGTCCTGCTGTGCCGTCAGTGTGCCAGCTGCTGGGGGATGTAGGGATGAGCACAACCCTGCTAGAAAGAACCTGGGGGTACTGAGGGATGGCAGGCTAGACATGAGCCAGCAACATGTCCTTTGTGACACAGAAAGCCAACAGCAGCATGGCCAGCAAGATGAGGGAGGTAAGCCTGTCCCTCTACTCTGTGCTGGTGAGATCTCACCTAGTGTACTGCATCCAGATGTGGAGTCCTCAGTACAGGAAACAGACGGAACTGTTGGAGTGCATCCAGAGGAAGGCCACAAAAGTAATCCAAGGGATGGGGCACCTCTCCTACAAGGACAGGCTGAGAGACCTAGGGCTGTTCAGCCTGGAGTAGAGAAGGCTACAGAGAGACCTGATAGCAGCCTTTTGGTACCCAAAGGGGAGCTGTTAGAAAGAAGGAAACATACTCTGTGGCAGGGTCAGCTGTGACAGTGAGAAATGGTTTCAAATTAAAAGAGGGGACATTTGGGTTAGATATAAGAATTTTTTTTTACAGTAAACGTGGTGAGGCATAGGATCAGGTTGCAGAGAGAGGTAATGCTTGCCCCATCCTTGGAGACATTCAGGGGAAGGCTGGACAGGGCTCTGAACAATCTGTTCTAGCTGTGGATGTTCTTGTTCATTGCAGGGGAGTTGGATTAGATCATCTTTAAGTGTCCCTTCCAACTAAAATGATTCTATGATATTGTTCCCTTTACAAATTCTCACTGAGGAGAATTGGGCTTTATAAACCCCAAATTCTTTCTTTCTCCAAGCCAAGCAGTCCCTTACTCTTCTTTTCCACATGAATATACAAGACTTCACATTCAGGCTTTTTTGCCGTCCATCAACTCGTGACAGACAGTCTAGAAAATAGTGTGCCCTAAGTGTCATGTAAATGTTAGTCTTAATCACTCAGCCAAATACAATATTGTGCTACAGCTAAAAATGAATTAAGGAACTTGCCACACACTTTTTAGAATTTCCCCAGAAAGGAAGGTTTAGGGAAAGTTCAACGTGCATAGAATAAGTAGAACAGTAGAACATAGTCATAACAGGATATGCCTTTTGTTAATTGAAAAAAGGAAGGGGAAGGGACAACATCTGCAAGAAGTTACACCTGTTTTGTAAAGAGTATGGTGGAGGGGAATTCATTTATACTAAGTTATGTCTCTGTTCTCCCTGTGGAACTGGGAAACAGAATAAACAAAGAACCAGCAAATCCACCTTCGTGGTGCCATATAGTGAACTGAGAAGGCTCCACATCTCCAAGGACTGTGAGAAAACAAAAGAAATAGGAGGGAAGGCCATTTCTATCCCTTCACATTATCAGTAGCTCTGTTTTAGAAAAATTGGCAGCAACCACCTTTACTTTATCCTTACCCTTTGGCATTCAGATAGTGATGAATTGCTGGTCCCTACTGTACAGCAGTGCTACCACTGCAGCAGTTAAAGCATTCTCTGCTTCTTAGTGCTCAGTACTGAATTTCATAAACATCTGAGAAAGCCATCCTATGAATCACATTATATTCCAGGCAACCCAGTTGTTTTCTGAAGATGCTGGTCTTCTCTGGGTTACCACTGCCCTGCTCCTGCTCCAGAAAGTGACATCAGAAGTGACACTGAGGGATTCTTATTGTTTCACAGTCTTTTCCAGATCCAAGCTCATACTGAGCTTAACTCCAAGGGCTTGCTTTGTGTTGCCTGCCTGGGGGTTATGTAGCATGATGGCTCTCACTGCTATTCCAGACACAGCTACTGGACAATTTTGCTCTGCTACTGTGTTACAACTTTTATCTCTTCCTTGGTGCACTGATAATTAAGTGACATTCTATATGTTTTACTTACAGTTTTTACTAGCTCTGTGGGTACTGCTATTCTTTGCCAACTGTTTTGGGGACGGGGGTCAACAGCCTTGCTCTGGGTGGTACTTGGATGTTTTTGAGGAGGTTTTGTTCTTTTTCTACATTCAGTACAGACTTCAATATGTCCTCCTGTTAGCTGTCTGAATTCACACTGAAATGTCTTCTTTTAGTATAGGCATTTAATAAAATAACAATCTTTTTGCAGTTAGTTTCTTTTAGGGAAAATGAGCACTAAAAAAAGTGATTTTCTTTTGTAAGAAAAGTTGATAGCCCTTTTGTATTCCAGCAATTAGTCAATAAAACCTCATATATGTCATTACCATTTGAAAAAAAGCAAAAGCAAAAAATAAATAAATAATAACCTAGTGATTATAGGGTACATATTTGATACAATCCTGCTTATGCATAAAGGTTGTACACAAATTATATTTATGTGAACATATTGAACCAGAACAATGACTTGGCCTGTAGCTCCATGCTTGTCCTTCTGGCAAGCTCCAGTCTATAAACACTGGTGCTTTTCCATGCTGCTTGCCTCCTCTTTCTGAATTTCTCCTTGCTGTTTACAGTACACAACTAAGGGCAAATCCACCTTCTGTTTTCTTGCTATATAATAGGGTACTGAATCTTTTCTTTTTTTCCTGAATATAAAGCTTTATCCAGGAAAATAATTACAGAGATTTGTGATTTCTATTAAATCATAGATTTATCAGGAAGCTTCTAATCAACCACTGGTTGACAGGCAATTATGAAAGGTTTTGCCTATCAATTTGTGGCATTTCAGGAGCTTATACTGAAAAGTATTTTAGATATTTCAAATGTTTGGGTTGACTTTCTAAGTTATATAAATAATTTTGCAACTTTCAGTATCTCTGCTATGGGTCCTGCTAAATCACCACAATCTTGAGCCAGGCCTTCTTGTCTTGTATCTTAATCTCAGCCCTGCAGTAAGTTAACTTTGTTTTCAGAAAGATTGTGTACGTGCCTTGTTCGAAACCCTACATACCTCAGATTCCTTTGTTCTTGGCTTTTGGCTGGTCATGGGCCACAGTACTAGACTCTACCTGCAGAAGCAGACTCTTTGTGCCTTACAGAATGGAGGAGCTGTCAGTATTTGCCTGTCCTGTGCTTGTTCCATTACATCAGTCACAAAGTTATGGAATGTCTGAGAAGATTGAGAAATAACAAAGAAAACATGTCGTTGGAGCTTTGCTTGGAAGTCTCATCTAGGCACCAAAACTATCTATAGAGAACAGCAACCAGTAACCATTGTCAGGGGAAGAAGTAGGTGTTGCCTTGTTTCTCCTGCTGAAAGACAGGAACAGCATCCCTGGCTCCTTCATATGTAACATACCTACATTATTCTGTGGGCATGGACCTGCACAGCAAGACATCCATTAGCCCATCCTGTGCTCCCCTGTATCCATGTATCAATTATTTTTTGGCAGGAAGAAGTGGTGTGGCAATCATTTTCAAAAGATTTCATTCAGCTGGATTTTGTAAATGATAAGAAGTAGGCATGTCGACTGTGCTTTCTCCTAAGCATATTTCTTTCATACTGTGACTTTCTTTTCTGTCCTTGACTCCCAGTACTTCTGCTGCCTGAAAGCCTTGACAGAGCTTGTATGTTCTGGTCTAGGATAAAGGTGGACGTTGTCCGATTGGCAAAATAAGCTAACAGAAGAGTATCTAATTGGAGGATCCTCATCACCCTTATGCACAGCTGTTGTTAGTACATGATATAAAAGAGTTTTATGAACCTCTCTCTTATCTGTGGACTGAAATATTCCATGTGAGGTTCAGCGTGACAGGTTATAAAAAGAAGCAGTCCTGTCCTCTCTTTACACTTTGAAGAGAAAGTTTGCCTTTGAAGTTCAGTTCAAGATACAGCATTTATTTTAGATGCCTGTTCTGATGGCACAAGCACATACTATGAGTCCCATTGAGTGGGCTAAAGATCATCTGTAATAATCTCTTAGGAACTGATAGCTAGACAAAAATTACAGAGTTTCCAAAACAGAAAGGTCTTACTGTTACTTAATACGCTTCTAACACAGAAGGGCATTTGTTACATATGAGTCTTTGGCAATAACTTCATAACCACCTTTTCCTGAACCTCTCACAAGTTAAGCATTGCTTTCTCAAACTGAGACTAAATTACTTATGAACATACAAACACAGTCATTTTGTTAACGCTTTGGATATTAGTGTGAATGATACCCTGTCCCTGAGCAAATTTCTCTTCAGGTTTTAGACCTGTGAAGGAATAATAATACTTATGATTTTAAAAAACAGTATTTATTGTAATTCTTGTGTTGTGTCTTTGTAGAGCTTGCTATTTTTACCAAGTAAAACCCAGGGAAATTCTCAAAAGCAGTTTAAAATAATAAACTTGTCTTAAGTCAAGAACAGATCCTGTCAACCTATTGGCTCCCACTTCTGTTTTGAAAGGAGCAATGCTGTACTAGCAGCCATTCTTCTGGTACAAGTTTCCCATGGGTTTTTGCTGTGGACAATCTGTAAGCATCAGCTAGGTCTTAGACAGTGACATTATTGGCATTAACAACTTCTGAGCGAGTCCTACGGAATGACATTTCCATGCTCTACACCTTGTATGACAGATTTACATAAAATCTTGACCTCCTGAAACTAGCTATTTTTTCCACATTCCAGCAGAATTAGAAGGCAAAAAATAAATAAATCAAAATATCAGTGTTACAGAGACTGGTTTTGTTGTTGTTGTTTGTTTGTTTGTTTTTCCCAAGAAGTGAAATGTTCTCTAAAAATTTGGGTGAAGTACATACATGGATTCTTGACTTTACATTGAGAAATTATGCAGGATGGAAATAAAAATATACAACATCTGTGTGAAGAATGCATACTCTTTCTGAGAAGTTTTAACATGGAAAGAACCTGCAGCAGAGTGTGTCCAATGAATGTAGTTTCTATGGGCTCACCTTGCAGTTTGTGTTTTTCCCAAAGTATATTAAGCTGCTGTACTGAATTTTGGACTGTGTTTTTTTGGACTGTAACAACAACAACCAAGACATTTGGATGTAGATGTGCCCTGTACTTGGGGGCCACTAAAGAAATTGCCAAAAAAGAGTAAACAGATCCCCAAAATAATCATGACAATGAAAGGTCTTCCTAGAAGGTTTGTTGCAGGTCCATGCAGGGAGGCCTGGTCACATCTGAAGCACTGCAGGAATATTCCTGAATCTAACCTGTCAGCTGCTAGCTTGTTTCATTCCTGTCAGCAATAGGTAGCAGCACAGTTAAGTTATGGGAACATCAGCAACATGCTACCCAGAAAGTGGGATGTCAGCTATACTACCAAAGATCTGTCACTGCTTTCCTTCTGCCTGGAACAAATGACATCCCTTCAGAACTGACTTACCTCTTACTGCAATCTAGTACAGTGCTCTGATGGATGCAGTTGAAATAGCTTCCAGATTTTAGTTTAGGTCAGTGGTATCATATCTGCTTAAATCAAGCTAACTATATCCTGGCCTGCATCAAAAGAAGTATGATCATCAGAGCAAAGGAGGTGATTCATGTAGACCCACAAAACGTCTGACTGTTGTTCATCCTGGGAACAGGTGACCAGAGCTGCCTGCTTGGGGTTATGGATCCCTAGATTCTTTTCCAGAGCTGTGGTCAAGCCTCTTTTATGGTCAAGCCTTAAAATGGTCAATCCATTTTAAGGCAACAGCAATAAAACACCCATGAATTTGAACAGAATATTTAGATTATGTCCCAAATATTTTCAGCCAAACCAATTAGTATCTTTTATTTGTCTAATCTGTATTTGGTTCAATAATACTTTTTATACACGGCATATGGGAGTGGTGATTCATGATCAGAATGTGTTACTGAAATTCTTGAATGAAAGCAGCTACACCAGTACAATGTCTAAATATTTTAATGAGTTTGTCATTTTTACTCTCAGCGCCAGTTTTTTGTGCATTGTAAACTCTTCAGCACAGCATGAAACTCCAATCCCATTAAATTTTATTGAGCAACTTAATAAAAATGAGCTAAGTTCCAAAAAGAAAACAGAAATGAGCACAAAGAACAGTTTTGTGAGTCTTTCTGTGGGTCTGTATGAGGACGTCTGTGTTCATATTGGAGTCCTCCTTGCTCCATGCTATAGGCTTCCCCTTCTTGACACATAAGTATTAGTCACAGAAAAATAACTGTAGGAGACATTATTATTTCTTTTGCTGCTTGTACTATAGCAGCAGCCAGTGTACGCCTGCAGAGGCAAACCAGCCTTATGCAGCACTCCATGCACCCCAAACCTGACTTAATAAGAGAGAATTCAAAGCCAAAGATGTCTAATGACTCTCTGGCTTCACCATTGAGGTCCTGGAAAAAAAATGTCAGCATTCCTGGTAGTGCCATGGGCACATTTTGTGGCTGAGAATTGGTCTGAGGCTACTGAGTCCATATTAAGCCATTGTATGCTGAGCTTTGACAAGCCTAGTTTATTAGGTTTGGGACCAGTAACATAGAGACAAACAGAAGTTATGCTTCCATGTTTGTGCAGTATTTAGGAAGAGTCTTTACATGCTTAGGTAATTGTGAAATAATGCTGTGCAAGAAACCAAAAGGTGGTTCATAGGTATGAGCCTTTTATAATTTGATTTTATTAATTTGTTTGTTTGTTTTCTATTTAAATCATGTTTTCTCCTTGCTGTTTCTCCTCATCTGTGAGGTCCCAGAATTGGTTGGCTTCTTTGCTCTTAGTGATATCCCTTGATACTTAGAGAGAGGCAAAAAGAAATAAAAACAGTGAACCTGTCTTCAGCCCCTTAGGAACGTATTTTGATAAACATAGGCAGCAAGCAGCAAGATTTAAAAAGGAAAGGAAGACATACCTCTCTGAATCTGAACAAACCTTAGGAAAGCATGGCTTAAGAAATAGACTATGTTTAAGCTTTTATTTTATATGAATCAATTTGCCTATCCAATGTAAAACATATGTCATAATCCATTCAGGTAATAGGAACAAGGAAAACTCGCTGCCTGTGTTCTTGCTGCTTTTTCTGCACACAGATGTGATCCTGGCAAATGGTCAGACTTACTTTACATTTTGTTGGTCAGCAGTATACATCAGTAAGGCTGTTTGGGAGCTGCTGTTTTTCCTTCTTGCATTTCTACACACAGTTATTTGTACCATGGGGTGTTCATAGTATAAAAAAATATTTTTTAATAGAGCATTTATGAGTGGTTAAAAGGAATATGCTGAAGCTAAGTTTCTCCAGATACTCATGATTTTGGGTGTTGCACCCTTATGATGAGCAGTACGATATCGCTAAGGAGCTTATTTTCTGGGTGCATTCCCGATTTCAGGTTTGATGCTCAGAGCATTAACACCATTCAACTTCAATGCCTAGGTTAAGGGCTCTGGCCATTGGAAGTTAGATGGCTAACTGCATCCACGTCAGTTCTGTGAACTGTGTATAAATACATATATTTCTTTTTTTTTTTTCATTATACGGTGTTTATCAAAAATAAACAGACTCCCACAAAAAACAACCCATGAGCAAACCAAATTGCCAGGCTACTTCTCATAATGATTCACCATGAGCACAGTAGGTGAAAGTACATTTCTCAGGCCTGCTCTGATAGAACTGACTGTGGTATAACTCAGGGCCAAGCCAGGAAAACTTACCCATCATGTGCTCCAGTGAGGGACAGGAAATTTCCTTTTCCTGTGTACTTTATGTTATGTTTACTGAGGAGCTCATTTACAGACATCATGCCATACTCTGGATTCTGACTGTACCAGTGTAGCAAGAAAATGACTTTCTGTCATGGTTTTATGATTTTTGGTAATGGTATTCCACATCATAACATCATGTAGTGCATTTAGAGTTAAAGAGTTAATGCTCCAGCTCCGTGGATCATCGATAGTTCCAGGTATGCCTGTCTCAGAAGAGAAGAAGAACTCCATTCCCCAGAGGACTTTGCGATGCTTTGCGTTCTTACGTGTTTACGCTCAGAGGGAAAGATAAAAACTGTCTGCAGTCACGGGACTCTCTCTTCCCTTCGGGACCGAGCTCGGCAGTGGGTGTTTGTTGCAGCCGTCCGCCTTCAGCGTTAGCGTAAGGCCTTCGGTTTATCGGACACTCTCTCTCTTGCTCATTTTATTTGATTCATTTGCCTCAATTCCAATTATATTATATTATATTGTGTTATTTTCCTTTCTGATATCTTATTTAGTAAATTAGCTTTCCTCCTCAGATCGCTGCCGTTGTTTTGTTCCTGGGCCCATCTCCCTTCTCCTTTTTCCCTTTTCCCCCTTCCCCTTCCCCGGGGTGTGGGCCCGTGGGTCCCCTGCCTCAATTGTCACGGTACCGGGTCGAACTGTCCCGCAAACCGGTGACAATTTTGGCGCCCAACGTGGGGCACGACTAGCTACCTTAGCTGGGCAGAGACATACTTTTAGAGTGAATCTCTGTCTTTTGTTCGGAAGCTTATCTGTACTGCAGGTCCTGTACGGCAAAACACGACCTTGAAGTCCAGGCGTACTGCCAGTTCTCCTGGAATATTTGTAAACTTTTCGGGTGCTGCCAGCTTGTTTGAGTAAAAGAAAAAAAAAAAAAAAAATGTTTTTACTGTTTCTGTTAAAACTGCCCTTACAGGGATTGTATTTCATTGCTTTTTCCCTTTTAATGCTCAAAACGTACTGGAACTTGGTTAAGCTTGCCAGTCTGATCTATGGAGCCTGGTCCCTATATGACAAACTAAAAGCAGTGATGGTGGCATCTACCAGATACCTGGGCACCCCGGCTGATGTAACAAACGATACCATGTTAACAAACCAAACAATATTTGAATGGGTGTCCAGTTTCTCCTCTCAGTTCCTTATGAATTTTCAAGATTACAGCTTAGGGACTATGTTAGCATTTGGGATATTAGTCCTCCTGAATGTACTCTCTGTAATAGGATTTTACATTGCATGGAGGAAGCTTTTCCCAGAAACAGAGAATGCTGAATGGCAGGGAAAGTGGAGAGTTTTAGGAAAGAAATTAGAAGCATGGGGACCCCCGGTGCCATGGGATTTTACTCCTGAGCACTTACAGGATCCTGAGGAGCTAGGCCTGTATCTGAGTAATGGGTGTTGCGGCTCAGAAAGATCTGAGGTGGAACAGCTTATCTGGGGCTTGGCTTATGCTTACCGAGGCATATATACTGTGCTGGAGAGAGAGTGTGTCCAAACTGAGGCTCAGACCAAAGAGGAAAACCTCCCAGGCACATCTGACCATCCAGAGAAAGCACCGGTATCAAAGTCAGTTGCCCCGGTGGAAGGCCAGAAATGGAAACGTGTGTCCTCACGCCTAGAACGCAAAGAAGAGGTGGCGAAAGAAGAGGAAGATCCAGGCGAGGGGGGGTCCTCAACACCACCACCACCAAGAAAGGCAACAAAGAAAAGTGAGAGGCATGGACATAGTGATGATGAGGATGATGAGAGAGTCAAAATTACCACGTTTCGTCGACCCATGAAAATGTCTGAGATCCAAGGCTCAAGAAAGGAGTTTATTCGACGTCCAGATGAGAGTATTGTCACTTGGTTGCTTCGGTGTTGGGACAACGGGGCCAACAGCGTGTCCCTCGACAGTAATGAAGCTCGCCAACTAGGAAACATTGCTCGTGACCCAGCTGTCGACAGAGGGATCAGCCGGTATATGGATGGAATCGCCAGCCTCTGGCAACGAATGTTAGTAGCTGTGAGGGAGAGATATCCCTACAAGAGTGACCTGGCACCTAAAGTGAAAAGATGGAAAACTATTGAGGAAGGCATCCAGTATTTGAGAGAAACAGCTGTGGCGGAAATGCTGTATGATCCCACGTTTGATCCTGAAGATCGGGACCATGATCCAGAGAAAGTAAGGAGTACACCCGAAATATGTCAGAAGCTTTCAAAAACAGCACCAGAAAGGTACAATGGGTTGTTAAAAACAATGTTGAAAGCAATGGGTGGTGGAACATTTAAGCACTGGGAGAAGAATTTGTCAGAAGCCACCTGGTTGGTCAACACCAGAGGATCCATCAATCGCGATGGTCCTGCCCAATCCAGCTCTCTACCTACTGTAGAAGGAGATAAGGTTCCTGTAGTACATGTGAAGAACATGTTGGGAAAAGCGGTTTGGGTTCTTCCAGCTTCTGGAGAGGGCAAACCTCTCCGTGGAACTGTTTTTGCTCAGGGACCTGGGTCTACCTGGTGGGTGATGCAGAAGAATGGGGATGTTCAATGTGTACCACAAGGGAATTTGATGTGGGGAGAGCGCCCTCAGTAATTCTATTACTATGTATATATGTATATATGTATATATATATATGTTGTATGTGTTTGTATTTAATGCTTGTTAATCATTGTTTCTTTATGTATATATATATATATTAAGCATGACGTAATGATGTTGAATAAGGGGTGGAATGTCATGGTTTTATGATTTTTGGTAATGGTATTCCACATCATAACATCATGTAGTGCATTTAGAGTTAAAGAGTTAATGCTCCAGCTCCGTGGATCATCGATAGTTCCAGGTATGCCTGTCTCAGAAGAGAAGAAGAACTCCATTCCCCAGAGGACTTTGCGATGCTTTGCGTTCTTACGTGTTTACGCTCAGAGGGAAAGATAAAAACTGTCTGCAGTCACGGGACTCTCTCTTCCCTTCGGGACCGAGCTCGGCAGTGGGTGTTTGTTGCAGCCGTCCGCCTTCAGCGTTAGCGTAAGGCCTTCGGTTTATCGGACACTCTCTCTCTTGCTCATTTTATTTGATTCATTTGCCTCAATTCCAATTATATTATATTATATTGTGTTATTTTCCTTTCTGATATCTTATTTAGTAAATTAGCTTTCCTCCTCAGATCGCTGCCGTTGTTTTGTTCCTGGGCCCATCTCCCTTCTCCTTTTTCCCTTTTCCCCCTTCCCCTTCCCCGGGGTGTGGGCCCGTGGGTCCCCTGCCTCAATTGTCACGGTACCGGGTCGAACTGTCCCGCAAACCGGTGACACTTTCAGAGTACAGGTTCTGTGTACACAAACAGAACTCAAACTAAACCAAAAACTCCTAACCTCTATCACAGCATTCTGAGGACATTTTTCTCAAGAGGACTATTTGCCCACACAGAAAACTGGAATATATATGAAAAGCCCAATTAACTATATTTTGGTAAAGGCTGACGTGAACTTTGGTACTTACCCTTAATCCCATCACTGGGTAACTGTTGCTAACTTCAGTTGCATGCTGGTTTATTTATCCAGTTTTCTATCTGTTAAATGTAAAGGATATTTTCAAGAGGGGTCACTCAACTACTTAGGATTTTTAAGGGTAAAATATGTGCCAAGTATTGCATATTTATATTGTGATTGAACCACAGAGAGGTCTTAGAATAATTTTGACAGCATAAAAATAGCTCAAAGTTCCCACTAGGAGAGTATTTTCTAGATCACAATTCTTATTTTTGATTGTGGTACATATGGAGAACTTATCAGGTGTTCAGCAAGGCCATAACTTAGTAGCACAGTTGTAGTGGGCTGGTACATTCTATTTGATCAGGTTGCACATCTAGGACTACATACCTTTTCTGTAGTCTGGGTTGTTATGAAAGGAGCATGCTTAGCCCACTGGCTGTTCAAAGTGAGGCTCCCATGTGAGGTTGCTCAGAAGCATCAGTAAGTACGTGCTAGGCCTGGAGTAGAAAAAACAAAACTCAAGCCTACCTTTCCAGGAATCCTTAATGTCAAGTGAAGTCTGGAGCTAGAAAAACATTTTAATGCCAGCCAATCTTTTATATGCAGAAAACATATAACTATTTTACAGAGCATTAAATATTTTTCCCATATTTGTAGTCATTTTCTTGTTTGTGCCAATTCAAATACATGCTTCATTTTCAAATCTTTGTTACTTACTGCTGCTTAGCTCCCCCTTAGCTTTCCATCCCCCTGGCTTGCAGTTCTCAGGGCCGTATCTTTTTTTTTTTTCTTATTTTTTTTCTCTTGATACTTCACGGATTTGTTTTCCGTAATATCTAGATCATTTTGAAATTCGTAGTTCCATCTGTTTTTTCTTCCTGATTTCTTTCTTTCTGGTCTGTTGTTACTTTTCATCGCTTTCATTCATTATGTTATATCTTAACAATTTTCTTTTCTTTTTTCTTTTCTTTTCTTTTCTTTTCTTTTCTTTTCTTTTCTTTTCTTTTCTTTTCTTTTCTTTTCTTTTCTTTTCTTTTCTTTTCTTTTCTTTTCTTTTCTTTTCTTTTCTTTTCTTTTCTTTTCTTTTCTTTTCTTTTCTTTTCTTTTCTTTTCTTTTCTTTTCTTTTCTTTTCTTTTCTTTTTTTCTTTTCTTTTCTCCTCTTTTCTCCTCTTTTCTTTTCTTTTCTTTTCTTCTTTTCTTTTCTTTTCTTTTCTTTTCTTTTCTTTTCTTTTCTTTTCTTTTCTTTTCTTTTCTTTTCTTTTCTTTTCTTTTCTTTTCTTTTCTTTTCTTTTCTTTTCTTTTCTTTTCTTTTCTTTTCTTTTCTTTTCTTTTCTTTTCTTTTCTTTTCTTTTCTTTTCTTTTCTTTTCTTTTCTTTTCTTTTCTTTTCTTTTCTCTTCTTTTCTCTTCTTTTCTCTTCTCTTCTTTTCTCTTCTCTTCTTTTCTCTTCTTTTCTCTTCTTTTCTCTTCTCCTCTTTTCTCCTCTCTTCTCCTCTCTTCTCCTCTCTTCTCCTCTCTTCTCCTCTCTTTCTCCTCTCTTCTCCTCTCCTCTCCTCTCTTCTCCTCTCTTCTCCTCTCTTCTCCTCTCTTTCTCCTCTCCTCTCCTCTCCTCTCCTCTCCTCTCCTCTCCTCTCCTCTCCTCTCCTCTCCTCTCCTCTCCTCTCCTCTCCTCTCCTCTCCTCTCCTCTCCTCTCCTCTCCTCTCCTCTCCTCTCCTCTCCTCTCCTCTCCTCTCCTCTCCTCTCCTCTCCTCTCCTCTCCTCTCCTCTCCTCTCCTCTCCTCTCCTCTCCTCTCCTCTCCTCTCCTCTCCTCTCCTCTCCTCTCCTCTCCTCTCCTCTCCTCTCCTCTCCTCTCCTCTCCTCTCCTCTCCTCTTCTCCCCTTTTTTCTTCTTTTTTCTTCTTTCTTTTTTCATCTTGTAGAATCTGTATTTGTGACATAATCTCTTTCATTTAGTATTTGTCTATTCTCAGTAAGGAAAGTATCTGTATCATGAGATAAAAGGGCATCAGTCTCATACATTCCTTTTCCAAATGACCAGAATTATTCTCACCCCTGCAGGACCTGTCTTGTGCCTTGCTGAGGTCAATTATGTAGCAAATTTTCAAGTCCAATCACCCAATCATTTTCAATCACTGAAGCACAAGGAACAAATCTCATTTCATGTATTTTTTGTAATATTTCTATGGTGTCCACATGGACATTCTCACTCTAATTTTGTTAAGTTTTTGGTTTTTGGTACAGTGAAGATGTTGAAGCTGACATGCAAGCTGATTTTTATTTTTAGTCTACTGAAGTGAACAGTTTTGTGTCTACATTCTTGTTTCAAAACTGTTAAAAAACATTCAGATTCTTAATAATTTACCAAACTTCCTCTCTCCATGTCTGAATGAAACAAATAGACACCTGAGTGAGTGTATTCACTCAGTTCCTTTGTCTGAGCACACAAACTCAAAGCTTTTAAACCAAAAGCTAAATATCATAATTCCTTTCAGTTACTATATTATCAATTTTAATTACTGATATTCAGTTATTAAGCTCAATATTATCAATTCCTTTCAGTATCTAAAAGGGAGCTGCAGGAAAGAAGGGTACAGACTCTTTAACAGGGTCTATTGTGATAGAACAAGATGGAGTGGCTATAAGCTCAGGGTAGATTTAGGTTATATATAAGGAAAAAATCTTTTACATTGAGGATGGAGAGGCACTGAAACAGATTGTCCAGTGTTGTGGTTGATGCCTTGTCCCTGGAAACTTCCAAGGCAAGGCTGGATCAGTCCCTGGGCAACCTGATAGAGCTGTGTTGTCCCTGTTCATTGCAGGGGTATTGGACTAAATTCCTGTCACAGGTCCCTTCCAACTCTAAGGATTCTATAACTCTGTGATCATTATGACAGCCATTGGCTTTCCAGCCTTTCTCTTAGCCAGTATGCAACAAAGCCTTTCAATTTAATGAAGACTAGTGGGATTCCCTCTTCAAACCTGTGTGAAAGTTAAACACATTTGGTATGTTCAGCATCTCCTGTCTCAGGCAGTTTAAACACCAACCCTCTTAACTGTAATATCTACGTATGTGTAGCACGGTCACCGCCTCTTGTTGAATTATATAAGATTGTAAGGGCAGAAAGCAGAGAGTTGTTCCCATCACCTGACATGAGAAGGGAGCAGGGTGAATGGGTGGGATAAGGTAGGAGAGAGAAAATGCTTTGCAGTATACAGATATAGCAAGTCTGGCAGTACTGCCACTATTGTAGTTGTTTTACCTCAGTGCTGGACTAACTAACCATAGCATGACTGTTACGTGAATGGCTTGAAGAATGTATAGAGGAAAAGGACCTGGGGGTGTTGGTTGATGCTCGGCTTAACATGAGACGGCAGTGTGCCCAGGTGACCAAGAAGGCCAACAGCATCCTGGCCTGTATTAGAAATAGTGTAGCCAGCAGGAGCAGGGAGGTGATCATCCCCCTGTACTCAGCTCTGGTGCGGCCGCACCTCGAGTACTGTGTTCAGTTTTGGGCCCCTCACTACAAGAAGGACATTGAGGCCCTGGAGCGTGTTCAGAGGAGGGCAACAAAACGGGTGAGGGGTCTGGAGCACAAGTCTTATGAGGAGTGGCTGAGGGAGCTGGGATTGTTCAGTCTGGAGAAGAGGAGGCTCAGAGGAGACCTTATTGCACTCTACCACTTCCTGAAGGGGGGTTGTGGTGAGGAGGGGGTAGGCCTCTTCTCCCTGATAAGTAATGACAGGACGAGAGGGAATGGCCACAAGTTGCGCCAGGGAAGATTTAGATTAGACCTGAGGAAACATTTTTTCTGTGAAAGAGTGGTCAGGCACTGGAATGGCCTGCCTAGGGAGGTGGTTGAGGCACCATCCCTAGCGCTGTTCAAGAAGCGTTTAGATGAGGTGCTGAGGGATTTGATTTAGTAGTTGGGCAGGGATGGTGATAGGAGGATGGTTGGGCTAGATGATCTTGTAGGTCCTTTCCAACCTTATGAACCTATGAACCTATACATGAAAATTCCCTGTCTTTCCGTTAGGCAAAAATTAAAAAAGGAATCAGGAGTATTTGAAGAGAGCTCAGACAAGACTGGTGAACATGGCATCCCACTATCTATGGTAGCTGACAAAATCTAGTTCTGCAAAGTCTAGTATAACTGCCCTTACCAAGTGTGTGTAGTTTAGACCTGTTAAGAACAGTCTTCCCTAAAAATCCATATTCCAAAACCTATGCAGTTGCCCAACACAGTAGTAGTGATGACTAAAGATAATCACACCCGCTTTTGGTATGTCAGTATAACATTATTTGTTGTAATAAATCACCTAACTTTATTTCTTGTTATTCTGGCTATCTGAAAGCATGAAATTATGTCCAAAGAATTCAGAATAGTACTGATTCCTTCCTTATTGCATGTGGCCTGTGAAACTGATTTATTATCAGCAGACTTATGAGGAGTGGGAATTAAATAGTATTAAACATGTAAAGTAGAAAATACATGAAAACAGCAAACAATGTCTGTGTTGAAAAATAATAAAAAATGTAACTCTTTGTGCAGTAACTTTCAGTAATACATGAAAATTTTTCACAACTGTGAGGGCTGTAGCTTTACTGCCACTACTGCAAATGCACATACAGGGTGCACTTGTAAGTTTTGGTGTGTTCTAGGAAATAGCCTACATCTGTAGATACTTTAAAGAGTGCTGACAGAAAAAGGTTATTGCTTAAAACTTCATCTGTAATGTGTAAGTGCCAGATACAGAAATAAATGCAACAGTAGACAGAATACTCCAGCTGATGATAATCCTTCTTGGTTGCTGAATTCAGAATATACTCACAACTTTTAAGATGAACCTTGGAATAGAGTTTATGAGGAGTAAAAAAACATAGTTCACTTTGTGGCAAGACTAGGGAGATGCTTAAGCTTTTAGATGTTAATCCTTCAAAACTAGAAGGGTCCTGTTGCATCTGCTTCTAATTTTAGGCAAGCACAGACATTATCTGATAAAACATTTCCTAAAATATGTGTTTTCTAAAGTATAACCCATGACTGCATTTGTGTTGACAGAGGTGCTGAATGCCACTTGGACTTGAAGAATAGCCTGAATTTCTACCATCTTCAGTTACAGAAGAAAATACTCAGCACCAGGTAGGAGATAAAGGAGACTTGATTCGTGTGCAAAAAAAAAATATTAATGTACCTTGAGAACTATCAGTGGTGCTTGCATTCCAAAATCTTGCAAGTCCTTCTGAATTCAAAATGAGGTTTTATGACTACTTGGATTAAAAATCCTAGCTATATACCTGTCTTCAAGTCCTGAATTAAATATATCTTATGTTAGTCCAGTAGCATCCATATTAGATGATTTTTTGGCCTTGCTTGTCTTCCTGATGGTGCTAATTACTCTTTTTAATTCTTCTACATCTTCTAACATAATAGCCTATGTTAGCTGATGCGCAATGATAGGGACATAGAGAAGTAATATTCCTAAGTTTTATCCTTTATGCTATTTTTATCCCATGTATGTGATACAAGCAGTATCACTACTGTAACTCTGGGCTCCCCGGTTCAAGAAAGACAGGGAGCTACTGGAGAGAGTCCAGCAGAGAACTACAAAGATGCTTAGATCCTAGAGCATCTTCCTCATGAGGATAGGCTGAAGAGACCTGGAACTGTTCAACCTGGAGAAGTCTGAGATGGGATCTTATCAACACTAGAAATTCCTAAAGTGCGAGAGCCAAGTAGATGGGGCCAGGTTATTTTCAGTGCTGTTCAGCAACAGGATAAGGGACAATGGGCACAAACTGGAACACAAGAAATTCCATCTGAACGTAAGAAGGAAATTCTTTACTGTGAGAGTGACAGAGCACTGGCACAGGCTGCCTGGAGAGGCTGTGGAGTGTCTTTCTCTTGAGATATTCAAAACCAACCGGGTGCTTTCCTGTGTAGCTTTAGCAGGGCATTTGGACTAGCTGATCTTCAGAGGTCCCTTCCAGCCCCTGTAGTTCTCTGACACTGTGATTCTGTGACTTACAATAGCTAAGGCATATTGCTCAAGATATTGGAGCTCCTTCAGTAGGGAAGCTATCTGCATATCTAATCCTACTCCTAGTCAAGGATGTGGATTGGCACCAACATAAATATTAATATAAGAAGTTCTCTCAAATAAGGGCATCTGACAGACAGCAAATATTTCTTTTGTTTGTGGTAGGAAGTAAAGCTCAAGAGGGTGTTAGGATTTCTGAATCTAGATTTGGCTTTTTGTCTTCAAGAATAATCTTTCATGAAGTATCAACTGAGCATCAAGCATAAAGAGATGCACAAGGCTTTGGGAGCCTGGGAAGAAGTAGCACAGAACTGGTTGTTAGCAAATGATGAAATATGTTTAGGTGTTGATTAAGACCCTTGGGTTGTGGCCTAGCTAATAAGCAGTTAATTCACAAGTAATTCTGTAGAGGATTTTTCCTGTGGGAATAGAGTTGCTGAGACCCTGAAGCAGAAATGGATTTTCATAGAGGCAATTGCATCCGGTTGAAATCATAGCACTAAAAACAGTTGTGCATGTGAAATGCCTAGCACTCTGCCAATAATGGGGGAATTAAATAGATACACTAAATACCTAATAAGTGGAAAATTACATTGTTTAAATGATTAATCTGTGTTTACCAGGGAGAGGTAGTAGTGTGGTGCCTGTTTTGTAGTGTGGAAACTAGACAGAGGTCTCAGACAGTCTTGGCTGACCCCTTAAATTCTGCAAGCCAAGATGGAAGTCCATTTGACATGTTGGCTCCTGCAGTGAGCTGAGAGGCAGAGCAGGAGGAGAGGACACAGCAGAAGCTGAGCAATATTTTGAGTATCAAAAGCTGAAATCAGGCACAGAGGGAGCACGGTGAGCAACTGTCTGGCACTGACAGAAATCAGCACTGTTTTTGTTGTTTTTTTCTTTATCTGCCAAATGTCAAACGTGGTGAATATAAAGGTTGTTTTCTACAGCCACTCTCATGTTCTTGTCTGTACAAGTAAATATTGATAAAGGCAAACACTTTAGACTGGGAAGGGAACTAGCAATTATTCAGATAGTGATTCTCTGGTAAGTAGCTGTTAGTTTGTCCCTCAACAGTAGAGACAGTGGAGGAAGTGCTGTCTGTCTTGCAGTTTGATCTCTCTCCGTATTCTTTCCAAACAGTCTGTGAGAACAAAAGGCCAATCCTGTAAATAGAAAAGTTTCTTGAGCATGTCATGGCTACTTGATAAAAATAGATGAAGCCTGTTCTCACTTCATTCCTGGCACAAAAGGATAATGGGTGTTTTCCACATGACAGAGTTTATAGTGCGTGTACATGAAAAACTTAACACCTGATTTTTGAAATGTTAGCACTAAGAAACAAATTTGCTCATTTGTGACCATAAGTCAAGATACTTGATAGAGTCTCCAGTGAGACTCATGGGAGTAGCGAAACAGAAACCTTCCTTTGAGCTCTTCAGGGAATTCAAAACTGTGCTGATGGTTCTGAATTGTATTATTTCCTATGGGCTGGTGCTTCTTTCTGAGATGTCACTGTCTCTGGGGATTTTTCTGCATGTTTTCCAGACAAACTCTCTCTTGTCCTATGTAGTTACTGAAACCTGCCCTCAAAAGGTCTGCAGGATTTCTCAGTCAGACATTCCTGAAACTGAACTAAGATTACAGAACAGCCAATTTGAGAGTCCAGCTACAGTTTAAAAAAATAATTCACTTTTGTCTTGACACTTGTAATTTTAAATTTCATGCATGAAAAGGTAGAAGTTATTGTACCAGAGCCTACCAGCTGGATCTGTCACCATGTACTTTTCTGGTACTTAATATAATGAAAAGGTAACAGAGTAAGCACAGAACATCAAGAAACCATTTCTTAGAGCAAAGTGTGCAGATGTGGGAGTGCAGCATACTCTGTCCTGCTTAGGCAGGGACAGATTCTTGTTGGTGAGGAACGTGTCCTTGGCACTGGGTCAAAGCTGATGTTTTAAATGTAATGGTAGCTGGCTGGTAGCTATGACCAACTTGAAAGTGACAGAGCAAAAACTGTGATAAGGGTCTGTGAATAAGGTGGATCGATTCACGTATTTGATTAAAACATGTGGTAGCTTGGTGCAGCTCAGGGCTAGAAGCTATGTACTAGGAAGGGACTAATTTCTACCTGGATAAATGGGAAGGGAGAAATGGCTGTTCACTTAAGTTTACACCTGATCACACCTCAGAGCAAAATGCAGGACAGACCTCTCCTGCATCCTCTTTCCACACTCCTCAAAGGCCAGGCCTGGCCTGAAATGTCTCTATGTGAGAAGTTGCTGGAGGGGAACCAAAGAGCACTGATGCTCTGGCATTCTGCTGTGCTGGTTGTGCTGCAGGGACAGAAGGGATGTAAACAAGGGTGGGGAAGAAGAGAGCTTCCGCCAGCCGCTGATCTACTCTCAGGAAGGCGGGAAGCCCAAGAGCCGAAAACATTACAGCATTGTCTTTTGGAACTGACTGAACATGTGCAGAATCATTGTCCTCATGATAAACACTATAATAAATATTGGCAGGACATGAATCCAACCTCTGCAAAGGCTTCTTTTTGTAACTGTTATAAAAGCAGCTCAGATCACATTTTTCTTTATCACATCTTCAAGGTTTATTATCCTGTGCCCCTCTCTGGATTGCCGTACAGTGAAAGCAATGGGGCTTGGAAATGTTTTCTGTAGAACTGTAGTAGACATGAATACCAAACAACTTCACAAAACCACTAAATATTTGGCAAGCCCCTAGTCTACTGTAATTTTGAAAAAATGCTCAAGACAAATGTTTATGTTGAAGGAGGAAACATCCCCAGGATGAAGCTATCAATTAATGGATAATTTCAGCTTTCATATAGAACTCTGTTCTACAAGCCGTACTTCATAAACATAACACTATTCTAATTAAGCTTCTGTAAAACCTTAAAAAGCCTTTGAATTGAGGGAGTGCTGCTCTGGCTCTTCTGGCATGTTTCATACAGGACGTCTGGCCAATTCTCCAGTCTTCTCTCGGATATGTTACCGATCCAAAATATTTTCACCAGACACTCTGAAGTGGAATCACAAGTTTGCCAATTTCCATTTCATGTATCTTCCTTAGAAAACTGAAAATTACAGCTCATGAACACTGGTGATTTGATTGCTCAATTTTCAAACTTAACGCACTAGTACAAAATAATAACAAAGATGCAGATGTTGATGTCCGGCCTGTATTAGACATAATTGCTTACAAAAAAAAAAAAAACAAACAACTGTGTTATTTATTTCCAACCCAGAAGTTAGGCCTAGAGGAGATTGATGCTCTTAAGCCACAGATGAATTAGAGACCAGTAATTCAGTAGGCCTTTGTCAGGAATGTTATTGCAGTGTTGCACTGACTGACATTTCCCTGAATTTGCCCAGGTCTCCAAAGCAAAAAAGCAACTGTGTGTAATTCTCCATTTTGTCAATTCTCCGAGCTCCAAGTCAGTATTTTTTTTTTGAGAAACATATATGTCAGAAAACAAAGGTCTCATATTCTGATTTCTTTGGACTTTACAGCAAAATTTCAAATTCTGGTGAAATGGCCAGAAGGGAAAAATGTATTACTGATGATAACATTGTCCTGTCTGGGTTTTTACTTCTAAGTAGTGTTGTGAGCACTTAAGCAATATTGTTTCACTAGGCTAGGAAGTCTCTACAGAACTTCATTAAAGTTCAGCTGAATGACCTGTTACATGCACAAGGGGGTTCCTACCTGACAGAGATTTTTCGAAACACTGACAGTGTAAATTCTGCAAGTGGATGTGCTGTTTTCTAAAGGTGTATCCAGTGACTTGAGCATCTCTTGCCCTCTACAAAGTTGTAATCTTACCTAGTTGACAGCTGGACAGATAAAACAGGAAAGGTCTACTCTGGGTCAGGTAAAAGGCCTGAAGTCCTTACCCATCATTTTCCCCCAGTTCATTTGTTCATTCACTTCCCCAGTCTGATCTTGCTTAGAAGTTTGTCCTCGCTGGTCCCAAGCTGGGACTTTGTGTTCAGACCACCTCTTCTCCCTCCAGATAATGTTCTGGATGGAAGGCATTTAGAAAACAGAGAGAATTGTGGCTTTAGGAGTGAATCCCATGGGATAGATGATTATAGTAATCCAACTGTAGCTGATGTTGCTAAAAGCTCTATAGGAGGCCAGGGAAAATTAGAGCTAGTTTAGGTCCAGTACTCTGAGTATATATGCTCAGAATTACAAGGTATTTAGAGAAAAAGTTCAAGGAGGGACTGTTGCAGAAACCAGTTTAGATTTGTACAACTGGGGAATGAAGTAACAGCTGTTTAGAAGAATACCACAATGTAATCAAAGTCCAAAAGTTCCCTGAGTTCAGACTTTGGGTGAGGTATTTTGGCCAAAGTCATGCTTTGCCTTTGAACATGCTGAAAATCCCATGTAACTTTAGTTAGTGAGTGTTTCATAAACTGGAACTCATAGGGAAATCCTTGCCACCAGACCAGCCAACATTTGCAACAAGTCGTACAAGAGGATGAAATCTCCATAGTGAAGACAGGTTTATCAGGTCAAGACTGCACTCTCTGGGTCTGTGTATGGTAGTAACCTGGCTGCCTCTTACACTCTTGAGCTCTTGTTCCAGCTCAGTTATTTCTGAAGCCTGGAAACCCTTTCTCTATTTTCCATCTTTGCTCCCTGCTTTATAGCTGCCTCACCAAAAATTTTAGGCATTAATTGATAAGAGAATTAATGGGTGGTTTCCACTGAGCAAGCATTATGTAGTGAAGGCTGTTCTTGAAAGGGAATAACAGGTGTTTAGCAAGGGACTCCAAGTGAATGGGACAGAATTGTAAAGCACTGCTATCTGCTACAGAACTTTACTATATAACTTTTGATGTTGATGATAGGAAAGGTTATGGAGCAGATCATCTTGAGGGAGGTCACACAGCATGCATGGAACAACTAGGGAATCAGCTACCCATCATGGGTTCATGAAAGGTAGGTACTGCTTGACAAACCTCATCTCCTTCTATAATTCAGTGACCCACCTGGTGGATGATGGAAAGGCTATTGATGTAATCTTCTAGACTTCAGCAAAGCTTTTGACACTGTCTCCCACAGTATTCTCCCAGAGAAGCTGGCAACCTGGGCTTGGATAGGTACATTCTCTGCTGGGTAAAGAACTGGATGAAGGGCTGGTGAATGCAGTTAAATCCAGTTGTTGACTGGTCACAAGTGATGTTCCCCAAGGATATGTATTGGGGCTTGTCCTGTTTAATAACTTTACTGATGACCTGGACAAGGAGATAGAGTGCACCCTCAGTAAGTCTGCAGATGACACCAAGCTGGGAGAGTGTTGACCTGCCTGGGGGTAGGAAGGCCCTTCAGAGGGATCTGGACAGGCTGGATCACTGGGCTGATGCCAATGGGATGAAGCAAGACCAAGTGACAGGTCCTGCACTTTGGCTACAACAACCCCAGGCAGTGCTACACACTTGGGGCAGAGTGACTGGAAGGTTGTGTAGAGGAAATGGACCTGGGGGTATTTGTCAGTGTTCGACTGAACATGAGCCAGCAGTGTGCCTAAGTGTCCAAGAAGGCCAATGGCATCCTGACTGGTATCAGAAATAGTGTAGACAGCAGGAGCAAGAAGGTGATCGCTCCTTGTACTCAGGCTGCATCTTGAGTACTGTGTTCAATCGTAGGCTCCTCACTACAGAAAGACATCAAGGCCCTGGAGTTTGTCCAGAGAAGGGGAACTAAGCTGGTGAGCGATCTGGAGCATAAGTCTTATGGGGAGTGCCTGAGGGAACTGGAATTGTTCAGTCTGGGGAAGAGAAGGCTCTGGGGAGACCTTATAGTTCTCCATAACTACCTGAATGGAGGTTGTGGTGAGGTGGGATTAGAGGGAGTGGCCTCAAGTTGCACCAGAGGAGGTTCAGGTTGGATATTAGGATAAATTTCTTCTCTGAAAGAGTGGTCAAGTGCTGGAATGTGCTGCCCAGGGTGGTGGTTGAGTCACCGTCCCTGGAGGTGTTCAAGAAACGTTTAGATGTTGTACTAAGGAACATTGTTTAGTGGGGAAATATCAATGGTATGTGGATGGTTGAACTGGATAATCTCAGAGGATTTTTCCAACGTTGGTAATTCTATGATTCTATGCTTCTAAATATCATCAGAAAGTTAAAGTAACTGCTTAAAGACAAGTCGTAAAAATATGAAAAGCCTGAAGGGCTCCTGGAACAGATTTAGTGATGGAAACCTGATATTTTTCTTAGGGCTGAGGCACAATTTACATTAGTATGGCAGCCTCTCCATTTAGTGCAGTGTGAAATGGAAGGAGATTGTGTCACCCCAGCAAATGTTCTTTGTTCAGTAAAGAGCTTCAGTCCTGAAGTGTGTCAGAATGGCATGTTTTACTGCAAAACAAAGCAAAAACAAACACAAAAACCCCTCAGATGTCTAAAACAGTTATTAAAAAAAAAAACATGGCCTAGAGAGCAGTTAACTCCCACCGTGTTCATGGCAGTAGCAGGATGGACATCCTATGTTCAGCCCTCTCCTTTTTTCTGCCACTGTGTGTTTCTGCAAGGTGAGTGGACACAGAATTACAGAGGTAAAGTATAAGCAAAGGTTTTATCTGGTTCCAGGTGGTCTAGCTCTTTTTTCTAGTCAGTGAAGCAGTGCTTATTAAGACTGATTCTTTGGCCCTGCTTCTGTGAGTGTGTACCCCTCTGGGCACAGCCGTTGTTCCAGGGCAGCAGTGATGGCAATGAAGACCCCAGTTTTAAGCCTCCTTCTCGTTTGACCAGCCAACAAAGGCATGATCAGGCAGTCCAGTAAAAAACAGATTTTATGGAGGATTGTTACATTTTGCTAGTGGCTTGCAGCTGTTAGTATTGCTACATCTCAAGAGGCTTGTATTTCCTTGACAAAGATGTTTCATAAGTAAAAATAACAGGGCTTCCCAGATGGTCTCTTTCCCCTTCTGGAATCAATGGAAAGGCCAACTGCCTGTTCTCCCTCCTGGCTGGTTCCCAGCTGGGAGAATGCTCCTAGTGCTGGGGGACTGCCTGGCCCTTAGCCCCTGCCATTGCCCCAGACCCTTGCTGTTGGCTGGCCCTGCCCTAGTGCAGCACTTGGGCCGGCCTGCAGCCCTGCTGCTTGTTAACCGAGGAGCAGGAAATGGCACATTGCGGACAGCCCAACAGAGCGTGGGTGATTCTAAACCACCAAGCAAAGGATTTTAAAGGGATTTTTAAAACCGGAGCTTTCAAGTGCACAGCCTGAAGTTAAGCATTAAATCTGTATTTAAGCATCAAAATAAACAGGGGTCTGATTTTTAAGAGGTGTGGAACAGCTCAGGATTTCCACTCAGCTCCCCAGGGGCTGTAAATGTATTCATTCCTTCTAAAAATTTGTCAGCCCCATTAGACATTTAGGAATAGAGCTGCAGTCCCAGCAATCCAAGGTAGCCTGAATCACATCCCTCAGACCTTTACCAAGTGAAGAATTTAGGGCTGAAAACCTGAAAAGCACTGAGGCTCCCCATCTGAAACATAGCAAGGTGCATGTTCATGAGCAAGACTAGACCAAGAAAAAGCGTAAAATAACAAACAAGTCATCTCTATTTGCTCACTTTCTGGCCTTTCCTGTCCTGTATGGCTTAGTTCAGCATTGGTTTCCACATTGTAACTAGATCCTGGGGAGTGAAAATGAAGCCTTGGAAGATGAGTGGGCTTAACACCCCTGGACCTGTGGGATATATTCTTTCTGTGTCTGTGCCTTTTTTTTTTTTTATCATTTCTGTTCATATGGCGTAGGCAGCTCTTGCTTAGCATGCTGTATTTTCATACTTGTATTCCTGCATACATAACTCACCATTTACTGGGTTAAGTTGTGCCGTGGAGCTGTGGATTCCTGCCCTGAAATCTCACAATCTAAAGGTCATGGCAATAGCAACATTCCCCTGGAGAGATCCTGTGCCAAGAGTCCTAGCACCTAATGGTCACCATCTGCAGAATGGACAGGCGTGTAGTCTGACATGCTTCCCTAGGTTCTCTCTGTGGTCAGTTGAGGGAGGCAGAGGCCTCTGCTAAGTGCAGTTCCTGCCAGTTATGCCCAGTACCTTCCCTTTGAAAGGGATAAATTGACTCCAGTTTCTCATTCCCACTGCTGACAGCAGGGGGAACCTAGACAAGGAAGTTGGATGGTTTAAAGTCAAGTGTTACAATTCCGCCCCAGAGACTGACAGGAATTTCTACAATAGCCAATAAGTTCTTTAGTTCAGAACAACCTGGAGGGCAAGCCTACCAGTCTGAAAACAACTGTCACAGCAAAAGTCATAAAAAATTGATCTGTGTATGCAATTAGAAGCATTTCCTGTCAGCACAGTGTCTGTCCCTGCATTTCATTGCACAAGACAGTAGTGAGGAGTTAAAGTCATCTGCACTCCAGGAAGCTGAGTTCACACTGGAATGAATGTGGAAGAGGGCAGGTAAATCAAATGAGAAGTGAGGAACCTGTCTCGGGAGAGAAGATTAAAAGACTTCAGTTAGTTGAGCTTAGTAAGATTAATTTCTAGAGGAGAATATAATTAATTTCACATGCAGAACATTACAGAAGAGAAGAATTATTTAAGCTAAATTACAGGGCTGGTAGAAGGGCAAATTAAAGTATTAAAAGATCACAAATGCAACATGTTACTAATGCTTGCTTTGTCCAAAAAACTTTAGCATATCTCTTCATGACATTTATGCTGCAGCAACTGGAGAAAGACAGCACTTGCTTAGGTATGGTACAACTCCTTCCCCATATGAGTTGCTCTCCTTCCTTTCATCTCTCCTTACCATGAAAAGGATTATATAACATGAGAAGCTTGCAAAAAATTCCCTCTAAATGTACTGTCTACAACTCTTCCTTTGGAGAGAATATTATACTTACCACTTATAGAAAAGAATACTTTTATGACAACCTTCGGAGTCATGAGTATTGACCTTAGAAACTATTGTAGCTGGCATTAACAATCGTGGTCCATCTGGAACTCTTGCTTCTTTGCTTTTGGTTATCCAAATCTTAAATGAGCAAAAGGTGATATTTTCATGATATGTCCACTGCACTTCTCACTGCACTTCTCGAAGGCATTTTTAGGATCAGAGCCCCGTTGAAAAGCACTTTTAGGAGGAGATATGTTACTTTCTTTGTGTGCTGGAAGTCAGGTTTTTTTTAACTGATATTCCTTTGGAAAACAAAAAAAGAAAGGGAAAGCTAAATCAGATCTTAAATACTCAGTGAATACTACTGAATTTTTGGACATTCTGGGATTCTTTCTGTCTAATACTCTTAAACCTATCAGTTGATAGGACTTTGTTCTCAAAATTCTTTTACAGCTTATAACAGCTTCATTTGTTATTTATTCATTTGGAGTTAGTGTTGGTGTTTCATTTCTCATTCTGATCATTAGTATAACCCAAACAGACAGACACTGGACATACATCACCTGTTGATGCTGTGTCAGAACTAAACTGAGAAATGCTGTGTAATGCTGGTGCAATTTTACTGCAGAAACAGAATATGTGGGAAGCAAGTTTTACATAGCTTGCATATCAATGTGAAATAAAAGAAAGTGAATATAGTGAAAGGATACTATCAATTCATATTAACCACTGCCATCCTCTTCCTGCTCTCAAACAGGTAACGGGAAGATGATGATAAATCAAGCATAGATGAAAAGTTACTGCATTCTTATGGCTCCTGACATAAAGAAATCCTTCCAGATACAATTCCAAGTTGAGAAAAAGATCACTAATCCTGTTGGGCTTAGCACAGAAGTGGCTTTAGTTTCTGGACATAGTAAGTGTTAGCTTGATATGCTTCCATCCACTTCTTCTCTTTCTTTATCAGCTCTGTAGAGGAATATTGGGCGCTGCAGTAAGTCTAGCACCATGGCTTTAACTTTTCCCCAAACCTGCAATAAAAATGAAGTAATCTGGCCAATACTTTGAAGTTATTTTCTTACTAAGTCCATGAAAACATGACTCTTAATAGTACTGGAAACGATCCCAATAGCCTTCCTCATAAAATGTGATGTTTAGTTGACTAACAATGTCAGAGTTTTAAAAATACTTTTCAGGAAAAAAAAAAGTGAAGAAGAATCTCTTTTCCCATTAATAGAGTTAATTTCCAGGTGCCCTTTGTCTGCACTAAAGAGGGTCATAGACTGGACATCTAAGGAAATGGGGAACTTGTGCATTTATTGATCATAATATGAAAAAACAAGCACCCTATTCCAGTGGGCCAAAAAAGACTTGAGAGCGCGGCAAAGCAAATAATTCCACTCATTCCTTCAAGACAAAATATAGTTTAGTGCAGACATGGAGCTGAACAGAAAGTTCTCCAAAGATATTTCAGGTTAATGGTTTTGCAGCATTATCTCCAGTCCATGTTCCCTGATGCTCTTTGACTTAAAGTTTTAGATTGAGACTGAGTTCTTGAACTTTGCAAATTTTATTCTCCATAAGATGCTGCACTGAATGTCTAGGATCTTCTACAGCCCAAATGTTGGTTATTTATTTCAAGTCAGTTATTTATTTATTTCAGTCTTGAAAGAGAAAGAAAGACATCTTTGAGAAACTGACTCTGACAGCTAGGTCATACACACCCACAAATTCTTTTCAATACAACCATCAACAACACAGAATTGTGCTATTTTCTATAATTCAAAGAATCTATTCCAGCACACCAAAGACATCTCAAGAAGTGGGTGGTACTGGTTGAGGAGAAGGCTTAATATAGAAGGAAGATGAATTGATTCAACAGAAATCCAGAGCTCCATTCCCCTTCCCCTCTGCAGATAAGATTCCTTTTTAATGCTCCAGGAATTAATAAGAAAGGCTTTCTTTGTCAGAGCCTTTAATGTGGAGTGACTCTGGTCATACTTACTCTGTTCAGTAGTCTGGTGTTGTTGTGACTCCCAGATGAACCTGGACATTGTGAGATCAGTCTCTGAACTCTCAGCATGTGCCATATCAATGAGATCATTCAGAAATAATTCATCTCTGGTTACCAGCAGTATCTTCCAAGGGAATGACATGGAGCTGCATCAGGGGAGGATCAGGGTGGGAAGTAGGAAAATGTTCTTTACCAGAGGGTGGTTTGGCCCTGGCACCAGGCTCTCCAAGGCAGTGGTCAAGCTGCTGGTATTCAAGAAATGTTTGGACAACACTTTCAGACACAGAGTTTGAAGTTTGTCTGGTCATGTATGGGGCTAGGTGTTGAAAATAGTGATTCTCTTGGGTCCCTCCCAACTCAAAATAATCTATGATTCTAGGATTTTATGATTCCATTCTGTACAGTCATATTATTTATTACATCCATTTTTATGCCCCACAAATTATTGCCAGACCACAGGGAAAAAAAATCTAACAAATCTAGATGTATCTAGATAATTTAAATCAAATAATCTCAGAATTGTAGGGGTTGGAAGGGACCTCTAGAGATCATGGAGTCCAACCCCCTGCCAAAGCAGCTCCCTAGCCCAGGTTGCACAGGTAGGTGTCCAGGTGGGTCTGGAATGTCTCCAGAGAAGGAGACTCCACCACCTCTCTGTGCAGCCTGTGCCACTGCTCCGTCACTGCACTGTGAAGAAGCTCTTATGCACATTCGTGCAGAACTTCCTATGCATCAGTTTGTGGCCATTTCCCCTTGTCCTATCACCATGCACCACTGAAAAGAGTCCAACCTCATCCCTTTGCCTCCCACTCCTTAGATATTTATAGACACGGATCAGATCCCCTCTCAGACTTTTCTCAAGGCTGAACAGACCCAGTTTGCTCAGTCTTTCCTCATAAGATATATGCTCCAGACATCTTTGTGGCCCTCTGCTGGACTCCTTCCAGGAGATCCCTGTCTTTTTGTGCCCAGAACTGGAGTAGAGAACTGGACACAGTACTCCAGATGAGGCCTCACCAGGACGCAGTAGAGGGGGAGGATCACCTCCCTTGATCTGCTGGCTGTGCTCTTTTTAATGCACCCCAGGATACCATTGGCCTTCTTGGCCACCAGGCCACACTGCTGGCTTATGGCCAACCTGTCATCCACCAGGACTACCTGTTCCCTCTCTGTAGAGCTTCCCTCCAGCAGGTCATCCCCCAGCCTGTACTGATGCATGCAGTATGATGTGATACATTATTCATGTAGATGTGGGTCTTATCTTGTAACTTATGTTAAAATAAGGATAAGGTGTCCTTGCAAAATTAGCTGAAATTTGTGAAGAACAAATGAGGGATAGGGGGTCCCTGCAAAATAACAATATAAAAACAAATCAAAATAAAGAAAAAGTTGAAAAGAGTTTCAGTCACAGGGATCTGGTTAAACAAACTTGCAGGTATATGGCAGGAGATACTAGCTTAGTACCTGCATGTAAATCTTATTTGCTGAACAGAAAAAAACAGTGATGAAACACTTTGCAGGATACAAAGATAGTTCTAGGTGGGCAAAACAGCAAACTCTGAATCGACATTACAAAGTATGTTTAAAAAAGGAAACGGAAGGGGAGACATACTGGGGGGACGAGCACTTAGAGGAGAACTGAGAAGAACGGGAATGCTGACTACCTCAGCCAATGGGGAAAGGGGAGATGGCTCACTAGTGTTGGGGTGCAGGGATAAAAGAGGGTCTGTGTCCCCCAATACTTGTAGAGACCCCACAGGATTATGCCCAGTGGGCTCTCTTTATTTAAATAAAGAAAGCTGAAGACTATCCTTTGTCCCTTTTTGGGATAAAGGTGATTGAGCAAGCCTATTAGAGCAGACGTTTTCCCAACATCAACCATTTCTGATGTTGACAAGATAGCTTAAGAACCCTAATTGTCATAGATCTTCATTAAAAAAATCCTGTGCAATAGCCTCTGCCATGAAAAAATAATTCCAAGGAATGAAGAGAGGGACATAATTTACAGAGGAAGATCTACCCTAGCCCTGCAAAGATTTTTGTCTGGAGAAGATCTTGCCAAAGTCATTCTTCAACTCCCATGTCAAAACATGGAATAAAATCTAGATATCACGATTTCCATTCCTACACTGTACCTCCTATATTGTACATCCTCTTATACATTTTTATAGGTGACTTCTCCCTGTCACATTGCTGATAACTGGGCACTTGAAAACTCAGTAGGCAGAACGTGGTCAGGAAATCACTGTTCCAAGCATATTGGGAGAGTGTTTGTACTAAGAGTAAGTAATCTTATTAACAGAGGTAAAAGTGATGGTGAAGTTGATTTCTTAATTGAATTAACTGTGGAAGAAAGATTCACAGCATGATTGAGCTTCCAGTGTGAGATGCTAAGAGGAACCGGGTCCCTCCTGGGACAAGATGGCAGGTAATACCTTTGCAGTTGAGGTCATCATCCCAAGATTAAAAGGATCTGATTCCACCTCTTAGGGTCCCAAGACCCTCCTCCCATGGCATTTATTTTCTTCTTGCTCCTATCAAGAACAGTTCTCAGTCTGTCTCTGAAAAGCTTCCACAAAAAATGTTTTCTTCTTACACTTCATCACTTTTGCAAGAGTACATGAACAACTGTCCTCTGAATACAAGATGTATTTATGTGACATAGTATCCACCACTGGAGCCACTCTTACTATTGTTGCGACTTATGTGTATAAAAAGTGACTGATCAGTAAAGCTACATTCTGCCAGGATGTAACCCATACTCTTAAGGCCAACTACAAAAAATCACTATCCTTGCAGCTCAGTTCTGCTGAAAGGGAAGAAGACAGCAGTCCTTTCATGGAAAACTCCTGTCCTTTGCATAGGCTGCTCTTTCTTTTGGTACGATCAGAATTTTTTCACATGACTTTCATTTGAAAGATGTCAAATTGCATGATGGTAACAGCCTGGTAATTTTACATCATCTAAGCATGGTGCTCATGGACAGGACATGTGCCTTAGTGTCATTACACACAAATTCCAGGATATAGCTAAAAGTTGGTGTTTCCCTGCACTTCTGATAGCTGCTCTATCCAGTTATTAATGGTTTCTCTGTGAAATCACAGAGAAAATAAATTTCTGATTGCTCTCTGTTTTTCATCTAGCTTTATAATAAAGGAATAGTAACACCTAACTTTTGCATAGTGCTGTTGTCAGCAGCCTTATGGTCCTTTGTTAAGAGATCCATGTTGTTTGATTAGAGAAATTGATATGTTTGAGGAGTGAGGCAGTTGCACATCGAACAGTGAAGACAGCAATTCAGTGCATTTATTTTCTTATTGTTTGCTTGCTTAACAATGTTATCACTATCCTTTTTGTCCACTGGAAGGAGATAGGGTTTCTATGTGGAAAACCTAATAGATGTTCTGTGATTAAAGGATGCCCCCAAATGTATTCATGTGGGAGGGCCTTGTTCAAGTTGTTCAAGCAGCACTTGATTCTGATATTCCCTCAAATTTGAGTTCTTTATTTTGAGGTCTCAGTAGTGTTGTTTCTGGATACTTTCTTTAATCGAAAGTTCTACGTAGTTACTGTGCCATGCTTTTCTAGTTTAAATCCATTCCACTGAATTTCAACAGCACAAGAAAATCTTGGTCTTGATGTTAAGGGCTGATAATGCAGCCCTTAAAGAAAGTATCAAAACATCATTTGGCTATTACTGCAAAGTACTCATGATTACTAACTAAATACTTCTCAACATTTTCATAGTATGAAGCATCTCTTGATCGAAATTCCAGTTCAGGAAAATGTTACAGCATGTTCTTAAGCCCACAGAAGACAAAGCTCATCCTTTTCTGATCCAGGGCCAGAGAGACTGTCTCATCCTCTCTTGCCTGCCCATTCACAATAATGTCTCTGTACCAACTCAAGTACTGTGTGCATGGAAAAACGTGTGTGTTGCATTACAGGCAGTCCTGTAAAAGATAAGCGGTCCTTTTCTCTCTGAAATAAGTTAATCATACTGTCTACATTTGTTCTTGTTTTCGTCTGCTTCTGCCATCTGTTCTCTTCCTTTTTGTCTTCCAGCTCCCCCTGTTTTAGCAGTTCCTCAGTTCAGCTGAGATCAGAAGTTGGCCAAGCATATGTTTGCAAATGTTATTGTGTTTGTCTTTACATGGTTTTGTTCAGGTGTTTAGTTTTTTTAAATCTTTCTTTAAGAGTGATGCAAGTCCCAGGCTTTATGGTCTCCCTTTTGTGGGAAGTCATAACATTTTCTCATGCAGGTAATCAAGTGAGGAAAGCAGTGTTAATGTAAAACAGGCTGATAGAGCCTGTCTAAACTCAATAATCTATTCAACTTCCAGTTTCCATGGGCAAGACCTGCTTAATCGCCAGCCATGTTTAGTGAGCAGTGTGGGGCCTTTCTGAGGCAGGGCTTGGAGGTCTTGTACTCCTCTCAGCTCCTACCCTAGTTCTCCACCCCAAACTGAACTTTACATCACATCAAGTGCTTTGTATATAGTATTAAGACTATGACCAGATGTGGAGGTTTTGTTTGTTTCCTTTTGGTATGTATGGACTGTTCATATAACTGCAAATACAAACACTCATCTAAGATTAAATAGACTAATTCCATCCATAATGAAACAAAGTTTCTAAGACAGTGTTTTCCCGAAATTTCTAAATCAAACATTTTTGTACTGCTTAGCTCATAAAATAAACAACCAGCTTACTTCTTTGTTCATCTACTATCAGAGCGTCTTCAGTATAAAGAAAAATGTAGCAAAACGAATATATCATGATTCACTTGGAACAAGATTTAAAGTTGCTGAAGGGTAACGTGTTCCTGCTCTGCTTGACTGTTCTTGCTAAAAGCCCATAATTTGCTGCACATGTATGATGTTTGAGAGCAATTGCGTATTTGTGAAACAACTTGATCCGTTCTAGAACCAAGCACGTGTAGTGGTCACATGCAAAGTTATCCATCTTAGTGGGGCATTTGGAAAGCAATGAGTTTTCCAGTGAAACTCAAGCATCCAATTTTGCTCTCTACAGTTCTACCAAAGAGTGATAGTAACACCAGCTGCAAAGTCATTATACTTGGAGTGATATAAATATCAGCTGTCAATTTTCATATGTGACATCTTCCAGTTTCAGGTACAGCAGTAAGATAATGAAAAAATCTTGCATCATTTTTGCTTCTTACTTGATCTCACTGAGGCTCCCTTCAGCCAATCTCAGTCTGTTCAGTCGTTCACAAGCACATGGTACTGGTTTCATTCTGTTGTTAGATTTGCTATTCCCAAACATTCCCTTCTTTCCCATACTGTCCAGCATACATCCCTTCTGAATTTGCTTCACCACATTTCTTCTTTCATTCTGCTAGTTAGTGGCAGTCATGTTTTTACCAGACAGAGAGGTTCCCTGTTTTCAGTTCCTATAAACAGTATAGATTAATTTCAAGTTGTCCTTACTGTTCTCACTCTGGTAAGCGTAGCTTGGCATGACAGCATGATATAGTTAATAAGAAAAGAAGCTGGCAACAGTCTGACCATATTCTGTGGTACCAGAACTTCTCAGCAATCACAACTACTAGAAAATTAAAAAGAGTTTTACTAAGAATGTGTGAAATGCATTTTTTTAAAAAGCTTTCACAGGGACGAAACAAAGGACTCCTGGCAGAACTGCCCCTTTCCCTGCCAAATTTCATGTGTGCTTTTTTCGTTGTTTGTTTGTTTGTGCATGAAACAAACTGCGTACAAGGAATGATCTAATTTTTTGGTATGTGGGCAAAACTTATTTTTCCCTTACTTTCTTTTCAGAAACTTTCTTTTCAGAAATCATGATGCTTGTAATTTAAAAACACATGTAAAACAACAGCCTGGAGCAAACACCAGGCATGGAAAATTTCAACTGAACTTGTAAAATCTTAATTAAGTTGTAACAGTTTCTTACAACATGAAATGTCAAAAAGTCTTTTAATAGTGATAGAATAATGGTGAAGCAAATCCAGTATTTTGGTGGAGAGTTGATTAAGGAAAGAATAATATCACCAGAGGTATACATCCATATAAGTGAATAGTAAGTAGGCAGGGTACACAAGCTATAGGAGTTGTAGAGAAGCCTAGGAAGCACTATAGAGTCTAGTTTTCATAGTATATTCTACTCTAATCATAAGAAATGGTAGTGAAGGTTGAATAAAATTTATCCTCATCTTTACTCCAGTAAGAAGAATAATATAAAACACTGGAATGTTGCAGAGTGGTGGTAAGCGCAAAATGCTTTCAAACATACAAATCTTTTCATGGATATCTTCCACTTCGTCATTCAAGCCTGATATTTTTGTAATCTTCTCTCTCTCTCTTTTCTCTCTTAAAACTTCCTTCTATCTCCAGAAGGAGATTTGCATCAGAGCAGAAATTAACAATAGTTAACCAAGATCAAGAGGCTCCAGCTGAAGTTCTCTGTTTAGCAACTTAAAGCTAGCTTTTCCTTCTGAGGAGCAAAGTGTACTAGCAACAAAGATGGGAGAACCATTTATTGTCATACTGAACCCACACCATGGCTAACGAAGGGTTATCAGTCCCCTGCACTGTCAGACCAGAACCTTCCAGAAACACTGAATTGCCCTGTTACCTGGGACTTGCTCTTGGCTAAGTTTCAGCAGTAACTCGTAATGCAGATTCTTGGTCCTTGCTATCTGCTGTGAAGATGATTCATACAGAATTAATTACCTATACGAAGGAGACACTTGGGCTTTCTCATGAGACAATTCTTGAATGCTATAAAATACAGTGGCACAATTGTATGCCTTCTTTCTCACCTGTTCTTGGAAGACTTCTTTGTGTTTTTAAGGCCATATCGGTTGAGATTGGTCCCTTCCAACCACTCTATTTGGTCAGCCAAATTCGATCCTTTAACATGTACAGGATTTTCTGCCAAATTCTAAATAATTATTTTATCTTTAATAGGAAAAACAAAAAAGTGCAATCAGCTGTAAATCCATCTGGGCCTCAAAATAGACACTGGCGCAGCAGTCAGCATTTGCAGCTGTTAGAACATACAACAATAGAAAAAAATGTTTTCTTCTGCTGTAATAGAAAGGAATACATCCCAGTCCACATAGAGTGAAGTCCTTTAGGCAACGTAGTCTGTGTGAAAGTCATTGTGAGAGCTGGGGCTTTGTGGTATGCCAGATTCAGAACATTCTAATAAAAGAATAGAAAAGCATATTCCAAAGAAGGAATGTAATTTTATTTATTTCCTTGAGAATATTTTCTAGGTTTGGGGTTCATTTATCCTACAATACACTTTCCCCTAAAAGGCTTAATTTAATTTTTTACTTTCCCCTTAACATGAAACAGTAAAATGCATCATAATTTCTCACTTGCCAACATTTCCTTTTGCAAGTATATGCATTTATTTAACAAAGTAGCATCAGATGGATTTTTAGCTGGGCAGCAGATATGGCAAATAAGTCTTCAGAAAGACACTGGTAAATGGCTCAGGCTCTGTGAATCCTGCATTGACTAAAGTCCAAAACAATGAAAGGAGAGACAACGATGTTCTAAGGATCACTTATCAAAAGAGAGGACTTTCAAAAAATTGGTTAGTTTTCATTAGGTTAGTGTGCTACTGATCTAGCCAGACATGATACAGTATGTTTCTATCTGTTTTCCAGGCAAGGCATTTTAATCATCTGACGGCTTATTCATTCTATGATTTTATTTATTTATTTATTTAAATTGGACATGTTCTCGCAAAAGACTGTACATTCTCCATATCAGTCTGTGTTGGCTTCTTCCACCCTATCATGGAAAGCTGCCTTTTCTGTGAAATATTTTGGTGTCATTTTTAATTTGATCTAATTTGGATAACTGGTATCATTTTTATTGTGTTCTGTGCTGTGTGGCAAAAATTTACAGGGAGCTTCAGATGGCTTATATAGTAATGGCTGCACACAGTCGTTATTACTGATCACTAAGGACTGTAGTCTATTTTACTTATGGAAGAACACTTGGAAATAATGACTATGGCTGTTACACTGAGAAAAAAAATAGTAAAAAAACAAATTCAGTGCTAGCAACAATGATCATCTTGATTTCTAGAATTGATTAGTTGAACTATTAATCTTTATTTCTGTTTCTGGGTAAGGAAAAATGGCTTCTTGTAGCAGATTCTGTGTGCATATGCCTCTTCTCTTTCACAGTCTGACTGACTGACACCTTGCTTTTGATTTTACTTACACTTGGGTTTTACTGTCAAAGTCTAATTTAAAGAAATATACATCTGCTGTTAATAGGTCACATTTGCCTCTGTACACCAGGAAAGGCAAACAGCCATAAATCCAGAGTAAATTGTTGTTTAACTCAGATTTACAGCTGCATAGGGTCAGTGGACTTCCCCTCTCAGCTTCATTGTTCTCCAGGAGTGTTTTTCAAAGTGAAAGTCATGGTCCCCTTGGGGTCTGTGGAAAGGATCAAAGAGTAGGCTGGAAGTTGTAGGAGAAGTGGTGTTAATCACTAGCAGCCCCAGCTGTGGTTCCACTGGCTTTGCCTTGGCTGCAGTACTGGTGTGAGCAGTTGTCCCATCCTTCCTTCCAGCTGTCAGCTCCTCTCCTGTGTGCCAGCAGTCTGTGGAGCCACACCGTCAGGAACCACATCAAGGGGTTGACCTGTCTGAAGAAACACTCCACAAAATGAACACGTTTTCTGTCTCAGTCACATCAGTTTCCAAGCCCAGTTCTCCATAGAGTCACGAAACACAGTCAGCTTCATGCAGTATGCAGCACAGGGTGGGAACAAGAAGCCCCACAGAGGGGAGGACACAAGCCATAGACACCAGTTTAACTTCCTGGTCATTGATCAAATATTTCAATATCCAGTTTTCAGTGTTTCATTTGTACTCACTGGATCAAGCCCTGCAAACTTAATCTTAATTTCTGCCAAGGCCATCAAGCTTTTATGCCAACCACATGCTGCAAACAAGCTCTACAAATTCTTCATGCTAATGCGTACGTGTCTCTTCCTAACAATGACTGTTAAATGAATAGGTAGACAGTATATGTGAAAAACTTGCTTAGTTTCCAGTTTCTGCAGGTTGTTGATTTGATTTACCAGATATTGGTTGAGGCAGATTTTCAGCAGAATGTTTATGAGCTTTCTTTCTGGTGAATTCACATCACAACCTTCTGTCCTAGTTTTCAGGAGCACAAATGTGCCTTTCAGAGGCTTTTTGTATTCTCTTTTGCACTGCATGTTGAAGGCCTCAAAAGCCAGCAGTGACCTACCTGTCCACATCAAGGACAAGCTAAGAAAGCTCAGAATCGCCAGGCTGGTGATTTTGAAGTGTCTGAACTGTACTGTGACAGATGCAAATACACAAGGAGTACCAGAAGGGAAGCAGGTGCTGTAATGCACTTTAGGAGGTCTACATTTTCTCTGTACACTTCACTGACAATTTGTTGGTTCACATGCCATCATTTAGCAGTGTATGGGAACTGCTGAATCACGGCCTGAACCACTGATTGGCCACCTGAGGTGAGCACCAAGTCAGCCATGGGTGCACAGGTGAAGGTGATATACCTGTGTGATTGGAAGGGGTGGAGCCTGGTTCCACCTCTCCCAAACCCCATTTAAGGGCTGACCACCACCAGGGAAGGATATCTTCTCAGAGATCACTCCCACATGGAGTCCCCTGCAAGCCTTGTTATCCTGAAGGTGAGTAGTCCTCTCTTTTGTCTTATTTGTATACTTTCTATATAGAACTACTCAAAATATACCATCATCTATACTATTTCTTTGTGAAGTACCATCCTTGGGAGTTATTTACCCCACAAGCAGTTACAGGATTGACCTCTCTGAGGCCAGTACATTTCCTAAATATTAAAGAGGAAACAAGAAAGTTAGTAATTAACGTTAGGCAAAAACTGTGAAAGCATTAATATATTATCCTCACTGCTTATCTTTTCTCACCCAACTTAACTAGCTGCTTCCTTGGATTCAGCAGTTCTTGTCAGTATTCAAATAAAGGCTCCTAGACAGACTGATCTAGGCCAGCAGTGATGTGAATGGCTCTTGAAAGAGCTGTTCTGTCTACACTCATTGTAGGCCATTCTAAAGAGCAACAGGGAAGGCTACTTTTTGGCCTGATGTTTTAGGTGTATAGGATTAGATGATTTTTTTCCTCAATTTCACAACAGAATAAGTGACTAAAAATCATAGAGATTCTATATCTGTATTGATTTTAGCATTTCTCAGAATAACATGTTACCCCAACAAGAAAAATTCAAATGTATCCTGTGTTGTACTTCTGTATTTAGATGCTCTCCAGTCCCTTCATGTAACTAATGTACAGAGCAGTTCAGCAAAACATCTGAGTCCTGTTTTCACACTTTTAATGTAATGGTCTGTCGAAGGACAGAAGACTAAAAATATACAGGTTATCTTTCTAGCTCTGCTAGTCACCTACTGGGAGACAGCAGGAATGTTGCTGCAGTTCCTGTCCTTCCACTGCTCACTTCATTTTTCTTGTGTATAGATTTGGGCTAGTAAGGCTGAAACCGTAACCCTATGTGAACTCTACTGATGGAAAATTGAGATAATCAATTTTACTTTAAAGTTTAGCATTGTGGAGCATTTCTGTTGTCTCTTTCTGATCTATCAGATCAAAGATAACTTTCCAGGTCGTGGGTACATAATCTGACTGCATTTTGGCTCCTGGTGATACAGACTAGCATTTCTTGTTAGAAGTGTAGGGAGCCATGGGGCCCAAGGGGTCAGCGCCATGCTTCAGCCAGGTCACCGTGCTGAATAGTTCATGTACCAGAACCATGGGGCATGCCTGATGTAGATAATGAATGCTGTGAGCAAACATGCCAGCTGCTTGCATGCATACACAACTATACACACTGAATGTACGCACGTATACATTTGCTTTTTTGTTCTTGCTGTGGCCAGAGATCAAGATGGCTGCGTTCTCCCCGCTGCCTCTATTAAGGACTGAAAAAAGATGCAACTGCAGTTGTCTTTTTCATTGGTGGCTTCAGTGTTTTGTTACTGCTGAAGTATACTTGTGGCACAGAGAATATGTTCAGGAAATATCTGGCATGCTGTCCCTAGACTGGTAGTGCCTGATGTCCTCTTAAAAGCTGGTTGAAAGGAATAATGCAGCTATGGCATTTCTGCTGTGAGCAGCCTGTTGCTCTTTGGGTTCTGTTCATAAAATGCCAACATACCCTGACATACCAAAGAGCTGTCTTTTTGGTAAGTTTTGTACAATAGGAGGAAGTTATTTTAACCTCTGGGACTCTGCTCATACGGATTATGGAATCTGAAGAGCAGTGTTATTAACAGGATGTGAAAGTTATACTCTTTCTGGATGCTGAAGAGTAATGTCTATATATTGAAGTTAAATATCATTTTGTATTTTGAATGCCCTAGGTTCTCTCAGTTTCCCTCAAGGATCTCTTCTAATTTTCAAAATGTAGAGAACTTTCCAATTTTTTTATTTAATTATGGACCTATTGTTTCAATCATATGAACCCAGGACATTTTCTGTATGTTCATTTGCTCTCAATTGCATTTACCTGAGGTGTAAAACAAAGAAAGATTAAAGATGCAGTATCTTTCCAGAGCTGGACACGGATGCCTCCCAAGTTTTTGTGAGATATTTCTTTTAATAATTTTTAATTAATTTTATTTAATTAAATTTATTTTAATTGTTTTAATCTATTCTAATTATTTTTTATTTAATTTAAAAATATTCTTTCAGTATGTTTTACCTTATTGCACACAGCAATCTCTGTTCTAACATACAGAATATTTAATCATTGGCCTGATAAGCTGTGAAGATTTTAGTTGTACCTGTTGATGATAATTCCCATAGCTCAAGTAAGGTTTGGTAACTTGTCTTGGGAAAATAATGGATATTTAGCTCTATGTCTGATCACTCCAAATGCTTCATTTACTGAGGTAAAAATAATTCAGATTCGTTGGTTTTGTTTAACAGGTTTTGTGTTCTTCCTTTCTTATGTCTTCCTAATGGAGAAATGACATCCTAAAATCAGAAGTAGAAATGTCAAAGCAGACCACTCTAGCTTTTTTTAGTCAAATGTTTCATACTAAGAGACTGAAGTAATAACCTTTTAGTGTTCATAATTCTTTCAGTTGATCTTGATACAGATTTTTTGGACTCTTTTACTGCCTCCAGTCACTGAAAAAAAAAGTTCTTCTTTATTCAAAATAACCTCATCCAAATTCCTGCCAGTATAAACCCTTTTATTACCAGATTCTGAAAACTTGCTCATGCAGGTATTATATGCTGTAATGAGTTAGGTTCATTATATAGCAGTTGCTTAAATTACTTCATCTTGGTTTATATTTTTCCATTTCCTGGCTTTGAGTAAATCCACAGCACTTCAGCATACACAGGGGACCTGCTCCAAGTGATGACCTAAAGGATTTGATGGACTTCTTTGAAATTACACCAATGTGGGTGCGGGAGGAAATGGCTACTGCCTTGAGTTCTGCCTCCATGCAGGAGCTCAGCCAGAGCTTTGCACCATGGCTGAAAGCATCAGCCAGCCTGATGTAATACCTACCAGAAGTCAAAGGCTTTGAATTAAATGTGGCCTAGGGAAACACGGGACAATAACATGTTCCAAAAGAAGCTAGACTTGGACTACAGGCAGTAGTGAATGCTTTGCATGAGGTAACACTCCTGGGAAGACCCCATTCCACAGGAAAATATTAAGGCAAGCAGCACCAGCTCATTAGGATCACAGCCTGTCTTAGAGAACACAGACTTCAACCTGTGTAATGAGCTGCTACTCTTGTACAGAACTGAACAGACAAGTTGGAAGAGAAATCTGTTTGTTGTTATCACTTCATACTGTATCTTCCAAAAATACATTTCTTAAATGTTGTACTTACAGACACAGTTCCTAAAATCACATGAGGTCTTCAGCTCCTTTTCGTGGGGAAATGGGACTTCCTTGCTAGACTTGTATATTCATGCTTTCTTATTTAAAGAGGTTCCTTCGTATGTGTGGAGTCAAAGAAAAAATGGGATTTCCAGAATATTTAGTAGTTTCTTGACTTCTTATAAACACGTGTGCATGGTGCCATCTCCTTCATCTCTTTCCATAAAATATAGTTTTAAAGGCTTCATTAATCAAGATTTTAAAACAAAAAATAAAAAATAATGATTAAAAGAAAAGAACTGAGGAACAATGATACTACTTTTTCTCCAGTCTGATTATCACTGTTTTAAAATCAAATGAGCAAGCATGTTTTCATAGAGTATTATTTGGAATCAGACTAGATGCAGGATATGTCATTCATCTGAGATGTAGAAACTTCTAGATTTATTTAGGAAAATGTGGCTTGAAAAGGAGTTCCTCAGAAGAAAGCAATTAAATATTATGTAGGAAAAAATGCATATCGTGGCATAAATGATGAAATAGGATTGCAAAATATATAGCTTTGTCTCCTGCGTATGTTTTTTCTGGTTGGAACTTCTCCACAAACCTGGGCTTATCATGAACAGCAATGGCTAATCTTACTGAAATGTGGGAAGATTTTGGTTGTGGGAAAATACCTACAAAAAGGACAGAATCTTGCTGCTCAGATTGGACTTAGGAAACTGTTCTGATTCAAATTCCCAAGAGTGAAAAACAAGTGGATTCGAAACCCATAAAAATCAATGGCAGTCTTTCTTTCTACTTCAGTAGCCTTCAAAAATGACTTCAAGGTTGAAATCCTGCCCTCGCTAATTTCAGTGGCTCTTGTAAAAAACAGTATTATGTGGATCTCATACCTCTGGATGATTTCTTCAAAAAATGGGGAGCTTCCCTTCATTCCAGCAGCACTGGCTGTATTGAACCTGAGCTCAGACAACATTGCATTGGATCCAGTGTATTTACTGATGAACGTACTTCTGGTAATCCTGGAGAATGCTTGTATCCCTCCTACATTACAGTTGCTGAGGGTTTTCTCCTGTGTGTCTCCTGCCTAAGGAATTTCTGTCCACCTCCTCAGGACTCTGCAGGCACAACATTCCACATATTCTCTTGCTCTTTATAGGATCAAGGCTCCCAGCTACAGTTTGGAAAGACACAGTGTTTTAAAAGGTGTTACAGTACCCCCTGACCTGTTCTTTTCCTTTTAGTGATAGGAGTAAAAACCATGATAATTTTCATTGCAGAGCCAGTTGTTTTATCATTGGGAGGCTGAAGAATGCACTTTCTCCCTTAGCTTTAAAGTACTGTCTATCCACAAACAAATACGTGCACATACATAACAAAATATATGCTTTCATGAGATTGATTCCTTGCCACTTTTGTGGCTTCTACAGAGATCATGATCATTCTTGCTTCATTACTGAAGCTGTACTTAAATATATATTAAGGTAGTAAATATAAAAGCAGGAATGTGTCAAGCTTAGCCCTCTGCTCACTCACTTCCCATTAGCTAGGACAGCAGCTCATATCCTTCAAATGACTGTGCATAAAAGCACTTCAATTTCTCTCAGTTACCATGATTAACATAGGCCCTCTACAAACTTTGTTGCAGGCTGTAACTTCTTGGAACCTGTAATAACAAGATTGTTTCTCTTCCTGCTTGTATGATCATTTTAAACTTAACTATAGCTGTTCATTTATCAAAATAAATAACTTGGGAATATAAATTCTAAATTCCAGCTCTTGAAACAGTCTTTTTGTTTTCTTTATACGCACAGTTTGGTGGGCAATTTATTGTATCCATTTCTCCATCTTTTTTACTAGGAAATGTACAATAAATTTTCCCAGTATTCTTGGGAATTACATGTGGAAGCATCACTGCTTCAGTGCAAGGCCTTCACAAAAAACATGCCTGACCTTTCTTTTAAATTTCTTTTAAACACACAAGTGACTGACCTGAGGTGATGGTTGCTTCATTGATTTTTTTAAATTCAGACAACAGTTTATGAATTACCTTTAGACTGTCACTGTGCAGCTCCATATTCCACTTTCCCCTTTCTTTTCCCCTTGTGAGTTACCTGCTTGCCCCTTTTCACTGAAATTGTCCTCGTTGCCTTCTCCCAAAGGCACGCTGCTATTTGTCCTTGTGATAGAAACAGTGACCTCTTTTTAACAGCCTCCTTTGAGCTAATGTACTTGATTTCCTATGTCAGACAGCCAACTGAAGAGGTAGCTGTAGATTTAAGGCAAATCCCTCCCCATCCCACAGAACCAAAGTGAGGGGAGTTCATTGTTTGCAGTAGGGCAGAGGTGGGGAGGCAGAGAAGGTCTGTCTTAACCATGACCTCCTGTGTTCGGCCATGCCTGAGGAAAAGGAGGCACCTTGCAGCAGTGGAGATGTTTGATGTTGGTTGGCAGACAAGGAAATTCAGAGCACAAGTGAGAAAAACGTGCTTAGGATATGTTTATGATTCTAAATGTTTTTCTTTTTTGTGAATGTATTATTACGTCATTCTGGAAGGACATTAGGATCACTGGATACAAATGAGATCTTTTAAAAGGAATCATCTTTCTTTTGTAAGTTTTGTTTTCTTTCTCATTGTCATACCATCTCACACATCAAACCATGCTAATGGTTTTCTTGCATTCAGTGCAGCAATACATACAATGAAGTCAGTTATGAGAGGTAGCAGACAAAACAATATTTTGCGTCTCGTGGGGAAAGAACACAGAAGTATGAACACCTTGGTTTTCATTAGCATCTGAATTTGACAGCACATTTGACTAGTCTTAAAGTGGATAGACATCACTTAAAACAAACCCTTAATCCTGGAATGGTGTAAAATGCTCTTGTAAATCAAACGAAGGGCAGGATCTTATGACCATTTGTCTTCGGACCTCACAACGCTGTAAGCCTCTAGTGTGGTCAAGAAAGTCTTCAACACTCTTGTCTGTTGACAAGTCTGAATAAACAGGGAGTGTGATACCAGTTGACATGTAAAAGCATCCCATTTCCCAATCGTTGCAATGCCTATTTAACTCACCCCAAATCACTGAAATTCAGAATCTAATTTGTGAAATGAGCCAATCGGTTCTCTTTCAGGATTTTAAAAAATCAGATGTACTTCTTTTCTAAATTAAGTTTTTGTGAAGTTGTGGTCTCTCACAGGGCTAGGCTCTCAACTTCTGATTCTTCGGATTTTCTCTCTGTTATGTTCTCTTTCATTCAGTCTGGCAGCACAGAGTTTGTCATCCAGCTTCCAGCATACTGTGAGATGCTTAAAGGGGAAAACATGCAATTATTATGAGAAATGATTCATAGATTCATAGATTCATTAGGTTGGAAAGGACCTAAAAGATCATCTAGTCCAACCATCCTCCTATCACCATCCCTACCCACTGAACTACTAAATCAAATCCCTCAGCACCTCATCTAAACGCTTCTTGAACAGCGCTAGGGATGGTGCCTCAACCACCTCCCTAGGCAGGCCATTCCAGTGCCTGACCACTCTTTCACAGAAAAAATGTTTCTTCAAATCTAATCTAAATCTTCCCCGGTGCAACTTGTGGCCATTCCCTCTCGTCCTGTCATTAGTTATCAGGGAGAAGAGGCCTACCCCCTCCTCACCACAGCCTCCCTTCAGGAAGTAGTAGAGTGCAATAAGGTCTCCTCTGAGCCTCCTCTTCTCCAGACTAAACAATCCCAGCTCCCTCAGCCACTCCTCATAAGACTCCTCCAGACCCCTCACCAGTTTTGTTGCCCTTCTCTGAACACGCTTCAGGGCCTCAATGTCCTTCTTGTAGTGAGGGGCCCAAAACTGAACACAGTACTCGAGGTGCGGCCGTACCAGAGCTGAGTACAGGGGGATGATCACCTCCCTGCTCCTGCTGGCTACACTATTTCTAATACAGGCCAGGATGCCGTTGGCCTACTTGGCCGCCTGGACACACTGCCTTCTCATGTTAAGCTGAGCATCAACCAACACCCCCAGGTCCTTTTCCTGTTATGGTTTTGTGATTTTTGTTGTATTATTGATATTCCACATCATGACATCATGTGGTGTATTGGGAGTTAAAGAGTTAATGCTCCAGTTCTGTGGATCATTGATAGTTCTGGGTGTACCTGTCTCAGAAGAGAAGAAGAACTGCATTCCCCAGAGGACTTTGCAATGCTTTGCATTTTTACATATTTCCACCCAGAGGGAAAGATAAAAACTGTCTGCAGTCACAGGACTCTTTCTTCCCTTCGGGATCAAGCTTGGCAGTGGGTGTTTGTTGCAGCTGTCCACCTTCAGCGTTAGCATAAGGCCTTCGGTTTATCGGGCACTCTCTCTCTCTTGCTCATTTTATTGATTTATTTGCCTCAATTCCAATTATATTGTATTATATTGTGTTATTTTCCTTTCTGATATCTTATTTAGTAAATTAGTTTTCCTCCTCAGATTGTTGCTGCTGTTTTCTTCTTAGGCCCATCTCCCTTTTCCCTTTCCCCCTTCCGCTTTCTCAGGGCATGGGTCCGTGGGTCCCCCGCACCAATTGTCACGGAACCGGGCTGAATCTGCCCATAAACCGTTGACGTTTCCTCTATACAGTCTTCAAGCCATTCTGCCCCACGCCTATAGCATTGCGTGGGGTTATTGTGGCCAAAGTGCAGGACCTGGCACTTGGCCTTATTGAACCTCATCCCATTGAGCTCAGCCCAGCTATTCAGCCTATCCAGATCCCTCTGAAGGGCCTCCCTACCCTCAGGCAGTTTGACACATCCTCCCAACTTGGTGTCATCTGCAAACTTACTGAGGGTACACTCAATCCCCTCGTCTAGGTCATCAATAAAGATATTAAACAAGATGGGCCCCAAAACTGACCCTTGGGGGACACCACTCATAACAGGACGCCAGCTGGACTTAACTCCATTAACCACTACCCTCTGGGCACGGCCCTCCAGCCAGTTCTCCACCCAGAGAAGAGTGAACCTGTCCACACCACGGGCTGCCAGTTTCCCCAGGAGATTACTGTGGGAGACCGTGTCAAAGGCCTTGCTGAAGTCCAGGTAGACTCCATCAACAGTCTTTCCCTCATCTACCTGTCTGGTCACCCAGTCATAGGAGATGAGATTGGACAAGCATGACCTGCCCTTCGTGAACCTGTGCTGGCTGGGTCTGATCCCCTGGTTGCCATGCATGTGCTGTGTGATCTCCCTCAAGATCATCTGCTCCATAACTTTCCCTGATACCGAGGTCAGACTGACAGGCCTGTAGTTCCCCGGGTCTTCCTTACAGCCTTTCTTGTAGATGGGAGTCACATCGGCAAGCCTCCAATCTTGTGGGACCTCTCCAGATAACCAGGAATTCTGATAGATGGCAGAAAGCGGCTTGGCAGCCACCTCTGCTAGCTCCCTCAGCACCCTTGGGTGGATCCCATCTGATCCCATGAACTTGTGGCAGTTCAGATGGAGAAGATCTCTGACCATCTCTGCTTGGATCACAGGGGGTGCATTATGCGCTCCGTCCCAGACTTCCAGGTCAGGGCAAGTACCCTGTGGACAACTGTTCTGTCTATTAAAGACAGATGTGAAGAAGGCATTGAGAACCTCAGCATTTTTCTTACCCTCCATGGTTACATTCCCTGCAGCATCAAGTAAATGAGAGAAATTCTCCTTAGTTCTTCACTTGCTGTTAATATATTTGTAGAAGGTTTTTCTGTTCTCCTTTACTGCAGTAGCCAGCCTAATTTCAAGCTGGGCTTTTGCATTTCTAACTTCCTGCCTGCAAATCTTGGCCAGTTCTCTGTAGTCACCCCAAGTAGCCTGTCCCATCTTCCAGAGGACATAGACTCTCTTTTTCTCTTGGAGTCTCAACAAAAGTTCCCGGTTCATCCACACTGGTCTTCTTCCCCTCCGGCTCGACTTATGGGACTCCGGGACAGCCTGCTCCTGTGCCTTTAGGATTTCCATCTTGAGGAGCATCCAGGCTTCCTGGACCCCTTTACCCCTCAGGAGCGAGTCCCAAGGGACCCTTGCAACAAGTGTCCTGAACAGGTCAAAGTCTGCCCTCTGGAAGTCCAAGGTAGCAGTTTTGCTAGTCACCCTCTTGACATCACCCAGAATAGCAAACTCCACAATTTCATGGTCACTCTGGCCAAGACAATCCCCAACCTTCACATCTACTAGTCCTTCTCTGTTAGTGAAGAGCAGGTCTAGCAAGGCACCTCCCCTGGTAGGTTCTTGCACCAGCTGTGTCAGGAAGCAATCTTCCACACACTCTAGAAATCTCATGGACTTCTTCCTCTGCACAGTATTATATTTCCAGCATATATCAGGGAAGTTGAAGTCCCCCACGGGAACAAGTGCTGGCCATCATGCAACATCTACTAGTTACTTGTAGATCACCTCATCTATCTCTTCATCCTGACTAGGTGGTCTATAACAGACCCCCACCACGATGTCACCCCTACAGACCATCCCCCTGATCCTTATCTGTAGACAGTATACTTTATCATTTCCAACCTCAAGCTCTTCAACATCAAAACACTCTTTGATATAGAGAGCTATGCCACCACCCTTTCTTCCCTGTCTATCCCTTCTGAAGAGCTTGTAGCCATCAATCCCAGTACTCCAGTCATGGGAGGGGTCCCACCATGTGCTTTCCCATGGAAGATACTCAGTGGAATGAAGAAGTCAAATAAAGTCAATCTTAAGCTATAGTTCAATATTTAGGTTAGTAGAACAGGAGAAATCTCAGCATGTTTCAGTTACATTGGCTCTCCTATATTATGCATCCTGTGATTTAGGCGGGTCTGAGCCACAGTTCGCAAGGAGTCATACTAGGAGAGTAAATTAAAGGCAATCTCCAATACTGGGAGATTGATTAAAGGCAAAGAAAAAAAAGAAGCAAAGGCAAGAGAAGCTTTCCTAGCTCTTGATGGGGAATGTCTACTACAAATTATAAAACCTGAGCTATCTTTATAAACGGTGACCCGAGGTTCCAGTCTGCAATAATGCTTCATTAAAAATATGTTATGTCTTCTATTTTGTGGCAATTGTTTGTGTATGTTGAGTCTTTTTGCTTTTTGAAGTAATAAGACGACAGTGCATAGAAGGCATGGGAAACGGAGACCTGTGATCAAGTTCATCACCTCCCACTCTTTACTTTGGAACAAAGTTGTGTTATCTGTTTGAGAAGAATTGCTCCTGTGATAATGATGATGACGTTGAAAACAATGTGCTGAAATACTTAACAACCCAAAACAGAAACTAAAATGTTCAGATATCAAGGCAGGCAGGAGATTTGACTGGAAAAATTTAGAAAGCTGCCCTGAGTAAAATCTAACAAAAGATCTCCTTTCCACTTAGGCAGTAAATAACCTAGAATGAGAATTACTGTTGTCCACAGGTATGAAAAAAATGTCTGAATCCTGTGACAACCCTGATGCATGAAGGAACCTTCCTGGGATTTACAAAGCACTGCTTTAGGGCATCCCAAAGCTTTGTGGCCCAGACTGATTGTTGAGGTTCTACAGAATACCACACACATACTACCACCATCAGGGAAGTCTCACTCCCTACCCCTCTTCTCTTTGCACACATCATACTCATCCAGTCCTATGTAATACTTTTTAAATTGTAATCACACATTGTGCTTCTTCTGAAATGTGTAAGCCATCTGCCACAACCCCGTTTGGTTTTGAGCCATTTCTTTGTGAATAGGTGCTTATCGGTCTCTCTTGTTATTATTTGTACTTTGAGGTAGGTGATGGGGAGTCCAAGACCACCAACGCTGTCTGTGTCTGACCACATGCATACAGAATTATTTTCTATAAATAATGGAAGAGTTTCTGAAAACTTCATTTCTATTTATGCTTCTGTTGGATTTTTCATTAGTTCTGGCATGTATATGTTTTTTAATGTGTCAATAAACAAGAATAGTGAGGCATTTTAAGGGTATTATGACAATTAGAAGTGCTAATAACTCTTCAAAGAAAAGAATTCCAGATTATAAATAATAAAAAAAAAAAGACAGAGCTTATGATTTGCAGGGAATGCATGCTCATGTTTGAGAGCTGGTGTTTTAGCAAGTGTTTTGAAATACACAAAGTGCTACAAGCAGTACTTTTTCCCCCTGTGGATAGCAGAGTTGGCCATCATTGGTATATGGGAGGCAAAAGGACAGTTTTGTTGTCTTTTTAAAGAAAACTCCGCTGAAGAAGTGGCCTTTCTATTCCTTTGACCTACGTCAGCTGAGGGCTTGGTGTGGTCTCCCATAAAGAACTCTATAGCCAGTAATTCTAGTCCCTGAAATATTCTATCCTAGCACTGCCTGAAAGCAAAAATGTGTCTTTCTCTTCACGTTTAGTCTCAATGGAGTGCAGCTGCTTTCCGTGGGTTGTGGATAGAAAGGTGATCTGATTTTGTGCATGCACAGGAATATGTGCATCTGAATACTTTTTTCCACAGACATTATCCTGAATGAAGTAGAAAAATAAACATGCTGTTCTCTCACAAAATGGTAACACTATCCTTAATTTGATAAACTGAAGTATTAGTTTCACAGAAGAGACTCGTCTCAAGTTTGGAGTTTTGTGTATGTCTATGTAAAAGATACAAAATCAAAGAATCATAAATTAATTTTGGGTTAGAAGGGACCTCTAGAGGTCATGCTGTCTGAGCCCGACTCAGCCTGTTTTCAAATTTAAATTTGCTTCTTCTGGTCCAGTTTTAAATACCTCCAAAGACAGAAGAGACGACAAAATACATAGGATATTTTACAGTAAAACTGTACAAAGTACATTTTTTTTTCATGTGCTTCTGTGTTTTAAATAGGAATCTCCATGACTAGCTTAGAATTTCACAGTGAATGTACTCAGTCATGTCCATTACTAGAAGTAGAGAAGTAATCTCCTTGCACAGTAAATGCGGATTTTGCTTATTCAGAAGGATTCAGGGCACGAGGAACCTATCAGGCACATCTGCATTAATAGACAGTTACACAAATAAGATGGCACAAGACACAGCCCTTAAGCATAAGTACAACCTGTTGTCTTCTAGAAAATGCCTTTCTAAAATCTGAATTTTAAAGCAAATTATAATTTGCTTTTCACAGTAATTTAGAAGTGTCCAGTTCATTTTGGGCCAACTTGCCAGGAATTTTCAGTATATTAATTTATTTTGAGTTAGAAGAATAATGGCTGTCAAGTATTGGATGTTTAACCTATCAGATATCTAGGATTTATTATTATTTTTCTCCTCAGATAAGTGTGTTTCTTCTTGTAAAGACAGAAGAGGAGAAAGAAGAGGCAAAATTTTATATCAGATTGCATTGATGTTACTTTTGAATTGGGGTCTTTGAAAGCTGATTGAAGATTGTGAATGAGTAAGGGGCCTGATGAAGTCACATTAATGCAGACTTGTGGGCTGTATCATGTCACCACATGCATGTGGCTGCACTTTCTTTGCTGTCAGCATCTCATGTCTCATTCATAAAGATGCACGTACATTTGCAAAAAAAATAGTGGTATTTAAATAGTGTTAAAGCCCTGTTATTCTTTCTTCAGCAAACAGAAGTACTAAAACCGGCAGGAGGAGCAGTAAAGCTGCAGGTGTTTTGGCAGAGGGCTGTGTGCATTGCTTCTCCATATGTATCTCTCTAATCCAGAGCAATATTGTGTCCTTCTTAATGATCCAAAATCAGAACTGAAGTGCTTGGCACTTCAGTTAGAAGAAAGTATCCTGGATCACATGCAGAAGCTGATCTTACATCTGTGAGCTACTTTCTTGCTAAGGACCTCATAATCAATAGCTGTTTCATGAAAAGCATTTCTATGCCTTTGGATCCTTTATCATGTAAAATTCCTGACAATTTACCTCAGTTCTGCCCATATTATATTTCCACTGGAAGGAGAACTCAGCGCTGAGCACTCTAAGGCTATACATACATTTATACCCTTCACAAGGTTGCTGCAAATTGTATTAGCAAGGGCCAAGTTCTGCCCTGGCAGAACATTCCTTCAGACTCTCTCTTCTACCCAACAGTGTTTGACACCAGTTTTCGGAGCTTCATTATCTACTTCTCTTTCAAACATGATTGCAGTATTTGAGTGATTCAGATATTTGAGTGATTCAGCTGGGTGGACAAACTCACAGACGACATTTCTGTATGGGTCTCATTTCCTTACAAAACCTGGTGAAAGAGTCAAGTTTTGTCAGTTTCTGGGCTTTTGAGAAGAAATCATAATTAAGTTCCAGATGTTTCCAGGTGAAGGGATGGCTTGACATCTTTGTGTATATACAAATTGGTCTTATTTACCTTGGTCACTGAAATTCTAATGCTGACCACATAAATGTCCTTTTCACAGTCATGTATCTTTTCATTTCAAATTTTCCTGCCTAAAAAATCAAAGCAATAGAGGGATTGGCAGCTCAAGACTGTGACAGTGAAAACTGGATTTTCTGACTAAAATGGTGGTGTTTGTGAGAGCGAACTAACTCCTAAAGAAAAGCTTACCCATGCTGTCAAGGAAACATGTAATGAAAACACATATTGTTCAGGCAGGAAGAGGTTTAAGACTTGTTCATAATATAATAGATACAGGCCAGTTGACTTCACGTACCTTAGGTCTAGCTACCAAAGTGTAAGCTTTCAGATTATTGAGGTACTTTCATTGCCAATAGCAAAGGGATCTGTCAGCTGGATAGCTGGAGAAGACAATGGTTTTGTTCTTAAAATATCGTGGCTTTTAACACCCAATAGGATGCAAAGCGGGTAGGAGTTTAAACTGTCAAGTGTACTTAATTGGAGATGCAAAAGGAAGTGAAGAGATCAGCTGTCCAGTGGCAGTAGTTTGGGATTTATCAAGAATTTACAAGTTTTGCTATGTAAGCTTTCTCCTGGTACCTCTTCAGGGCAATACTGCCAAACTCTCTGAAAATGGTCTTTGCTGCAGTCTGAAGGAAGCAGTAGGAAGCAGAATACAGGGTGAACATTTTAATTGCAGAGACATGTGGAAAGTGCATGCTTTTTGCCAAACCTTTTCAGCTTTTCTGTGCTGAATTTGACTCATTTTTCTTATGTTTTGACTTCTTTGATTTTGCTCTTCTGTGGTTACATATTGCATACATTTGAATTGCTGGTGCAGCTGAAGATTCAAACATCTAAGGCAAAAGTCCAGCAGTGTGTCACTTTTTAAAGATCTGATTTGTTCTTCAGTCACCAGCACCTTTCTTAGCTGCAGCTGCTCATCTCCTGGGCCCGATGTACAGAGACAGCAAACATTCTCATGAAATTAATGTTTTCATTCTTTTCAGTGTGGAGAGAAATAGTGAATGAATTTAATATCACTTCAAAATTGTCTAGTCTTCTTTATGGTGGATTCTATTTAGAGTATCATGAAAGCTCTGTTTACCAAAAATGACAATAGTTATTTTTATTTCTTTTAACACCTCTCTTCTCATGGTGTGTCAGAAACTGATAAATGATATGTAATGACCAGACACAACTGAAATGCAGCCAGTTCTGAGGTGAAACACGGCAGCTATAAAATAGCAAAGAGGACGGAAAGCAAAGATGGTCTTGTGCAAGAAATGGATATTTCTTCTGCTCTTGTTATTTCCGACAGATTTATGAAAGGTAATTTTTAGTGCAAGACATTTATTTATTATTCTAATGACACTCAGTATTCTTTTGAGGATCCTCCTTCCTGCATATTGTTAGATATAGTGTGATCTGTTGAGCGGTTTAAATCTGTAAAACATGCAATGTTTTCTGATCAGTGATCTGGCATCTTGCAGGTGCCCAGCGCTTGGCATGATCTGATTCTGTTTGAGGGATGTGGTGGAAAATTGATCTTAATAGTGCCTGAACTTTTAAAGATGTTGGATATACATTTGCTTTTTGTAGTTTACTCCTATTTTGCTTTTTTGTTGTTATTGTTTGTTTATTTTGCCAGTGTATTTGCCATCATTTTATAGCCATTAGTTGAATTGCCACTCTTGAGTATACACCTACTTCAAATAAGGCAGCTAGGTAAGCACTGCTGTCTCTGAACAGCTCAGGGACTAAGCCTGAGTGGAGACATGACCCTGGGCATGGATGGACAGGGTGAGGCAGAGGGGCATATCTTCCTCTTCCACACCCCACTTGCCTCTGTTGTTGGGGGAGACCACTTGGCACTCTCTGAGTGGAATACAAGCAATTCCTGTGGTTGATCTTTCTCCTCCTGCTGGGATGGATATGGCCCTGAAAATGGAAGGAGTGCTTCCAAAGTGGCTGGGAAGGAAGGATAAGAATAAGGGGAATTACTTTCCTGCAAAGTTAATTTTGCCACATCTGGACTGAGGAGAAAATGGGAATTACTGCTTTGTTTCTCCTTCTCTTTGCCCCCCAGGCTTTAGGACAACAAAAATTGATTTTGCATACTTTGCTGGGAAGTCTGGAACTAGCTTTCAGTAAGCAATACAGTTTTATGGCTTTCTAAGTTTCTGATTTTCTTTAACTCTCCTGAAAGAGCTGGCTTAGTTTGTAGCCTGAAATCCAGATGGATACTCCATCCCGTTAAAGTTATTTTGCTTTTAGTCCAGCTAAAATGTGAGGAAGCAATCTAGCTATTTGACACATATTGGACCCTTTCGATAGCCATAGTAACCTCAAAAATCATATATCTCAAACCAAATTATTTAGCAGATGAACATGCATTTCACGGGAAAAGCATGTTGCTTGGTCAGTGTAGCAGGTGTGATGGGAAATATGCTGTATTGGTGTCCAGCTAGCACAAGGCCAACTTAGTTCTTTCTCTGCTGCGCTGACATTCTTCAGCTTCTTTTTCACATTTTTTTCTGTTTGTTCAGACAATCTGAATCTCAAAATGATGGAAAGATGCCTGCTGACTCCTTGGGTAAACTGATGCTGTTGGCAGTTCAGTCAAACACTTTGCTATAGCTTAAGACTCCATCAGAAATCTGAAGAACTCAAATGCCCATAGACTCTAGCCCAAGCAGACAGTGTGTAAATGTTTAGTCTGAGGTGTTTTATTATCTTGTTTCTCTTCTGTTTCAGAACCAACATTTAACCTGTTCTGGATTTTCTTTTTATGCAGTGTTTGAAAAAGAGAATAAACCTGTGTCCTTCTACCCTCAGTGAAAGGACAAAAAAAATTACAATACTTTTGGTAAAGATAGGTGGGAAATTATTGCTCTTGACTTAGCTCCTGTGAAACCCATGGTTTGTTTAAAGAAACATCCTTCTGGAAGAATATTTTCAGAAGATTTTTTTTTTCAATTACAGAGAAATTTATTCAATATGGACATGTAAAAACATTCTTCTATTAAGTGCTGGAGAAGATTCAGTGTAACAGGCAGCTGGGAGACATTATAGGTCAAATTAAAACCTTCAGAATTGAATTATTCATAGCAGTTGGTGATTATTACTTATTGAAGTAGATGTTAAATTGACTTTGCTCACTCTTGATGAGTTAGCTTAAATATTCACTCCTGAATACCTGAAGAGTTTAATTAGTGGAATTGATTCTACTTGGAAAGAGATTCCCAGACTTCAGTGGAAGATATATCTTTTTGTTCAAGTATTTCCTGCCTTTCCTGGCTGGAGTTTTTTCTTACAATTAAAAGGCTTGAAAAGAAGATTGCTTTGTTATTTATTGCAGAGCTGTGTGGGTGCTATTTTTTAGTTTTACTAGGTGACATAATTATGTCTATCTTAAAATAAATGCTTTCTGAGAATTTCATTTTCACAGACGTTTCAGATCAAATCCAGCTAAATCACTGGGCCAGCAAATGCTTGGTGCCATTACTTTCAGAAGAATAACATGAATGTTCAGTTTGTCTGGGAAGCAGAAAATTCAAGACTAGTTACTAGGTAAGGTTGTTGGTCACTATTTTGGTTACTAATTCACTTCAGGTAGATTAACTCAAAGCCAATATTACCAGAGTACACAACTTCATACCAGGGAGCCAGTGAACTGGACCTCATTTGTTTGTCTTCACCTTTTATATTATGATTGTGGTGACCAATAGTAATTAAGTTCAGGAGTTTCTTTCATGAGCTTTCAAACTTCTTTCCCAAGAGAACTGAAGGAGAACAGATTCATTGTTTAGTATGTTTCTGTGATACAGGTGCTAATGAAAAAGGATTTTCAGCTGCTTAGGTGCTGCAGTGTTCACTGAGTTGTGTATTAGATAGTGACTTTGGGACTATCATTCATTCAAGTTCACTTTGGTACTGGGGCCCATCTTGTTTAATATCTTTATTGATGACCTAGATGAGGGGATTGAGTGTACCCTCAGTAAGTTTGCAGATGACACCAAGTTGGGAGGATGTGTCAAACTGCCTGACGGTAGGGAGGCCCTTCAGAGGGATTTGGATAGGCTGAACAGCTGGGCTGAGCTCAATGAGATGAGGTTCAATAAGGCCAAGTGCCGGGTCCTGCACTTTGGCCACAATAACCCCATGCAACGCTATAGGCTTGGGGCAGAATAGCTTGAAGACTGTATAGAGGAAAAGGACCTGGGGGTGTTGGTTGATGCTCGGCTTAACATGAGATGGCAGTGTGCTCAGGTGGCCAAGAAGGCCAAGAGCATCCTGGCCTGTATTAGAAATAGTGTAGCCAGCAGGAGCAGGGAGGTGATCATCCCCCTGTACTCAGCTCTGGTGCGGCCACACCTCACGTACTGTGTTCAGTTTTGGGCCCCTCACTACAAGAAGGACACTGAGGCCCTGGAGCGTGTTCAGAGAAGGGCAACAAAACTGGTGAGGGGTCTGGAGCACAAGTCTTATGAGGAGCGACTGAGGGAGCTGGGATTGTTTAGTCTGGAGAAGAGGAGGCTCAGAGGAGACCTTATTGCACTCTACCACTTCCTGAAGGGGGGCTGTGGTGAGGAGGGGGTGGGCCTCTTCTCCCTGATAAATAACGACAGGACGAGAGGGAATGGCCACAAGTTGCGCCGGGGAAGATTTAGATTAGATTTGAAGAAACATTTTTTCTGTGAAAGAGTGGTCAGGCACTGGAATGGCCTGCCTAGGGAGGTGGTTGAGGCACCATCCCTAGTGCTGTTCAAGAAGCGTTTAGATGAGGTGCTAAGGGATTTGATTTAGTAGTTGGGTAGGGATTGTGATAGGAGGATGGTTGGACTAGATGATCTTGTAGGTCCTTTCCAGCCTAACGTATCTATGAATCTATGAATGCAAGAGTTGACAAATGCTTCAGAAATGTTAAGTCTATTTAACAATTTGGGCAGAACTGCAATAACTTAAAACAATGAGGTCTTAAAACTAGCAAGAAAATACTTCAAACTTTCAACCATGGTGGATGATTTCTCTGTCTACAGAAAGTTGCCTATGTTATGTAAACAGGCAGGATTGAGAACATGAGTTTTTTCCTTCTATGCTTACAATTAAGACATTATATCTCATTGCCCTAAAACTTTGATCCTCCTAAATATTATCCCTCTTGTCTTTGTATGAAGCTCTCTTCCATATTTTAATTAGTAGAGACATGTGGACTTTGTGGCACAGAGTAAACTTTCAGACAGGGTAGGAAAATTCACAGGCAAAAGTACTGCTCTGTTGAGCTGAAAGGCAAAGCCATTTCACTCTATTGCCATGTTTCAAGATGGAGGAATATGAGTCACATTTAAAGGGGCTGCCCAGGTATTTCTTAATATCCCCACTCTGAAAATCCATGCTGCCAGCTCCAGCTGTCTTTTTTTTTTTAAAGCTACAAACAAAAACTTGAATATTTTTTCCTATACAAACCAGATCAAATGTTTGTTTTTTGTTTTGTAGAAGTGTTCTGTTTGTGAATTTTCATTCAAGACTTCAATTTGATGCTTAATATAATAGCAGTCAGAATGTTTACCTACCTTATTCTAATCCACATATGGACAAACTCTACAATAAAGCAAGACTTTGTCAGTCCTTTAACCCTAGAAGAGCTCCAAAAAATTGATTATTTGTCTTCCTTTTAATAGCAATGGTTTTCCTTATGATCTGAATGTTATGTGTCTGTGCATCTGGAAGCTTCTTCTACTTATATCTTCAAAATATTAGTAAAAATGATGCTAACAGGCAACTAACCAAGGAAATTATGATGCTTGGACTGTGTCTTTGAAAAGGATTCTTTAAGTGATGAATGGTTATAATTTTCCGGATTGCATTCAGATGTCAGAACTGGCAGTTGTTTTCCCAACCAGCAGGTGTTCAAGCTGATAGATGAAATGATAATAAGAACCAGCAGAACACTATATGAGGAATTCTATATAGAACAGTGTTCATGCTTGACTACATGCAGAGTCATTAGGCAGTGAAAGTTTCATTTAATCCCCAGACTGATAATAATAAGGACTGAATTCAGCCACTGAAGGCACCTATTTTTGGTTCCTTTTAGAGTCTGGGGAAAGTCAGTACAGAGATTTATATGAATGCTCCTTTAGTCCTTGTTAAAATGACAGACTTTTCTAGTGTGATTGCTATATTTACCCCATGACTGTTCTATGTGAGCATCCCTGTAAGGGCCACTGAGATGATCTCAGGGACTAGGACAGATAATTGTCTCTCTTCAAATTAAAGTGAAGAAAAGGAGAGCAATAACACATGAGCTGTGTCCCTGAAAACGCTTGCAGCATAGATGAGTAGTGGAGGAAAACTTACAACTTAATGTATTTGTAACCAGAGTAAAGCTAAATCAAGTCTTTCAAAACCTTCTGTATGACAGTTCACACAGAAATCCGGTGGGACAGTTTAGAAAGAATCAACATAGTATTTCAATACAAACTTGGCAGAACAGCCATGAAAGAAGCATAGAAAAATAAACAAAAGAAGAGTGTGTTTTTTAGGATGTCTCTGTTTTCAGACTGTGGAAAAGATACAGGAGTTGTTCTAAACTGCTGTATGATCCTTCCAACAAACCTGTGCTCCTATCCTGACACGTACACATTCACTTAAAACATACATTGCTGATATTTCTTCCAGGACAATATTAAGCTGTAAAGGTGGGTGATCCAAAGAAAATGTGCCTGCTGTCCAAAATGCCTGTTGCTCCCTCATTTCAAATATTGACATTCGTCTGGGTGCTTCTCATTGTTTAGGTTGTCCACAGACCAATTTAACTGAGGCTACACTGCCAAGAAATAGGCCTTGTCTCAGTAGGAAATTTCATAATCATTACCACTCTTTAGTGTACATTTTGTCTCATTTCAATTTTTTTTATTGCTGTCAGTGTAACTTGAAAATTGATGTACACTATTACCTGCATGTCACCACACACTATACTGGTCTGCCTTCCCAATAACATTAAGTACACAATTTTTTCTTCATTTGTGTCATTTAATGTTCATGTATGTATACTAAGTGAATAATGTTCAAAGAACCAATCGTTTGTTTGTTACTTTGGGCTTTTAATTCAATGTTGTGTGCTTGGTGTCAGAGAAAACCATTAAAAGATAAGCATCACACACGGTCACAGATCTATAGTCAGACAGAAAGTAGATTTCATTCTAGAAAAATGTTTATTTCATTTTAATTTCCATTCTTAGAATTGCTGAAAGACCTTGGGATAAAGCAAATTCCCATAAAGACTTGTTGATTTTAAAGTATGCCTTCTTAGTCTGTCATTATGGTATTGCAGCTTTTGCTTTGTAGTTCTTTCATAATTTACTTCGTAATTCCTAAAGTTCTGTTGTTATTTCAAGGGGCAGCTTAGTGGCACAAGGATAGCAATGGAAAATATGATTAGATGCCGGAAAAAAAATGTGCAGTGAAGATCAAACACTGGAACAAGATGCCCAAAGAAGTATTAAAATCTCCATCCTTGGAAGTATTCTAGATTTGGCTGGATGTGATTCTGAGGAACCTGCTGTAACTTCAAAGACTGATCTGCTTTTAGCAGGGACTTGGACTAGATGACCTCCAGAGGTCCTTTCCAAACTAAATCATGCTCAAATTCTGAGAATATTCTGCTCTTTTGTCAATAGTTTGCAAAAAAAAAAAAAAAAAAACTAGTTTACAAAGGCTTATAAAATGTGGAATTTTAAAGGCTAGCAATAAGATTAGTAAAATTTGCTCTATGAATATCCTTTGCAGTGATGTGAAGTATTTCACCAAATTACTTCAGACTGAATTTGCTACCATTGGTACCAGAGAGGTCACTGCTGTCAGTCCCTGGCTTATGGGCCTAACTCCTTTCCTTTCTGCTGAAAATAAAGCATCGACCCCCTACTTTCCACTGTAATTTTGCTGGCTCTTTGCCAGTTAAAAAAATAGCCTGGATGGAGATCCTAGTGAATGATTCATTCCACTTCCCAGCAAATGAAGAACATTCCCCACTACATGCTGCTGGTGCTCTTCCTCATCTCATTTTAAGTCTCCCAAATGACAAGGTTTCCTCTACGGTATTTGCTAGTCTAATTGTTGACTTCGTGAGGATGTGCTCTCTCTGTGTTGTTTTTCACTAATGCCAGTTGAAGTTTTCTCCTAACATCTCTTTCCTGTTACTCCTATTTCTATCTCACATATTATTTTATATTCTTGTCTCATTCTTTGGTATTAAAATATTAAAATATGCTCACTTGTAGACCATGTCATGAACTATGGTTCATCTCATTCTTTTAGCAGCTTTTATATGATTGCGCTCATTTTTCCTCTGAGTATTGCTCTTCACAGCCATATCTTGCATCTCTGAAGTCTTGGGCATTTGGAGCTGAACAGAACTTTCCAAGCCTATGCCAAGAAGAATTTAGGTTATTGTTCCCTTGCTCTGTGATGAGTTACTTCTGCCAAAACAGAGAAAAAGTGCATTTAACTTTCTTTTACTGAATTTATATTGCAGCATAGCTGTAAACATTTGTCAGCCACTGTCATTGTCAGGGCTCTTCCAGCATTCCAGCCTCCTCATAGAATATCCCCACAGGTCATTCCCACACATAGGTGTGCTATGGGGTGTTGGGAATAGTCCTTTCAGACAAGTTGTTAAAATTACTGAGCTCACATTTCTCACTGGAAAACAGAAGTAGAGGATAAATGTAGTAAAATGTTCTGTATGCACTGAAACCAGACAAACCATGGGGTGTGCCACCAGCGTAACTTTCCTTTCAACATGTTAAAAATATTAATAGATACTACCTATATGCAGTACGAAAAATGAAATATGGAGAAATTTTCATGTAGCTCATATCAAGTGCTGTAAGATCATCTGATAGACATGGAATCGAATCAGAAATATTTCAAGTGTGTTTAGTAAACAAGCAGGAAAAGGGAGAAGAGGACCAAACAGTGATGGAAGATAGGAGAATGGATCAGGCCAGGGAAATGGTAATTCCCCAGTGTAAATACCCCATATTGCTCTCCAACTCAATGGTCACATGACAAGCTAACAGTTATTCTAATTCTTATTCCCACTCCTCTTGCCAATCTCCTCTCTGTATCTGTGTCCAAACCTGAGGAGGCCTGAGAGTGTGTCAGTATGTGTGTGTACAGACTGTGTGTGCCCAAAAAGACCATTTGTACCTGCTTATCTTTTAGGTATGTTAGTCATGTAATGCTACCAGGAATATGTTTTTGTTTAGCTAGAAAAAGAACATGTTCTATTTCACATCGAACTTCCCCTGAGGGAAAAGTGAACAAATGTTTAAATTGCAAGAAGTAGAAGTTCACTAATTCAAAATAATCTGATGGATCTCTAATCTCAGAACAGAAGCATGGGAGGTTTGCCCACCTTTGTGAAGATGTGAATCTGAATCATTGCTGAGAAAGGCCAGTGTGCCAGCAAAGCTCTCACTTCACTACATCAGGACAAGTCAGGGGCCCCATGTTAACTGACATTTCATCAGTCTCTGGCAGTAATCCACCCACAGGCAAAAGAGCTTTGCATCTACATTTCTACTTCAGTTGTGGTGGGACATGCAGGCAGTCTTGCACGCAGATAAATATTCAGCCCATTCCCTGGGGGCTGTTACCACACAAAGTCTGACCTGAGGTACATTGAATGCAGTGTCTGTCATTTAGAGACCAGTCTATATCTGCTTCTGTTTATTGTGAAACTTGACTGTAGAATCTGTTAGATAGTCTCCTTTATTAAGCCTCTAAATAATAGTTGTGTTGCAGCAATAAGCCAGTCGCATCTGTCAAAAGCTTGAAAAAAGCTGTACTCAGTTCAAAACAGTACTTTTATTTCCAACTTTTTAACAGAGACCAGCTTCTAAATATGATATCTTTTTGCTAGTGTTTCTGGAAGTCAACCTTTCTGACTGTTTTTCTTTGGCATCTACTATTCCAGCATAGAATGACCTTAATCATTTTATAAAGAGTTGTTTTTCATTTCACAGTTATTAGTAGAGCAGCACTTAAGAATTGGGCAGTGTTTCCATTATATCCAGTTTGCCCAAGAATAATGATTTTTTTGTATTTGGGCATTTCTTTGGAACACCAATGATTTTCCCTTTAGCTTGTCTGTGGACTCTGCCCTGTATTCTTGTGTTTTCCAGCAAGGTTTGCACTGGCTCTCTGTTTGTCCTTTGTGTAGTGAAAGCAAAATGGTTTCCCATTGGTGGGGAAACTGGTTGTGGCAGAGGCACAAAGAGGCAGTGTAGTTACTGAAATAGATGGGAACTTAACCTGTATTTGTGGGACTGTAATCTGAAAGTACTCAGTAGGTTTTATTAAGGGTTTGTTTCTGAGGCTGGCTAAGGTTTTTTTGCTTTTTTTTGTGTGTGTGCGTTTGTTTTTTTTTTTACCTTCTGACATTTTACATTTTGGAGCTAACTATATATGGAAAGAAAAATGGCTGTATCAGATTGGATTGAGTCACACTCCAGCTATCCCAGGATCTCGTACCCAAAAAGTGACCAAAACCAGATGCCTAGAGAAAAGCATCAGGATGGGGCAAACTTATGCTTAACATGTTGCCAGCATTGTCATTTTTTCCAGCAACCTACAACACAGAAACTATCTGAAGTGAGGATGGTATTGTGTTTAACTTCAGTCAGGGAAAAGGGAACATCAGGAGAGGAGACACTGAGTCTAGGCCTTGTACATTCACATGATCAGTACATTCATTTGTTTGATACTGCATTGCTTTCTATTTATTTCAGATTTCTGCAGTTCATGTAATTTATGAATTATTTTTCAGAAAGTCCATTCTTGCTGCTTGGACACTAAAGAGAATTTTTATTACAACATGAAGAATATTTCTAATCTGATGTCACAGTATTTTCCTTTTTGCCATGTCTGCCTGCTAGCATTGATTCCAAAAGATGCTGAAGTCAAGTTCTGCCTGTTTCATGTTTAAATCTTTGCAAACACCTATGGAAAACAAACAAAACAAAACAAAACAAAAAGCTTAATTCCTAATAGTTAACAAACATCTTCCCTTTGTTGTAATTTCTTGCTAGTATGTTCAAGTTTCTTTTCAGAAAAACATGACATGGTTTGGTAGTGATGTACTATTGCCTGGAATACCATATGGGTTCCTCCTTATTTTTCTTTTTAAGAAAATCTGCAGCTGCTTCTCCAAGTAGCTGAACAACTAACCCACAAAAATTGGGACAGTATGTTAAAGTACATAATGTGCTATTTCATTAACTTCCTAGCGCACCTGTCCAAAACCAGAGTCCAGTTGTGGTAGAAAAAAGTATGTCTCCTCTCTAAACAGTCTCAGTAGACTACTGGCATTTCTTACTGGAACAAACAGTGAGTTTACAACCATAGGATTAACATGCATTACATATTTAATTTCAGAAGGAGGGGAAGTGTATAATCTAGAAGTTAGATTTTGATTATCAGCAAGTTAATTTATTGTGATTTGGGGTAATTGCACACACACACCATTATGGTTTTCTCTTACATGCTCCAACAGGTTACTCAGATAGGACCAACAAGTAAAATCTCACTCCACTTAGAGAACTTACTGAATGAGAAACAATCCTACAAAAGATTTGTATTTATTTCAGTTGATCCAGTTGTGTCTCAGGATTTGTGAGACACTTTTCTCAGGCTTTAGTCCACATGCAAAATGCACATGTAAATTTCTCATCATTTTGCTGTATGAAAATTTCTTCTATGCATGTCCACACAGTGAATGTCATTTACAGTGTCCTTTGAGTTCTTTTATATTTCTTTGTTGCACCTCCTGAGACACATGGCCTAGGACGTGGGAAGTAAAAATATCTATGGCAGTATGTCTCAACACCTCAGGGCAGCAAGAGGTGCTGAAACATCCTCTGGTATTAATAAAAGGCTTTGGTTTTCTACTTTTCTGTGCTCTGTACAACCCCACTCCTTAGCAATACAGAGAAACAGTGTAGCAGGCCCACCACATGCAGATGTGACATATCTCATGCTGCCAGTGTGAAACATTCATCCCTGTTTCCCACTCTCCCCTCTCAGCTACTGTACCTCCTAGAGGACACTGTTTTCCCTGCCACAGGGACCCTCCCAGGGTGCTCAGCCATTTGACTCCATATGAAGACTTCTTGCTGCTTACAGTTTAGGAAGACAAATTCCCTGCCAGCAACTGAAAATGTTAAAAACAGAAATACAATTATTCTTTCTCTGCTCATTTGAGTGCTTTGATTTCAAAAAGATTGTTTTCATAACTACCTTCTAAATATTACTCATTACCATCCTGGCTGCTTTGCACGTTTTTTTTCTTTTCACTTAAGATGTATAGCTTACACTGGGAGAAGCTGTGTGGCCCCCTTTGACTAGTTTGACTAGCCTCATACAGTGTGAGAACAAGGACAGATGGCAGGATTTACCACATCCGACATCCAGTTTGCCACCAGTTTGTGGCCTTCAGCAAACTGTCTGTTAGCACTACATGTCAGTTCCACTATGCATTTGTAAAAGGAGTAGAGACAGTAATATCTTCCCTATGGTAATATTCTTAATGTTTCTTAAAGACTGTGCTGAGCGTGAGGTGCTCAGTGCTTCGCAAGTGCTAAGTGCTTTTGACAGTGCAGAAAGCTGGATCCTGACCTCATGCAACATCCTCACCTTACCATGGCAGCTGTCTATGCACACTCTAGCAGACACATCCCTCTCTTTTGTAAGTGGATTTAGTCAGAGAAGTGTACTGTAGGGAAGAGGTTGTAAGGCAAACAAGGAGTAAACTGGAGGTGAGGCGAATGTTGGCCTACATTTCACCAATATCATTCTCCCTAAAGAAAATCAAAGAAACATGAGCTTTGCAGACACCGGCCTCTTAGTTTAAATGCCTTCTGTGGTAAGTTTGATTCCAGCTGTTGTTGGATACCTGTGCTTGGATTTCACATAATTTTTCCAATGGAATAATTCTGTAAGTATAATATTAGAAATGTTTGTTATTTGTCTTGGAAGACTTTTTTTTAATAATAAAACTAGAAGTTTTCTAGCTGCAACATAACTACAATTGATCTATAAAGTCCTGCTATTTATTTTTTTTAACTGAAATTACCTTCAAATGTGAAGGCTGTGATGGGGAGCTGATTGATGTTTGGCATGTTCTGACAAGGAAACCTCTTGAACACAACAGGCTTTTAACCTGAAGAACAATGTTTTCCATTATCCCTAAGCTCAAGTGACTCAGAAATAAGCAGGTCATTTTTTACATAGAGAACGAGTGTGTGAGGATTACTGAGTTGGACACTTCCTTTTTTATCTCAAACAAACAGACATATTCCTCACTTCAGTTGTAAATTGTTCTGAAACACTCAGGTAGTCGTTACTACTAACTAATGGTTGTTGAGTAAATTTAAGTTTTGCCAGCCAGCTCAAGGATGGCTTTGAGATTTGGGTTACAGCTGAATTCTTTTCCAAAAGTACAGAAAGACAGACATTCCGCAAGTATAGCTTGCAGTCTGTGAATTTTTATTAAAACGTGTAACCTTACTGAAAATGGAAACCTGCTATTTCTACTTGAAACTAAAGAAAGCATGAATGTATGAATAGGTAATTTTTTGAGGGTTGTTCCCTTCAAATGTGATTATCCGAAAAACAGTTTAAGGGAACGATTTCTGTTGTTACATGTTATTCATGTAAAGCAGTGTGTTATGATTGGTTTTATTAAACATTGATCAGGAGGATCAGCCAGGGAGCCAGGGAACTCTCTGTGATAACTTTCCTATGGGCTGTTTGCTCAGGTGTAGGAAAGGCAGCACTGATGTTTCAAAAACACAGTTCCCTGTTTTGGAAAGAACTGAAAAAACAATAGTTACATCAGGTCCCTCTGCTCACATAGCTTATTCTCCTGTGGAAGCACCTGTATTTAAAATCCACTCTGTGTACTGTCGCAGTCATGGAGCCAGGAGAATTGTTATTGGCAACATTTTCAAACTTTAGATGCCTAGATTTAAGCATCTAAATATGTGCTTTGATTTCTGAAGTACTGAATACGCACACATTTTATTGAAATCAGCTGGAGAAGCTGGGTCATAAGCATTTTTGAAAATCAGGCCACTTATTTAACTGTCTAAGTATGGATTTATGAGCCTAGCTTCAGCCACACCCAAGTCTAGTCATGGTCTCACATAGATGCAAGTGTATATTCACAGCACTACGCAGTGCAGACTAATTTTTAAGTCCCTTTCCAGCATCACACTTCTTAAAATTAGGCTTGATGAAAATAAAATTGGGGTAATTATTTCCATATATTAAAACTAAGGATTGTTATTATTTAATTTCTGGATGGGAAAGGATTTTAACCTTCCTCTGCAGTAACTGGAACCTAAATATTTCAGCCCTACTGCTAGCTACTGAGAATCAGAAAACGAGACTCATGCATTGCCCAGTTTTCTATTTCTCTTTTGAATATCACAGTGCTTACTGAATTTCATGGGACACCTTGTGATTATTGTTTATAAAGAGCAAAAGGATCGCCTGACAACCCTCACTGTGCTATGAAAGCATTGTACATGCTGCTTCCTACTCATGGCTTCAAACAAAACTGTGACCTTACCCCAGGAACATTAAAATGCAACACTGAAACTCATTTTTTTTTAAATCTTCTCGTGAAAGCTGATGTCAGAAAGGTGCAGTGCTGCTGCTAAACATCTAAGCATGTATTTGTCTGCAGTGCCAGACTGTAAAGGACTAGGAGGACAGAGCTCTCTCAGAGCTACAAACAAGGGATTAATTTTGGGCCTTCTTTTGTGTCATAACACTCGTGTCGGGGAAGCTTAGAAAGTTAGTTAAATCACTGAACATTTCTGACAGAGTTCAATTTTTTTTGCTGCTTCCATCGTGGTTGATAGCTCAGAATGGACAAAACTGACCTGAAGGAAGAATTCTTGGACTCCTGCTCTTTTTTTGGTTTTGAGTTGTTTTGTTGTTTTTTTTTTTTCTCCTTACTTTGAGGCTTTTTTTCCCTTCAATTTGGCTCACAGCAGCTGGTAATTCTGTTCCCCAAGTATTGCTGTGAAGAATTTCCTTTACTGGTAACTTGACTTCACCACCACCCTCCCTCCCCCTACCTCCCCCCATTTGATTTGAGTGCAAATCAAATTCAATTTCTTCTTTTTCCATGCAAGGAGCTGTGTGTTCTCAAAAATGAGCACATTTCAGAGGTGGTCCAGAAAGTGTATATCCAGGAATAGATTTGTCTGTTTTCATTTAGCTGGTTATTTTATGGTTTCGCTTATTTTCTCAGGTAGCCTCTGACTGTCTTTCCTCTTATGCTTTTGTTTCTCTGAAATAAGGTATCATCAGCAAGGCTAGAGTAAAACAAAACAACTCAGTGGGAGGTAAGAGCACTCAACCATGCAAAATCTAACATTGTTTTGATTCTTAACATTATCTTTTAGAAAACAATTTCTAAAACATTGCCTATGAGCTGGAAAAGACAGACAGACTAAAGAGATCTGAGTGATGAAAAAATAAGAGCTAAAATACAAACCAAAGAAAGATTTCTGGTGTCTGAGTCTGCAGAGAAATACACTTAAGTGAATGTCAGCAGTTCTATTAATTCAATTTTTTGTTTCCTGGAAATACACATTCAATACACAATTTCTACTGATTGATAGTAACTTTGCTCCACATCAGATGGATTTCCCTATTTATCTTCCCTATATAACTCTTGTCTTTCTCATGTCTTTGTGGTATTCTTATGCAGTACCTGGCTTTGCTAGGTACTCCTTACTGCCTTCATAAACAGTGACAGACTAAACAAAGACTGATTAGTAGTCACTATAGTCTATGAAAAGAATAGCAGGGGAAAATAAATTTTGCTCTGAAAATAATAGAGGACAAATAAAAGGAGGAACAGTTCCAAGAGTGAAGTGTGCATGTCAAAACCACAAAGGAAAACTGGGAAAACATTTTCTCCAGACACTGGGTAACAAAATGTCCAGTAAAAAGCTAAGGGACATTCCCTGTTCACTTCAAAAGAAATAGTTCCAGGGCCTGTCTATCTGGATAAAACATCGAAACAGTCTCAAAAGGTTCTTTTAATGAGTTGAGAAATTGTTCCCCATCTCAGGGACCTTAATAATCTTGGAAGCAAAGGGTGAGTGAGCAAGTTGCAATATAGAACAAAGGGACCAGGGCACAGGCAGTTACAAGTATTGTTAGGTGCCTGACTGCTGGGTAATGGTGACTTATTGCTACTAAGTGTATAAAGCCCTTAGTCTCCTACAATGTTTCTCTTCCCTCGTTGTTTTCTGCATTAATTCACTCTCCATTCAGTGCCACACTCTGTTCCTTCCTTACAGTTGTCATATCTTGACCACAAGTATGCCACTACTTAGCTCTTTGCTTACAATGCTAGAGGCCTTCAGGAAGGCAAGGTGTCCTGTAGAGGAACAAAGAAGTGAACTTGAGAGATGAACTGAGTGATGGTGGTGGTGCTTTTGAAAGAGTAAAGGAAGCCAAGGATGATACAATCAGACAGAAGCATGGGTAAATGCAGAATGTAAAAGTCTATTATTATTATTTTTTTTTTTTTTTTTGTCACCCACGCAAACAATTAACAACATATTGGTATAAGGTTACCTCTGGTACTTTCCATCACATAAACAGGATGTCTCACAGTCTGGGAATGATCTGGGAATCATCTGAAAAGCAGATCATTTGAAATAATTGTGCCAACTCTGGACAGTGAAGCATTAAGAAAGTTTAGATTTGTGAGGAAGGAAGGGTTTTAAGCTAGTAACACTCTAAAAAGATATTAAATAATGACCAAAAAATGCATAGGAATTGGAGATTGTGTGAGAAGATGTGATGTAAGAGGGAACATTTGAGGTGAGAAACAAATCAGCATCTGGACGGGTAAAATGAGCAAAGTATGTTGCTAACTTAACTGTAGCAGGATTTTCAGTTCCTGGCTGTCTTCATCAAAATGATCCCATTAAAGTGTGAAGAAGTTCTCGTCAGATGTTACTGATGTCAGGACAGGGTTATTCAGTCACATGTACCCTGAACATGTGACTGAACATGAACAGAAAAACAGGGGCTTTGTGGTTGTTGTTCTCTTGTTAATTGTTTAAAAAAATTACAAAACAAAAATTTTGTGAGTTCAACAATGGATGTAACTTTTATTTAGAGAGTATTGCATGAACACACACTGTGTGTGAAGAGGTCTGGGACTGATGAGATGCTGTAACTAAGGATTTGAGGGGGTCAGAAGTTGGTTACATTCTGGCATGTTCACTATTAGGAGAAGTAGATTTGATGACAGAGCCTCAGTTATGAGCACAGTGGGTTTGGTACAAACAAAGCAAAAAACAAAAACAACAACAACAAGCCTTCTCTAAGAAGCTTTAAAGCTTTGTTTCTTCAGGGAGACCTTGGACAGAGTGCTAACATAGATTTTAACCTTCTTCACTTCGCCCATATACTGGAAGATGTTTTATGCCATCATTAAAAACAAGGGACATACATCTGCTTCTACATATGCACTAAAACACTATGTTTCTATTTCTCTGACCTCATCTAATCCCCCCTGAATCCTTTGCAACACACTTGCAGCATTGTCAATCTTTTTGTCCATTGTTTTCTGAAAGATACCCAAGTTTGGTCCCTGACTGTATAATTTTGATTTGAATTCCTAATGCAAATGTTAGTCAGTTGAGTTCGTTTTTTTCTTACACCTGTGAAGAGAATCAGAAAACTGTAAACTAAGCTATGTATAATAATAGATCAATTATACCTTTGGTATTATTTGTGATGAACATGAACCGTCTCATGTAGATCACACTAAAACTTCTGGTCTTTTTAATATGCTTTTTTTTTTTTTTTTCCCAAAGAACAGCTATTTAGATGAACCATTCTTCTTCAGAGGCTTTAACTCATACAGTTCTTAGTCATTCTCAGAAGTCATATAAATCTTAAGTTTCCTGCTAATTCACTGTAATAGTAGCAACTAAATAACTCATAAATTGCAGTGTCTCACAGTTTCTTTCCACCTTCACCAAATTCAGAGTGGGTCTGCCACAACTCCTGTATTTCTTTCAGCTACTCTGGGCTGATGTCATCCTGTGACAGTGTAAAGAGGAAGGGATGATCTACCTTCCATGAAGCAGCCTAGCATGTTAGGGTTGAGGTGAGGTTTGTTTGTGCCCACACAAATGCTTCATCTGCCCTTGGTCATAATTCAGTGAAGGGATTTTGCCTGGTTTGTTTCCATTTAACTGGCATGCTTTAAGGAACAACATCTTATTGGGGAAGAGTGATATCAATCTTCAGCATAGAAATTGCAGCAGATTCAATTGAAAAATCAGATATGGAGCACCACGGCCAAAATATGGCTACTTGTCATACAAGAGGCCTCACTTGTTCCACGTGTGCTTGTCAGTGAAAGAATAGTTGGCATTTTTTATTCTATATGAAAATGTGAAGTTATTGCCTATAAAATGACAGTCACTGCTTGTCTGAACGAACAGCAGAAAATCCATATGCTTCAGTTTTAGGCTGCATATACAAATTTTTTCCCAAATTTGTAATACATACTGTTGATAGTATTTACAGGACTCAACATACATAGTGTTTTGTCAGCTATGAGTCCTGTAGATACGTGATTGCATCCCAGACCCACCAAAGCTGAAGTCTTAAGGTCATTTGTTTTTAAAGATAGCGCCTTATCATCAATGAATCACAACTTACGAGGGGTTTTAAATGGCAGAAGAATAGTCTTCAGAAGACAAATATGCTTCTGCCTCCACTGCTTCTTACTCAGCCTCTCATCAGTGCAACTTTATGTAGTCCCTACTAGTGCCTTTTCCTAGAGTTCCTTCTGTGGAAATTGTTGTGTGCTTTGCAGGTGGCAGGCAGAAGGCCCCTAAACCCCTTCTTCTTTGACTTAGCATTATTTCAGAAGCATGTGAATATGAATAGAATTTTTCCTTATTGAGAGATGATCAGACCTAGTAGGTGAATTACATTTGAGCTACTCTGCTCTCCAGTAAAGACAGTGGAGTTACATCAGTGCAACTTAGAAATGAATGTTCATTTATCATTACAGCATGGACTGTCTCCAGTCATTGTTTTCATCTGCTGCTGCCTCTGAGCCACCAGCAACTTCTGCTTGAAAATGTTTAAGTCCTTTGTTTTCTTCACCACCTAAACTGTATCCAGTGGGCAACACATTTTCCATTAGATGCTTAATATTGATTAGGTAAAAGAATTTAAGTTTTAGAACTGTGAAAATTTGGAAGCATCTGCAGACATTGAATAAAGTTTGTTTTCACTTCCACAGTCTGCTAACAGCTGGAATCCTCAGCCTGAAAAGCGTTCTTTGTTTCCCAGGTTTCCATTACACATTTTTGTACCACACATGCAAACTATCCAGGGCTATGAAGGAGGGACAATTCTTATTTTATGAAAGATGTTTAGCATTTTCCATTCCTTTTCAGACCTCTACTTGTCCAGTTAATTTTAAAAACATTCCTATTTTTCTCTCTGCTGCAGTATTGTTAGTACAGATGCTGGGTCAAAGTTTGATTTTACACCAAATTTAATCCTGTCATACACAGTTAACTTCAGCAAAGTTTCTCTACATTCCTATGAAGGCAGAACACACAATCAAAATTCAGTAGTAAACTTGGTTTTTCCTGTCTTCTGCAGAAGCTATAGAATAATTAGAGCATGTATTACCCATTGTATCTGCTAATGACTGTGTCAGTAGCATTGGAGAATTTTGAATGTTCCTTTTTACTTGTGTAAACATAACGTATGTCAGAGTGAAGATCTATAGATTGTAGTCTGGAATCTTTATGGAGCATTATTCTTGTTTTGATGTGTGAACTTCACAAGTATCCCTCTAACTTTTGATGATTTGGTCCTATTAAAGACTGATCTTTAATAACATGTTGGGTATGTTAGTCTTGTAATTCTTCTTTAAACTTGTAATTCTTCTTTAATTAAACAGCTACATAGATAATTCTTGCTTTTGAATACTTAACAGTAGTCTGACCCAGAATAATTGGAATAATAACAATGTTCAGGCCTGTCCGATCAATGTCTGTCTTATTTCACCCATGGCAGTAGAATCATTTAGAATGTTTAGTATCAGGTGAAGGAATCCTCAAATATAGGTACAAATGTCTAGGAAACTGAATTATCCCCACTTCCTGGAGTTACAGGACATTATTTTCAAACCTGGTTCTAAAATCAAAAGATTGAATTACAATACGTAGATGTTCTTTGGAAGGCCAATTGCACATTCTACACTCATAAAAGAAGAGAGGAACCCTTTATGAGGGCAAGATGAATCTACTCTACTCTACTCTACTCTACTCTTCTTTTAGCTACTCCTGACAGAAGTAAATCCAACATGATACTAAAAATGTTCCATGAAATTGCCTTCCTATGCCATGTATTCCTATCTGAAATAATCTGATGCTTTGAAAAGTGTTCTTGTTACAGTGTACTGTGCAGAACAGCACATAGATCTCCTATTTACAATAACATCACACATTTTGGAAGCTGTGCCCTCTAAATATTTTTTAATATACTGACAAAAAGATGATGGTACTCAAGATGTTTTGTCTACAATGCAGGGTACCCTGGTTTCAAAGAACTGTCTTTGGTGACTGTTGCAGATGATACTTTAAAAGACCTGACACAAATGCAAATAGATCTCTTTATGTCATTTATCTATACCATACTTCCAGTGGTATATTGAGTAACTAAGGTAACTAATGTCAAATTTTTGAAGTGATTCCTGCAGAGTGAAAATTAGAATAGCATATACTAATGTCCAAACTCATTGAAAGACAGATTTTCTAGAATATAATATATATTTCCACTGAAAGCCAAAGTTATTGAGGGCTGGGTCTTGAGGGTTTTTTTTATCAGCATGGAATTCATTTCTGCTGAAACATGTTTCCAACAAACAGTCACCTTTCAATTAGCATACAGAATCCCTTAATGGCACTGACTGTTCACAAAATAGGTTCAAACACAGGTTGTAAAAGCAAAGTTATTTCATTATTATGAAGTGGATGTCATTTTTTTAACACTACATTTATCCTTCCCTTTCTGGAGTATGAGACACCTTACTTCACAATGACATTTTCTGAAAGAATCCCATGTTCACTTAGCCTATGAAGTAATCTCCCTGATTATTTTCATCCATTTAATTTCCTAAAACTTTCTCTTATTATTTTTAAGTCTTCTGTCCTCTTTACACTGATACTATTTTTTCTTGGTCATAAACAGAGATGCAGCATCCCTGGATTATATTTTGTTCAAATGAAGGTAAAAAGAATACAGGAGCTCAAATTTAAACTCCGAATAATGCTGGTTATAAGAGAATGCCAAAGCATCTTGGCAACGACTTTTGTAAGCCAGAAAACCAGTGATGTCTAGTCAGAGATGTCAAATTCAAATCTTACTGCCAATGTCTGGCAAGCAAAATCTGCTCAATAAATGCTTTGCCTCATATGACCCAGTTGGCACTCAGAAAGAGGATGGCTGATTGTTCGAGAGTAGTGCAGGTAAATTATAAGGAAAGCATGTGGTACTTCCTATACATCCTGTTTCTTGAATACTATCACCCTCTGTATTTTGACGCTAGGTGTTTATCCATAACAATACTGTCAGAGCTTGTAGAAACTTCAGTCTGCTAAAAATAATGAAATGTTTGGGATTTGAATCATTGCTGGCAGTGGATGCTAGCCCAGTGGATTCAAGAGAGCTTCTGCTCTTCTTCACTGACACTGTATCACTTGACTTCATTTTAGTAAGGGAGGGAAATTGTGGAATCCTTGCATTTCTGTGAAGAGAGTGACATTTCCCTTTGGCATCCCCATTTCCAAACAAGACACTTTTTTCCTGGTTTGTCACCTCCTGAATTCCACAAACTCTTCAAAAGAGCTTTGTTTCCCCAGAGTCACAAATACTTGTCCATGAAAGCGGTTTAGTTTAGTTGGGACATGTTTTTATAACATTATTCCTCTGAGGGAAAAGGCCAGGGAAGACTATTTATTTGCTCACCATTTGTCAGAGACAAGGCTGATCATTTCTGTGATAGCTAGCTAATGGATGAGTGCCACTTTTGTGTTTTAATCAATGATTGCAAAGGCTCTGTGTCACAGCCTGCTAATTATGTCCTCTCAATCTAGAGGCAATGCTGAATATTGCCACCCTGCCCGAGGATGACTTCTTCAGGCCACAGGGAACATGATGAGAAAAGGTAGCTAGAATAAAGTTTACTGCTCTATCACTGTTGCCATAGAAAAAGAATGGATAGAGATGGCAGTCTGCATATGCAGAACACTCTGAGTACAGCATAAGCTGAAACTGTGTGTGTTTCATCAGCCAACATAGGCACACAAAGAAAGAGGTCCATGGCTGCCTTGTCGTGTCCCAACACTTCACCGACTCTGGCAATTTCCACATTGCTTGCATTTATAGGCAGCTCTGAAGTTGAGGCTAAGCAACCAAAAACATATAGTGAATTGTTCAGTGTTAGTTGAAGGATCAGAACATGTGATTTCTGTCAAATACATGAAACAGTGCTAGCAACATTTTGGATCTTGGTCCAGAACGCAGGGTAATTTTGTGTTAGATTTTGGTGGTCTATTTAAACTGCTATTCAGCCTAGAAAAAGTAGCTTTAATAGGTCCTTACCTATACTGACAGTGATAGAACAGCATTATGGCAAAAATAGGCAGCATGATTATCTAGTTGGTGGCTAATTGGCCGTAAGAGGAACTTATATCTCAGAACTTTGACACGGGTAGCAAAGTGATGTATTTTAGAGTAAGCCTTAGGTGGCCCGATAAATTAAAAATGGTACTTAAAAGATATTATTTCCCTTAGGCTATATAAAAGCTATTCCTTGTACAATCATGTTTGTAAACTGTCACATGCTGGCAGCCACATGCTCCACAAAAAAAAAGTCTGACAGTAAACTAAGCCTCATTTTCATTTCTTACTCCTGAATGAATCAAAATAATGCACTCAATTGTCTTGTCAGCTTGATTTCAGTGAGACCAACTAGATGCAGTTGGCTATTCCCAAAATGCAGATATCAGCACATCTCTCTTGACCTCTTTGGCAACAGAAGGAGAGGTAAAGTGCAAAGAGAAATTCCTAAACGTTGGGATGGAACAAGGCAAGCAGGTTGGAATTTATGCCTCTTCACCATATAACAATGCGAGTACACCTGAATTCCCCACTGGCATTCCAAGACAGCTCTGCAAAGCAAAGAGATCAAATCAAAACATGAAGAACATGCCCCAAATAACCCAGAACTCAAGTTTGACCAGTTACCACTAACTGGAAAAACATCAGTCAAGACCAAGCTGCTTAGTGCTTTCAGTGGTCAGCAGTGTGCCATTCAGGAGGTCATTTCTCTGTGATGCTCAAATTGTGTTTTGTTTTGGTATCATCAACTTGTGTGGTCATCAGGAAAGCTGGGACTAGTCTACATGAGGGCTGCTTAGCATGTTTAGTCCAGCTGGCTGGAGACATGCTATTTTTGAAGAGAATTTATTTTCAGCACTTCTTGCAGTATTCATACCTTACTGGCTTTCTGATTGACTGTGCAACTCCCAGATAACAAAGACACCAATTTTAGTATATAAAATCTGATGAATAAACTGTCCCTTGGGGTTTGGCAGGACTTACTAACTGCTTTAACTTTCTCTGTTTGGCCCAAAATTCTGTGATATGGGATGCCCAGAAGTTACACAACTAAAAGCCATCTTTAACTACTCAGAAGGTCAGAATTATTTTAGAGACTCTGGAAACTACAATTCCAGTGGAAGCACATGGGAACAGTTGCTGTGCAAATCAGATCATTGTCATGAATGAATGCTTTAGGCACCCATGTCTGGAAAAAAAAAGACCAATAAATTAAACAGTATCACTGGTGAATGACCCACTGGTGAATGGCACTCATCAAACAGCTTGGAGATAGCTGTTAGGACTTCATTCATAAGAAATGCATGCAGTTATCTTTGCCAGCTGCTGTTTAAGGAACATTATGGAACAGCAATGAAAAAGGCTTTTTTTGGTGTGGATTTGGTTCTTTGAGTGCATTTTTTTATGAAGCATGAGTTTGGCTATTAGTTGCAATTTCATCATCCTCTTTGTTGATATGCATTTATGAAACAGGTGCTTGCGACTTACTCCAAGGTTAAGTTGGGCCTCCAGGACATAGCTATTGCAAGGGTCTGTTGCAAGGGTCAATGAAATTACTTCAGTAGTCTAATTTTAGCTCCATGAGTGAGACCCTTTATGATGTTTTTACTCTTCAGTCACATTCTTTTGCTTCAGGAGAGGCTTTTCCATACAGACAGAGGATAGTTTTCTAGCAGTGTGGCCCTGACTAGAGTTCTTTTACTTTCAGAGGCATTAGAGTTAATCATATGCATGGTCACATATTGGTTTGCCTGCCAAAAACCAAAGCACAGCAGCAATTTAACATCATTAACCAAACTTTTACAAGCCAGGGAGATCTCTAGCTTGCAGCTGTCTCTCATCAAGAGAGGTATGTCTCCATTCATCACTAGAGAAGAGCAGCTGAGTTCCCTGCTTGAAGTCTTTCAGAGCTGGTGTTCAATTCATAGTTTATCAGGGCAATATTCTTACATTCCTTACTCTGCCATGTGATCTAGTGCTTTGCATCCCTCTGGATATAATAAGAATAATGTGACGTCCTGATCTTTACTTCACTGCTGTGAAATGGGTAAGGTCTGGTACCCGTTTTACAAGTAACATTCTCTACCTCCCATGAGGTGCTTTTCAGTAGTAGTTCTAGAGGAACAATAAAAAAACCTATTTCATATCCATCTCCCTGTTTTTGGGAAGAAATAAAGAAAAGAGTACAGATTAAATGCATAATACTCTTTTTTTTTTTTTTTTCAGCCCTGCAGTAAGATGTAAGCAGAGTTTAGGTGCTAAGTCCATATGTGGAATCCTACTTTGTGAAGCACTCACATCCTCCAGCTTTGCCTAGAAAGAGCCTCCCAAGAGCTGTGTTTCTGCATATGCCCAGATCAGTTTCTGTTCTGACAAGGCTTGTTCACCCCTAAATCTGCTTATCAAAAGTTTAATCAGATGTCTCCAGTATGTCCTGCCCCAGCTTTCTGCTACTATCCAATTTAGGTGTCATATGTGAGCTGGTTTTAGTAAAATATATCTATTTCATGTCAAGTCAATTTGTAGTGTCGATAACACCACTTCAGGAGCTTTAACAGATCTCCATAGTTTATTTGTCAGCAGTTTGTATAGTTAGGCTGGAATTCTTGAAAAAACATATTTCTCTCCTACTCACAGTTGATGTCCACACATCACTTGTCTAAAGCAAAATATCCGGATCTCTGAAGATATTTCTAATTATCTTCTCACCAGACATTACTTTCCATGCAGTGACAGTCCTACTGATTAGTCCATCCTTATGCAAGGCAAAAATTCACTGGGAGCTAGTCAGTGTGTCAGTGCTTTGGGAGATGGGCATCAGGGGTTAGAATAGAAATGCAAGCATTATACTCTAGTTCCCTATAACTGGCAATACATAAATAATATCCGATATTCAGATTATCCTATATTTCTTATGTATGGTGATAATTAACTACAGCTATAAATTGAAGAATCTGAAAATTTGAAAATCGCTCAGTTTGTTTAAAGAATGACTGGAAAATATTTTAGTCCCAGCACCTGCTGTTGAATTCCCCTGCTTTTCAGTGTTTTTTCCATTATGATTTCCAATTTTAATAGAAGTGAAGGAGACTAGACACAAAACATTGTCAAATGCCCAATGTAAATAATCTGAGAAAAAATGAGAAAGATATATAATTTTCTGTAAGAGCAAAGGGAATATTAAGTGAACAATATTAAACACAGAAGGGATTCTGACAAAGAAGTAAAAACAGTAGTACAATGTCCCTTTAAAAATGAAGTCCAAAATGTCCACTGCATCCTAACGGGGAATCTTTTTGTGTTGCTTCAACATAGACTATGAATCAATCTTAATTTATACAGTAGATTAATTACATATTTGTAATGTGAATCAGATAGCTCAGGTTCTGTACTTAGAAAAATCACCTGTATTAGCCCCATATGAATGCTCAGTGCCAAGACCACCCAGTGACATGGCTTTACTTTGAAGGATGGAGGAAACAGTGTAGCTTTAAATTCTCATGCAAGTGCTGATTCTCGAATTCCTAAATAATAAATTGGGAAGATGGAAAGAAATAGTACATTACAGCAAAAACATTGCACCTAAGAAGAGGTCACTTATGAGGCTTCGTCTGGGTTTCCCTGAGCTTCTGCCGGATGTCCCCAAACAGAAACAAAGGAGCTCTTATCTTAAAGGCAATTATTACACTATTTCCAGCCCGGGGCATTATGTAGGTGGTTTAGAAGTTGCATCACTGAATTCGCTCTGTTGTTCTGGAAAGGAAAAATCTAAAATGGGGAAAGAAGGCCAGTACCATGTTAAACTACTTAAGAGATCAAACAAAATCAATCTGCAGCCAGCAATGTTTGGATTTTTCCTCTGGCTCAGAGAGCAAGCTGTAAATCATCCAGCAAATGTGTGCTCTACATGAGGGTCAGACAGAAAACCATCTGCCCATGCAGGGCAGCTACTTCAGACTTTGCTTTAATTAAATAAATAAATATAAAATAAATAATTATTATTATTTAGAACTTGTTGCCAAGTTCCTAAGAAGTACCCAGAAGTACATACTCTGGTGTACCAGGTCTCTGCCTCATCCTGGGCTGGTGGATTCATGTTCTCCACAGAGCCTTCAGCATTAAATGTGACAGAAATGCAGAAACAAAAGGGAGGAATGCTCTCCTGAAGTCATTGCTTGTCTTTGTTCTGACAAGTCTACACCTCACTGTGGAAACCTTGAGAAGGAGAGACAGCTCCTCACTTCTTTGCTGGTCTAGTCCATAGGACCAAAAATCAGGGGTGTGCCAGCCCTTTGTGATGTTAATTGTCTACTGCAAGAAAGGAGATAGGATTCCCAATTTTGTGGAGAGTGTAGACCTAGCACACTTCCACTGGATTTAGTCACAATGAAAAAGCCAAAAAAGCAGGAGGTGGTGAAACTTCCCTGGAGAGCACAGCAGCATGGAAGTACATGGCATAGGGAGGAGTAGTAGAAAGTTGTGTTGACATTTTTACTGACCTGCACTTTTCCTGTCAATACATATTAAAATGTATACATATATTGGTTTCTCTGTATTTATCAGACTCCAAAGGTATTGAAATTGCAGTGTTGGTTAGTAGTAACTGACTTAACAAAATCAGCTGTTCTGAGACACACTGAAAGAGTAATTTCATAGATGTGAGGAAAATTATTTTCACCTTAATGTACCTGTAAGTCTACTGAGTTTGGGGCTGATTTTTGACTGAGTAAAGCAGACAAATGTAAGGAAGCTCTGTGGTGCGCTATGGATGCTGAGCTTTACAGCTACCTGCACTCATGATGTTTTCACTGTTTCAGTATGATCAGTCATGGCAGAAATCTGCAAAATTGATGGAAATGACTTCTCATTTTTCTCTGAATGTGCTATCTACCAACCTCACTTTACTGAGAAGAATTTAGATTGGAGCCAGCTTGAATATTTGGCTAATGCGTTGGCTTCCTGCCTTCACCCAAAGCTTTTTATTTTTTCCCTAGGCATAGAAAAACTCAGCTGTTTGCTCAAAAATGAAGAATTCATGACACCTAGTGGTGAGTCAAACAACAAGAGCTTTAGTTTCTTAAAGAATTCACAATTTTCCATCATCGTATTGTTCTCGTTATATTTGCAGTGTGAGAGATGTGGGCATTATCCTCATGAATCTGAATATCAGGCAGCCACTCTTTTCTTTTACAGTCCAATGCAATGCCTGTGTTTTGTTGCATATGACTCCTGCACAGGCAAATGTGTTCATTAAGGCCCAGCATGCAGTCATCCCTCTGTCATGTTCCTCACTGAACATGACATTTTTCAATGGCCATATATACTGAAATTTGAAATTGGTGCTTTGAATTTGGAGAAAAAGGGATCATGGTAGTGTCTTGGTGTAAGACCAAATAGGAATTTCAGTCTTTTTTCTCTTGTTAAGAACATATTAATCAAGTCTGTTTTTAGAAGGTGACTCAAAACTGTATTGTATGGCATGCAGCAAATTCCTGGCAGGCAGCTTAAACTGACTCAGTTGCTGGCAAATTCTTTTGCTTTTGAAGACTACTTAGAGTCTGCCTTGGTCAGCAGCAGTCAAAAAGCTCATACTGGCTGTGATACCATGACAAGAATTTACACTGAAAAGCAGTAAACCAGTCTAGACATGTGCAAAAAAACCCCAAAAACAAAAAAACAAAACAAAACCCAAAACCCTATAGTTTCTTTCCAAACAGTGGCAAGCGTTGGAGATTTTTATTTTTTTAGAGAAGCAGAACAGTGTTGAATTCTGCTAATGGTAGCTAGTCTGCAGTCACCAAATGTAAAGCTTTCTTGGCTTATTGAGCTTGCTGTTTGGGGACCAGCCATTTTTTTTATCACAAGAATTAGTTTCAGTGCAAGAGATTTCAAGTCAAAACATCATAGAATGCTGTTTGGGAATCTGAGTGCATGCTTCTTTGCATCTGTAAGAGTTGTTAGCTGTGCAGCCTCCCAGTTTCATGTCCATATTTGTGCATGCTATATCAAGCATACTTTCCATTGCCCTCAGCATGACAAACTCGTTTCCCCTCTTCTTTCAGAATAGATGCGTGATAGAGTTGCATGTTATAGCCAACAAATGGAAAATAAATTACCTGAATATAAATTATTTTCTTCATCTAAAGATTTATTTTACCATGTCCACATGTATTTAGTACCTGTAACTTCTCCAGTTAGCGATTTTGGGTATAATTAACACTTCTGCCACCACAGTGTCTGGATATAAGGCAAGTGAATGTAAAAACATCAGTTCTGTCCAAAATGTTCCAGTTTCCATCCTTTGAATCATTAGCATGTGACCTATGCTGTGCCAGTATTAATAACCATTGCTCATGGCTTTCAAACAACCCAAACTATTTAAAAATTAATTCTGTTTACAGTACTTTCTAGAGGAAGTATTTTGTAAAAGTGAATAACTCAAACTGACTAGTGGCTACCCACAAAATATGACTATCCAGTAACAAAATGAGTCATTTAGAATTAGTTGGCAAGGACTGGATGTATTGTTGGAGAAAACATCGAGCAGAGATCAGATCCAACAACTGGAAGTCCTGGGTTCTCCTTCCACTGTACCAGATGTTTGCCATGCTGCTCTGACATTGGTATGCCTAACTGCAGTGGCTCAGGCAGCTATTAGCCACAGTGATCCCAGATCACACTGCTTACTTCTTTACACTGGGCTGCATTGCTGTAGGGCTGAGGTGAAGTGCCCTTTTCAACTGTTACTGCTAGTAACACTTGCAGTTATAAGTTGGAGCCCATAGGTTTATGCTTTGCCCTGTCTTCTTTTCTCTGTAAAGTGGAGATGGTCATCAACTGATTCATGACTGACTTGTCTGAAGTTGATATGGGCCAAGGGTTGGTGTTACTTCAGTCTTTGCTGACAGTGATGCCTCTGTCATTGCTGAAGAGAAACAACACAAAATGGAAAAGCTATACTAGTACAGCCCTATAACATGAAATATGCAATATAGTCCTGGACAGAAAAACTGAAACATGTGGCAGAACAAGAAGGTAGGTCCTCCTAAATGCTTGTGGGCCAGTTTTTCCATTTTGTATTTGCCATTGTTAGTACAGGCTTCAGCAGCCTCCTCTGAACAGTCACAAACAGAAGTAAATCACTCCTAGTCTCAATCTAAGAGCTTTATAAAGGGAGGGAAGTTGCACACTACTTACTGTGCCTGTGCTACCTTGTAAGATGAAGATTTTGGAATGCTACATAGAAGTGACTTTGGTATGTAGATCCAGCAGCAGTGATGTGTTTGGTCATCCTTATCCAGGGCAGGAGCTACATTTCCCTGCTGACTGATGGACCACAACAAGAGTTGTGAAACATAAAGTAGATGACAAAGACAACACGGAAGCGTCACTGTCTAGGCAATAAGGAACCATCTTGTGCAGGATTCTGAATACTCAGCTAGGATGTACTTTTTGAACTAGAATCTGTATCGATGTGATATGAATGGTGAGTCCCTTAAGTATCAGACTCAATTGCATACCTAAGGCTGCAATCACAGGGTCACAGAATGATTAAGGTCAGAAGGGATATTTGGAGATCATCTGGGTCAGCCCTCAAAGCAGATCCAACAACAGATTCCTCACAACCTTACCCATCTGGGTTTTGAATATCTCCAAGGATGAAGACACACGGCCTCTCTGGGCAGCCTGCTTCAGTTATGAATCACCCTTACTTTTTTTTTTTTTTTTTTTCTGATGTTTAAATTGAATTCTTTCTATTTCAAGTTTGTGCCTCTCACCTCTTGTTCTTCTACTGGATACCACTGAGAAAAGCCCAACTCTATTTTCTTTATATCCACCAAATCGGGTATTCATATCTGTTGATAAGATGTCTCTCTGATACTTCTCTTCCTAAGGGCAGAGAATCCCAGCTCTCAGCCTCTCCTCCTGTCATATGCTGCAAACCATCAGCCATCATTGTGGCCTTTCACTGGACTGGCTTTCAAAAGTTTGTATCTTTCTTTGACTGGGAGGCCCAGCACTGGATGTAGCTCTTGAGATGTGGCCTCACCAGGGTTGTGTAGAGAGGAAGAGTCACCTCTCTTGCCCAGCAGGCTACTCTCTTCCTTACTCATCCACCAAGACAGTTGGCTGCCTTTGCAGCAAAAACACATTGCTGGCTTATTTTCAACTTCTTGTCCACCAGGGCACCCAAATCTAGTATCCAATGTCTAGTTACACTGTAATGACCATTTCTAGCTGCAGTTTTCTTCAGCTTTCTAGATTTAATGGCTTGAATTTCTCTGTAATACAAAGATTGACATGCTCAGGTCTGTAGAATTGCATGAACTGTTCAAATCAATGCTATTTAATTATCTACAAGTGCTGAAGACCTAAAAGGCCTCCAAACTGTTCACCAGGTTCACTGGGTCCTTTTGTAACTATCACAAGCAAAGAGAAGCAGAAGCAAGTTACTAGCTCTCTGGTGAACCCGGATAATGCCAAACCTTGTGCTGCACCATAAATTATAATGGCATCCTAACAACTGCAGGGAATCTTGACATGAGAGAGGAGCCACCTGTCTTAGTATTCTGGCTGTTGTCCTTCTTGTGGTTGTTCCCTGCATACACTTCTGGGCTACCTCTCAGCCCTACATTTTGCAGCTCAACAACAGAAACAAAAATTCACTATTTCCCTAATAATGAAGTGAAATCCTTCTAGAAAAATGTAACTAGCTGCATTCTCTAAAGAGCAACAAAAGTGGACGCAGTGGGTTAACACTCTGAAAACAGGAAATACCCCTAACCAACTCTCGACGTCATCACATAACCTAGATTTCAGTCAAGAATTTGGGTGTTGTTTTAGATAGTAAAATAGAACATGTGTTCATCATTAATCTTCTTGAACATTTGCTTGGCCAGAAACTGTCTCTGATCAACCTACTTATGTAAACAGGTCTATGCTTCGGACAGAAGTGGTAAGATGTTATTCCAAGTACATTGTAGGGAATCTCTCCTTAGCTCTAATGAGATACAGTTAATGAAAGACTCTGCATTGATGGCAGTACTCCAAAGACTTTCATGTTTTGTTTATATTTTGAAATTGAATTAAAATTTATCTTGGATTGAAGGGGAAAAATATTACCTCCAAAAACTCCACCATTTGTCCCTGGTCTATTTAAGGTCTAAGTATCATTTCTGCATCTGGCTTGCAAATAAATGGAAATTTTTTTTTTTTTTTCCTTTCATTACTGAATGGAATATGCTGCATTCATTGCAGCTGAACACCACAGAGAGGCTTCTATTCGTCATTTAATTTTTCACAGTTATAGGATTGTATGCAAAAATGAAGGAGAAAATGAGAATCATCAATCTTGGTTTATTCAAGGAAAGTAAATGTTGCATTTTATTTATCTTAGCCAATTCTAGGCACAATTGATGTATTTTGTTTACATTTGGTAGTGTGGTCATATAAACTTAAAAAAAAATGTTACTTGCAGAGTGTTGGTAAATTAAAATATGCAAATTCCTACAAGCTTTTCCTCCCCATTGTCATCTCTTCAGTCCATTTTGTTTCAGAACGGAGTGAGAACAAGCAAATGCCCATAGTGCTGTCAGTTCAGGGGCAGTGCATGAGTGGGGAGTGAGAATCTTTGGAAGCTGTAATTGCCACAGCTACTGACTGGCTGTGAAACATCATTGTCTCCATTTTTTCACTTATAAAATGTAAAATATATCTAAGAACAAGCCAAGAACTATATTCTTTTTTTACTGCTGGGGGGATTTGTGCTTCTCAATTGGAAAGAGTTAGTGCTTTAATAAGTTCAAGTTTAATCTAAGGCTTTTAAGTGTCTGATGGAAATCATGTCCAAATTCAAGGAGCCCCAAGACTGCAATAAACTCAGTCATTAGAAATATTTATCATTGAATTAGGGCACTGAAGAGAATTAGTCTCAACTGTGTCAATTTCAGAACACAGTATTTGAATTGCATTACATATTTTGGCACTGTCATGAAATGCTTCCAAAGATCTTACAGATATGGAACTCTTGAGATACATATCTATATATTTAATCTTGAATTCAGTTTAACATTGAAAATTGTTTTAAGAATTTCATACAAAGTTCTGCATGCGTTATCTGGGAAAATAATACAGAAAAGACTGTGTTGATAGACACATAGAGTAATAAGGAAAGGATGAAAGCTGAAGTGAACATAGAGGAAAATCGAACGTCTTGGGCAGTGAGAACAGAAATAGCTAGTAAGGAGAGTTTAGTAACTTCAAAAAGATAACAGCTGCCATAAATGGCATGGTAGATGCTGCTACTTCTTCTCCCTCTTCATAATAGAAATTCAGTTGCATTTTGATTTTGGCACTGCTAAAGCCAGACTTGATGAGCTTGCAACCAATCAGAAATACTGAGAAACAAAATAAACTAAAATATGTCATGCACTTCTAAATGCAAAAGTATTAATACCAGTCCTCTCTGTCTGGAATTCTGCCCTACAGAACTGAACTGTAACAAGTTTTTAACATAGTGTTTTTAGCCCCAAGCATTTCTCAGCAACCCCTTCATTTAACACTGTTTCTCCGCCACAATGTTGTCATAACAATATTTGATTTAATGATATTATTCCACTGCATCTATAAATGATTGTGCTCCATAGTAATCTAGATTTCTTGTTTGGAATGGTCTGAAATTACAAAAATTCATCTTAGGTCGTTACATAAGCTTGTTTTGAAAGTGAAAAGAAATAAGAAGCAGATAGGTTGGCCGGTATAAAACAGATCAGTTAAAACAATTGTGATAGTGAGTATGTAAAGCTTCTGAAGTCATGCAATGATTACAACAAGAAGAAAAATGGGAGGAAATGTTTGTAGCTGAAGTCAACAAAATATGTTTTAAGTAACGTTCGTGGAATGTGATTGTCAGCTTTCATGGTGTTTATCTTAAGGTCACTGAGCAGAGGCAGAGGAGGACTGACTGGGAAGAGCTTATGTCATCATGGCTATCAACCTAGTATATCCCAGGGGGATCTGGAAATCCATCAGAAGACTAACATACTTCCAATGAAACTCTCCTATGGTGCTCTACCTGGATTTTGGATGCATTTACTCAGATAAATCCTCACCTGGTAAATTTAATTTTCTGAGTCACAGCTCCAGAGCACATTTACTATTTAATGGCCTTGAGGACAGAAATGTCAAAGGTATCAGCAACAGCTTTTTCCTTTTCTTTTTTTCTTTTTCTTTCTTTTTCTTTTTCTTTTTCTTTTTCTTTTTCTTTTTCTTTTTCTTTTTCTTTTTCTTTTTCTTTTTCTTTTTCTTTTTCTTTTTCTTTTTCTTTTTCTTTTTCTTTTTCTTTTTCTTTTTCTTTTTCTTTTTCTTTTTCTTTTTCTTAAGAGAACTCAAAATCTGGATCACTTCAGGACTCCTCTTTACTACAGTAAGACAACATGATCTTCCAAGATTCAGTATTCCCAGACTTCAAATACATGTAGAAGTTTAAAAGGCAAGCAGAGCCAACCATCTTGAAGTCTGCAATAAAGATAATTTTGTTTAGATTCTGCCAAAATGTAACATTTAAATTGTGGGATTTCTTTTTATTGTCTCTTCCAAACCTTCAGATTTACTGTTTTTTCTTTCCTCTCTTAGTTCCATCCCTCCCCGGTTTCTATCCTAAAGAAAATCATGACTGTGAAAAGCTGCATCCATCCTTTTGCATCAAGGGAAGAGTGGAATTGTCATGAAAGGTGCAGTAAACAGTTTGCAGAAATGGATTAGAAGAATCTGGGATCCTTGGAAATGGGATCTTAGCTGTGAAGAATGAAACAATTGAAGGAGAAGGAGGCCTGGCAATGGCCTGTGAGTTTAAATAGCATCTTTCTCTGAAGTACCATACATTTTCCTCGTGCTCTGCTCTGCAGTGGATAAAATGTAGCCACCGTGATCTTTACATCAGGCTTACATCTGGAGAACATCAGGAGTCTTGCCAGTAACTCTGGATGTTACTGTTTAAATTAGTGAAGATCTGCAACATATTTGTTAAATTTCTATTTGTTCCTGAGTTATTTTTGAGGGATCCAAACCAGGAGGGCGTTTTGAGTAGTACTCAGTGTTCATAGTGGTCTGTGGGAAAGGAATTAGTTTCCTCTTTTATAATGTGAGTTAGCTGAACTTATTTCATGTTCATTCTGTATACTGTACTGGCAGAAAAAAATATAGCAACACTTGGTGCTGTGTTTCAGAGGGCCTATATCATTGTCTGTTTCTGAATGTCTTTTGAGCATCTCATATCTGATAATGCATCCTGCTTTTGCAAATGAGCCTGTCTCTACAGTGGACCTCATAGTGATGCACACTGAAATCCTGTCTCCTGCTGTTCCTGCTTAGGGGACATTCCCATGTTAGAATTTTGTTGTATGATGCTGTCTTGAGAAGCAGACAGCTATGTCTCCTCTGCTGGTAGTAGGCCCTCATCACATTTCCAGGACTCTGACTGTACTCAGAAGGAGCATCCAGCCTGTTCTCAAACTTTCTTAAGGTTGTGCTGAAGAAACACCACCTTGGAAAAGCTGCTTGGCTCTTTGTTCCATTGGTGTGAAATAAATGTAATTGTCTCATTCATCTTTGTGTGTGCAAAGACCATGGGAACACTTTCAACTCAGTCTTGTTCAGATACCGCACACAAAACCAGGGGAAATAACAATATTTGGGTCTTTCAAGAAATTCCAGAGTGACCAGAGATTTCTTTGGCAGACGTTCCCATTTTGTTTTTCCAGGCTGAGAAGCATGGAAGTGCCCTTTCCACCTCTTTTGACCTCCCTATCACTGCCAAATTCAAGGCTGATGACACTAGGACTCACAAAGCAAAAAATTGGTAGTGAGTGGAAAAACACTTCCAGCTGACCCAAAGGGGAACTGTGGCCTCTACCTGCTAGTGTCTTCCTCCATGTTTTTTACCTTCTTTCTTCAGGTTATGTGAGTCACTGCATTCTTCTGCCATTTACTTATCTTCTGTTTTCTCTGTGTGTGCAGCAAATCTCTGATGCTCGTGGGAATGTTCCAAGTTCAATAAAATTTTATTTTCTGAAGGTTATAAGATTCCTCGAACTCCAGACAAGATCTGGAGCCAGAGGGGGATCGGTTTGCATAAAATCAAAGCTCTGCCACGGGCAAGTGACACATATAGCCCATTAATTAAGTTTTCAACCTGAAAGTGTTATTTTCTATGTGGGAAAAAGACAGCTTAGCTGTCTGTAAACTGTTGTTGAAATTTTAGCTGGAATTATGCACGCACAGTCCTGGCTGGTGTAAGTAGAAAGGCTTTGCAGAGACATTCATTGTCCTGACCCACAGACAGAGTTCAAACAAACACTGATGGGAAAATTAAATTAGGAGTACAGGATATTGTCCTTCATTCCCTGCATTCAAGCTACTCAGATGGCAAAGTCTGAAATTTATATGGCATTTTAATTGGTCATGAACAAGGTTTGATCTGAACAGATTTCATACATGAATATTTAACATTCATACAACTTGCCAGAAGGACAACTCCGAATGTTGAAACTTTGCATTTATTTGCAAAACAAGGAAAGAAACAGGGGTGAATGATGAAACCTTAAGCAGTGTTTAACATGCTTCATGTGCTACCCTGTATGGTGCTATGGGAAGCATATGACTGCTTTTCTCATCATTAATTATTGTATCTGTGTCTTCCTGCACACATAAAGTTAAACTAGGTATGGCAAAAGGATACAGCACTATGAGCAAAATTTTTAGCCTATGAAGTTGAGCTGAAAAGTAGGGGAGAAAAAGTCATTCTGGGAAACTGACGCTGGAAATAAAATTAAAAATGAAAGCTAATCAAAGCATTTATTTTAACACAACTATCAATATTTTATTCAGTATTTGGTTTCAATTTACTGTACTCAAAAGCCATTCAAAACTGCAATTTCTTGCTAGTTCTCTATTATTTACAGCAAATAATTTTATTCAGTCTCAAAAATAATCCATAAAGGTATCACTAAAATGTTATCATTTTCCTTCACCAGACTTCTGTTAACACCTACCCTTCTTCAAAAATAACCAGATGTAAATACAGTGTCCATTACCAGCCCCAATCCCCAGCTCAGCCCATTACACCATTACATTTCTCCAAATCTGAGTTGAAAGTAATTAAACCTTATGTCAGTCTTCATCTCAGTTCTATAAAGACTTGTGTTGAAGGTTGAAGATGGAGCAACTACTGAAAATATGAAGCAAATTCCAATATAAAACCTTGTCCAGAGTTTTACATATACTGTAGTTTCTGTCAAATACTACATGCCTGTTGTTTTCCACTAAGAAGATCAAGAGTGAAATAGGTATTACTGGTCTCACAGACCACAGCAACAGAACAAACCTCTCAGGCATAGTTTACCCAAAATGTAGCAGCATCAAGCATTGCTCTGCTCTCAGTAAAAACCTTATTGGCTCATGTAGAAAGCACAGTCCCTTCCTCACAGTAGCTTTCATCATGCAGTGCTGAACTAAGACTGCAATAATAAGCTGATCTCTGCAGCTTCTGCTTCCCTGAATTGCAATTTTAACACTGAGTATAAATTTCTTCAAAGCTCCAGAAAGGCTAAGGATTCCCCTTGGTAGAACTACTCCTTGCTGTAGGCCTTCATTCTCTGCAAGAAACTACTCTGATATTTCATCTGTGACTTTTGCTGCACAGATCTCTAGCTCCAAATTCAGCTCTTCTTCCTTAGCCTCTTAAGGAACAGATGTACATAATACCAAGACCTTGATCATCTTTTACCAGATCTGTGATCCTAAACCACTCTACCAATTGTCTCATCCTTAGTTCATTTCTTCTTTTCTGTTAGAGGATGAATTATACATTCTTTGTTGTGAGGAGAGCCAGTCCAGAAATTGGAACCTGACACATGGCAGGATCCAGCAACAAAGGCAACCCTCCAACCTCTGCTATCCAAACGGAAACCAAATATCCACAGTGGGACCTTCACTTGCAGGTAACCTTACTCAGCCAATCCTAAGTCAGCACTATGAAAATGTTGTTAACATCTACAAACATCAACACTCACTTCACTTATTCCCTATAAGACTGGTAGGATCCAGCACTCAAAATAGCTCTCCTTCTCTTTCACAGAAAAAGAGGATGCTGCCATTAGGATAGCCTTCTGGACAGAATAGTGTATGTCATGAACTTCAGTCTTAATGCTTTGTCAAGCAGCCTCCTGGCATAAGCCCTAATTGTCTTTTCAAATTCTACAGGACCTACAGCAAATTCAAGTCTGTGTCTTCTGCTACCCTGAACTCTGTCTGCATAAGTGCCAGATACTTCATCTATAGTACTATCACACCTTAATCACTGACAGTTCATTGCAGGAAAATCACCTTTAACTGAAAGGGAAAAGGCTGGCAGGATTTAGCAATAAATGTTTGTTTACAACTTGTGGTTTATTAAAGCCTGACTCCTCACCCAACCGTAATCAATGATATCTTAAAGTCTGCCCATCCTTTGTTCAGTGCTTTAGTATAGAGACTGTACTCTTCCTTTCCAGACTCACCCTGGTGGACTGGATTCATTAATAATCTCTTTTCTCTCCTCTCCTTTTTTGTCCCCTTTCTTTCACTACAGAATTACCAGCTCCCATACCAGAGCCAGTCATCCTTCCAGACATGAGCCCTGATTCCACCTCTACAGGAGCACACATTAAGTGCAAATTCCCCTTTTGTAGTTAGGATTAGGATTCCTCAGGGGCGAGTATGACAGTGACCTGCATTGCAGTCAGCACTACATTCTCTAGGGTGCATCATCAGATCCCCTATATAAAAGCCTCTGAAATAAGGACTGTAGGGCTGCTGTGATAAAGTGGGATAAGGAATTCTACAGACTACTTTCCTAATGTATTCTCACGCATTCAACCTACCAAACTATACCTTTATATTACCTTTAACAGTAATGCTGCTGCCACCACTTCCCATTGCAACTAGCCAGAAAGCATAAATCCTTGGCATCACCAGTTCTTTTGCTAGACCCACCACATTTATAAGATCATACAGTAAATTTATGTGTGGATCTCACCCTTTTCTGAATCCTAATCCTAGTTGTAGACACACATCACACCTGCACCTCCCTCCCCCACCCATGAGCATTTACCTTAATCCCATAACTGCAACCTTTAACTGTAACCAGTCACTTCTCTCTACCACAACCATACTCATCCGACGACTAATCTGTTTACTGCTAGAAGGACTAACTCTGAGCTTAGAATTACAGGATAGCAAAATTCCAATATAAAAGAAATTATCATACAATAATGTTTCTTCCTTTCCATCACTGCTTGAAAACACACATAGTTTAAAAAGTATTCCATGTCAGTTTCAACTGTATTTTGTTTTGAGCAATGGATTTCAGTTTTAGTGTAGCTTGTCAGTGCTTTAGCAATCCCTGAACTATCAGACAACTGTTGGTTTGTTTAAAGAAGAAAGTTTTTTCAATATAAGGAAAACTGCTTTTTCAGATCTAAGCTGTATAGGGATGGGATTTTTATCTTTATCTTTCCTCTACATTTGTATATGCTAGAAAGTACTTTAATTTATCATAGAAGCATCAGATAGATTAATAAAACTGTATTCTCTCTTTTCCTTGGTAGAACTCTGCTAAGAGCACTCAATCCTCTAATCTGGTGCCTACTAAAAACTTGTCATTCATACTAATTTTAATAAGCATTGAAAAAATTCCAACACAGTACCCTATAAAACTAACAGCATGACAAAATCATGTCTCAGAATTAACAATAAACAATTCTTCCTATAGATGCATTTATTCGAGACCAAATTACTAGAAAAAATATACTCCACAGGTTTTCCTAATCATATTTCTTTTTTGGTAACGTAGAATTCGTTCCCCAAGGGCAATGTTTTGTTCCCATTCAAGTAATAGATAAAAATTCTCTTGAGTTCCATGGGAACAAGAGTATTCTAAAAATAAAATTGTTCTTCTGATAACCTCTAGTGGATTTTCTTTTCTCAGAAAACAAACACAACAGAGATGACATTTTCATCAGTTCCATTTCTGTCCTTGGGGTATAATTATATTCAGTGCAAACTCAGCTTGGGGATATGTGAAGGGACTTTATGTCTTATCATTTAACCTCTGGATAACCCTAAGGCCAAACTGTCCCTTATTGGTGCTAATTTACAGCCACTTATGGGTAGCAGCATAGCTCAAAAACTTTCCTGCAAGTAGGAAAAAACAGCTGATAGTCTTATATGATGTCTTGGTAGGGCAAATCTTTCTTGGAGTCTTAAGTTTCTCATCAGCCCGGCTATGCTGCCATGACTACCAGAGAAAAGGCAGAGATTCCACTCATAATCACTGTGAATCCTTCCTGAGGATGGCAAGTAACAGAGCTGCCACAAAAAAGAAAACTGTGGAACAAAGTACTAATACTGTATCGTAGCCACTCATCAACATTTAAAAAAGTAAGATTATCACACAGCAAGAGACCACCAAGGACACTGTGCTTGAGACTCTAGCCATAAATTCTCTGGCTGGATACATAGTCCTACAGCAGACTTTGTGAGCAAGCCTTCCAGGAGAGAGGGCAACATTACAACTTTTCAAATCTTACTTTATGTAAAACAATGAGCAATTTGTTTGTGATGAATGCTCCCTGTGTGCTGCCACATTCTGCCTCATCTGCAGTTTCCTCCTGCAGTTAAACAAGGCACTGCAGGATGTTTCCTTATGTCTTTTGGGGACTTCTTTGTCATTCTACATGAATGTATAGTATCATTGTTACCTTCCTGCTTTGAGGCTTTTAGTTGGGTGACCATGCTGGGCTCAGCAAACATCATTAGAATTGGTGCACCACTGTTCATTTAGTTACTGAAGTGGAGTGAGGGAAGGACCACACAAAGACAATCCACGCCTATGGAAAAAGCAGTGTCAGCCTTTCCTGGAAGACAGTTGCAACTATCTCTGCTCAAATAAATATTGTCCATCAGGTTGCCTGCTGCCTGCTGGAACAGAAGCTGCCTACACCAGCACAGAGAGAAGGGGAAGACTTAAAGATGTAGCTCAATTAAGTCAGAATAACCTGCGCACTGATAGCAATTTGCAAGATGAAAGTACCTATAGACCACATGAGAATCATGTCAGTAACTGACACTCCCCCAGGCAAAGGCAAGACAGAATAAAAGAAAGTGAGCAAATTGGTATATCTTAATATTTTTCCCTGTTCAGTGATTTTACACAAGAAAGGGGTGTTTGCTTGTCTAGGCACTTCAATGCTTTGTTGTTCTGTTTTACTTAAAGTAGACTGTGTTTCATAGTAAAACTTTTAAATGAAAGTAGTGTGAGAAAAGGCCATAGGGAATGCTGATGATGATTCTTAGGAAAGCTGTCATAGGCATGTGTCCTAAGGTGTGATAAGGCAAGTTTTGTGTTAAGATCTGAGGATGCCTAAAGAAAAACAGATGATAAAACTATGAGCAACTCCAGTCAAAATGGAATCTCTCCTGCAGTGAAGGAGAATGCCATGCTCTCTTGGTAATCAAACTCCATTCTGGAGTCTCATTATCATCCAGACGGAGAAGTAGATAGAGAGTATCCAGAGACTCTCCAAGGATCTTTTCTCATTCAGACTGCAAAAGTGACAACATCCAAACCTTTGCCTACCATTTCATTCAGCCTCGTGTCTGTGAAACACAAACTCAGTTACTATTTTATCCATGATTAAATTCTGAGTATTGTGTTTAACTTGTTATCCTCAGCTTAAGTGAGACTGAATCTCCTGGATCGTAAACATTGAGTTGTTTGTGGGTATCCATCTTCAAAGATGTGAAAGTACCTGTGTTATTCTATCAACAGAGTTCCAATTTTATGTTTATTTGTTTTATGAGCAAATAGATATTTTTTTAACTCCTAGGGTAAACTCTTATATCCAATTTTCAAACACCCCATAAATTTGCAGCTATTATTCAGACAGTTCCAATTCCCATTTAAATGAAAATCCATGATTTTTCCATAAAAAAGAAGCTAAGAAAGAATAAAAAATATTACCAATTGGAAACATTTTCTTGACCATACGACAATGGTGTCATGCTTGTGTCAAACTGCTGGATTTACTTGAAGCAACAAGGTCTGAAGAGGGAACTAAGCTTTTAGACACTCAAGAAAGCTGAATAAGTGTTTAATTTTAATAGTGACAAGATTTTAATTTGTATAGATATTACATATTTGATTTAAGATTGTTAAAATAGCTCACAAAACTTTTCAAGCATTGCTGGTACCCGTACCCAGGCGCATATACTGCTAGAGCAATGCGTGCTCCTCGCCAGTAGATAGCAGCACTGTTCTAACCATTGACTAAACTGCAGAAATTGCTCCTATTTTTTCTCCTCTGCTCTCCTTGCTTGACTACTGTGGGTCTGCACTCTTTCTGGTAATAGGGCCTTTGCCCTTCTGTCCTTGTTGTCATGCTTGGCTCCTCAAAAGCTCCCTTACACTTAGGGAACAGCTGGCCTTTGTTGTCCTCTGATACTCACTAACTCAGTGCAAACCAAGAGTTATGAATCTGCAGAAAAAAACAATGCACAAAAGTATTTGTTTTCCTTTTTATGTAGCCTGGGCAGTACTATCTTGCATGAATCCTGTTTGTTTAAGTTTGTTTAAGTAGTTTAAGTTTGTTTAAGTTTGGGAACTTTTTTAGAGGAGTGGAGTTACAAAACCTTTTCCAAGTCAGGCTACTTAAATGGAACGATTGTCTTCAAATTATTCTTGCTTTCTGAAAAAGTCTATTCCCACTTTTTCATGCCTAGAAATTCAACATTGTAGTCAACACCTAGCCAAATCAACACCTAGTTATGGATAAGACAGCTTTTCTGGATTAGAAGTTTTAATACCACTGCTTTAGTAGCTAGCTGTATGTAAGAACGTGAAAGAGAAGTGTATAAAATGAGAAACTCCTGCTGGTAATTTGTTTGCTAAGAAGTATGAGATTTTAACTTCTGTCCTCCAATCTACATCACTGTACCTCCACACATTGTTTGCTAGCTTTCCTCTTCTTCAGCCTATGTGCCTTTTTCATAAGCAGGGAAGAACAAAAATAATTCATGGCAGGTGAGGCTTTCAGGCAGTGGAAGTTAGACCAAAGACAAATATTTTTGGAAACCTTACCAAATTGCTTGTGTACATACATGCCAGCTATTTTTCTTCTTAAAAGTACCAGAGAATAAATTAGGGTCAATATAGAGTCTAAAATTATGACTATTTACTGCAGAATATGTAGTTTAGCATATGTAGTCACCTTGTGTACAAATAAACAAGCTTTCACAGAAGTACAGAATTACAGGGGTTGGAAGGAACCTGAGGAAATCATTGAGTCAAAGCCCCTGCTAAAGAAGGTATCCTACAATAAGTCGCACAGGTAGGCATTCAGACAGACTTTGAATATTTTCATAGAAGGAGACTCCACAACCTCTCTGGGCAACCTGTTTCAGTGCTCTGTCACCCTCATCATAAAGTTCTTCTGCACATTAGTACAGAACTTCCTATGTTCAACTTTTAGGCCATTGCTCCTTGTCCTATCACTATACACCACAGGCAAGAGCCTGGAAGAGTGGATGGTGAGGTGGATTGAGAAGTGGCTGACTGGCAGAACTCTAAGGGTTGTCATCAGTGGCTCAGAGTCTGGTTGGAGACCTGTAACTAGTGGTGTTTCCCAGGAGCCAGTGCTGGGTCCAGTCTTGTTCAACTTCTTCATCAGTGACCTGGATGAAGGGACAGAGTCCACCCTCAGCAAGTCTGCTGATTATACAAAGCTGGGAGGAGTGGCAGATACACAGAAGGCTGTGCTGCCATTCAGCAAGACCTGGACAGACTGGAGAGCAGACTGGGCGTGGAGGAACCTGATGAGGTTCAACAAGAACTTCCCATAGAGGTGGTCGGGTATCCATCTCTGGAGATATTCAAAACCTGCCTGAATAACTTCCTTTGTGACCTGCTGTAGGAAACCTACTTTCCAACAGGGAAGTTGGACTGGATGGTCTCTAGAGGTCCATTCTAATCCCTACAGTTCTGTGATTCTGTGACTGACAAACTTTGGTTTCTCTGATTGGTCTTTCAGGCTGTTACCAATGATGGCTAATTGTCAGAGCCCTGTGCATCACTAAAGCACTCTAGTAGAGTTGCCTCAGCATTACAACACTAAATACCTTGAAGACTTTTTTTTTCTCAGATGACCCATCTCTCCTCCTCACATTTTGAGCTATGTCAAATGTAAGCCTGCTGTGCTTTCTGTAGCCTCTTAAAATTAACCCTAAGAAAAGAAGATAGATGGTACACTGCAAGTTATGCATCTTCTCAGACCCACTTAGTTCAGCGATCTCTCTTCAGAGAAATAATGAAGAGCTGGGAAGAGCTATAAATGGCTTCAGAGAAGTCAATGAAACTGTCAGAAGCTAATACACATTCTTAGGTCTGTTTGGCTTTTGTGAAGATAAAGCCATACTTATTCAGCAATTTCCAAAGCACTGATTAGTCTGCAATGCTAGCAGTTCCTCTTGCTCTGGCAAAATAACAGTATCTTTTATTTTGAAGATCTGTTTTCCCCGTAGACAAAGAATATGTCCTGATAAGAATATTTACTGACAGTATTTATTGCATTTGGTCTTACCAGAGACACTATGGTTGGGCAGATGTTTCTTTCCTTGGCTTCATGTAAATATTGCCTACACAGAGAGATGGAAGATAGGTTCTTAAACCCATAAGGGACGACACTGCATTTTTTTTAATTACACACCTCCCTGCTCAGCAATGGAATCTAGCTGAGAGGAGTGTCTAGAAATTATATAGCCTACCCATAGCTATGTTGTCTCAAGCAAATTCTGGGGCATATTGTAATGCTTATCTGATATTCCTCAGGATTTCTGAATTCTTTTGTTTGTGAGTAATCTCTTTCATGACAGGCATGCATAATACAAGAGTCCTTTTTCTCCGGAAAGGAAGAAAAGAATGCTGCAAATTAAATATTAGGCAAGTAATTGCCCATCTTCAATGAGTAAGGACAGTTACTCAGCAAGTATTCTCCCCTTTATTCTTTTTGTAGGAATGTCTCTGCTCTTCCTTGAGGCCATCAGGCACAGCACAATTTAGAAGTCTATGATATTTCTTGGAAACAGCATTCTTGTATGGAAAAGCAAATTTCTTGTATTACACTTTTTCTGTCTAAATGCTTTACTGACTTGCTCAAAGACCTCATGAAACTAATCTTTCCATGGACTGTTTGATCAAACCTGAAAGAACACTTTTAGCTTGAAGGAGTAAATGCTAATAGCAACTTATTTTATTCAGTGCTGTGTACTTTTTATAACATATAACAAAACAAACCAAATGAAAAAATCAACTCGTATTGTCAAAGCAGTCCCATGTGTTTACCCCAACTGCCAAGCTACAATCTGTGTTCCTGAGGTGATCATCTTTTCATTTTGCTCTTTAATATTAATAGAATATTTATTCCTTTATCCTCTCTAAACTCTGCTCCATCAGGCAGTCCTTTCCACTGAAGGAAATTACAGGCTGCAGGGAAATCTGGAGAAATATCTGTGTTGTAATACTAGTTGTATATCATCCAGGATCCCACCGGAGATGACATTATTGCTTTTCAATGGCGAGAGCTGGTCACATGGGAAGTGATGTTTTTATTATAATCAGCTGCAGAGAACTGGTGAGGGTGAGCTCATCTGCAGCTGAGTGTGTCTGAACTTTTGTACCTTTCAGTACCTTTCTCTGAGCAGTGGAAACCCTCTCCAACTGGGATGTGTAAGTGGGTTTGGTTTCCTGTAAATACTGAGATCTAAGAAAATGGCCACAGGAAATGAACTTTTCAGTAGGAAAGAAAATTGAACTGAATTACCACGATGATCATTGAAGCAAAGTACTCTCATCCAGGTTAGGTAGAAAAGGATATTATATTGTAAATATCTGATTTGATCTTAGTTTTCCATCCACAGAATTATTCAGAAGACCTTTTCAATCTCTGCTTTATTACACAAGGCAGATCCTACTTACACTGTGTACCACAACTATACTGGAAGTCTCCTGAGAGTTGCTTTGCACTCTGAACACCAATCTGAAACTTCAAGAATTGGTCTTTAGTCAGAGCCTCAATAAACATATCACATCTGTTTCCCTGGGACAATTTCCAGATGACATGCATTTCATTGACTTTCTGTGAGGAATAAATGGAAATCTAGTGGCACATCTGGTGCTGCCTTCAAATCAATTTACAAAAGTTAAGTAGATTTGAATTGGCATTCGCTCACATATGAACCTGCAGTGCAGGTTTCTGAACTGGTTTTTGTGTGCTTCACCCTGCTGATTTGACTATTAGCAATAGCATTTAACTTAATGCAGATTTTGTTAGGAAAAAAAAAGAAGAAAAAAAGACATTTTGCACACGGCTGAGCTTTAAGGCAGTTAATGAAATTAAAGCAAAGAACTCTCAGCACAGCAGGGAACCCGGATAACAGGAACAGTTGTTTAGTCAGCACATATCTGTTCCCACAGGAGCCAATGTTAATTATCAGGGCCAGGTTGCATCCAGAGGGATAGAGAGATGACAGTACAAGAGTTTTTCTCTGCCCAGCAGCTCTAGTCAAATATATTTACATGTTCTAGAGAAACAATGTTTTTGAAATGGATGTCTTCCCTGTGAAGTTTGGGAAGTCCAGGTAGTGGAGCCGTGTATTTTCCCTACCAAGTTCTCACAAAAATTCATGGTGTAAAAAAATACAACTTATATTAACCAGCTTATTCAATACCATCCATATTGGTCAATCCTGAGTAATTTTGTTAAAGATGTATCAAAAAAGCAAGTTTAGAGAGGGAAGAAGAAAAGCTAGATCCAAGTCTGGAAATTGTCTCTGCAAAAGAGACACTTTTTTTTCTTTTTTCTTTTCTCTCTCCCTCTCTCTTTTTTTAATGCTTTAAGTTAAAGCTATGTAACATTCCACAGTCATCAAAGGATGTTCTCTTATCATAAAATAGTCTTTGGGTTAATAGCATACTTCTAGATATCTCTCTATTCTCATTGCTAAAACAGACTGTAAAAGGTGAGAGAGACCAGTTTTAGTCTAGAGCACTTTTATGAGGCCAAAGCATTATTTTGTGCTTAAGGCATTGGGCCAGACATTTGAACATCTGGTTCAGTTCCTGCCTTTTCCATAAACTTCCTGTGTGACAAAATATATTTGAACTTCAATTCCCTGTTGATCAGGCAGGGATCACTTTGTTTCTGTGTTTTACAGGGGTGGTCAGTTCCTGGAGTCTGTTTGAGTACCTGCATGGGCTAGTTCAGTGAAAATGTAACTTCAAGCAGTGGGCAAGAGTTGACTCCTTGATAATTCTGAGTATCCAGCCCTAACTCAATCACTGTTTTTCTGTAGCTTGACAATATTGTGATATATAATATTACAATAATACCACTTTCTTATTTCCAATGGTAGTAATGTGAATGTTTGTAACATTTCCTAGTGCTTAAAAAAAAAGAGTGCTGTAAAACTTTAAATGGTTTTGATCATGAGAATTCCATGTACTTTTTCATAAGGTAGTTTTTCCACAGTCACTTTTGCTGCATCTGCTCCCAGAGCTTCTTCCCTATTGTTTTCAGTATAGAAAAGTTCATTCAGTCTTCACACATTATTATCTCCCATCTTTCAGATGTACTAACCCAGCTGCAATAGCATGAAAGACAAGGAATGAGTAAATGATGGCTGCAGCCTGATCTTGGCCAGAAAGCAGTTAAGATTTTATCTCTACAGCACCTTTTTTGTCCATGGAAGGGCACTGACCCACTGCTTGTGCCTGACAGGAATGCTGGCTGCTAGCCAGCAGTGGAGAAAAAGTCAAGTTGTGAAACAGAAGATATATTTGAGTCAACTCCTGACTTAGGCGGAGCAGACATGAGGAACTAAACTCAACTTACTATCCACCCTGGGTTACCTCTTTCCTTCCAAAGATTTTATTGTTTCTCTGGCTTCAGCAAGATTGCAATCTCAGCCTGCAAAGCGCTGGGAAGGTCAATCCTATCTAAAAGTGATCTGTGAACTGATAAGTTTCCATGAAGTCTGCTATTCCGCTTTGTTTGGAGCAAATGCTGCAGTCGTCTCCTTTATGCTGACTATTTCAGTCAAGGGTTCATTGAGAAGAACATTTTACATTGCTACACAGCACTGTTACTTTCCCACATTCATATATGCTAATTATCTGGTCCTGATCCTACAGTCCTGGGAATGTTTCCTTCTAAATATTCACGGAAGAACAGGAAACAACATTCTCAAAATTACAGGTTCTGATGTTGTGACCAACAACCATTTTCTAACACAATATTTCTTTAAATGACGTGCTGGTCCCATTACTGCCCCCTCCTAAGCGAAAGGACATATTTTTCTGTAATGCAGGTTTTTTTGTTGCTGTTGGGTTTTTTGTCTCAGAAATGCAGGGCTCAGCAATTGTGTGGAGAGCTGAATAAATGGTGTCAGAATCCTCCTTGAGCCAAAACAAAAGGAAAGCAATCCATCAGGCTTTTGAGGAAAGATTCAGCTTCTCATTCCAAGGTTTTTACTCACAGCAATGCACGTTCCCCAAGGCAGCCTGTTCCTGATAAACACAGAGCACATCCTGCTTTCTCCCAAACAAATATTTTCTAGGAATTTAAAGGTGAATATTGATGAAATGACAGGCTAGATGTATTGAAAGAACTCATGACTTACAAATTTTCAGAAAGTTGTATCTGATTTCTTTGGAATTACATTACCTAATGTGGAAACACTTTGTAATATGCAAACAAGTCTGTGTTTTGCAGCCTGTATCAGAAAGTGATGACCTCTTTGCCTTGCTTACAGCCCTAGGCTATTTTAGCTGTAGCAATACTGCTACATGTTAATGCTGTTATGGTCTTTCTTAGGCAAAAAAGAGGACAAAGGACCAGTTTGTGAAATTAAATGTATTACCAGCAACTTCAGGAGAGTTTTCATCATTAACATGAAGTCACAGTTGTAAAGTGCTGTGAAGTGAGTCATTCTTTGTGTCCACTATCAAGTTCGGTGCAAAAAAAAGGTGAGTTTCATTGATTGCTTTCAGAGCAGTTATCCATGTAGCTATTTAGGTTTGAAAGGTTTGAAAGACTGGAGATTACATAGATGTGTAAAAAATGTAAAAGGAAAAGCTCAGCAGTGTCTTGAAAGATGATAAAGAGTAGATCTAATAATAAAGTTTTAAATATTGTAAACAAGCAGGACTTTCGTAACTGAAACTCAGAGGAGAGAATTTGCTACATTTGCAACTGTAGGTCAAATTACCAGATGCTTCCTGATGATGTAGGAGGCACTCTGTGCCTGCTTGCAATTCCTCGCTTAGATAATGCATAGGAAACAAAATGATCTAAACTCCCAAAGCACTTGACCCTATGTGCAGTTGTCTAGGAACAAAATTATGTACAAAACAGATATTATCAGAATCTTGTGTATATCGTGATTCCATAGCAATGGAACTTGCTGAATAATTGTGGTCTTGACTCTTACTTATTATTAGAAATTACATGAAAGGGTATGAGAAGGATTTTGAATGTCCTGGGGGAAGTCTCTGTGGTGAGCATTTTGCAGACATCTAACAAAGGGGAGTCCTGTCCCTAAAGGAACGCAGGTTGCACAGTGGATACATGCACCAGAAAGTGTGAATCCCAATTTGCAATAGATAGGATTGAAAGAAATAAGAAAAAAAAGATACAAATAAATAAAAAAAAAATAAAGTGGATTTGCTTCTGCTTATAAAGTGGATTTCTTTCCAGTCTATCTGTCCAGGTGTTTCACAATTCTAGCCAATACCACTAGTGTACTGAATTATCCTTTTAATATTAGCTGAGAAAGATGAGCTCGTCATCATCTGGAGGTGAGGGAAAGTCAATCTGGAAAGGAAAAATGTTTGTTTATAAGCAATATGAATAACCATGTCACTTCAGAGCAATTCTCTAACTCTGCCTTCCAGCCATAGTCATCTCATAGTCCCAGGCTACCTCCCCTACCATAATAGATCCGAATAGACCCCTCTGCTCCTCACTTAATTGCCAGAATTTCTAGCATTTTCCATACAAGTGGAAATGCTGTCACTGCCTACAGCTGAATATGAGGAATTATGGAGAACATATGAAATTAATTTTTAATGTGTATGAGACTGAAGAGTGTCTTTTAACTGAGTTAATGCTTCCAATGTTTGGCGTTTTTTTTGGAGAAACCCTTGCTTTTAAAAATATGAATGAAACAACTGTGAGATGTCCTGTTCTCTTTCAGAACATTTTCAAACCTGAGTTCTTAGGAACATAAAACATAAATATTATAATTTTGACTAACCATGGTACCAATATTAATAACATAACTGAAATTTGATGGCATAGAATCATTGGTTCGCTTGAGTCAGAAGGGATCTTAAAGATCACTTGGTTCTAACCTCCTGCCATGGGCAAGGCTGCCACCCATCAGATCAGGCTGCACAGGGCCCCATCCCACCTGACTCTGAAAGCCTTCAGGGATGGGGTATCCACAGCTCTCTGGGCAGCTGTGCCACTCCCTCACCACCCTCTGAATAAAAGTTTTCCTGCTAGTATCTAACTGAAATCTTCCCTTTTTAAGTTTAAAACCATCCCACCTAGACAGACTGAAACATGCTACTATCAGATCATATAAAAATTGATCACTCTCTTTTTTATAAGCTCCCTTTAAGCAATGGAAGGGCACATCCCAGAATCTTGACAATAGGCGAGCCTATGCTCTGATGAAATTTTACCTGGGAAAAAAAGAGGTACTTTATACTTTTTTTTTCCACAAAACATTGTGCAAAATGCAAATTATGCATATGCTGTTTTGCAGTCCTAGATATGCCTTCACAGCCCTTCACATGGTTGCGAGGTCTGTCACATGGCCATGAAAGCTAAGCACTACACAATTCCTACAGGTAAGACAGAGTAATAATTTGGCACGTAATTGCCCAAGCAAACATTACTTTCAATTTAAGAATGGATCAGATTTTTTGTCCAATTTAAAAATAGCTCTAATGTGAAATTCAAATTGCGGCTGCCAATGCATCATTCTCTTGAAGACTCATTCACTACAAATGATGTTTTGTGATGCTAACAGAGACTCAGACCATTCCTTTCTCTGTTTCAATTTGACGTATGTTTTGTCAGTTATCTTTTGCATTGCCTGGCCTCAGTTTGGGAACTGCATACAGAAACTGCAGTGTCAGCATCCCACTAGGACACAAGCAGTCCCTGTGCAGGAGCTGTTCACAACCCTTGGGAGGGAAAGATGAAGTCAGCAGAAACCTTGATGTATGACATTTACAAAGGCATGTCTTAAGGTTACTTTGCCAATCTGCATTGAAGCTTTTCTGAGAATTAGTTTGTAGTGTACAGAAAGTGAACATGTGGATATGTCTCTGCCATATGCATATTCTTGTAACTGTGATTTTATGCATCCAAATCTGACTATCAGGCTCTGAACTGGCATGACTCCACTAGATGAACATGTAAGTATCCATCCTGGTGTAATGGGGCTGGTGTGTTTTTGAAAGCCTCCTGACAAGAGAAGTGAATAGAGTTAAGAAAGTCAAGACAGGGAAACATTATCCTGGGAAGGTGACAAGCCAGTCATGTCTGATTTCATAGGCAGACCATGATCAGATATAGGCACGACATGATCAGGTATCTTGCTACAGGGTTTCTAAAGTCTTTCACGATTGTAGACACCATCTAGTCTGAGAGCTATATGAGCAGGAGTTCCACACAATGAAACAGAGAGAGTCAAAGGAGAGTCAGGAATTAAAGAATGAGTAGGGAATCCACTAGAGTTGGAGGGTTATCTAAACATTACCAAGTTTTTGGATGCCAATTGAGAGCTTTCCAAACTACTTGTGTTAAACTAGATTCCTCAGTCCTAAATGGCAGTGGCACTTTAAATGTCTTCTTCCCTTTGGGGCTTTTTCTTCTTCTTTGGGAGAAAGTGAGGAAAAAGGGGACTTGGTCTGCAAAAATGCCCAGAAATCCACAAAGTGCAATCTTCTGTTAAGGCGAACCATCATATCTTAAAAATCTACTCGCAAACTATTGGCAGTCCTTTTAAAATATAATTGGTCTTCTTGCTCCTATTATGTCTCTCAGTGGGCTGTTTCGGAGACTCCCCGCTCTGCTCTTTGGAAACCTTCATTTAGCTGTCATTGCGCCAGTATACTCTTTTGGGATGAAGAGCAAATTCCTCTTCCATATGTATTCCCTGATGTGTTCACAAGGAGCAATCACATCACTGCTTATCTAATTGCTCATTTGAGCAACCTCAGTCGTTTAGATACCATAGCAAGACAGGCTCTTCATGAGCATTGTATGCAGCATACTGACCAGCCTAATGTCCAGTTGCTGAATGTGTTCTGTGCACCTGATCCCAATCTAATTAATTTTTTACACAACGATAACTAGAACACAACATCCCAGGGGAAGTCATATTATTTCATGCAAATTGGAGTTAATAATTACTTAGATCTGAAAAAATCTTTCAGATGAATATCATCTTTGTCTTTTTTATGGCTTCATGTCAGTTACGTATCATAGTTGGGCCATCAACCTAACACTTAGGTCATTGTCACTGTACAACTCTGGTTGATGAAGTGCCAACTTAAATCAGAAAATCTTACCAGTCCTTGCATTTCCATCACATTTCTTTTACTCTTGACTTCAGAACTGATTGTTGTTTTTGTGTGATGTTCCTTTCCTTCTCTGTATACAATACTTTGCTACTGTACTGAAAATACCTCTGTGTCATCAACAGATTACATTAGTATTTCTGCCAAGACAGTTCATGAGAAAATTTTATAATAACTGAATTCCATAAAGCAGTCTTGGAAGATGTCTCCTTGAACACTCAGTGATAAACTCCTGTTCTCTGTCTCACTTACTCAGCTCTTTCCCAAAACCATCTTGCTGTTGACATGTTAATTTGTATTCACATATTCAAGTGATTATTACCCTAATTCATATCTTCTCAATTTTATTTAATGGACTGTATGAGAAAGCTTTATAGAAGTCACAATAGATTCACTGCATTTTCTTTCCCTAAAAACAGGTTGAGAGTTGTCAAAAAATGCCAGATGAATCTGTTACAGTCCATCTTCTGTAAACTCAAACTGCATTTTGTCCTATTTTTCATTACCTTTATGCCTTGCATTACTTTTTTTTCTATTACAGCATGTACTAAATCTTTGTATACTGTTGAAGTCTGCAAGTGTATCATCATCTTCCTTCTGTATTGTTGAGTACAGAAATAGTGTTTGCTGTACAAGACAGAAAAAAAAATACTGATTTTGTTTTGGGGTCATGGGCAGATAGTCATTAATTTCAGATGCACAGCAATCCTACCTTCTTTATTCTATGACTAAAGTCTTCCTTTTTTAGGTCTTTTTTTTTTTTTTTTTTTGCAGTTCATACTTAATTCCTGTTTTCCTACCTTCAAGCCAGAAAAATTATAATTGCTTTATTTCTTCTTCCATTTTAATAGGCTTTTAGTTTACTCCAAAAAATACTTCTTCAGGTATCTGCTCACCCATTTGAAGTCAGGGCCCTCTTCTAGAAGTGTTTGCCATTAACTGGGATTCAAGTTACAAGGAATTTCTGCATATCCTGCTAACAAGTTCAACAATTTTCTAACCATTCAGGGCTTGAAGGTCTTCAGTCTACCTTACTTCACCAAATGCCTCTTCTTTTTATAATTAATTTCATTTATATTGATCTGATCTAAATTAATGAACCCCCAAATCATTTTATGGTGCTCTTGTTCCTTAGACAGATGAAGCAAAGAACACACTCCTTACTCAGTAGCAACTTAAAGTAAATTATAAAGCTTTTTCCTTTCCCTGGGTAAATTAAAGACACTGACAACAACAAAATATGTATTTCTTCTGTTGAAACAGCACATTGTTTACAGTCCTTTCAGTTCACATGATGGGAACTCTCCTTATCAAGTCTCTGATTTATAGTGATGAAGAGGCTGGTTTAATACTAGCCAATGGTCTATTCTTCCCAACCAAAAAATAAAAAATAAAAAAAAATGAAGTGGTTGTCTCATATTTTCAAGACTGCACCTATTTCCAGCCATGAATATTGTATTTTTTAAGACTAGACATCTACCCTTGAATAATCTTGATGATTTCCAGTGCTGCAAATTGTACAAGGCACAATATTTTGAGAAGATATAACAGAATCTGACCTGAAAAGAAAGGCATTGAAAGACTACAGAGTTTATGAGGGAGGTGAATTTTTATTGTGTTATGAAGGGGTGTGCTGGTACTTGTGGGAAGATATTCATGTTGAAACAAAAATAGCGCATCAGGAAAAAATATACTGAAACTCAAATACTGTACAGTCCAGAAACATATCCCAAAGGGAATCTTGGAAGCACAAAAGCTTTAAAAATTTAAAACCAGATTTGATGAAGCAATAGAATTAGTCTTACGTTTTAAAGCTGGCTAGCAGAGATTTTTTCCATCTCTATCGTCCATGTGTTTGTGTTCCCTACCTCCTCCTTCCCTGACAGATGTTCTACTCCTCATTAAACAAGGGAATAATAGCACCCTTTACTGACTGATCCTCAGTTTTCATCCATAACTTAAACCCAGATTTCAAGTACTGCTGCACTGTTTAGTACCAACCTGATTAATTCTAACAAAAGTCTGTCCTTTATGTACTGTTCTTGCCTGTGCCCCAGCACAGGCAGGGAAGGGTGGTAGCTAGCTACTTTTTAGAGGTTCTGTGAAGGTGAGATACTTACTTTTAAAGGCACAGCTTGCAACTTGCAGGTAGAACACAAAACAAAATGTTTTTATTCGTTCTGTTCAACATCACACACTGATATGTGTGGCACTGACAGTAGGTGATTGATTTTAGTAGAACTAGTTCCCATACCTCTTATTTTTTTACAGTATCTGTGTACTTTGCTAGATTTACATGCATTCCACCTCTAACATTAGTCTGGAGTCATTCTTCATCCTCTAGGGTTAACTTATCCATCATTAGATGGACCCATGCAGATCTGTATGAAATGTTTGCTTTTAAAGCCAAGCTTTCTTACATCAGTTTTTGACATTTTATTCACTTGGACAAACTGATTAATAGTGTCAGCATCGTACATTTGCTTTGCAATTAATACTAAGCAGATGTTATACTGGCTTGTTGCCCCACACTGTGAGCATGAAGAGGTAAATCCTGAAAGACCTTGCTTTTGTTAGTAGGTCAGTAGCCAAAAGGTCAAACTATGTCCCTTGTTCTGTTTTATATATACATCTGATATTGATTAAACTTAGATATTTCAATTCAGATCTTCCAGGAGGGGCTTTATGTTAGAAATCTAGCATCAAAACCTGACTAGGCAAAACCTGTGCTGATTGTAAGGGCATTTTTTTTTCTGTGAGGGCTTCTGGGTTAAACCATTTGTGAGTTACTGCCATTATATCTCCTATTTTTTTCTCTTAGTAGTTGTGCAGACAGGGTCTGTAAGGAGAGATAACATCATCTCATCAAGTTGATGTAACAAAAGAATGTTTCAGGCACACTCTTATAATCTGAGATGGAAACCACAAATCTCAAGCTCCATTAATAGTGAGAAGGGAACAGTTCTTACAAGAAATCTGGGTAAGCAATTCTAGGGGAAAAAAAGAAGAGATCTTAGCAAGAGTAGAGGTTATAATCTGTACATACTCATTTTCTGATAATATGGGCTAAACTCCATAAATATACCTACTGAAGTAGAATTATATCTGTTTGACACTGGTAGAAGAGAATCAGGAACATTGATATAGGTTTTAGAAATAGGTCTGTGTTATGAAATTTGACTCAGATATGAAGTTCCCCTAAGTTCAGAAAATCTTCAGATCGAAGGCTATCAGACCCTGTTCTGGGACAGTGATCTTGAGTATACTATTCTACCAAACAGAAATTGAGTGATTATCTTCTTCCATTCTCAAAATCTAATAGAATTATTCCTTTTATTTAGTTTACTAATGTATTAAATCTCTATATAAGATGTGCAATTAATAATAGAATAATTTGTTAATTCCATTGTGAGGTGCTTTCTTTAAAAATAAATAAATAAACATTCTTCCTTGCTTCTAAGCAAAAAGAAATAAAATAGAAAAACTACACATTTATTCCACTTATTCTATTTAAGATAAGAATGTTCATAATGCCATTGAGTCTTACTGTCACCTATAACGCTCTGAGACCAGCTACCAAGTGAATCTCTTTTAACTCATTTTCACCCTTCAGATGAGATTTTATAAAATAACTTTGAATATTTAGGATAATTAAATACCACAAGTATGATGTTAACTTTTTTTATAGAAGAACACATTGAAATGTAAGCTACTGCTGCTAGAATGGCAAAATTATATCAACCAATCTCTTGGGCAGAAAAACTTCTTCCATGAGTATAACTGTTTCACTGCTTCTTGGTGATACAGTTATCTAACATTAATGAATGGATTCAATTCTGGACCCCTACAGCGTGATCTCTGCTTTTGGACATGCTGGTCACTAACACAGTATGTTTTTAGAAAATATCAAATTATTTCAGTGTTAAAATTATTTCTCTTAAAAAGAAAAACATAAAATGACAAAAGATATAAATGTAAGTAGGTCATCTGCTGTTTTAAGTATGTTTTCCTGTTAGTGACATGTACACTGTTTATATTTCTCTCCCTAAGCATTTCATTAAAATTAGCCTTTCAATGTCTTAACAACCAATATATTTTGAATTATTTAAACTACAGGGAGTGTATGCCCAAATGTAACAAGGCTTCTATTTATTGAACACCTTTTATATCTCCAGTGTACCTTTCCCTGTGTAAGCTGAGTGTCAGCTGTGGCATAAAATGATTTTTAACTTAATTCATCACTTTCCAGTTGGCTGGCTGTACCCTTCCCCTTGAATTCAAAATTGCAAGCAAGAAAGCTATTGAAAGGTCAAAGGATAGAGAGAAGAACAGAATGGCACTTGTTCCCTTTGCCACTTTAAGTTACTGACTTCCTCACTGTTTCCATGCATGCATTTGCATAATAGAGGTGATCATCTGGCCCTTATTATGGCAGACTGAATGTAAATCAGTTACTGAAACATAAAATATGTCCCAGGGAACTCTCTCCACACTGGCATACAAATGAAGGACCTGGTGCTGCCTAGAGAAACTGGAGGCAACAGAAGAAAAATATTAGTGTTGCTAATTGACACTCACTGTTACAACTTCTATGAGAGGGTATAGGATGATTACACAGTCTTCCGAGAAAAAAAGTGTTTCAGTAAATATCCCTTCTCCCATTGCTTTAAAGTTGTTTAAGTGACTGGCTTTGGGCACTGGACTTCATATTTCAGGAGAGAACCATCCTCATTTTTTATACCCTCTGGGACTGAATTTAAATGCAGGATGGGAAATTTCTGCTTATATTCAGATAGAACCATGTACTTAATGCTTTATTTTAGGCACTAAATCTTTTCATTAGGAAACAATCCTTCTGATCTACAGCATTCTAAGACATTCAGTTTGCTGTTTTCCTTCTCAACAGAAAAATGTCTGCAGGCTTTTATTCCAAACACTTAGAGCTAAACAGAAAAGTACCCACCACACTCCTACTCAACTTTTTTGACCAGGATTCCCTACCTTTCATTTTTGATAGAGTACGATATGATGCCATGCCTTCTCTATCACTCAACACAGCTACTACATGCGCAGTCAATCCAGGACTCACCAGGAAGGCTGTCAGTTAGCACTCTAGGCAGTCAGTGTTCAACACGCTAATCCCCTCATCTTTACATTTGCCCATGACATATGATTTTTTCTTCCCATCTGCCACAACTGGCTGTCCAAGTTCTTCATGACCTTCTCCAAATAAATTCTTTATAGCATTTGTATAAGTCACATTTCACTCACGGCCTAAGAGATAGATACTACTAGGCCATATGTTGCAGTCTCATGCAGCAACTCACGTCCTTCATATTTTTGCTTTAGTTTTGCGTGAAGCACCTGGGGCACGTGTTGGCAGAAAAGCTGAGGTACTGCGCTTTAAAAGCATGCATGGGATTTGCCTCATACATCTGAAAACAGAAAGGGGCTCAGGAACAGAGTCATAAACTTTAAAAAACAACACTAGGACAGAAAACAGTGGTATTTCTTAAAGATGCAGGGTCATTTAAAAAGAGGAGAGCTTTCTTCTACTTTTAGGCTTTATCATACTTTCAGGTTGATTTGGGCCATATTTTCAAATGCTTTCAACAGTCATACTGGCAAAAAATTACTCTTTTCTAACATCTTTGTCTCTGTCTTTGTCTCTCTTCCCTTCCTCTTCCCCCCTCCCACCCTGTTTTTTTTTGTTTTTTTTTTTTATTTGGATTTTTATTCTTGAAACTCTTGCACAGTCATTGCTTGCCAGCATCCAAGTGCTGGCAACAACACAAAACAACACAAATTTCCTGGGTTTTATAGAAACTGGCAAAGCTGTTCTCCGGGGAGAAGCGTTAGTCCTGTGCATAAAGCTTGGATTTCATATAAAACAGCCCTTGTTCTTCTTTAAATTTGATCATATGCTGTCATTTTCATGTATGACTTTATTAGCATAGCACAGTGTTTCTTTTGAAGCTTTAAATATTTTCAGACTTCCTTCCATTTAAAATTATAATTCTCTGCTATTTCAGTTAAATGCTGCACCAATTTTCCTGAAGCTGACTTGTTTTTGCCTGTAGTTCTAGTTCTGCCTTTCATCAGCACCAGACAGTTAGGGCTGTCCACGGCAGCATATTACTTACATCTATACAAAAGATACAATCAGCTTTCAACACAGTGCTGTTGTTTCCAGAGTACATTTTCACATTCTGATTCTCCTCACTAAAAACCATTTTACTCGTCACACCACCGATGTGGTAGCCACTCAGATGAGATCAGTTGGATTTTGGCGGGACTACAGTTGTTGAGGCAAAAAAAAAAATAGACCGCTGTCCAGATTCTTTATCTGGAACAGACAGAGCTGATGCCATTATGTTCATGGTCTAATGAACAATTTTAAGAGCAGAAACAATACAACCTCTTGAAAAATGGAACTTCTTTGTTACAGAGATTACTAATCTCATCTGCAAAAACAGAAGAATGCCTCTATTTCTGAAACGGAAAATCTTAGTTAAGTTCAGTCTTTTTTTAAGTTCTTTGCTTCCCAGCAACGTCTTTACAAGTATAGGATTTTAACTTCATAATCTCATCTCAGGTTTGTTCTTATGTGTGAGGCTCTCCTGAAGACAAATATTAGTCATAAATTTATTACATTACGTTGTTCTCTGACCCGAAATGTGCACCATTTAACTGTTTTTTTCACCCTTATGAGGGTGTTTGCTATATTGTCTTAATTTCGTAATTGTGTCACTAGAGAGCTTCATCTTCTGTGGAGACCCATGTCTAATATCTCTGTAGTTGCCAGCAGACAGTGAGACTGGAAGCAGGAATCAGAGTAGGATTAACCTATGAACTGGCCCTTTACAAAGGCTAAAGTGATTCAGAGGCAAGAATGATAAAAGATAAAGATGTAGGCAGAGAAAAGGACGAAAAAAAGATAGCTCAGATATAGAATTTGAATGAGATGCACAGAGCATGAAAGACCATTTCAAACTGGAGTTTGCATAAAAGTGAAGCGCTAAGGAAAGAAACTTTTTCAAGTTCATTGAAAGGTCTTGACAAAAGTGTGAAATATTGAAAAGGAGACTAATAGAGTAACATTTCTCTATGAAACAGAGATTATACAAGTGCAAATAATTGTGGAAGCAGATTCAGCAAAATACAGACTGCGTGTTAAGTCTGCTTTCCAGTCCCTCAGAAGCTGAACCCATGCTTAATATTCTGCCTGTGCTTATGTGCTAAATTAATGGTATAATTATCACAGTCTTGACCTTCAACTATCACTGAACTGTAGGATTCACGTCATCCAGGGAAATTAGACTGCACGCTATTTCAGCAAGCTGTTCTTATTTAAGAGCACAAAACCAATACTCACAAGACACAATTCCTCTTCATCATTTTTCTGTTTTTACTTGAAGGGTTTTAGTAGGACTTGGCATTGATCCAATACACATGAACTCCTTTAACAGTAGAAGATAGTTTGAAATCCTCCCTAAAATTTTCCTTCCCTATGTTACTATATTGAGATAAACAAAAAGTAGCTTGTTTTTGTTTCTGCTGATGTTGCTGTTCCCAGTATCCCTGAATTGTTTCACATTCACAATGCAGTAAAAAGTAAAAGAAAATTGTTTTTGAAATTTATACTACCAATTTTTCCCTGATAATGACTTTTAGGCTCACTAAAATTAACAGATGTTTCCTACCAAAATAATGTGGGACTAAATTGTAAGTGTTTTTTTTCTTTTAAAAACACAAAATAAATAAAAAAAATCTTTAGGTTGTCAAATATATGTGCTCTGTGTACAATCATAAAGCACTTATCTGAAGTTAATTAAAAATTAATCCTAGGTAGATATATCATGGTGGTTTTGTAAATGTGTTTCTGGGGATAAGATTAATTACATCCATTGATGTGAATAATATACGATCAATACCCATTTTCCTTTCTGAAAGGATGAAATCAAATCCATTCTGCAAATGGGTCTTCATAGTTGTTCCTAAAAAATCAGTGTAACAGTCAGTTAAAATGGGAACAAAGAAAGAAATGAAAACAGTTGAAGTACTTTCACTGACAAAACGTAGAATTTCCAAATGAGACAAAAATGCTCATAGCAAGAAAATCTAGGTCCTAAGGCCTAAACACACCATCTATTACCACCACACATTTACCAATGCCACAGAGCATATAACAGGATTCTGGAAGTGTTTGCAAGACCAGGCACCAAGCATCCAGCTTGGCTGAAGTTTAATGGTAACTACAGTTAATAGAGTAACATAGGAAATACCACATAACTTTCTGAAAATCCAGAGTTGTTTTTAATATGTAGAATTCACGATGGAGTAAAGTTGCTTACAATTCTTCATTGCTCATCTTTGAATTTTTAATTAAAAATACTATGGAGTCATTTATCAGCATGTGTTTCCTAGAAGCAGAATTATTGCAAAGGGGAACAATGATCATTTCAATAATGGCTTTGGTACTGTCTTAATTCAAATAATTTAACAATTAAAAATAATCAGAAAAGGGTGAGGTTCTGTTCCAGTGTTGTTGTGGCTGTTAAATTATAAAGCTGTAATTCAGTGAATAAAGTCTTTATATACTATGGAGCTTGAACAGTTTTGGAGATTACATGGATCCAGTTATTCACGGGCAGGCATCAGGAGGACACTGGATCTATCCACTCTTAGGTAAAAGGTCTACTAACCTGCAAAGATAAGAGATTCAACTACTTCTCTTGACAACAGGTTCCAGTGTTTGAACACTCTTACTTTTTCCTCTCTTGACAACAGGTTCCAGTGTTTGAACACTCTTATTTTTTCCTCTTCTGACTGGATATGGACATATCCTTGTTGCAGCTTGTGTCTGTTGCTGTCACTATGCACCTCTAAGAACAGGCCAGCTCCATCTTCCAGTCCTGTCCTGTGGGCACATAGTTATCAGGCAGCAACAAGGTCTCCCCTCTGCCTTCTGTTCTCCAAGCTGAAGATGTCCACCTTTCTCAGCTCTATCATATGCATCATGTTCTTCAGCCCCTAAACATCCTGGAGACCTCTTGAACTGACTCCATCCAGTAGGTCAATATTGTTCTTGTACTGAGAGGAGCCCAAAACAGGACACAGTACTTAGACTCAGTCTTCCAAGTGCCAGATGAAGGATCACTTCCCTTGCTCTGCTGGCCCCTGGACCTCTTGCTAACATAGTTCAGGATACCATTTGTTTTCTTCACTGTGACACACAGCTTGTCCACTAGGAACTCCAGCTTCCTTTCTGCAGACCAGCTTATGAATATCCTCCAGAATATATAGTTGCAATGGGCAATTCTTCTCCAGATCCAAGAACTTGCACTTGCTTTTCTTGTGGTCCAAGAGGTTTGTGTCAGCCTGTTTCTCCAGATCACGGAGGTCCCTCTGAATAGCAGCCTTGCCCTCCAGATGAATTCAGCCTTTGAAATATAATAAAAGAATGGAAAAGCTAGAACCACAGTGGGAAAGAAGCATCAGAAGCCTCTCAGGGGAAGAGAACCAGATGGAGATTAGATAGCTCCATTTACCTCTAGAAGTTACTTGTAATGGGAAGAAATATTATAGAAACTCTTGGTTGCCTGAGCATTTTGCTGTTGGTGCTAAGAAGATAGTTTGATCTTCAGTCCTACTCTCTTGAAAAAAGGATTTGTGCTGATTTTGTAGTACTTGCTGGCACCTTGCCTTATGGTATTGATATTGTATGATACTGTATTTGTTTTCCCATAACATTTTAGTTATGTATCTGTTTTGATTTGATGACAGGGGCAGTTTTTAAGTCACAATCTAAAATGGAGTCTCTATATACAGCTCTGTTTCCCCTAGAGGAGTTGCCTGGGAACTCTCACAAATTGAAATGTGTAGCACTCTGCAGATGGTCTATTTAAACTCATTTTGTGCTGCAGTCTTCTTACTAGAAGGAAGATTCTGAAAGCCAGGGAGACCATCTGGATTTATCTAATTCTTCTTTTTTTTTTCTCTGCATTAAAATGCGTATTAAGACAAGCCATCCAAACAGTTGCATTGCTAATGGAATGATATTCCTCATTCTTTGGCTCTGTAGATTCCATAAATCTTTAAGGCTTTTAGAGTGGATAAGCTGTCATAGTTTGTCACCACTTCCATCAGGATGGTGTTCCCTTCGCAAAGTATGTATCCTAGGGCTCCACATGAGCCATTTGTGGTTAGGGAATGTGGCTCCAGGACAAACTTGTAAGATAGATGGAGCAAATTTAGCCTCTGACAGCTTTAGGAATCACTGCGAGTTCTCACACCCCTTGCAGATATCAGCCCTCTCTCAGATCCAGTGTTCTTTTCACATGAGCAAATGAAAACCTTTAGAACAGTTGAATCGAGCTAGGAAGATACCACACACGGTGTTCACAACAAAAAATAACACGGGAGAAAACCTTTCCGGGTCCACGAGGGAACACTGCTGATTTATGTGTAGGATGTTCCTGTTAATGCACGGCACTATTAAGCCACAAATTATTCAAGGAGTGATTTTTCCAGTACACAACAAATACCACTAATGATTAGTGATCCTAGGAATGTGGTCTCTGTAGTGCAGAAAGGATGTTATTGCAGTGATATAACTGCTTTCACGTGACCTGTGGTACAAACCTCTGCATGTGCTGAGCGGGAGACAAAGGAGCACATATAGATTACTTTCAGCCCATCTCCCATTAAGTGCTGCGGGATGTCTCGGTGACTATTACATCCTACTGTAAGCTGGTTTAAAACGGCCTCGTCTCAGATAGCCTTCATTGACTGCATTCATTGAGGTGTTGCTAAAGAGGTATCAACAGAAGAAAAGTACAAACAGGGAATGCTACATAACACCCTGCATGTTTCTATGCGAAAAAATAAGCCTCAGCAAGCACTGAGCATCGACTTGGCCGTCTTTCTGTTCTCAACGTCTTGGCTAGCAACAGTAATCTTGGAGCAGTCGGTGAGGGTCATTAAAACAGTTCTTCGAGCAGCTGTGAGGCTGGGGAGGACTGCTCCCGAGGTGCCCTTCCTGCCGTGGCCGTGCAGTGGGAGCGGACATCACCGCTCACGAAAGCAGCGTCTGCTTCACAGAACTGCCGGGGGATGCGGAGAACGCTTTGCGTGCTCGCTGCCCCCCAAGCAGGCTTTCATGGTTGCCTTGGGTAACTAATTCAGTGCAATAGCAGCTTAAGTCCCTCCAGAGGTGCGGTTTTGTTTTCTTGTTGAAATACCTGAGAGACAGGGTTTTCTTTCAAAATATGTGTTCCTCACGCACGATGCTAAAGCCGCCCTCTGATCACACACCAGTTCAAGAGCTAGATGAGAAATAGCCGGAATTGCAACGCCCCTAGCACTCTTGGCTGTTCTCTCGCTTTCTTAGAGGCGGAATCGCGTTTACGAGCGGAGATCGGCGACACCACTTTATTCTCCTCATCCTGCAACAGCCAAACTCGCGTCTCCAGCGACTTTGAGGCACTTTTGCCTCAAAAGCGAAAAGCCCTCGCTCACACCCTAAAGCAGAACGGAGGAGGCACAAAGAGGACGAACCCCCCACCCCTCCCCGGAGGAGCCGTCCCGCGCCCGGGGCTCCCGCACTCCGTGGCCGCGCCTCGGGGGCGGCAGGAAGCGGGGCAGCCCCTCCGCCGCGGCGCGCACCCGGAAGCGCTTGTGCCGCTGGCAGGGGGCGCCTGGCGGCGGTTGGGGGCTCGCGCTCGTCCGTCGGCGGCGGCGGCGCGCGGAGGGCAGAGGCGCGGCCCGGCTCGGCCCGACCGCCCCGCAGCTCGCGATGCGCTCGGACCGCCGGCCACGCCGCGGGGCATGGTGAGCCCGGGGCGGCCGCTCCCCGCGGGGACCCGGCAGGCGGCCTCGCTGCTCCGTCTCGGCCTCCTCCTCCTGCCGCCGCTGCTGCGGGGCTCCGGGGCGCAGAAAGGTGAGTGAGCGGGCGGGCGAGAGGAACCGGCCCTGAGCGGCGGGGAGCGGGCTCCCACCTGTGCTCCGCAGAGGAGAGCCTCTGGGCGGAGGCGGATCCCCGTTTCTTGTCCCTCTCTCCCCGCGCTCCGGGGCTGCCCGAGGCTGCAGGCCTTCCCCCGGAGCGGGGCAGCGGGAGCCGGGCACGGCCGCGCTTCCACCACGCGGGGCTGTGCGGGAGCAGGTCTAGGGGCGAAATGGGGAATCTCTGCTTAGGGAGGGTCGGTCGCTCTGGTTTTATTTTATTTTAGATTTCTTTTTTTCGTGGGGTTTATTTTTTTTTCGGTTTAGAGAAGTCGGAGGAGGTTTCTCTTTGGGTGGAATCAATGATCAGGCTTCAGCGGGTTGAAAATGACAGGGCGAGGTTTGGTCGCTTCGTGGCAGCACATCAGAGGACGCCACGCTGATTGTCACTTTGATCGGAGAAGGCACTGGGAGTGTTTTGACAGCATCTTGAAGCTCTCCTTTCTGTGAATGCTGGGCTGGAGGAATGCTGCAGTTTTCAGCTCCTCTTGCTTTTGTGCTGTTCTGACTTTGGGTTGGAAACTCGGCTCTCTTCACATAAAGAGAGGTGGAAACGTGGCTGAATGTCACAAACACTGTATTTAAATGCACTAAGGCAATCCGAAAATACATGCAGTGTAATAATAAGCCCGCATTTAAACTAATTTCTTCAATGGAAGAAGGTTGGAAAAGTGCTCGTTGAGGAAACCATTGTGATCGTATCATCTCATCTTCTTATTTCCACCTAAACGCGTGTGAAACTGACACCAGCAGGCATTTGGTGTACTTTTGTTGTTGTTAAGAGGAGAAGACCCATTTGTTGTTTGAGAAGAAATAGGGCAGTTGGAGCGTTCAGTCTTTTGAAGGCTGTTTCTGGATGAGTCTGGCGGCAGCAAGGTGTTGGTTCCTGCTGTTGAAGCATTACCCTCCCGGACGTGTGCTCCAAATGCTTGTGCTGACCTGACACTTGCCTGACCTTTTGGTGAGCGGACTGCTTTTGTTATTGTAGGAGAAAACTGAAATAACCAGAGAGAAAAGAAAGGCATAGTTTTCCTTCAGCTCAGGGAGCTTAATTGGCTCAGTAAGTGGTCAGCTGTGTGCTACAGGGGGTGGCACCACACAGCAAGAAGTGGGAGCATGTGGACGGAGGATTTCTAGGTGTGCTGTTCGTATTGTTTCTTTTGCACTCTTGAGAAATCGCTGATGGTCTCCTACCCAGAGTTTCAAATTATAGGATCCATGTGCTTTCATGCTTGCAGTTTGCTGAGAAGGTGTGCTCTGAAGACAGAGGAAGACCTGCTCATTGATAAGCTTTCTTTTATTAGGTAATCAAAGGTTAAGATTTCTTGTGCTGTCAGATACAGTGGCCTTTATAGTGAGAAAGCTCAGCTTGTGAGCGACTGTTTTCTCATGAAATATTTTCACTCATCTTACTACAGAGAAGGCTGAGGAGCCTGTATCTTCATTATTGGCATAGCTCTAATTTGGTTAAAGAGTAGACATAGAAATGAAACTGCTGCTATTTTCATGAATAGTCTGCACAAAACTAAATTAGCATATTAAATATGTGCATGGAGTTGTAAGAGAATGTTTTCATTACCAGGAAGGTACCCAATGCCTAAGAAATTCCACAGTTAGAGTTGCATTTAATCTCTTCTAGAAGAAATACAGTGAGCAGGAGCCCAGGCTGGCTCAGTACATTAGGGAGGCTGATCCTCTCACCAAGCGGCTATTCATTTTCTTTCCTGCTGTTCAGCAGCTCTAAGCCTTGCATGCTGCATGGTATGTGGATCTTGTTTGGAAGAAGGAATGTTTTCATCTCCCACATACTTTTCTGGAGAGCTCCTCGCTGATATCATATGATAAAACATGATAGGTTTTTGGTCAATCTGAAACTTATTTTGAACGTCTGTCAAGAGCTTTTCACACTCTCCAGTGTGGTCTATCGTGTTGAAAATCATCTCGTGTAGGTAACTCAGCATTCTTTGGGACAGGAGCCTGAGCAGTGGATCTCTGTGTTGAAAAATAGGAGCGTTTTGCATGAGGTCTAATGCCTTTGGAAGCATTGAGAAAAGCTCAGGAGAAAAGTAGCTGTACTGTGTTTAATACAGTCCTGTGCATCAGGAGCTGGCCAGGTGGCTGCTGTGCAAGTCACCTTGTGATTTCTGAAACAATACTGTGGTGACTCAAGCTCCTGCTTGTTAGGAAATGGATATTAAAAAGGAACAGAAAGCATTTTAGTTGTTTTTCATACAATTAAGTAGCCGAGGGAAAGCAAACCACCCCATAGAGGCTTCCAGCTCTTCGTGGATTGCATTTTGGGAAGCAGCGCTCCTAACAGATGTCCAAATAGTGCCATAAATCCCATCTGACGTGTTTGTTAGTTAACTTTTTTGGGGGTGTGGAGACATTGTAAAACAGCAGAGAGAAGTGGTTGCTCTCTTGTCTTGCAACCAAATTGAAGCCAAGTGGTGTGAGTTAATCTAAAGGTTCGAAGATTGTAGGGAAGAAGAACTTTGTTACAGTCACATGTTTGGTAGTTGTCTGATGGGTTTCCTAGTGAGTATGCCTTTGCTTATAAGGTCTTAAGTTACAAATAAACTTTCAGTGCTGAAGTTGATACCCAAGTGATTTGAAGCAGATTTGTTTACCACTTTCTCTTTAAAAGATTAGACTTACAGTGCTTGTTTTTGAATGTGATTGCCATGTTTTGCCAGTCTATGAGAATGTTATTGCATAATCAAGCCTCCTACAAGAAAGTGATTCATCACTGTAGCTTAAGAAACATTTGCTTCAGCACAGCAGAGAAAAATCCTTTTTGAACCTGTAGTGCTGTGTTACTGTCATCTGAAACCCTAGGAGAAGGAGTTAATGACTTTGTGCATTGAGCTTAGTGAAAGTTATCCATGGCCTCCTGTCTTGCAGTGAAATGTCAGTGTTCTTGGATCCACTCTGGCTGTTCTCTTGAGCTTCTCCATGTACCCTCCCCTTCTCTGGGGTGCCCCCCTGCCTCACCTCTGGTGCACCAGCCAGCAAGGCAGCCAGCAGCTGTGGTGGCTTTTACTGTGGTCAGTGCAGAGTTGGAAATATCCATCCCTTTTGGAGACTAGGAAAACCTTCCAGCTGAAAGACTTATTTGAGGTTGTTGCTGTATATTTGCATACTTCTTATCATTTGAATAAAACTACTTTAAAATGCGAACTTGATTTGATGTTTGGGCCATGTAACAGCATTGATGCTGAAGAATCCTTTGTGTAGCACTTGCAAAAGAAAAGAAACCGAACCCTTGTGAGAAGAAGGAACATTTAACCTGGAGTGCTGCTTTAGGGCATCTCTGCCCTTTCTCTCCTGATGATGTAGTTTCCTTGGGTTTATCTTTCTAAGAGCAGTAAAAAGAGAACGTTTCTTTTTGATTGTTATAATTCAAGGCAGACTTAGCTCATGCCTATCTATCACTTATTTCAGCAAGTAGGTCTTGGAATTAGTACACAGGCATTTGATAATGTTATTGGAGTCTCTGGTGTTTGGATGCTTGTTGTTGGCGTTTTGTACAAAATCTCTACTTTCATAGTTTTCAGTTCTGTTTGAGTTAGATTTTTTTTTTCAGTGTGAAGACTGGAATTGAAATGACCACAAGCATTCATTTGGTAAGGCTTAGGCCAGCAAGCAGGTGGTGTGTGCTGAAACTGTCACGGATTATCCTTAGGCTTGGGTGAGTCTGGTTACATCAGGTGTTTCTCTTTGGCTGTATATAACAGCTATACTCTTCTTTATGTATTTGCATTGAGGCTCTGATTTTAGTGGGCCTTTATAGATAAAAAAAACTATTGAAATATATTCAGAGTAGAAGCATAAAATATACTGAGTGCATGAGCCATTAGAAGTGCAGGCATTCTTAGCAGCTGTAGGTAGCTGTTTTAACAAAATAAATCATTTTGAAGAAAAGGGATTTGTTCAGAATATGTCAGCAGGGGCTGAATATGTACTTGTCACCAGTGCTTACTTTTCGTTTTTACTAACAAGAGGCTGCTGAGCCTGTTTGCTGGTCTGTAACACCTATCTTGTTCTGAATTTTTCACTCCTACAATCATTATGGCGCTTCAAACTGCACCAAGGGAGAGTCAGGCTGGACATCAGGAAATACTACTTCACTGAAAGGGTGGTCAGGTGCTGGAATGGACTGCCCTGAGAGGTGGTGGAGTCACCAACCCTGGGGGTGTTCAAGGAACGTTTAGATATTGTGTTGAGGTGCATGGTTTAGTGGGAGCTATTGGTGATAGGTGAACGGTTGGACCTGATGATTTTTTAGGTCTTTTCCAACCTTGGTGATTCTATGATTCTGTGATTATTTTCTTAGAATTATTAAGAGCCACTGTTCATAGCATCTCACTGAAAAAAAAAACCCACAAAATCAACAATTTTAAGTTTCTGACAGAATGAACTTTTGGTAACATAAATTTTGCATATCTTCTTTGTTTTGAAGGGTAACAGAATTAGGAAAGTTCCCGTTCTGTACCATCGTTATGATCGTGTACATAGCTGTTGCATTAGTAAATGTTTTTGTGGAAGCTGAATGAAGTTTATGAACTTAGTTGTGTCATTCTTGGCAATTCCAATACTGAATATTAGAGAATTCACCCATATGTTGTAAAGTAGGTGTATTATTTAAGAGTAAGTTAGAAAAGGGTTGTTTGTCTTTTCCCCAGTGAGCTCTTAAAGCGTTCTAGTCTCAGAAACAGTCAAGAATTATCCTTCTTAAGACACTTTTTTGAATAGTCTGGAAGCTATCTGGAAAGTTAAATTTTATGGAGCATTCTGATTTCACTCAGTTTAAAATTGTACCAAACCAGGTGCATACAGTTATGCCATACAAGGCATTGTATTTTAAAGGTCTCTTCTGGATCCACCTTTCTGTAAAGTGACCTCTAATTTAGGCTCAGAGAAAGTCAAGCCTGACACCTTTTTTTGCTTCTTTTTGATGAGTTGTTTCAGGCAATTTTGTTTGTTGTTTTCTTTTGAGAAGTTCTTTGTCAGTGCCTTCTTTACACCAGCTTGTCTTTCACTGGCAAGACTGTATTACAACATCAGTTTTGCTCGTTGCAATTAAAAAAAAAAGGAAGAACGTTCAGATTATTTTTTCTGTCCTATGGATATCTGCACTTGTCACTGGCCTCCACTTGAACATTGTATTGTTAAACACAACTCTGTGAGTGCGACCATCCTGTCAACTCCTTTCCCTGCAAGTGGTCCATCCACCAGATCCATTTTTCTCCAGTTTGTTGACCAGGATATCAAGCAGGACTGTGTCAAGCGCTTTGCACAAGTCCAGGTAGATGAATGCTGAACTGTTGTAGCAGTTCTTGTCACAGATTTTGTTTATGCTACTCTGCACTGTTGGTTTTACATTGAGATGGAACTGAAATGGTGTATTAGATAGACTTGGGGTGTGCAGCTGTTGGGATGTAAATATTTTTTATAGTCCAGCCCCACAGGCACAAGGCAGATGAAAGTCCGTCAGTATCTTGAATGAAATGGAGGCGAATTGGGAAAGCAGTAGAAACAGTAGATGACTTAGATTGCTGTGATCTCACTTGATTACTTCTTAGAGCTAGGAGATCCTGCCTCTGAAAGGATAGCTGACTGCAGTGATCCAGCACATATGTGGAATATGCTGAGTGCTTGGATTGCCAACAAGGCCATGGTGGTTTTCATAGTTGGCAGCTGTTGTGTTGTCAGCAGGATTGTAGCCAGTTGAAGCTTTATGTGCTCCGAAATGATGAAGATGTGGAAAAACATTGAACCATGTTCAGTTTGATAGAAGGGAGCCGTTGGCACTGAATTTTTCTTTTACAAATTGGTGGGTCTGTTATCTGCTAATTGCTATTCATAATTTGTGTCCAGGTGTTGGAGTGTGACTCGGTGATTAGATGATTAGTCATCTTATTATTCAATAGTACATTAATGTCTATTTTACTGATTGTATTTGTAGACCAACACAGGTATGAAAATATCTTCTTTTTAATGGGATGGCTGCAAGGTGAAGTTAGGACTGAGTTACATTTTAGAACAAATTATGTATTACATTTCATGTTACTTGGATGGAGCCATGTTCACGACAGGGAAGCCCTAAACAATCCTCACTCTAATCCTGAAACTAGTGTTTAAAACATGTGTTAGAAATTAAGGCGGTGCTGTATGTCACCTTCAGAGGCAGGATGGGGATGTTAGTGGTGAGATGTAGATTACTATTGTTTCAACAGTTAGAGTATGCACTTTAACAAGCATTAGAGGTTGTTATTTAAAGGCATTGCTCTGTGCAGCTGCTGGATGTAAATAATTCCGACTTTTCTTGTGTCTTTTCTGAAAGAATCTGGATGCTCTGCTGTTCTTTGTTCAAATACCCAAACCATCAGTGACCTTCCTACCTTCTTTTGTCCATGGTAGCCAAACATGTTACTGGTTTCCCCTCCCTGTTCTAGCTCTCATCCTTCCCACGGTGCGTGCACCCATGTTTGTCAGACACCTATTCACCAGTACCTGTGCAAGTAAAGGGCATATAGGGTTGTAACCTGAGTGTAGAGCTACTGTACAGCTTAGCAAGTGTACAGAGAGCATCAGCAGGGCAGCAGGCATGAAGCTGCTGCTGTTTGGAGAGGCCTAGGTGGTGCTGCAGCCGCTGGCTTTTAGATCAGATTGTGCCACCGTGGACCTGCAGTGCAAACTGTGTGCTCTCATGATCTGATATCTGTTATCAGAGGGAAAAATGTGACTGTAGTGCTAATTTAGTACCTGTATTGCTGGTGTGATTCTAGACTTTCTTGCTTTTTCATTGAAGTATAGAAGACTTCTGAAATTTAGTTCAGTCCAGGCTGGATGAAGTGGTTGAAGACCTTTAAAAAACAATTCGGAGCTTGTTCTGACCTTGCCTACTGGTTATTGTGATCCAGTTTTGCGTGGCCATCTGTGTGTTCCTTTTCATTTCCTTCATCAGCTGTGTTTTGCTGTGTAGCACTTAGAGCACTGAAGCACAACAGTGTTTATTTTTACGAGTGTGCTGGTGCAGATTGCTGAGTAAATGATACGTCTTGGGAAGCAGGCAGACTGCGTGTGCCAGACAGAAGACAACACACAACGTGAACTGTCATTGTTATTCACTATGGGTAGGAGATCCTGGAGGGCTTCTGTTGTAAGTATCCTTGATTACTGAGCACTGATAGAGTTCTCCTCACTTTTTACCATGGCTAGCCTGCTTTTATCAACTGATTTTGCTTGGAGACTATTTGAGCAAATTGTAATCATCTCTGAAGCTCACATCGTTTCCCTGACACCAACAAGCCTGCAGCCTTAGACAGTTGATGGTATTTTCTCTTCTTTTGAAGTAGTTAGTTTCATTAGTACACAGTGACAAAGGATGAAAGTTACCTGCTCTGAGAATGTCATGATTTAAGGTAATTTGTTCTAAAGTACTGCTGTCTTTTGGACAGCAAGTAAATGAATTGTTGCTGAGGCATCTGTAATCCAACTTGCCCTCCTTTACTTGCCCTCTACTGACAGTTGTACAGTAACTGCTTCATAGAAATGAGCTGGCTGAAAGCAAGTGTGGTGTGGAGATGGGAAGGACACTGGTTAGCCTTCAGCCAGCTCTGTTCCTCAGACCCATGCACCACTTTCATGAGTGGCCTTCCCATACGAGGTGTGGCTTAGCTGTTTCTGGCTGGGATGCAGGGGAGCTCAGAATGCCACTGCAAACCGGCAGTGCTCTCTAAGAAGCAGTTGCTGATGTTCCCCTACCCTCGTGCTGGGACATCCATCTGTCTGAGGAGACACTGCTGCATTTGCATCGTAAAAGAGTAACCACCTCCCATTTCTAGGTCAAAGCTAACAGCTCTTTTTATCTCAAGTCCCTAGTCTGGTTTACCACGTGTCTGCAGAAGCATTTACCTCCAGTACCCTGAAAGGTGTTAGAACAAGTGTCCCAGAGCGTTGCACAGACAAGGCTTGCTTTTGTTCACAGCTGCACTAATTTAAGTGCCTTCAGGTGTGACTGTGCAATAGCCTCGTTGCAGAGGTGTGGGGCATTTTATGCTGTGAAACATCTGTGGTGGGATGAAATGCTCCAACAGTATGTTACTAAGGCAAATTAATGCCGTAAAGATGAAAGTGGGCTGTATACCTGTTGGCTTGTTGAGAAAATTAATTCTGACAGAGGAGCAGATTCCCTCCTGAAGAACAGACTTCTGTGGATTGTGGTGGAGATGGGTATTTAAAAATACCTTAAAAAGCTCAGAATTTGAGGTGCTTAATTATTTAGCGTTTCTTGTCTGTGCTCAGGAAAGCAAAAAGTAGATGGAGTATCAGTGCAGGGAAACACATTTTAGCACAGGAGCTAAACTGGAGAGGAAAGATGAGTGTACTGAAGGCTGACGTAGAAAGAGCTGAATAATTGGAGCTAAAGAGAATGATTTAAGTATATATTTTTGCTTATGTAACAAATACATTTGGTTCTACCATTACTTCATTAAGAAAGATTTAATTACATCTTGTATGTTGCTGTAAACTTACAGAAGGTCATAGTTACGCACACTGTGCTCAGGAAGCCCATTTTGTCCTCTCTTCCCCAAGTAAGGAGTGGGAATCATGTCCAAGGCTGTAAGATTCATTTTTAACATGTCTTGGTAATGAGAAACAAGGTTAGCAGTTGTTAGCAGCATCCAATCTCAGGGGAAAAAAGCTCTGAATAATTAGTTTTCATAGTTGTTTAAATCAGTTAATCTCTTTAGTGGATGTTAATAGAGTACTTAGCACCCACTTCTGCATGTGTGATTTCCTCTCCTTTTACTAAATTTTACATTTTTTTCTTATCAAACACACTCTGGTATGTTTATGTTGGTCGAAGTTCTCTATTTTGTTGATGTAAAGAACTTGGATATGAGAAGATATGTTAAATCAGCTGCATGATTGCATCAGACATCAGCGTGCCACAGCCCAGGGGTCATCTGTAGTCCATCAGGATAATTCACCCAGACTGCATTTGGAGGCACCTCTGGAAGAGATGAGTGGTTCTGCTGACGACATTGGTCTGCTTTTGTCTACCAGCTCAGGAAGAGGCGCCTGTTTTTCTGACAGAGCTCAGCAAAGAGCTCAGGTTATTTGTGTTTGCTGTGAACCTGCTCCTTGGGGTGCACGGAATCGATGCACGTGTGCTGACCTTCCAGCAAGCGTCAGTTGTGCTGTGTGTGCACAAGTGACGTGGTGAGGAGCTTGCTCAGTTCTGCTACTACACTGTGTCTGTTTTGTGATGGACAGAGCTGAAAGAAAGGACTCATTCAGCTACATACTGCAAGCTAGTGACAGAATTTGTCATCTCGTGCAAGAGTAATTGATTTAGGACTTGACATCTGTCTCTTATGTGTACTCAAATGTTCCATTCATACATGCAAATTAACAAAAGCAGAAGATTCTGTGGTACTTAATTAATGCCTTCTATGTGAGTGAACTATCTAAAGCTGTTGTGCATGGGACTTAGTGCAAACTATCGTGCTTTCTCTTGTTGGAGGAATTGCTGAGTGTTGCTGATTGACAAAAGATGCATGTGTGACTCTGGGGGATGATTGGTGGTGTTTATACAACTGCAGTAGAAGCGATGAAGCACCATTTGTATAGAGGAGCTCAAGAAGTGCCCCTTTAGAACTAATACAATAAGGAGAGGTTTCATCGTGCTGCAGATTTCGCTAGGAGTTAATCTGTAGAGGTTTCCAAATAGCTCCTGAATGATGAATCTGCCCTTGGTGTACTGTATATTACGTGCCAGATGTGCATTGATAATCTAACTTCTTTAGGTGTGAAGTGTGTGGCATTTCTGCTCTCACTAACCAAAGCGAAACATATCAGAACGAGATCCAAAATACCTGGTTGACATTTCTTACAGATGTATCTTTATATGAAAAGTCTCAATGCTGTTTAAAACTTGTAATATTTTAGTTGTGTTTTATTGCCTAAGCATGTCAGAGTTTTCTCAGGGTCTTCTTCTGCCTGGATGGGTCAAAGCTACTGTCATTCCTTGTTTGAAAGGTGACTTCATTAGGTTGGCTCCATAACATTTTCAGTCTATGACATGCCTCTGGCAAGAAACCAGGAGTAATTGAGGATTAATTGCTACACAATGTGTTCTGTTTCAGCTACCCATTTGCACAATTGTGTACTCGTGTATTAGAATAATGGCAGCTTAGGAAAGTAAAATGCAGGTGTGTTGTTTGTTTTTTTTCCTAAAGGGAATTGTCAATGAAGTAGAATGTAACAGCTGTCACCCAAATGGGAATAGTATTTCTCATGAAGGGGAAGAAAGTGTTTTTTAACAACCTGTTGAAGTTAGACTTTAGAAAAGCATGGCTATCTAACAGCTTGACAGATAGAACTTTTGATTTTCCTGAAGCATATAATCTGTGTACCTTTTCAAAAAGAAGATGCATCATTCCAATTCAAGACTGCTGGCAAGAAGGTTTCCATCTGTTTGTAATTTTGTGTGTAACCACAGCACTTTAGATTTTGGAACACGCAGCAATCTCTCAAAGTGCTCGGATTATGAGAAAAGAAAAAACATTTTGTCACTGAGAATTAGATGCTTTTGTGAGCAGAGTTAAGTTCACCTGAGTTGTTTTTTCCCCACACCACTTCAGCGCACGGGTCCTGCTATTCTGTACAGTCTGGCATGAAATCCATTTATGCAAAGGATTCTTATATTTAGTTAAGAATCTTAAGTAGCTGCACATTTTTTCGTCCCTGAAACATAGCTAATGTTTTTAGGTTTAGTAAGGAAACAGAAATGTGTAATAAGAATCAATTTCTGCTTTTTGCTACTAAGCAGCATGAAGGATGTGGATTGATGCTATGACAGTTCTGTCAGCCCATGCTGCCAGTGGCCAATGGTTGTGGTGTGGCAGTAGAGGTGAAACCATCTTTCCAGTATTGCCTTACATGTTGTTGCTGTGTGGAAGATGGCAGCAGAGGGGCAGTCTGATTAAATGGTGTCTGACATGGGAGTGTGTGTGGAGCAAAGGGGTGTCATTGGATTCCTCCAAGAATTCATTTAACAGCATTAAACTTGTTTTACAGTAGAAAACAATGTGGTAACTGTTGGATGATGTTCAGACTTGGTGCTTATTTTCAGCATAGTGTTTGCTGTCCCTTTCCCCTTCTGTTCTTTCTCAATGTGTTATGAGTGTAGTAACAGTAGAATTAGTGTGCTCTTGTTTTGCAGATGAGTTTCTCCCTCCATTTTTAGAGTCAGTTTCTTCTGTATGTAGATGTAGAGGGAACGTGAAATAGCAAGGATGTTTTCTGTGCTTCCAAGGCAAGTTTTTACATTAAGGATAAACTTCGGTCTAGTTGAGGGAGTTGTAGAACCTTTTTGATCACTAATGATGAGAAATTAAGCACTAGCCAACCTAAGTTCTGTTGTATTTTGACATGCTTGTTCTATTTACATGTGACTTTGAGTGGTTTTGCAACATGAGTGGTAAAGTTAAAAACAAATGAACGAAACAACAAAATAACAGTGTGTTCCATGGCTACAGACCATGGTAACTAAATCACCAGTGGAGCATTAAAGGTGAATGCAATGTAGCTAACTCATTTTTATTCTTTTGTAGGTGATGGATGTGGACACACCGTTCTGGGTCCTGAAAGTGGAACTCTTGCTTCAATAAACTACCCACAGACCTCTCCCAATAGCACAGTCTGTGAATGGGAAATTCGTGTGAAGCCTGGGCAGCGAATTCAGCTCAAATTTGGTGATTTAGATATTGATGACTCAGATTCTTGTCATTCCAGTTACTTGAGAGTTCACAATGGTATTGGCCCCACCAGGACAGAGATAGGTAAGCTATTTTATTTTCAGTATTGGAAAGCTGTTGTCTCGTATAGGGCGTGGAAGATAGTTTTAGTACATTTTAAACTCTTAATTTCACCTTCCTGGCCTGCATTGTGCATAGAATAACCACTAGTGTTACTGTATTTCAGTTATTTTTACTGCCCTTGAAAACTGTTACACTTCAGTTGGTTATTGGGCACGATGAGACCTTGCCTGAATACGTGCATGCAACACTTTGCGTAGTGCAGATTCTGACACTTAGGAGAAGTGGTGAAAAGAAGGAAGTGTTTGTTACGTACAAGAATCTCAAACAAGGCAAAGGAAGGAATTTTAGGAATTCTGTAGTCAGAATTATGTTCTTCCTGAGCTTCATGCCAAGAGAACTCTGTAAAACATAATAGAGTGCTGCCTGTTCCTCACCAACTTCACCACCACCTCTGGTGGTCTCATTTCATGGATGCTTACCACTGTTGCTCAGCAGGTGAGGTTTCTGGAATGCCAGAGTATTCTTCATCATTCTGAACCACTTACATCTTGTTTACTGTATTATGAAAGTGTATGTATATGTCTGTCCTGGCTCCATTCCTTCATGCTGAAATTACCCTGAAAACACGATGAACCTCCACCATAGCAGAGCATCTTGTATTTTGTTCATGCATGCCAATAGATGCTAAATGCAGCACAGAACCTATGGTAACCTTTGATCTTCACACTTTTGAAGGAAACTCCATTGTAGTTGTCCTTTTTCTCAGACTGGTAGCTTGCAGAGTGGCAAGAGACTCTGCCAGATTGTTGTAAGCAGTGAAAAGGGAGTTGCAAAATTCTTAGCATTGTTATTTAAAAAGAAAAAAAAGGGCAAAATAAAGAGTGTGTATGTGTGTGTGTATATATATATATGTAAACATATGTGTATGTGTGTGTATATATATATCTATATATATATACATATATATATATATATATAGTTACCTGAAATGCCTGCCTTTTTATACTGAAGTAGCTCTTTTGAGCTCTTCATCTTTGTGGTACCAAAAAGTGTCAAGCTTCAGTAATTTCTAATTCAAATATCTTCCATTTTCTGATGGTAAGGGTTCTGTAGTTTGCTTTGTCCTTTTTGTGATTTCATGACTGAAAGACAGTTATTTTTTGGATAGCAGTGTGAAACTATTATCCACATGGAGGTATTTGTAGGTTTTTAAGACCTTTACAGTTATTCTTTATAAAACTCAAATTGAATTGTCAGTTTTCCTTTACCAGTATTGGTTGTTATTGTGCAGATTCATTTTTTTTCCTTCTTAAAGCTTTAATAGAGAGAGAGATTTACTTCACCAAGATTGCTTTAGTGCAGCTCACATTGAGTCTTTTTTTATAAGGAAGCTATAAGGGAATGTTAGCTTTGTTAACCCAATTTTCTAACTGTTACCTAGTTAAGCATCTGTGAAAATAAGTACATGCTTGGAGCTGCTGAGCCAGGCTTGGTCTGAAATAGAAAGCACTGAAGTCCATAAATGGCAAGGAACGTCCAGTTCTGATAAGTCTATTACTCACTTTGTACAAGTGACTTAATGGGTTGGAGTAGATTTTCTACTTCATTTGTTTCTCTTGACTTTCAGCTGTTTCCAGCTGGTGCAGTAGCAAATTATATTGAGCAAATGTGTGTGATGTTCTGCTCTTAATAAATTAAATCAGGGAACAAACAGTGATCTTAACAGTGGCAGATACAGATGGTGCTTTCTTAAATGTTTGTATCTGAAGCAGCAAATAGTGAGATTAAACAGTGATCTGAATTTGTTTGGAAGGAATTATCTTCTAAATTTGTCTTTTTTTTTTTTCTTTCATTCAGCACTGCTGCTGTGGTCAAACACTGACACAGTTGTGTTACATAAAATTCAGTGAATTCACCTACTTTAGCTCCAAATGACTTTAAAAGTTGGCTGATTAGGTCCCAAATTGAATTGTTACTTCATTAGGTTAGTTCACTGATAAAGAGAGAAGGCTTCTAGTGAAGCTCTTAAGGATTACTTCTTTCTCCAAGCCTTTTGAATATTTATCAGTAAATCAAAATAAGCTTTAAATCCTTGGTGTTAAATTAATCTCTAGTTCAAGTGAGATCTAGAGGTGTTTTGTATCAGATTTCATTGCAATCCGTGTAATAGACATTTACAGACAAGTATTTTTTTTTAGTGTATTTGATGTAAGACCAGATCTACTGGAGCAAAGAATGTGAGCTGCTGTGGAGATTCACCTCCTGCTGTAGTGTTGCTGTTCAAACGTGCTTTGGTTTCTTCAGTGCATGCAGACAAATGGGTCATTTTCTGAACCTGGAATTGACAGTCATCACTGTAGTCGTGTCTTGTCCATTTCCGGCACTTCTTAAGAAACAGATTGCTAAAAATCTGGAAGGACACCAGAGAAGAGCTAGGAAAATGATTTAGAGTCTCAAAAGTATGTCTTGCAATGAATCATAAGGTGCATCTGTCTACAGTTTGTCACAGGCTGTATCTCCATGGTACGAAGAGCACTGGATAGTTGTCCAGGCTAGATTTATGCGTCCTGCTGTGTGTACTTGCCCAAAGAAGAGATTAAATGGTGTCTTGTGGGCAGTCCGACTTACTTTGAGAGGAGCTTCATGCTGGTCAGCGTTGTAAAAAGAGCCGGAGGCTGCAAATGAATTTGAAAAAATGGGAGAAAAGTATCAACATCATTAATTAAACTCATAATTGAAACAAGACTGTGGAGAGAGTCTAGGGTCAGTGTGGAGCCTTAGTAAAAGGGAACTTATTTTTTCATAGCTTTTGCTGATAACCAGCTTAGATAGTGAGAATTGAAATAAGGTTATATAATTTTGTAGGTTTCATTGAAGTGTTATCAAATCTGTTTTCTGTTTTCGTCCAAAAATACCCGTGCTTTGTATGAAAAATATCAGAATAAACAAAGTTTAGATTCCTCTGATGAATGATGGGAATTTGTATTTCTAATTTTTATTAGTGTTTTAGAGTGTAGTTCACTTTTTAAAGCAATTTGGCACATATCGATATATTTATTTAAAATTATATTAGTTAAGAACCGTTTCTTCAGGGCAGTATTATTCTACTCCATCTTGAGAAGGGAGCCTGGCTTTGTTGTTTTTTGTTGCCATTTTACAATATGATAACATAAATACCATGAAAGCAAAAGAATGGTAAACTGAAACATGTGGTGTCATCTGCTGTCGGTGGTTTTCCACTTAGAATCTTAAATAGAGTCGTGGTTGGTTTGTAATATTGATTGTTTAAGTGAGGCTGTGGAGTGGAAGATTTTTAACTGTCTAATGAACTGGTCAGTAGTAGTTTCTAGTTAGAAGGACTGGAGAATTCCACGTTGATTGGACTCTGATAACCATTCATCTATGTAATTTCAAGTCATTTGGTAATAATTCTTTACTTACTAGGCAGATATTATCAATATCTGATGTCTCCAGCTTCTCAGCTTAAAATGTGCTGGTTTTAGATGGGAAGAAAAGTACCCAGATGCAGAACAAGCGTTATCTGTTATGAGTTGTTCGTCTGTTTCGGTATTGCTGAGATGGCTGCAGTAGCTCTCTTAGTTGTTACATGTGCAGCAAAACAAAAGATGAGCTGATTGCAGGCTTATGTCAGTAGAGCTCAGATATGCTTGTATGCTGATGCTGAACTGCAGCGAATCAGACCTGCTGTTGTCAAAAAAAGTAAGAAAAGCAGTTGACAGAAACCATATAATAGTCAGCTGGGAAGAAATGTTCCAACAGCTGAGGAAAGAGAAGGGCTGTTTTCCTCATTTGCTTCTGCACACGATTCTCATTGCCCCATCTTTCTCATCTTGGAAGAACCGATCAGGTCTGTGTGGCTGGAGGTGAATGGGATGTGCTTACATTTATGTGCAGGTGGTCGAGGTGTCAGTGACTCATGTATTGACAGCGTCAAAGTAAACATGGTACATATTCTTTGGTATTTGCTTTAAATGGACACTGACTGCATTCCTTCCTGTCAACTGCCTTTGTTTGGTTTTGAATATATACCAGAAGCAATGTGAGCTTACGCTAGGAAAGCAAAAAAGATACTTGTTACTTAAGTTGGTTTGGGTGAATGACTCTTGCTCCCTTCTCTTCCTAGGAAAGTACTGTGGATTTGGCTTTCAAATGGATGGTTTAATAACTTCAAGAAGTAATGAAGTCACAGTACAGTTCATGAGTGGAGTACACACTTCAGGGCGTGGATTTGTTGCAGCTTACTCAACCACTGACAAATCAGGTATTTGTAAGATTCTTGTAAATTTTCAGTGCTGGCAAAATTAGATTTGTCTAGTAAAAATGCAGAACAGCTTTATTACCTACATTCTCACAAACGGACTCCTAAAATGATAACAAATGATACAGACTTCCTGATACTTCTGCATAGGAAATAGAGCTGTTGAGTAATTACTTAAGTTATTGTTGTTTAAGAAGGAAAAAAGAATAAAAGAAAGGTTATCAAAGCTTACCCTTAGTACAACAAGAATCAGTTATCTGTTATTAACAAAAAAAATTACCCTGGATGAAGGATGAGATGCATTTCTTCAGGCCATGATCAAGATGACTGATAACTGGAAATGTTTCTTATCTAACTGCATATGTTTTATGCATGCACACCTCATGGAAAAATTTACTTCAGTCGTGATTTCCTTTACTTCCTCAACTCTGTAGTTGTAGAAACATAAAATTTGAAAGAAGACGTGGATGTCAGTCACACGTCACTGTAAGAGTCCCTGTGCTGCCTGATTTCAGTATTGTTGGGTGGTTATGCACTGAAAACACAGACCTGTTGATCTGGCTTATTAATATAATTTTCTCTGTTTCATTTTCCCTTTGTGAAAAGAGCATGTGTTTGTCTCCTTCGTAGATTCTCTGAAGCATAGCTACAAATGAAAATGCAAAAAAAAAAAAAAAAAAAAAAAAAAAAACAAAAAAAACCCAAAATGCCCTATGTTTGTAGTGCTTCTCTTTATGTCCCTGTAAGTCTCAGTGTGTTTTCCACTTAAGACAAGTTAGAAGGTCCTGCTATAACATAAGACTGACGGAAAGAAAACTATTTTGTATACATATATATTTTCATTTTGAGACTTCAGTTATGTCACAGAGACTCAGTTGTGTATTTTTGTGCACTTCAGAAAGCATGCTCAAGCCAGATGTCTTTATTACCCTGTTGACCTAACATTTTTCTTTCCAGACCTAATTACCTGTTTAGACAATGCAAGTCATTTCTCGGAACCAGAATTCAAGTAAGATTGCTTTTACTTCTTCTCCCACTCCTTTTCTCTTTACTGAAGTCATTTTGTTGTTGTTGTTTTACTCTGTTACGTATAAACTCCTACAGCTTGAAAACTGGGGGTTGAGGACTTAAGAAACAGAGAGATTGGGGAGAGAGCTGAGCAGTGACATTTGCACTTGTTCTTCATCTTCTCACTCCTGTTTCCGTTATCTTACATACCACATACATAAGAACCTAATTAATTTGCACTAACACATACAAGCTAATATTGCATTCCTGTAGAAAAAAATACCACTTTTATAAATATATATTACAGGACATTATCACCTTAAATACTGAAATTGACATTAAAGTAATCAAAGGAGTGCTAAACTCTGAAATAGGTAGAAAATTACAAGCCCATTTCACAGCCTGGTGTGAATTAATGAGGTTCTATACAGATATAAAATGCTTTTCTTTCTGATGGTGAAACATCAGAAAAATTCTGTTTTTTCCTCCATTTCTGTCTAAAGCAACAGCAGTATTAAAAGCTATAGATTATCACGAAGTATGTAAGCTTACTTTTTGGAGAACTTAAGCACAGAAATTGTGAAACCTTTCGAAGTCCAACTTTTGCGTTCCTCATTCATTTTCACAGGCTCCAGAAAGTACAGGCTCTGGTCTTGCTCAGTATGTGCTTAGGTCTCCAAGTCCCATTGTTTTCATGGTACCTGCAAAATTACTTCCAACTTTTGTTGGATTGTCTAAAACACAGGCTTTGCATCGGATGTGCAGATGTGTTTCTCCTTTCTTTCCATGAGCTAGTGATACTAGTTGAAAATTTGACCTGTTCTTTCTTTTTCTAACAATCAAAGCATTGCCAGGAGCTATTGCAAAATAGCATTACTTTTCAGATACACAATTTAAAGATGCAAATCAAGTAATTATATTTTATAAAACTGCATATCTAATCAATAATGCTTCCTACAAAACTTTCAATTTACAGAAACTTGCAGTATTTAACTCATTTTTATTATATTCAGACTAGAACTGAATTACAGCTGAGATAAGTGTTATGTTTTTGTCTGCTTTCTTATGTCTTTGATTTAAGATATATCCTTATGTAGTAATAGATAGGTGATAACAGACACATTTTATCTTACACTGCCTTATAACGTTTTGAAAGAGTTGTAGCTGCATGCATGCTTTGACGTGAACTTTTATTATACTTTTTTCTTCTAGTAAGTATTGCCCAGCTGGATGTGTGATTCCTTTCGCTGATATTTCAGGCACTATTCCCCATGGATATAGAGATGTGAGTGAACTTAATACTGTGGGCACACGTTAATTGTGATAATATACTTTAAGTATGGTTAAAACTCTTTTATAGTTCTTTGTATTAGCTCTACTGTTATGACTCTGAAGTTGAACCTCCTAAATCAAAAGGCCTGCTACTCTTGTTTTTTTTTTTGCAGTGCTGCTCAGTGTCTGGTGCTTCAGTGAGTCCAAGGAGGCCCATGAGAATAATGTGAGGGCTGGAGCACCTCTCTTGTGAGGAGAGGCTGAGGGAGCTGGGCTTGTTCAGCCTGGAGGGGAGGCAGCTGTGGGGAGACCTTCTTGCAGCCTTTTGATAATACTTGAAAAGCTTACAGTGACTTTTAAAAGACTTCTAGTCCAAGCTTGTTGACTTCCAACTGAAAGAAACTAGATTTAGTCTAGTTTCTAGAAAGAAAGTTTCTACCATGAGGGTGATTAAACATTAGAATAGTTTGTCCAAAGAAGTTGTGGATGCCCCATCCTTACACGTGTTCAAAGCTGGGCTGGATGGGGACTTGGGCAACTTGATAAAAGCTGTCTCTGCTCCTGGCAGCAGAGTTGGTTTAGGTGGTCCTTGCAACCCAAACTATTCTATGAATCTGTGTTGCCATCTCCAAGAAGTGATGTAGTGTACTAGAGACTTGTTTGTAAGGCCTGCTGAGAGTAAGATGTATAAACCCAAATACTCTCTGTTGCTTCCCGCTTTGTTTTTGTTGGCTTTTTCAAATTGTGAACTTCAGCTTTATAAAGAGACCAGAGATTTTTGCTCTTGACACTATGATATCTTCAACAGACATTCAGTGATTTACACTCTTCACACTGGACAGCAATAAAAACAGTTGCAAAACAGTTTATACTGTAGCATTAATAGTTCTGAAAACTGGAAATTGATATGCAATAATGTAGTTCACTTGAAATGCTGCAAAAAATTATATACTGATCTTCTTATTTAATATGAACATAAAATGTGCCTCTGTCATTTTCTTTTCTCAAATACCTGCAAATCCTAGACTGCTTGCTTAATTCACTATTCATATATTTAAAAAAAGTCACTACAGTGCAGCTGCTATGTGTTATGTTCTGCAGTGAGTCCCTGCTAAATAGCTACAAGATAATTTTTGAGCTCTGTAATAAGATAGAGTTGATTCTTTGCCTCTCATATTTGCAGCATCTGTAGGGGCCTAGCTTGTTGAGGTTGTATTTCTTTTTTTTTTTTTTTTTTTTTTTTGCCAAAATTGGGAAAAACTGTTTCATATGAAGGAAAAAGAAAACTTTAGTAAATAAGTCCCATGACATTCTTTTTGTATAACTGAGTGCTCTGTATAAAGTTCAGAGAGTTTCCCAGAAGTCAGATTGAATGGAAAAAATCGTCAGGCACTTGAGACAAAGTTTCAGGTAGACATTTCTCTTGCATTCCTTTCTAACGATCTTAGCTGTGTGCTGCTTTGAAAAATACTCTATACCTTTATTCTTTTGCACGATCCCTTCGAGGACTTGGAGCACTCATTGCTGACATCTTCTGGCGAGCAGGGAGGAGACAGTTTTGTTTACTACAGAATCCCCATGCTTCTACTTGTAAGAGGAGATAAGAGAGAAGGAGTGAGAAACCGGGTGCATAAACCAGGCATAATTACAGAATTTAGAAGGTTTTGAGGATATTTTTTGGGGTAGGGAAGAGGAATCCAAAAAGAGTTAGAGGTTTTATGTGTTAATATAATAAGGTGAATTATGTCTGGAAATGTCTTTGTAAGGTTTTGTGCCAGTGAGCTTGTGCATTGTGGCCTGTTGCATGGTGCAGTTATTTCTCCAGGGGCCAAAATGTACTGTTTTTAAAATAAGAAGAGAAATCGTTCATGAACTTTGTGGTGGAGAGGCTAGAGAGCAGCCCTGCAGATGGGGATCTTGGGGGTTCTGGATGTTGGCAAGTTGAATGTGAGCCAGCAGCATGCCCTGGCAGCCCAAAGGGCCATCTGTACCCAGATGCACCAGGCCCAGCACTGCCACTGATTGGCAGGAGAGCTTGTCCTGCTCTGCTCTGTGCTTTGCAGCCTCATCTTCTGCACTAGGGGCAGCTTTGGGTGCTACAATATGGGAAGGACATAAAGCCATTAGAGAGTGTCTGAAGGAGGGCTGCAAAAACAGGGAGGGATCCTAGAGGGCAAGGAGTGTAAGGAGCAGCTGAGGTCCCATGATGTGCTTAGCTCAGAGCAGAGGAGCTGAGGGTAGGCCTCATGGTGGCTGCAGTGCTGAGCTGTGCTGTGTGTGACAGCGACAGGGCCCGAGGGAACGGCATGGAGCTGTGTCAGGGGAGGGGCAGCTGGGGGTCAGGGACAGGGGCTGCACCACAGGGCGGTGGGCATGGAGCAGGATGCACAGGGCAGTGGGCACAGCCCCTGAGTTCTGGAGTTGAAGGAGTGTTTGGATACTGCTCTCAGACATAGGGTTTGGATTTGGAGTGGTCCTGTGTGGAGCCAGAAGCTGGTCTCAATGAGCCTTATGTTTCCTTCCAACTCAGGATATTCTGTGGTTCTGTGAAGTCTCCCTTTTTCTAGAAATACCTGCTGATTTGTTTTAGGATGACTGTTGTGAGACTTAATAGCACTCAGAGGAATGGTTGGCAGAAAAATCCGACCAATCTAGTAGTAACATCCAACAGCATTGATTTGGAGAACAGCTATTAAATAAAAATCTGCAGTTGCTGTCTGTTGTTTATTGTCCTGGGCAAAACCGTGCTGCAATATCATACTGATAATAAAAAGCTGAATGTGGTTTCTGGAAGGTATATGGAGATGTACCTAGGTGATCCTTCAAAGATAGCTTGGTCCCCCTTGATATTCTGAAATTCAGGTTGATCCCAGATCTATCATTGGGTGAGAGCAAGGGGCTGCAGAGCTGATGCAGTCTAGTGCTTTGTGAGGCAGATGCCTGTGCATAGCTCTGCATAAGCCTCTTGTATTTGCATAGCCAGTAATCCTGCAGGAAACTTGGTTTACACAGTGGGATGGGTGCAGAGCACTTGCTGCTAAGCCTTCTTTGGGTCTGGATTGTCTCTCTGCTTGTTAGCTCACAGACATCTGTGTTGAGCCTATGTGGGCTGGAAGGTCTTGCTTTCCAGGTGAGGAAGGTGTCCTGGGATGCTATGCTGCAGGGGACAGAAGTATCTTTGCTGTGCTGGAATGACTTGAGTTAGTGGATCAGTCCTGCTATCTGTGGCACAGCTGGGGAGAAATGGAAACATCATTGTGGTATTTGCTAGTAGAACAGGACTAACAACCTTCTAGGATAGGGATAATAAAGGAAGGAAAGGAAAAAAACCACAAACACCACACAACACAAAAAAAATGGAGTAATTAATTAAGACCTGTGTGACACAGTAATAGGGTTCCTCAGAAAAAAACTAATTCACATATTGCTGTGGGTTCTCTTGGGATGAGATTGCTGTAATGTTAAAACATGTTTTATCATGAGGATAAAATGTATAACCCACTGGCTCAAGGATATAAAATCTGCAGTGCATCAGTCCTCAGTTGGGAGAGAATCAATGAATTACAATGTAGTATAATGTTGTTGTTTTTCTTCCCCCGAGGCCTCATCACTTTGCATGGCTGCCGTTCACGCAGGCGTTGTGTCAAACACTCTGGGCGGCCAAATTAACGTCGTGATCAGCAAAGGCATTCCGTACTATGAAGGCTCCCTGGCTAACAATGTCACCTCGAAAGTGTGAGTGTGCCTTTTACATCCTCTTTACATCTTTGGCACCTTAAGTTTCGGTAGTGCCTCATCCCAGGAGTAATTTCAGCGAGTGAAGCTATGTTGTTCCATGTTAACATGTGTTCCATGACAGGGGTGGTCTGTAAAGTTCTCACGATTCACTTTTGTCTGTGGTGTGATTGTTTTACCAGGTAGTTTTTTAACCTCTAGACCGTAAAGATTAATTTTACAGACTGTAAAAGGAACTTTTGTCTTCCAAAATGCATGTTGCGAGGGTAAATTCTCAGTGATCTCTGCAAAAGATCTGTGCAGCCTCATTTAAAAGGGTTCGTTCATGCGGGTTCATTTAAAAGTGTCTTGCCTTTTGCTGGGTAGATGACTCTCTGAAAGACTGTAACAGCAGTAGAATCCTCGAACAAGATTTCAGGTGAAAAGAAGTAGTACTACAACTTGGTGACAAATATTCCTGTCATGGTGAATTTCGTGTTCAGGCATGTGTGTGTAGATTTCAGAGGCAAGCAGTCAAACAAGAAAAATAAACTGAAGGCAGTTTCTGTCAATTTTCCTCACTACTACAAAACCCATCCTTTTTGTTCTCTGCAGGGGACCGTTATCTGCAAGTCTCTTCACGTTTAAGACAAGTGGTGAGTACTGTCAATTTTAATACATAATCCTTTCATAGCTATTGAGCCTTTCATATAAATTCTTTCCAGTTTATTTCCTAGTTTTTGTTCTGGTTAGTTTCATGTTTTGACTGGCTTCCTCAGTAGTGCAGGTGTTCTAAAGCGTGCTTTCTCAGTCCCACTGGGTGATTGTCCTGACAGTCTATGATTATTTGTCTTCTAAACTCTTTTCCTATTCAGAAACTTTCCTTAGTAAGCTCTGCTTATCTGCAAGAAGAGATTCTTTTGTGTTTTGTTCCTCCAATATAATCTCCTTTAAATGACTTGACTCCCACACTTCAAATGCACTGCTTAAAGCAGAGTTCTGCACTTGTTAGTTGCTCTTCATTTATCACAACTGTGCACTGTAGGGTTTTGTTCCATGTTTGCTCCTTACAGCCTTCTTGTTGCCTCCTAAGAAACTTAACATAGATTTCAAAATGATTACTCAGCTTTCTCCCTTGCTTTTTAATTTTTCTTTCCTTTCCCCTAAATTCTTGCAACTGAATGCTGTGTGATAATTACTTTTCTCTTGTGCTCTAGAAAGACATCTCTCGTGCTTTGCTGTGTGTGCTCTGTTCCATCTTGGCTGCCATCACGTGCTCCTGTAAACATGCTCCCTGTTGTTGATGGGGTATAACAGGCATGGCCCCATTTTAAAGCTTACTGTTTTTACTTTCTGCCAGTTGTCTCCTTTTCAGACAATGGCTGCAGTTTCCTAAATGGAAGTTGCTTAAAGTGCCATCTTTGAACCAGTGGTGGAAATCCCATGAAAAGAGTGGGTTTGCCTTAGTCTTTGAGCTGTTTTACTAACAGCACAGGAAATACAACAAAAGCATTGGGAGCCTGTTTAGTCAAGAAAAAAGAAGGAATGTTATACGTACATTTCCAAAAGTAAGAAAATGCTATTCCTAATGTATTAATAAAAATAATCTGAATGGGGAGATAGACACAGGAATCTGATGGGCACAAGTGTTTGAAGATGGACATTTATATGATGAAGCAAAAACTGGAAAATGTAATCCACATCCAGTGATCTCTCTCATAAACCTGTACCTGCTGGGAGAAGGAACTCCTGGCTAGTGACCTTATGGATGTATTTCTGCTTCACTGTGACAGCTTCTTAGATTGCAGTGACAGATGAAGGAAAGAATTTGGGTTTAAATAAGTGCTGATGTGATCCTGTGCTGCAGCAGGTGATGTACATCCAACAGAGGCAACAAATGAGCAAATGGATACCAGTTATCCACAAAGTTATTTATATTCTTATTTTTTTAAGCCATTAGAAGAATGTGATGCAGGAAGGAACTTTAAGTAGGAGTGGTAACAAACTATACAGTGAGCTTCAAGGATGTTTGAACTCAAGGGCAAGATTGCAACATTACTTACTACATTCTGTGGTGTTTTATTTGAATCAACATTGTGATAGTGAGGTAGGTTTGAAAACCTAAAGTTACGTAGGCATAAAAGGGAGTGAGTGACTAAGTACTCTTTCCCATTACTGCAGCAACCACAAGATAAACTCTTGAACCATGCCAGAGCTTCTCTTCTGCTTTGTGTAGAATATCCATGTTATTCTTGTGCAGGTATAAATCTTTTAACACTGAAGACAGTAAGTTTGGTTCCAGCATGACTGGAAGAGTGCAGAAGACCTTGTGGTTTGTTTAGTAGCATTGTTATGGAATAAATTTAGATGGCAGCTTAATATTTGCATGGAAAGTAAAACCATTGTGTAGCTTGGGCTTTTAAGTCTTCGCCTTTTCCTTTGCTCAGGTTGCTATGGGACACTGGGAATGGAATCTGGGGTAATCTCTGATTCCCAGATCACAGCATCATCTATTCTTGAGTGGCCTGACCAGACAGGACGAGTGAACACTTGGAAACCTGAAAATGCCAGATTGAAGAGGCATGGGCCTCCTTGGGCTGCTTTGGACAGCGATGAACGTCAGTGGCTGCAGATAGACTTGAATAAAGAAAAGAGGATAACAGGTAATTCAATTGGGTGTATCTTTTAAGCAGCCATCAGGAAGTTTGGTCACTAAAATCTTTTCTTCCAGTGTTTAGTCTCAGGTAAAATCCAGATGATATTTAATTACCGTTACAACAAGTTTGGTTCTGTGTCCTAGCAAATGCACCAAAAAGCCTAAAGCTGAACAGGTGGAGAAAACACCTCCTTCATCAGAATTTGTTGAAGTGTTTCCTGTGTTCATATTGGATCCTTAATACTTGCCTATTTTTTCTGATTGTTCTACTGAGGGTCCAAGTCCATATCCAGGCAGCTCAGTCCACTGGTACCTCTGATACAGATGTACTGACTTAGGTTTCTAGGTTTCTCCTACTGCCCTCCACAGCCATAGCAAATTCATCAGCAGATGTGGGAGTGGAAATTCTAATTATAAAACTCTGGATTGAAAAGCTGATACTTTTTTTATTGCTAGCAGTTTTTTGCATAACTGGACATCTTCATTTTCACAGGTATTATAACTACTGGGTCAACCTTAGCAGAGTACTACTATTATGTCTCAGCCTACAGAATTTTATACAGTGATGATGCACAAAAATGGACAGTGTACAGAGAACCTGGCATTGATAAAGATAAGGTAAAAATATCATACGCTTTCTAGGATTCTTCTATGGAGGAGATTGTGCAATTGTAAATTTGACCAGTTTGACCAGTTGGTTTTTGGTTTTTAATTTACCTTTTCATTTTCGGTGTGATATTGAATCCTAAACTGTCTCTGCAGAAAGAAATCAGAAAAGGGATGGAAGAAGAGTTCTGAAATTCAGAGATGGCTTTAATGATGATTTAGGGGTGATAATGTTCTGTACAAGAAGCTTCTTTTGCCAGCAGTAGGCACTTCTCCTGGCTGATGGTAACACCTGCTGGTTACCTGGGCTGTTGCTAATAGTTTCCCAAATAGCTGTTCTGTCTGTGTCTGAGCTTCAGGCTCTGTTTGGAGAACTGGAGTTCAAGTGCTAAACGAAATGATTCTGTCTGTCTTGTTTTGGTTCCAGCCCTCCTGCTGATGAAGTGAAAGGTAGAAATATCGTTTGTTAATTTATGAGGTTTCCAAACACCGAACTGGGAAACTTTCCTGAACTGAGGTGATTTTACTTTAGAGACTGTCCATCTTCTTGAGCCTAGTGAACTGCCAGATTTCTAGTATGAAGTACTCAATAAGGAATTAAAATTGAAAAATCCAGCATCTCTGCTGTTGAGTGTTCTTTTCTGGCTGTAAGAGACAATCTCAGCTATCTGCATAGATGTAGGCTACGTTTGGCTCTTGCTAATTGAGCTGCTACTTTCCCTTGCAAGTTCTTGAGGGGAAGCAAAATGTGGAGCTTGAAGTTACAGGTTAACAGATCTTTTCTGCACCTTTTATGTCATTAAGTACAATATGTGAAGAGTCAGACATACAGTACCACCTGTGAAAAAAAATACTTGGCACAAAAAAGGGCTGGATACTGACACTTCACAATATAACAGGTTTTCCCTAAGATTGGTATAATCTCATTTCATACAGCTTTGCTTCTGGATGCATATGCATGCAGTTTGCTCCCTCTGATTTTTATATAGCTGCATGCAAGACAAGATCAGAAGTTGTGATTCTGTGGATTTTTTGTGGTGTTTTTTTCTTTTTTCTTTTTTCTAAAATATATTTGAAAATCCTGTTCAGGAGACTAGAAGGTTTTCCAAGACTTTTTGTGATTTTCTATGAACACAGCTTCTAGATGTGCACTAGTGCTTAAAAGAAGTCCATCTAACGTCTTTACATACAAAATAAAAAAAAATGAAGATGCTTGAGATGGGATGAAAAGACAAGGTAAATTTCCACTGGTGTAAAAATTTTTGTTTGAAAGCATAGTGGCAAGCTCAGAGAGTTTGAAAATAAAGTGATTTTTCATCAGAAAACTTGCACTGTTTGTACTGAGCTCAGCTGCAATTTTTTTGTGGGAATAAAAAAAAACAATAACAAAAGAATATATACGTATACATGGAGCTGCAGGCAAAGTTAAGCTGCTGCCTTGATGCTAGACATCAAAAATATGGCTGTAGTAAAAGCATGGAGTAAGGAACTACTTTAGTGTAATTCTTTCTTGAAGAAACTGGAAGAGGGCAGATTTAGACTGGATATTAGGAAGAAATTCTTTACTGTGAGGATGGTGAGACACTGGAACAGGTTGCCCAGTGAGGTTGTGAATGCCCTCTCCCTGGAAGCATTCAAGGCCAGGCTGGATGGGGCTCTGAGCAGCCTGGTCTAGAGGGAGGTGTCCCTGCCTATAGCAGGGGCTTGGAACCAGATGGTCTTAAAGGTCCCTTCCAACCCAAACCATTCTGTGATTATAGACAACACTAATGACTCGCTGCCTTTGCTCTTGTGTGCTCAGCCTCTGAAACTGGAAGTGAGACGGTCTGCACTGAGCAGATCATAGACACAGAGGTGTTGACTTCTCTCATCTCCAGCATGCCTTTGTTGCTAGGGTACCAAACTCAGCGTGGGCCTTCTCTTAGCAATGGGAACTGACACAACACTGGGCAAAAGAGTACAGGAAATGTGCACATCCTCTCAAAGAGTCATCTCTGTACTTTGCTTCTCACTTGCATCTTTAAGAAAACAACTGATTCCTTAGTGAGGGCTATCAGCGTAAAAGTAATTAATAATAATGCCAGTTGTAGAAGTAGTTAATAAAATGTCCAAGTTTATAAATAGCAGTAAACTGGAAACTGTTTTTCTGTGTTCCCGCTCTTGCCACACCTCATTGTATTGTGCATACTTGGAGCACGCAGAGTGTGAGGACTTTCTGTCATTCATGTGTTACCAAAACAGCACCATAGAATTGCCCCAGCATTTAATCTGTCTTCATTCATGACCAGTAAGTATATTTTAGTACTCTAAGCTTACGTTCAGAGCACATGCCAAAGAAAAAGAAATGTCACTGAGAGCTGTTTGCTTGTCAATTGGCATTGCATCAAGCTGGGGAAGAGTACAGACCGTGTGCTTTCAAGGCAAAATGTGTGCCTAATTCTATTTTTAGTAATAATATGAATGGGCCAACAGTGGTGTTACTTAAATATGTTGAAGATTTGATGTGTGTGTGTGAGAACCAGCAGTGAAGGAACAGCTTTAGCTCATTCTTCAGGCAATTTCTGCTCTCTTCTATAATTGATTTTGACCCAGAGATTTCAAGTTCTTCATGTAAATTGTTTTACTCTGCTTGCAGCTCAGTCATTGTAGACAGCAGCCACTAGAGGACAGTGTGATTACATGCTAGACTTTAATTCTTCCTAATAGATGCCATCTCCATTTACAGGACAGACCATTCTAAAACTATTATGGGTTGTGAAGACTCCAGTAATACCTACTTTCACACTGTCACAAAAGCTTGCTGTGTTGGAAGAGTGAGTGCAAAGTGCCCACAAAGGGCTGAGCTAAAATTATTTTTCACTGCCATAAAAACGCAGTATTTCTGTAACAACAGGGATTGCCTGGGTCACGTCAGTGCACCGTTGCACTGTACCTCTGTGTGGAGGAGGCAGAGGGTACCAACTATCAGCTGCATACTGCATGCAGAAACAAAACCGGTGTTCCCATTGGTCTACGTGTACACAGCATTCTTTTCTGCAGCGAGGCCAAGTGAGTGGGGATGGCCAGGCAGCAGCACCGTTCTGGGTGTGAAATGTTCTCCGCATTCCCCACTGCTTATTTTTGCTATGTGAAATATCAAAATTGGTTCTGCTTACTCGGTTGCTGTTACATTGGTGTGACATAGTATTTGTCTTTTTTCTTTCCTAGGTATTTCAAGGGAACACAGAATTGCACCAGGAGGTTCGCAATAATTTCATCCCACCTATTCTCGCACGGTTTGTTAGGATTAACCCCTTAAAATGGCACCAGAAAATTGCAATGAAAGTAGAACTGCTCGGATGTCAGTTCAGTATAGGTAAGACAGCTGAAAACTTTCCCATTCTGTGTGTGAACGGAGCAATGTAGAAAGTACTTGAAGAGACAGCAGTCACTTGCTTTCCATGTTACCTATCCGTGGTTTATATAAAATGAACAGAAGTTTCGTAACACACGGCTCTTTTCTTGACGAGGAAACGTGTAAAGCTAGTGCTGCAAGAAATAAATAAACAAACCCTCATTTATAAGTATTTTTCTCTTAAAGTTCGTGCTCCTAAAATCACCGTGCTGCCTCCACCGCCGCCTCAGGACAACAGCAAGGTTGATGACTTCAGTGAGGACTTCATCCACTCGGTGAAGACTTCATTGCAGACGGATAAAACAACGTTCACACCTGAAATAAAGAACACCACAGTGACTCCAAGCGTGACCAAAGGTATCTGTGCTTAAGCAGCAGGAATTTGGGAAGCGCTTACAGTGCCTAGCAGTGCATTAAACGTGCTTTTGGAATGTAACTTTGCTTGACAGCTTTTATATACTTTAACAAAACCACACTTTTTAATGCTTGCCAATATATTAAAGATGCAACTGAACGTTTTTATCATGTGCATACAGCATGTGGAAACAAAACCTGTATTCTGAGGGATGTAAATATTATTGTTAAGCTCTGGAATAGGCTCCTCAGGGAGGTGGTTGAGTCACCATCCCTGGATGTGTTTCAAAACCATTTGGATGTGGTGCTCAGGGACGTGATTCAGCTGTGGGTTGTTAGAGTTGGGGTGGTATGGTTAGGTCGTGGTTGGACTCAATGATCTTTGAGGTCTTTTCCAACCTGAGTGATTCTGTGATTCTATCATTATGTTCAAAATGACTTCAACTTTTAATTACTTAACAAGTTTTTGTTAAAAGGAGAAATTGTAACTCGGACTTCCCTTCAGAATTAGTTAGACGTAACTGCTTTGTTATTTAATCCAGTAATTTCATAGGACGAGACACTTCTGCTATAGATAATCTTCTGTTCATCAGTCCCGTTGGTATGAAATTTGAAATATACCTGGTGTTGTCATGTTGTCCATTAAAAAAGTTGTCAGAAAGAGAGCAAGATCACTGCAAATGTAGGCACTGGTGAAGTGTCCTTTGGGTAGCAGCAGACAGAAGATGCCCTATTGTCACATGCAACAAGTTGTGATTGTTAGGATATTGTGATATTTACTTCCTATGGGAAGTTCAGACTTCAGTGGTTGTAAACTCCTGGGCTTTTGATATGCCATGTTAATGATAAAATACATTATTCTCATAGGAAAAAAAGTTGTATTTATGGTGAAATGAAGGTATTTATTCTGTCAAAAAAGCTTTCAGAAGTACTGGCTGTGCACATGTGTAAAAGAGAGATGATAATTGCTGTTTAAACTGTGTGAGCATCCAGCAGGGTAGCGTAGCAGGGGGACCCAGTGTGATAGATGCTGTACATGAAAACTACATGCTTTACCCAAGTAATTTTCAAAGTAAGAACTGATTTATGAGAAGCACTTCTGTCTGACACCACTTAATTTAATGGCTTTCAGATGTGGCATTGGCAGCAGTTCTGGTTCCAGTGCTGGTGATGGTCTTCACTACTCTGATTCTTATCTTAGTTTGTGCGTGGCATTGGAGAAACCGGTAAATGAACGGATTAATCAAAGTACTTTACTAGAATGTTAGCGTGGTGTGCGGGAATGAAGCGCTCTGCATGTGTCACTTGGGGAACTACACGGTCCACACTTCTGGAAGGGCTTTTTTTCAGTATTCTCTTTGTGTTCATTTGAAGAGCAAGCACGATGGGAGTGCTCTTTGTAAATATTTTCCTTTCAAGTGCGTTTTCTGAAAACTATTTCTCCAGTAGCAGCAGGCTGCTAACAGCAGGCCGGGTTGCTGCAGCTTGGACTTTAAGCTTGAGAAGCAGTTACAGCTGAGGTGATGGTTTCTGAGCACGGATGCACTTCTGGTAGGCAGACTGGCTAAAACACTCTGTCTTTTTCTCACAGCAAAAAAAAAACCGAGGGCACATATGATCTACCTTACTGGGACCGTGCAGGTAACAACATTTTATGAAAAGCTTTACTTGGTGTTCCTAGTGTAATGTTCATCAGTAAATGCAGTAACAGTTTCCAACCAGCAGCAGCTTCTGTAGTGCTAACTGGCAGAGATGGAGGGACAGGACCTGCTTGCTAATGAGACTTTGCTTTTGCGTTCTCTGAATTTTTCATAAGAAATGGCAAATATCTGCAGTTCAAGCTTAAACTGTTTTTAGTGAAACAAGTTTAGAGCCTCTTAATTGCATGAAGAGGAGAAAAGTCATTTATGGAGAAACTTTGGGTAGTATTCTATTATGTCTGGTACTTATTCTGTGCTGGAAAAAAAAAGTCTCCTCTTGGTGTATGAGGCCTGTCAAGTCTCTCTTTCTCCATTGTCCTAGTAACAATGTGGGATTACTTGTATCCCAAGTATCCCCTTGTATCCCTGGTATGTTTTCTGTCTTCCCAGTCTTGTCCACCCATTAGCTTTAGGTCAGGCAATTTCACAGAACAGCTCTTTCAAAGGAGGAGTCCACAAACTCTTGTGCTGTGGCATAAAGAGCTGGTGCAGCAGGTCACTTTCACTGTGTGACTGTGCTTCGTTTTTCTGACCTTATGCTGCAGAACTGCCACATCCATGTCTTTGTTCTCTGGCAGTTTCACATATAGCCTTACTCATTAGAAAAGAAACCTTTTAATCACCTTATTTTAATTTATTATGTCCACTTCTGACACATTTCTTTAGACTGTTCTGTCAAAAAGTCCTGTATTTAAATGCTTGCAGCGGACACACTGATTTTTTTTCCTGCTGCTTTAAGTGTAAAAGTACATTACGTGTGTCTGTTTTGAGAAGGACATTGCAGTTGTGCAGAATGCAATATTAGAGAAACATTGCCTCAGTTGTCTGTGGGTCCTCTGAGTAGGAGCAGCACTGCAATTAAGGGACACATGGGGGCAGTCACTGCACTGCCCCAGCAATACAGCAGGACCTCACAACTGCAGTGGGGGCAGACAGACAGGGCGATGGGGTGAGAGCAATGTTTTCACCCCTGAATCTTTACCAGTCTATCTCATAAAATACTGAAATCATCTCTTAAAGCTCGAGTTCATGCAAATACCGATTACTGATTTGTTTACCTGCTACTACACCATAAAGTTAAGACATGGTATAAAATGTTTTAATAGCTTCACAATTAGTATCTATGCTTCTCATTTGTAATTTTTTTTTTAACGATGTGAAGGGTGGTGGAAAGGGATGAAGCAGTTTCTCCCTACCAAATCAGCAGAACATGAAGAAGCTCCTGTACGCTACAGCAGCAGTGAAATCGGTCGCCTCAGACCAAGAGAAGTTCCAACAATGCTGCAGACAGAATCTGCAGGTACGTTTTTATGTTGCTTCCATGGGCTATGTGCTAGATACCAAGTGCCAGAAGTGTGACTGCATTTAACTGTTTTGCATCTGCGTGGGGAAGGTGAAGGGAAATGAATAGAAATGAATGGGATGATAAGCATGTTTCTCAAATCGTGGACCTTTTCAGATCTGTTCTCAGAGTGAGTCCCATGAAAGTATGCATTAACTGACTGGTGATGTGAGCAGTAACTGAAAGCTGCTTGATCTTAAATGCCACCAAGAGCATGCACTGTTTTTTAGCCATGTTTACATGCATTGAAAACTCCACACTATGGACAAATTTGATATGTGGCATTTGGTTCCCTACAGTGACAGTCTGATTAAGCCATCCTTTTCATCTGGAAAATTAGTTACTGATAAAAGCACGCATCCTTTACGGTGGACTGGTCATCAGAGGCAGATGCCCAGCTCTGCCTTTGGTTCTGTGCTGATGGCAGAAACTTGCAGATGTGCAGCAATTACAGCTTTACAGCAGGCAGAAGTAATGATGTTCTCTTTAAGAAAAAAGAGCCAGTAAGTGCATTTTATGTTGTCTTGTTGGGGTTTGTGACGCAGAGTACGCTCAGCCGCTGGTAGGGGGCATTGTCGGCACGCTGCATCAGAGATCAACCTTCAAACCAGAGGAAGGGAAAGAAGCAAGTTACGCTGATTTGGACCCCTACAATTCGCCTGTACAAGAAGTTTATCACGCCTATGCAGAACCACTGCCTATAACTGGACCAGAGTACGCAACTCCAATAGTCATGGACATGTCCAGTCATCCCAGCACACCTCTTGGTGTTCCTTCTGTTTCCACCTTCAAAGCTGCAGGGAATCAAGCTCCTTCACTGGTGGGAACTTACAATAAGCTCTTGTCCAGGACAGACAGCGTGTCCTCAGCACAGGCACTGTATGACACACCAAAGGGACAGCCGGGGCCGGGCACTGCTGAGGAGTTGGTGTACCAGGTACCACAGAGCACGGCCCATTCCACCAGCAGTAAGGACGAACCGAGTTAGCTCGGCAGTAAGGTAGGATGATGGCAAATGTGGCTTGTTTTTAAAAGCCAGTTTCATAAAGCTGACAGATTCATTTTTTAAATCAACCACACTGTTTTGATATTGTTAGTCTTAAGTAATAGTGTTGAGCCAAAAGATGTATTATTGGAAATCTGGGAAATCAGTCATTCTGACTTTTCTTAAGCTTTTATAACCACGAGCTTGATTGTTGTTCTCTTTTTCCACTACTGTACAGTTGTCTGTCAGACATGAGAGAAGAGCTCTTCAAGATTTGCTTCAGTAAGTCATAGATGTGAATGATGAATTAGGAAACAACTGTTAGAAGTATGAATGAGTCTTTTTTTTTTTTTTTTTTTTTTTTTGCTTATGGTACCATTTCTGGAGAAAAAAATAAATAATAACCCTTCTGATTTTCTAAAAGCTATAGGCACTGGCACAAGTTGCCCAGAGAGGTGGTGGATGCCCCATCCCTGGAGACATTGAAGGTCAGGTTGGAGGGGCACTGAGCAACCTGACTGAGCTGTAGGTGTCCCTGTTCGCTGCAGGAGATGGGCTAGATGACCAATAAGGGTCCCTTCCATTGTTCTAGGATATGTAGGTACTACAGCTTCTGAAATCCATTTTACCCTATAAAATTCATGCACAGCCTTGAACATTGGAAATTCCATTAACTTCATGGCATAAAAATGGTTGGGATTGTATATTATGTTACTTCTGGCTTTTGTTCACAGGAATGAACAAAATGGGAATGATGAGCTACGTGTTCCTTAGAAGTTTTTGTTAGCCTTCTGAAACTAGAATCTGCTGTCTGAACAACCCATTTTCTTTTCTGCCTTGTGTCTTAATCCACTCAGCCTTTGTGCCCTGGTGGGCATACAGCAGGTACAGTCTGAAGTCTTACAAGCAAATTACACTGCGACTGCTTGCACTTATTTCCTGCAAAGCAGAGGCTGCTCTGACTGGTGTCTGCCTTGAATTCAACTTCTGCATGAAGCATGCAGGCATTCAAGGCGACTGAATTGAGTTCAGAGAGGTTCAGTCTCACACCGCAGTGTCTATTGTTGTAGGTTAAGATGTGAGCACATTCAAAGAAAGGATATGTATATACTTTTGTGAGTGCTTGAAGAAGCACACAAATATTATAACGGTGCTTAGTTTGTGTTAATACATGCATTTAGCACGTAAGGTACTTAGCACAATTGGAAAGCTTTGGGCCTAGGGCTTTTCTTATGATTGTTCTTAGTAAAGGTTTTGGAATCTTTTATCCTTTTTACTGAGAACAGTTGCTGTTCCAAAGAGTGGCAATTTTAGTAGCATTTAATTAATTGAATTTTTATCTTTAGAATGTTCCAGTTTTCCCTACCATGAAACGTGGCAGTCAGTCTTCTACTTGAGACTTCATAGACTAGTTTTAGCTAGGTAATCACAAAATGAGAACCATTTGGAATGTCCTATTGCCACTTTTTATTAAATCTCGTTAGAAACAAAGCACAGCTTTTTATCTTGAGTAGCAGAAAGGGATTCTTAAATAGCTTTATTTTTATTGTAACAGCACTGATGGGAGGATGCTGAATTAATTTATGAATGTGAAAATCTCGAGCTCCACGTTAGCCCAGTTTTATGGACTGTAATGGTTACTGTTTGCTTCTGTGACATCATTTAAGTCAGCTTTGGTGTTGCCCACGGGCTGGACACGAGGTAACTCCCATCCTCATCAAAGCCAAAGTTGTGTACGAAAGGACAGAGCACGTGAGTCTTTTTGCTGTGAACCAGCATTTCTAGTGTCTATCCACTGACTAGGATGTTGTCACCTACACTCTGCTGCCTTCAAACTCAATTCTACATCATTTTGATCATGAGAATGGTGATTTTTCTTAGAATTGAGAGTCTAAGCCTAAATCTGAGTAGTCAGGGAAGGGTGGTATACAAGGGCTAGCTGTGGAAAGGAATATCCTGCTTATAGGCTGTATTTTGGATATAGTTGCAGCTTCTTCTGTTTGATAAAGCTAGTTTGCAGTCCTCAGTGCTCTCCTTAAACAGGCACGTATGTGCTCTTACCTCACAGCAGCAGTTATAACTTTGACATTATTGGGTTTTAGTTGATAGAGGTGGAAGGTTGGTTGGTTGCACCAAGATGTGACGTACCTATTCCAATTCACTTAAAACTTTTGAGCTTTTAGGCTTTGAAACAAAAATATCTGCCACGTGGATTTGTTTAAGTCAGTAAAATTAATTAACAGTCTTGGAAACCTGCATTTTATTTTTACTGTAGGCCAGGTGTAGTGTAACAATGGGTGTAACTGTGGGCTGAGGCGGTGTAAGAGTGGGCTATTTTCAAGCAGCCTTGACGCAGTTTCATTATCTGAGCAGCATAACCTCTTGTAGTTAAGAATGGAGTGTTACATTCTTTTTATGAAGGAAACCAGCCTTGTGCTTTCAGCATTTACACTGTAGCTGCTCAGGCTAAGTTGGAGTTTCTCATAGTTGGGTTTAAAGTGTATGCTACAAACTGTTAAACATCCACTCCCAAACTTAAATTGTATGACAGACCTGAGAGTAATGTTCTCCCATGTACAATGCAAGCACAGAGGTACATTTAATGGGTCTCATTTTTACATGTGAAGATATATGGATATAAAGTGTATTTCAGCCTTCTTTGGCTCGAGTATGTTCTTACCTCAGCATGTAGCGTAGTTGCTCGGTATCTGTATATGTTGCTAGAAATTAGACTGTAAAAATAGTGAGGTTTTTTAATGTATGTTAAAAAGTATTTTAAATAAATTGTACATACCTGTTATGCTCAGTGTGTTCATGTTTAAAACAACCTTCACTTTCATTTCGTAATCCTTTCTAGTTTGTACTCCCTCTGTGCCCCCACAGTGCCATGGCACTGGCAGCCCAACACGAAGGGAGGAACCCCCTCCACATCACCACCCACAGCAGCCCCCCAGTCCTTGGGGCCCGAGGTTGCTGCTGATCTGAAAAACTCAAAACTGCTGTCAGGATTCTGTACGTGTAGGTGTAAGTACGTGCCAGTGGCAAAAGGGAAAGAAGCACTGCTTGGCCCTGTGTGCTAGCACAGCACTGCACATGAAACTGGGAGGAGGAGCGTGGCCTCCGTTCACAGCTAACGGGCAGAAGCATGGAATGACTTTCAGCTGTACTGCTCTCTGTGTGCTGAACGTACCTAGAATGACCATGCAAAGAACTGGAACTGCAGTCTACGTAAAGGGGAAAAAAATAATAAATAAATAATGTTGTAAATCCTTTTTTTTTTTTTTTTTTTTTTTAAATCTGTGATTTTTAAGCAAGATGGAGTCCAGAACAGTCAGGATGCTATTGAAGAAATAAGTGGAAAGCTGCAGTCAAGTTCCAGACTAAATACCTCTCTCAAGTCACAGTAAACATAGGGTATTAGGAAAACATCTGCTTAGGTGAGACTTCAATAATCTACTTTTTCACACTAGTGCATGTGTATCAGACAGTTTCCTTGGCTCCCACAAAAAGCCTCAACAGTGTTAAAAAATCCCACCATCAAACAGTTGTAATACTTGCACAAATAATTACTTTGTTTCCCACTAAGGAAAAGAAACAACTTTCCAGATTCACTTTCTTACCATTTCTATGGGGTTTTTTTTCCCATGGTAACAGGAGGGCTGTTGCCCACTGCACATACCAGTAGTACAGGAATTAATTCTTCCTGTACTGGAGCAATTGTGAAAGGAGTTGGTGGTGGACAAATTCCTGTTGTGTAAGGACACAGCAGGCAGTGGAGCAAGGCAGCAGTAAGATCACTTGTAAGAGTTCTCTCTGCTCTACCACTGTTACCTCGACGTAAAGAAAAGACAAGCTGGACAAACTACTGGCATGCTCCTTAATAGAATGGAAAGATGTATGAACTCCCGTAAAACCCGAGCGCACTGTCATGTAAAATACCATACCAGAAAAGTGACCAGAAAAAAATAAGAGCTCAGATCTTCTGTGATGGTGCTGTAAGATCCTGTATGGCACAGGTGGTGCCTGTAGTGACTGGAGAGGCACTTGGAATGGTGACTGTGTAAAGAAGGCTTTTCTTAGGAGAAATCAGGCTGCTACACAAAGACATAACAACCAGCAACTGCTAACTCTGTTCCACACCCCTACCTCAGTTTAGAGAGCTGGAAAGTGCCAGGCACATGCAGCACTGAAGCCTGAACCAGGGAGAAACCTACAAGGACACAAACTTACAGGGTCTTTGTTTGGTCTTCCTTAGTCTCTTTAGTCTCTGCTTTTTAAATTGCTCCATGTTTTTGAACTGAAAACACTTTTGCTCTTTTAAGGGCTTCACTGTAAGTAGAAGTTTGGGAAAATCCAATGCAAAGCTCTGCCGTAGTGTAAAGCTGCTCCAGAATTAGCAGTAGTGTTCTATTTCAGATATAAGAGCATATAACACACACAGAAATGCAAACTCATATGTTATGTGACAAAGGTATGATTGATAGAATATACTCAGAATTCAGTCAGGGTTGCAATTGCAGAAGAAAAATAAGAAGGTTGTTCAGACACTGAGAGAAAATCCTTCAAACAAGCATCTGCTTTTCAGACTTTGAGGACAATTTTTGACCAAAACTCGTTAACAGGAAAAAAAAATAATAAAGGAATCCCAGAGAAAAGTCCCTAAGCTGCCCATATCACAGGGTGACATAGATAAGCACCTCCTGCCCAACGACACTGAGCAGTTGGAAGGAAAAAAACCTTGCATTTTTCAGTAACACTCAGTCATCTCTCAACTTTTATGACATATCCCAGCCCCAATTTCATGCCCTGGTCCAAATATCAGTTAATGTAGAAAGGTATCCAGAACACAACAGAGTTTGGAGCTCTCAGGCCATGGAACAGCATGGAACAGAATGGTTCACAGCCATTCTGAAGCTCCAGCTCTGGTCAGCCATGAGATGACTCACAGCTGGGAGAGAAATGCTTTCAGACACTTCACAGGTGGAAGAACCACTTGATAGGGAGGGATTTCAGGGCTAGCAATCCATCTAAAGGAGAAGTGACCCAGCCAGAGTGAAGGCAGCATTAAAAACACATGCTCAGGAAGTCCTGTTGCTTGAGAGCTATTGGTCCATTTCCTACAAAAAAGACAAGAGTCCAGGGTCCACAGAGGGGACAACTGTCAGCTCTGGTATGCTCCTGAAACTGAAATTACACCCTCCCTCTGGGAAGGGGCTATATCAATAACTGCATCAAAGTCTTTCTTGATTTCGCTCAGAACACTAAAAACACTTACAATTACACTTTCATACTTAATTTCATTCTACAACGTGATTGCTGTTGCTTAATTTGGTGAGTATGAGAATTCCTGACAAAAAGGGGTAAATTTTAAGGCAAATAAAATGCAGCCTATTTACTGTGCCGTGTGGGACATGCCACTTCAATCAAAATCCTGAAAAAGCCAAAAATGATGAATGTACCCAACAGGCTTGTGTCTTCTGAAGTTCTTCCCTCCCTCTGAAAAACAGCTCCTGACCCCTTCAGCTGCCTTGGCTTTCTGCTGGTGAAGCTATGAACTCAGAGATCTGAATGAGAAATTCCTCCAGCTACGGACTAAAATTACAGAGACAAAATTATACGTGCCCATTCCTCCAGGAGACATAAAGTGCGCGCTGCTGATTCACACACCATCACCTTCTCTCCCATTCTGTGATTTATCTCCACACCCCACTTAGGCCACCAGTGAGGTCTGACGCACGCTAAGTTGTGCAGACACTGCACCCTGCGTTCAGCTGAATGCCCCGCAGGGCTCTCCAACGCCTTCTGCACGGCCCTCCCTGCCCCAGAAGGCCCAGTAGCAGCCAGCAGAAGCCAGCCCACGCAGGACTATCACCTCCTGGCACCACCCTGCCACCCACAGCGATGAAGCACCGCCAGCACCAAGCACTAGGTCCTGGCTGTCCCTGCTGCTGTGCCAGATGCCTTGGCACACCCGCTGAGGAGGGCCGTGATGAGATGCAGATGTTATTATTGTCCTGAGCTGCTGTGATGTCTCTGTGCACTGCCAATAGCCTCAGCAGAGTGACAGCAGCTCAGTACACGGCCCCTGAATGCTAACTTGTGACAACCGGGGCTGTGGGCAGGGTTGGATGCTTCTTTCTTCCTTTCTCCTTTTACCCACTCTGTCTTTTCTAGATGCTGCTCTTTTTAAGGTGCTTTCACATTCACTGACCTAATAACAGCCTGAGGAAAGACCAGTGAGTGCTTCATATAAATTATTAGAGAAAGCTCCAAAAAACCTAATCTTTAAACCCAAATCCTGCAGTCCTGTAACAGAGCTGTTAATGGGACAGCTTCTCATTACACACAGGAATCCTCATGGGGAAAAAGGCAAGTAACTTGGGATAGCTCAGCCTGGCATTCTTTCACAAATCATCTGTCAGTGGCTTCAGATATAAAGGAACATTTCAGGCTCTTCACATGCACAGATACAACGCGTGGCAGCGTAATTAGATGACCTTTTTTCACCTGGTCTCACACAGTTGAGATTGTACAGATAACGTGCCTTGTGGGTACCCAGGTATTTTCATTACAGCTGCCCCACTCACCAGCTTCTGATTTCTGACACAATGCTTTTCATCTGAATCAAACCACTTCAAGGAGCATCTTGTGATCTACCAGTTCTGAAGGAAAGAGACACTCCCAGAAACACCAAAGTAAGGCATTTCCAGTAGGAGACAGGTGCTGAAGATGTTCAGAGTAGAAGCTCAAGCAACTCCCATCCCTGCTCACCCTGCTCAGTGCCCACCAGCCCAGGACCCAGCAGCCACTTCCAACAGCCCCAGGCTTCACAACACAGCCATGCAGTAGGAAGCCTGGCACTCTAATCCTGGGCCCAAGAGAGACTTTATAATCAAACAGTTTCTGTCACAGTAACAGAAATGATCATCTCTCAAGATCAGTAAGGACTGAGTAACTGTAGGTCCACTGCATCTCATAGGAGCCAGAAGAAAAAGCATTTGATGGCTTCTGCTTTTTGACGATTCCCAACTGATAAGCAGACAGGAAGGCTGGAACTTGATGATTCTTGAGGTCCCTTCTAACCCAAGCCATACTATGATTGTAAGAACTTGCAAGGCAATTACCTTTCGACATTTAATATCTATTTTGATATTTAATATCGCCTCTACCCGCACTGGACCATCATCAGCCCTATAGTCCTTTTCCTTTTCTAGTTAGCTGTACAGGGAAAGGAAGAAAACTTTCTCATGCACTCATGAAATTTAAGCAGAAGCCAATCAAACTCCCACTTTTCCTTTGCCTGGCTTTCCATAGCCTGGGGGGGGGGGGGGGGGGAGCAGGACACAGAGCAAGCAGAAGCAGCTCAGCTTTTCCCTCAAATCAGCTAGCTCTCTCTCACCATGCTGCTCTCAACTGAGGAAGACAGCACTGATCAGTGAAGCAGCTGCTTTCTCCGACTTTAGATCTAGACTTAAATCCAAATTGAAATGCAGTCCCTGTGCACGTTATCAGACTTTTCCAAGCCATCCCTTTCCTGAACTGTGCTCCCTGACTTCACTCCTGACATCAGTTTGGTTCCTCAGAAAAAGGAAATGAGTTTTAACGCTGTCATGCATCATCCACGTATTGTTATTGGGAATCTCCATGCAGCAGAGCTGTTTATATGAAACAGATTCAACACGTAAATAGTTTTTCTGGATTCTATAGGTCTGCAATCACACCCATCTGTTTCATATGAAGACCTTTTATCCTTTTATTTGCAGATGAGATAAGCAAATCTCTGTGTTTAGAGAGAAAAACCAACCATGGCAAACATACTGGATGTACGTGTGCAAAATGGTAAAGCCTGAAGAAGTCCTGGAAAAATTCTGTACCTGAAATCTCCTGCAGTTCCTGCTTCTGTTTCACGTCTCCCTCTATGGATATAGATACCATTCATGAAACTCAATCCTAAAGGGAGCTGGCAACCAAAAGCAAAACAACAGTTTTCGACATTAAAACACAGCTCTCTCTATTGCCCCTTTGTAATTTCAAAATGAGATTTAAATTGCATATACATTATTTAAAATAGTGGGATCTTTCCACCCCCAAATATTTTTGCCAGTGTTACAATTGAGCTTCAGGAGACAAAATGCTCCCCTGTGTAATTTCTACTTTCTAAGTTACAGATTAAAACATTCATATTAAAAAATAAAACGAAATGAGAACTTATGTCCCATTTAGCCCACCTATTTTAGTCCCTGTTTACCATATAAATTTACCTTTTGTAAACTACCAGCAATTCCTTGTCTGTTCTCCCATTTACTAAACAACCACTCCTCAGAAGTAAAAATTGGCGATAAATAGCCCCTTCCTAATCTGCTCCAGAAACATTTGGGGAAAAAACCCACACCAAAATACCACTTGTTACCACCAAGCATTTATGATATCATTAATTTGGGTCCAGCAAACTTCAGCCCTGTTTCTGATATGCTACCTTTTTTAGGAAAGAAAAAGGCATATCTGCCTGTGAGAAAGGCATGACTGTTTTCCTTTGAAAGCAAAACATCTACGTACCTTGGGTATTATGCTGCTTTCTGAAGTGTAGGAAAAGGCTTCAAACAACTCTTTTTTTTTTTTTTGCTATGCCAAAATGCTACAGATCATGGAAGTTAGTCTCATATGGCTTAGCAATGGAGCACACACCGTGGTGCTGTTCATTTATACAATCCAGGTACAGCTCTTAGGTTCATTCAGCAACTTTAAACCAGGATATCTTTGTACTGAATCAGTAAGTTTACAAATGTTACCATCTCACAGAAAAAAGGTCCACTTCCTGCTGGTTATACTGCACAAAAAGCAACATAAGGAGGTTGCTAGATCTTTATTTTACATCATTTTGAGCAAGGCAGATTCTGTCCAAACATATCTGCTGCAAGTACTTCATCAAAGCTGCCATCCTCATTGTTCTGGGCTCTATCTGAAATGACAAGACACTCTGCAGAGCTGTTCAGAGTAACAGCAGTGACTTCTTGAGTTCCAAGTAGCAGCTGCCAAGGACGCTGTTCAGAGGGTTTGATGAAGATGGAAGACATATATAAAGCTGTGGTAAGGTGAAAAAGAGCTTTTGTTTTTATAAATGAAGACTTAGGTAACTTCCAGAATAATAGAGAAGACTGGTTTGATGACAGGATTCCCTGCAGAGGACTTGGAAGACATTGCATGTTTCAAGAGAAGAGCCAGGTTCTTGCACCAGCCTCTGGGAGATGACAGACATACTGCCAACACTGCTTGTGAGAACGCACTTTCTGTAATACTTCTTTTTTTATTGTAGACACCAAATAACTGGAACACATACCTCATTATTCAGTCTCAGTTTAGTAATATTTTTACCAGATACTCCATGAAGAAATAGAACCAGTGACAATAGTGCTGTGGCTTAAGCATCCTGATGATACATCATTTCCTGAAAGTCAGCTTCTCAGAGGATTAAAAAAAAGAGAAGAAAAGGAAAGAAAGTAAAAAGAAAAAAACCGCACAAAGACTAGGAAAAAAAAAACGAACAAAAAAAGCATTAAAAAGAAAAAATGAAAGAAGAGAGTCGTGTGGTATGTTTGGAGCTAGAAGTCCTGATTCAGCTTTGTCAGTAACACCAAGAGGGCCTTCCAGAGGGCTGCATAGGATTAAGTTTTCAAAACTTAGAAGGTTTAGGAGCATGGTCTCATTGTTAAAAGTGATTTAGAATAATGAGCTTAAGCATTGCTAAATGCACTGCTTCATGCCCTGTCTTGTCCAGTTCAGTCAGGGATAGGGCTCTCCCAAGCCTCTGGCAGGAGTAGACGCAGTGGTTTGAAATCCTGGAGCCTTTTTTCACAACTTTCTGATGGAGGGTACTGGTCCTGACCAGGATGAGCAGATGTGTGATAGCCCAGAAGACATTGGTGGAGCAAGCCTGTACTGACAGGCCGGGCTGTGAACCTGAGCAGCATGTTCTCTGCTGCTCACGGAACAATTAAGAGGCAGACACTGAAAGAAACAGTGCATTCTGATTCATCAGAGGGTATCTGCTGAAGTTCCATGTCCTAAGTGCCTAATACATTTTTAAAGGCAGACCTGGGTGCCTTAAACAGCAGAGCAGGAAGCATCACACAGCTTCCCTATGCCACACACCCTTCTTTTGCTCCAGTCTTTTCTATCTTATCTCAGTGGTGTGGGTGTTCTCACTTTTTACACACTCAAAGCTTCATTTAAGTCAATAGAAATACTGCAGCAAGAAAGGGCTGAGTACAAAATGAGTGTAGACCCTGACTTCTAGATGAACAGCAGTACCACACAGTTTTGCTGCCACTGAAACTCCAAACCACTATGTCGTCTGTTGTTTGACACTCATCTCACTAACTACAAGTTTCCTAGGAAACAAACTTAGGAGCATATATGCATTAATAATAATGCAGCCTCGCTTAAGTTTGGGTTTGGACAACGAATGAGCACTGTTCCTCAACTTGCTTACATTTACCAAACCTGTTACTGAAGCAGATCCAGAGCATAGGGGAAAAGAATGACAGATTTGTGAAGCCCGTTCTTCGTTCATAGCACACGTCTGTCTGCCTTTGTTGAGCAATCCAGGGAACATTAGCGTCTCTGAAAGTATGTTTTCTTCTTTTTGAGCTTTAAGTGGATGGCAGTTATGATAAAACCTGTCAGGGTTGCTGCTGTGCCACAAACCAAGTAGGCAATTCCCAGGAATGGGTTACTTCCTCCGCTCCAAACCATGGTTGAAAGAATCACGTACTTCTTCCCCTTGAATTTGGAAACAGGGAAGTCTGACAGAGTTTGTTAAGGATTCACGAACAAATTTTAGATTACCTCCAGCAGGAGAAAACTGTAGTGCTCAAAATACTTCCCAAGGCACAAAGAGGCTGGAGATCTGTACTTGCTGCAAAAATGCCTTTAGATGACCTGCAAAGACTACTTAGTCACACAAAAACAAAGTAAACAAACAAAAGACCAGAAAAAAAAAACATCAGTAGAATCTTCAAGTTATTTAGGACACAGTCTTAGCATAATTCTAGATATTTTCTATATCTAGGATTTTTAACTACAAATTTTGGATTCATACAGTATGCAATGGCTACTGAGATAACTTGATAAGATCCATAATATTTTTAAGCAACAAACAAAACTCACTTGAAAATGAACCACTTGGGAAACTTACCATGATGACACTCAGCATATTCTCTGTGAGAAATCATGCTCATCTTTATTTAACATGTTGTCAAACCACACGGAGCCCTTCAATGGAGCTATAACGTTTAAAATCATAACTGTGTTAGTTGAGACTGGGGAGAAATATAGTCACCATGACTGCTGACAAAACGAGGCCTTTAGTCAGCAAAGTTCACACTGTTCAGTGTGTGAGTGCTTTGTCACCAGCACAAAAATTCCTATCAGCAGAGGGCTCTGCTGATACAGGCATCCTGCACAGCTCTCACCGGCAGGGTTACCTCTGGCACTTCTGTGCCCCAGTCAGGGTGTCTGCACAGCTGACTTAGGCCAATATTGAATATTTCAGCCACCTCTCCAGGTATCCATCTTCCAGATTTATCCTTTCTGTAAAACCTAGTACTGCCCTGCAGAAATCATATTCAAAGCTGGACGCTATCATAAGTAACAAGTCTCAACTCCATCTGCACTGGTTAGAGAAAGTCCACCCTTACAGCCAGCTCTTTACATGGTGATTTAGCTTCATGTGTTTTGCTTGTTTTCTTTGTCATTTTACTATACAAATCCTATTCACTTCTATCACACTGCATCTAGTAGTATAAAGGATTGTCTTGGATAATATGAAAGGATACTGTAGGAAATATGGAAAGTATAATTTCCTGCTGGGAGGCCATCAGCAAACTGCCCTTTCCGGCTGACACGACGATAAAGGTTTCTGAATGTAGCAAAGGCTGATACTCGCATCCAGATAATGAAGTCGTCATTTATATAACCGTTGTTCTTCTCATCTTCCTCATCTAACAAATACACTGGTTTATGCCAGTAAGGAGGTCTTGCTGTTCCTAAAGAAAAAAACAAAAACAACAACAGGAAAGACATGCTGTCAGGAGAAACTGGCATTGATTACTAAATTCTTTGCCTGCTCATAGCCAATACAGAATAAGAGAGATGGAAGGGAGACAGGGCTGTCCAGTATCACAAAGTTGCATATGCTTGGCATGCTTTAGAAGCCTTATATGTAGGACAAAAACCAGGTGCCTTGCCAAAATGAACATATTGTTTATTCTGGGCTTTCATCTCTTCAGCAAGCAACATACTCTCTTATAACAGGGACCCTTTATACATTAGTTTACTCCTATATAACCTGAAAGACACTTTTTTGCACTTTAATGGCACAGCCTATGATATTTAGAATTTGCTATATGAAAATTTCTTAATTAATTCGTTCTTCCTGAAGCTGGGAGAAGTGTCTTGCCTACTGTATCCAGCACAGCAATGCCCCAGTCCAGAACATGGTGTTTTTAGTCCCAATTCAATATGGTTTTACCTAAACAAGGAGACAGCCCTAGCAAACAATTGTTGGAAATAACTACTCAAGATATTAGTCCCACTTGGCTCACAATTGCTTTCAGATCTGCAAAGGCAGGAAGAAGGGAAATGTGACATGCAATTCTTCTTAGATGTTTTCAGCAGAACATATTGAGATTGCATCCTTGTCTTCTCTGAACAGATAAACTGTTTCTTACAAAAGTACTTTCTCCCAGTTTTGATGGTCAATGGAAAAAGAAAGGAACAAATTGGCTAAATTTGGCTTCTGCTCTCATTCACCCTCCAGCGATATTTCTGTTACCAGGTATTTCTCACAAAGGCAATACCCTTTTCAGAATAGGAAAGCTCTGCACACAGGGAAGGAGAGAGGGAAGGTGATAGCCACTGAAAAATAAGGAATGCTATTTGAGCCATATTTACCTGCAAACGCAGCAGAGAGATTATGAGATTCTGGATTGCGAAATTTCACATTTTTATCTGTCCACCAACTGTTTCCAGTCTTCAGCAGCGGTACTTGAATAACAGAGGAGTTAAAATTGTAAAAAAGATCAATAGTATCTGCAGGGAATACAAGAGACAACACATAAAAACGAATAGTCATTTCAATGGCCAGTGCGACTTACAAAACCAACACCTTTCAACTGCATAGAAAAAATAATAATCATAGAATGACTTCAGTTGGAAGGGACCTTAGAGATCATTTGGTTCCAACTCCCTATCCCCACTACATCTCCAGCAGTTTGACATTAGTTTATTAGCAGGACTTGAGTAAGAGAGCTAAGCAAACTGCAATCGCTCCCTTACATGTTAGGGTAAAAACCTGGGTTAAAATCTGTTCTTATGGCAGGAAATAAAGCTCTGTTATACCAGAGGAGCAGAACTGATCAAGCAGTGTGATAATTCAGACATCACCTGCTTCCCCAGCACCAACAGCAACTGGCATAGCACTGTGCACTAAGGACTGATATGAAGGCAGACACTGGAAGATTTACGCTCAGCATTTTAAAGTCGTCTTATTCCCTAACTCTCTGTAGAATTCTGTCCCAGTAGCCAGGGCCTCGAATCCACATGGGCCAGGTAGGCCTGCTGATCTAGGCCTAGTAGATCAAACTTCCAGAGGAGCAGGTGAAAATCAATCCAATCTGGAAGTTACTACAGCTGCCCTTCACAAATCCTCTGGTGTGGGTGGTTCAGCTACCTGCAGGTAGCTGCTGAACTGCCAAGGATGGGTGGAACACATAAAAAGGGATCAGTGGGTGGAAGGAGAAAAGTCCGTAGAAGTGTTTTTGCCTTCTTTCTTCCCAAAGAAATCCAATCTCAGATTGGATCTAGTCTTTGTGGCTAGGAGCTGCCTTCTAGATTTCAGACTAAATGCAATAATAGGCACATTATGCCCTCCAGGTAACTATACACAAGATCAAACCCAGGATCTTATTCAATTCATGTAAGACTATGGATGTTTCCAGCACTCAAAGAACAGAATGCAAGCATACAGATCCCAAAGGTCTGAACCAATGTTATATTCCTTCCTTCTAAGTGTAAGGAAGGTAGAATTTGAGTTCTCTCAATAGTTTATCAAGGAAGTACAGTGTATCTATTGTGTACACCACTGTTCCCTCCTTCATCAAGATACTCTTCCTCAATCATATTATAGAATCACACTGAAGACTGCCTTAGTTTAAAAAAAAAGAAAGGAAAAGAAAATTAGGAGCAGATCCCATATTCACCATAGTACCAATGCCAAACAAAACCTCTTGTGGGAGAATAAGTTATCTTGCAATATCAGGACTCAGCTGGATTGGGACAACATCACAGTTTAAAGTGAAAACTAGTAAAACAGATGTGGAAGGTACTTACCATTGAACATGCTGTTGGCAATAGCACCACACGGAGCCATTGGTGTTCCATTTTGGTAAGCAGCGAAGGGTGCACAGTAGGTGTTTTGAACCTGCAGAACGATCAGACAAAAAGAAAGTGGGGTTTTCGTTTGCTGGTTTCCTCCCATCCCTTTTTCTGAAAAATCACTGAATAATTAAGTGTCCAGTACCCTTTGGTCACATTAGAGAAATATCCAGATGAGTGAGTCTGTAGTGGAGTAACGGCTTTCTTATCACTTAACGTCATCTCCAAATTTTACTGCAGCCTTTCCAACTTTAGTCCACAGAAAGTAATCTTGAGGTCTGCTATTAACTTAGCTGCAATTAAATGCATTCCAGTGCAGCTCTGACTTACACTACAATATCTTATTTTTCTTTCTTTTTAATTTTGACCTGCAGTGCTTCAATGACGTAAAATAGCAGGTGGAGATAATGAAACTACCTCAGTGTGGGGAAATCTTAATGTACGAAGGCACATAAAAACAACAGCTCGTTACAGTACAATCATCGTATCTGCTGATGGGGCAGTGCATGGAAATGCTACTTCTAAGCCAGAAAAACACATTTTCTATTCACAAAAACCAACCAACCAAACAACAACGACAACAAAACCTGTTAATATAATGATTGCAGTCTCCAATTTCCTTGTGCATGCATTGCTGCAAGTGATGCCATCTACCCTCCTATTCAAACATCTAAATTGCATATTTCAGAATGCTACATGATGACCTAATTCACAGTATACCTTTTCCATCTGCTTGTTCACCTCCAAAGCCAGATGTCATAATGAAGGACTTTGCGCAATTCCCTAATCCTATAATAAAACCACAAATTAAAAGATTTTTGGCTAAGGGAACTAGAAGGAACACTAGGAGGAAATGTTTTCTCTAAATTTATTTGTAAAAGATAATACCTGTTTAATCACTACCCCTATACAGATCAGGTTTGGAAGCTACAACACTGGACTGACACCTATTTATCTACTCAACTTTCCTGTTATTCATTCTTAGCAATCATAAAAGCAGACACTAAACACTGAAAATCTGTACCTTCTTAACATTTCCAAGAGACATCTTAAAACATTTACAGTTATGCTTAGTGAGATCAAAGCACAATCAAAGACATACCTGGTAATCTCATAAAACAAAGAAAAAAACCTTACATCTACATTTCGACCCAACAATTGTTCATCACTTCTTGATTGTACGTATCGACGGTGATTTTGATAGAAGTTCTGCAGGCCATAGTACATAAAAACATCACCCTAGAATTCAGGAATAAATATCTTCAATAAGGTGAGCTCAAGTAGACAAAACAAAAACTCTTAACTACTAACAAAAACAGTGGAAGAGGGAATAACTCATACTCATGCCTTGGTAACTACATTCTAACTAACTACTTTAGCAGACACTGGTTAAAATCTATTCTTTACCCTTTTAGTTGAAAGCTTTTGTATTTTGGCAAAAGATTAGACATACTTTAAAACACAAAGTTAAACCTAAAAAGGCATAATTATTATTTTACAGAAGATGGCAATCACTGATCCTGAAACTGCAATGAGCGTGAATTATTGAATGGAGTCAAACACCCATTTTCTACAAAAGAAAGATGCTGAAACAACTTCAAAAAAGAGCCATCAATCTTAATTCCTGCAGATTATTTAAAAAATAAGACTGCCTCTGCTCAATTATCTAAGTCCTTTGGAAAGTTTAGTCCTGTAATTAAATGGAGAATGTTAAGTCGGCAAATATAAGCAACAAAGAAGTTTAGTAATTTATTTAACTGAATAATGATTTTTTTAATAAACTTCTGATCTCAAACATAACTATATCTGAAGGATTACTCAGAGCACTTTAACCTCTTTACTACTGAAGTACCATAAAGCAACTTTATAATTTTAATCACGCTATAATCTTCCTTATAATGAAGGGCTCATTTATGCAGTATTAAGCATAAGACCCCTTCTGGAGAACATCAGGCATTTTAGCAGCCTTGGCAACATAACCAGCAGATAATGACAGGAAATAAAGGATACTCCCCCCAAATTAAATTGCAGAATGCCACTGCTAGGCTTGAATTGCTTCAAAGACTCTAGAGATCAACAGTGTAATCTCTGTAGAAAGGACTGCAAAGGTTTACTTAGGACAAGTGGTCAAAGTTTCAGATTTCTTTCTCATTTAACAGCTTAGCAGTACAGTAATAAATCCAGGCGAAGGGCTAGAGTTCTCTACTGACTCAGACAGAAATCACCTCCGCAGGCAAACACCACTCCCTCCATCCCCAACTTCTCCTTCGTGATCTCCCATCCAAATGCAGAGGCAGCTGACCTGAATTATTTTTAAACACACACCCCAAACCAGCAGCAAATGCAAGTATGTGAAATTCTGAGTATTTCATGTCTCTAAAAAGTAAAAAGAAAATTCAGTCACGTGCTCCACAGAGCAAATTTATCATATTTTGTCATGCACAGACATAACTACCAGGAGGGACTAAGCAATTTAACTGGTTTCACATATCCACTTACCAGCATATCTTCCGCTAGTGTGAAATTAATAGAGCAGAGGCACTCATTGTTCCAATTAGAGGAATTTTCACGAAGTTTTGAACAATTTGAGCATTTATCTGAATAATCAATCTGTCAGAGAAGTAAACAAGCAGAGACATTGCAATAGAGGATATGAACACAGGAAAAGATTAGTGCTCTAGCTATGCAACTTCTCACAGCAGCTCTAAATGACTCTGAATTGCAAAAAAATAAAAATAAAATAAAAAAATCCTATTTAAAAGCTGCTTTAGAGGGTTTTTATAATTGTTGCAGAACCTCCACATTTGCTCCTTGGCAAAGGAGTGCTGAGCGACAAGCACTTCTGCAGTTTGGTCTGGCTGACCAAGTAATGCTTGATGAACACCCACATGAACAGTCAGGATGTAGTGCTTGAGAGTCGGCTTCAACCAGGAGCCCACTAACAGCAGCAATTCTGCATCCAAGATACAGCATTTAAACATCAGAGCTCCCTGCACTTTAAGATTTTGCTCCAGCAAATATTTATCTCCTAGTCAAATGCCACCAAATAGATCAGTTTACTTTCCCTCCAAAAATAAGAGGAAATAATGACAACATTTAGACACTACCACCCAGTGGTGGGAGTAACCACCTGTATTTCAGATATTATTTCTCAGTTAACCACCCAGTGTTTGGCTCTTATCAGTGACCATCATTCTGAGGATTTTCACAGGAATACTGGCTGCTAGATGCACGCAAGACATAAAGCCAATGCTGTCATCTCTATCCAGTAGCACAAATTCAATGCTCTCTCCCCAAAACATAGACCATTGTTTTCCTTATCATTATACCACACTCCAAACATACCTGGGTTTCTCTGATGCTGTTTGCAGCTACTACGAGGGAGACTCCCACAGAAAGGCAAAATGCTCCGGTGAGAAAGAAAGTGGAGAGCACAGATGCAATGGTAAGCTGGGGCTTCCATGCTGGTAGCTTCTGTTGTTTGAATGCACTGTTATCGGGACACCTGGAAGGACGTGTTTCTGCTTCTTCTGGAGCAGAACTCCTCTTATTCTTCATAATCTTCTTGGTGATAGGAAGGAACAGTATACTTGTGCTGGATGGTGTTTAAGCTGAGATACAATCTTTACTATTGGGAAACTGTATTGCTTGTTCAGATCTGCATTATGACCAGGAATTACTTATTAACTAGATCTTTCTCTTCCTCCTTTTCTACTTTTGTGTATGGATTGCCTCGATCAGCTTGTACCAATCAGATGATTGTGTACTTCGGTCAGTACGTCCAGAACATGCTTCCTGGAAAAGCTTATATATTTATTCCTGCCCTACAGTTCAGTAGCATTTGTTATGTCTTATTCATTTGTATGGACACTGTCAGCTATACTGGAATTTGTGTAATCTCAGATTCATTATTTCTTCTCCCTTCACTTCTACAGTTGCGCAGCTAACAAACATGAGATAAAACAAAAGATCCACTCCAGTTCATTGGATGCCATTGAGGAGGACTGGGGTGGCTGAGAGCACTGGATACACAACACTGCTTTGGAAAACCAAATAAACTCTCTTAACCTGCATTCACTGCTACTGATTAAGAAGCAATTTAAAGTTGTAAAGTGCTTTGCATTGCTTAGCACAATAGGGTAATCAATTCGAAAAATCTCTGATTTGGATCCTTCCAAGATGCTGATGATTTGCCCACCTCTATTCATCTTTTCTTTCCATGCAAAAAAAAAAAAAAAAAAAAAAAAAAAAAAAAAGCACCCTTCTATTCACAGTGACAGAAAAATCACCCATAGACAATTTCCTCTCAACTTCAATGGACAAAAAGTAGAGTATTCTTTGACTACTTCAACAGTTTAACCACAATAAACTCTCAGTTTGCTAGACATACATTTTAAACATAATTTATCATATAATAGCAAAAAATAGGATTTGGCCAGCTGTAGAACAGATGTTTGGTTTTTTTTGGTCAAATTACTGAAATTCATACATTTTCAAATACATTTTAAAGCAATAACTAGCTTACCACTCTTGGGAGAGAAAGAGGTAACTGAGAACTGAGTGGTACAAAGACTTTCACACCCACTTTTGCTCTTAAAAGTGACACGTAATAGTAAATCTTCTGGGTGAAGGCAATATACATTTAACTTTGCTGTTGCATTGGCTGTACGATAAGACTAGAAATAAAAAACTACAAATGAAACTTGTTTTTATTATTGAAAAGAACCTCAGAATAAAGTTACACAACACATTCTTTCTGTATCAATTTATCTCTGAAAAATCAAAATTCTTAATTTAATCAGCACTGACCACATGCAGACAGGATAGAAGTAAAATCCACCTGTAAACTACCCTCCTTGTGGGTAAAACTATTAATAGAGTCCCAGCTTCACAGATCCCTCTCTGCACAGCTTTATAATCCTCATCTCCAGTAGGTCAATCGTTTCTTTCTTTATCTAAGGAAAACAAAATGCAAAGAAAGCATCAAAAGTTACTGATAATGTTTTAGATAAATGTCATGATATTATTTATTTATTTAGGTTATCTTTCTATACAGCTAGAAATTAAAGAAGTTCCCACACAAGGCCTTTAGCTCTACAGTGCTACCATTTTCCTAGAATCATAGAATATCCTGAGTTGGAAGGTACCCACACTAGGATCACTGAGTCCAACTCCCACCTCCACATAGGACCACCCAAAATCCATACTCTGTCTGAGAGCACTGTCCAAAAACTCTCAGAATTTCAGCACCTGGGACTGTGCCCACTGCCCTGTGCATCCTGGTCCATGCCCACTGCCCTGTGGTGCAGGCCCTGTCCCTGACCCCCAGCTGCCTCTCCCCTGACACAGCTCCATGCTGTTCCCTCGGGCCCTGTCGCTGTCACACACAGCACAGCTCAGCGCTGCTCCTCCACTATCCTCGCAAGGGGCTGTAGGTCACCTTGAAGCCTCTCCTCTAACATTTGCTCTGCAGTCCTAAAGTGCAACTACAGCTCCTGCAGACCCATCTAACATAGCTGAAGTAATTGCACAGAGTTGATTAAACTTGCTCCAGCAGAAGATCCTCCTTGGGCTGCAAAATTTTTGTAGGGCTTCACTTATCAACCATTACCAATGAGTCCAAGGGTAGCAGTGCACTGTAGCAGCCACACATTGTGGCTGAGACACCTGAACAAAAGTGAGTATGAAGGTCAGGTGTAACTAAGCCACATGAGAAGTACTTTGGTTTATAACACGGATATGACTGTACCTTACTGCTTATCTAAAGACAAATGTAAACAATGGTAAAAACCGATGACATAACTGCAGCAGGAACAGAAGATTCTTTTATCACAGTAAACCTAGAATTTCCTTATAGCTCCACTCTTCCTGCTCATGAATAACTTAGTTCTGAACTTTTCCTCAGGCTTATAACCTTCTGTACACAAAAATCACAGAATTGTAGGGGTTGGAAGGGACCTCTAGAGATCATTGAGTCCAACCCCCTGCCAAAGCAGCTCCCTAGCCCAGGTTGCACAGGTAGGTGTCCAGGTGGGTCTGGAACGTCTCCAGAGAAGGAAACTCCACCACCTCACTGTGCAGCTGTGCCACTGCTCCGTCACTGCACTGTGAAGAAGTTCCCATGCAAATTTGTGTGGAACTTCCTATGCTTCAGTTTGTGAATGTTTCTCCTTGTCTCATCACCACACACTGCTGAGAAGAGTTCAGCCTCATCCCCTTGCCTCATGCTCCTTAGATATTTATAGATGCTAATATGTGTGATGTAAGAAAGTCTAACTAGTTTGTATTTCTTACAAACTTTGTTGCTTTAATAAAACCTGAAACTTGCTCAGCACTTACATTGTTTCTAGGAGGAAATAATAAATTGTTTAGCTAAATATTTGAAACATTATATTTGAATCTTACAAACAAGTAATTTGAGAATCGAGACAGGTCTGCATTGTCAGCAACCTTTATACAGAAAACTTCCAAAATGGAAAGTTTGTCCGATTTGAAATTAGAGTAGATTATTTGAGAGATTTGAAATTATACAATTTTTATTTAAACCTTTACATTTTACTATAACTCAAGCTCATAAAAACAGAGCCTGATAAACTCCTTCATTCCAGTTCTGGTTTCTTTGTGAGATTACCTCCTTCTCTCCACTGCTTTAGATGAATGCAATGAGGGACAGAAAAACAGAAGAAAAACAAACAAAACAAAACAAAAAACGAAAACAAAACAAAAGCAACAATCCAACAGTATTAATGAATGAGATGTAGAGGCAACTGAGAGAGCACTGGTCATCCATTCTGTGAAAACGAGGGGATACAGGTCTGTCATGTGAAAGGATTTATGTATTTCTTAACATACATATATTTCAGATTACACCACTCTGTATATTCTTCACTGAATATGAGATGAACACAGGAAGAGTAAGTAGTTTGCATCTTTAAAATGAAGCAATAGATCTTCCCATGAGTGGGCAAGAGGTACAAATTCTTCCAGCTGTTCTTGTATTCTGCATATTTCTATTTGTAGTTATACAAAAACTAGTAGTATAACTAGAAAAAAAATTAGCACTGCAACACCTTAAACATACAAAGTAGTCACTGAAAAAGCCAGGTTTGCAATGGAAATATGTCACTATGCCTTGTTTCCAATTCTAAGGGCACAATTTTGCCTCTACAACTAATTTAGGAAGAAGAAAAATAGTAAATCAGCCAATTCTCATGCTGGAGGCACTAAAAAAACAGGTATTCTCTGACAAAACATATGACAGTTATTAGCATGTACTGACAATTTTTGTAAAGATAAGAGAGTGTATATATATAAAAGATTATTTATATATAAAAAAGATTCTCAAGCATTTACCGCAAGAGGGAGCCTCCCTGCCTCAATAAGCAAAGCTGCTCTTTTCCCTGCTTCATTTCTGTGGTGCATTTTTTGCAGGATGCTTTATCCCAGATTATTAGAAAGCTGCATCTTTGTATGGAGGGGACTATAAAATACAGTACATTCAAAGACACAGGCAGGTGCAGAGAAGGAGTAATGACTGACAATTTCTTTCACTTGTGCAACATGTAAGGAAGTCTGCTCCCCCTGAAGAACATTTGTACCATCCTGTAAAAATGTGCAGTGAAATGGGAGCTTTCTAGCAAGGGCTACTAGAGGAATCCACCTCTTCCTGCTGGATAGATACCAGCTGATGGCCCACAGCATATGGTATGCATATCTTGTCATAGCAATTAATGTGCAAGTTGGATTACAGAACTAAAAAGCATGGGAAGCTATCTTAAAGTGATTCCATAAATGATGGATGGTTCTACATAGTTTGTAACCTATCTTTTTCTAAAAGGAAAAACAGAAAAGGAGAACTAACTGTACAGAGTTATTTTATTCTCAGAGACCAATAAATTCCACCCAAAGCCATATTTAGTTTTTGAGGAAACTTTTTTTTGCATGAAATCTTCTTTCTGAAAGAATTTCCCAGGAACAGGCAAAACAACTATTTAGCATGAACAGCAGAAATTCACAGCACAGCTGTATTAGTCACAGCTGTGACCTGCAACAACAACAGCAAAAGAAACCAACTTCCTCAAAATTCCTCAAGAGGTAATTTTGAGATCCAAGAGTACAGACTTGCAAGTAAAACACTGACTTGTGTTTGTGCACCTAGACTGGTAAGTCTGCTTTACAGAAATTAATCCTTACTGACTGAGGCACTAGAATCAAAAGCACTGAGTACACAGAATATTATATATACAGGTGCTCCTACAATACCTCAGGGATATCCATCATTCTCCTTAGTTTTTGATCTCTCCAGTTCCAATCCAGAATAATATATTTTGTGGAGTTCAAACATAGGCCATCTAAAAAAGACAACATAACATGCTTATCAAAATTATTTTTGTGTTATACATCTTTTTCTGACTGTTCCCAGGGAAACTAATCTTTGAACACTACATTTGTGTTTGGAAAACTAAAGTAGTGACACTGCAAACTCCCTTAACCACATAATCCTATGTCTTTTTGGAAGACAAACACAAAAGCAGAACAACTACTGTTGCCAGGCTTGTCAGGAACTAACATCCTGCCAGCACATAATTCCTCAAGTTTCCTCTTGACGAAACCACAAGAGTTAAATTTCCACAGCTTTTGAGCAGCTGGTAGTTACAAGAACCTTAGCCTGAAAAAATCTTATTATTGCGAATTGATGGTGTTTAGGCATTTGCAGGACCAAGTGCTATGTGAATGTGAGTCAGGTCAGTGGTGCTACTGAAGGATTCCCCTTATTCTTCAAACAAATTCTGGTGAAAGGAGAAAGTCCTTTTTGAACCTGCTCTCCAGAAGTTCCCCTATTTTTCCCTGGTCTTCTACATGATGTCCACAATTTTTCATGTCACTTTTTACTCCTCCCCATTCTTTAGTGACCTAGTGCTGCAAAAATAAGCTGTCAAAAAAGATTAGACTCCTTGCATCCTTGCCATATGCTGATACTACATGGTAATACTGATTGTGTTGAACAGTAACAATTTAATGTTGGTGAAGGACAGAAAAAGCAAAAAAAAATATCCTGTTCCTGTACCCTTTTGGAAGGAGCTGTAGAATTCAATTTGACAGATAGTCCCTAGAAACCATAGTTGGGGAAAGGTAGTGCTTAGAAAGAAGAATGGAAAGAATTGTCTTATCTTGTCATTTTTGTTTGTTTTAATTTGTGTACATAGCATCTACTGAGTAAGTAAACCTGGAAAGAGAAAAGGACATTTATAGATTTCATTTTATCATTCGCAAATCATAACTAGAATCAGGAAGCAGATCTCCTCCACCCCATACAAAAATTTATGCTGAGCTCAGAGTGACATATGATACAACAACTTCTGCCATTATTTCCTTCTGATTTACTTGCAGTGTTTGGTTTCCTGGAACTTTAAATCTTACACCATGGTTTTGCAATCATTTTCAAGGCAGCATAAATCAATATTCCTGCCAAAGGAGGAAGTCCCCCACCTTATCCTGCTCATTACCTGATTTTGTGTGCATGCTGGTTTTGTTTTAATTGGGATCAGTTCTAATTGGGATCAGGTCACTGAGCTGCCAAACATACCCTTATGCTAGAAAAAGATACAGGATGGGGGGAATAAGTGGGTACTGACTGAGGGGGAGGCACTACTTTGCCTTTCTCTTGTAACGTTGATTTATTTCAGCTTAAGTTGTTCATAAAACCAACTGTTATAATGTTGACCTCATTCTGACTGACATAGTAGAAGAGGAAAAGCAAAACTGCAGAGCTGAGTACCTAAATCCACGGACTCACACCAACCTAATCCCTCCAAAAGCAGTCTCACTTCCTGTGAGATCAAGTGTAGCATACCTGTAGATATAATCCTTCTTTTCTCCTACCTTGCTCCACCAGTGCTTTTATCCTCCCAGGAGTTCCAACTCCAATGTGGAACACACCTTTCTCCAACATATTCATCTGTTCTTTTATCTGATTTGAAGAAACACAAAAACCACAATTGTTTCAAATTTCTTCTCAAAGACCATTTTCCAGGCTGGAAATAAATACAAGATTACATAGTATCTCTTTCTAGACTATCATCAAGTAACAAATGCTATCGGTCTATCAATCTGTCAAACTGATCTGTCCGGGGAGAGCATAACAGTCAGCTGGGCATCACACTTCTCTAGAACATTTTCAGCTTTTAGTACCTGCAATTGCACCAACTACGTCTGTAAGTGAGAACAGTAGGTTTTCTTCAGTATTTAACCAAGTTCTCTGTAAATATTTGGAAAACTGACAAATTGGAGTTAGCTCAAAACTCCCTCAAGATGATGATGCTGGAAAAACGTGAAATAAAGCAAGTGACATTTGTGTTTGACAGTATTTATATCAAAGGCTAAATTTCCACTTGTTACTTCCCACATTTTGTGCTCTCCACCACGTATGTATACTGGCTAGCTAGACAATCTCACCAGCACATGCAAATGTTGGTGCTTCTACAAATGTGTGAGTCTTTGATTTAAACAGGCAAAATATCTTTGAATGAGCACCTCACAGTAACGTGAAGAATCTTTAACACATAGCAAATGCATAAATATTTATACTCTGCATAGGATTTTGACAGAATTACTGGAGATGGTATTTGGCCAGATTTCTCGAAGAATCAAAACCTATAGAAAGAAATGCTAACATGAAACATGCTAATGTTAAACATATTAAAAATGGGATGACACTAGTCAGTTGTCTAATTCTTCTATCACCTTTGCAGCCTTCTTACCTTTATATGCTTTGCAAACAACTTCAGAACTCTGCAGTCACCCCTAAATGCTGTCATTGACCTAGAAATAGAAAGAAAAAAAAAAAAAGAAAAAAAAGGAAATGCAAGTATCAGGGCTGAGATTAAGACCACACAGGAGGAAAACAAAACTAGCCAGGATTTCTCAACATACTTGAGACATGCAGCCTCCCCAGTGACCTATGCTAGTACTCCGAACACTATGTATGTTCTCCCTTTTCTTCTTGTGGCGATAAACAACTGGACAAATACAATAGCATGTATCAGTAGGGGGCAATATTGCTTAGACAGCTTCTCAGATAATGTTGAATAGTTACAGCCTGTGCTTTAACAGCCAACAGTTCAAAACTGACTAATCATCAAATTCTAACAAAAAAATGCTCACGTCCATGGAGGCAAAGGAAAGAGCTGTGTATGGATGAATGTACATTATACAAAATTTTCCTGCAGCATGGTTGCTGGGAAAACCTAGTCTGATACATTTTCCTGCTCATATTGTCCTAATTCATTTGTCTGAAAACCTGACTTATTTTTTTGACACTTCTGAGTACACACTAAGAACTCCATGTTCTGTATTAGTCAAGCAGGGGACTATACAGTCAGTACTTATGGAATGTCATTTAAGACACTTTCTCTGCATGCTTTCTGTGGTGAGCTAAATTCTCAAACTTCTCTTGTACAAGGCTAAAAGTTTATAAACAAGTATACAGACAAACCACTCAGATGGTAATATCTCCATACAGGAGCTACACACTACAGGCCCATCTGCGATGTCTGTGCTTTTAAATGTGGCATAAACTTCCCAACTCTTGTTTACATGCTGTACAAAAAGATAATTTTAGGAAGCAGGGTCAAGACACAGTTGACAACCATAACATCTCCAAGGTTAATTCATGAAGTCTTTTGGAATGACACAGGGGAGAGGAGAGAGGAAAAAGGAAGACAACTTTTTTACCAGCCTGAGACAGTTGAGAACACGGACACATACACAGGCACTCAGGTCAGACAAATGCAATGTCATTTGAGGCTGTGCAATGCTTTGTTTCATCGCTTTTGCTGCTATCAGCACCACGACACTACAGTCATGACTTCTACTATTAGGGGTTTACTTTGCTCCCATGTAAAACACATTGTGTGTTCCCCCCAAACTGGTTTCACTTTGATTCTGTTTTTCAACAGAAATAGTGCTTCCGTGCAACTGAACTACTGTTACTTTAGTCTAAAACCAACCACTGCACTCCCACAGTTTAAAGCAGCAAGGGATATTGCATCAGTTTCAGACAGTAAATTTGTTGGCTAGCAGAGGACAGTGTCCCAGTTTTGCCTTTATGTCTGTGGTTCCAAGACAAAACCTCTGACTGACAGCCAACCTCAGCATAACGTTTGCTATCAACATACTTTATGAGTTCCAAGGAACGAAGGGCAGAACTGCAGATAACCAGCATCACCACTGACTTCTTCTCCTTGTGGTTTTTACGGAATCTTGCCCACTTAGGACAGACTGCAACAAAAAAGCCCACATACACACTCAGAGAAAGTACTACTTATATACATGCCACAATGCTAAATTACAAGAGTACATGATGAATGGTAGCCAGCAATAAGAACACACATGCTGACTCCTATGAGGTCTGGATCTCTGGCAACACTTTTACTTTTAGTCATGGCTGAGAAACTGGAAAATAAAATGCCCAAAATAAAATAAAATACAGATATATTATAACACTGAACAAATTAGATAGCATTAATATGTTTGGTAAGGTGAGGTATCATCTGTTACATACAGTAGTTTGTATCAGGTAAAACCAACTGAAATATTTTCCAGACAAGGAGTTCTATACAAACAGGTAAAAGAGAACAAAAATACTCTTAGTTCATGTTAGGAGGCAGTTGCAAAACTATTACTGTACATATTTACTCATGAAGTCACAACAAACAACTTATGAAAAATAATCCCAAGCAGTCTGAAGAAGTTCTAAAATGTTTAGGTCCAGAAGAAGAGTTATTTTGTAAAAACAAAAGAAAACAAAAAAACCACCTCTCACAAAACAAGCAAACAAACAAATGAAAAAAACCCAAAACTTAACCACCCTGGAAATAATTCATGTTTCATAATTAAAAATATTTGAGGGAGCAGATAAAAGCTGTAATATTATCACATAAATAATGTTTTTCATACAACTTTCATCTCATCCAGACCAACATTTTAACTTACTTTCCTTCAGGTATGAAGAAAAACTGTGGGTGAGATCATTGGCTGGCAAAAAGCAAGCATCTGAAAACAAAAAACACAAAATATTTTTGTTGAGGTATTTTTAACACAAAAAAAAAAGAGAAAAAAAGAACTTAAATGTTTGCAGCACAGCCATTAGTTACATTGATGAAATCACGTGTGTTAAAATCCATCATCAGTAAATTACCTTTTGTGAAAAAAGACTCAAGAACACCTCATTTAACCGAGGCTTTAAATTGTGAAAGTCAATGAGAGTAACATCTCACCACTCATTCCTCCATTTTATTCTACTGTGAAACTCTGAATATAGGGCTGCCCAAGGGTTATCACATGCTTTATAACAAATTTCCATATATTCTTACCACAATCAAGCAAAGGTTTCAGCCAAACGCACAACTGCAAGAACCTACCAACAAATGAGATTCTGGTCACTCATCCATCAGTGAGCTGGCTTTACTTTCTGGCCTTGCATATTACATCAATTTACCTATGGATACTAGGTGCAACAGTAGCATTTTGACACCTATTTTCATTTCCCATTGACTATCTTTTACCTATGTTATTAGGCAGTAAATCTGAAAAGGACGGGGGAAGACATCCTACTTGCCTTTAAGGTCTGTTACAGAGGCAAGGAAGAAAGACAATGTCCTAAGGAAGTAAGAAAAGTCCTTTTCTATATGGAAAAAGTAAGTTCTTAAAATGTTGATTCAAATTAGATGCCATGAAAATTTGCCATAGTTGTTAATTGTCTGTCACCCAATGGAACAACACTCTTCCTCACAGCATTAACAACTCTGTCTTCAGGGACCCACGTATTTGCTGCCATTTTGCATGAAGCACTGCACCTCAGGATGCCTCTCTCTGAAATGAGATGTTAGCTGATCTATTTAAACTACATGAAAGATTTTTCCCTACACATGCTATTTATGTTCATGTGGATGGCACATTGCGTTAATGCTGGCTTTGTCAGCCTATGGTTTCTACCAGAACAGACAGTGTGACAAATTCGGCTTGTAGCTGGAGCCTGGCAAAAGTCCTGCCTGTACAGTTTCTAGAGAATAGCCCCCCTCCATCACTGTATCTTTTGTTTAATAGGTGTTGTCTTCCCAAAAACTTATATTTTGCACCAGTCCTTTCTATTAAAACCAGAGATTGACATATACTGGGACCAGTATATGTCTCCAGAGGAAGCATCAACAGCTGATTTAATTTTTAAATTATGTTCAGAAGATGCTCATGATGCTGGTGGGGAAGGGCAGAGACTGGTAAAGTACCATAAACATTTGGTGGTAAGAGAACTGTAATCATCCACCACAGTCCTTTTCCCCAGTGGGCAAAACACCTTAGCTGTAGATTTGCTGTTCTGAATACACTCAGTCTCATTACTGACTGAACAATTCAGAAGGTGTTTTCTAAAGCATATGATCTTCAGTTACTGACTTTTCACCAACACTCCAGCCAAACTGAGTATTAACAACTTTAAGTAAGTTTCAGAAAGGGGAAAAAACTCCATATAGCTTCAGCTTGTAGCAAGAGATCATACTGACTGCAAACCTGACCTTCTGCACTGTGTCAGTTAACAAGAACATACAACTCTAAGCAGTCGTGTATTTGCTCAGTGCTTTGACATGAATGACTTGATAGCTGTAGAAGATTAGTGAACTCCTTGGCTTCTCATCCTCCAACTCCTAGCACAAAAAGAAAGATTCAAAATCCCCATCCAACCCAAGAGCCACATGGAAATAGATCACTTCACTAACCTAAACACCTCTTCCAATAAGAAAGAAACCAAAGCAATTTATTATTTGCTAAATCTCTACATGCTCAGAAATATTTAACATAAGCTTTTCAAAGCAATCTATATGGGCATTTTCCAGGTTGTCTTGATTCTATAAGAAAGATGAACCTGGCCCGAAGAAATAAGGAACAGTCACCCTAAACTCATGCATATGAAAGAGAAGCATATTTATTTACAAAGCCAAGTTTAAACAGTAAAAGAGAGATAGCACTGCTGGGCTAGAAGGGTGCTAGTTTAGGGACAGGTCACCTACAGTTCAAGTAGTATTAATATATGCAGATTTGTTACCAGACAGTTTGTTCTTTATATGCACTCTCAACAAATAATGGAACGGTGCCTAGAAAATGGCAATGCCTCTTCATCTCTAGAGTAAGAGGCAGAGAACGTTGCCTTAATCTCTAACTCAATCTCAAGCTGATAGATGGAAGCTACCCCTGCTCTCTCCTGCTTTGCCTTTTCTATCATTGGCTTTGAATTGGAGATAGAATAAAGGAAAACAAGAGTCTTTGGCATGGTTAAAACTTGTTCATTTCAAACTTGGACTAAAACTACCATCTCTTTTCATGCCACTCCCTGAAAATGCATTGTGTTCAATATTTCATAACCATGCCAGAATCACGTTTTGTTACTTCTTTGTCTACTCCTCTCAGTCTTCCTATTACACATCTGGGTAGATGAGGATAATCCCAGAAATGAAATGCATTTTCACTGTGTTTCTCAACCAGCATCATAGAACATACTAATTATGAATCACGTAATTGCTATTGGAAAAGCAAGCTCCTAAAATTAATACTTAAAAATAAACAGATACATTCCTTACATGTTGTTTTTTCATTGTTCATATCCAATACGTGAAGAAATCCTCATGTTTGTTTCAAAGAAATTAACATCCCTACTTAGCAGTAAAGTAATAAACTGTATAACCAAATATTTCAATAAGAGATTACAACTCACAAGGCCTGTGACAAAAGTTTCCCTTTTTCTACAGAAAAAGAACTCATCAGCGCCACAAAAAAAACTCATTATATATGTATTTAATATAGGTCAAGTTACCTGGCAGTTTTAATTCCTCTATTTCAATCACCGAACGTTTTGTACCAAAATGTTGACTAAGCAGATTCTGTAGATCCTCAGGGACACCAGGTTTTGGAGGAGATTTTTCCAGAATATCAGAAATTTTCTTCTAAAAAGTAAGTAATGGCATATTATTTCTATCATATTTGCTCTCAGGATACATAACAACATTGCAAGTAAATGTTCTTCCACACCTTTTAATTTGCATTAAGAAAAGCTTGATTAGAAAAATGTCTTCAAACAGGACAAGATTCCCATTGCCTGTAGTGGTAATGAAGACTTCAGGATCAAGCTCTGATACTTTGACAAAATGGTCTGTGATTCTGGTGACAGGAAGTCTTGTTCACTCACCTAAAATGCTGCTGTAACTAAAACAACTGAAAAGCACTTTTGTGGGTTTTGTTGTTGCAGTAGTTTGAAAATTGAGTTCTCTCATCACTTGTTTCAATTTATTGTTCTTAAAGCATTAAATACAGGAATCAAATTATTCTGTAAGACAGCTATATTTTAAGTTAAACAGGGGAACTATCCATCTCTTTGGGAAGATGGTTAGCTAGATTCACAATACATTATCATACAACATCTGATAAAAATGAGTTTAAAGCTCACCAAATCAGAAGTCAAGCAGAAAGAGTTCAGCAGCTGTTTTGCCCTTCCAAAACACTTAATTTTTCAAACCTAATATTTTTTGAGCTTGGAGAAGAGTTCATAATGATTGTGTTTTACGCCCTAGGAATGTTAGCACAAAATGGGTTTGAATTTTCACTGAAAAGAAACTGTTATCGTATTTTTCACATAATTAAATGGATTATAGAAGGAGAACAGACCAGGATTCCTATTATCTGAATGATCTGCCATCACTTAAGAATACAAAAGATTTTCAATGATAGAGGCATTCTGGAGAGAATGGATCTGCAGCTTTTCTAATTTTCACTGAGAAATAAGTCATTTGTGAAAGGGCAGCTTGAGGTTTCTCAGCTGCACAAGCTAAACAGAATTTGCCATCATAAAGATGTGTGGCAGCATAAGCGAAGAGCAGGACAGCATGGTTACAACAGGGCAATAAGGTATGAGTCTGTGAGGAAAAGTGATCCTGTAGAGAGACAAAGTGGGTCTGGAACCACTTTCTGCAACTGCAGAGGGGTGGCGGGTAACTGCAGTGCTTATATGCTCCTCTTGGTCTACCTTTGGCATGGCCCAAAGCCCTCTGAAGTCACTGGAAGACTCTCCAGTGGACTTGCAGCTGGTTGGCTTCTGTAGGACCGGGATCTGCAGCACTCCTTCCCAAGCTTCAGCACCATCTGACACAGTCATATTTTTCTGCCTTGCAACAATTGGCTTTCTCAAGCATGGCCATGAGACACCTACAGAACACGCAGCTTTCACACAAGGTCCACAAATGAACTCCTCCTTTTTTATTCCTAGCAAATATAAAAGGCAGGGCCCTAAGGAGAAATGCTCTTCTCCAGCTCCTTCAGTGACCTGCATTTGGGGATCAACAGTTTAGCAGACAATAACACAAAAAGCGTTGGGCACATTTCACTTGATAACTCAGTGTAAGCTAGCATTTCTCAGGACCATTATGTCATTCACTGGGCCACTTGATTCCTTCAAGAAAATTATGACACTCTTGAGAGAAGAAGCCTGATACTAATGAGAAAGTCCGTAAGAGTAAGGACACCTGAACAAACTCTCTTCCTTTGAGGAGTGCTATGGGGAAATGATCCTAACGCAGGAAGTTTCACTATTTTTATTCCAATTTGTTCCAGATGCTTAAAAGCAAAGGTGTTTTTTATGTTTTTTTGTTGTTGTTGTTGTTTCCACCCCTGCCCCCTACTTGGTGAGAGGAGTTTGCTTGGAAACAATGGATCAATCTGATAAATACTTCCTGACGCATTTGCTAACAGGTTGTGTACATCATTTAAGATGCCTAGCCTCAATGAAAATAAAGGTGTAACCAAATGCTTATGCTTGTTGTTTGCCTAGGAACACGATATTTTTCTTAGGGTTGGTTCAACGCTCCTGGCTGTGGGATATTTTCATCTGGCAGAAGCGGATCAAACTCCATGGCCACTTCTGCCAGAGCTGCTTTTAAAGCAAATTTGACTCTATCCATTCACTAGCTGATTAAGATGCCTGACATAACATAAAAAAAGCCACCTCTGCTTCATAAGGGAGCCAAGTACTTATACATACTGTCCCAAAAGACAATTATCTTGCTTAGTGCAGTATTATTTCCATCTAGACAGCAGACTGTGTTTGTTGTTGAGCGAGGATGGAGCGTGGCCAGACAGTCAGTCCAGAGTATTTATTTATATACTTATGCCAGGAGAAGAGGGAACAAGGACAGGTCTTGGTGAAAAGCATGTTGGAGCCCATTCACACAGCCGAAAAGGCAGATTCTGCACAAAGTGAATTGCAATCCTTCTTTGATAGTTTCATTCTCCTTATGAGTGACACATGCAAGCTGGGTGTAAATAATGCACAGTGCTTGAGAGGAGCATGGGCACCATGCTGAAGTTCAATTAATGAACTGATAATTTGAGTGAAGTCAGAAGAGTAGGATTTTCTATTCTTCTTTAAGAAAGGCTGCAACACTATGTAGCTCCACGCAGTAGCAAGGTTGCCCCACTTTGGAGTCTTACAACAGCAGGCATACCCACTGCCCAGTTCCCAGGTACACACCAGGGCATTCGTACCTTCTTTCGTTTCTTTACTTTTAGAGTGCTCTCCGGTGTTTCTTCAGGCTGACTTAGAAAACACTCTGTAGGCTGCAAAACACATATTAAAAAGAAGTGAAAGATTCAGTATTAGATATCCGATCACCTGAGGAAAAAAAGCATCACCACAGGAAGGCAAGAGAAAATACAGGAAATACAATTTGAGGCAAGGGGGAAAAAAATAACAAAAAACACAAAACCAAACCTCCCTACCTGCAGAAAGGGTCTATTTCTTATAGTGCCCTACATCTGGAGCAATTCTGGAATTGAGATTTATGTTGTTGCAGCCAGAAGAATAAAAGAAGAGAATGCTGAAACACACAGTCACACTTCCAGAAAACGGTGAAAAGCAGGTTTTGATAAATTAAAAAAAAGAAAAAAAAAAAAAAGGAAAACGTGAAGAAAACTTTTCAACAATGATATACTTTTAATCACTATTATTGTGCATGATCATTTTCCTAAATTTTGCCAAAAACACTTTAAAACAACCAGCCTAATGCAAACATCCAGATGGTGCAAGATACCATGGAACTGAGTGATAATAAATGGAAAATATCAATGCCCCGAATTTCCTTTAACATTTGTAATGCAAAATTTAGGGAAACGTGTTTCAAATTTGTTCTGCTCCATTCACTCTTTACCTCCTCATAGTAGGCAGGGTCAAATATGCATAAGAAAAATACATGTTGCATTTCAGAATAATCTTCATCCAACACATGTTGCAATTACTAACCCACTTTTGTGCCTGAGGAGGCAGACTGAAGTGATCCATTTGTAAGAGTCCCTGCTCATATAAGCCAAGGTTAGGATTTGTCTGGAAGAACAAACCAGATAGCAATTCTCTTCTCTTTTTTCCTTCTGAGGGATGTCCGCATTCTGGAAACACAAATGAGTCTGTATACAAAAGCTTCATAACTTAATAGGTGACTTGGCAAAGTGCAAGGGGAAAATGAGCTTCAAGAAAGAAATCCCTGATAGAATACACTCAGCTGGAAAGATCTGCTCCTGTAAGAAACAGTGTAGAAGTCTCATCACAAGGAACATTAAAAATTCAGGGAACAGCAGTGCTCCCTGGGGTGGGCCTGGAGGAAGAGAATGAACAGGAAAGAGAGTCTGGTCAAGAGCCAGAGAAGCTGCTCATTCATTCCCTTTTTAGGGCACCTTCAGCAAGGCCAGAAAAAAACAGAGGCTCAGAACAGCTGAGCCCCTCTGAGTGCTTCCTGCACTGCTGCCCCAGCAGGAGGGCCCTTCATGATCACTTGTCCTACATGAGCCTGGCCATCATGTCTGTGCCTTTCCATACCCCCTTTCCTATCTTCCCCGCTTCCTGTGATAATTCAGATACAGCACACAGGGAACCATCATGCTTCTCACGAACAAATGACCTATTGATTGCTCCTGTTTTCTGTGCCTTGTGATACAGTCACTGCACTTGCTAAAGCAGTAGTAATGTACAGAAGTGGCTCTGAAACTGTCTGAGACTTGAAATGGTAATGAGGAACCACCACAGCAGATGCAGCTGGGGATTGAACAGAGCCAGCAAAGCACTCGACAGCTAGGGCTGGAATATAAAACAGCCTGGATCAATGAGAACTTGTGACAGGGACCATATCTTGCTTTAACAAGTAAAGATTTGTCCCTGTGGTTTTGTCAGGAGTAGTCAGATATTATTTTTCACTAAAAATCAAAGAACTGACCGCAAGCACAAACTCACTTCATTTAGGAAAAGCGTTCCAGGGTTAACATAAGTTTTGTGTTTTATTTATATATAAATTTAAAAATTAGCATTCTCAGACATGGAGACTGAAACAACTACCTTCCGCCTTCAGTTCCTGATCTACCCTTACATATTCCAGCTGTCCACAGACACTTGAAGACCACTTGCCAGGTGTTATTATCATAAATTCCATGTTTGACATATTAGATTTTATGCAGAGAACAAGCTTTTGGATTGATTAAGTCATGAGATACTACCAAGAAATCAAAAAGCTAAAAAAGGGCCAACCTGAAACTCTTCCCATAGAATAGTTCCTTATCCTAGATAACATAATCACTATTTATGACCCTTTCAGTATAAAGAAAAAAGCCTTGTTCACTTTGAGCCCATTTCTCCCTTCATGCACTCTGTGAACTATTTTATATAAATCTCCAAAACACCAGGTGCAGTCCCAACCAGTATACGAATAAAGAAAGAACAAAAGTAACAGAGCTGGAAAATAATCTCTAAGAGAAACGAAATTTTCTCACCTTTCATTCAAATGCTTAAAAGTATCATTGAATGCCATGGCTCCTTCTCTGAAGGCAGCATATAGCCCTCTCTTTCAACTGCAAATAAAGGACACAGCAGTCTTGCAGGGAAAGCCTTGTTTCCTCAAAAAATCATGTTAGGATTCAAAAATCCCTTCTTTAGGGCAGCATATACAGGTATTTAGGCATGGCATGCTGTTATGAGTCCTATTCAGACATTAAAAATAATGCCATAAGAGAAAAATAATCTTCATGGTGGTGAATGGCTGTAAATCTACATGTCTTTGATGATTTGCAGTCTAAAATATATTTAGGTATGTGACCTAACTGAACTTCTGACCCTTAACCAAATATTAGTTGCCTACCTACTCACATAATAGTTGTTTGTGTGACACTCCTAGGAAAAAGTCATTTACATGTTTTTCTTATGCAAGACACAACACAGACAACCTGCTGTTTTTTGACATGGCTCCCCTGTGCTTTTTGTTTTTATACTATTTTATATGGAAGTTCTTAAAATGCAGAAAACAGGAAATTTATGCTGAGACCACTGATTTATGAACTAAAATGTCATAAATTCCTTGTTTGTTAATCACAGACAGAACATAAAATATTTCCTGTATTATATTTCTAACACAACCTTTTTTCTTTACATATTGCCAAGTTACTGGAAATTCAAATGTAAAGTGAAAACATTCTTGTGTGTGTGTGAAAGTTTACATTCTAGGTCAGCCATGTACTCTGACTTTTGGAGTTTGTGACAAAGTAAACACATCAATGCTCCATTCAGATTGGAGACAAATTATTCATCTCATTGCAACTCTGTGGACAGCCTGCAGACTGGAAACATAAATGTTCATAATTCTGTTTCGTTGTCTCCTGACTGGCTTTAACACGCCAAGACCACAGCAGAATAGCTTCCAGCCTGTGAGTAAGGCAGGAATAAGCGAGTAGAATAGACTGACTGTTACATGCACCAGAACTACAAAACTACTAGCTTTCTTCAGACCAAACTTTGCTAAAAGGTATGCAACAACACATGCAATTGAGTTCACACAAACCATTGCCTCCAGGAGTTAAATTGTTAAACAACAACTTAACCATATTCCAAAATACAGACTCATGTTCTTTTTATTACCAAAAGAGTTGTGGCAGGGGGCCTACTGCAGCTGAGCAGTCCTAATCCTCCCCAGCAGGGTAATCTGTGTCAGAAATCTTTTCTAATGTTCTCAGAATATGGGCAAAGCAACTCCTCCAAAAAAAAAACAAAGTCATCTTAACTTGGTTCTAAACAGGTAAGTGAATGTAGTGGTGATAAAAAAACTGCTCCGCAAGAATCCTCACTGAGTTGAATTCCTTGCATTTGATGTTCAGGTAGGGCACGCACAAAGGCAATATAGCTTTCTCCTATGTAACTTAGTTTTCTCCTTCCTAATCAAAATGGGGAAACCAGTTGAGACATTTGACTCACTTCACCTTTGGTTTCCTTGGAAAGACACCAGGAGCATGCTAAGTACTACTGTATTGCTTACACTTCTCTGTTACTAAAAAAAGAACACCTTTACAAAGGATTTTCACTTGAGCTATTGGCTAGGCATCATACAGTGAATTTACTACTGACCTAAGGTCTAAATTAATATCCATACCCTCAATGAGAGATAGTAACCAATGTCACTTTAGCAACTTGACAGTCATTAAGTCTATTCTCCTGCATGATGTAAAAGAGGCAGAAGAAATTAACTTTCAAACAAGAGACTCCTTAAAATCAGCTGAGGTCTAGATTACTCTTTCTGTAGTTAGCAATGCTAACTACAGGTCTTACTGACATTTCCTGGGAATACTCTACGTAACACTGAACAACATTAAAGAAAAAGCTTTCAGGACTTTCTGTGATCGGAGAAGGGGAAAAGTAAGGGAGAAGGACATGGCAGTGCCACTCAGGCATTTATTGCTAGGCAGTTACTTTGTTGGAGACAAGCGTGGCATTCTGGATGCCATCTCCAGGCAAGTGGAAAATAAAAAGGTTATCAGGCATAGTCAGCATGGGTTCACCAGGGGGAGGTCATGCTCGACCAACCTGGTAGCCTTCTACGATGCCATCACTGGCTGGGTGGATGGGAAAAGAGCAGTGGATGCAGCCTGCCTTGATTTCAGCAAGGCACTTGACACTGTCTTCCACAACATCCTTATAACAAATCTGAGGAAGTGTGGAATAGATGAGTGGATGTTGAGGTGTGTTGAGGACAGGCTGACAGGCAGCAGCCAGAGGTTTGTGATTTGGCACAGAGTCCAGTTGGAGGCCAGTGTTTAGAAGTGTTCCTCAGGGGTTGGTGCCAGTCTTTTTCAACATCTTCATAAGTATCCTTGATGAGAGGATAGTGTCCACCCTCAGCAAATCTGCAGATGATACAAAGCTGGAAGGAATGTCTAAGATATCAGAAGGCTGTGCTGCCCCTTCAACAAGACCTAGACAGGCTGGAGAGTTGGGCAGAGAGGAACCGGATGAGGTTTAACAAGAGCAAGTATAGAGTCTTGCACCTGGGAAGGAATAACTGCACGCACTGGTACAGGCTGGGGGATAACCTGCTAGAGAGGAGTGGCCAAGAAGGCCAATGAGATCCTGGGGTGTATTAAAAAGAGTGTGGCCAGCAAGTCGAGGGAGGTGATCCTCCCCCTCTACTCTGCACTGGTGGGGCCTCACCTGGAGTACCGTACCCAGCTCTGGGCTCCCCAGTACAAAAAAGACAGGGACCTCTTGTAAAGTGTCCAGCAGAGGGCCACAAAGACAATAAAGGGCCCAAAGCACCTCTCTTAGGAGGAAAGGCTGAAAGACCTGGATCTGTTCAGCTCTCTGTTCAGAGGGCATGTCATCCATGTCTATAAATACCTAAGGTGCGGGAGACAAAAGGACAAGGCCAGACTCTTTTCAGTGGTGTGTGGTGACAGGACAAGGGGAAAACGGCCACAAACTGAAGCATAGGAAGTTCCACACAAATGTGCATGGGAACTTCTTCCCAGTGCAGTGACGGAGCAGTGGCACAGGCTGCACAGAGAGGTGGTGGAGTCTCCTTCTCTGGAGACGTTCCAGACCCACCTGGACACCTACCTGTGCAACCTGGGCTAGGGAGCTGCTTTGGCAGGGGGTTGGACTCCATGATCTCTAGAGGTCCCATCCAACCCCTACAGTCTGTGATTCTGTGATCAAACAAGAGCTATTATTGAAATGGACTGGAGGCAACTTCCAAATACTGCAAAAATAATTAAAAATAGGATTTTTATATTTATTATATGATTAGACAAGGCAAAAAGTGAAGAAAATAACCCCTTCATAGTGAAGCAATGGGGATTACATTTCACTATGTGGTAACATCTCTATGCTCTACACAACTTCTAAACTTACATACCTGCTTTCTTTTCTTTGTCACAGCAGATTTGGAATCTGGATCTTGATATGTTGCTGACTCGTCACTAGGTTTCTCAATTGCTTCATCATCTAAAGCATCTGAGGAGAAAAAAAAATAGTGCAGCTTTCATTTCTGTTTTTCATTTATCTTCTATTTTTGCATTCAAAAAGAGGAGTAAGATCTTCAACTGCAATCTCATCAAAATCGTATAACCTCAAAGTTAGCAATAAGTTCTAAAATGATAAACATTTCCATTACAGCTGTAAACTAGTTTTGAAATGTATTTTAGGAGAAGTCCTAGTTCTTGCTTTTCAAAATGCTTGATCATGCAAGAGATATTTCTGTATCTTTCTGGCATGCTACACAGTCAGTGCCATCTGCAGTATCACCGGTAGAAATGTCCAATCTATCCATAAACCCCTGTGAAATAAGCTAAACAGTGAACACTGAATGGTTTCTGGTGAGCTCCAACACCTCAAACTGCATGACATCACTCTGTGTTATTTCTGAACAAATTAAATATGATCCCTAGCACTGTAGTCATACAGTTACAGATCTATCACAATAAATTGTTAGACAACAGAACGAGCAACAGTTCTACTACAAAAGGCAAATGGCTCTGTGGACTGTAGGATCACTGAGAAGAATACATAATTCCCATTAAATTTGCTGATACTCCTTTTAGGAGTTAAGTCATCTCCTTCTGCAAAGAATGTCTTGCAGATGGAAGAAGAAAAAAATGACCAATGCATACACATGCTCACAAATCACAAAGAAAACACCCCAACCTCCATCTACAAGTCCAGAAAGCCTCACTGACGCTATCTGTAAGAGGAAGAATTCTAAGATTTGCATAATCTCCTACCATATAAGAATATATATGAACATTTTCTGTAAGTGTATTTTTAGGTAAAGGCACTGTTCACAGTTTAAGCAAAATGTGAGAAATGCTTGTTTTGAAAGAAAGCTATTTAAATTAAAATGTTCCCCCTCATTCTCTTATTCATCTGTTTTATCTAAGAGTACTTTGGGGAAGAAAACTCTATACACACGGACAAGTCTTCTATTTAACTGAGTAATTAGAAATCCTGTATCTGGAATACTTTAGAATTTTCCTCCCAAGATTTAGTGATTGTTCAAACTTCCCACATACTGAAGCTGGAAGCTGCCAGTTCAAAGATAAGGTTATTTATTTTAGACAGAAACAGTAAAGTTCCATAAGCATCCAAGTATGGAAAATCTGACTACTGATTATTACAAAATGTTTATGCAATCATTAGCAGTAAGCTGAATAAAGAGAAGGCCAGAGGACATGAGTGACATAAAATCAACTATGGCCATGGCTTCTAAAATCCAGTGGTAACAAACTCTGCACCATTCTGACTAGAAAATACTGTCTTGTGATTTCCATTCCTTATCACACTTTGAAAAGCCTGATTCACAGTCAGCATGCTAAAATGGAGTTATGACAGCTTTTAAGAATTTTTAAAAGTTTGAGAACTTGAAGCTAGCAATCAGAGAAAGTCAGTGAATATTTTAGCAGGTCGGATGTCATTTATCATGAGATCTCATTTGATTAGATTAGATTCCTGGCAAACTACAATAGGTTTAGAAAGAGTAGCATCAGAGAAAGAAAACTGTGAACAGACTATGACCACAACATACGAGATCCTGTGTGAGGCAAGTTGCTGGTGGCAGAGCAATAGCACAGGTGTCCCTCATTTTAGTCCCTGCCACAGGTTAGCTATAACATCAAGGTGTCCCCTAAGTAGTTGCTAAGACCTGAGCTCTGAGAGAAGGAACAGAGTCTGACTGACTCAATTACTGAGCCGCCATCATGAACAAGAAGAATGACTGCCTCTCCTCACTAGTACTATTGCCACTTTTGCTGTAGCATGGTTGTTACTGTTCCAAGAGCACCCATCAGACATCAGCTGAAGGAATAAGATTTTATGTGAAAGGTTCTTAGCCACTAGGAATCAAAAAGAGAAAGCACCCCAAAGCCTACTTCTATTTTTTCCTTTTTCTTTCTTTTTTTAAAAATTCAATTTTATCAATGGTGATAAGGGTTTACTTCAATATATATTATTATAAATGTATTATTAATATGCCCCACAGATGTATCTAGCCCTGTACACAGGGTAGCAGGTGAGCATGTGAAGATACAAACTTGAAGATTTATGAGACAGATTTCTTTCTCATGGTAGAGCTCTCAAATCCATGGCTATTGTCTGGGCTTTTACTTTTTCTCCTCCCAAGGAGCCTGAGGCTCCTTTTACTACACATCTCTCTGCACTACAACACTTTCATATATAAACTCTGTCTCTTCTGACATGACTTGAGAGATGCTTCATTTTATACATACCAGCTCCACAGCCCTGAGGTCCTGGCTGCGCTACATGCAAGCAGGCTGTATATAGGTGATAAAAATGAAGAACATGCAGGAGATCAGAACTAGTCCCATTCTTTGTCCTTGTTCATCCCTACTTAAGCCTCAAACACCATTTCTAAATATATCCACGCATGTCTCATTGAACTGAATTGCTGAGCCAGCTCTTTCTTAATCTATTCACTCCACACTGGAAATAAATGAGAGTAGCATTAAATAATTCAGGGAAAAATGTTTGGGATCTTTAGGCATTCCTTTTTAAGACCCACTTGGCATGTTCTGAAAGGCAAACAGGGGCAGCCTAAGTTTTAAATAACCTCTTCTCTTTCTCATAACTAAAAGATACACTGCTGGTAATAGCAACCTAAAACTGGACAAATGGTTTCCATGATATGAAATAGCCTGACAAACAATGTACCACCTGTTCACTGCCCATCCGAGTTATGGGCTGCACTTTGTGATGCAATGTCCTCCTCCTCTTCCAGCGAGAATGAAAAGAAGAAACCAACATCTGGCCCCAAACTCAACAAACATCTCCAAAAGCTCTTTGTTTGCTCATCTTTCTTCAGTACCTGAATATTTCACTTCATACAACAGTAGGAGTTCTTGTCTGTTTCACTGACGGTCACTCACATCCCAGCTGAGGTGGTAGCTAGCTTCAAGCTGTGATAGTTTGTGACACTTCATCAACTCCTGTATGACAGGAGGGTTTTGTTCTAGACATCCAAGTCCCACAGGCCAGACCCTGCCACCCTTGCTCACGTTAAGCAGTGCATCTCCCTATACAGATAGTTACCTTGAAATCAGTGAGGTTATTCACAAATAAATCATAATTTGATGTGAATAAAAGCAGAGATATCCAACTCACAGATTTCAAAAATACCCACATCAGCAGCATAGCTTGCCCAGCTCTGAGATGTCAAGCTACCCAGGAGATTCTTCTGTGTCCAAAAAGAAGAGAGTACATATCCTTCCTTAATAATCAGCTGACACAAAGACAGAACCTAATTGATTACTACAATGCTGACTTTCATCTCCCCTGTGCAAATGAGTGGGCAGGCGCTCCTGGAACACACTGCTGAAGGGGCAATGTTATTCAGCACAACAATCCCTTGCATCTGCTTTCCTGTGATATGCAGACATTATGGAACCACAAGGTCATCAACGTCTAAACGATCATGTAATGCTCTTGATATAAATATAAAGGTGAAGAGCTCTGGAATTCATGTATCTCTCCTATGCTATCCGTCAGCACTATGGCACACACTAACAGGCTTCCCAGTCATTAGGTATTTATATTTGATTCTACTTTGAACCATGCTGAAATGGAAAAAACATTTACACTTAACACCCCCTGCCATGAGTAGACTTTCTCATTTATGTTAATGATCACAATATTCAATATTTAAATCTCAGCACAAGAATTTTTAATTTCTTACAAATTTAACATACGCACCTATGCTTCAGTGCATCGTATACTGAATGTATACATACAAATGCATTAATGCAGAAGCATGTAGATAAATCTATACACGTACAAAAAGAGGCACTCAGGTATTCTGATAATAGGCTCCCTTTAAACACTCCCTTTATTAACAGTTATCCAAACAAAGATTGCATATTTGCTTTGTCCTTTATTCCACTATTTTAAAAGCAGACAACGCTTTGATGATACAGAAGGTAGCAATACATGCTTTGATGAGAATGCGATGTCGTTCATACTAGCTAGCATACTCAGTTTGTGCCTGCTGTGGTGTCTCATCATTACTGACACTTCCAACTTCCACGGTGCCATTCCACTAGTATGAAGTGATGAATACAGGACTTACAGTGACCACAAATAGAGATAACTCATTCTTTTAAGGACTAAGCTTAACTGACTGGAAAAGTGAAACTGTACTAGGAAGAACTCCTTAAAATGCTTCAAAATTAAAGAAAGTTACAAACAAAAAAGGAACAGAAAAGAATCTTAAAATTTGGAAAAGATGACTTGTGGTTTGGGCCATTCTAGCACCAAAATAAAGACATGGAAAGCTAACAAGAATGGCAGAACTTATGATAACTTTTTCACCAGAAAAGAGGATAAACAAAAGGGGTTTTTGAGGGGAAAAATAATGAGGTATAGTTCTTGCAACTTCTCATAATATAGGAACAATGACCATGTAATTAAAAAGAAAACTTGGAACAAAAAAAATACTATTTTGCTTATGTACCCAAAGACACCTGAGAGAATACTTTCTATTAGTTTTGGATTATTATTATTATTATTTTAAACCTGGAAGCTTAGTGAGATCAGACACTTCTTTGGCATCCAGAAGACCTCCAGCAAAACAAGGCACTACAGGAAAAGTTCATTTCTTCCAGTTCAACTCATCTCTACCCTAGAATTAGGAGGGAAACTGCATCCTCAAGGGATACTCCTTCAATTTTTATTTGAAGTATCTGGCACTGTCCACAGACAGAGACGTATTCTGGGCTAGAAGAGCCCACAGGTCTGAACTACTACAGAAATTCTTGCATTCTTCCTTTTGCTCCCACCAGTGTTATATATCAACACTAATCCAGAATTGCATATAGGAAAACAAAGCTTGCATGTAATTTATTTTTACAAACTTCATTCCTCCCACTTTTTCCACCCTTGACTTCCTTCCTCCTCTGACTGCTCTAAAATTGCCTTACATCTAAAACTAAACTTTAAATAGGACCCACATTTTCAATTTTTAACAAAACATCAAGGACGTTGCAGAAATAGGTTTTGTATTCACTGTGCTCTCTTTCTAGTTTCAAGCATATTGCAGGAAAACATGCCCTTGACATTACTCTGTAGGCATGGTTCAATCAATTTGGGCATGCTATGATGGAATAACTTCAGGCTGCTTTGCAGGTTGTGTTTTTGCTTATTGGTCAGTTAAACAGTACTGACCTGTATCACTTAAACTGGGGAAAAGGTATTTCTCAGAGCTCCCAACTTCAAAGCCAACAGGTTGAAAAATATTTGATCCTAAGTAAAATGTCAAGTGTGTTGGGCAGTACTTTTTTTAACTGTCATTTTAGATTCCTTTTCTTTGGAAATTATAATGGAGTGGGGGCAGACAGGAAGGTCTAGGAAAACAGTACAGTTGAAATCAGGCATATTCACACTTTTGTCATTTGAAATTGGACTAAATTTGTAATGAATCAGATTAATTAATCTTAATGTCAATGCATTCGTCTGAATTTTTCTTGCCCCTGCAATTGAGCTGGTTACCAAAGCTGGCCTGAAAGTGACAATGACAGTATCTAAACAAATCACTCCAGCATCATCCCACAAGACAGGAGGAACACAAGGCTCAGGTGGTCACAGTCATCATGCCAACCACACCATTCAGAAACAGATGAAGTCTTTCAATGAAACAGAACTGACAGGGGGCTGATCAAATAAGAAAAAGGGCTTGATGTTTCAAATATTTTGAAGTATTCCAAGCACAGCTTCTTCTTTGACAAAAGGAGAGGAATAGGGAGATGGTTAACAAGTTAAAAAAGTAACTTGTCCTTGGGGAAGATAACCACTGCATTTTAAAAAAAAAAAAGTGACTTTAAAAAGCGTTCTGCAGAAGAACATGTACACTGTATAATGACTAGTAAAACATTATGACATTGCGGATATGCTGACACATTCAAACTAAAGGAGAAAAGCTGTGATTGAAGTGGCATACATTATTAGTACTGAGAGGCACAAAGGTGCATGTGAAGTTCTGTTGCAGGTGACTAGCAGTGGGGTACCATCATTTTTAGCTTTTACTGCCCACTGCAACAGAGAACAGTTAGCCCAACACGGAGGCAATCTCCATGATAACTAGACGTGATGTCATTATCCCAAAGTAGCCCCCATCTCCCAAAGTCTAAGTGCTGTTTTCCCTTCCTGTCTGAATGAACTCCTTCTCTGAAACGATCCCGATACAGCACAATAAGTCCTCGTGTCTGTGAGCATACCTTGAAATGCAGACTTAACCTGCCAAGGCACTTTAAAAAAAGGTATCTTACGCTGCATTTGTGAAGCACATACAAGGGCACACAATATGCAACCGACTAGCAAGAGACACAGTCCTAATGAAGACTGAACAGGACTTCAATTTTGTCCCATTAGGTAACATCCAGATGGCATAAGCTCCTTCCCAGACCCATTCTGCCTAGACATGTGTCAAGACAGAACTTACCACAAACTGTCTGTAGGACTTGCATGCATAATCTTAAAAGTACTAGCAATAGTTTGTACTACAAAGACAACATGTTTACATGTGTAAACATCATCCTTGGCATATTGAGAAAAACACATCTACCACAGATGAACTACAGTAGAGGATATTTGGTTGAGCTTCCTCTTTCTTACACTGAAAGGGGAAAATATAATGCAGTCATTTAGCACACAGATGCAGCCAGACTGGGCCAAGAAAAAGTGTCCCACAGGTAATCTCTCCCTTTACCTAAGTTTTAACACTTCAATATTCAACTGGTACTTCCAAGATGTTTTTTGACTTGCTGGCTAGCAGTGAACCAAAATACAAAATAAAGGGAATATCTGGGGTCAAGGTCGGAGGAAATTCCCCGTTGCAGACAAGTAAGTAGAGAAGAAGAATCTATCTCGCATGATCAAGGTTAGGTTTAACCTGCAGTACAGCTACAACCCAGCTTACCCATAATTCGATCTTCTCATTATCATACATTGCCATATAAAACATAAATACACTAAAAAAAATATCACAGAATGAGACTGGTCAAAAATAAAAGTATAAGGTCACCCTTGGTCTGGTAAAAACTATTTACTCTCCCACAAGATGTGGGCTGAATATGACAAACTGTCGCACACAAGAAATAAAATCACTGAGGTAAGGAGGGAGGACTCGATGTTCATTTGCAATCACTGTAGTTTTAAAACCCATGGTAGATGAAGGGCAAGATTTCACATGTTAGGAATATAACAGACTGCTTGACTGTTTGCCATCCAACTTAATTTCTTCATGACCAGCCTGTCAAACAAGCACTTGGAGCCTGAAGATACAGAAACACATCAGCACAGACTACGCATCATTTCCACTGTCTGCTCTAGTATTCTGAAGCCAATGACACCAAGAGCAAAGGCTCAGATGGCACCTGTAAGTCACTGCAGCCTCCTCATTACATTTCTGTTCTTCCAAAAACTACCCTTCTGAGAATCTCTTTAAACCTCCAATTTAAAAGCATATTCTTAGAAAGACAAGGAAAGAGGAGATCAGCTTGTTTTGTAGTAGTACGAGTTTTGGCTGTTTAAAATTTTACTGGATGAATGTTACAAAATAAAATATTTAACCTTGTAAAAAGGACTTCTCCTCTTGACTGATGCCAGGTCTTATATTACCTTACAGGCACTTTAGAACTGTGTCAAAGGATGCCAGCAATGCTGAGCAATAGTAAGAAAACATGCTATCTAACTCTGAAAATTTGGGGAATTGGGAAAATATATATATATATCACTATGCAGTTGATCGTATTGTACACTGTGGTTCACACATCATACCTTAGAAAACATTTCATGGGATCCTTGAACAACTACAAATGCCTAGGAATTTGGGTTTTATCAAAGAAAAATCAACTGACACATACTGGTTACAGAACGTACGACTGTATGAAGGAGAACCCCAAAAACTTGGTTTGAAGCAGCTATCAATCCTAACAGAGGGATATGAGGAAAGACATGTAAAAATATTCTCTCCTATAAACAATTGTTTCTGTTAATTGAAAAGAAATAGGTAAATTAGGAGCAAATATAAACTTGGGAGAAATCCATAGAACTACTTCAATGGTGGGTGCTAGCCTAGATAAGACTATGATTCAGTTTTGTCCAGGAATGTAGTACAGCCCAGATGTGATGTCTCCCTTAGTACTGCAGGAGACTCACATTTCCTACTGTCTTCTCACTGTCTTGGGAAGCAGCTGTGGCTTCACAGCTGTAGTTCCTGTTGTGAAGGTAACACACAACGTCTGGCTGACTCTGGACTTGAAGTTGATAGATCGTGATAAAATTACACTGCAAAACTTGCCAAAAACAGTAGGCTTCCATAAAAAATATACAGCACATGTAAAAACTTAACAGCACATATTACACTATTTTTCATAGATAAGCATTGATATTTTACTGACCACTGATATCACTGACACCTTTTTGGCTCATGCATGTTTTGCAGAGATGCAATCCTATGGGATAAGGTTATCAGAGACCTGACATATTCCCAGGTTTTCTCTGAACATTAAAAACTGCATGCACATATATAATGTAGCATACACTTAGCTATGTGTCACTACCAAAAAATAGATCTCATTAAAGAACAGTACTGCAAACAAGCTTTTATCCCAACTCTCCTTGATTTTCCAATATAAAATGTGAAAAAAAGCATTTGGAGTTTTTCAGATTTCTGCTTCTTTTTTATATTCAGAAGTCTTCATATGACCTAGCAACATCCAGTCTATTTGAAAGACCATTGGGTTAACTCATAAAATTAAACTTTCAATGTGTTGCCACATAGAGTTAAAGTGGCAAACTCCCTGGATTATAAACCATCTGTTGAGATCCAAGGCCCAGTGGCTATAATTCTAAGCCTCTTATTCTCCCACTAGACTGGCATATCCTAAACATTTCTCAGCCATTTGGTCTCAGATACTGCATTTTGCACTACCCTTTCAAGCTACCCTAGCATCTCTAATTTATACAGTACTGGAATACACATTTGTGGATTTAAATAACATTTTCCCAAAAATCTCATTATAGGAGCAAGCGAGAGACAGAAACCTTTTACATATGAATGAAGATTAATGTAAAATAAAAGAGAAATACTACCCACTTTGCTAAATTAACATTTTTCAAAGAAGGAAAGGCGACAGGCTTTTCATCTATGTCAGTACTCTCTATTCAAGACTAGAAATTACAATGTAATCTCTCATCTGTAAAAGTCTTCTGTGAACTGGCATGTAGCACACGTGTCTAAATGGTCAAATAAAGCACATTACAACTCGATCAGTTGCAACTGCCATAAAAATAGCGCTCATACCTATATTCATGTACTGCAAGCAGATGGCTGATTGGTTTTCTGTCCTCTTGTACTGCAGTCCTGCTCCTTTAGATCCTCTCTTTGTAGAGAGTGACATGCTGTGAGGTCAATTTTCTGACAAGGTCATCTGCCTTCAGTGCATGAAGAGAACTGCACAGAAAGTGGGTTGGGCTATATTTAGAGTTTGGTCCAACTCTGTGCCAAGGTCCCCCCGCTGTCTCTCCCATGCAGCACTGTCTCAGGTTTATTCCTGTAGAGTCTCAGCCCACAGAATAAATGAAGAGAGGAAAGCCATTCTGAGCTACTACTTACCGGAGCTGGTTTTTTGCATTTCACTAGAACAAGTGGATCGGGAGCTCAGATGAGAATTCCTTGAATCCCTTGTCTGCTATTATTTAAAGACTTTTTTTTCTTCATTCAAGTGGATTTTCCCTTTTCAAGTGAATAAGCAGAAGGAACTGCCTGGGATACAGCAGAAATTAGCCTCCTGAGCTGAGGTAAGCCTGCTTTATTTTTGTACTGTCGCTGTAATTAGAAAGCAACTAATGATGACTTGTATCAGATACACTTTCTCTGCTAGACTAGTTCTGTGCATCAGTGTTAACATTTTGGGAGGATAATGAACATCTCATCATTTCATAATACCATTTTTCATTATCACTGTTAAAAGGAGATGAGAAAGTAAGAGGATATTAGCAAGTGCAACAGAACATGTAGTATGATTTTACCCATTTCATTTTAAAAGTATACAGTCAAAACAAGTAGGCTATATAATTCTGAAAGTAACAGAAACAAATAAGTGTCACATGCATGACGATTCTGTATGCAAATGTGCATTAGATGAGCTGAGTAATGTTTTACGTGCATTATTTTGTACAATATTAGAATATATGGCTTCAATAGATGGTTGCAAATATAGGGCTTCAGGCAAATAGCACAGATTAAAAAAATGATTTATAGATTGAAAACATGCTCAAATTCCTTCACAAGTCCAAGGAAGTTGCCCAACTTCAGCCATACTACAGGCAAGACCGAAGATCATGTTCCATTTAGTCTGCTTTCCACAGAATACTTTAAATGAGTCCAGCATTGCTTCTCCTTTTAAAAGCATATATGGCTGAGCATCTTTCCTCAGAACTGTTTTAAAGTGAAAAAAAAATTAAAAAGAAAAACCAGTTGGAAAGAATATAACACAGCATGCTTGACTGCAAGGAGATCCTAACATACTTCAGGTCACATGGACACCGTGACCCAGCAGTGTGTACACCAAAATGAGGAGGCTGCTGTTACACAGATACACTCTGGAGACATGGTGCACTCTGCTGTGCACACACATGCACACACAACGTCAGTGTAGAGTCCTCCAAGGCAAACCCACAGCAATGGCAACCTGAAGCAATGGCTTCGAATGGTCCACCTGACCACAGGTCCAAACAAAGGTATCACTGCACCAAAAAGCCTTTTGTTACAAAAGCACCATGCACAAGTCTCAGCAGAAACATCTGAAGATGTAGATGGGTTCTACACTAACAGTAAGCAAAGGGCAAAAAGGAGCCAAAAAGTCACTTGGGAGTTCACCTAAGTAAAAACTGAATGGATTCCTGTGCTTAGTTTGGTCTTCTTTCCTTCTGGTAATAGGACAAAGGGACATGGCCACAAACTGATGCATAAGAAATTCCACACAAATGTGCATGGGAACATCTTCACAGTGCAGTGACGGAGCAGTGGCACAGCTGCACAGAGAGATGGTGGAGTCTCCTTCTCTGGAGACGTTCCAGACCCACCTGGGCGCCTACCTGTGCAACCTGGCTAGGGAGCTGCTTTGGCAGGGGGTTGGACTCCATGATCTCTAGAGGTCCCATCCAACCCCTACAATTCTGTGATTCAGAGATTAATGTAACTGCTGATTATATACGTCTTATATCAGGCTGGATAAAAGCTTACATGACAGGAAAAATCTCACCTGCTGAAGAAACATCTGATACTGGTTACTCTCAACTCTGTAGAAGACCATCTGACCTTCCTTTTCTTTAGTTTTGGTTGATAATCTACGCTCAGTATGAGCAGTAAGTTTATTTGGAGGTTAAAATGAAAATGATCTATTTAACATAAATTTCCTTCTAGACTGTTTAGCAAACAATAATTAGGGCAACAAAACAAGGAGTTAACTTGAGCTGTGTGGCATGTAGCAGTTCAGACTCATCCAGAAGGTTTCCATTGCGAGAATTTAAAGAGGAGACCACTAAAGCAATGTGAATGCATTCATGAAGTTCATCAGTAACCAAGAGGCTTTATAGTATAAATGCAATGAATATTGTCTAAGATTGTTAACAGTCTCCAATAAACAGTTATCATCACTGATAGAAAAGAGGAGAAAAATGCAGCTTTATAAATTTTTAAAGTCTTTTTTTTCCTGAAGTTATTGCTTAATGAATCCCTTCAGGTTTTACAACAATCTGTGGCACCTGTTCTCTGTTGTGCGTGGGAAAACGTTATTCTCCTGTCAATGTAATAGACATTGGAGGCTTAAAAAAAGCATGGTGTGTGTGAATGTAGCATACAAATACAGCGCTCACACAGAAACCCTTTGTCAGAGGGCTACTAATCGCCAGTGGCAGTAGGGGCTAGGTGGTCCAGAGCTGTGACAAAAAAGTCTTTGTCACACAAACTGTTGAATGGTTTGTTTGCATGTGGATGACAAGGTGAGAGCAATGGAAAATGACAATATCACTGTCACGGTAAATATGAGTCAGACATTAGTGGAAGAAGTAGGGGAGAAGTGCACCTAAGGGAGCAAGTCTTATATTCCTATGCAGATGAACTTGAATCTGCCCCTGATCTCCTTCCTGTTGGGGCCAATCCCACCAGGTTGCATCCTCCTCATCCTCATCTCTCCCCTCCAGCACTAGAAATTTCCAGCACTAGAATGAGCTGGCTTCATCCTGCTAAAGTAGAGACCACTACAGAAAGGGGGAAAAAAAAAAAAGGATAAAATTTTTATTTCCTCCACCATTGCAGGAAAGAAAGGCTGAAACCCTTTGTTTCCACTTGGGAAGCAAAGAAGGCCTCGGATGGGGCTGATACCCACACTCTTAACAAGGTGGGAGGGCATGACCATGATCTTCTGCTCAGGATTGTGGAGGAGAAGGAAGAGGAGGCCAGGCTCATGATATACACTACCAGCTGGCCAGGCAAAGCTCCAAGGGGACAGTCACAGACTGCTGGCACTGGCACTGTCACCCTCAGCTGACAGGTGTAAGCAGAGCCCAAGCCAGGCGGGTAAATCCAAGCAGCGCCAGAAGGACGAGAAATTCCCTCCAGCAGTCAGTTCCCTACTACTGGCATGTAATATTTACAAGCCTGGTGGCTTTCTTCTGGAGCAACCAAACAGCAAATGCTTCTGGGATTTTCCTCCTTCCTTGCTGTCCCTCAGCCAAACCACAATGACAGAAACAAGCTGGGGTATAGAGGAAAGTCTAAGAGTTTCTCAGCTCATCCTGAAATAAGTATCCTTAGCCACTGAGCCCACCTCTATCCACCACCATCACCACATAGTTGGCACTGCAGCCAGTAGGGATACCCCAAAGGGGATGGAAAAGACTGAGAAAAGGGTGAAGGTGGCATCTAGAGAGACAGCCCGAGATATCTGGGCTGTTTGGGTGTATGCCTGCATGAGGAGGGGATACTGTGTTCAACAGACAAATGAATTGTTACAGCTGCACCTCAACATCTGCAGAGAAATTTTCTTTCAAAACCCATCATGATTATTGTCATGACACCCAAGTTGTCATGGCTCCTGAATTCTGAATTGTTGTAACTGCATCAATCTAGGAAGACAAGAGGCAGAGGAGCACGTCCCAGTATGTGCTGTACAGAAAAGGGATATTTATATGCAGAAAAAAAAAAAATCACAAAGCTGTAGTGAAGCAAATAGTTAGTTAAAGTTTCAGTTGTTCTGTTGAAGAGTGTTTTCCTGAGGCTGACTGGTAACAGGGAAGGGAGAAAAAAAATCAAAAAACTGAAACAGAAAGCTGGGCTGGTCCTACTCAGGGGGAAAGGGCAGGAGTGGTCAGTCACCTGACCTCAGAAAGTGACAAGGGGTACAGCTAAGGGCATAGCAGAAGCAGTCCACTTTCCTCTGGTCATGCCTGCACGCCTCTTCTGCAGTCACAGAAATACACATGCATATACAGAACACAGCTGTGCACAGATAGATAATGAAACTGTATGGGGTGTAGACCCACTCCATATCCATTAAGAGCAAAACATATAATGGGTGGCTAAGATGAAGCATCTCTTTTGAAAAATGTGACTATTTTATATGGACTCCAGTTTAGCTAGATGAAATGTTGAGCAGCTATTACAGTTCTGCTTGCAAATAGTGATCAGATTGAAAGTAAGCAACTGAAAGTAGTTTACCTGCAATATTACAAAAAATATTACAGTGGCATGAGAGAGCACGTATATGCCCAGAACAGGGCTTTTTGTCTCTACTTCAAAATATGCTTTTAAAAGTATATAAAAACTGAGGACGTGAAGATGGTCACCAGCATGGGCTATTTTTTCATTTTCATAGAGCAGTCCCCAGCTCCCAGCTTCCTGACGGCTATAGAAGTGATCTGAAAACAGAGTGCTCCATTGGGGTGCACATTTCATACGAGTGTAGCAGAGGCACATAGCACCCCAATCCAAAAGATCCCTGCAGGGAGCTTGTGAGGAGCTGAGAACCTGAGAAAGCAAAACATAAAAAAAGCTGTGCTTTACTGAAGCAGTCTCTCTAAGAATAGTGTCTGCATGGCTTTCTGCCGCTCTGTGACATCTGCCAAGGAAAAGGACTACAGGCAATGCTAGACGATACCAGTGCACTTCATTTTAAGATGAATATAGTTAAGTTAAAAACAAGTCCCAGTAAAAATTCCACCTACGCAGTGTGGCATAGTCACACAGGAAGAAATTGTTCAAACTGGTACTACATTAAAACGTCTCACACAAATATCTTATCTTCCATTACATCATACTAAATTCTTTCAGCCTCAGCACATTTACAGTGATCACTGCTGGGGCTCCGAAGTCAAAGAATGAAATCCAACAACTCTAAATTCTTTTGTCTCAAACATCACAGAGCGAAAATGCATACACACAGCTGCAGAACTGTAAATTATATTTTTACATAAAATGAAACTTGGACTAAACATAGCCCTGTTAAAATAAATCCTTGGAGGTTAACTTCTCCATTTTCTTTTCCACTCACAAGCAGCTTTTTAGTGAACCAGTCTTTTCCTCAAGCATTCTCTTTAAACATGACATCGGTATCCGATTTCTAGCTATCTCCAATAATAAAAAATCAGTACTTGCAACGTAGTTGTAGCAGAGAATTTTCTCAATAAAGAATAATACTGCAGAAGAAGCATAGGATGAAAAGAATTTAAGATAATCCCTAGTGAACAATAGATGTTCTAGATACTTTCTCTAAGGGGACAGCTAAATCATGAACAAAGTGCAGAGAAAACTAGGCATTTAAAACCAAGTCTTGACTGTCTTGAAGAGATCTCACTTACACAAAACAAGCAGCAGCCTTCTTCCTGTTACTATGTTTTACTCTGTTGATACAATGGCTAGAGATGTCATCCAGTACAAACTGATGCATGGTATCCTACGTCCACTCCTACATTACCCTCCAAAAGAGTAGGAAGACAACAAAAGGAGATCCCACTAGAGAAGAAAATATTAGCTCACTAGCATACAAGAGAAAGTAAGGGTTGAAATCACATCAAGATTTGCACTCTAGTGCATGGTGCTGCTTCACAGTGTGTCTCCTGCAGCCCAGCCAACAGGCTGCACATTCCTCACTGTAAATCCATGCAACATCCCAGCACCAGTCCACATGGGAGCTGTGGCAGCTCAGGCTATGGTGGAGTTTCTTAACTCAGACAAGCAGACACCAAAAGACGGAAATAGCATGACCTCTCTCAACCCTTGTGCAACAGGGAACTTGAGACTCTTGAAGGGGGGAAACAGAGTATTCACTCCTCCTCACACCAACTTTCAGCTGACCTTCAGCTGTCTGAGGAGGACAACATCTAGGCTAATTATAGGTTTCTTGATTCTTCCCCTCACGTGGGTGAAGCATCTTATGAATCTCACAGATCCCACAGAGCAGAAGCTGTCCTCCATTTTAAACCATTCTGCTATACCACAAGCATGTAAGGCGTGCCCCCCCCCCCACCCAGTTTGCCTCTCACCAGTGAAACAAAAGAAAGAAATGCCAGGCTTGATGAAGAAATGCAGAGTATTGACTGACTTCTGGAGAAGCTTCTACTTTACTGTATTCTCCCATGACATGGCATTTAAGAGCTGTTCATACTGGAGTCATTTTTACTGTAGAAAGCATAAAACTAGAGTACGCAGTCAGCAGTTTCCTATTTTATAATTGTTGAGGACATACTGCATATATTAGTTAATGTGCGGTATTTTGTTTGCAGTTTGTGTACACACATAACAGAGGAAGGAGTCCTAAAGGATATATTTGGATAGAAGTCAGGTGCATGTAAGTCCTTTGTTAAATCAAGGAGCTACAGAGTCAGCATTTCTAGATCTGATTGGGACTGCCTAGCATTTAGCAAATAGCTAGCACTTCTTCCACCTCAGTTCGCCTTGCTGCACAAAACAAGATGCAGAAATGTCTCTTAACTCTTCAATAACATAGTTAAAGTGCTGGGGGATTCTTGAAGAAAATGCTATAGTTAAATAAAATAACTATTGTTAGATACACTTCAGAGAACAACCCTCAAAAGTAGAACATTTTTATTGTTTTTTTAACATTTTAGAGAATACAAATCACTTGCATTCAGATCACTAGGATGAAAAACAAAACTTGATGCTTGCTCTGCCTGAGAGACAAGGCTCAAAAGGACTCTTTTGAATGTGAAATTACGATCCTCCCGTCTCTGTATCAATAGCCGCACTCAAAGGCTTCTTTGTCAAAGCTTTGCTTTTCAGAGGCTTCTGGAAGAATGCCTTGACATGAAACAAAGGAATGATAAAGGTTATCCGTATCTAACAAGTTTCACTACTGAATCCAGCCCAAAGAAAAACTGATGACAGATTACGTAAAGCAGGGGTCAGAATATATATGATATGGGAGAGACAGAAGCAATGCTTTATCTAGGCCTTGAAGGTTTCAGCTCTAGCGGCAGACTCTTAAGGCAGATGTCCTCCAGTATCCTATAGGAATTCACATGCTATGAATTCCTCATCCTAGACCTTGCTGGGAAGCACAGGCTCCTACTTGATTTACTGCAAAATTACTGATAAGGAAACCATGCTGCAGCAGAACACTACCCCCAGTGCAACAAAGCACAACAGAGATGAGATAGGTTGTACAACTGCAGAGGAGAAATCAGCATCCCAGTTTAGCCAAAGCTACAGAAAACAGAAACCAGGAAATAATCCAAGTCTGACAATACAGAAAGCAGAACAGTCTTCAAATCAGACATGCTGTGTTTCATTGCTTGTCTTTGGCAGCAGAAAGAACGTACATACACAATTCATATTATCAAAGACTGGCATAGCAAGAAAAAAGCCCAAATTCTATAAACTGTCACGATAATTTAATCCTTCTGTTTATTTTTTCTGACTGATCACTTACCTCAGCAATGGTCATAACTGGAAGGCTGCACCAGCACTGTAATGAAGGTTAAAGTCCTGGGGAACGATTATGATTATTAAGGGAGGTTTCAGCTGACTACACTTCAATTACTGGAGTAGCGCAGCACTCTGAATTCCCAGGTACCCCATTTCAACCTGCAGTCTAACATGACTTGACTTAGCACATATTTTAATGTTGTTCTAATAAATTCTCTAACAGTATTTCTAAATCTCAGAGGTAATCCAAATTCTTCTTTACTTTTATTATGGAGGCTTTCAACAGGTACTTTGACTAAAACTAACTAAAACGATGTGCTTCTGAAATGCCAAAAATAGACTCAGAAAACAAATTCCTCTCCAGGTCTTGAAATAATTAAAAGCACAGTGAATTTTCTAAACATAAAATAGAAAGTGACTTTGTGTCGACAAAACATTTTCAATAGTTATCCATACAGGCAAGTCACAGTAACATTTGGTTAAAATGTTCAGCGTAGACGAAGAAAAATAATACTACATATCATCTGCTGTTAGAGAAACACAGAAATTGTCAGTGACAATAGAAATGTAGGATGTTCAGGGTTCATTAAACAGCGCAGTGTCTACATCATCTGCATGATCCAGGCCTAAATGAGCCAAGGCTTACAGACTGATAAAACACTTGCTGTCCGACAAATACGTGCAAATGAAGAACTAGATCTCCAACCAAATAAGCAAGTTGTATACTAATACATCACAAGATTCAGCAGGAACGATGCAATTTATATCTTCAAATTCACAAAGAGTATACATTTTCCTCTGAGTTCTCCTTTGAGTCATAAATTCACCAGCGTTTTGCTACAGTATGGAAACAAGAACAGCAAACTGACTACAACTGGTACAGTTTGCACTGAGACACTGTACTCCCTACCTCTAGCACAGTGGACCTGCAGAGGTGGTTGTGTGCTACCCTGACCCACAGCAGCTGCAGTAGAAACTGGATCTTCCTCCAAGATGTATATAAAAAAAGAGTAGAAGATTCAGACTAAGGAAAAACAAAGGCAGTGATCAAGGTGAGAGGGTTGAACCCAAGAAAAGGGCAGGACACATCACTGAAGTGATGGCAGAAGGACAAGGACAACAGAGGTGGAACTCCAGCTCTGAGCCCCAGAACTTTTCCATGTCCATGACAAAAATGCCTCATTTTCGGCAGAAACAATGAGCTCACCTCAATGAGGTGAGCTGCTGCACCATCTGCTCAGTGTCCTGGAGACCAGGGAACCTTTTTTTTTTGTCTCTGTGCAGGCACAAAGCTGCTGCATGGTCCTAGAGTTGGAATAGAAATAGACTTGGTCCTAGCAGTGCCACACCCTGCTGAGCGGTGCTGAGCCCCTAACTGCTGCATCACTTGGGCAAAGGCAGCCCACCTCTGACAGAGATCTCTTGAGAAAGCACTGTAATTATGGCTATTCCCTGAAAAATGGCTGGGGCAAGACAGAACATTACTTCATGTGGTTTCTTACTTCCCTGTATCCATAGAGCTACCATACCAAACCAAAATAAAATACCATGCCAAACCAATTTTGATCAGTTTTCATGGGTGACATAGTTCTGCAAAGGAAGAAAAGGGTAGCTCACACATGTTCAAGCAACTAAGGAAGCATCTGATTTCAGATAATGATAGTGATTTACCTTTGACAATGGATAAACAACAGAGCTAAGCTCCTGTCCGTTTCAGCAATCACTGCTTCCCCTCAGTTTCTACTAACCTAACAGTGGGTGTTCCATTTTAGAGTTTTCATTACCTAAATATTACCAGAATAATGTGCTGCAGTAAATAATCCAGAACTTGGTAAAAGCAGCAACATGCTCAGTTGCATGTAAAATTACTCCCGACTCAAAAACAATTTATGTTTATCAGGAACTGTTTGTGAAAGAAACACTTAAGGAGTTTAGACTGGAAACCTTTAAAAGGAAACTTTAAAAGGAAAAAGCAAACTACTGCCACAGCACATGGCACAAGACCTCACTTTCTGATGTGGAGAGGCAGCTTTCGCACAGACTTGCAAGCCTGAAGCATTTTTTTTTTTCCACACTGGGAGACCAATGGAGCACTTAGTTGAGGTTTCAGAGGAGCTCAAGTGATGCGTGTAATACCTGCTGCGTATACTAACACTCAGCACCGTTCAGATCAGAAGGAAAGGAACAGATGCTATTGATCACCCTGCCTGGGGTTAAGCTCTTGGAGGGAAATCCCCCACCCGGGGCACATGAAAACACCAGCACTCCCACTGTGCAGCCTCAAGGGATCTAGAATTTCCCTCCTAATTCTCTATTCTTGACTGTCTTTTAACTGCATCCAAGGAGCACAGGTAAATAATGCAGAAGGGCTTTACCCGAGGCTGACCCTAGTTGTTGCTTCAGGAGAGCAAGCTTGTGCTGAAGGGAGTCCTAAAGAGCTGGAGCTTACAGAGCCTAATCACTCCACAGCTCTGAGCCCCACTGGCTGCTAACCAACCTCCTCAGCAACATCAAGAGCTGCTAATGTCCCAGCACCTTTCTACATGGCAGTAATTAAGAAAGCAAAGATAAGCAAGCATTGTTATTACTGCAGGAACATTATGTTGCTCTCATTTATTTATTTAAAGAAAACTAGACATTCTGTATATCTCCTCATGCATGTATTGAGAGAATGTGCTTTGGAAATGTCTGAATCGCATCTAAATGTGTCCATCAAGCAACACATGCAAGGGTGAGGGGGGAGTGTAAAGTGCAAGTGTCTTCATACTGCCTCCATGCAGCAATGCCTCCTGCAGTGACACTGGAAAAAAAGCCCTCCAGCCATTCCAATCATTCTTTATGATCAAGGAGAATACACAAAAATGCAGGGCACTGAGCGGGAAAACATTCCTGACAAAGCTTGGAATTTTTTGACAGGACTGGAGAGTTTCTGGCCCAGAGTTTAACACTGCAAGACAGGAAGAAATTTCGAAGAGGAGAATTACTTTTTACATCTAGCATTAGAGGAAGATTAAGATCATGGCTTCATTGCCAGCATGGTCAGGACAGTAATAAGTGAGGCACAAGAGAGGAAGATCCAGAGTCTCCAACCCATGCTGGACATAGGAAGCCTCCAACAGGTCAAACATTTTTCTCTTTAACCTCCAAATTCGAAGTGGGAAGCAGAAGTAACTGCAGAGGATTTTCATTCAAAAAACAGTCTCTCTTCTGCTTTGTTGGGCAGGACTGCTGCTAGCATGTACATCAGGAAGCTTAAGGCATCCTTGTACTCTGTTCTACAAATAGGAAGTTCCTTCTGCCATGCTTGTTCGTTGAATTACAAGTTGTTTTTCAAAGAGAGATTTTAAGAGTACACCTCTAGGATTTGGTCTTGATTGGAGGTCCATAGATCTGTCTGCTGCTTTCAACACACTCAACTACAAGGCACGAGCAACTTGTCTTCAGAACCCAATAGGAGTCGATCTGAGACTGTCTCAGATGGTTCTTCTCATTCCTACCAGGAGGCTCAAGGCAGGCAGCTGCTCCTCCTCACTGGGAGTGCCTTCCATGGCATCCCAGCAGATTAGGCTCCATTCTCCATGAACCTATACATTATTAATCTTATCTGAAGCAGACAGTGCTGACGCCTAGCTTCCTCAGTGTCTGGAAGAATATCAGCTGTCTCAAACTCAGCCCAAGTAAATGGAGAGAACATGCACAAGTATCACAAGGAAATATTTCTTAAAACTTTGCAGGATTCAGAATTGTCTCCCTCTTTTTTTTCCTATGCACTACCAAAGCAACTGCCTGTGATTCATATCCCACTCTGTTGTCACTGCATCTACAGGTGCAAGACACTCCCTTCCGTATCTTCTGGTTACCAGATATCTGTCCCATTTTCCATCAGACAAAGACCTGGCCCCAGCTGGCCCATCCACTTGATTTTTGGGATGCAAGACTGTCTTTATCAGACCAACAGCAGAAGACAATACAGGTGGTAGAAGATAAAGCATTCCACCTCCCAAAGCCCAGAAATAGAACTTTAAAGAAAATTACCCAACATAATCCCTTAGTTTCTACTCCTTAGTCATCCTTTACTGGATTGGTTCTAAGATTTGGTAATTTCCATGGTCAGGGTTTTGTTTTGCTTTCATGGTTTTTGGAATGTTATAACCTACAAATATCACGTGTACCAGCACATTGTACATGTACAAATACCAGCACTGCAAAACCCCACAATCTTTACTGCTACTTTAGAGACCTTTCAAAGCCTCTAACAATCTCAAAGATGTCTGAAGAGTTATGTAGGCATAGGTGCAAATACAAGTCCTAGCATGCAGATTAAGCCCTTTAAAAATCAAAAAACACTAAGCACTGTTGCTAATTCTGCACCATAAACTTGTTCCTTTGGCCCATCTTTAAATTTCAGGATGCAGTCCAACAGTGAGACACCAAGATGCATAGTCACACCTCATTCTCTCAAGGAAGGCATATATTTCTGTTGCGGCAACATTATAAGCAAGGAAGAGATATTTTAAAATGGAAATCTTTCACTATAGGGAAAAATTTTTCCAGATTTCAATCCCCTAAACCAGGGACCAAGACTTGGGTAGTAAGTGAGAAAGTATTCTACAATTTGAAAGATTACAGTCAAGCTGATGAAAGATAGTCAAATCTGAATGGTTAACATGCAGTCATTTTACTGTAGGAATCAACACACCGTGTTCACATCTAATGAAAACACATTATTCATTATTATGGAAAAAATACTAATTCTACTCACTACTTCCCACGGGTTTACAGCACTAATAAATCCAGATTTGTGTCATTAACCTCTAGAATTAATGACTGACTACCAGTATGAGTTCTGTAACTGGTGATTAAAGCAACAGAAATGCCCCATAATGCAGATGTTATAGTCCTTGTGTGGGAGGCACTGTTTGGTAAATGAATATTAACTTCAAATATACGGTGCATTTTACATGGCTGGCCACTCACTCCTATGAAAGCTGAATTTAAAGTACGTTAGTATATTAACAGGCTCACAAGATTTTTTCTTAAACTGATAATTATAATGAAGCATTATGGCTGAATAGTATTATCTTCATCCACTTCCATCATTAAAAAAAAAAGATGTCATTGTTATTTTCTAAAGCTCATTTTTGGCAATGCAAGTCCACTGTTCTCTCAGGTACTGTTTCGAAAGCAAGACTAGTAGATCAATCCATTTGTCTCCCCAGATATGCTTTTCATATTGCTATTTTTGCCACATAACTTTGGTCAAGGCAAATAAAAACTCCTGAATCTGTGCCTCAAAACTGTTTTACAGTCTCGTACTTCATGACGGAAGTAGGCTGATGGCTTCGTAGCATGAAGTCCCTGGTTTAATTCTAGTATAAAGTACTTGGAAAAAAAAAAAAAAAAGATTTTCAAGTAGAAGGATGAAAAACATTACACTTCCACACTGGGATTCCACAAGGCCAAACTACTCATCCCTAAGGTAAACCTATTCATGCATATTTACCTGGCAAGTACATACAATGTTGTTTGACTAGAGTTGACATGATCCTGTTTATCACTGTAGCAAAGGAAGACTAGATAAACACATGTAACATGCTAGTTTAGCTAAAGCCTGTAGGCTTCCCCACAATCCTACCTGGGTTTGACCCTCAGAACCTTCTATGCATGTCCTTAAGACACATCCACTAAGCTATCATCACAAGGCAATGACTATAAATTTACTCCACCACCTGGCTTCCAATTGACTAGTGGTCTTAAGAGTCTAACGTCTTGCATACCAGTGTACAGAGGTGGAGCCAAGATCTGCTTATGTATGTAGGACAAAGCAATTTAAATATACAGCAAACGGAGACAGTTTGATTTTAATCACACTGGACATAGTATCTGTCCAAGTAAAAGCTCAGGGGGAGTGTGTTTAAAAAGAAAAAAAAATCCAGAAAAATTGGCACGTTGAAAGAAAATCATGGTCACAACTCTCATGGTACAAATGTTGATAAAAAGAGTTCAGAATTGCTGCCAAAGCTATTGTCATCCTGAATTTGTATTGGCTGTTCAGACGCCGGTCACAAGACTTAAAGAATAAAATAACATTTAGTTTTGTATAGAACTGTTACTACACGTAAAACTAGGCAAGTTGTTTGCTTTTTTTGTTGCTTTGTTTTGTTAAAACCAACCAACATTCAGCATGTGTTTGGTGGAATACATATCTTTCAGGAGTCTTTTAATCAACCAGAGCAATTTGTAAACCCATTTCAAAAATAAATATTTAGAGGTCATGTAAGCAATGAACTCAAAGAATGGCTTAGGTCCAGGCATTGTGTAGACTGAATGATGTGATTCTCCAGACATCCTTTTGCCCATGTGGTGCCATCAGTTTTTTTTGGTTTTGTTTTTTTTAGACATGACCAAAATTAAGCAAAGACAAGAGACATGTGAGGTACTGAGGACTGTGAAATGAGACAGAATAATGCAGAGGTACCAAACCTCACTACTCAAACATGAGCTAGAAGAAGGGAATAAATGACTCACTTGGCCACTGAGGTGCTTAAAAAAGAAGCTGAGGGCTCAACAGCCTCCTCAGCACCATCTTTCATTGATCTAAGGACTTTCTGGGGGTCAAAGAAATGGGGAAAAAGAGTAAGAATACCTTGCCTTTGAGAGACAATCTTCCATCTCAGCCTAGAGAGCAACTCTTTCCATCTCTCCTGCAGTTCAACAAGACTGCAAGGGATTCCTTTTGACTTTGAAGGACGGGCAGTAAGCCTTCTTCCCCTACCTTTCCAACAATTACTCCCAATCTCTGCACCAATGTGCAGCAATATACTTTCTTGCGCTAAAGAATCTACTAAATAATCTACTAAATTAGCTGCAGCTGCTTCTGTAGCAAATCTTTCCTCAGCTGTGCACTTCAGAAAAACGAACTGGAAAAGTCTGCTTCATAGGCTCCATGTCTGCCACAAAAACTGCATGAAACGATGAAGTCAAACACAAAGGCCCCTAGGGGTTTTCTGGAGCACTACTGTCACATCTTGATTTTCAAATTTCAGCCACTCAGCTGAAAGGATGTTTAAAACTAACATTTCTGGGGACAAAGAAAATCTTGGTTCATTCTTCTCTCATTATTGAAGTGTGGCTGAACCCTTCTATTCTCAGAACAGACAAAAATAAATAAATGCTGTACATGTAGGGAAATTTCAGCCTCAGAAGTGTAATTTCTCACAAGAACTTTGGAGCAGCTGAAGATGTGGGAAAGGACATTATTGCTTGCTCTCAGCTAGAGCAGTTGCTAACAGGGACATACGGGACTCTTTCAAGTCCATTTGCACAAAAGGTTAGCCTGTCAGTAAACGGCAGAATAATTTATTGTCAGCCACACACCTCTCTTGCTAGAGCTGCCAGATGCCTGAATGCTGGCCACAAAAGCACACCCCAGCTAGAGGTGAATGTCATCTTAGCCCTGCTGTGGTCATGAGCTGTTTCAGACTCTGAGCTTAGAATCCTAGCAAACGGACAGGGACCGCTGTGCTGGAGTTCAGCCCATCTCTGGGAAACACCAGTCCACACCCTTACACCTGGCTTTTGTGACCTTTCTCAGGTCTAGCTGAAACGTCTACTTGTCATTCCAGCTCATCTATACTGGAAATTCGAACAGAAAACAGTAAAAACCTTAGTACTTCACTTCGGGTTTAAGGTTGAGATTGAGAAATCTCATAAAAGCCAGGATACTCAAGCTGCAGTTTAATGCTACAAATTGAAGCTCTTCTCCCTGCACCTTCCATTGTTCTAAAAAATAAACAATTAAGAAACAAAAAACAAAAAGCAAACAATAACTATGTAACTTACCACAAGAGAACTGCTATACAAGTAAAAGGGAGTTTTCAGAGGGCGGACATAAGCAGGTATGCCAGAGCACAGGACGATGAGGCCATTTCCCTCACAAAGTTGGTGGCAAAACCAGGAAGAGAACAGAAGTCTCACTTACTTGGCACAACATCAGTAAGTCCATGTGTGGTTTTACTGTTTATTTACTGTGTCTACTCACTTTTCACACACTGACTAAACAAGATGGAGGTACGCTTTTCCCACATTTGGGAAGCATGACATATACCTGTTTGCTATTATCACTGAGCACATTAGCACAAGAGTGGGAACCATTCTTTTGAACAGCCTGATCTAGGTCAACTACAATTCAAGACTTTATGCTGCAGGTAGGATATTCCTCTTAAATACTGAAATCTCCTTGTAGCCAGCCCCACTGCCCAGAAAACTATTTGGCTAGGCACTAAGACAGAGTCCTACAAATGATTTATTCCTTTCTCTCCTCTAAGAAATCCTTCCCATCACTAGAAAAGGACATAGCAAAATGATGGATGAAAAACACATTTGCTAGTACAGTAAGTATCTTTATAAAAGTGGAGTTTGTATTTTTTAAGTTAAGAAGAAAAAAGCCTGTGACAAGGTGAGGCAAGAGACAGTATTTGTTCCTAAACTATTTTTTTCAAACACTTTGAATCTACATGCTTTCAAAACAAAGAAAAGCATATCTTCTGAAATGAGATAGGTAGCCCGTTTTCTCAAGGCCTGTGTATGAGAGGTCTAATGTGAATGTCCTGATTGCACATTGCCATCCAGCATTGGCTGCTCAAGGAAAGTGAGAAAGGGGCAGGCTGACCCCATCATCACCCCTACCCAAAATCTACCTCTTAGTTGCCCTTTGCAGCCCCAGTGAACCAACCTGGCAACCTCCCACAACTGTTTACTACTAACCTCGCTCCTTACAATTCAAAGCAGTCACAAAGGAAACACTCACCTTGCAAATCCGCAGGCACTTGTGGGAGGCAGGCAGTGACCTTTTCAGCCAGTGTAAGTACTGCAGGAAGATCGTGCTTAAGCAAACCTTATCATGAAATAGAAAACTTCCCTGCTGGCATAATAATGAAAGGGAAGCCAATTTCCCATCAGAAGTTTGCTGTATGAGGGCGTACCCTTAGTATAAAAGGATGTATTACTCTTCCAGGCTGGAAGAGTAGTGACAAAAACACAGCATGAATGCTCATTTGTTCCTTGAGGAGTTCAGACTCAGCTATCCACACGTCAGGCTGCCTTCCACAGTAGCACTATCCTCAATGAACTCAGACAGCACTTGGGATACAGGCAGCATAAAACAGAGGCACATCGTTGTGCTGTGTAGATCTCGTGGTAAGCAAGAGCCAAGTCTTGCCACACTTTCTTTTTAATCTTTAACCTCCAAGAAACCAAATAGACGGTAAGGCAGGAGAGTTGTGGGCTTCACCCAAAGCCTTCCACATACCTCACTTACATCACTTACTCAATACCACTGCCCGTTCTCCACCCCCATATATCTTCCCTTCTTCCCCCTGGTGAATCTTGGAATATTATTTTTCACAAGGAATTACCAACATTGACATAATTTCTTTCATCAGTCTTTTTTTGGTGGTTTTTTGTGCTTTTTTTTCTGAGGATTTTTTTTTTTTGTTTTTACTCTCTCAGCAGTCTCTTGCCAGCAATAAAAGATGTCAACATCACCAAAAAGCAAACTAGCTATTATCAGCGTTAAGCGATAGCACTAAAAATATCTGTGTACTCCAACCCTCCATGACTCAATCTCTATCTATAAATACTTTAATGGGATTTATTCAATTTATTTTCTAGTTTCCCAGGTGATGACATGACAGACCTTCAACTTGGTCTTGCATAATCAGCATAGGAGAGGTCAGTGAATTGGCAATAACAATCTGTTTGAGAGCCAGCAATAGCAAAAGGGAGTTTAGATACTTGATAATGCACTAACACAAATATATGCTTCCCTCCTCAAAGACTTCAGCATTAAAAAAAAAAAAAAAAAAAAAGGTTTGAGAAATAGATCCTTCACTCCACAATCTCCTAGAATGCTCACTCTGGTTACCCAGACTGAACAACCTGTGTTCAACTGCAACTAGTCTGCAAGAAGGATCTGGTGTGTCAAGTTTACAGAATGGACCAAACTACAACAGTTTCAAAATCTCTGTGAAATTTTTAGTAGTCAACTGGTAAAAGACTTCAGTTTAATATTTTTGCCCATTTGCAATTGCAATACCCAAGTGAATAGCCATTTTTCTATTTAGGATTTCTGGATGAATATACATACATTGCTCTGAAAATAACGCCTCTTATTTATTTCCATGGAAACTACAGAAGCTACAAAGAGAATGATAACACTGACAGAGAAAATTCTCAGCTATAAAACAGTATCTTCTTGCCATAGACACCACTATTAGCTGTGCATTTTCACCAGTGATGAAAAAAAGACAGGATGCCATGCTGGTTAAAATCCACACCAGTGGAAGTGATCCACTGCCTCTGTTGCTACTGCTGAAACGCACCACCTACTGCCTCCTTGTGCTCACATCCATTGTTCAGTCTCTAGAAATATTCAGTAAGTGTTGATGAATATCAATGGGTGACACTTTTTTTCCTCACGGAGGAATTCAGTGACATATGCACTTCCATGTCAGACGTCATTTTGTCAAACTACCCCTCTGCTGCCATCTGTCACACAGTAGAAACACAGAATGGAATATTGGTGGGAAGGTTCAACCTCTACTGCCATACAACCAACATCTGCCTCTGACATTGTGGACCAATATAATAAAAAAGGAAACATTACTTTTGGAGCCATTCTCATACGTTTCCTCTTGCGCAAGGCTTTGGGCATGCCTGCTGCTAACAAAACGCCCTCTGTGTGCCTCCTCTGCAGCATGTGTTGGGCCAGCTGCCCAATTGAAGCTCTTCTGACAGGACTGGTTCTGACACTGGCAGTTAACTTGGTTCTCCAGGGAGCAAGCCAAATCCCTGACATGAGAGGTGGGATGGAGACTCATCTGAGACACGAGGATGGGAGAACAAATACTAACAGTAACTCCAGTACTAACAAGAATTTGAAAAAGCTGGACTTAGACACAGACAAATGAATGGGCTACAACTTCTTTTTTGTCTAGATATACTCCTCTGTTCATGTACTCTTGCATAGTAACGTGGGAATCATTAGTGGTCTGCTCAGCTGAACACTTCAGTTTTTGTTGCCAGGAACAAATAGGTTAGGTCACCAGAATGCACAAACGTACATGGGAAAAAAAAAGGCAAAAGATTTTTAAAACATCCATTTCAAATTTCAAACCAGGCTAGTGCTTCCTGCTCAGTAACACCTTGCATGGCTGCTACCATTAATGAGGCAATTAGAGGTGATATTATGGGCCCCCTTTTCAGCAATTTTTCTACCATCCCTTGCTCTAACATCCCTTGATATTAAGCCTGCCCATCAGCCACCTTGCTCTGCTTGCACACAAACCCAAGGCAAGTAACCTGAGGAGACATTAGCAACTCAACACTCACTGCAGTTTTGTGTTGCAGTCTGACCAAGAGGCACAAGCACTTAACCACAACCTTTAGCAACAGTGTGCTAGGCACACTAATCCCTCTTTGATGTTCTGTGTCAACTCCCATCGTGATTCAGCACAGACAGCAACAGATTTTGGTTTAAAAAGTCAAGTTTACTGAGCTTGCGCCTCTTCGAGGCAATGATCATTTTTTAGTGAAATTACCTCATGATGCTGCCTACAGCCTTGCCAGCTTTCTCCAAACAGGGCCTCATGAGGGCAAACGTGCAGCCAGGCCGCCACCGTCATGGCTGCCTGAGAGGCTTGGATGCTCCCTTCAGGGAAAAATGCCTCAGGAGTTGATGTCATTTACACATTACCTGACTCTGATGAGCAAACTTGACAGCGGCCAAGCACAACATAACAGTGCCACTTTAAAAGAAGTGTTCTGGACATGTTTTTCATTACCACAGTCAGCCCGAACAGTCCATGGTCTCCATCTTATCCCACTGTGCAACAGACGTTACAAGCTGAATGGACAGGAACATGTGGGCAATGAAGTCATTCCACGAGCAGTGTGGACTACACTGAAAACTTTGTGGGAACATAAAGTTAGATATTTTCCATACCCTGAAATCCTTTTTCAGGGCACAATAAACTTTCTTATCCCTTTTTAAAATTAACAATTGTGCTCAAGCTTCCCAGGGCTTCTTTTTCTTTTTTTCTTTTTTTTGCAATGAAGTAGATCAGAAGTACAGAAGAACAAAAGAAGCTGACAGCTTTTCAATTATTTTTCCTCTCCTAAAGAAAGCAATTTTCCTCATGTCTTCTGATCATCTCCCCTTGTATCTTCCACACTCTAAAAAAACCTAACAGCAGAAACAGCCTAATTAATCAGAACTTTGGTCATATTAACCACAAAGAACTTACAGCATTATATACTGATGTTGTAGGATTATAACACCAGCTCTTCTCAGAAGAATTGCTATATTCTTCAACGGTCAAAACTTAACAGCATCAAATATTTCACATCTCTAGTGGGTGAGGGGAATGAAAAACAAGCTCAAAGTTCTCAGGTCCAGGGCAAGGTGAGGCCCTGAGGCAGTGTAGCATAGCAATGTGTGCAGCCAAGAGGGCACAGAAGAATAATTCATTTAACTTCTCTGTCCAGAAAAGCCAGGCACTTTGAGATATACCCCTTGAATTTACAGCTGGCTTAACAGAGAGAGCCAGCTTTTCTACTCAGCCAACTAGATTAGCAATAAAAGTCTTTTAACCACTTCATCTAAAAGCAAAGCTTTTGGAGGGATGACTGTTCTCATTGAGCGTGCCAGTAAACTTGTAGATCTGCCAGAACTGAAGGACATGGTTACCTCAAGACAAGACAGTTTCACTTCTAAAACAAGATCAGTTATTCCAACTGGTATTCAAAAGTTGTCAATAGCAATAAAAAGTTATTCAAGAGGGGAAAAAAAAAAAGGGGAGCACAAACGTGGGGATTAGTTGGAGAATTAGTAACTTCTTATTACTATTTTTAAATGCAAATGGAGTCAGAACACATTATCCTAGTGACAGTCTGATTTCAATAGCCTATTATTCAGTATTATGTCAAATGAACATATTGCAAAAACCTTAACATCCATCTAAGTTCATTTTCCTGTTCCACCTCCAGTATGGTTTAAAATAAACACTACATTTAATTGCCAATAAAACAGATAACATAAAAGCTGTTGTATTCAGCTCTAGAGAATTGTACGGTATTCATGAATTGTCCAAGGAATCTCTTGCTGGGACAAGATTTAAGACTTTAGTCCCCAAAGCAACATTTCTCAAATGACCTCAATCCTAAAGTGAATTAAGTTGCATCAAAGCTTCTCAGACATGTTGTTGCTGGCATTAGCTCAAGTTCTTTTAAAACACAGTCGAGATGTACAATAGAGAACAATGAAGTCAGCACACATGAAAGATTTTTGCCTATCAAAAAAAGCAAGGCAAAATTTGTGTGTAAATGGGAGTCTCCTCTTCATAGGCAACTTGCTCAGCCATTATGCTCCTCCAAGTACTGCATGTCTTTACCTTTTAGCTGTGTTAAGATGCTACTGATCAAGGACCAAGATACATGTTAATACACAACCTGCCAGAGGTGTTTGGAATTCCATCTGATCCTCATCAAAGACAGACATTCCTCACCCTTACTGCAGAGTGTTAAAAGTTACCAAATGCCCCAGAGCAGGATGGCTGCCTCTTTGGAATGCTGCAATACCATCAGCTCCAGGTGAACTATACGGGTTCTCCATGCCATCTCCATCTTTCAATAGTGGCTTTGAACCAAAAATTTCACTATGGAATAACAAGTACGGAAGGGCTGAATCCCAAGATAAGTAAGCAGCAGAGCTGACCTCATACGCTGTTCCCTAGGGCATACCATTGGGATTGCATGAGGTTCCTGGAAACTTTATATGAAAAACAGACATTTGAGGTTTTGCCATTCATAGGCAGGAAGTAAACAATGTTTAGCAGGAACTAAACACACTTGTTAGTCAAAGAAATTTAAAACACAGAAAACACATACAGATCAGGCTGGGGTTAAAGTGGTGCTTAGACCCAATACGGGAATGCAGCAGGAGCAAGTCATGGCAAAAGCCACCCATGTAGCTGACGTACATGTGCATACTTGTGATTGTTTAGAGAACTACAGGCACAGTTCTCCAACATTCAAGAAACATGGTCACGGCATTAGAAAAATAACAATTACAGAAGCACTTAAGAGTCAATCAGACCCACTCCCAGAGGATTTAGCAGGGGAAAAGAAAACAACAAAAAACAAAAACCACCAACAAACCTTTGAAACAAACAACTCACTTCAGCGGTTAGAAAAATCAAGCTACTGATGAGTACTTATGAATACCTTCCCATCCTACCAAAATGCTCTGCAGAGAATAAGCAGTATTATCTCTTGACTATTTTGGCTTTTATCTGCTTTGAAGACACACATAGATAAGCCTCAACACTGAGTTTCCTCTTTGCACATGGAAGAAATCTGTATGCCCTTCAAACACACAGTAATACTGATTATTATCCTTCTAAATTGCTATAGACTTTCAAGGCTAACTTGCTGAATAATGGAAGTGTTAGAAAACATCAGCCACACAGAAGATACATGTGATCGGCCTAGAATTTGTTTCCTATTACAACAGAAAGCCATGATCTTATACTGAAATTTCTTCATATTTTTTTCAGCTGCAGTAACCTTAAGGTCAACTATTCTGGTCTGTATAACACTAGCACCTCAGGTGCAACATTAGGGCCCACAGTTGGAAGTGTTTGGCATAATGCTCATTTCGCATGCTGCATGAAAAGCTCATACAGACCACATTAACAATTCAGAGACAATATAGTCCCTGCATTGGGCCCTTGTCATTTTGGTTGCTGGAAAACCCCACTAATCTCACGCTAACTAGCACTAAAATAATGGATCATCACCCTTGTTTTTCACTGCCCTAACAGTCAGTCTTAAAACAAAGTAAAATCAGAACAATACTGAACCAGCAGAACATCGAAGTGAGTATGCCAAAGGAAATATTTACTTTTCTCCTTTGCTTGATTTAAGCAGGGTTAGGGTGCCCCCACATATCTATTTATATATATATATTTTTAGTAAGGCACACATTGCTCAGAGCAGCTGAGGAAGACTGAATAGTCAGTATGAACTCAACTTTTTGTATTTTTCCCCACAGAGACACTAACTACCAAGGGAGAAATACTTTTGTTTTTTTTTTTTGTCTTCCAGTAACCAAAAAGAAAATACTTCTAGAACAAAAATTCTTAAGTAGCACCTACCCCACCAGGGCACTGAGAACCTCTCAGCTCTGAAAGCAAACATCATGAAACTTAAACATTCCCATTAGAAGCTGCAAGAGAAGAGACAACCAGTCCAAGCATATCCTAAAGCCAGTCTGTTATTCCACCTCCCTGGCTTTACAATCCTAAATAGCACTGAAATAATCCCAGCTCAAAGTAGGGTACTGAAAATTCAGCATACTAAAAAGCTGTTCTAATAATACGTTCTGATGTCTTAAGTGGCAGATAAAAAACATGAAAAAATATACTAGCAATTAGGTTTTAGGGATTGTGATCTCACATACGTAAAAAGAACAACTTAAAGGATTTACGTCCATTGACGTGAAAACACAACACAGTGTTGAAAAAAATACCTTAAATCTTAAAATCCCCAGATGCCATTTCTGTGGCCAATGTCTATATTAGCCACATGTGCATTACCCTGAAAGGAGGTTTCAATTATTTTTACTGTGAGATAATATTCCCTTGACTATCTTAAAGTCTTAGTAGCATATAACAATTAAATTTCATTCTTGAGAAGACAATGGCTAACATCTGCAACTTCGAATGTATACAAGAACTAGCAATTTCCTCATTTTTTTTTCTTGGTAACAGTGACATCTCTCTGACTTCTCCACAGTACCATAAAGTTACTGACAAACTACATATAAGAATTTGAAAGGAAGCAAGGAGAAGTCTTTTCTGAGGCCAAGTGCAAACTGGAAGTTTTGCACTTTGCCAGTTGCAAGAAAAATGGGAAACAAAACACCTCATTTTGTAATAAATTACCAGCTAACATACTTAGCAGAAGGAAACCCAGCCTTCACCAGCCAAATCTGACTTTCACTCAGTGAACTAAAAATACATTTGCAGAGGTTTGTTAATATGATTGACCTCAAAATTTGGAACTTTCTTCCTTCCAGATGCAAAATAGCTCAAGATTGTGCATTTTCAGAGAAGGATCCAAAGGCCCCTCTACCATTTAGTCCCTACTGAATTTAATCACCGAGCATTAGTGAATACAGCCAATCCTAGAAACTAAGAAAACACTGTTATCCCCACTTTTGGATATAAAATTGAGCAATTAGTCTCTACTGTGCTTTCTGTTGTATAATTTACAACACTGCTATGCAAGGTTTAGCACACTGCATTATGCCAACACTGAGCTTCATATACTCTCCTGTGTTTGAGACTAATAATTAAAGGAAAGAAAATAGCATAGTCATAGGGCTGGGATCAAATGTAGAGTTTTTTGTTCTTTTTTTTTTTTTTCTTCCTCTTTCTTAAGATTACATTAACAAAATTATACATTATATATATATACATACATATATAAAAAGAGACTACACATTTTGTAATACAGAGAAGTGCAGAAAAGGTACCATGAAGGTAGCTATATAAAAAGGCTATTTAAAGCTTATTTTGCCAGAGGAAAACGAGGAGCTGACAGTTACTAAGCAGCAACACCTCTACAGGTCAAGCCAATCGTCCACATTAACCAGCTAATCCAAACTGCAGTTTCATTTCTCTGAGCTGAGAACTGAAGAAGAGACATTCCAGACTGCTGGGGGTTTTGTCACCACTTTTTAAGGAAGAAGTTAGTGGTCAGTAACTAAGGATTGCTTGGACCACCATGCCATGGCTGTATGTAGGAAGTCACACAAGCCACATTCCTTTCAGGACTTCCAATACCAATAGCAATGTCCTCAGACTTGCTTCTGCACTACGGATATGTGACGAAAACAACTGCTTTGATCCAAGAACAGCGAGGTCTCTCTGACTTTTCCACAATACCATAAAGTTACTGACAAGCTAAATACAAGAACTAGTGGATCACAATAGTTTCCTTAATATATATAGTCCTAGCAGGACCCCATGGCAAATAGGAAGGTTAGCTGTGTTTGAGTATAAAGAAAATGAACACTGGTTACTAGAGAATAAGTCTCTCTTTCTTATCTAAATGAGTGTTTGCACGGTAACACTATATTAGTTATTAGTTAGTATTTCACCTGAAATAGGGTGTAAAAAGAGTAAAGGACATCACGTGGGATTTAGTTCCTACAACAGTACTTAAAAGAGATGTGGATCTTGTTAGTTACTCTGCAGACCTCAAGACTGGAAACATTCAGAGAAGCTACTGGAGGTTACCTGAACTCACGAAGGGAATGAATCCAAATCCTCACTGACAATTCTAACATATTAATAACAGCGTACAAATAAATGACAACTTGCCACGCAATGGGACCACCTCCAAGATGAAACAATGGTACAGAAGGGCCTTTTTAACATGGAAATGCAGAGTAATGTATGCTCCTACAGCTTAAACCCCATTGAGTGTGGTTGAAAAGACACACCTCCTAACTGCAGTGTGGAAGATCTTAAAGCAAGAATATTAATACCTGAGAAGTGAGCAGGGGAGCAAAGGACACCTGCTTCATTTCCTGACATGACATGGAACTTACATGCTTTTAAAGGCAGTCCAGAAGAGATGTTGTATGTGGGAAAACTGCTATAATAACAGGGACATGCACAGACAGCAGGTCAGTCTCAGTCTCTTCAGGCAACCTAGAGAGGCAATCTTGTGAGAATTTCCAATAGTCTTATATTAGTCCAATATCCAAAAAGGTAATGCAGATTTATCCTGCTTCTTTCAGAAGTGTTACCAGATCATGCAGAAACTGAAGTCAGAGGCAAAGATGATGCATTTCTACACATGTATTAGCATAAAAACTTACTGTGTAGAACAGATCCATAGAAGCAAATCTCCTTGTAGACGTGGGGCTGAAATGACACCAAGACAAAACTCCTCCAGATTAAAGACACACATTTTAAAGTCCTAGTTATGAACCTGTCTGAGGGAAACACGGAAAACCACCACACCAGGCTCGACCAACACACCTTGTAGGGTCCCCATGAATGTGCCAGCTCTCTACTCTGAAGCCACTGAACAAGACTTGCCAAGAGCAGGTATTTAAATTATGTTGTGGGAGCATAGCTTAGCAGGAGCAGGGTGTCTCTGGCACTGAAGACAGCTGGTTCCCACAAGCAACACACAGAAAAACAGGTTAGAGGAGTCACAGAACATGGCTGAGCTGACAAGCAAGGCTTCACTAGGCACATGGAAAACAAGTCCTGCAAACCCAGGACATGACGGAACTTCACTGGATGGACTTGAAGGTACACAGTGAGATGCAGGTATGCAAGATTACCTACAGGAAGCATGGTACCTGCTTTAAAAAATATACTACCTTATTCCCTTCCAGCGAGTCTCTAGGGTGGAAAATGCAGCTTCTGTTCTATTCTGCTTTAGCAAAGAGACACTGTTAGTTTCTAATTGGCCTCAGTGGGGAATCCCTCATTAGTCACCACATTTTGCTACAAAGCAGAGGTACTTTCTGTGAATGGCCAAACCACAGCGATGAGACAGATTTCTTCAAGACTTAGAGATGTGAAGCAATCCCCTGCCACAAGAACGATACTATCAGCTGCTGTCATCATTCTGCATTTTCATTTGTGAGTGAAGATGCTTGGTCCGACCACTTCTGTGTCAAAAAGAGGAAAATGGCTTGCTGGGAAGGAAGCTTTGCGTTTTCTCTTGGCAATGCACTCTGGTCTTAGGCTCCAAACTCTGACACACCACACGTAAGCAAATTACGCTCCTCACACAGTAGACAAGGAGGTGCATCTTCTCAGGAAGGAACAGAGCTCTCATAGCTTGCATGTAGCTACAGCTGAGCTACGTAAAAAATGAGATGCTGGAAACTGGGCTGTCCCAATAGAATTGGAATGAAATGTTACAAAGATGTTAAAAAAGTTAAAGTTCACAAAATAAGTGACATTAATTGGAATATTCAAGAAATGCTAGCCATGATTCTCTGAAGAATTCCTCCAGGCATTTTGATCTGTGAGTGCATGTTCGAAGAAGTGTTAGCAAGCAATAGTTTTATCCTAGACTACTACACTTAACTTTTATTGGAGAAGGGAAGGAATGAGAAGAGTTACAAATCATTCAGTTATTATGGGTACAAGACATCAGGAGAACAGAAGGAAAATAGATAGACAAGTATAGCCACTGACAAAGGAAGCAAGTTACACAGAAATGAAGCATCTGTACAGTGTCAGCATCAAATGACACCAATTTGTATTATTAAGCACAACTATCATTAAGATATTCCTTCAATCTGAACCCTGCTGAGGGTCCTCACTATGCCTCTGACTTATATAGGGTCTTTTCTCTTTGCACAAGGAAATTCTAAGGCCATTAACACATGCTTATGGCTAAATAGAATAAATTAAAAATAATGAACCAACACAGCAGTTAAAATCAGTCACATTTCATTCCAGTGACTAACAAGTTCTTTTGTTTTGTGCTTTAAATGAATAACAAGACTTACAGTCAAGCAAAGCATGGAAAGATATTTAATGTGAATTTCCAAAGTAGAGTGTTTCTCAAGTTCTGCTGTCACATAGGAGATAGAACATGGCATTACTAATGATTCTCATGTGCAACCACAGTGACGCTATAAGATAAGTTACTAAAAGCCTTGTGGGATTTGCCTATAATTCCAAGTAAAGAACATTTTAAAAGTATTTGCCTGGCCAAAGTCTGAAGCTGCATTTCAAAACTGAAGTACAAATTTCACAGCCTCCTGCAATGGCAGAGTGCAGAATAGCTGAGATCCGACATCCTTCCAGACAGTTTTTGTATTTTGGTCCCCAAACAATAAAAATGTCACAAGAACTGCTGGCAGGTTGGAAGGAGGTCAGCAACTCGAAGCGTCAGGGGCTTTTTATTTCCTTTCTGTTAGACTCCTTGGGGAGTCCAGTAATCAAAACTTAGTGAAGTGCATAAGTATGTTGTGTAACAGGATTGTTAGATCTCCTGGCTTCATATTAAAAAGGCTATAAAACACAATTCCTATTATGGATATTTCTTGATGTTTGGTAGTAAGTCATGCATTCCCACTACAGATAGTCATCTTCATCCTCAAGCTGCTGAGATTTCTCATTAAAGAGAATTGTTGTAATACTTCCTTAACCGTACTGTAACTTGGGAATTTTACTTTGGATAAAAAAAATGTAACAGAATAATTAATATGTTTATCAATTCCACTCCTCTTAATTAATGCCAAAACAGCTGGAAGGGGTGAAGCATTTAACTACTTGCTAGCTTTGACTATCATACTGGGATAGTGTTTGACCCATTTCTAGAATGTCATCAGTAACAGAAGCCAGAATCCTCCTGCAGTTCTGTATTTGATTTCAAATACAAAGATGTATTTGAATGGCCAGCACAGACTTGCAAGAACGCCCAAGACAAAGATTTATCTTCCTCGAGGCATGTCAAGCAATATCTCACCACTGATTTCCAGAGATGGAAAGCAGTCAAAATGGAAGCATACTTCATGTTTATTCTCAGGTGATGCCTGGTTAAAGCTCAGTAAGCCTGAGGTACCAAGTCCTCTGTTTCTCCGTTCTAACTGCCTGAGGAATGCCTCATCTTTTCTCTTCTAAAGTGATAGCCTGAGAAGTGGGATCAGCAGACACAATCCTCCCAAAGCTTTCCTAAGTCTCTTTGGAGAACTTTTATTTATAGTAACTCACCACTGCAGACTACTGTCAATAGCCAGCAAACCATTTTGAAGCTTCATCGGTCTAACTCAGAGAAGAATCCAGGCCAAGGATCATAAATACCATCAGCCAAACCTAAGTTCACTTTGCATTAAACAGCCAACTTCCTACTGATTCTGCAGAGACCAAAGTTTAGTTCCTTGTTACTGAAACATCTCCATTAAAAAACAGAAAAGGAATCTGACACTGAACTTGCTCAAAAGTATTTTGCTACATGGGCTGCTCCAAAACTAATGCCTCCTGTTTTATAATGTTGACCCACAACACAAGAGGTGGACATAGGTGGTACGGGAGTAGAGGTGGAACCTTCCACCAATATTCCCTTACATGTTGTTGCCATGTGATGGCAGCAGAGAGGCAGATTGACAGAACGATGTCTGACGTGGAAGGGCAGAAGAAACAAAGGTGTATCACCAAGTTCCCTCATGATGAAAAAAAAATCACACCCATTGATATTCATTGTTTTTTGGTCTCCAGAAACATTCAGCAAAGCAAACAGCGGATGTGCGCACAGTGAGGTGATGGGTGGTACCTTTTAGCAGTGGCAATGCAGTGGGGCACTTCCACTGATTCGATTTTTGAAGAGTACAGCATGCAGGCTTGCATTAAATGCTGGCAAAAATGCATAGCTAGTGGTGGTGCCTATGTTGGAAAAATAATGTTTTGTAGCTTAGAATTTGCTCTATCCAATAGCACTCTTCTGCTCTTTTAATTGTTTTAGTTTCCATGGAGATAAATAGGAGGCATCACTTTCAGAATGACCTACGGTAGGTTTTCACAGGCATCTAACATTGAGAACATCTTTCTGAAGGCCAGAATTTTGTATTCCTTAAGATTTCTTAGTAAGCATTCCACATTCTCACTCCCATAGCACTTTACAAACAAAATTTTTTAACATCAGTATAATATAACATACGTAACAGACTTCTCTCCAAAAAGGTTAAGTCACAAAGCCTACACACAGTTCAGTAGCTTGCCTTCTGAATAACTGAGTCAGTCTTCCCTCTCAAAACGTAATGCAGTACTCTACACCTATATGTATTATTTGAACATTGTTTCTTAACTCCACAGAGAAAATATCAGTATTGAATAAACTTAATGAAAAATAAGACACACAGAATTAAGAACAACATGAAAAAAGAGGATTTTTTTTGCTAAGTTACAGTTGAATTAAAAAGAAGTGCTTATACATTGTGAAATTGCCTCCAGCTCAGCTCACATGGCTCCATGAACATCTCTGCCCCCAGTAAAAACTGTTAGAGATGTTTTAAAAAGTCTCTGAGGACAGTTTATATAAACCGAAAACGTGGAATTGAGTACCGAAAAAAACGCCTACTAGCCTCTGATATACAAGGAAAGATCTGGATTTAATCTCATGAAAGACTGATTTTTACATACAAGCACTAATTTATTGACTGCTAAAATGTTTGACTGGCAGAGGCATTACCCAAGGTCCTCTTAATTCCTGAAGAACGTATTATACCAAATGGTCTCTCTTAAAAAAATCAACTCAGCATGCTTCCCATCAAGGAGAAAACAGAAGAAAAACATCCATTATCACGACTGATGGTAACTCCACGTCATGTATGTGGGACAGGTGTTCACATCTCTGTAAGAGCAGCAGTACCCCAAGTAACACAGCAGAAGCACTGACCATGAGGGGATTTGTAATCTGCATTCATCCAGGGCAGAGATAACAAAACAGTACTACTCATTTCTTAGAAAGGTTTCTGGCTTCCTTTTTAAGCCCAGAAACTGTTCACTCAGTGCAGCTGAATACTGCCTGATGCCTCTCATTCTTCAGGTAAAAGGAAATAAATGTTGCCACATCTATAACTCACAGTGTGACCTCCTAGCTAATATATGACCACCAACAAGCACTGTCTCCCAGCCATGAAGAAGGAGATAACAGAGAAAAGCTATCTGTAGTGAACGTTAGGAGATGGAAAAATGTGCATGATGGCAGCTTTTCCCTGCTCATGCCACGAGTTTCACCTCAAAGTCTGATTCACATATCAACAGAGCGGGACTGAATAGATGCATGTGTTGTAACTGCTCTTAATGACAAAGAAATCTCTATCCTGAAAGATGTGAAAGGAACATGGGAGCTGCAGTGTGGTTTCACTACACAGGCAAGGAGCAATATGCTTCTGAAGCATTCACACTGCCATTGCAGTAGAGACTCCACAGCAGCCTCGAGCTAAGAGCCAGTCCCCGGCCCAGTTCCCATCCTCCTACAACCCAGGTGCACTCAGCTGGTAAATCTTTATGTCCTTGCCAGGCTATTGGCCTCAATAAACTCCAGGAAGAATAGATGGAGACCAGGAAAGCAACACCCCAAATGAAACAGTTTGACTTGTAGGTGACAGATAAGCTGCAAGAAGCCCAGAGTATATTTTCTTCTTCTTTAGCCTACATCCAAATAAAATGGGAAAAAGAAATCTCTGCAGAGCATATTACCAACCTCAGTAAAACTGTATGCAACACGCTCTCCTGTCACAGCTGACACTGCTTTTATACTGAACCACGCTTCATCCTGAAGTCTTTTTGATCTAAACAGAGTCAGTCAATGCTCATCTTTCAATGCTGATGGCAAGCACAGCCACAAGTAAACTAGAAGTTCAAGCGCTGCTTATGTGCCTCCTGTAATCCAGCTCTTTGGTGAAGGCAAACAGGGAAAGGTAAGACATGGAAAAGAATAAACCAGATATTTTCAAGTCATCACCTAAAAACCTGGACGAAAGGAGAGGGAGTGAGGCTTTCACAATCTGGTGAAATGATATCATTCATGATGTGGATGCTGGTTGTTTATCTTCATGACTGCCTAGAGGATGCAGTCAACCTGCAAGAACTTTTACAAATTCAAAGATGAAGGAACTGAAGAAGGACAAATTAGATGAACATTTTCTCTTGTCACTGACTAATTCTGATGAAAGCCCAGAACTGTGTTAAGACAACTCTTCATTTTATAGGCAACTGAAAAAAACCAACCAGACAAGTCTATAACCCAAGCAAACTAATTGTATGTAAAGTTAGTCTAAAGCACACATATGCCATTATATTTCTTGGGGATGAATGACAACTAGATTTTCACAAGAATCAGCTACAGCTTTAAGGAGTGGCGGGCACTGTCTATCTCAGCCTTGACTCTGTACTCCTGATTTTGCAAAAAATTAATGCAGCAGAGAGTACTGGGAGAAGATAATGCTAATCCAAAACCCAGAGAGCTATCAGTTAAATGAGAGAGAACTGTATAATGTAACAAAGAGTTAACCCATTAAACAGGCTATTATAGAGCTCCCTCCTGAGGGACTGCTCAATTGCAATTAAAACTATGATTGAAATTCAGCTTCCACTGATGGAATGAAAGCACATGCTACAAGAGCATGATGAGATCATAGAATTAGAAGGGTTGGAAGGGACCTCTGGAGGTCACCTAGTTTAACCCCTACAGCAGGTTCTCTAGAATAGGTTGCACAGGTAGCCATCCAGGCAGATCTTGAATATTTCTAGAGGAGGAGACTCCAAAACCTCTCTGGGCAGCTTGTATCAGTGTTCCATCATCCTCAAAGAAAAAAAAAAAAAAAAAAAGGAGGCCTTCACATAGCCACTGAGTCAAATGGGATCTCAGATGTTGCTTCAGTTACCTAATTGAATATTACACATGTAAAGATGGGCTTCAAACTGATCCTGATCCAAAGGAAAGAGCTCCCAGATTCCATGCAATACATCATCAAAACACTGCAATAGCAGTAGCCAAATTTAACATCAGCACCTGATATTATTAAACAAATAGACATGCACTAAAGCATTCTCACACAGGAGCTTACACAAACGTTTCAAAACAAACAACAAAAAAACCAAAAACACAAAAAAAAACATGTTATAACATCCTTAGCCAACTCATTTGACCTCAACAAGCGATCAAGGGTGAATCCACCTTGTATGGTATTAAAGTTAATGCTGGAGATTCAGTACTTTAAAACAGCACTTCTTTTCCTAAAGTAAGGATGAGAGTCCTGCTTCCTCCATATTTCTTTCTCCATAGTGTTTTGCAGGGTGACTTCTATTGCCAAAGAGATGAAACTGAAGACTTGGACACTAGTGCTCATTAAAAGACAATAACTTGTCCATCCTCTCTCATCACTAGTTTGCCCAAATTCCAAACTAAACTATTCTGCTTCTCTGTATTTCCATTTTGATTTGGTGACACCTTAGTAAGCAGCTGAATTTTCCTCATGCAGGATTTTCTTCTGTCATCTTTCTTATTGAACAGACAATAAAAGTCTTTGAAAGAGAGGAAAATTAAAGCTAGAAACTCGCTTTGAAAGACTGTCCTTTAAGGAAGAGTGAAGTAGGAAAAAAAAAAAGAAAGAGGCAAGAAGCTAAGAAGCTGCTTTTGTTCTTGACTTTAAAAAATGGGTCATCCACTCTATCAAGGCTTTAAAATTCAAAGGAAAGTAACCATGATTAATAGATGCTTTTACAAGAGTAGTGATGAATAAAAACTAGCCAATGGGCAAATTCTAACAAGCTAAGCTGGCTAATGATCAAGGAGATGGGTGGTTGCATGAAGCTGCAAAATAAGCTGCATGTGTTATTTTAACAATATTTGGAATTCATACATACTTAATTGCTTTTTCTGCAAATAATTGCTACAAGCATGTCCATAAAGAGATGGAAGTTACGTTCTAATTCTGCTATCAGAATTTTTGGACTCTGATTAGATAACCAAATGGAATAATAACCAAAAATAACCAAAATGGAATGGGGTATAGGGAGGATGAAAAATACGTTAGTGGCTTAAAGAACACAATGTGATGCCACTGCTTAACTGTTGATGCTCAAAAAAGTCAGTTTGGCCACTTCACCTTTTTCCATTGCTTTAATGTTAATATTAACAACTCAGGCTTCACCTGTTCACCTCGCACTGTACAATACCTAAGAACATACATGACTGCCTGTCTACCATCTCCTACTAGGAGATTTTTTTTACCCTTTATCTAGCTTTGGTTCCTTCCCCAGCATACCATAAGTCCTGTGTAATCTTCTTTTAGTCTTGCCCTGCATGCCAACATGTGTCCCAAGAACCTCAGCAGTAAACCCCTTCTGCCTAAAATGTACTCTGGCATCAACTCATCTGGATGCAGTTTACACTTCAAGCAGCTCTGGGAAGGGCCCGGACCAGATGGCCCTTTCTTGAAGTCCTTAATTTGGGACTATGCCTGCCATTGTGCCCTTGTGCATCTCTGGGCTTGTGAAGCTGGGCCTCTGGTGGGCTGACGGATCCTGTTCTGCTGGCCTGGGAAGATCTGGGACAATGTATTCACTGGGATTTCCCGTTTGCCTTTGTACTCACATAACCTAACAGAGGTTTCTTGTGCAAGAGTGACCTGACAACCAAAATGCCCTCCTAGCTTTATTTCCCTTTTCAATATATTTTCTTTTATAATTGGGAAACATCTGCTCTTCCTATTGAGCATTTGGTATAATTTAGAGGAAGAATGAAAGGCATTTGTATCAGAAACACAAACAGAGGAATGAGGATCAGACCAAGCAATCCTCACAGAAAGCATGGAAATAAATTTCCAGAAAATTGATTTTCTGAATTCCGACATCCTTCTTCTTAGAGGAGAATGCATTAAGCATTTTTCTGCAGTCACCAACTTTTAGTGTACTAAAGGTTGAAGAATTTAACATTAAATTTAATGTTTACTCTTCCTATCTCCAAGCAATACTTCATAAGATAAGATTTTACACAAGGGAACATTTCAGCTGATCCAATACATCACTTCAAGAGAAGACAAGACAGACACTGGCCCTGTACACTGCAGCCTGATGCAGTTTTGGGGACCAACTTTTTCCAAGCATGGGGGGGGAAACATTTATGTAATCTTTCTTTCGACAAATGTGAATCTGGGAGCTCAGATGAGCTGATGTTACTATAAAATAAAAGAAAAAAAGAGGTACCTCACAATTCTAAATGTCATCTAATAATTTCATTAGGAATAAGCAAAGCACTGTGTTTAAAGTTTGGAAAACAGGATTTGGAAATTCAGGGATGAGAGTCTTATATATGCGAACAACAGCACTATCCTGCACTAGGCCTCACAGGCCCCAGGTACTCTGATGCCTGGTTTATACGTGTGCCCATGCTTCACTTTGCTTGCCTAGGACTCCTGGAAAGAGGCAGCCCCATGTGTCTTCAGACAATTTGCAGCCTTTTCACTTTTTTCCTTAAATGGGAAATGTATCTTCTCATCATTGACAGCACACAGTCTTCCTCTTTTACAAGCTGAGTCTGTTCATAGCACGCCCCCTGAAGAAGTAAACTACACTGGAAAGTTTCTTTATCACTTAATATAATGGTCTGTCACTTAAAAAAAATACACCAGCAAAAAAAAAAAAAAAAAGGGGGGGGGTGATAGAAAATAATCCGTCTTTTAAAAACAAAAAACAAAACAAAAAAAACAACAACATACTGATTACTGGAAAGTGAATTTCATAGTTAGGAAATAGTAGTGATGCAGACAAATTTCAAAATTTCAAAACAGTAAGTGCAGAAAATCAACACAACAAAGGCTGTTTTGAAAGCCTTTTTCAGCAGGAATAAACACCAAATCCTAAAAAAACTACAGATGGTCCAAGAACACATGTTCATAACAAATACAAGAACTGGCTTATAAACTGCACGTGAATTAAGAACAAAAACAAACAGCAACAGTCTTCAAGTTATATCTGCAATGGCAAAAGGGTCATCCAAAGAAGGGATCCCAACAAACCCACCTGCTACAGTCACGACCAAGATTGGATTGATTCTTACTCACTCAAGTTTCCATCAAATGTGAATGACACTTGAACATACCAACAGTCAGAAAAACAGTCTAGAGTTTAGAAACAAATGCTGTATACCTACACAGGGAAAAAAAACAGTCTCTTCATCTCATGGTAACTTACAAAAAAGAAACAAGCCATGAGAACATACCAACGTGAAGAGGCATGACACAAATCACTAACTCCTTCTTCCTTAAATAGCCTCACTTGGCAAAGTTTAAAGGACTTATTGCAGTGTTCTCTGCCTGTGCAAATACCAAAGGATGACTTCAGGTTAGGAAGGTTAAGGAAACAGTTGAGAGTAGCAGTTTCATTTGCAACTACTTTTAACTCAAAAGCCTTTAAATATTTTCCAGCAAGTAGAAACTCTGAAGTATTAAACAAAGGGGTGAGTTTTTTCTGCCCCTTCAACCAACAGTTTCGGTTAGATAGCAGATATCCCATATAAAGGACAGCTGATTGCTGCCACCCTCTATCTAACCTCTGTGTCATCACTGAAACTGAAAAACGTGAATTTTGATATTCTGCATTCTGCAACAGCTCATAATGCTTCTGCATTTTTCTTATATCCACTGCTGAAAACTTGATGTTCTATAATAATCTGCTAACCCAGCAACAGCTAAGACTGCTTTGGCAGTTGTGGACTTCTCTATTCACCATTTCCTTCAAAGCTGTGGCTTTAGATTGAGTTACCAGCAACTCTTAGGGATGTTACTTAAAAAAAGCATGAAACAGCAACACTGAAAGTCCTACTTTAAAAGACTGCTATAAAATTCTTGTTTCCTCCAATAGTAACTTATACCCGAATTCTGCGTGTAGAATATGACTGGGTTTCTTCTCAAAACCCCCAACAGAACATACAGTTTCTTCTGTGGTAAGCAGACTAACATCAGACAGTAAAACTGCATTATTGTTGAATTAAGCTATAGATGTCATTAAAATAATGGGTATACATAGCTGGGGAAAGCTGAAATTCAACAGTGGTCTCAGTGTGTCTCAGGTCACTCCATAAATGACTAAAAACTCCAATACACTCCCAGTTGTGAAATTTTGTTGAAAAACTTTTCAGGCTTTGCTACAATAGAAATAATTTCTGGGAAGAGTAAAACTAAAGTACTAAATTACTTGACTTCAATCAGCATGACAAAAAGTCTCACATTAGGGGGAAAAGAGTGAGACTGTTGATTTTGGCTGTGGTTGCTGCTGCTGTTGTTTTGCTCTACTTTATTTTAAGAAAAGCTGCATTTTTTAACAATGCCAAACTTCAGTAAAAATTTATAGCTAATAACTTGTATAGGTAATATACGTTAGTTTCTCCATCACCTGAAGCCTTTAAATAAATATTGGGCACCTCCTTAGAAGATAAGCTGCAGCTCAGCCAAGTTTATTGAGTTGTATAAAGAAATGCTAGATTAGGCTCCATGGTTTATGTTTATATAAGATTGCAACCATGACATAATGTCTCTAACTGTAAGTATCTACTAATCTATAATATCCAAAAATACAAAGGCCCTAGGAGATACAAACAAGCATGGGCATGTAAAACAGACTAATGTATGGATAATGAAAAGTAATAAAACAGAAACATCAATAAGGGCAACTTTGGTGAGGCATGCAAAACATGCAACCAGTTTCATGCTACAAATGCAGGGCTGAAAATAAAACCACTTGTAAGAGCACAAACACATCTACAGAACATATCTGTCTTAGCAGTGTCATGGCAACTGCAAGAGTAAACACACACACTGACATCAAAGAGAAGCAACTTCATCCAATTAAGTAACATTACTTATAAAGGGAACAAGCAAGAGCTGGCTGACCACATATCCATAAAAGCTGAGAATGTTTTCTGCTTCCAGAGAATGTTTTAATGCCTTTATTAGAAGAAAAAAGGAAAAAAAAGAAAGAAAAACAAAGTGTTTGTCCCTTGCTTTACAGTCCCTGAGTGCACAAAGTTAACAAGCTGAACAGATGCACACCTCAGGAACTTTTCCAAATCCAGCCTGTCTCGTTTCCACCCACCTTGGAATTGATAACCCTAATACAAACTCCCTTACCTAGGCCCCGATCGCACAGGCTGAGCTAACCCCCACACAAGCATCCGGCTCCTTGCCCTCACCCTGGAGACGACCTGTTCATACAAATCAGCTGACAAATTCAAAATGAAACAGCTAAATCTGTGCCTGGTCAGGGATTACCCTGCATTTCACCACTGTCTGCCTGTTTGAACAGCCTTCACACTACTGTGACTCACTGCTTCAATTCCATGAAATGCAATGAATTCATAAGAAATGCTATGAACCATTAGATAGACCTGTAAGAACAGACTTACAAGGTTGATTCAATACTTGTTCCTAAAGAAATAAGTTTTGCATTACAGCACTTTGACAAACATTGTCTCTTATCACTCACTGTTGGCCAATTCCAAAAGGGAGAGGAAAGTCCTGAAGAAACTAAGTTCCTAAAAATCTGGTGAGAAGTCACTGCAGATGATGAAAGGAAATTATAATCAGAGCACATATAGAAGAAAAAATAGGCAAACTCTACCATTACACATCTTGTCTAGTGATACAACACCAGCACAGCCTCTGGCTAGACACATCAGACATGGTCACTTGCCTGGTGGAACATTTGACAGGGAGCACGGTGAAGCTTGTCTCATTGTGGAAACATAAGTAACCAAGCAGAAAATGACACAAGTCAGTAGGAAACTAAACATTATTACATCCTCAGCCTACAAACAACTTCAATTTACTTGTTTAACCATAATATCACTTTCTGTTGGCAAATCACAATGCATGCATGCTCACAGGTTTGCCACATCTGAGCAAAAACACAGACTAGAAAAACCCACCAAGGATGATACATCACTTAGTTTCCTACAATAAATCTAATTGTGACACAAGTAATCTTGCTCACAAACAGCATCAGAAATTTATTGCCTAGCAAGCAAATATAAGAGATAATCAGAAGTTTTCCCTTTTAGAAAAGTTTCACATCGTGAAACTTTGAAAAGCTGACATCTGCATACCCCACATCTTCACCATGACTAATATGCACAAGTACGATTCAAAAGTATTACAGACTTTTGTGAAAACAAGGTTAGCGAGGAAACTTCCGCAGCTTACTGACCCACTGAAACCAACTCAAAATAACTGCTATGCACATATTCATTCCTAATAAAGCAAGCCTGTAAGCCACCAATTGGGAAGAAAACGTAATTAATAACCAGTAACAATTGAGATTATTATTGTCTACCTTGCTCACCAACTTTTAAAAAGCTGTCATTTATATGTCTAAAATACCTTGTTTCTCAAGACTACCCAATTCTGTTCTTCAGCCGAAGGGCCTCAGTAACTGCTGCTGTTTGAAGCATCCAGAACATTACTTGCATATGTATTATAAAAACATCACTTGCAGTAGGAGTAAAGCTCTTAAAGTTTGGGGGAAATAGCTGTGGGGTTTTCCCCTTCTGAGAGCTTAAAGTTTTATGAGTGAACCTAAAGGACTGCCAGACTTCTGGAGTGACAACACATTACGAAAAAATTTCCTATGTGCTTTGCAAATTTGAAGTCAGCCACATTTCACAACTGACATCAGGTTTTTAATATCTGTTCTAATGAAATATAATTCTCCAATGACATAGTTGTGAAGTACAGCATTTTCATTTCGCTAGCTGGCGGAGAAGTTTTGGCCTTATTATTATTATTACTTACGTAGAGCCAGAAGTGTTCTAGGCCCCGCACAGACACATATGAAGACAAGGCTTCTTCCTTGTATCTGATGTGAACACAGAGACCACAGGGTACTGGTATTCAGCCTAATAGAAGGGGTCAGGTTCATTTTCACACAGCTGCTGTGGCCAAGTTGCATATTAGGACACAAGAATATGAATAGAATGTAAGGGAATAGTTTACCTTCATCTTCTCTCCGGTTTCAATCTCACTAATCTCGTTGGGTGGGATTGAGTAGTTTTTAGTTTGGAAGAGTTCTATTATTTGTTTTTGTGGGTTTCTCTCTTTTCCTTTTTTATTTATTTGTTTTTAAACAAAGTAGCTACAGAAAGTGAAGAAAATCCAGCTATCAGCAATACCCTGAGGGGAATAGAGGATAAGCTGGGAACTAAAATTGACCAATGTTGTTTTCAAATCTTGTTCTTGTTTAGGTCACATTTTCTTATGTTAGATGAAAGAATGATATACTTATTTTGAAATCACAGGTACATGCACAGCTCGTGACAGGTTAATTGCAGTCAATGAAAATTAGAATGCTCCTATTTGCAGACAAATGAACTACATAACTGAGCAGCTCTTCTTCCTCAAGACTCAACAATCCAAGGAATATGAATAAAAGTCCAAATTCTCCACTTCCCTGAGGCCTATACACACTTGAGATTGCAGACTGCAAGAGGAGAAGGAATCTTGCATTCCTAGATGGCCTAGGACACTTAGTAGGAACATCTGCCATGGGTACCTTTTTCTGAATTCAGTGTGGGGGATCAGCAACAAGAGCAATATTCTACTCTTCCCTTCAACTCCGTATCCTGCTCAATGCATACAGTTGTTCAGGACACCAGTGCTGTTACTCTGGGAAAGAACCATTCCTCACCTTAACTGCTCCTAAGATATTTAAAGGTTCTGGAGACTGAACGATACCCCTGATATCACAGAAATCCTGACTCCCATGTGGATTCCTATGCATGTAGAAAAACAGCCCCAGCGCAAGATGGTATTTGAAAGGGGTCTCTCACAGTCAAGTACAAAGTGACAAACCTAGGCCTGACTTCACAAAACGTACTTAGGAAGAACAAAAGGATAATTAATCTTCTTGTGAAGTACAAAGTGGGGGAGCCAATGTTGCTAATCTAAAAGTAATATCTCCAAATGGCAATTGTGAATAGAAAGCAGCAGGCTGCATCACCTCCACCATGGAGCTGATTCATGCACACTCTGGGTGGGAGAAGGAGCAAGAACCAGTACCTGGCACATTAAGTTCAGAGGAGGAGAGGAGCCTCCCAAAAATACATGGGACAGATGTCTAGCAAGAATTAACACCAGATCTCACTGAGGGGCATTAGCCTACTAGTAGCTCTTGTGGTAACACCTTGTTTGATTCACTACATATAAAAGTAGTAGTTCAGTCATAATTCCCCTTTGGACTGAACTCTGATCTCACGGTAACTCAGGAACCATGACCTCTTTCTGCACCTTTCAGAAATCCTCAAGGAATTTTGAACATGGGCCTGCAGCGCCTGAACTGCAGCCTACACACAGCTGGAATTCCTAGTGAATGACAACTGCACATCAGCTCCATTTGAGGCTCCAGCAAAAAGGTGAAGAGACTGTATTTACATTTTCTAGTCAGAAGGTTGAATGAGGGAAAGGCTGTGTAAGACATTACAGTACAGTGTGCACTGGTGGTGGCTGTTTCTCTCAGTGTTGCAGTTCACCTGAAAAAACAAAGCTGTAGAGGATGAAGTAAGCATTATTCTCCCGTTTCTCTAGATTGCTGGCAAACAGACTGGTCTCCAACACTGATGGAATAAAGAAGAGAAAATACAGTGCACTGCCTCCCAAAAGCAGGCATAAACTGTTTCTCTCTGAAGGAACTCTGGAAAGTGGTGGAGAACGAATGTAGACTAGCAGCTTTTTCCAGTTCTCTGCAACCTTGCATAAGAAATTAGGAATGACATAGCTCACCTATTCTCTGAGGGGTGGTTTCAAATTCATGAGGGAAGAGAGTACTGCAGGGGAAAAATTGCCCTGCACAGCTCCTTTTCAGACCCAAAAGATCATGGTCAGGACTCACCTGCACACTTGCTGGAGGCTTCGACTTGGTAAGGAGAGAATTAAAACCATCTAAGGATGATAGGATTTGGCTCACTGCAAATGCTGGCATTTATAACGGAGCACAGCATCACTACAGATACAGCATGCTTTCCATAATGTCACATTATAATATTTTGTAATAATATTTTTATATATTAGGTTCTTAATTCAAGTAATCACATTTCCTACTAGTGGGAAACAATCTGCATTGACCACACCCAACATTGTCTGAGTATTTTTTCCATAATCTTTTACCAACATCTTTTGTTTTCAGGCACTGCCATATATATTTTACATATATATTTGTGTGTGTGTATATTTTTTTTAAGAGCTCTCTTTGTCTAGCTAAAGACAATGTAAGCCCGAAATGAGCAAAGTGCTTATTGCGACATCCATTTCATCAGGTACTGATGCAATGCATAGTTAAGAAGAGAGAACCTAGTTAACTGTTTGCTAAAACTATCTTGAGTCCCTACCTGTGAACTCCAAAAATACTATTGCTCACACGGCTCTAGAGGATTAATATACAAAGTTATATTAAAATGGTATTAAAACTTTTACATCTTCCATCCACACAAGCTAGCCCCCTCCTACCCCCTCCACAGCTTCCAGTCTCAAATATCCTGGCATCAAATGATCAGACAAAATAGGTGACTTATGTTTTTATTGGTTCCTCCAGACTATGACAACATTTCCTAAAATTCATAGCCAGGAAACCATTAATGATTGAAAAGTGGAAAGGGTCAGGCTATTTCAAGGGGCATGTGTTTGCTAAGAAGTCTTTGTTATAGAGTATAGGCCACTTAAGATTCAATTAATAGCAATAAAAATATTTAACATTCACATTGTATTTTTAGCTTTAAGAACATTAGGAACACATTTGTAACACAACACTTCTGCGTGGTAAGAAAGAATTACCCCATTTTTACCTTTTTCAGAATTAAAACTGGAAGTCTCAGACCTCAGATTTTATAAAGCAGTACCTCTCCAAGATCAGAAGCCCCCTCAGAATTGTATGCTCTCAGATTCTTGCTGGAGGAAAAAAAGGAAATGGGCTCAAGCTTATCAGCATTACTAAAAGGAAGAGGAGTTGGATTTTCTTGGTTCAGCTCAGCTGTGCTGACCTGCATTTGGCAGCACAAGGCAGCTCAGGCATTTGCAGGTGTGGTCATAGATGCCTTAAGAAAGCTGTGTGGGTTCGTTTACAAGCACTAAACCAAAGCACATGGTATGTGAACAGGAGCATAACACACTACATACGGGATAGAAAGAAGAATCCTAGAGTGGCTCTAAAGAGCCTTGCTCTTCAGGCATGTAGTATACATACATACTTCTTTCCCTAAAATGGGGGTGCAAAGCAAATTTCAACCCAATCTGCCTACAGCACATGTTTCACACAGGAAAGTGTGCTCTGGCCTCCTGAGAGAAGTACAAGTCATCATGCTGTCATCGAGTCAAGAATCTAGCTTATTTGTCACATCTCAAAGCACTGCCACCCTATCAAGAACCATACCACAGGTAAAAGTCCCACTATTGCACAGCGCCATCTCCTGGGCAAGCAGGACTGAAGAAACTCCCGCCTCTCTTTCATCTCACAGCATCCCATGTTTTCATGTCTCCTTCACCTCTGCTCGCAGAATACAAGCAATGAATTCCCGAGAAGAAAAGCAGGTTGTTTACAGCTCTCACCGTCAAAAGTGAGACTCAGCTGCCTGCTCTAGAGAGAGGCAGTATGTGCACAGGCAAGCACCGTGCGAACCCACAGGATTAAGTTTGCTCTGGGTTGCTGCCTAATCATAAATTAGCAATTAGGGCTTCCTTTCAACATCCAAACAGGAAATGGGAGTGGAGGAAGTGAAAGCTTAATAATTTCTTGTAAGCTAACAAGTTACATGAGCCATTCCAAGAAAAAAGAATGTTCTTAAGTGAACTTAAGCCTAGAACACTGTCTGCCCAAGTGGCAAGCATTTATCTTCAGAACCAACCTGCTCATCTTGCACAGAAAGCACTGATGCAAACATTTCATTCATCACAGCTTAATTTTCAGGAGAATAGAACATCAAACTATGGAACAAAGTTGAGGACCCAACCTCAACGCAATCACAAATGCTGAGGTTATGATACTCAAACCAAGTCATCAAGCCTGGCACCTCTATAGGAAATGTTCCATGAATAACCAGGATAGAAGGACTAACTTTTTATTTCAATCTGTGACATCCTCTGACCAAGGAGCAAGAAGACATACAACGTGTTTGTTCTATTTCTTTCTACTATCTTTAAGGGCTACTGTCTATAGTGGCCTTGTATACCTTACAATGCCTACCAGGTCACAAAGCAGAGGGAGAGTAGAGCTGGGGAAAAGTCCCTAGTGGGAAACCTAAAAGGCCTGGAGGAGCAAAGGACTCTCAGGCACCTGTGCTGAATGAAGTGATAAACACTTCTCTCCACCTTCAGACCTGTAAGATCACAGCCCCCGGCAAAAGTGAAAAGCCCAACTCATTACACACTCCTAACTTTGTGCTATCTTCACTGAAGGAGAAAGAAAAAAGTTTTACACAACCGTTGAGTAATTCTGAAGAGCTCAAGATAGATTAAAGGACAATCTCTTGGTTGCCTGGAGATATCAAAGACAGATTATAGACTATGAAAAAAGATGACATATATGAGCAGATGCAGACAGATGTTTTGAAGGAAAAAAAAGTGCTCTGGGAATACAAGGTAGAACAACTTATTTTCAGGAATCCTTTAAGGATGTGCCAAGTAAACAACAACAACAAAAAATACCTCTTGAGAATTGTAAGACTAACCTGTGTAGAAAGTGATCGTTTAAGTAGGCTGCATGGAGAACAGAACAAAGGCAAAAGAATCTGAAAAAAACTCCCACCAAGTTCTGTCAAAGTATCTACTGTATAATCTCATTATCTCTCATGACACAAACAAAAACAGACATACTATAGCCTATAATAAACTGACTGGAGAATATAAGGAACTATCCTTTGCAGAGAGAGTTAATATTTTTTCCCTACTTATAGCAGTACAGACACAGCAACCTGAGTTCCAATATAGTATTTACAAAAAAAAACCTGTCATTTGTCATAAAATATCTTAGGGTATTTGTTACATTAACGACAGGGTTGGATGTATGGACCTTACTGCGGACTCCCATATTGCTGCTCTGAGTGATGGAAAAGGGGGAAAAAAAATGACTATTTTGTGTGAACTTCCTAGATCCTCCAGGATCAGTTTTAACAGCAAGCATTCCCTGTTTCCAAGCAACCCGATGCAGATTGGGTGTTTGATCAGCCTGGGTTTTGGATCAGCCATTTGCAAAATCTCTCCAGAACAAGAGTTCTGAAAACTGAAAAACAATTATTGGGTAAGACTGCTGGGTTTATTTGTTTGTTTGCTTTTCTTTTAGATTTAATCATAGCTGGGTATTACTACTGCTTTCACTAGATACATTCACACTTTTTCCCCAAGGTAGAACAATATCTACTGTTCTTTTTGTTTGTTTGTTGTTGTTGTTGTTTTTAACCAGGTATTTACTTTTATGGAATCACTTCTTACCTTGTTCATTTTCTCATCTAGGATGTTTGCAATTCCGGGCAGCAGTGCTACTTCCCACAGTGTGAGAAAGATCATGGCAACTTGGCAGGACTGCTACCTGCTCAGTTCTCAAAATGAAGACATCTGCCAGAACATTCAGGTTTGCAGCCTGTGACGCTCCAGCAGGTTAGTTGAACTTCACTTAACTTCTATAATACCTCTCCCCAGAGAACACAGATAGAGTTTCTAAATGAGGTTACTTTGGTAAGGAGTACTGAAGAGTTCCTACTTGTTTAGCAGCTATGACAGTACCAAAACTCCACTGCCAACAACCGAGGAGGAATGTTCTTGACAACTGAGAGACAGATTATGATCCATATCTCCTTGCCCTACATTCACAGAACATCCAAGCTCATATCTTCCATTCATTTAAAGAACACATACTTGTGACTGGTTTCTCTGGACCAAACACCGGGTACCTGTTAAATAATATTAAGAATGATTTCACCATGAGATGTTTGTACTGGATCTCACCCAAGAACTTTTTATATATTACATATATTACTGTTTTGCTGCAATTGCTGTTTCAAAGCAAAGCAAAAACTTTGACAGATATATGCATGAGATCATCTAGACGAGGAGACTGTATGTTTGGAGAGGTGTGGTAATACTCGACAAAACAGATTATCTTTTTCAGACTGTCTTCCAAAATAAAGATTTTCTTGGATGATTATTTAACACAGGGGTTCTCAGAGTTTTGTCCACAGAGGGCAACTTAATTGGTGAGACACCAGGCTAGGGGCTGCATAACAAAAACCAATGAGGTTCATATTTGAAATTGAGGGTCATATTTGAAAATTTTCCAGGTCAGCACCCAGAAAGCTCTAACTCAGATGCTGAATTCTTGTGAGAAATATAAATGATCCTTGTGAGGTTTTTTTTCCTCCTAAAGGTTCTTGTTTGTTTTCTTCTAAAGGTTTTTGTTTGTTTATTTGTTTTCAGTGTTTGGATACTATGATGTATTGATGACTACTGGTATCTGTGTTACACAAAGAGAAGACTGACAAAGCAAGAGCAGACATGTTAGCCTTTCAAGATATAACATGCTTGTAAATTCTAGGAAGTTCAAAGCAAGCAGCAGTCCTTACTGAAAAAGCCTCCAGCTCTAGAAGCAGTTCACATTATATTTAGGCAGTGGTGGAAGGAATGGGGCTCTTACTACTTAATCTTCAGTAGAGTCTAAGGTTTCTTTCATAGTCTGACAATTTGAGGAAATAATGATGTAATGATAAGTTTTGGTGCTCTCTAGAATACCACTCTCATTATGGTCTCATTGAGATACTTGGGTTACATGGTTTCACTGTGCCACAAACATAGACAGAGGAGAGATTTCTGCCCTACATTATGTCTGTACTGCAGCCTAGAGATAGAGCAACAACTGTTGAGATACAGACCTCTAAAATATATCAAGATTTTTTCACTTCTCTTCAAGTTGAGGAGGCAATTGTAAATTCTGTCTAGGATTTAAGCACACTTTACACCCATCAGATGACAAGGCACAAAAGAGTAGGTTAAATGTGACATTAGGCACCATTGGTTAGTAATACAAGCACTTCTCCATGCTTCAATTTTCATTCCCAGTTGCATACAGATTCACAAAATGAAAGGCTTTAGAATCTTGCTTTCTGTTTTGTAGCATTGGTAAGAAGGCTTGCTCCACTTATAAGCCTTACTAACAAGGGTGCACCTCACTCAACTCCAGGTAAATTAATAGAAAACACCCACTCTAGTCCCTAAGTTTAAGTAGGTATAACAGAGCGTTCCCATTCCACCTACAGAAGCTACCTGAAGTAAAAGCTGATTCTTTCTCAGCAAAAATTTTTTGGACTTCCAGTTCAGATACTTTGAGAGGAAAAGCCATTAGTGAAATGAAGAAGCAAACAGATAAAAATCTTTGGAACGTTCTCTCAGTGCTCTGCTACACTGGGAAACCTGACGCCAGCCCTTTGCTCCCCTGAGATGTCAGGGACTCCATCAGAGTATGAGCTCCAGTTCAAAGCAAAAAAAAAAAAATCCCTTTATCTCTGCTAGTCCGGCAGTTCTGCCAATGGACATCTCAAGTTATAGGCAGGAAAACACACGTTGGGTCATGTACTCCTGTCATGCTGGATCATGAGACAGACCTGAGTTTGGAAGAGCGGATGACAATGAGCACAGTGTTGGAGCACCCTTTTTAAAGGGGTTTCTTCCAGCAGCAAGAATGACTGGCTGGCAGAGATCTGGCTCAAGTGAAGCATCTTCTGTTTTGCTCCCTGATCCCACAACAAGAGCTGCAGATAGTCAAGAAATCACAGCTAGTTTTTCCTCAAGTACCTGTCATGCATCCTAAACGAACAGAGGAAAAGCAGCTGCCTTTGCTGCAAAATGACAGAAATCCAGGCCAAAGCCTCTTGTCTGACAGGTCTAAACTCAGGCTTGAGATCTCTCAGAAATGTTATACTTGCTTTCAGCTGAATATCAGAGATTGAGATATACCACAGAGTCACACAAGTGTGACAAACAATACAACGTGCAGCAAGTTTTTCTATGCAGCAACCAGCTGTGGAGTCTAGATTTGATGAGCAGTCTATTTAAGAAATCCAGCCTCACTGTTTCCTGTGTTTTATCTCATTCTGATCATGAGTAAAACAATCCAGTCAGACCATTGTTCTTACCACATGGTAAGTCACTAACAACATGTAAACAAAACAATTAAGCTCCATAAGGAACTGCTTGCCATTCAAAGCTGAACTAAACATTGCATTTTGTTTTTGGAATCCAAATATGGTAAACTGGCTGATTATTAATTGTGGCAATAGGACTATTTGCTGCACAGAACAGTTAAGTGGGAGAGGCAGCACAAAGTGGAAAATTACCTTTGCTCTTCTTCTGGATACAATGGAGATAAACTGCCACAGCTGGCTCTAACACCCTCCTTCACTTCTAAAAGCACCAGGTTCCAACACTACCTCTAAAGGAGAATATGCCTGAGCTCTTAACCTCTTAAACTCTGACAACTGTGGCATTCTAACAACTCGTTAGGGGACAACACTGCACACAACTGCTTACCAATTCATCGTTTCCTTATTAGTTCTATTCTTGTTGCATCTAAAAGCCCTAATTGAAATCAGATCATCAACTTTCTGGACAGAACATGTGTGAGTGAAGAACGAATCCTGTCTCCATTGTACACAAGCCCAGAAGCATGGGTCCTGTAAAACCAAACCCCCACACCTCAACTCAAAAGACTCAACACCTCCACTGCTATCTGTTGTAGGTGTTTAATTTTGCAGGCTGAATATTCCTACCTGAAACGTTTACATAACACAGAAGTTCTGAATATACAAACAAACACCAAACTAACTCCAGAAAGGAAACATTACTAAATCTGTTGCTAGGGGAGTTACAAAAGCAGAAGAAGAAATGTGCTGTTATGGTACTCACTGGGAAGGCTACTTCTACATCTTAAATATTCATGCTTTTCTTCTCTTCTCAGCAAAGATTTAGTAGTTATCCACAATCACAAGTCTGTACACTGCTGCATCTATCAGTGATGTGTAGAAGCAACTGCACTAATGCAGGCCTAAAGCTTCAGTCTCTTGCTTCATTAAGCATATGATCTACCCTTTCCTACTTTGCCTTCACTATGTTTTTTTCTCCTCTTCACTAAAGCAGCCCTTTCTTCTTGCATTTTATTTGTCAGTGAACACAAGAAAAAATAATAGCACTAATCTAATTTCATGGGTGTAGCACAGCTGATTTTACATTTGCATTCCCACTCATTTGCTGGCATTAACATTGTCCACAAACTCATTAGGAGAGGCCCTGTTCAAATTTGGACTGTGCATAGCAAAGAGTACTCAGAACAAGTCTGGGCCTTGAGCCTGTGCCCAAAAAATACATCTAACACTAGATGGATAGCTTGTTTCTTATATAGGTCTCACCTTATTTCCCCTTTAGGATTTCAAGTTTCAGATTCACATATTAATACTACATATTTCCCTAGTGCAATACCTGATGCAATTTTCATCAAGGCCACTTTCCTAGCAACTTTTAAGACGGTTGAGCAATTTCACCTAAGACCTCAGGCAAGAGGCAAAACTGCTGCTGATACCAGGGAAAATTCATCCAAGGTACAAAGCAAAAGGCATTTGAAGTTGATCCTTTAAAAGATAATGCTGAGTGCCTCCCAGCCCTTTCCACTGCAGCTCTGAGGGCTTGGTAAGCAATTGCATACCATGGTGTTGAGCGTGGCAGTAAAACTTTGACAAATTGTTTGAACAGGCTATGATGAGGGCATCCTGTTTCTCACGGCACCATCCTCGTAATATGCAACCACTGCCAAGCATTACAGTATAGGTTTCCCAATGAATCCAGGTTGTGGTTAACAAATATTCAAAAAATAGAATAAAAATATTTATCTTAAACATGTTGAATGGGTAAACAAGATTGTAACCAGGTCTCTGTTATGTCCTGCCTACAAATATGCAGGCTGAAGAAAACAAATGTTTATAGTAGCCAGTGTTCTGCACGCATACATGCCCAGTGGGCTCTTTTACCTGCTGCCTTATCCAGTAAGAGCACAGTAAATCCTAGGCAGGATGGTGGCTGCCCATTTATGCTTAGAAAGTCATCGAAGGGCTCTCTCAGCAGAGGCTGAGATTCCCAGGAGCTGAAGTGAATCATTTCCACACTGGAAGCAAATCACCAAGCTTCACAAACAACTTTGTATTTTTCTTCAGTGTCTAAATGCTAGACGGATGCTAACTGTCACTACATGATCATCTTTGACCACCTTTAATAAGTGACTTCAGTGAACCAATTTACTTTCACAAGATAATTATCTAATACTTCAGCAAAACAATCACTGCTAAACATGGTCAGGTTTGTTGCTAATAAGTAAACAAGCTCAATTCTCCTCCTTCCTCATTGTCTGCCAGCCCTTCACAGTCCACATCTTTTTATTTCACAGCCACCAGTCATTTTCCTTTTTACCATGCCTAGAATTCACAGAGCTGTCAACATGAACAACTAATAATCTGTTACCTAAGTACTCTGTGCCGTATTTGGTCACTCAAATCTTAAGGCATGTGCCTTTAATAACTCAACATTTTAGGAACATATTAAGATTTTTTATTTAATATTTAACTGAAAAGACTGAAGGTCTCTAAGCCTATGTATATCACACCTACCTATATTTGGAATGTCATTCTTCAAAACTGTCCAAAATGACAAGTGAGAATCTGTAAACTGCAGAAAGCTTACAAAATTTCAATCCCACAGAGAAAGTAGTGTCAGAGAAGAATAACTCTCATAAAGATGCCAGGTAACTGCTAAGGGACATTTTCTGCAGCTGGTACCTTAGTGAATACAGCTCTAGGAGAACACACACATTTAAGAATAGTTTTCTAGCAGGAGGTAAGCACAAGAACCCCACCTCAAGTACATGAGCTCATTACTTGTCTGTCTGAAGCTGACACTTCAAGAAAGCAGGTCTGATTTCCAGTGCTGCCTCTGTATTCCCAGCACAACTATTTAGAGATGTATCAATACATATTAAGGGAGAAGACCTGTTTCAAAGCTCCTTGCATATGAACTCCTGAAATATGCATCTGCCATCCTGGTAAACACACCTCAGATATATTTATGCTGCGAATTCCTTACTATAAAAATGCCTCATTAAATGGAGACAACCTGCAATCTACTCAACTATTTATATTAAGACCAAACAATGAAAATCAGTTAAGCACTACTAAATGACTTCTTGACGGTTTTATCATTACCGTATTTCTCTTTTTCTTTTAATTTGTATTCTCTCCTTTCCTTGCTGCCTGACAGACACACAATCTGGATTTGCCCACCTAGCCAAACAAATACAGCAGCGGAAGATGATATGCCTGAAGAATGCTTACACCATAATCTAAAGAGAAAAAAAAAAAGAAAAAGGATTGTTTTCACAAGAAATTGCAGCCATTACATGTAACAGTGATATGCAAAAAGCATTAAGGCAGATGTATGAACTTTAAGTTGACAATATGCCGTAACCTACTGCATCTGAGGAAGTGTTGTTACAGTGAATGTTGGTGAGAGCATTTTGATATGGGCCACAGGATTGGCTAAGACTAGTTTCATTGCTCAGTGTGGCATATTTTTCATATTATGTAATGCTTATTGTATGTATTATAATGATACATAGCTGAAAGCCATCAGTAAAGGCTTTCACTAGGGATCGTGCAAAGAAATTTGATACAATGATAAAGAGACAATACTTGATTGTTTTTCCTTACATTCTTCTGTACCTTTCGGTGGCTGTTAAATCAGTATGTTCTCATCAGATCTCCTAGGCTCACCTACCATACTTACATTTTTCAGACCCAATTTAGAAACCAGCTGCTGGGAGACAAGCTGCAGCCTCCTCACCTGTGAAAGGTCACAAAATAAGGAGGTGAAGGAGAGGGGGCAGGTCTCAACCAGTTCACTAACCATCATCATGCACTGCACAAGTACCGCCTTCCACAGGATGATTTCTTTCAGCACATGCAGATTCCAGGTTGGTTAGAAAACAGACTAACTAGCTAGAGTAATCACTGGGAAACCTCTCAAAATATGAAACCACATTAAGGGGCCTTTTATTGATTATGCCAAATTTGAAGTTCATATGACATCAGGGCAGACTTGCAAAAACCCTCATGAACACAGTGTAATCAAGCTTTTATTAAAACTAGACAGACTTTTTCACCACCAAAGCTAAGATTTCATTAGGAACCTTTCTCTGGTTACTCTGTTTAACTTTCTGCATTTACAGAATCCTGTCAAAATTACCTCTTAAAGATTTGAGCTGAATTAACCGATACCTTCCATGGGGCTATTTGTCACCAAGAGAAAGTTCACTAATTCGGATAGTTTAGGTTATTCAGATCTTATTTCTTTTCTTTTGAGAAACTTCAGTGTATGGTAAGTGCTATATTACTTCACTAACGATGAGAAACAGATGAAAAAGAATTGCTTCCAATCTCAACCTCAGATATTGTAATTATATTAAATGCTCATTTAATTATTTAAAAAAATAGAGTGCAATGCAAATTGAAGTTCAGAAAGTAAACAGTTTAATGTCTCAAAATCCCTTGTGTCACTGAGAGACCACAGAGGTCTAAGAATCCACACCAAATGGAATTTTAACAGACTAAACAGATTTGATTTATTATTAAAAATTAATGTGAAATTAAAGAACTGAGCACTACTTCAAAGCAGCTCACTATACGCTTACTCTACTAGTTTGTTCATAAACCTATTTCCTGGCCAAATACTTCAAATTCATCATGAACTGCTGAATTGCACGTAGAAGTCTGCCTATCACTTCTTTGAAATACCACAATGAAGAAATGCTATTCTAACCTCTCTGGGCAAAACACAGTCTTGGAACCTCTATAATTCCAAGATGAAATCACCACAGTTGGTCTAAAAACACTGTGTTTTAAAATTTAATACTTCTTATTTTGGGGAATAAAACATTTGCATCACACAAAGCTTGGGAAAGGCAGTTCAAGTACGTTTGAACGAGTTTCTTATATGACAGAAAAAAAGATTTCCTCCAGCTGCATATAACAAAAGAAACTATGACCCCCAGTCCATTTTGGCACCTGGTCACTTTCTGACAACACAAAAGCATGAAAGATGTAGACTGAAGAAACAGAAAGTTGTACACTGTCCCATACTACAGGAAAAATTATACAAACTAGAAGCAATACTATGGTTCCAGATGACTGGTGGGCAACAGGTGGGACAAGAGCACACTGCTGGCTCCTGTGGCCAAGAAGGCCAATGATATCCTGGGGTGCATTAGAAAGAGTATGGCCAGCAGGTCAAGGGAGGTGATTTTCCCCCCTCTGTTCTGCTCTGGTAAGGCCACATCGGAAACACTTTGTCCAATTCTGGGCTCCTTGCTCAAAAATGGCAGGGAACTTCTAGAGAGATCTGAGTGGAGGGCTGCAAAGATTATCAGGGACCCAGAGTACCTCCCTTATGAGGAAAGGCTGAGAGACCTGGGATAGGGAAGGCTGAGAGAGGACCTTAACAACACAAGTAACTGAAAGGTGGTGACAATGGACGAAGCCAGGTTCTTTTTGGCAGTGCCCAGCTTCAGGACATGGGGCAACAAGCTCAAGCTGGGACACAAGAGTTCCACATAAACAGGAGAAAATCCTCTTCACTGTGAGGGTGAAAGCACTGGAACAGGCTGTGCAGATAAGTTGTGAAGTGTTCTCTGGAGATACTCAAAGACCTGCCTGGACACTTTCCTGTGCTACTTACTATATGGAACCGGCTTTAGCAGGGGCTTTGGACTCAATGCTCCAGCGGTCCCTTCCAACCCCTGTGACCGTGTGTGATTCTGTGACTCCACTCCTTGGTTTGCATCTTTCACTGCCTTCTGGACCACTAGAAAGGCAAGTTCCTTCAACCAGAGATCTCAGTGAGGTTCATTTCAAGCATTAAAGGCAACAACAAAGATGACACAAACAAATTTGAGAAGAGCATAAAGAGTATGGAACAGCTATAAGAACAAAGGAAGCAAGACTGAGGTTGGCCAGGCAATAATAGATTGGAAAAAGAAAAGCTAGCAGATCAGCATCAAGCTGAGCAGTGAAAGCAAAATGGGAAAACCTGCTATTGCTCTCAACTGGAACAGAAAAGTCATCAAGCTAAGAAGGACTTAGTGCAATGATGGAACTGCCATTAACCCCACAATTCCACGATCCATGATAATCAGAGAAGTTGAAAGGAGGAAAAAGCTAGAGATGTTGCAAGCGTAAGGAATGAGAATGCAGAGCTCTCACCACCTGTAGACAATTAACATGGGTGTCCAAACCTGTTTAAACTAGACACTGCAATAGTATTATTAACTCTGTAAAGGTCAAGTATGGGAGTGGCCCTGCTAGGACTGCAGGAATACAGTCCAGGTTTACTGGCCCATAACCTATGAACTCTGTTAGTAATCTTAGTTCAGCAACAGTAACTCTCATTACAACAAAAAACATCTGTAAGAGTATGAGGAACCTAATGCTTTGAAGGACCATTGAGACCCCCCATCCCCGTGAAGTGGTTTTGTTGTTTTTGAGTAGAAACTGCTCCAAGACAGGAAGAATAAAAAAAACTGTATCTCTTCCATTCAGTCTATAAAGATACAATATTTTGGGAAGGACCAGCTTTAAACAGAGATTTGCATTAAGTGACCTCTAAATACACAAAGAATAAAAAACAAATGAACCAAAAACAATGGCTGCATTGGACTTTGGAGTTGCTGAATACAAGGAATGCAGCAACCCTGAACTGCAGAATCACTCCCTGATTTTTCTCATCTCAGGAGCCAATTAGACCTCAAGCCTGCACCTTGTCATTTTGTCAATTCCTGCAACCTCTATTTTTTCCTAAGGTAAAAATTATATTACCCAGGCATTGAAGCAGGATGCTAATTTAACATCAGATTAGCACCACTACAAATTCAGTGCACTTCAGTGGCAAGGTCACTCAGTATTTCTCCGAACAAATACACAATGCTAAATACAGTGAGTTTGGTGGCTTGGAAAGCCACACAACAGGAATTTGTCTCAAAAAAAAACAGCTTCACCTCGGGTACAAGAGCCAGCCTTTACACAACAATAACTACTTCAGCAAATTCAGGATGAATCTCAACTCCAACAAAGGCAGGAAATATCTGTCTTTATATGAAGATTGTGGTTAATGTCTTTCCATGGCTAACTGCTGTAATAAATATAAGAACTGAGTATATGGAATTTGGCATCTGGGCAAATGATGCTTGCATATAAAATTCAGTTTGCATCCCATCTATGTTACAAACTAAAACAATGCACTCAGCCCAGTCTTGATATACTATACTGTAGTTCACATTAATCCAGTTTCTGTTTAACTACCTTAAGTACAAGAAGAGATCAAATGGTGTCAAAGACTTCTGAAGACAAAATAATTAGACATAGACAGGAGAGCTAAAGAGCTAAGACTACCACATGATATGGATATAATTAGTGCCATGGAAGTCCAGAAAGAATCAATCGGTCAGGCTTTCTATGGTTTTGGAAACGCTTTTATGCATGAAAAACATTTTAATGAACACTGTGCCCACGCCCTAAGCGATTACATAGCCATCCTCAGAGCCATTGGAAGACAAAATTGAGAAGAATTAATCACGACCCCCAAACAAACAATGCAACACAACTGTTGAATACTGGCCTCAGTTTTAAATGAAATGGACTCAACTTCTCTCCAACCTACGCATCTTAGCAAAAAAGTCTGTATCAGAACACAAGAAAAACTTCAACAGATTCTGTGTTCAGTCAGAGCATGGTCTCAGATGCACCATGTGTTCTGCAAGAGAGAAAGGGAAGGAACAAAATCAGCTGGAGGGCAAGCTCAAGTATTTCGTCAGTGACTTTAGTAGATGAAGCCTTGCATCTTTCCATTGTCCCAACACTCTAGGCAGTTTCCACCAACTAAAAAGGAAGAAAAAACACAGCAGTCCACAAGGAGAGTTATTTAGGCCTGTAGCTATTTCTGTTTTAGCATATAATTAAAATGTTGAAGTGAAGCAAATTAAAAAACAGCTATTTTATACTAAGGATGATGTGGTCCACAGTCAAATATGAAGATATTGTCAAGTCTTATTTTCCGACGTAAAAACTCGGTCTGTATAGCAATTCAGACTCCAATCCTAACTATTTTAAAGAGTTATTTAATTACATATGAGAGACGCTTTATACTTATTTGTTATGGCAGAAACATGCTGCAGTCATGTTAGAAATGCAGCAATAAAAATTAGGACCAGTCCTTGAAGTTTACCCATACAATGAGTTAGATTATAGGATATATGTTTTTAACTCCTACCCAGACATTTGTAGGAGTTTTAAAAGGGGTAAAAGTGTCTTTGTAGCTTGGTCCTGAGCTGCTACAAAGCATGTCAAACATCCAACAAAAAGCACAAAGTCATTTTCAAAAATCTGTTGTTAAGCAATGGACTTTATGTAATTGTATTTGTTTCTTAATTACAGTAAATACTGTAGCACAGTTGTGCTTTATGCTGTTACATCATGCAAATAGCATTCATTTTAACAACTGTCTAATTGCACATTTAAACAATTAGCCAAGGAAAAAAATATTTTATATGCACTCAAATGTTATTATAGTAAAAATCTATTTAAGTGATACAGAAGTTTTAATCTAAACCATGTGGATGAAGCATCAATTCTAGAGTGTTTTGATTCTGTGGATTATATAAAAGGCTGTCAGAGAGATTAAAAAAACAAGAAACAATCTAAAACCATAAAGATATTTTAGAGGAATGCAAGGGGAGGAACTAATGGCAATGAAGAAGGTACAGATAGGATGGCTGATTTCTTTGTCTCAATGTATCCCTCTAAATTCAACTTTTGGGAACTCTATCCACCAAAGATTGAGCTCTCTTTCTTCCTTCCCATTTATTGTGTAGGGACTGGATAGGGAGAGACAAGAAACACTCATGGAAGGCAGCTTCCAACCTTATGTTATTCTATTTTCTACTACTGTTCAGCAAACTTGAAAGTTTCAAAATTCAATGTGCATATTACTATATGGGGGGTGCTCCAAGAATAATGCCTCCTACTTTACAGTGCTGGCCTACCACATCAGATGCAGAAGTAAGTGGTAGAAGGTTGAACCTTTCCACCAATATTCCCTTACGTGTTGTTGCTGTGTGAAAGATGGCAGCAGAGACACAGTCTGACAAAACAGTATATGACACAGAAGTGCATATGAAGCAAAGATGAAGCAAACACCGAATTCCTCTATGAGGAAAAAATTGCACCCACTGACATTCACTGATGCTTCTGAATGTTCCTGAAGAACAAACAGTGAATGGGAACACAATGAAGTAGTGGGATGGATTGTTTCAGCAGTGGTGACATCAGGTGACCTCTACTGGTACAGACTTTGACAAGCACAGCATTCAGGCTCTTGCAATGTACTGGTGAAAATACACAGCTAATGGAGATGATGATGCTGAAAAATAGTGTTTGGTAGCTGATAATTTTCTCTATCCAATAGTGTTACTGTGCTCTTCATATCTGTTGTAATTTCCATGGAAATAAATAGGAGGCATTAGTTTCAAAGCAACCTATGTATATACATCATGTGTATCATTAACATGCATTACATCATCACATATATTGTTCCTACTTGCCCCAAAATCTCTGAGTCATTGTACACTGCTTCATGTTATGGGCCTACACAAACATTATGCCATTTCAACAAGGCCAAGTGGAAGGTACTGCACCTGGACTGAGGGAATCCCTGGGCCAGAATGGAGATGAGTGGACTGAGAGCAGCACTGAGGAGAAGGAATTTAAATTAAACTTAAAAACAAAAAAAACAAACAACATGAGCCAGTAATGTGTCCTTGCAGCTCAGGGACCCAAACTTATCCCATCAGGTTGTATCACAAAAAGTGTGGCCAGGAGGGTGAGCAAAGTGACTGTCCCCATCAACTCCACTGTTGTGGGGTCCCACCTGCAGTACTGCATTCAGCTCTGGATCCCCAAGCACAAAAAGGACATGGAGCTCAGGGGCATGTTGCTCAGAGGGCCTGAGCACCTCTCTTGAGAAGACAGACTGAGAGAGTTGGTGCTGTGCAGCTTGAAAAAGAGAAAGCTCTGGGAAGGCCTTATAGCAACTTTACAGATCATAAAGAAGGCCTGTGGGAAAGCTTATGGGGGACTCTTCATGAGGGAGTGTACTGATAGGACAAAGGGGAATAGCTTTAAATTAGAAGAGGGTAAATTTAGGTTAGATGTTGGGAAGAAGTTCTTCACTTAGTGTGTGGTGAGGCACTGACACAGCTGTCTGGAGAGTAGTGGGTAGCCAACCCACAGAGGTGTCAAGGCCAGGTTGGATGGGACTCACGGCAGCCTGATCTGCTGGCAGGCATCCCTGTACAGCAGAACTAGATGGTCCTTAAGGTCTCTTCCAGCTCAAACCACTCTGCAATTCTATGGTTCTGTGTTTTCATGCCCAGTACCACTGAGTCAAGTAATGTAAACTTGAAATTTTCTTGCTGCCATTCTCAAGGACCCTTCTATTTCTCTCCTGTGCTCGTACACATTTTTATGTTTCCTTATAAAGTATTTTCCCATATTAAGAAATAAAAACATCGGTAAACTTCCCTCCTCTCCCTCTCTACTCACATACCTAAAAAGGTGACTTTACTTACTATGCGTCAGCTCAAATGACAAAAAAACAAACAAACAACACACTCGAGTCTTCTCGAGACATTTCAGACTCACCTGGACACTTTCCTGTGAGATCTACTGCAGGGAACCTGCTTTAGAAGGGGTTGGAGTAGAGATCCAGAGGCTCCTTCCAAGCCCTACAATTCTGTAATTCTGTGATTAGGTATTCTGCTTTAAGCCTAAATGGAAGCTGACCTATTGGACCCTTCAGATGTTCTCTAGGAGGAAGTGACAGAGGCCCTTGGCTCTTTTTATTTATTATTTTCTATGAGAGAGAGAGAGCAGTGTCAGGGATGTCAGCTCACTATAGATTAGATGCCAGCAATGGGGACAAAGAACAGCTACCACTGACAACCCAACACAAAGCAATGAAGATATGAGTGAAGGCTGGCTAAATTGAAAATCTGGAGGACTGAGGAAAAATAAGGAAGGAAAAAAATTGGAGACACAAAGAGACATATGTAAACACCAAGCTGTTTAGCCCAGAAGAAAACCAGCAATTCCAGGATTAAATCCCACAAAAGCTTCTAGAATATATTTAGTTTTCTCTGAAAACTTGATATCTATATGTGTGTCATGGTTTTATGATTTTTGGTATTGGTATTCCACATCATAGCATCATGTAGTGTATTAAGAGTTAAAGAGTTAATGCTCCAGCTGCATTCTGAGTATACCTGACTGGGAATCGAACCCGGGCTATGGCGGTGAGAGCACCGGCTCCTAACCACTAGACCAAGAGCAACTCTTAATACACTACATGATGCTATGATGTGGAATACCAATACCAAAAATCATAAAACCATGACAATGTGAAAATCATGAATACGAACAGATACGTTATTGAAGCAGCTGCTTATTTAAGCAAGACATCAGGACACGCAGGAGTCAAGCACCTGCCAACAGAAAGGAGGGGAACAGGTTTCTCCAGAACGAAGAGTGTTGCAACCTTAAAAACAAAACAAAAATAAATCAAACCAAAACAAACAAAAACCTCATCAAATGGATTGATTATTCTAAATATCCAAGGAGGGATTACAAAAATATATATATAGAGAGAGACAGGAGGACAGGGTCATTGCAGCAGTTGAGGTTGGAAAAAAGCAGTGATAGTTTTATTCTAGTTTCAGGCATGCAGAATTGACTGAAAATAGCTAGGCAATTATGCCTGTTGCATTCGAAGATTAGGATCAGGCAAAAGCTTCATGCTGGCTGCCAGTGCTCAAATAGTTTTGAGACATTTCAGAAGATTATGTGATTCCAACAGACATTTTTGTCTTGGTAAAACTACTGAGTGCTTTTAATAGATGTACGGTACAGCCAGGCTTTGTTTGATAAAGCACTGCTTATTCTGAAACAAGCAGGGTGCAAACAAAATGCTTCATCAGTTCACTGCCTTCTTACAAGATCCTAACTTAGGAACAGTAGCTCCAATCTACCCACTGCACTGAGTGAATCCAAGCTGAAAGAGAAGTGAGAAGTACCTAGCTGGGAGTAAAAGTTATGAGCAAAATGGCTAATGCAAAGGTGATGCTAAACAGTGACTCCAGGGCAAAGCATTCCACCAGAAGCTTGTACCTGGATTCTGAGCTGTGCCCTCAGCACAACAGCAGTCTCAAGTTTTTGACCAAGTGCATAACTAAAACTCCTTACGATGACAATCTGCAAGATTATGAAAACTACAAAATCCATACATTCACTCCATGAGTGGTGACAGCTGAATGATTTCAGGATTCCAACCCAGAGTGGACAAAAACACCTGGAAAAATGATACTGGAGCACAACACTTACTTCACCCAAGACACAACACTCACCAGCTATAGAAATGACCAACTGCCTCTTTTTCCTTTTTAATTCTGTCAAAAAAAAAAAAAAATTGAACTGGTAATTCACAAGCTCTGTAACCTGCAAATCCTCCCCCCTGCAAGGAACTTCAATCATTCTCGACCACTCCTATCACATCTCAGTCAGCTGAGGCGGCTTCGGCCTTTAAAGGAAACTTGTGATTTTCACAACATTTTCCTCTCATACTGAAGTAAGCCATTTAAACCTCTCTACTATATTACATGCTGCAGTACACTGAAGTGGTCTGTGAACACCGGGAAATGGATTAGATAAATAGAAATATTTTTGTTATGACCGAATTTAAGGATCTTAAAAATAATATGACTACTTCAAAAACTGCAAGGCATCAAAAGGCTTAAAAATACTGCAGACATGCGAGTGCAAGAGATCTGGCAAATATTGATAGGGTAACATTTAACTTGAATGAGAAACAGGAGGCATTCTGAGACACATGGTTACCATTCACATCAATTTATGACCAGGGCATTTCTGTTACTGTAATACTCTTTGTACCAGGAGCCATATGCAACTGCTCTCTCTTTTATGTGCAATGTCCGTTTATGTCATATTGGTCAAAGCCAAATAAAGCTTTGAATTTGGAATTCACTTGCTGCCAGTACAGTGTAAAAGGTGGAGGTACTGCAGCTTCTGCTCTTTGTAAAATAAATCAATAGCAGTAGAAGAAAGGATCATGCAGCTTTTATATACACTGCAGTAAGTAATGGAAGAGATGACAAGGAAACAAAAATAATTTTAACCCTCCATCCTATAACTAATTAACTTCAGTCCAATTCAGTTCGAAATGCATGAGCCACCTTTAAGAAAGCTGACTAATATTTCTATCAGATTAATTAACACACTCCTTTAACTGATTATCTTAGAAGTTTGTTTATGCATTTGCATTAGCATTGAAATGTCATCAGCATTACATCCTGTTGTAAGGGACACTTTAATAAGCTACTTCCTACTAAACAGTCAGTGATTTGCTTGTTCTTTAAGAGAAAAAAAAATGCAGCCTGCAAAGTACACACTACACTGTCTATATTGCAATTTTCTCTCATTAGATTCATAGCTTATACTACCTTCTGTATTACATGCCTTCTCAGAAGCATTTACACACCACGGCAGTATGAGTAATAAAACCTCAAATTATAAATAGTAACAGCTTTTACTTATCAGGGAACGTGTCTAGGATCCCAAATATGGTGAACCAATTTGTAAACTGGAGAAATAACAAGCTGCAGGAAAAAGTATTCCAACAATTATTGCCAAACTTCATCCAGAGGGTTTCTGCCTCTACCTGTACATAGAATTAACATCATTAAGATGTGTAGAAAGAACTTCTCAGCCATGCCATTCAGCTCAGTGCTTTGAATCTTGGGTGTGATTCTTGTTCTCTTCAAGTCATTCTCTACTTCCATTTCTTCCAGGCCTATGGTTCCTCCTAGAAGCATTTACTTAGAGGTTACAAAAATTCTACATCTAGATACATATGAAATATCACTGCCTCAACTCTAGACTAAGCTTGTTTTACTTCTTGCTGCTCCTATAAATTCCCAAGCTGTTTACACCCTTCTGTTGTCTCTATTCTTTAAGGGTATCTGCCCAGCCCAATACACCACTGCCAACCTCGGAATTTGTTTGTAACATATCTGCTCATAAGCAACACACAAGTGAACGCAGCAAAGGACAGTGCTAGCACACTTACATTCACAATCTTGCAGGAAACTTGTTCAAAACTAGGTGAGGTACTTCTGCACACCTGTGCACAGCACTATGGAGAGAGGCTCTCTAAAAAAGTCATCACTCCACTGCTTGTGTAAAGCACCCTGTTTATCATCACGGTTCATGAGAGAGGCCCCTCAGGCACTGCACAAATGAAAATAAACAGCAGCAACAGACCTTCTCGCATATCGCTAAAAACCACAAGTACACTTATTTGGCTGCTGTGAGATATGGTTTCTCCTTCCCTATGGAATAGCAAGGTGACTGTGTGGTTCTCTACAATACAAAACCAAGGAGCCCCAGCAGAACACTGTCACCCAAGGCCACGCACAAGGGATAGGGACCAGTCCTATGATCTTCAAGGAGAAACAGTTTAAGTCAGAAATATTTTCTCCTGTGAGTTGACAAAACCTCAAAAGCACAAGAGAACTGCTGCTCCGAAGGAAAGTAAAACCTTTTAATAACACTTCTTCCCCCAGCTTCCTCGACTGTTGCTTCATCAAGAATGTCCCTTTTCCAACATTTCTCTACTACAAAGGCTTCTTTGGAGAATAATAGCACATTTTCCACATGAAACATCTTGTTTTGCTCTTTTGTTTGTTTGCTTAAAAACCCCAGCCACCAACAAGCCCACAACAACAAAAAAATAATTTCCACTTAGAAGAAGCATTTTTGGCAGAAAAAATTAAGTACCTCACGCACACAGCAGACTGTTGGTTGTTGTACTCGCTGTAATGCTTTATAAGATCTCCTACATACCCACATGGAATAAAATAATAAAATGTCACTTCACCTATATTTTACAAATATCTCAGTTAAAATGTCACATAAATTCTGCATTCAGTTTTTCAGTGTGCTTTGGTCATTATTTTTATGGCAATTTTCAGATTATGGAGGAAAATTTCATGTTAAATATATGTATTACCATGCATACCGGAGAGCAAGGGGAGGAAATAAGGTTATGTATCACCTTTAGCACTTTCAGAATTTCCTACATGAGTTACACATGTAATTCCCATGGAACTTCTATGGGACTGACAAGCCCCATAGGGATCTGATTTAGTAGTTGGGTAGGGATAGTGATAGAAGGATGGTTGGACTAGATGATCTTGTAGGTCCTTTCCAACCTTATGAACCTATGAGCCCATATAATCTGGATTCTGTCCCTGTGCTAAGTAGGTGGCTGCCTGGAAAGCCCCTGACACATTAGTTACAGACTTCTAACCAAGCCTTTACTAGCCACAGATAATCCTTTTTGGTGTTGAACAATGTGCTCAGTATTCTGGGAGACAATTACCTGAGGGACCATGTGCTGCAGACATCCCAAACGCGCATCATAATTTCTATTCCGTTTTTCCCATTTGCCCAAGGAGTTTCACTACCACATTTCAATTCCTGGTCAAGGCCTCAAAACAAGGGAAGAAACTTCACTCGAGTCAAGGCACCGAGAGACTTTAAAGAACCTATTCTTTTAATGCCTACCAGTTTAAACTGAAATTAATATGTCAAATATTAAAAATCTTCTGTCCAGCTCTCAACATTTCTGGTGACTTTTTTCTTCCCCCCCCCACTGGCATCTGCACAGCTGATCAATCAGAACTTCAGGAAGCTTTGTAGTGTTGTCATGTAAGACACTATCACCCCAAACCTTCAGCAGTATTTTAGGCACACTGCAAACTGACTACTGATGAGCCCAGAGAACTAAAATTAGAGACAGTCAGTGTGCATTATTTGAATAAGACAATATAAAACTTTGGCACCATTTGTTAATCAACTTCTATGTGCATTATGCAATTTTTGTCATTAGCATTTAAAGAATAAACAAAAAAAAAAACCCTCTCAAGGCTGAACAGCTTTTCCTATATGTGAAAATGTCATTGCTCTGTTTTTATAAAGATATTTACGTTTAAATGATGAAGGGTTTTCAAATTAATAAGTCCCAAAAGCTTCTTTAAAGCTACACTTCACAGATTTTTTAAATTCAAGTTCCATATTAGTAGGGGGGATTAGTGTCACTGTTATAAAGATTACTGCACATTAGAATCAAGACTTACAGAATTTTGACTCAATGCCACCAAAACAGAGCACGGTGCTGTATGGAAAACCATTACTGCACTTACAATAGCTCTTAGCACACTGAAATGCAACAAATGAGAAAAAAAAATCTCAGACCTAATACATTTTGTTTATATATATATATATATATATATATATATATATATATAAAATAATGCATGAAGTGCTTTACAACTATTCATTCTTCCATAAACATCATTGGCATTTCAACATTTAAGCAATAAGTCTGCTTTGATTAATTTGCAGATTAAGTTGCATTTTTATGCTAAACACTAAGCTGCTTTTCACCCCACAGACCAAATCATGACATTTGTTCATATATGGTTATTCTTAGATGCATGGAAAGGAAAAAAAAAAAAGAAAAAAAACACCCAAGAAGTTACTCAGTTAAAAGCTCTCTCCATCTGTCTGGAGTTTTATTAATAACTCATCACCATGGTATCACAGCATCTTAAGGAAAATAAAACAGACAGATAGTTGCTAGGCTTCCCAACCTTGAAGAATAAAAGGGAATGCTTCTTGAATACGAAGGGGAGAAACTGTTTTGGCTTTCTTTCATTATCACTCCTGAGGGCAAGGCAAAGATGAGAGAGGGGCCTTGGGTTGTGCTCTGAACGCTGGAAGTATAGTGGCCATCACTCAAACGTGTCATCTGTGACCTAATACTCTAATACTCTGCACTATCGTTCACATAAAAAAGCAGAAATCCAAGCTGTGGAGGGACAGAACTAAGCACAAGGAAAGCAGACAAAGGAATGTACTGCTTTCTTCAGCACTCCATTTTAACTCTCAAAAGGACTCTTCGCTCCCATCACTGCCGCTCCATTTACCTTAACCAAATATGCATCGCTCGCCAGTGTGCTGAGCTTCCTCTGCTGTGGCGCCAGGCTCTAGCCCCAGCCACAGCACAGAGCTACCCTCATTGAGCCTCATGTTGGAAATATGGCTGTAGGAACAAGCAGGAACTGGGGAGCAGCTGGACAACTTCTGGGCCTCTACCCAGAAGTCTCTGCAATTTCTCAGAAGTATTTCAAAAATTAGAGTTTACAGGTTCCAACTCTTTATCTAACACACAAGCTCTCTTCCTACAAAAAGAGAAAGAGGAATTGTCCCCGTGCCCCTTCCAGGTTTAGGTTGTAAGAGAGATGATCAGTACTGTACATGCTCATGAACATTATCTGCGTCAGTATGTGAAGTGAGATCAAAACATTCTGTAATACCAGCAGATGTGTAATATATTGAAGGTTCAAATGCAGTAAAACATGTGGCAGACAGGGTTTCCTTTCAAAAGGTAGGTACTGCAAGGAAGCTCATGCATGTACAAAAACAACAGTTTGGAGATTACAAGAGTGTGCTTCCTGCTTACAAATAATTACTACCTCAGCTGAATTAATTCTAAGGCTGAAGAGAGACACAGGCAGAAGTTACATCTTGACTTGGTAGCTACTCAGTTGTAGCTCCTGGCAAGCAGGAAAGCCTCACAGAACCATGAGGTTCAGTGCTAGGGAGAGACACACAGACTCAAAAACATCCCAGTCTACCACAAGTGACAGGTATAGAGAGTAGTTACACCATTTCTTCCACACTCCTCCCTTTCTGTTCCACCTGTTAAGATGAGAAAGTGAATGGGGTTACAAAAAGACAAAAAAACAACAACAAACCATCTAGGGATGTGGCAGATTCATGTCCAGCACCATCCCTTTAAGCTCCCAGTACTCATTACTTTCTTCTCAAGTAACATTAACCCAGCAGAAAGACTGTGCAGCTTGAGGCAAGAAGATGAGAAGCCTTCGCTACCAAAAGCGAAGAGCAGAATGCCACAAAGAGTAGGCCAGCTCCAGGTTTCCCAGAGACTCTGCACAGCTCAACAGGTTTCCTTCTTAGAAGTACTTTCACTCCTGAGTGTTGTTTACTTAATATAGAAGGAAGGAAACTGCCCTTTATCACCTCTCTCAGACTTGCATTACTGCATGCTAAAGTAGAAGCCTATCACCACCACCAAGCATAAAATGCTGCATTTTGCGCTCTTAGGTGGCCTCATTTTAAATTTCTTACAGTTAAGAGAGATATTCAGCAGAGGAGATTGTACCGTTTGTCTTTCTGCTACCTGGCTGATAACTGCAGGCCACAACAAGCCAGAACTCCTTTTTCTCTGTGTAGCTCTAAGGAGGCATGATTTCTGCAACATTAGCTTGTATGTTACTTGGACTGCTCCCTTCAGAGTGAAAAAGAACCATAGGTCAAGGTAAAAATCTCTGGAAACAAACATAATCAGTCTGATTTACCCCCTGCATGTCCGGCCGGGTGCATTTTGTCTCTCTCTGTATTCAGAACATATACAACTAATTCTATTTTCTAGAGCTACAGTTGTTGATTGATGAGTCATCTTTCCTGTAAATTTACTTTTTTAAGTGATTCTGGCATTGTTCCTTGAAATTCCTCACTGTCTATGTAATGGAAATTTTGACCTCACACTCTGGTTTCTTCAACATCACAGATACTGAGATTATGAATTTAAGAAGACCAAGCAGTCAAAGGAAAGATGCAATGAAGAAATCTGTAGCTTAAAAAGAAAGCAAGCTGGACTAAATAAACTATCAAGTAAATATTTATCTGGAAGGCCATTAGGTTATGTTCATAACAACACAACAACTCATTTATCATAATTAAGAATTCACTGAGGGGAGGAACACTTCTCTTTTTCCCCTCCCAAAGTTGGTCATGTGGCTGACATTGTTGGCATGCGAAACTTAGAATCTATCAAAGTTCAGACTTATTCTTTTAATTACTGTCTGTCCCTATTAGTTTCAAAAACATCTTGCAATTAGCAGTCAGAAAACAAAAAGCAGAAGAACATAAACCAGAAGACAGAAAGGATCCAAAAACACCTAATCATTCATCCATTAGATGTTACAATGCATAGAGTAGCGTAACTCTTCTAACTGTAATCAGCAAGATGAAGGACATTTTAGTTCCCCCTTCCTTCTCCATTTCAGGGCAACATGAAGTCAAAATTTCTCAGAGAACACACGCTGTAGAGCTTGAAATTTTGCACTTGCACAACAAGAAAAATTAGATGCATCTTCATAGAAAGAACTAAAATTAAACACATTTTTGAAGTACTCTGACTTAAATACATCGTTTAATAAACAAAACAGAAGCTCTTCAATCCACTCAGTCTGCACTCCGCTTACAAGAAACCCCCATAGTGTTCTGAATCAGTTGGAGCCCCTAGCATCTGCTAAACTAAGTAGCACATTCATGACTCACACAGGCTAAACCTAATTAAAATGCACTGACATTGGTGTCTATCCCCCAAACATTAAGTGGGATTGCCAAGAGACATGGCAACACAAACCTGAAATCACGCTTGGAAAAACTGTAAAAGATTTCTCAAACAAGAACACCACTATGGTAGCTGGTACAGCTGTGCAAGAGGGCATCCCACTCTATCACACCCATTTATCTTCCACCAACAATCAGTTTTCATTTGGCCAATCAAACACAATGGAACATGTAGAAATGAGCTCTGCTGCTGCTCTAACCATGAAGTAGCTCTGAGTAGTCTCCTCATAGACTTCAGTTAGAGACACTGACCAACTCAAACGATCAAGTCATGAAGAACAAAGGAAAAGACTGAAATTCTGAGTCATTTCCATTCCCCACTTTGAACAAAAACTGCATACTCAAGGGTAAAGTAGCTGTGACCACACAGACCAGGCTCTGTCACCATACTATCTGTACCTCAGAGAGCCCAACAGCTGCTCTGAAACTTGTAAGCCTGCTGATCACTATAACGAAGGGAGTTAGAGTCACAACTGAAATATAAGGTTTCAAAAAATATTCGTTATATTACTGAAAATTAATATACAATCACATCTCTTGCTCTTGCCATAAACTTAATGAAGTTGCATTCTCCACAGAATACATCATTTTGGTTACAAGGAGGAATAATGAGATTATCAATTTGTTCACTTTACCTTTCTGATCTTGTCAACTAACTAACAGCTACCCAGACTCATTCTTAAATGCAAAATGATCTTCAAATTTCCACATGGAGAAGCATCTATGAACAGCTCAAAACCTATGTGATTCTAAATATTTTGCTTGACCATTGCTTGATGGCCCTGAGATGGCTGTAAATGAGTAAAATGACACCTGTGACTTAGGGTAAAATACAGAGGATTTTAATACATACAACCATTAGTGGACATAGAAGGGAAATGACCCAGAGCTTTCTTCTTACATTGATTGATGCATTTTAGAGTACAGCACTTCCAAATTTTTCCAGATCACTCTTTTCCGCTTCCTAGGCAAATTCTCACTGATTAAAATGCAAGCCATATACTATAGGGTGTCCTTTCTAGTGATGAACATTCAAGCGTGTCAGGCAAAATATGAGAAAAAATACTCTGCATCTGTATAGTTACTTGAGCTGCTGGGGAAACTTGCACCAGATGTTCCTCAATGTTACCTCAGCTGCTTCCCAAACCACTATCACATCTGTTCTCTTCCTTACTGAACACCAGCGTTATTAACTGGAACCATACATAGTTTACTCCAGGGAGAAACCTTAATATATCATTTATAAGCCTGCCAAGTGTCACATCTCTATTAGAAATCGAAAAGCTCAAATGGAACACGTTAAATTCAGCAACAGGTTATGCAAATGGAGCAGGAAACAAATACTCCCCACAAGCTTCTCTCAGTCATTAGAAAAACAGCAAATATCAGAACAGCCTTATTGTAACACACTAGTAATATCTCCCAGTTGACTCTGTGTGAGGCTACATTTTAAATACTTCCACTCAGCTAATAAATTATGTTGCACATCTAGGGGAATATCCCACTATCAACACAATGACTAAAATACCTGAGCTCTCTACTGTACACAGAAAGAAAGAAAAGTAGGTAGGCCAGCGAAAGGCCTGATACTGAAAATGAGAGGGGTTTGCACATCACAGGAATAAGGATAAGCAGAAAAAAGTTCCTCAACCCAGTGACATGTTTATGTCACGCATAAGTATATCTGATTTAACTTGAATAACAGCCTATGAAAATAGCATAGGCTTGTCAGAAAGCACTAATTTCAGCTAGATGGAAAAAAAAAAAGGAAAAAAATCGACAGCTTTGCTTTCATCCTCATCAACTCTTCTCCATGTCCTCCATTTGAAATCACTAATGGTAGAAGTTCACGGCCTGGTGGGAGAGAAAGGCCATTGCTCTTCAAGCAAAAAATGGAGGACGTGCAGCCTGGGATTCTGACTGGGACATGTTTAGAAAAGAGAGTAGTGGGGCCAGAATATATTCTCGCACTGAAACAGAGAAGAATGGAAATCTGGTAACACACAGGGGCACATTCCTATTAAGATACCAGTATTAGCAAGAAAGATCAATAAATAGGGAAGAGGCAAGTTGCCAACCTCAAATGGAAACTCCTTTCCACTCACAGGAAGCTAACAAGAGATGACAATCTGTGCTCACTGCTTACTGAAGTACACCTACTGTAGTCACTGTAAATGCAAATTTAAACTGTTTAGAGGAATCATCTTCAGCTGTCTCTAGTTAAACAAGCAAACACAAACAACAAAAAACCCTTGAAATTTCCTGACACTTGCTGTTTGAAAATTATTTTTATGCAAGAAATTAATTCTGGACTGATGCTGCATTTAACCAATTTTTGTAAAACATTCTCAAAATCCAGTAACTTATTTGTAAGGAGAGAAGCTAAACAGAAAAAGTAGCATGAAAAAAGAAACATCAGTTTTGATTGGATAACTTAAAATTATTTAAGATATTGTGAACACAATCATCTATCCATTATTGGAAGCAAAGATATTTTCACAAAAACAGACTGAAATAGCAACAGAAATTATGGTCCACTTGAATTACCAGAAATGAAGAGGGAAAAGGAAAGAAAAAAGTACTGTTATTAAATGTATTATCAGGAAGACTAAAATCCTTCCAGGCAAACCTAGCACTGAAATATTCTGCTGCTCAGTTACTGAAAACCTCACTGCTTATCACCACTGCTGCATGAAAGAGTTGACTACACTTAGCAATAGTGAAATACTGCATTTATAACAGTCAGAAGGAAAAAAAAAAAACCTCCAGCATACAAATCAAAACTTCTTATCCTAACATTCTCTATTATGGAGTCTCAGGAATTATCCGAAGCTTAACTTCAGACATAAGATGTAATATCTGTGTATGACCTAAAGAAGACTGAAAGGAAATCTCTTTCTAAGATTGCAAGTGTAATCCAGCTCATCTATTAACCTCAATGATCATAATACAAAAATATATACAGAGAATTAGTGCCTAAATGTTCCAAACTTTCTCAGGTTATTCTCTATATTTTTCACTTTCAGTCTAGTTATCTGCTAGGTATACTGCACTACACCATTCTGCCTGATGCAAAAGAAAATACAACCAAAACATACTGAAAGCAAATTATTCATGGTTCTAAGTTACCACTATGGTCCAGCTATTCCACTGCATGATCATAAGCATGTCTCTTAGCCACATTCCCTCTGATAATGGAGAAGGCTCCAGACTCTGAAAACGACTGTCAGTTCAAAAAGCCCTTCATGGAGCAGCTTGTATTCATCAAACTGAAGGCTCTACAAAAGGAAAGTATGAAGGCATATGCAATGCTCTAGCCATGACTGAAAAAAAACAGAACCACTGCAATCACGAGAAGTGCATATGCTCAAAAGTGAAATGAAACCCTTATTTCTTGGGTATAGTTCTCTGATTTGTAAGACACTTGATAAAGACTAGGTCTAGAACACAGAAAAATGAATCAGAAGTTCATACACAAGGGATCACATAATAGCTAATAAGTATTTTACAACTGCAGGAGCAACAAGGTTTGTGGGAACAAGCAGCATCTTTAACTGTATTTAATCTCTTTAACTAAAAGTTTATAAGTACCAAAGTCCTTCTCCAGGTTTCAGTTACCTTTGTGTAGAAAAGTATAAAAGGAAAATAAGCATATTTCATAACAGGAAGAGACGTAGAAGGGGAAAACAGCCTGTGTCAGGTCAGAATGCAACCAAGCAGACACAAACTCATGATCCAGCAGATGGAACGATGAGACCTTGAGTTTAATTTGGGTACAATAGATTAAGAGATGTTGCTGTTTGTATGTACGAAGAGGGATTTTCTCCTCCTGGAAAGAATCTAGTGGATATATTCATAGAGACATAGAAACATTAAGGTTGGAAAAAAAACCCACTAAGATCATCTAGTCCAACTGTTTCACTTTGGATGAACATACAAAGAAACCAATGCCACTCTCCTTCCTAGCATGTTTGTTCTATCTAAATTACTGCTCTCCATGGAGAAGACAATGTTAGAGTTTAAATTAGCTTCTCCTTTAGCATATTAGTTCCAAATGCCAAGACTCAGCAACAGGGACAACAAGAACTTTAACGCCGATCAAGGCTGAAACCACAAGCTAATGACAACTTACTAATAAAAGCAAATCTTGTTTTATTGCATACACTGGCCAGCATTACTGTCAGTAATTAATGACTGCTGTGAGATACGCAAGCTACAACAAGCATATGGTAGAAAAAAAGTGACAGTATGATTAGCCACAGTGTAGAAAATAAGAGGAAAACATACTAGTCACAACATCTACAAAAAGTAGATACATTCTGGTTTTCTGTAGTCTGCTCCAGAGACCACTTCCACAGGATGACTTTTCATAGTGATTCTTATTCTTGAGACCAAGCAAACAGGTGAACAAAAGCTAAGAAAATGGTATGATGAATGTAAAAGAATTTTCTATTCTTGTTTATGCTCTTTTCACCTTGTTTTGCATGAAAGAATCACACACAAAAGATTGATTACAAAGGCACTGAATGAAATAAACAAATATTGTTCTCAAAAGCATAGCACAAGCAAAGAGAAAGGCTATTGTATTTCCCATAATTCTTATAGCATTTTTCTTTAATTCAGCTGTACTCTACTCACTGAGCATGTAAATATAAATAAAGAACAGAAAGACATTTCCCCTCCAAGTGTGAAATTCATGATGAGCATGAACAACCAAAAGCATCAGAATTCCTATCACCCATTGGTTTCTCCAAGCACTCATCCACACTGCACATTCAGCAGTAGTTTAAAAGAAGATAGGGATTAAATAATGATTCTGATGTGAAAAGACTGATAACAAACCACTCAGTCATAAAGTCAGCAAGCTTTAGTACTGGATGTACGTATTAGGAAAAACAAAACTGTTTCTTCTGAAAACAACACGTTTGGTGTTTAACCTGTGTACCTCACAATGAAATTTAGGGGAAATTAGTTTTTCTGAATTCCCTTGTTACATCAACATCTAAAAATACTTAAATAAAGCATAGCGAAAATCCTATAAAATCCTATTGATCACTTTTACAAATTTTAATTACACCATTTAAAGGTGTTCTCACAGAAGTAGTACAAAGTCATTAAAGAGTTTTCTCAAAGATCATTCACCAGATGTCCTCTGACTGATGCAAAATCCATTTGCTGCCAACATGTGACCTAACATCAGTAATGGGACTACCTCTAGCACAGGGGCAGCTCCAGATATGCAGGAAGACGAAACACAATAACCCACTCCACATTTTAAGGGCCTTCCTTACTTCTTTTCAAATCCCTACACTAAGGTGTCTCTCGATAGCTCCCATAACCACTACTTCTAACGCATAGAAGAAGAAACTAATTGGTCTCACCATATTTCTGAAGCATTATAGGCTATGGTGGACAGATGAATTTATCCTGCTGTGTAAGAAACATCTCACATGCAAGTAGAGATGACAAGAAGCCACTAGCAGATGGTGATTATAACATGTCTGAGGGAGGCTTGGGTGCACTTAGTCATCCTGTTCACAAGCTCACTATGGATTTGCTGCCACAAAGATGCATGGTTTTCAGCAAAAACAAAATTTAAAGCTGAAAATAGATTTCAGAAGAGAATTCGAGCAGAAAGTTACTGAAAACAGCAAGATGTAGCAAAGAGAGCATAACTGTACACCTTGATCCTATGATCACAGTGTGGCTAAGGGCTACAGCTGGAGACAAGATAACAAAGCTTGATGGACACCAGTCTGATACAACAGGCGTTCTTCAGTGCTTAGGTGAAGTCAGATAATAAGAAGTTACAGCCTTTCTTGGTTCTTGGACAGTTTAATCATATGACTGATGGTGAGATCTTATTACTTAATTTAATAGCAGTTCTTTTATTATGAATAGATGTGGCTTATGTGAATAATATCCACTACAGATACAGATTTCTAAATTACTCTAAATGACAGTGCCATAATTGGACAGTGTTGACATGAAATCAGAGTAATTTAGGAATTTCCAGAGTCCCTGCACCTTCAGGCTAGTCACCTCTATTTTTTCTTTTCTAAGCTTGCTTCCTGGGGTGCTGTTGGAGGTTTAATTAAGGGATGTTAACTCCTGAATGCAAGATAAAAATCGACAGTCAGCTGAAGCTTTACTCAAGTAAAACTGTAGCTACATTTGAGGAAAAGTAAGCCTTCCACTACGTCATTCAGAAGCAGTCTTGCAAAACACTAAAATCAAAGCTGTGCTATTTTTAATTTCTGCCAACAACTGCAGTGATCTGCCTTTAAAAGAGCAACCCCTTTTTTAATACAGCCTGCACACTGACCTGTGGCATTGTGGCTTCTCTAACCACCCTGTTACTGAGCTGCAACCCAGCAGTCAGATGTATCCACCTCCCTAGCATTTTTGTGCACTGCCGTTCCTCTTGGCTTTTGGCACTGATATCAAGAAAACATATTCAGCCACATGTTATTGAAGTGATTCTTTCTTACATGATGATAAGCAGCTTTACATTGTAAGAGCAATAGGAAAAGGAAGCTACTGAAAGTACTATGAACTGGAAAATACCATTGCTTTCCATCTGGTGACCCCTGGCAACTCCAGGACTCACAGCCAGTATGCTCTTTTCCACCTTCCTGTTCAGTTTCTCACAACAGTCATTATAACCTACTTGTCTTGTCTGGCTGGTACGATGGCTTCATTCTACACTGCAGGCTACAGATCCTCACTGAGCAATTTCAGAGTTGAGACTGCTTATGGGTGAATGCTCAGCTTTAACAACAAGATGCACAGTAACCACGGAAATCCTTAGAGATGGAAGGGACCTTTAAAGGTCATCTAGTTCAACTCTCCTGCAATTAACAGGCACAACCACTGCTTGATCACATTGGCCTTGAACGGTTTCTCCAGGGACAGGGATTCTACCACATCTCTGATGTGGTGATGCACTCGTTACACTTGTCTCTCAGAGGCAAATTGTTCTTATAAGTTCCAACACCAGTTTCAGCAAGCAAATGTCACATAAGAGCTGCCAGAAAAAAAAAATTAGACCTACATCAGTCATTTAATACATAGAAAATAATTAAACTGCTGCCAGTCTCACATTTCTCAAGGTCTGCTTCTGTTTTGGTACCTAGCATATTGCCAGATCCATTAAAAAAAATTAGGACAAAGCCAGTGCATGCGCATGCATGCACAAAGGCTCACACCAAGCATCTGATAATCAGTCTGTCCACTGAAGTATCACAGCAAAATCCATTTAAACTAATTACTATCTGCAGAAGAGACCATGTTAAGACTGTGTGATTGATATTGGAAAAAAAAAAGACACCCGTGTTGTTAAGACAAAACAAGCAGCTTCAAATCATCATAAATCTACTACTTAGCTTAATTTCAGCAAAACTAAAGACAGGTAGTCTGCTCATCACTGGATTTCAGCCCCTGTGAAACCCCTCCCAAACGATCACAGTCACCAGGTAGTGGAAACTCACTAGACACTGAACTACACACTATTTCTTTTGAGGTTACATTACAACTACAGCATTACAGGACCCCATTACTGAAAACTAGAGAGTTAAATACTCGATGGATTAGAGCTTCCACCTTATTCTAAATGGTTAAATTTGTTTTCAGCTGGCAACTTTACCAGGTCAAAACAAGCAAATTAATGTTGTTGGTTTTTTAGTTTTGTTGCTTTTCTAATAAGCTCAGATATCAAATCTTTCCACTACACATACCATTTGTTAGCAAACTTACACAAACTTTCCACCCATTTACTTTCACTGGCAACAAGCACAGAGAGAGCATGAACTCCTTTTCCCTTTACCCTCTGAGCAGCCTTCACTCCAGTCTTCATTAGCTACACTGTGACGAGTTATAGGAAAACTAAAAGCAATTACACATTTAAATTCGATGTTAGTCAACAACTGACTATATTAGAAGTCTGATACTTATTGCAAATAACCTTCACAAAGAAAAAAACAAGAAATCCCATGGTTGTTTATGAGTCTTTTAAGCTGCAATCCAGTTTATAAACACAATTAATGGGCACAGAAAGAGTTAGCTTTTATGTAATCAAGGCTCCTCCTGAGAAGCACAGCTTCACGATGACTTGAAATGCATTATTCTCCACCTACACAAGCCTGAAATGCTGCAGTCATCACCAAGGGCAGCTCACCAAGCCTCTCCACTAAAACCCACAGGAAGACATTTTCACCTTCCCCTCCCACTCAGAAATGTTCCTTATGGCTCTGGGAGAAAATGGAGCCTGTCCTTCCCTGCCACAGCTACTGCCTCCCAGATACTACTCCACTCCATGCCAGCTATGGGTAATTAAGCATCTCCAACCCAAGCGTGACACCTCAGCTCTTTCACTCTCGTTCCCTTTCTGGTTTGCTGACAAGCTCCATCCTAGCCAAGAACTGCTTGGACAACTACACAAAAAGACCTCTCCCTCCCACCCCCCCTCCCTCACCTTGGTCTCTTCACTGTGCCAGAAGTGGCTGAAAGGACAGACCAGACCCTGACCTCACTCCCAGACCTCTGTCTGTTCCTCTGCAGCCTGCTGTGCCAGATTGTGATGCTGGCAGAACAAGGAGCTGCTCACTTCTGCAGAAGTGAGACCTCTCCTGTACAGAAGCTCAGAAACTCTCCTGTGAAAAGCCTTCCCTCTGCATTTGGGATGGACATGGATTGAACAAAAGGCAAATTTCTCTGTTCAAATGGGAAACAAGCAGAAAATGCAACACATATGGGTAAAATTGAATATGTCTATGGGTTCCTAGTAAGTACTTATTACCTGCAGGAACAAGCAGAGCAGATTCTCCCTTTTCCCCCCTCCTTTTCCTCTTCAACTGCACCATCAAAAGAAAATTAAAATCTTTTAAGGACAAATGAAACATTTCTGCTCTGGAACAGCATCAACATCTGGACACCTGGCAAAACAGCTCAATACTGTACCTATTTCTCAGCCCCCTTAATGCAAGCATGAGTATCTTTGCCTCTCTTCTTATTTACCAACAGCATTTAATGAGAAGAGTGTTCAGAAGTCCCATTCAATGGCTTTTATTCTCATTACATTGCAGCAAATTGCTTTGATCCGGGGGAGGGAGGAGGAGAGGAGCCGAGAACATCTTAAGTTCACAAAGCCAAAAGCCAAGATGCACAAAACTGAAACATTCCAAAGTTAAAAATAATCATCTTGAAACTGCATGAGCAGAGCTGTAATTTTGAGCAGTACAGCATGACATCATGGTTTATATGGGGCCAGCTCAATAAATCAAACCGTGCCTAATTAGAGATCCTACTGAAAATCTACATTATTTGGACAAATAATTAAAACAGGACAGTCTGTAACACAAGCCAGATATGTTTACTAAAATATGTTCTTTTCAAACTTTTAGCTTCACTACTGCTTACAAAGCTTTCACATCCAGTAAATTATAGACCCCTAAGCTTTTATTTCAGTCTGACTTCACTTTCAAGGAATTCTTCAATTAACTTTACGTTGCTTTAAGCTCTTCATCCAATGAGAAAACAATCTGTGGTTTCTTGCTTCTTCCAGTGCCAATGGCTGCCCTCCATGTTTGACTTACAGACTTACTGTCCTTTTAGAGCCAGGTTCTGTTTGTCTAAAACCAGCTAGTTGTCATAGCATTTTGACAAGTCTTCTGTAAATGCAGAACAAAACTTTGTGGTGGGTAAACTGCTAAGAATAATGAGGGTTGTTCCAGCCATCTCAACAGATGCATGCCAAATTTAAGGGACACAGAAACAAATCAAAAGCTGAAGCCCTTCCTTCTCACCCCAAGTTTTTAATTCTGTAATTTCTACTTCATTCCTCTCAGTTTTCTGAATTTTTTGCTTCTTCTCAAACATAAAAGTTGTGATATACTTGAACATTTAAAGCCTAAAAACTGCCAGTGCTATCAGACATTACAATCAGTACATGGTCAGGAACCCTCTGGAACTGTTAGAAATACTGCAGAGACTTTATCAACACAGTCAACGATTAGTTAATGTTACATCAAAAGAAAAAGACTAACTAAAAGCAAGATGCAAGCAAAAGCAATGAGATTCTTCACTAGCCCACACATTACTCTTCCCAGAGCTAATGAAGTTTGTACATACTTTTTTAGTCTTGGATTAAAGATGGGGAAGAGCAGGGAGCTCCCCTTCCTTTCCAACACCTGACATGCTACATGGATCAACAGAAAGATTAAAAGAACTGTTAAGACAATGACCAGAAGAGCAAAATGATTGACAGACAACAAAATAGGAAGGGATGTGTCTATTATTTCAGTGTTACTCTGTCCAAATAATTTTCTTCTATATAATGTCACCCATATGCAGACATGGAAAGGGCATAATTCACCACTTACATAGATTTTAGGTAAGCCACTCCAAAAGATTATTTAAATTATCAAACATTAAACATCACATGCACAACATAGCAATGTTTTTAAAGACATGGAAAATGCAACTTCCTCATCCATAGCCACCGTGAGCAGCAGGGAACGCATCTTTCTGATCTCTATTTGAATTCTCTGTTGCAATTAAATGCTTGTAAATTACAAATGATCTTTTAAATTTAACAGTGCTTATGTGGATGGAAATATTATGACTGACCTCTGCTAAATGTGAGCATTTGAAGCCACAGTCATCTGAATTCCCCTATGTTCTCAGTGTGGAGCAACGGTTTTCTCAGAAAAAAAAATCCCCTTAACAACTATTTGGACATACTTCTGAAAGCAACAGTGAAAATTAAAAAAGCAGTGTTCCCAGTGAAGTATCTATTTTTGCAATGTGTGCTTTTAAAGTACAATTCTTATGGAATGAAATACTTCAGTTCTCTTGTGTAAACTTGCACAGATTGTTTGCTATTGATCCTTTGAGTCATATTTTGGCAGTAAACTAGTATCTTTCTAGAAAATATAAGTACTACAGACCAAGTGATGTAATCTACATCTATATTTAACTCCTTTTTACTCCTTTTGTTTTGGTTTTAAAGAGTAAAACTCTGGAAAGGATAGGAAAATCAAAGGCAGGAGAAGCAAAACAAAAAATTAAAAAATGCCACAAAATTTGCAGTGCAATTTATATTTAAAAATAATCTGTACTTCAATTAAATTTCCAGATCATAAGCCTTGTGGTCATGGAAACCTTCAGAAGAAATGGATTGTTTGTCTGTAGGAACACGGGTTTTATGTCACAGGACATAATTCAGATAAAAGAAAGTAATGTTGCTGCCAGCATGCAAGACATAGGCGTAAAGACTTTTCCTTTCCAACCAAAGCTAAAAAAGTCTTCACAAATTATTGAGACGCTGCAAAATGCCCCCTCTACATTTTTCCTGCCCAAAGTGAGTGCAACAGTGCTAGGGTTTCTGGTCCTTTAAGGAGTACATAACACTGCCTCAAAAGAAGTAGCAATAGCCTATGGAGGAATGTAGCTGACAGAGAAACTAATGCAGCGCTCTCCGTTGGTAAATCTTTGTTCTGCCTCTAAGACTCAAATGCGTTAAGTCTTTAACCAGCAAAAGAGATTGACAGGAGAGACTGAGCAAGTCAAAGAGCACGTGAGCAAGGGTACAAGCACGTGCTGGAGACAAATGTTTTTTGTTCATTCCTTCCATAAACTAACAACCACTTCCTAGGGGCCTGAATCTCTTCAAAGCCCGTTTACTCTTAAAAGAGCATGGTCAAGCCAATGGATAGAGAACACCTGGCAAGATTATAACTTTCAGATGATTTTTTTCTTACTTAATTGAAGCAGAGAATCACTGATGCCAGCTTTTTTGTACCTTTTCCTTACTCCCCCTCCCTCATGCCATCTGTATCACTGCCTCTCTACTTCCCTCTCCTTGTCACATTGCTTCTCACCTCTTCCTCCTCACCAGCTGGAAACCAGTGGTGTGGGAGCAGTCAGGCTGAGGATGAACGCCATCCATGTATTTCAGGGAAGCTACAAGCTCTGCTTCTTGGCATAAAGCAACTCATACTCCAGACTTTACTTGAGAACATCACTTACTGCCTTTCAGACAAAACAGCAATGAGAAAGCATATCTGCATTTCAGAAAATTAAAATTCATGCAACTTTCACTGACTTTATTAACCCACATAAAATCTGTTTCAATAATAAGCAAGATATCTTGGCCTTGTCTAATAGGAAGGATCAGAGTAGATGACTGTGGAGGGCTCTTCTCACTTCAAATTGTAACAATACAGATGCCAGTGAATTTTAAAGATTAGGAAGTCTTAGTGTAATTCATACTGGGAAATATTTCTTTTTTTTTTTTTAATTTTGGTCTTCCAAAAGCACACAAATCCCAATGGAATTTATGCACACAGCAGCCCACAGCTTGTCTTTAGATACTGTCCAAATGACACAAAGTTTTGACTGAGGAGATAGCAGTACCTCTGTTTCCATTAATTCTCTATTAAGAATCACAGGATTCAAAATGTTGATTTCCAGCATTACCTCATGCCTGGGCCTCTCACTGATTAATTAAAACTGTATATGTAAAGGAAAAAGAACAAAAAAGCAGAGCTGCAATAAAAAGAACCAACAGTGTCTCCAGTGAAAGAAATGGATTGCTGTTCTCAACTCGTTTCCATAGGTTGATTGTGAACTGTAGCCAGACAAGATCTTTTTTCAAGCTTCCAGTAACTGGCAAACATGTCTAATGCACAGGAAGTCATATTTATAGTTCCGTAATAGTTCCACTCTCCACAATACACCAATTCTCTTGTAATCAGAAGTCGTCTCTAGGCCTGCTAAATGAAAGATCTTTTCATCAAGAAGCTTCTGAATCTACAGTTAGGAGCGACTGTGAACAGAAAAATCCAGTACAGTACTAGACCCTGCAGAACTACTAGATAGTAAAGACATACCAGACTTGTGTTTTAAGAAACAGCTCTGGATTCTCCGTATTGCAATTCATGTTAATTACACCACTGAATCAGGATTTAACTTACAGTATGTGTTTAACTTAGCAACTTGGTATGTTACTTCTGCTATCCAGCTTTAAATTGTTTTGGTATAAAATAGGTGAAGAAATAAGCTCAAGTAGAAACCTTGGCAAGCCTTAGAGCATGCAGATATTGAAGAAAAAATCTGAAGCTCTGCTTTGCTAAAGGAAAAGCAATTTCCAACTTGTTCAAAGTACTGCAGGTGATAGTCAGCAACTCACTTGTGTGCTTGTACTGTCACACTGCATATAGAAAATTAATTAAAAACACAAATACCCATTCAAAGTTTTAAAATTCTCATCCATCAACCATATCAGCATATTCAAAAGAGTACAGCACTCAGCCAGAGATTTCTTCCTCCCCCCACTTTAATACAGAGAAAAATACCATTATTAAAGGAAGACAAAAAATAGATTAATACTTTACCAAAGGAGAATTTCTTTGAAAGCAAAGATCACTACAAAAGTTGTTCTTACCTAGGGATGAAAAAAAACCAAAAGATTAATAATTGTCAGTTGGAACAGTGCACCTTCACAACACAAGGAATTCCAGAACAATATTTTACAGACATCATGACAGCCATGGAACAAATCTAAAGAAAACAAGCTACACCAGAACAGGAAATTGCAATTTCTTTGAAACAATAATTAACCCTAAGAAGGAAATCACCACTAACATAAACAAACAAGTAATAAAGGAAACCATTTTACCACAGGGAAACCTGTCTTAAAGCACTGAAACAAGGGAATAGAAAAGGAGTTTGCCTGAAGAAATGAGTTTCTGAAGAAAATATGAGCAATTCTGCAGTAAGAATCGTGCAGACAAAGCCATCAAATTTTAATTTTAAGATTTTTAAAGAGAAGGCAGTACCACCTACAGAAATCCAGTAGCCTTTAAATAGAGGACTTCAATCTAAAGTGAACAAAATCTCACTGCAAGGAATCTGAAGGATCACTGGTCTTCACTAACAGGTTGAATTGCTTTTGTAATCATAACTTTTGGTGCCCAATACTTGCCATTTTAAATAACTACAGGTAAACTACTTGTCTTGATGACTATTATATCTTAAATGTGAATCAGAAATGAGAAAATAGGAAAAACATTCAATTTTCTGATTTTTTTGTATCCTAACAAGGCAATTTCAAACTTTTCTCGTGAGAAACATGCATTCAGAATTGAAGGTCGATCTCATTTTCATAATTTAAAATCTATATTTACAACATCAGCACCGCTCCTTAAACCTGAAATATTACTTTTGTTCTTTTTCATGTCTATGGTTCTTAAAACAGTTGCAAGTGAGCAGTAGCCCTCCTGTATTTACTGATATTCCAGTGGGAAAAGAAGTTTGTAGGGGTATAAAAAAAGCTGTAACTAAAATAAACACTAAAAAGGAACTATTTTTCATTTCAGATGTTAAGTCAACTATGTGCAAGTAAGCGTTTAAGACACTGTCCTCATTTGTTCTTCTTTATCGCACTGGTTCTTTATGTGGTTTCTAGTATTTGGCAACAATAACATAAACAGAAAAGCTAGCAACATAACAAATGTTTAATAAGGCAATCAATTTGGTTTAAAAACAAACAAACAAAACCAAAACAAGGCATAATACAGCAATGAGCCCTGTGAGCAATGGAACCAGCATGGTTTGGCTTCCTGAGAACTTACACCAAAACCCTAAAAATCTTCAGTTAGGCTTACAGGCTCACGCTGTAGATTTCTGCTCAATGGAGCACTAAGATCTCTTTCATAACGGGAAAGCCACTGCCATGGAACTCATTGATACTTACCAAAATCTCTCAACTGGTCCAGAAGTTACTAGATAAAAGCCTTTCTTCCCTAAAAGAACAAGCTAATTGAGAGAACTAACAGACGTTACAGATTTCTTTTATTCTGTTTTCACAAAGTGGTATTTGACTCAGAAAAAGTACTTCCTTGCTCTCAGAACTATCTTAACATCATCATCAGAATTTAGATTTGTGACTTCACGTTATCTTTCTCACAAGGATTCTTTACAAGGATTACTACAAAAGAAACATCTTTATAAGATGCTAAAATAGACATAGGGTCAGCAAATCACAATACTTACTGAGAAGGAGATTTTGGTGAAGGAGGAAATGGAAAACATTTGTTACAAAGTTATGAAACACAAACACACCCTCCTCTGCTGCATCACCATCACAAAGTGAGATTTTCCTTTCTCCTAAAGGGATTTGGGAAATGGAAATTTCCAAATCAAGACAAATGGCAGAAAATAACATGTACAAAATAAGAATGTCACAGAGTTACATACAGGAAGCCTAATAAGAGATTACCTTTGGAAACATCTTCTGTATGGAAAAATGGCAGCAGCACCAGCTACTGTGAAAGAAGAGGGGAAGTCAGGTCTATCAAAAAAACAACAATTCCCCCAACTCCCAGGAGGGAAATGAGAAAAAAAATATATGTTACTATCAGAAAGATTGCTGATGGATAAATGATGTGCTTTTCTCACACTATTAAAGAGCAACAACACATTTGGAAACCTTTTGCATCATCCCGTACCTGTCTACCCCCTACTTTACAAGGGAATAACCAAGAAAGCCCAAATGGACAGCAGCAAACTGCAAAGTGGCATTTTAAGGTCCAGGAACACTGCAAGCCTGCAACAAAGGCAGAGGTAAAGGCCTGGCAGATACAAAGTCTCAAGACAATACCTGAGCTCTCCTCAAAAACAAGAGCAAATCAAAGGAAAGCCCCACAGCATGTATCTCTGCACCACTCTTCCACTGAGTCATCAGCATGAGCAATGTTTCTGTGGAGAGGCCTACTCACCATACCCACCGACCATCATGCCTATCCCCTGAAATTGTTTTATTCGACTCCACTTGCTTTATTCCTTGCTTCTTTTTAACTCAGAGGTGCCTCTTTTTTTTTTTTTTTTTTGGGTGGGGGTGTTGTAAACAAAGATTTCTCAAATGACTAATGGATACCAAGAATGCACTCCGTAAGCAGACTGAAAGAAGTGCTTTCGCTCATTATCCCTCAGACAAGATAAAAACATCCAGTTGAAACTTTATGTAGATGCCCCATGTTTCAGATACAACTCATAGAATCATCTAGGTTGAAAAAGATCTTTAACATGATCACGTACAGTCACCAACCTGACCTAACGAGTTTCACAAAACCACCCCCCTTAATGCCATGTCTACACATCTCTTAAAACATCTGCAGGGATGGGTACTTCACCACTTCCCTGGGCAGCCCCTTCCAAAGCTTGAGCCGAAGTCACTTTTGCAACAGAAAGTAACAGCAAGAAAGCCAGGCAGAAGAAAAATATTTAATCTTTGTTGTTCTGGTGACCGCATAGGGCCTTTTCTGAATATGTAGGCATCTAATGCCAGCCTCTCTGCCAGAGATCAATATGCATGAAGTATAAGACAAAAACTACTAAGGTAGCAAAAAGACAACACAAAGCATTTAGAGAAAGTGCACAGAAATAAACCTGCGATAATATGGAAAAATACCCTATGATGGTGACAAGCACCATCACTGGGCAAGCTACCTGAATACTGACTACAAATGGCAAACAAAGAAAAGCATGCACAAAAGGCACATAAAACCTCAAATACAGATTTAGGTAATCCAATAAATAAAGACAACAAACTATATTTCTGGCCTTTTGACTGACTGACTTATTTTGGCTTGGACTGTTTGTTATTAGGTTATTAGGTTACCTGAGCCAGGCCCCTGTTGTTCCCATCTGCTTCCTGCTTTTTGGGCCCTTCCGCAACCAAGACTTCCACTGACCTGGGGCTGGACCTAGCCCAGCAGCCAGAGATCCCTTCCCAGCAGCTGGGCTGCTGCTTTGAGCAGCAAGAAGCTTGACCTTAACTGTGGGACAGGCAATGCCCTGCTTTGCAAACTAGCACAACAAGTGAGGGCTAAGAGCTTACGTAAGTTGTTTAAGGACAGCTTCTTCCCCCTCCTCACTCTCACCTTCTACATCATTCAGCACATTTTTGAAAGAACCAAATGAGGTTTAGCAGTTTGTTTTTCTCTTATTCAAAGAGCAAAAGAGGAGTTTAGATGAAAGGCTACAAATCCATTCTACAGCCAAGTCACAGGCTGTTCAGCAAGAAAACAAAACCTAGAAATACCTTGTCGCTGCTCAGGCTGAAAGATAGATTCTAGTCGTGCAGCTTACACAATGGCATGTGTCAAACAACATACTTGTTTTTTCTTCAACACTGACTCACTGAACTAAATCCGTGCTACTCGGACATGTAAACAGTTCCTTTAGAATCAGCAAAACAAAGCGCAGACAGCTTTAAGCCGGACATAAATTTCTGCTGTCCACATTTGAGTATCTACACAATTATAACCATTAGCATATACTACAGTGTACACAAAGTTTGAAGCATGTTGCATTAGAGAACTGAGTTTCTTTCTTTTTAAGTTTTATTTGTATTATGTTTACATTCAATATTTACTCATCTGGTGTACTTCCTGCAACCAGCAGATTACTAGATGAAGTTTTCCTTTAAAATACATTTTGCAAATATATCAGTAAGCACATAAAATTTTATCTCAGGCATCCTTACAGTCTTTCTTAGAAGTAGATAAGGGCTATACTTTACAGAAATAATTTTTAGCTAATCATTCGCTTTGACCATTCTTCATCTCTCAAGTGAATGCTATTTCCAAAATATATCACTTATCCAAGTCTCAAGGTTGTTTACATTCTATGCAAATGTTACGTTCTCACATTTTTGATTTTGAAAATATCAAAAAGCAAGGGAGATTATGATGCTGCTGTACTTGCAAAAACATTCTATATTAACAAGTTGAGTCTCATGGTATTTTAGGCTTCCCACAAGACATTTTCCTGTCTATCTACTCAGAATTTTCCCACACATCATGGTCCTGATGTAGACTTTGGCAGGTTGAAAGCTATGCACTGGCTAGAAAAGGACAGCTTGTTTTCAGCATACTCTTCTACTGTTAAACACTTTTTGCACAAGGTAATTCAGACTGAGCAATGGATACACAGAAAGGCTGACAGCTTTAGTTGAGAAAGCTAAAGTCCTGAAGGATGTCAAAAAATTAATGATAATTTTACAGGAAAGTAACAGAAATGTTGAAAAATAATCAGCATTTCTTGCAAATCATCTTCATGCCAATCCCTTCAGAGAGGCCTGAGAGCACAACAGCACACTTTCCAGGAAATTTAGTAGAAGACCAATGCAGATGCTCTTCAGGGAACTTATAATTGAAGAAAACTTACACAGTAGAATACTGAATTTTATGTACGAAAGAGGTGTGATTCCTTCAGCTGTTTAACCAAGAATAAGGGAATTTCAAATGCTTGAAAGTGTAGCATCTTATTCTTCACCAGGAAGATCAACTGAGGTTCCCTACTATCCTGTGAAGAAATCAATGGCTGGAACAAATGAGAGCAGAACAGTTGTACCTTCAGTAAGAGGAAGTTTCCAAGGCTAGAGGTTGCAGTACAAACTTGCCATTTGTATTTTGCAAGTTCATATACGTGCAAATGGGCACAGGACACTTTATTAACAGCAACTGAATCATGGTCAAAACTTACTAATGACATAATGCTATCAATGCTAAACACAAAAAAAGACGGCGTTGATAAAATCATAATGACAAAGTTTCCAAAGCTCCTTGGACCACAAACATTTGTGGTTCTTTTCATTTAGCATTATGCTTAGCTATCTTTCAAAGGGCATTTAATGTTTCATAAACCTAGAGTTTAAAACAAAAGTGCTTCTAATCAGATCTGGCAGGAAAGGGAGAAATGCATACATAGAATGAGGTAAGTGTGATCTTGCCCAGCTGAAGAACAGGGAATGGCAGGGCTTCAGGCCATGACTCACACAGACACTAAACAGTAGAGAGCTAGAGATAATTCTCAGGTAAACTTTGCCTGAGCCACTACGTCATCCCTCTCTACCCTTCCTGCATTAATCATGTCATTAGCAACCTGATGCAAGCCAAGAAAAATGTCTGATTTACAGGGAAAAGAGCAACGCTAACAGAACAAACAGATTGGCAGGTCAAAAAAGGAAAGACCAACGCAAATTGCATTTTAGCTTTAACCACGCCCTCGAAGACCAAGAAAATTAGGAAAAAGAAAAACCCAAAACAAAACAATTTTCTTCTCACAGCAAGGTTGCGTACTTCATTAGAAGTTCCTGATGAACCAGCTATTGAATGTACAAGTACAAAGGACATGCAAGAGCACACAGAGAACCAGTCTGAACATGCATCCAAACAAGGCAAAAAGGAAAAAAAAGCTTTCAAGTTTCCACTGCAGTTACATAATTTTGACATCAGCCTAAATGTTTTTAAACATCCTTTACAGCACAGTTGTGAATCAATTTACAGTAAGTACATGCAAAGTGTGCAGCTAGAAAAGATTTATGTCCCAGTCAGTTATTTTGGCTACTGGACTAAAACAAGAAGGATGAGGAAACACCATGTCAAGAAAAAAAAAGTTTCAGAATATCTTTAAATTATTACTCACTCCATATTGATAGTAGCCACCTTAAGAAACACAGTGATTGTTTAAAATACCATACGTGGTTATTCAACTTATCTCAAAAAGGTAATGGTCATTTTAAGAAACTGCAGATTGCTTCTGCTCACTTTGGAACAAATAAAGAGCGCTATAAGTTACATTAAAAACAGAATCAAATAATCCTTAGGTTTCATGACAGCATTCACAGCAAGCATGTTTACTGAAGTCTCTCTAACCAAATGGAAGCCTCAGTACTTACGAGGTTTCATTCAGGTCCTTATGATTTCATCAACTTTTAAGTCTTCCTACAGTAGACTACCTATTTTCTTACCATTTCCTTCCCAGAGAACACTCCCTTCTCTTTCACTTTCCTCTTGTTTTATGTCATGTCAAACTTGTGAATTGCTAAGCTGATTTTAGCTTTATGACTTCAATCCTTAGCAGTGCAGGTCTATTTTTCATCACAAAACTAAGTTCTGGAAATAGAAAAAAAGAGTAGGGAAAAAAAAAACAACCATCTGTATCTCCTACTTTTCTCCTTAGCCTTTGATTCACTTCAGTGGCTGCACTAGAGCCACGCATACGTACATGTGTCGCCATGAATAATCAGCAACAATTATCTGCTATCTCTTTCTCAATATTAAAAGTAATAAAAAATACTACTAATATTATTGCTCAAATATTAAGACAATACATCAAAATATTAGTGGAATATGAGATAAAGAAAATAACAACATCCTAACACAGTTTGGAAAACCTCTCTGTTATGATGTGACTGTAGAACTCAACCCCCCTTTAAAACTGAAATCAAGATATTCTGAAGGTTTTCTCAATGTACATAAATAAACATATCTCTTTCTAAGCTGTTAGCTTTCAAGTCAACATTAAGCTGAGATAAGCACGCAATTGTTCTGTTCTTGATAGCTGTTCACAGTATCATAATAAAAATTGCAGTAATCTTAAATCTGAAATAGGCAATGGTCTGCTTTATAACTTTTCCCTTTCTCTATGGTTTTGGAAGGACAGTTTAAGACTATGCAGGCAAAAAACAGTGAAAAACCTGTCAGAAGAGTCCCTGCATAGATAAACAGGGCATGCCAGAAACTGTAGGTTGGTGAGCATCATGTTTGTGCCTCATTCAGCAAAGGTGTTAAGGACAGTTACACAACAAGAAGGGGTTTGGATAGGGGTGTGTGCAACTGTTTTACTCTTTCTTAATTTAAAACCTACCAAAATGAATAAAAACATTAAGGGAGACACTGCCAGCAGCCTAATGCATGTTCTATAGACTATGCACACACACACACACACACTATACTCTACATGAGCACTCTGGGGAAACCTGCCCTCTGATAAACCACTATTTTGATCTTCAGGTGCCCTGCAGAATATAAACCAGGATCACAATTTGGTAAGACTGATCTACTAGTGTCTGAAATGGATTTGTTTTGAAAGACATCTAACAAACAGTCCCCCACCCCACAGGCGAAGCCTTATCTTCAGTAACAACAAAAAAAGCCCTTCGCTGAGGAAGGCTTCAATTATATCTTCCAAACCTGACAATAATTTGCATTACATACTACACCTAAGAATTTGAAACTGACCTCTGTCCCCTTTGAGGAAGTCATTAGTCTGCTCCAAATGACCCATACACTGTGCAGAAAACCAGAGCTCCCAGAAATTCTCTCAAATACATAATTTATCTGTCCCATGGGGTGATGCTGTGTGCGCCTCTTTGCACACACTGAAGGGTGAAAAGAGCTTTCCACATTCTTGAGTGCCTCACGCATCTTCCTTCCAGGCTTTTCCCTTCTCCACAGCACTGCTTCCTTCACATCTCAAAATGGGGTCTCAAGTTTACTCACAAACTTTGAAGTAACATTTGTTTGCCGGCATGATGCACTCTCGTGGACATTCACATGCACTTTGCTAGCAATGGCTCTAGAAAGTCATGCAGGAGGAACAAGCACAACCCATTTAACGCTGGACACACATTTCTGCCTGACTTGTGACATGGGAGCACACATTACGAATATTTTCCCAAGAGAAGCAGGCAGCAAAGGTTACTTGGTGGGTTAAAAGCCCCATGAAAATGTGCAGTGTCTTCTGGTGGTCAGAATTAATTCCAGTACCTTCTGCTAACTTAAAAATAAAAATCTATCCCTAAAGAGGAAAAAGAAAAAAGTAAAACAGACTATGACTACACAGACTCCAGAGGAACGTAATGAATACAACAAAAGGCAATAGCAGCATTGTTACAGTTTATTAATCAGTCAAAAGACATGCCTGAAATAATTCATCCATAGAATCAAATTCCAGCAGGATTACCCATAAGAAAATCAGAAATTCTGACAGTTTATGTTCCAGATCTCTTGGAATACATCCTTCCTTTAATGGTCTATCAGCTCTTCTAGACCAGAAAAGTTACATTCACAAGTAATTTTACACACAAAATTGACGCTTCCAACCCATTCAAGCCAGGCCTCTCAATTACCTGCCTATCTCACTAACAACAAAGGTTAAAATATGAAATGAATGAAAATCTTAATTCCCTAGTTTCAATGATGAAAAAATAAACCAAAGTTCTACTCTTTTCAGTGACAAACACACAGATTTTTCAACTAGAGCAGTAAGATGTTGTCTTCCAACACATTCCATGCACACCACGGGGCCTTTGAGGAGTAGCATGACAACAGTTAGGTTTTCATTCCTCTCAGATGACGAAGTCAGTTATCAAGTATGCTATACATTTGATAAGGAGAAAAATACCTATAAGTAATACTTCAGGTGGATGCCTAAAGAAGGAAAAAGCAGGATACCATGACATCAAAAAAGGATAGTCATAGACCTCTGGTGAGAATTATGAATGGAAGATAAAAACCCATGACATCTTGGAAGGGGTTGTGACATGGAGCAAACCACTCTGCAGCTGCCAGAAAAAACAACAAAGACAAAAAATAAACTTGTTGCAAGCCATTACTCAGTAAGTGACTTAAAACTGTTAAGAGATAGAATTTGATAATTAATTCAAACAAATATGACAGTGTATAAATTGGCATTATATTATCACACTATGACCTATATGTCTCTGAAAGATATGCAAAAAAATAGTCTCCTTTCTTCCTTCTTAAGAAGTACAATGATTCTCTCTGGCTAAAGACAAAATGTACCATAAGGTATCTAATGGTGCTGTACTGACAAGTAGAAAGATTTTTTACTTGTTCAAAGCAGATTCACAGAATTTCCTTACATACGTATTGTTGTTAGTCAAAACTAATCCCGTATACTTTGAAAAGAAGCCAATCAATCAAAAAAAAACACAAGTGATGAAGCCAGGCTGACAGACTGACATCCTTTCCCATACACTACACTGCTGGATGGCTTTGCAAGGTGCTTATTTATACAGCCCTTCACAGAAGATTTCCCAGTAGCATTATTTTAACTATGAATCCATAAAAACAGGAATCTGTGCTGTCTTGTTTTTCCCCATTCTCTCTTCTGTAATTTCTTCAGTAACCACTCAGCAATTACAAAAAATGTCTCTCAAAATTTAGACCTTGTTGACTTCTCATTAACTTCTGAACCACAGAATATAGGCTGTGCTGAAATCATAATCATAGAATCACAGAATGGTTTGGGTTGGAAGGGACCTTTAAGATCATCTAGTCCTGACCCTCTGCTATAGGCAGGGACACCTCCCTCTACACCAGGTTGCTCAAAGCCTGATCCAGCCTGACCTTGAATGCTCTCAAGGAGGGGGCATCCACAGCCTCTTAAGGCAACCTGTTCCAGTGTCTCACCACTCTCTTGCTAACAACTAATCTAAGTTTACCCTTTTCCAGTTTAAAGCCATTTCCCTTCATTCCACTGCTATACACCCTTATAAAAAGTCCCTCCCCAAATGCCATCACAGGTGTAGCACCTGTAATGTTATAAAGGAAAACCACTTAAAATTTAATAAAGAATCTGGGACGTTTATAATAATAATATAAGCATTTTGTAATAACTGTTTTTAAACTCCAACTGTTATAGTACTTGTTACCATACATGGTACTTCTTAACTTACAGCTAACAGAAAAGATGACATATTACCCATATTACCTGGAAAATAATACAGAAATAGTACTGGAGATTATCTGACACTGACACAGGAGAGGTGACAGTTCACAACATTAAAAAAGCAGAGAAAAATCAACACAGCGTGATAGAATTCTAGAAACCTAAGAGTTCGAGAAAGTTATCCAGAACTCATGAGCTAATGCAGATTAACTAGTGTCTTCTTCCTCTACTCTGTTGTTATCCATCAGATGGTTTAATATTAGTAATACATTGTGGCTTTCACTCTCAGCAGTAACTTCCGAAAACAGTGGGTAAATAACTCTTGTGCTCATATTGTGATTAGGTACTAGTAAATAACAAAAATTGGCTTCCTGTGCCTAAGTAATTCCACTTTCCTTCCTTTTCTCTTCTGTTACTTCCTTGGATCACCATCTACAAATGCAGATTACATTCATTCTATTCTTCAGCATATGACACAATCAAGTTTCATTTCACCGAGGGCTTTCCAGAGGCCTGCCTTCAATTCATCCTGTGCATTAACTGAGTTACATAATAAAAGCAATATTTACTTATGCTTGGTAAAAAATTATATTGACTTCTACTTCTCATTACAGATTGATATAACAAAAGAGACGATTCCGGACAAGACAAAGGAAATTTAGGGAAATATCCCTAACTATCAAGAGAAGAGACCTGTACTGGTAGGATTTTTTTCTTTCATGTTTTAAAATGAGTGCAACTGAGGGTTAAAAAAAAATAGTTAATATCTAAAAATTCACCTAAGACGAAAATAACGGGAATCTGGACACACATGGTACTTTTCCCAAGTCATTTTGTAGACTACAAGTAAAAAAAAATATTTTTCAATAACACTTCCAGTTTCATGGCAAAAACTCGGAAGACTTTATTACATCTCTTACACATACTTGGCATTATTCTGTCTATCCAATTCCTTCAAACACAAAGCAATATAATGTGCAATGAGAAGAAAAAAAAGAGAATTTTATTCTGCCTACTAGAGGAGAACACTTTAGGTGAATTAGAAGTTTGTTAGATCCCAAACCAGCCATTGAACCTATACTAAAAATAAAAACATAGTATAACTGGCTTTTTATTTCTCCTACCCCACTTTCCCAAGCTACAGCTCCATTCAAAATAGTAAACTGAATTATTTTAAAAGTATCTAAACTCTCCTAATTAAAAAAAAAAAGTTTGCACAGGCAGCTATTACGTTAAAAAAAAGACTTCAGTTAACTGTTTTTTCACCATTTGTACACTAGAACAACAAGCAATATTATTTTGGACAGAAATAATGTTTCCAAAAACACATTCAGGAATTCTACTGTTCTCTTTGAATTAATATGGATCTTACAATAAGTGGCCCTTTGAGAGAGCACATTTCTGATGTCTTTGCATGAAACATAACTTCCTGAAATGCTTCCTGCCTTGCACCCGTTTTTGGATATTATCACTATTGTTTGACAAGAGTGAGGTAAGTTGAAATTGTAGGGATACTTTACAGCATTTCTTTGAAACACTGTAGTCATTAACTCATTCACTGCTTCACCGAAACAGACTCTGTAGTCTTACAGGAACACCACAGTAACAATGACTTTTTAAGGGTGCATGAGACAGCTTCCATCGAGCAATCTTCAAGTGCTTAAAATGAAGGAAATAAACTGAGATTTTCAGGGGAGCAAAAATGGAAAAGAACGTGTACAAGCCAAATTATATAATACGGAAAAGTGATACAACCTTTGTAGTGGCCAGGCCCAAACCCAGCTGAGGTGGTAAGACGGTATCGTTTACACAGATGACAGACACTGTATTGAAAACAGCAGAGAGACAGGTTTAAAGCAGTAAGGTTTATCAGCATTGTTCCTCTGAGACCCACTTGGCTGGCTCTCAGCAAATAAAATCATACAGCTGCTCAAGATGACCAATAAAGATGAACTAAATCTGTTTTAGTGGGAAAACACTCTGAATTTGTACTGAGCTTACCTACAACGTTCCACCACAAACTTCCATTCCAAACACCATTACAAAGCTTCCTGACATCTTAAAACAAGCTGTCTCAGGTCAGGAGGGCCACCATGAAGCATTTTAACTTGCTCATGAATTGGTGGTCCTGTAATCACTACCATGAGCTCAGTGTATGAATGAGTCTTTCACTAGAAAAAGATTGAAATGTATCAAACACACCCATAATCCCATTAATGGGCCAGAATTACTGCTCAGGCTATATTGGCTGTGGTAGGGAAAAGTTGCTATGATGCCCACTGGTGATATTTGGAAAGCAAGTTTTACTTGTGTAAAAGTTAACATTAAAAAAAGTCAGTAAGGTAAATTCACCTTGGGTAACTGCACAGCCACTGTTTCCATTTGAGAAATTTCAACACAGAATCATAGAGACATTAGCATTGGAAAAGGCCTCCAAGATCATCTAGTCCAACCATCAACCCACCCCCCACCACGTCTGTTAAACCATGTCTGTCAGTGCTACATCTACACGGCTCTTGAACACCTTCAGTGACTCTCTGACTTCCCTGAGCAGCTCATTCCAATACCTCACCATTTTGTGATAATTTTTTCCTAATATCCAACCTGAACCTCCCCTGGGGCAAGTTAAGCCCATTACTTCTTGTCCTATGATTACACAAAGCTAGCTGCAGCAGCAAATAGGGAAAGCTCCTCTGCTGCTTTCTGATGAAATGTGGTGCTCAAATGGCTAAGATGCAGAGGGGAAGAGAAGGGCTCCATACATCCAAATCTCTCTACCTTGGGCACTAGAAAAGGCTGGAAGAGAGCGATAACTGGATAGTACGAAGGATGCTTTAATAAGCCTCAGCCATGAGATTGATGAGAAACAAATAGCATTATCATGCTGCACCATTGTTTTGGCAATGTGATTTCCATATCTCCTTACTTTCCTTGATCACATCTTCATACATGTCATGTGCATGACCTCAATTTTAGTAAAAGTAAAAATTTTAGTAAAAATACTTATTTCAAGTATACTATGATGCATCTGTGATTTAAATCACGATTTGGTTACAATACTAGGGCTGGTAGAGTTCTAACAGGGAAACAGAGTTCCTCCTTAGGCTGTGTACCATTCATACTTCACAAGGCTTTGGCAGCAAGCAACACAGCTCATCTACTATCATACTGTAACACTTCAGGGCACAGACCAGATCTAACAAAGCATTTACAAACTCACCTTGGAAAAAAAAAGTGTAAAAATCTTTCCCCAAGCAGATTTTGCAACAGCACTTACTATGCCTTTGGCTGCTTCTGTCCCCACCTGGGCTAGGGCGTATACAGACACAGTGCATGTGTGTGCAGGTCTGCAAGGCAGCCCTCTCTGCTCCTTTCCAAACAGTAGCTCTTCAGAAAGCAGCCGCCACAGTTCACCTTATTGTACATAGTAAGCTAAAGGCTGACAGGAGAAGTGAGCCAACACAGAAGTTAACTCAATTATGCCTCCAGGAAAAACAAACAAAACACAATAACACGTGAATGTTAGAGATTTCCAAATTTCAATGGGATCAAGAATCAAGTGACAAACACCGTAACACTGCATGAAGTTGTGCAGCAATAAACATTACACTGCTCTCAGCTAAACAGATTGAGAATGCCAACCTAGAATCAACACTGCAGGTAGAAGAACTCCTCGTCCACTTCCCCTCTTTCTTACCAAAAAAGGGGGTTCCTTTACAAAATTGCATGATTCTATAATAAGCAGATAATTATCATAATAGCACCAGAGTAATAGGAGTGGCGTGTCTTAATGTGCTGGGTTTTTTTTCCTCTTCTCAGGTAGTTTCTAAAAAAATTTAGTACTGGGAAGAGACAGATAGACTTGAATAAGTCAAAGCTGCTGATCCCAAACAATCTCCAAATCACTTATTAAATACATTTTAAGTCAATATTGTAACATATAGGAAAATAAAACTGTCAAAAAACAGATTTCTGGAAATAAAAAAAATGAGGAAGGAACCTGTATTCATGCATTTCTGGCATGTCACCTCTCTAGGCATCTCTGCCACAAGAAGGTATATGAGATAAGATAATTGAGCTAGGAATCAGAGAAAAAAAGAAAGAAAAACATCTCTAGTTGAATGGGCAAAATTGTCAGTTTTCATAGACTTTCTGACTCCTCTAAACTGAGAGTGATATTGTTTTGCAAATCATATCACGAAGGAGTAAGTTGCACAGGCAATCTGGAAGAGCCTACAGGTATCAGGACACAGATAGCACAGGATTCCAACAGCCCCTGCAAAGAATTTTTAAGTTGGCAAAAAAAATGATATCTCTGAACAGGTATTAAAAATTCATTTAGGAAGTAACTGTTTCAGAAACCTCAAAATAAAGGTCAAAATCTTCCTGCCTTTCTAGCACCAGAAATCTAGCAACATTGGTAATTCTATCTGCGCTGTTTCATTGTAAGAGACCCTCCCCCCTCCCCAAAGCCCATGCCTTGTGGTTCCTATTAGCCTACATCCCTCTTTATAGGGCAAACAAGACTTAGTAATTCTTAGGAATCAGGAAAGTATGTAACCTCCCAAAGCCAAAAATGAAAGCAAGTATACTGTTATTTACATTTGTTTTTCAGATGCCTCAATCTTCTTTTTCTACTATAGATTATTAAGGATGTGTGTGTATACATACACACACGCATACGTATGTATATGAAATAGAGACTGCTAATTCAGTGTTAACAAATCAGAAACATTTGATGTTTCTGAACAGTTACAAAAGCTATCATGCTCCTGAAGGCTCCTCTTATCAGTTCAAATCAATATTGTCTTGTGTTCTCTACACATTGGTCCCTATCTGTTGAGACAACTCACTCTTCAAGGATAAATTCTCTTTAATGAAATGGGAAAAAACTGTCCAATCTCACAAGCAGCTTAAATCATGTCTTTGGTTTTTGACCTACTGATAAATCAGACTTCATTTTAGCATAGCTTGAAGTGTCTGAAAAACTCTGTAGGCTATAATGGGCCTTTTCATGGGGTGTCATAGGGCTTAAACAAAAGACCCTTAGCAGTAAAGAGAAGAAAGGTCAGGGATAGAGCAATGAAGGAAACAACACTGGAAGATATAAGAGACACCAGCTTTGTGCAGGGAATCAGGTCTGAGAGAAACAAAAGAAAATACAGTAAAAGACATCCTAGCAGCTACAGCTACTTCATTTGAGCATGGAGGTTGGCTTAAAACGTTCACAGCACCCGTCTGCAGAAAGCATCCCAATGCCCACCTTAAAACATTTGTAATTTGAAGCATGTAAATATTCACCATTTCACTCTTTTAAACAAGACCAGAAAGAGCAGCAAGAGCAAAGCATGAATCATTTTGCCAAAGCTAACAGGAAGGCAACCCCTCATGGTCTGGTGCAGGTTCTGTCACGGAAATCTAAGGAGTGGGAAATGTAACAGAGGCAATGAGGAAAAGACTTCACAAAGTCTTATGAGGACTGCAAAATAATTTCCAAAGTAAAGCATAGGAAGTCTCATCCCTTGTGATACTTAAAACTAGATGGAACAAAACAGTGGAAAGAAGCTCAAAGAAAAAGCCAGAACTGGCAAGTTGACAAGCTTTATGAAATACATCTTTTCTTGCATCTCTGACTTCTATTAATATTTTTGTGGCTCTGGAGGCATCAAGGTAGGATCTTCAGTTCATTCTCAAACATAAGCCAAAAGCCTCCCACAGTTCCACTTGGTAACACCAGCTTAGCGTGCTCAAATTCACACAGACTTCTGAGAATGAGTCAAGTTCCCACTCAAACAAATTTTGCCAAATACACCCAAGATTATTTCAACTTATAAACACTTGGTTAAAAAACATGTCAAATCAACTTAGTCTTTACATCAATGTAATTGCCTCTTACCACAACCATTGCCTAAGCTATAGAGTGCTGCAAGAAACACCAAAAGATAAAGTAGATTGAAAACATTCTCACAGTGCTCCTCTGACTGTCATCACTCATGTGGCTTCACAAAGCTCATGACTCCCCGTTCTGTAAAAAGACTCTTAGCCAATCAGGCTTGTGCTATGAAAAAATCACTTTAGGGACGCTAGCTTCCCAACTCCAAAAGACTAGAATTTGGGAGCAAACTGCACAAAATTAAAGCTCTTAAAGAGCAGATCCAAGTATTACATCCTATCATGGTAGAGATTCAAAGACCTCTCAGAACACTGTCATTGATTCAGCACTGGCACTGATGTTCACATAAAAGACAACTCTTCAGGAGAAATACAATACTTCAAAATATGCACAATGTTACCCAAAGTTTATACAGATGCTCTTCATTAACATATTTATTCTCTTCATAAAACTGTGACATTTGGATTCCAGATATTTCCAAATTCCATTCCAACTTCCCTGCAGTCTTTGTATAACGAGTATGAAAAAGACATGCGAGGCAAAAAATAAAAACAAAAGACACAGACACAACCAACATGCAAAGTAACTTGTGATACACTTGATTTATTAAGGACTAGATCCCTAAATCCTCTTCTCCAAATGCCTTCTCTTTCCAAAAATTCCAGAATTCATGGGCATAAAGGAAAGCAAGGCATAGCTGCTGTAGCTCACTCATGTCTAAAAGGAACTTCCAATATGAGCAGCATTTTTAATAGACTGCTTTGACAACAGATTAAAGAAAAACAAGGTAAATTTCTACTCAAAAGACAATAACATGGGAGAAATACATCCTCTGTTAAAACAACAGCTGGAATAGCATCACCAGCAGCAGTCTCAGCACAAAGTAAAATAAAACTTCATGAAGTTCTGTCACACCAAAAGCTGGTTTCCAGATTAGGACTGAGCTGCATTTGAAAGGCAAAGCTGGAATGTACCTTTCCACCACAGCAAGCATTCATCCTGTGCAACATCTATGCTGATGCTAGCAGTGAACAAACACTATATTCACTCAAAACACTTTGGAGAGAGACAAAAGTTCTTAAAGACAATCCTGTTCAACTGAAAACATATGTACCCAAACGTCATGTCTTTTCTCCATTTGTAACTCAAGTATTTCCTCTTCCAGAATGGTGACATGAGTTAAAATTTCACTCCCACAGTGAGATCTCTTGACGACTCATGGAAAGATGAATCACCATTCTTCATGGAAATAATGACTTGTGACAGCTGTAACTGATGATATATACAGTATTGCAAGGCAAAGTTAGCCTGTTTCCCTGCTGTAAATAATCAGTGCACTGCAACAAAATACATTTCACTATTCAGTTTTAAAAGCTACTAGAGAACAAGTAGCCTCACCCCCACAAAAGAATAAATGCATAAAAAAGCCACTGGTCAAACTAACTCCAAAACCGTCCCGACAGAGGCCAAGACAGATGCTTGGCCAAGGAGAAAACAGGAACTTTAGAGTGGTCCTCCTCCTAGCCTGCCTTCAGCTATGATTTAAGCTGTCTCCGGAGCAACCTGCTAAGCAATCACAACTGAACTGATCCTTCATGGATCTTCTTACTGAACCTACTAATGCTTCTGACCTTTGTGTTATTCTGTGACACTGACTACTATTAGTATGAGCACATTCTGTGCATGGAAGTACTTGACTTTGTTTTAATCTTGTGACTGTTAGAACGATGTCAACTCAAATCATGGAGTGTCTCCTGACTGTCATGCTATGAGAAAATACTTATTTCCATTTAGTTTGTGTGTCACTCAGGATTGTTGAGCCCTAATTCAGGTGCCACATCTACATTTTCTTTCAGATTTGAACAGTCACGGTCTGGTAGGCCTAGCAGATAGAGCATTAGTAATCCAGTGCTACCTTATATTTTATGGAGATGAAGAATCATAACAACATTATATATTTAGTATCAAATACATGCTTGCAGTAAGACACGATGATGCCTTCTGGGTTGGCTTTGTTTGTTCAAGAAATTAGTGCTAGTTACTGAGGTACATACTCCCAACACAGCAAAGAAGAATCCAGTACAAACTGTCTTTAGTGCATAACAGCTGGTAATAGTTACTTCTGGACTTCTTCATGAGCTATAAACAAAAGCATCGTATTAAGCAGGCTAATAAGCTGTATATTTAGTGACTTTCCTGCTACAATTCTGTCCAATTCTGCAGGGCCTCAGCAAAAGAAATACAGGCATGTTGTGCTGAAGATGCAGCTCAACATCTCTGAGAGACAACATCAGTTTCCATGTGAAGAAGGAGCACAGAGTATAGAAGGGAGTTCTACCAACTCCATGCTTAGGGACTTAATCAGCCAGCCTTTGAATTCAGACTCCAACAAGGTGTCATGATCTCAGTCTTCACTGTTTTCCCTGACAGTGAGTAAGCATTCATAAGAATATTTTTACTTACACATACTAAAAACATAGGAGCCTCATTTGAAGGTGCAGCATTACTCTCAGGCTTTCAGACCTCTGTGCTGTGCATCCTAAAATACAGACATGCGTAGCTTCTGTAAAGTGAAGATAAAATGCCAATAAGAGTGGCCACTTCCCAAAGCAGCTGCACACATCTTGGCAAGGCCCCCTTCCTTCCCCTCTTGATACATCCTCCATCTTCCAGCGTCTCTGCTGGGCAGTCCCACTCCCCCATTGTTCAGAGATACACCACTCTCCAGTGCACACTGATGAACACGTACCCAAGTCAGGACTGTCCATCCCACAGGGTAAACCAGCAGCTGGGGCTCCCTCAGGAGCTAGGCTGGCCAGCATTACCATTCCAGGCATGAGGCAACAGCCCCACTGCTACGCTTGCCAAGCAGGGGAAGGGATGACCAGGGTCCATGTTTAGTGAGGCAGCTGCAAATTCGACAAAGCTCTTTCTGACAAGTATTGTACAAGCCCCTTGGGCACACAGCCTTAAATCTCCACAGGGTTACGTCTTGCACAGGTGGCCGGTATAACTTCACAGGATCCTGTTCTTAATTTTTTTTTCAAAGCTTGCACGCTATATTTATTACTGCAGTTCTGACTAAGCTTCCAAACTATTTTTACGGGCCCTGAACAATAGTAATCATTTAGCATCAAGTTCAGCTTGCTAAACTGAATTATATCTGGTCCAGATCCTTAAAACTTCACATCTGACAAATCCTGCTTAGCACAGAACAGAAAGGACATGAGCTGGGATACTGTTGGTCTAATGGCTATATGAAGAACACCACAAGAATTCGCCACAAGATGTATTCATTATTCAGACCCTGAAGAGATGCAATGCACTGCAATACCCTCACAGCAACAATTTCATTCTGAAATGCAGAATGCAGATGCTTTAAGGTAAAGATGACCAGGTTCTGAATGAAGCATTACTCTAGTCAATGTTTTTAGAGGCATTTAAAAACAGTGGCTAGGATCTAACATGCATCATCCTTTAAGTACTGATAGAACACTAGAATTTGAATATGCATTTCCAAAAACCTGTTTTCATTTTACTCAAAAAAGACTGAAGATTTTATTTAACTCTCGATAGAAAGACAATTTAAAACTATTCCATTTTAATTAAATTTCCTGAAACAAATCCGGTTGCTTGAGCACTGCTATTTACTGCTAGAGCATTTGCTTGGAGCCACTTGCATTCTATGTAAGTAAATAAAAATAGCGAGTAAGTTCCAGGTCTGCAGCCCTGAACTTAAAAAAAAAAGAAAAAAAGAAAAAAAGAAAACTCCAAAATTATGACAAAAACAGTATAATCCATGCAAAGCTTCTGAGTATAAATATACATACTCTGTCCAAGGCTCATATAAGGTAAGAAAATAAAGATTAAAGTGTATGATAAAACTGTTTTACGGTCACTATTAATAACAGTACTATGAGCTACAATCTACTTTACTTTCTATCATACCTAAGCGTTTTTTTTCTCCCCATCCTTCAGCTCTGATCCTATAAGCCAATCTGGACAGTCAGTTTTACTTCTCATGCATCATGAAAATACCATCCCCTGATTTTTAGGGTGGATGTTGTTCTCTTTTTTTCTTCTTTAATGATATTCAGCAAGGAAATTGCTAACACTTAAAGTAAGGTGAAAACATCTTACTGTCTCTAGAGTTGTCTGCTTCATTAACAACACTTGCACTAAAGTTAGGCTTTATGAAAACTACATTTTGAAACGTGCTGCTTAAAGGAAAATGTATTTACTCAGATTTACACTAGAAACAAGGGTCACAAAAACCACAGTTGTCAATCCTGTAGCTCAATTTCACATACAGCTAACTTTAACAGGCCAAACTGCAAGAGGGCACCTTGCAGAAATTCACAACATGCATTCTGATGGTAGCTGGTTGTTCAGTATGAAATGATGCAGAACAGGTTCTCTAGTCTTTCATTTAATAGCCTTTTCTTCATTTCAACTCCACAAACGTGAGCAGAAAAAGTTTTGATGTCAGAGCAATTTTAGGGTCTGTGATCATTAATCAATGAGAACTGCTTGCACATATAGGCATAACCTACTGTTCAAGTCTGTGTATTGTTTTAATGAGGGTCAATCCACTCCATTGTTAACACTTCAAAATACTTGTTCATTTACACAGAACGAAGTTGTTTGGAATAGAGTGCTAAGAAAAATTATCCCCATAAAGTAAGAGTATAAATAGTATTAATGCACAGGAAAGTATGATCATGAGGCCCACACCTGCTGTGGATAAAAATGACTCCTTTACAACCATTCAACAACAATCAGAAATCAAATGGGCTACTTTGAATTTTTTTTAATGCTAAGCAAACATTCACACACTTGAATGTAAGAAGTTCAAATAGGAAGAGTCTTTTTCATGTATGCCTATCAGAGAGACGTGTTCCTGTGTAACACTGAGTTAGGAGAACATGTTCAGATGTGGTACACAGGCATTTCCATAAGTGGCATTAATTTCCTGACAATGTATAACAAATTAGCACTGTTTATGTGCAGAAGAGGTACAGTACTCCCAGGAGCTAAATATTAGCTTCAGATAAAATAATGTCAGTGAAGTCTTACTAAAGAACAGCACTAAGGAGGCCCTGTGAGCCCACAGGATATGACTCATTACTTCACTAGGAAGGACTGGCATGTAAATGCAAATATTGATAGTTAACTGCTCATACCTTCCTCAACACACCTAAAAAACTGCATACCTGTCCACTGCTGCCAAGAAGATACCACCAGGAACCTAATATGGAGCTAAGACCAAAACAAGCTACTCCCTGACAAATCACCCCACTGATGATGGTACCTGCTGCTCCAGGCAGTGCTTCCTTCCAAAATATTCCTGTGATCATTTCAACACTGAACACCATCAGGAGAAAGGCCTCATTAGCAGCCCTTGCTACTTACCTCGCCTGCATGCCATTCCATAGCAGCCTGTCACCATCATGGTGGACAGCCTGCTGAGCACCCTGAAAATGCCTCCAGTGCCAACAGCCAGGGAAATCACCTTCAGCTGTGCAAATGGCAGCTGGTGCTGGGCAGTACCAAGGCTTTGCTCAGTCTGTTAAGACTGGGATACCAAGACTTTGTTTTTATGATAGCTTAGATTACCATACATTCAAAAAGATGAGCAGGTATTTAGAGCAGCCTTTACAGGGGCACGGAGAAGGCACCCAGGCTGCAGAATCCCCTTAAGCCTTCTGCAGACATAACCTTTTAAAATGCCCACACATCCCTTCATACCTGGAAAATCCCCTTCCTCAGCTCCCATTGAAAACCAGCCCAGAAGCTGGCCTGAGCTGTATCTGATTTGAACAAGTGGAAAAACAAAGGAAGGAACAAAGGAGAACATGTGCCCTGTGCCACCTCCCCAGCATGCCCTGCTCCAGCCCCACCCCAGAGAGCTCGCAGTATAATCAAACCCAGGGGAAGTCCCAGCTGTGGCCAGAAATCAGCAACCTTCTCCTTTTGTGCGAAGCTTGAGCAGTGGAACTGTGGTGTCCTTATGTAGCAATGACAGGAATATACACATTTTCTCCATCTGCTCCATGCCAAAGCACAGATCATGGCCTCAAGACAAAATTTCAAGCAAGGAGAGGGAAAGAAAAAAAAAGGTAGTTAGGGACACACAGGAGGTCCATCTACTTCACTTACTGAACCTCAATCCAATTCCTTTTTTCTATGAGGAGGCAATTTAACTTTATAACTTTTAAGAAACTTCCTATTAGAAAGCTGTGGTTTCCAGTGCATTTTTATTGCATTTTCCAAAGTTGCGTCATCACAGTGGAGCATATTCCTATGGGAACTGAATGTCCCAAACTGTAAGCCATTACAATAAATAATAATGAATGTCATGGCTAGTAAAATCTGTAATCTGAACACATACAAAAATAAATTTCACTCTGTTCACTTTTCAAACTCTGTGCTTTTCACTTTTTCCTGGCAAATGCACATAGCCACAGTCACCAATTAATATGAGCAATATAAAATATATAAACCATCACTCAAAGTCATAATTTTACTTTGGCTTACTTAAGGCAATATCAAACTCAATGAACCAAACATTCTTCAAAAACTTAAAGCCAACTACAAAGCTGAACTGAGAATCTACCTAGCAGCTCATGTTTCCTTTGTTTTCATTTGTGTGGAGGGGAATGTGCAACAGATTAAGAGAATCCTGCTGCCACTAAATGAGCAAATAGGACCACAATACGAAGAGCAACAACAAAAAAAGCCAACAGCAGAAGTCCATGAATACAAAAGAAAAAGCCTCCAAAACAACTAAAAGCACAAATCCAAATTCACATTATAAAAAGACGTTTGATTCAAAAGACCAACACAACAGTGACTTCAACGTCCATCAAATTCTAGCAACAAGCATTCTCAATACTTTTCAGGAGATGCAGTACCCTGCAACCCTAGGGTGCTCATAAAAGTCATTGGCCCCCACAGTCGTGGGGACAGCACAAGACAGTAGCAGTGGGACAGGGTGGCAAAGATATGGGGTATGGTTAGTAGTGCTCCTAGCTCAGAGGCAAGGAGAGAACTGAAGCCATTCACCAGTGTTCCTTTCTCCAGAACTTAATAACCTAAAACATCTCTCCTGGAAGAGAAGATGTCTGCTTTTCAGGTGAATCATTACAGAGAAACAATTGGAAATCTGAGAGAAATGTCATTCCCATTAAAACTCCTGGGAAAGAACCATTTAGGATATTTACCTAATGTATCCAATTTTTTCATTTGGATATTAAAGTTGGAGAACGTGGGGGTGGGAACCGGGATGAACAATATTCCACAACCATTACTTAGCATGCCACTGCAGTTTTGCAGCTGCAAAAGCAAAATGACAGAGCAGATACTTGCACAACTGCACCTTGTCTTAATCAAAAAGTTAGCTGTCTGTCATATACTTACGCATTGTTATTAATGAGAAAAAGCAAAAACATCGAATCACGCTTTTTGTATTGAATACGAAGAACCTCAGTATTTCTCCAATGGTAAGAACGCAGAATACCAGATCTCAGAACATAAAAATCAAATTTTTAAGAGAAGGAAAACCCAACATGCAGATAAAATAACCTACGATCCAGGAAAAAGAAAGTGGAGTGATTTCACTTCTCATATAAACAAATGAAAGGTTCCTGCCTCACTTCTAGATAGCAGCAGAACAGTCACTGACGGTGAATGCGTGAAGATCAGTTAAAAATAAAAGTGAAAACAAAACACATTACAACCCAAAGGGACAATTCAGAAATCCTAGTTTTAGATACAAACCTGAGATTCTACCTAGAATTGTTCATAGATGCTTGATGTCGGCATGACAAAACAGTAACATCTGTTTGGAAAAGCAAATTACTGTTCTAAACAGCCTCCCTAAGTACTTTCCACTACCAGACAGCACACAAAGCATTGATGTGATGCAGAGAAGATGCAGTCCATGAAGTCAAACAGGTATTATGAAAAAAAAAAAAAAGAAAAAGGTAGTTGGGGAATAACAAAAGTTAAATAGCTTTCCTGGAAGCTGTCTAAAGGTGGGGAATTCCAAATTAGCAAGAAGTACACAGTCTTTCGCAGTCCAGATAATCTGTTCTGTACTGCTTAGATGTAAAACTAGATCATAAGAAATTACGGCAAACCAAACAAACAAGAAAAAACAAATACACCATTTCTCTGAAGCCTTGAAAGCCACGTGTGGAATTTCACATAATTTCAATAGCCACAAAAACAGATATTAATATCAATCAATTAACACTTATCCTGAACTTGCGAACATGTTGTGTCAAAGACAGCTGTTTGAACTCAATCATTACACACAATACAATGGCAAAAACAACAGAGTTTGGTTTATTAGAAGTTATTTTAATCATATCTTGGTAAAGTCAGGGAGCATCTGTAGATTCCCCTGCCCCTCCTCCTTCTCCAAACAAGCCTTCTTCTCTCAGAGTAGGTTACAAATGATTAAGTCCATGGAATAATGATTCTGACTGTCTCAGTCAGCTCTCCATAGACATGAGATCACAAGAGAGGCAGCCTTGCAGCTTCCTCAGACATTCATAAAGACTTTTGATCTTTCTTTGAAGGAACTTTTCTCAGGATATTTAGAAGTCCGTGGTTTATTTTCATGTGCAGAGAAAAAGCAATGCTTCAAGAACCCTCCCACATAAAGAACTGTCTCAACAAAGCTCTGCTTGTCAGAAACACCCTTGAAAATTAACGTATACTGACTTTGAAGGTATAAGTCCTGGTAGTCCTCGCTGTAATCTCCGTAGCCCGCTGCATGGGCTCCATGCAAATATCAAGCAGATAAAAATGAGTAAAATGGAACTGGAGATGGCTTCTCTGTTTTCCCCAGAGAGGCTATGGATGCTCCTTGGATGGGGCCCTGGGCAATATGATCCAGTACCAGATCTGGAGGTTGATGGCCCTGCCTGTGGCAGGGTGGGTGGAACTTGATGATTCCTGGGGTCCTTTCCAACCCAACCAATTCTATGGTGATTCTACATCCATATGGCTTAAGAAGTTTGGTTTTCAGATACCCAGATTAATTACTACAGGGTAACAAGATAACTAACAGCAGACAACATGCAATTGATAACTCTGACTTATCTTGTTTGTATCTTGATAAACCTTGAAAACAAAAGCAATTTATTTACTGCTCTCTTGCTGAAAGTTTACGAAGATCATTAGTGTTTTCCACAAACAATAGGCATAGTGCCTGTCTGTGTAGTTCTCTAAGTACACAAATTCTAAAACTGTACACAAACATGTACACTGAAATAAATGCCCTTAGTTTCTTCCTCCTCTGTTGCACAAAGCTATTATAGCTGATGATACCATAACACTATTTCTTCAATTAGATGCATCTGTAGAGTTGTGATGATATGCCGTTTTTAAAATGAAATCATATCACATTACCAACATGTTTAGGGCACACAAGAACGTGGTTTGTTACAAGCCCTTCTCTGCCACAGCCATAGTCCCATATATCAGAAAGGAAGGACACCATGTTATGGAAGATACACTGACCACTGAAGTCATGATAGTACATATGCACTTGCATAGGGGAGGTTCATTACCTGCAAAAATACACTTTAAGAGATTTGCATGCTACTACATATATTTCAAGAAAACTGTCAAATTGATAGTATTTTGTCTAGATTAAAACAAAATAAAGAGTATCCACCTCAGAGGAAAACGAGAGGTTTGCGTGAGAGGGAACTACATAAGAAGTGGAGATGTATATAATTTGATGCCACAAAACGGATCTTAAAATATTCATAAAATCACCACAAAATGATGGCACATTAGCTGCATCAAGTCTGCAGAAGGTATCAAAAGAATTGTGAGTAATAACCTACACTGTCAGGGCACTGGGAATAGCTGCTTTGCAGGCTTCCCATTTACTACAAGTACCTGACAGCTTCAAGACAAGCAAATGTATTAAGCTTTTAGAGAGCCCTGTCCAATGTGAAAATTTCCCTTGGAGCTTAAACACTTGTCAAAACTGCCACAGACTTGGTCACCATAATTCCACTACTGAGACATTAACTTAAAGTACTTTTGTACAATGTTTGGTACAAAGAGATAGTAATTATGACCAGGAATTCTAGAGGATTTCAGTTTGTAAGTCTCTAGCAGGAACAGGAAAATTTAAAAGAATAAACTGTAGATACTATTTCTCTATGGAAATGAGGCTAAGCACTTGGTCTACCTCTCTCAATCACTGCCAATTCCAATCAAGTAAGAGAGCTCAAAGACAAAGACATTTCTCTGACTCCAGGAAAACTGGAGCCTCAAGGAAGAGACAACAGACTGTTGTCAGTGAGCAAAAACTGAAAAGCTGGGTTCAGTCCCAGCCACAGTAGCTGCTACCTTCACCTTAGTGCCCTCCTGGGAGCTGTGCAGAGCTGTGGGTTTGTGAAGGGTAGAGAGGAGAGTGCTGAGGATGCAGTAGGAATGTGAGGGTGTTCTGGTCGTTGCAGAGAAGAAAGGAGGAGCTGAGAATGGGGCAAAGCAAAAGAAGAGGGACAGTGAGTCTAATATCACTTAAGGTATGTAGACAACCAAAGACAGGTCAAGTAGAAAACCTGACTCTACTAATACATCTCTACTTTCTTTGTTCTCTTTTCTTTTTAATATATTACATACTCTACAGTACTTAAACAAAATTGGAGCTGAATTTTTTCTTGCTGTGTAAATACCTACAGTCCAGCTAATTTTGGGATATGCAGGAAAAAAAGGTTAATTCAGGTAAATCATAAATAAGATACTAACTTTCTTTCCATGTAACACTATTATTCACTTTGGACAACACTATAACTACAGAATAATTATGCACTAATGCCAAAATGACAGCAGCTGAATATTAAGTATTAAACCACAATCACTGTATTAAATAATGTTAACTGGTTTTTAAGCTCATAAAACATAAGAAAATTATATGTTTGAAAAGCAAATTCATTTAGTTGAAATTGAAACCACTGAATTTTATGTCAGTGTAATTTACTAATAAAACTCTGTCATACAAACAACTGCAAGTTAACTTTTTTTTTTTACTGACAAACACATAATACAGCATTGTAGTTTCCTATATCAAACACTTTGGTGTTACAGTGACATTTTTCATACACCCCTAAAAATCTCCCTACACTACTTCTCATAAGATTACATTTTTAGTGTCTAATTAAGAGACAAGTGTTGAACATTTTAGTTTACAAAAAAAAAAAAAAAGAAAAAAGAAAAAAGAAAAAAAAATAAGAAACCCAAACATGTTAATCACTCAGGTCAGCATAATTGCATAAAACTCCCCACTCAATTTCCAGAAGTAAAAAAAAAATAAAAATAAATAAATCAAGAAATTCTAGCTATTTTATTCTTGATTCCTCCTCAAACTCTTGAGCCTATGAAAATATGTAATTATACTAGTGCTGTCTCACTGCAAAAGTACATTCAAGATACACACAGTTCCACAGTCATCCTTTCCCTAAAAGTGAAACCTGGTCTGTATGTTCTAGCCTTGTGGCATATGCAGTGCCTCACTGAAGACAAATCACCTCCAACAAATCCACCGTGTCTAACCAATTTCTGCAAAAACTGTCTACATATAAAGTGATACATATACTGTATTTTTCTAAGACTACCATCAACTTTGCAGTATGTTGGACCACAAACTAGGAGAACTGCATTTACAAAGAGTCTGTGGAAGAGATGGATGAAGAGTTTAGCAAGAGAAAAAAGTGATGAGAGCCCTTTAGCTGCACTGAGAGCATGAACCAGGGTACAACCTATGACAAATGGGACTTCAGCCCATGACAGAAAACGTTCTTAGCTGGAACCTACGTGAAATGTGGTTTCAAAGCAACCACTCCATTCTGTCAAAGAAGTTTTACATGATATAATAGGGAGACCAATCACTGCACATGTGCAGAATGCTACAGCATTGGAATGGGAACAAGACAAGAGATGGAAGTTGTATAGTACCTTTGCCATCAGCAGTGCAACTAACACGACTATTCTCTAACGCTCTCCAAATGGCATCTCTCCTCCTCAGAGCAGGCTTCCTAACTCCAGGGAATGAGAAACCTGACTCATGGTCAAGAGAGCATAAGCCACAATGAATAGAAAAATGACATCCAGCTTTCACCCATTCACTTTTCCTGTCTGGGAGTGTTTACATCCTCTGTTGATTCCAGATTTTCTTCCCATCTGAGTAATTTCTCTTCTGAACAATGGCAGCACTGTTCCTTCAGAGCTCCTGAGGGCTTCAAAGACCAAGATTTGAAAAGATTCCATGAAAAGGAAACAGATTTCTAATCTATTCTGTCTTCCTCCCACTTGACTCCCTGTGACTCTGGATGCCATCAGATGGATCAGGCTAAGCAGGTAAGCACTCCATCAGTTTTCCCAGAAAAACAGTTTAATCTTGTAATTTCCATGCCAAGATGGAAATGTATTTATTCCAGGGTTCTTGGGTGACGAGCCCATTACAGGAAAGAAGTCTCTTCTCATTTAGTGCCCAGCATACGCACCAAAACAGCACAAGAGTCTACTATGAATAAGAGCACAGTCCCAATGAGATAATCAGCCTTGCTACAACAGAACAAGCTTCTGGATAGATGCCACTGCAAATGGTTTTCAAGGAAAATACTAAAACAGTCTCCCCAAAAGGAAGGGCTGTATCTTTGGAAGTAGTGCCAAGCTACCACAAAGCTCTGCATTCTCCACTTGAAAGACGCAATAACTAAGAAACACATTCTGTCAGAAAGCATCAGTTCCAGAAAGGCTCAGTGATGCCACGAGACAGCCAGATCCTGGGATTCCAATTAATAAGATGATGTTTTCGTTTTTTCTTGTTGCTCAGCACTGTTCAATAGCTTGCCCACAGGCCACACCAGAACTACAGAAAGACAACAAGACAAACCTACTGCTTTCTCTGGCAGAACACAGGATGTGGCCACTAGCCAATAGCCCCCTTCCTCTGCCTGCACACTATCTGGCACGTAGCCACCCAAGAAAGCAAGAGAACAGGGACAGCAGATTAATTTGTCCTTAGAGAGTTACGTGGCACACCAAGTTGAACATGATGCTTCAGAGCAGTTTTTCTACATGGGAATGCAAGAAATGCCCTGTAGCAAGTAAGGTGAGTGTTTAAAACCACATCCACAGTGATGGAAAGAGGGTTCCATGCCTCTTTCCAAAAGAGATGTGCTTTTGTGCTCTCCCACAGCACTGACATACTGAGCAATAATCTCTCCAGTCCTAAAGATGAGTCTGCTGGTAGGGGCCCTATATATTTCAGCAAATCAAAAGCGTTATTATATCTCTTTAAGAGATGTTAAAAAACAGAAGGACATAATTCAATGCTTAGTCATGGACTTCTGGAAGAAAAAGAGATTTCTTAACTATTCAGGATCCTTACCCCAGGATTAAGAGAAGATTTGGTCCTGTGAGGGATTTTCTTAGCTCATAAGTCAATCACTACAGAGAAAATAGTAAGGGGAAAAATAGATGGAAAAATAATGGATGCCTCTTAAAACCCTTCGGTGTCTGTGGTGAAGTCATCTCTGAAGGATATTTCAATTTTTCCCACAAAAGTGCAAGGATTTCTGAACCACCTGTGCTTGTTCACTGCTGCCAAAGAGACAAATGCAGTTTCATCTCCTTCAGAATATGATTGAGAGGGTGGAGACCAAGTTAACATCATAGAAACATTTGGTCATTTTATTCATCTGGCTCTTCAGGAAAGTATATTTTGATCCCTCAGATTACTTGCTCATCGCTAAGAGAAAATGTTTCCTTTATATGCAGGAAGACAGCATAGATGTTCAGTGATGAACAAACTCTTCAGAAAGCAGAATGAGGAGTGAACTATAAAAAGAACAAAAACACGAATGCTAAGAATAGATTAAAATTTTTCTGAGTATGCTGCTTGCAATAATTTGGCTTACCAGAATGTTTCAATGTAAGCCACCCTTGCTCCATTTTGAAACTGGGACAAGTCTACCAAGCCGCACTGAATCTGTCAAGCCTGGAAATCACCCATCGCTTTCAACAATGAGCAAGATACTGCTGCAAAATCTTCAGTAAAACAGAGAAAAAAAAAACAAAACAAAAAACAAACAAACAAACAAACAAAAAAACCCTGCAGAATACTGACCATAGCACACTTACATGCAGCAACAATCAAAAAAGCTAAAAGTTGGCTTGTTAGAGAGCATCCTGTGGCATAGAGAGTACAAGCACACAGTTCTAACATCCAGTCCTGGGACTTGTCTGAATTAAATACCCAGTGCATGTCTGCCCGCAGTGGCAGGAAGTATGACTTCATGATCAGGATGGTCCCTTTCAATCCTCATTTATTTTGATGCAGTCAGATCACATTCTAATCATATGAGAATGCTGATAAGCATCTTTGTTTCTTCTATTCCTATAGCTACAATCCCTGGTGTATATTATATGATCCAGATCATAGATGCAGGCTCAACCAAATCTTCTCATTTACTTTCTTCCTTCTTAGAAGGTGTTGACTTTTTTCTGCAAATATTCTACAGTTCCATCCTTTTTCGTGGTACACAGAAGCTGGTCTTTGATTAACTTTGATACAGGAGTTTGCAACAAAATGCAACATTTCATACTCAAGGAGAGACTACAGAAACTGTTCATGAACTACAACCACCATCACAAAATAGAACATCTCCTTAACCCTTTTTTGCAAGCTTTTTTCTTGTACACAAACCCCATGAGTACCTGATTTATAACGAAAACTGACATGCAGATAAGCAAGAAGGGAAACTTTATACTCATTAAGCAGATCTCGAGGGCTAAACAGGGATGAAATACCATTTTTGGGTGCCACAAGACAACTTACATCCCCAAATTTTATGACTCTATAATCCTTTTCGCCTTCAAAAAAAAAAAAAAAAAAAAGAAAAAAACAGCCCAACTTTCTCTTCATTACCTTTCATTTACATAGAAAGAGTTGTTCAAAGAAGATAACACAATCTACCAAAACACACAGCTAGAAAATTTCAAATGACACTACTTGCACTCTCAGTATTACTTTAGGGCCATTGCAGGGTTAATAGCCTTACAAAAAAACAGCGTCTTACGGACTACAAGTGATTGTTTCTGTACCTTGGTGCAAGGGCAGTAATAATCTATCTGAACTGTCAGAAGCACTTCGTTAGTCCCTTAGACAGTGCTACATCTGTGGAGGCTCACAATCCAATTAGTAGTAACATTATTATGTAAACATACTAGCTACAGACAATAAGAATGCCAGTTAGTGTATGGGTGTAATGCTGTAACATGATGTAAAACAGAGAAATGATAGCAGGGTGGCAGAGTCCCAGACTACAGCAAATGAGGACAAGCCCCAGTACAGCAGCCGTAGACACAGCAACAACAAAAAAAGTTGCTTACCCTTGGAGGGCCTCAGATACACAGGGATCTCCAGTAAGAAAGCCTAACCTCCACTGCCACCCCTTAGATGAGATCTGGGTGGATCCTGGCTCCACCACTTCCAGACACTCAGGTGCATTGCATGCACCATGAGCTCCTCTGGGTTGGCCCTGCCTCCCCACCAGGTGCTCAATCACTGGTACAGTCAGTGACTTAGCATTTCTGCTACATCTGGTAATAAGAAAGCCTAAACAAATGAACAGACAAAGAACATGGTAATAAGGCAGCTTACTAACATCAGTCTGTTTGTGTCTCTTTCATCAGGTATATTCAAATAATAATAATAAAAAAAAAGTGCTTAAAGCATACATTTTGTATAGTACTTCACTCTTCAATCATTTGTGTTAATTGCTAAATCTGATAAACAATTGCATTAACAGATTTAATAGTTAGTAGACCCTACCATTCAGAAATACCAGATCAGAATGCAAACGAAGTGCAGGTAACAACTGCTCAAAAAGAAAGATCCCCTTTGGGATTCTGCCAAGGCACCAACTCCATAGGAGGGTGACCTGATCAGCTGGCTGGCTGACCTTTTCAGGCACTGAATGCCTTTTGTCAGTGTAATAATCTACCTGATCAAGGAGCAGGCACATCAGGCTCAAGAAAGTCACCATTAGCCCTCCTCAGCTGTGAAAACTGCATGGCATGTGGCTCTGAAGCCAAGAGAATGTATATAACACAAGAAAATAACAGGAGGCAGATGTCCATCTTAGCATGATTGCCGAGACTTGTGCACTTTCAAGTTATCTGATTTAACTTACAGCTTCTGCATCTGATCCTACAAACATTAGCCCTTAACTCACATTTGAAAACCAAGCAGACACGCAGCAATTGAAGCTGAAATGAAATCAACAACCGTGTTCCAAAGTAGCAATATTCTGAAAGCAAGATACAAAAATGAACAAGCCAAATAAGTAGAACTCAGTGAAAGAAGTGACAGTAAACTAAATCATAAAATTTAGGCTGGAAAAGACCTTCAGGAAAGACAAGACTTTCATTTCTACCATCACTTCAGATGCATCGATGCTGTAATTTCCTAGAATAATCTAAAAATATTCCATGTTTTCAGCCAAGGGATTTTGGCTGGACTGCTGTTTTAGAAACAAATGCAACCATTTCTGCCATGGTACCAAAGTACTAAATGTTTGCACTAGTTGTGTAGACAAATGTGGATTGCAAGCATTAAGACTTGAACAGGTAATACCCTTCAGGAAGTATATTAACTTTCCTGGCAAATCTAACAAGTTCTGTCCTAATGTGAGCTCGCTAAAGGACTGTGCCATCAAACAGGTACCCAGTGCTCATTGTCACACAGTTCTGACACATGCACTTAACCTGCAACATACCTGGTTTTAGGACACTAGGAGAAACAAGTTCCCTTATGACAGACAAGCAATTCTGATTTTGACTAGAAGAGATTTTCTGCAGTATTAAAAGAAAATTAATTTGCTTTCCCTGTAATGTTTTTGATATTTTTTCCTGCTTTCAACCATCATTCATACCAAAACAAAAGGATTTTCCCCTTCCTTGCAAAAGGATGTGCTTATAGCAGTCAGCAGAATAATTAAAGAGCATAGTTGTAGAAGATTCTAGTAGTATCTTGTAGGATGTAGTAGTTTCAGGTTCAGGTTTTCAAGTTTTGAGGTTCATAACCTCCTCCCCTGAAGGGGGTGCTCTGGAAGAACTTTATCAGCCACAGATCTGTATGGCCACAAAGCAGCAGCACAATAATTTCCTGCCTACCACGGCAGGTGGTCATTACAATTTTCTGGAGAAAATCACCACTTCCAAGTCAAACAGCTGCTGTTGAGCTGAAGCCCTTCTTTCCATGTTCTTTTCCAAAGCAATTCCCAATAAGCTTTCACCAATACAACTTCCAACAATTGGCTTCACATTTTCATATGAAAAAATGTGCTTTATCTGCATTTGGAATGTGTATAATTTCACCTGTCAATCACATGATTGGGCTTTTGCCTGCTAAACTGTATCCATGACCACACCACAGTTTTTCTGCAGAGGTAGATTATAATCCATTCATACCTTAGTCGCAGTGGTGATAAGCAAAACAGAGTTAATCAATATTTATACAGCATTAGTAATGTGTCTGCACAGGCATTACAATGTATTTAAGTAACAGTGGCACTTCAAAGTGGACAAGCTAGACTAAACTTCCCTTGGTGGTGAGGTGCTAACACCTGTATGATGGCCTCAGATTGTAGCACCAAAGAAGCAGTAAGACTTCATGCCCTGCAGTTAACAGGGAGGCACTGTGATCACTGGAGAAGGAAGGGTATGATGAGGCTCATGCCTTGCAGTCTGGATATACTAACCTCTACACTTTGTGAACCGGGGGGAATGGAAGTGCATAGCTCATAGTAGTGGAGGACTGCTTTTGTGTTCTCCCTTGGAAAGAGAATGAAAAACAAAACACAGCTATCCAATAAGGGAAAACTGAACAGAAGGATCTTCCTAATGGACACCTTCTAAACCTTAGTTTGCCCCATCACAGAAGGACCTACCTGAAAGGCAGACAGCACATGCTGTCTCTCAAATGGGAAATCTGGTCTGCAGTGATGTGTGCAGTGCTGCTGCTAAGGGTGCTGCTGCCTTTGCAAGTGTTAGCGATGAGATTTTTCCAGATGTACAGGACTAGTCATGTCTCCCTTCGCTGCCACTCGACACCCAGTAAGTATGACAGTTCAGTCCTCCTGGTTCACGCAAAGCTGTCAGCTCCTTTCAAAAGACAAGAAGCCTAGTGTGGGAGGGGAAACTACCAGTCTGGAGGGAAGGACACCACCATAAATTAGGGTAAGTGTTTTATATTCTCTATTAGTTAAAACTTTTATTTTGTTCCCCACTTTCCTTTAGCTTCAGAGAAAGAAACGATGCGCTCCAGAAGTAACAGTGTAGAAAGTCCAACCAGACCAAAACCATGCCAACAAAGGCCAAAAGGCCACCATAAAGAAGAGACAGGTTACAGTGGAAGAGGGAATGTGCAAAGAAGGCCAAAGGAGAAGGACGATGCACCCCAAGCCAGTACCATCATAAGAAGCCCTAAAGCTGAGAAAAAGCAAAGAAGTTCTTTCAAGAAAAGAGAGGACCTCTCTCGTGATGACCTGCTATTTCTTCTTAGCGTCCTTGAGGGTGAATTACAGGTGACTCATTGTCTTATTTTGTATTCCAAGTTAAAAAAGTCTGGTTTGTTTTTTTTTCCTATGCATGTTACTGCAAACACATGCTGCATTCCTATTAAGGAAATACCCTATCTAGTTTGCTGGAGTAAGACAAATATAAACTACAAAGCATGTGAATGCTACAGATTATCCAGATACTGAAAATAGCTATCAACATGAAAAGGTGTCATTCTTCTAATGCAAATAAAATTTATTACCAAAGTGTTTGTATAACACTAAAACAGTCATGATGCACTGTGAATGATCACACCATTCTCAAAGCAAAGAGAAAACCCTTCCTATTTAGCTGCCCTGGTACAAATATTTTGATTACAAAGTGTGCTGTAAATATGGAGTAAATTGTAGAGATCTTCAAGATATGTTACTTCATTACTTGTTATTTTCCTTCTCCTACAAAGTCATGAGCATTATTCAAAAACAATCAGTACATGCCAACTCACCAGAAGTACCTCACTCAACAGCTTTCTAACAACTTTTGTTAGCAAATCAAAATCTCCTTTTTATTTCCCATAATATGCAGAACATGCACTTAACTTGCAACATACCAAAATTTAAAGAACGTGAATTTTTCAATCTGGAAAAGGTCAGTTGCCAAGCAGCCAATTATCCCGGGAGAGCAAGCATAATTTCAGGAACTGGGAACCAGGTTTCCAGTGAGAAAAGAGGAGATCTACAGAGGACAATTGCAAAGAAACAGTGACAGCCGCTTAAAACTGCTTACAAGTAGAGAGAGTAGCCAAAGCAGCTTCGATGGCTGTAGTAGAGTTTCAGTTTATTGCCTAGATAGCACCTTGGTAGTTTCCTCCTTAACATATGCAGGTATATTTACATAATACATGCTAATAGAAATGCTTAATGGAACACACATGCTATATGAGTGCTTTTTGATAGATATATCAGTCTCTGGGGGTGCTCACTTGCCCTGTCTGAATTTAGATTAATTCAAATATCATACAATCCACCAAGAGAAATACACACACATCCGTATATATACATTTATTTAATTATATTACCCACATTCAATTCAACTCACAAGATTTAAAACTGGAACAAAATGAAATGAGAAACTGGAAAACAATGAGGCCGATAGGAAAATTTCAAATTGTGTCTGACATTCTAAAGAAAGCGTTACAAATGAAAAATAGAGGGAAGTCATTTTTTATTCTTGATTTTCCACCTCCAGTAATGCCAAGTCAAATCTCTAAAGATCAGCTGACAATCCAGACATAATTAAGTTTCAAAGTTAAGTGCCATAACCCTCTCATTCCGGACCATTTAAGGTGCACAAAGATCACTCTTTCAGCCTTTATTTTTCTGCTGTGGTACAGATTAGAAATGGATTTTTTCCTCTTTTTTTTTTTTAAGCACAGTCACAGATAGAGAAATAGGAATGTTCCTTCCAACAGCAGGCAGAGCAAAATTGTTACTGATCCTAACACACCTCTCTTTCCAATCTCCTCCCTTCTAGCATTAGCATGTCCTTGATTTTGTTTTTAATTGAGGTGTTGCAAGCAATGTTTGAGACAATGGTGTGGTTGTGTATTGCCATGGAGGTAGGAGACAATCAATGTCTTCCAGCAGGGACCCATGAGAAGCAGCTGGGCACAGCCCTGGTCAGGTCGTCACCTGAGTCAGTTTGTTCCCCAGTCACGTTAAAAAAGGAAAAATACAGTGAACATTTTTAGGTAATACATTTTAAAACGACACAATTTTGGGGCACCAGATAACACAACCTTCTGTTAATCCTTACCTTTTAAAATGCTTTTTATTTTAGTATTCATTTGCAAACTAATAATGCCATTAAAGCAATTACATTAAAGAAATGATGCTGCAAGGTTGTTTGAGGGCACACACAAGTGTGTCCGCATCAACATATCTCTAAATACAGAAGGCACTGTCTCATACATGCATGCATGCATAACCATCCATAAAGGCCCCAACTGCCAGCTTTGCAGGCAATCAATCTTGTTTTAAAGAAATGCCATTATTGCATGGTTTTGGAATGTGTTTTGTGAAAGGTTACATCCCCTGCACCATATACTTCCCCACACTCAGCACTCAAACATGCTCAGTGCAATGACAAAAGCAGACTACTACAGACTGGCTTAAACTACAAAAGCCACCACCATATCCAAACCATACACACACTTCTAGTCTTCCAGAACCATGCTGGTATCTCACTGAAAGTTAAGAAGTAAAAATTAGCTTCTAATACTACGAGTGACATTTTTTCCAATACAAGCTAGTCCTGACAGCATTTCAACCTCACTGGTAACAAAATAAGCACCATAGAAGATTCTGAAAATCCTAATCTTTATGCACAACTCACAAAACAAAAAGACCAGTGCTTCCCTCGTGCTTTAACTTTCTTCACGTTACTACCTTGGGGCACTTTACAGATACAGCATTCTTCAAAAAGTTCTTCTGTTTCCTTAAAACCAAAAGTAGAAAGCGTCCAACTAACCTGTAAATACACAAATGCAATTTAACAAAATGAAAACTTACATTGTATTTCTGCAGGCTCAAGATGAAGTTATAGGAATACTTAAGGCTGAAAAAATTGACTTGGCTTTGCTTGAAGCACAGTATGGTTTTGTTACTCCCAAGAAGGTGTTGGAGGCCCTCCAGCGAGATGCTATTCAAACAAAGGCTGAGCAATGGCAAGAAGACATCTACGAAAAGCCTATGGGAGAGGTATGAATTGTACTACTGACATCTAACCATAATCTCACAGAAATCAACACTAAAGATTTTACTGACTTCAGGGAAAGAAAGGGAAAGAAAGCAACTGTGCTCTAGGTCTAAATGATCCTCACACTGCACACTTAGGGCTACAAACATGGAGAGACATGTTTATGACTACCTCCAACTTGGATAATCAGCCTTTTGTTTTTGACACTTCTGCTTTTTTTCCCTTTGTATCCTAATTCAGAGCTCCTACAGCTTGATACCTCTCCATTAGCCTCACTGAGATCACGCTACCAGTGGCTGGTAAGGATGGTAGTCATGTTGTGGCCACCTACCCTTATGTATTCCAGCTCCCACTAATTCTATGAGAATCATGGGTATATGTGATTGATCTGAATAATGAACTGTCATTACAAACTTAATCCAAGCAGAAATCTAATATTTTCACAGTGCACTTACTTAGTAACATTTAGTTTAACTACTCTGTAGCAGAAGCTATGCTCTCTGAACAAGCTACATGGATTTCATTACTGTCCTAAAATGCAAGTCACTGTATATTAAAAGCCCTTCATATCAGTAATGTTTTTTGTTTTTCCATAAAAAGAATTCCCAATGTCTCCTGTTGGGTCAGATAAACATTTCCTTAATTTTCTGCTCATTATATTTATCTTCAAAAGAAAATTAGAAGTTATGAACAAAACTCTTCGACCAAGTGTTTTCCAAACTTACTGAAGAGTCATACCTAAGAATACATAGATTTATTCAGAGAAGATTGTCAGGCAAAAGGTCTGCACTCATTTCACAGGCTCAGAGGTTAAAATATCTGACTATAATCTGAAACAGATAAAGTTCAACTCCGGAGGTTAATTTATTTGAGACTGCTGTGGCATTATGTCACAGAAATTTTGAGTACAAATGGAAATGATTTGAAGAGAAGTCCAAAAGAGTTTGAAAACATAAGTTCAGTCTGTTACTTTACATAAGCTTATACATGATTTTTCCCTCTTACACTTAATGGCAGAGAAAGGATTTCTAACACCACTCTATTTGGCAATTCCAAGAGGCAAAGGTAAACATCCTATGAGCAACTGAAAGGGTAGAAAGGCCACTAGCACTTTGTATGTCTTCATAAACCAAAAGATGTCATAATTGTCAGCTATTTTACATCATCATACCCCATAATTAAGTCCAAGATCTATTTTGGTTTTGTTTGTATTTTTTTCAGATATTAAAAATAAGAGTAGGGGCATGGAGACAGGAGAAAGAAAACCCATCACAAAGTGTGGGAAAGAAACATTAAATCTTCCCGATGCCACCATGGCAACGAACCTTTTTCTCTGCCCACAAAATTCTTGCTGGTTCAACCACTCTAGAGCACATCAGTTTAGTTTTGTGGTCTTGAACATGGAGGATCTTCCCACATCTCAAATGAAAACACAGTGAATTTCAAAATGTATCTACAAATACAGGCTTTTTAGCATCCTCCCACAGCTTACTCATCTCACTTAAACTTTATGAAGTTTCCTGGCAAATTTGGTTAACAACAGAGTGCTGAAATTTGGTGACTGGATAGCTGAAGTCACTAGGAACAGGATTCACAGGTGAAATCTAGCAAAACAGGAAACAGTAGTAATACATTTCCTTTGCAAAAATGAGGACTGTGATACATCAAAATCATATCTTCCTTGGCTATTATATATATAAATAATAAATTATAAAAATATATATATATTTTAAAGCAGAGGGTTTTTTAGGTAAATTTATTCCTTTCTGCAACCTAACAAATGCTGGAGAAGCTATCGTATTACTCACAGTTCAAGATACAGTAAGTTGCTTAGTGTTTGAAGGAGCTTAAAGAAAGGAAAATAGAATACAATATCTTTGGTTTTGCTTCTGTCTAACATATAAAGGTTTGAAAAGGCTTTCCATCTTTGCATGGTTTATAAATTCAGATGATTGAGTCAGTTATTCATTACAAACTCTGGCTTCAGATCAATTGCCACTTGTCTGGAATAGAAAGCAATTGGTATTCAACTTTCTAATAAATAATGCAAAAGAACCATTTTCCCAGATTCAAATTAAAAAACCCAAATCTTCAAAATAATAACATTAAAACCAAAAATCAACTCAGAAAAGGTGATGTAGTAACAGAGAGAGAGAAGACAAAGAGTAAGATACTGCAGTATTAATGGTGTCTTGTCTTAAGTTTCAAACCTTCATGGAGTTAGAAAGCCAATCCCGGTTTATAACTGCCCACAGTTTCAAACTGCACAGGCAAAGATAAACACTCTGGGACTTCACTGGTTGAAACTTGATGAACAAGATCTCTTGCCACTTCAAGAACTTGAAAAGCAGTGATGTTAGACAAAAACCTATATTCTTCCTAAGTCGGGGATAATTCAAAGTGGAATCAATTTTTAAAATCCCAGCACCAATCAACTTGAAGAATGAAGCACTCTCATCAGCTTTCTAATGAAGTGTAACCGAATGTATCCTCACAACTTTCAAGGGAAGACAGCTGTAGGACACCAGAAAGTTAAACTCATCGGAAGAGATGCTGACAACATGGCATTCAGGAGAAGCAGATCAATATACCTTAATGGAATTCTGGTACAGCCAGGGTAAAAAAAAGACAAAGGAAGAACTGCTCCCATCGTCTCCAAATATCCTCAGCTCAGGATTATACATTTACACCCACACAATGACCATGAGGGTATCATTAGGAGGAGTAATATTTCACTAAATTTTGGATAAATAAATGTAACTAGCTTGGATTGTATTCTGTTTTTTTGCCAAACACAAAACAGTCTAAAGAAAAAGACAGTAAGTTCAGTTCTAACATAATGAATGAGATGCACCATCTTATTTTGACTTCAAACACGAGTTGGTGACAAAACAATTAAATGCCTCTGAATTTTTAACGTGCTAAACTATTCACAGTTACGTAAGTTCTTGCTTCCTACTTTTCATAGTATTGTACACTATGTTCAAGTATTAATTCTAGCAAAAAAGCCCATATGGCTAGCAAGTACAAAACAACAGATCACTTAATCAAGATTTTATCACTTTAATTTTCCACAGAAGACATTTATACTGCTGCATATTAGTCTTCTTTGGGGCTTTTAGCCAAGAGCTGTATAGGCAGAGTAAATGCAGTGTGTACATATAAATGGACATTTTCGTATGTGCGTGTCTTGCATATCGACAGGGTAACTTGAGGAGGAAATGTGTTCTGGAGAGTACTCCTTGGACAATCTCATGCTAGCAGGGGCTCACAATACTTCTCCCTCCTCTCTGCTGGTATGTGTGAGTCAATACATGATCTCGGGAGAAAATGCTGGAGGCAAACTTGCTCCCCAAAGCTGTACCATTTTCTCCTGCAGGGACAGAACAGAGCTTCCAAACAGTAACACAGGACCATATCTGTGCTCTCTGCTTGGTCCCTTGCAAATACTCTAGAGGAAACAAACCCATAAAACACCACTGACAGGTCCCACATCCTTCATAGTCAACTATGCAGCAGAAGAAATATTTCTATTTGATTCATGTTGTTTGCATTGACTAGTTTAAGTAACCCTCATCTCCATCAGTCATTTATATGTTGGGATACACAAATTATTTATTTTCAGCTTTTAGCCAGAAATTTCACCTTGTTTTCTTATGATAACAATTTTTACCCTCAGATTCTTACATGTGCTTGAAGCAGTGTTTCTATCACTATAAATGTATCCCTTCATTTTTTTAACTCTATCCATGCAGGCTACCTGCCGAAATAAACAAGAACTGCATACCTTTGTCTTCTTCCTCACCTGACCTCACAATGAGGGCTGAGACCAGCAGATGTCATTGTGCAAGTCTGATGCCAAGTTCATCTCAATTTAAGCAAGACAGGGCTGTAGTCACAAACAGCATCACAACACAACTTTTTCAAAAAGCAGAATGCTGGCTGCTTTCAGAGGACAGCATACAGTCACCTTAAGGCATGGTCCTTAAGACTGCAAGGATCACATACTCATGTGATGGTGCTTCATGCATCTAACCCATAGCTGCTCCAAAACCCCCCTCTGAAATCTTACACGGGGAATAAGGTTGATAATATACCATGAAAGTTTTCTCTCTTTCTGGCAAAACTGCTAGCTCAGCAAAAGATTTCAAATTTTAAAATCCTCACTTCTGGTGGAAGAAGAATGTGGAGAAATTAAAAATAGCCAGATTTTTTCAATCTAACCTTTTAAGGCAATTCAGTTTTCGTGCCCTGTAAAAGACATGGAAAATACAGACAAGAGGTTTGGAAGAGGTGACGCTTTGTTTCCGGAAAAACCTTGTGTATGCAAGGGTTTTGATAAGAAATCTTTTCCCAAGAGATCCTACTTCAGATTCATAATTACAGAAAACATTGACCTTGTAGAAGTAAAAATACACTAATGCCAGGGATTGTGACGGGGAAGGTCCTAACAACCAGCTGTAACAGCACCATAAAGCAGCTGAGAAGGACAGCCATAGCTTTCTTTATATTTTTAGGTCACATATGAAATTAACTCAGGTGCATTGCAACAGAAAAGACACTGATGCCATAAGGAGAAAGAACAGTCCTTTTTCAAAAAGATCCACCGTTTCTGATGGAATATTTTGAATACAAATCATCTTCAAAGTTTTGTCAGTAAACCTTATTTCCTTATTCATGTCAGCAGCAACAAAAAAAGTTAACAATGACAGGAAAAACAAGTGAATATATGCTTAGAAAGGAGCTGAAGTTAGCAGAGGGAGAATCAGGAGCCCATGTTAAAATAGAAGATTTTCTGTGTTATTCCAGAAACTCATGTTCAGGTATTCTGGTCATTACTGACATCACTCCTATCAGCCAAACTGTCAATAAGTGCAAAGAGAAGATAATTTATCACAGTACTCTGAATTACACTGCCTAAAATAAGCAGTGCCTCTAAGAATCTGAAGGCCCAATGTGCCTTGCGGCATGTGAAATTCCTACTGGGGGAAATGTCGGAGAACCAGAACCAGTCTTGCTTCCCACACTGCCCATTTGTGAATTCTTTCCTATTAATAGAGTGAGTTACTGCAAAGCATCACAACTACTAGAATAACCTGTGGTTAGGAGCTAGCTCTGACTTGGCATTGAAAATTTAACTTCTCCAAAACAGATTTGAGGATTCTCTTGTTGACCAGGAAGACAGCCTCTTCAGAAGAGGATGAATGAGAAGTGAACAAAAATGCCCACAAACACAAATTCTCCTTAGGTCTCTGGATGGCTTCCAGTGATCCCTCCTCAAACTTCAGCTACATCAGTAATGTCTAAGGAGAAAGATCCCTTCTTGGTTCATACACACATTTGCATAACTTGATCACAAACTGAATACCAAATTATAATAGAATCCTCAGAATAACAGTTTTCTCTCCATTCATGGAAATCAATTTTATTCAAAAACTTAACAGTCACGTAAATACCTACATTTTAGAAAAAATAGTTTGGAAAAATAAAAAATGGAAGGATACTGATTCTCAAAGCATGCTATAAAGCAAGGCAAAGCCATTTACAACATGAAATTTAGAATCACAGAATCATAGAATCACTAGGGTTGGAAAAGATGTACAAGATAATCCACTCCAACTGTCCAACTATCACCAATAATTCTCTTTGAACCATGTCCCTTAACACAATGTCTAAACATTCCTTAAATACCTCCAGGGTTGGTGACTCTACCACCTCCCTGGGCAGCCCATTCCAGCGCCTGACCACTCTTTCAGAGAATTTCTATTTCCTAGTATCCAGTCTGAATTTCCCCTGGCACAGCTTAAAGCCATTCCCTCTCATCCTACCACTAGTTACACAAGAGAAGAGGCCAACCCCCAGCTTACTACAACCTTCCTTGAGGCAGTTAGAGAGAGCAATAATGTCTCCCATAAGCCTCCTCTTCACAGATTTGAGGAAATAAACGGGAAATGACCCCTATTTACTTTCCTACTCCTGTTTTTGGACTTTATATATATATATATATATGTATGCATTTCTTTGAAGCAATCCTACTGTTCATTGCAAATACTGCCATTCATTAAAAAATTTAGCATTTGTTCCAGAAACAGTCATGTACACAGTAAGCAAAGGAGACAGGATTGTTTTCCACTCTAGGACATATCACACACTTGCTGGGAATCCAGAGGAAAACAGCTCTTTGATTTGTGTACCTTAACTCAATACTTTCATTTTCTATAGAGCTACAAGTAATATTTCTGCTTCTATTCAACCAAAAACGGATCTACTTCTGTGTGAAGTAGAGGATTCTTCTGCCAAGGCATCTGTTTCTATATCAGTATTATCAACAGCACATTCGTGGCAGGAGGAGGTATGGAAGGTGACAATGAGTCCTGCAAATCAGTACCTTAATTAATTTTCCTAGTTTGTCAGATTTACACTGATGGGATTAAATAACTTTTTCCAACATTTAACAAAGGACAGAACCATCAGGCTATTAAACACACTTTATATTAGTAAGCTTCTCCCATAATCTTTTAATGAGGGAAATCTGAGCGACTAAGAGCTCTGAAAGATTTCAGGACTTTTGTTTCTTTGTTTTGATTTTAGCTTGATAAAGTTGTAGAAAAACAGAAGGAAACTCACAGACGAATGCTGGAGCAACTTCTAATCGTAGAGAAGTCACACAGACAGACCCTGTATGAACTAGAGGAAGAGAAGAGGAAGCACAAAGAATACATGGAGAAAAGTGATGAGTTTATAAGCTTACTGGAAAAAGAACGTGAAAGGTAAGGTTACCGTTTGCCATAGTACTGAGAAATACTTACAGTTTAATATAATGAGTATGTATCCATCCACTTTCTGCATCTACTAAAATCAAGAATATTTGCAGAGTCATATTCTGAGAGTCGAAAAGCATGATGAATTATTCCTAAATAACAGTGGTATAGGTCAGCGTGTTGGTAGATTCTTCAGTTCCGTTAGAGAGTGTATGTTGTAGTACAGGGAGCCCAAGGAGATGCACAAACATGTTAAAAAGTTACAGCCACATAAAGCAGGTGAGTCAGCGTGTTTAAGATGTTTGGAGTGCACAATGGGATGTAAGTAACAGAATGAAATCCGGCATGCAGGTTACAATGGCAGAAGAAAGACACAAAGAAAAACAGAAGGTGTTTGGACAAATCACAGGAGCACAGAAAGAGGACACAAAGTCAGAAGGTAGTTTGTAGAAAGCTTTGAAAATAAGTTCCTGTATCAGGGCTGGCATAAAAACCGTAACTGAAAATCACAACAGCTTGTTTAAGCATAATGAGAGGGTTTCAACATCAGTTCTCAGGATTCAGGAGATTTTAATGTCATTTACTGTCTTTAAAATTTCAAAACACAACTTCTCTGAATCTGCTGTAAAACTGAACACAGATTCTAAGGAAAAACAAAATTGAAGAACATTTCCTATTCCATGGATAGCTAGATAGGAGTATATTGTCTCTGTTTCCTTTTGCTTCGGAACAGCTTCCAGATGGAAATGTTTGGGTGTGAGAATGTCAAGCTTATTCTAAACTCACATTATGCATAGATAATTCTTCTTCTGCTTCGCCTGTGAAACATCATGTTCCATGTATTTTGGCAGCATTTACTACACCTCTCTCTTTCACGTCTATCAAAGATAGCACATATGCTTCCCACCAAGTACACAACCATATTTATGTACTGCAATTAAAGAGGCTGGGGGAAAAATCATTTGCTTCTCAGAAAAAGAGTTTTAATGCAACCAACCACAAGAACACACAGAAAAGCACATACGATCCCCCAGCAAAGGGCAGAATGGATGTTTTTCTCTAAAAATTACTTTTGTGAAATGTCAACATATTGGGAACTGAAGTCTGAGCTGAACAGAGGTTTTCATCTGTGCCGTCCTTCCCTCAAAAACTAGGAGTCACTCATCTGTCTCTTAGAGATAGAGCTAAACAACCACAATTGCTAAATGTTACATCAGACACACATGCTCGCACAGCCTCAAAAGCTGTTCAGGAGGAAAGACTAAGCACCATGATCTTTGTTGTTTTTTTTTTTTTTTTTCCTTGTGAAAACAAGGTAGACATGGGAATAAAACTCCATTCCTTATGTCTCCTCCAGAGTCTCCTCATAAAACATATACCATTATTTTCTGCAACATTTAGTCTACCTGCCTGGAAAAATGAAAAAGAAAAAAAGAGAAAGAAAAAAGAAAATAGTGAGGTGCCTAACGAGACTTTAGAGGATGTAATAATAAATTTCAGATTAAGTCTCAATTTTTGTACTTTCTTTGGAAGACTTATTTTACGTGGAACTCTGTAAGGGGGTGTGATGTCACATATTGAGCTGATTCCAAAATGTTTGCCATGTCACCATCAAGATCTCCATGCAATTGCCTGCAATAATAAAAAGAGAAAAAAGACAAACAAACAAAAAACACTCAGAAAGTCAAGACGCATCTCCTTCTATGTTAGCCTGCATGACTTGACATCCAGAATACACGTCCATACAAACTAAAGTCACTTTCTCTCTCATTTCAAAAATCATAGCCTCGTTATAAATCTTCACAGGATGTAAATTTTGTTATTCGCTTATGTGAAAAAATAAAACTCTATGAGAAGTTTCATACACAAACATTGACAATGTATTTTGGTTCCCCTGCTGAAATTCTGTTTAAGAACAAACTATATAGAAAAACCATAAGCATCTGACAAAGAAGTTGCTTCCTTTTTCACCAAGAAGTGGTATTCCTTTATCACTGTAGAAAGGTATATAATGTTAGTAACAGGATTTCAGATTTGAAGCAAAATCCTGAACTTCCATTCAGTTAGTCAAAGAAGATTTTTATTTTGTAAAAGAGCAAGGTTACAGTATATGCTTTAAGATTGAAAACTTCAAAGAGTTTCAAAGAGAATGCAGGCAAGCCAAACAAGGTACCTGAGTAATATGACATGAAAAGACATGGATGTTATGGAATGGTGATGCTGAAAAACTGAAAACTACTGTTTATAATAGGAATAAAGAAACTGCGAGTCAGATCCAATTCTCATACACAATCAAAGATATTATCAAATAAGGGAAAGCATTTCCTCATTCTTAGATATGTTCACAGGAAGAGTAAAACCACTGAATTCTTGAATGAAAACTTTAGTCACAAACTACTTTATCAGATGGTTTTACAAAACTGGGCAAGCCTCCATCATAGTGTCTTTCTGCTGCATTACTCCTTTCATACGTGACAGTTCTCATTAGAAAGGTAAACTTTGAATTTTTAATTAAATGATCTTAACTAAATTTTTGCTATGTTATGTTTAGATCATACAAAATATCAGCAGTCTTCAATGAGTCAGTAAAAACACTTCGCCTCAATCATTTAAGAATCTCTTTGACTTCGTAGCAAGGTAACAAAATTTAAGTTTCTCATAAGCAATTGTACATCGTCAGACTTCTGAGTTTATGACAAGATTAGTGACAGCTTTCTAGATTTAATATTAATCCTTTAGATATCTCAAGCATTTTTCTGTTGCCTGCCAAATTACTCCTCCATAGTCTTCCTGTAGGTCAGAAATGAAAATGGACCTTCCAAGTTGAAGTCTCAATATTTGCAGGCTCATCCCAATAGGGAAATAACTTCTCCAAGTTCAGAAAAGGGAGAAGGGTCATTTCAGTAGTATAAAAATATGCTAGGCAACAGATATTTACCTATATTACATATATCATATTATATTATATAAACAGATATTTACATATAGTTTGAAAGTGTATCAACAAATTCCTATTGAATAAAAAACAGTTTTGTGGAGGAGGCCAGCAATGACTGCATAGGTCTTTCCTGCACTTCATCAAGAATTGTACTCTGTGTGTGCAGAGATCAGACAGACAGACTAATTGTACATGCATGGTAGTGGCCGAAAGCCACACAAGTCCACTCATGTCCATTGAGGAAAATCCTATTGTACTGCTGGAGCCTAAGGAAGTATCAGCCCCTAAATGTATCATTGCAAGAGTTCACATGAATGTAAACCTCCAGAGACTAGACACATGAGGTACATCTGTAGAACCATGGGATAAAAGCCACTGCACGTGGTCAGATGTTTTATTTCACAGCAGGTGAGTAGGGTCAAAGTCAAGATTAAGGGCTAATACCTGCTTTGCCTCTCCCAAACTGACAGAGCTAAAGTATGGCACCACATAATGTTTTCTTCCTGACCTATTCCTCGGTCCTTCCCATCATACCATTTTCATTTCTTGTTTTACTCACACCTCATGTTGGCCATTTTACCTCACACTAACTTCATATTCAGTGCTAACAGCATTGAAAGAACTGCAGTATCTAAAACAATAATCTATTCCAAGATTTTATATCTGCAACTAATTGATGTAATCCAGTGTTCAATTATGCAAGTTGGAAAGAAGAAATATGCCAGAAAGAGCATTTCATGCTCCTAGAAGCACGTGCCCTTTCATGTGACTCCCACCTCTCCCCTTCATTCTCAAAGACAACTATGAAGTGTCAAGAATAAATACATCCCAGACCACTGCTTTATCTGACAGTATTGATGCTTCCTTTCCAATTTCTCAGAAAGCATGGTTTATAAATAAATGAATAAATTAAACCAGACCTGAAAATACAGAACAATTTTTTAAATATAGAATCAAACATAGGTTCCACTGTATCTTTACTAAGGATATACCTACTTGTCTGGATAAATTCATAAATATTCCATGCTTTTGCAGTACAATTACATAATAAAAGTTGTTATTTTAGGAAACAATTTGCAAAGCTAAAATATGAAACTAGAAAGTTTTCCAGATTGATAAACTCCTAGTTTGAAAACATCATTAGCATTCAAGTGTTCATACATTTACACATTATTCTCCACCCCACAAGACAAAATGGAATGCCTAAAAAGAAAAAAGAAACGAGTAGAATGATAAGCACTTACTCAGCCTTTTCCTCTGCAAATATCAAGGAGTTTTAAGTATTATATGAGCAGAGTTATTTCCTGTTTTTTGAATACTGAAAGGACATGAGGGTATGAGTGGAAGTAACCTTTCTCTGCTCACAGTGTACCTGAATGCTTAGACTGCAAGAAAGGAAGAAATCTCCCAATGAGTAAATGCTTGCATCTTCAAACTCACTACATACTATGGCTATCACGTTGATTTTCAACTACAACAAAATGCCAAAGCTTACTAAAGTTTTAGAAGTAAGTGAACATTGTTATACAGGACAGGAAAAGAAACGGCAATTTGCTTATCAGTGATTTAAATAGATTTTAAAGGTAGTTATGATAAATGTTGCCCACAGGAATTCAAGTATCCTCACAAAACTTCTCAGGTTGGCACGACAGCAAGTAAGGATTACTAAGCTCTTAGCTTAAGGCTTCTCTACTTAGAAAGATGAGATTTTTTGATGCAGCTTTTGTTTTAGCACTGAGTTAATAATCACAAAGCTCAGATAGAAAATGTAGTCCAAAGAGGAAGAAAACAATTTTTTACAAATTAGATAATCCTGACAGTTTCTGAATAAAACTTACTCCTTTTGCTTTAAGCAAGTGGAAAAAGAAAACAAACCCAGCCAACCAAACTCTGTTCCACTGCATCACTCATCAAGGAAAGGGCATTTTCAGTGTCAAAATAAGTTACTGTCATACCTATCTGGAGAGTCAACATTCACCAAATGTGACTGGGACCTGACTGCAAAAGTCTCAAAACTTTGGTCTTTCTTACCAAACATGACACAAAAGCACTGTGCTTGTTGCTTCAGTTGCTGGCCCCCTCAATGTCAGTTGGTTAACACAGACTACTTTTCAGCAATACAAGTTAGAAGAGGTCTGGAGGCCTCCAGCACAATCTGTTGTGTGCAGGGCCAAGTTCACAATTAGGTTGCTCAGACCTTTCTCCAGCTGACTTGTGAAGAGCTTTAAGGGACAGTGATTCTGCTGCCTATCTAAAGGCTCCTCCTATGGTCTTAGCCATCCTTGCCTGGAGACCCCTTCTCTCACGTTCACTGTAGGCATCCTCTTCATCTTGTTTCTGCCTTGAAATAACTGTTATTACAAGCTCAGTGACCTCCTTTCTGGCAAACCTCTAAACCTAACACATCATCGTCATCTCTGATCTTTTAGCTGCCTGGGACAAAAATGAACTTTTCACACTTCCCTGACATCATACCTGCACAGAATCCATTTAATCAGGTGGAATTCTCTTCTCTAAAAGTGTCTACACAGTGGTGCCCTGTGTTGCAAATTCCTTTTTGTCCACTTCTGCTCTGGCAATGGGACCCCATATGTATTATTCTTCAGTTGTTTTTTTTTTCTCCCTCTTTCTATGCCTCTTCTCACAGAATCTCTAAATTAGCTACCACCTCTATGCTGAAGATCCTCAGGTCTACTCCAACCACCAGGATCACAAAAATCTCACCTTTTGTGAGCAACCCGAGAACTTCATAAGACCAGAAGGGAAGTCAGTCTTTTATCCCCCTGCCCATGGCTTCCTCCATAAGGTTCTCTAACACCTCATTTCATAAAGCCAGGCTAACCAAATCATACTGTTTGTCAGTCACTTTATCACACCTAGGTCCATTTTCTCTCTGAGCCTTTCCATCTTTAAGTCTCACAAATTCTTCTTCACCACACCTCCAAGAAAAAGAAAGAAGAAACACATACTGCCAGCACCTTTCTGTTTTTTCATCTAAAGAAATCTTTGATTGTTTCCACATTAATTACTTCACCCCTCTCCCTGCAACTCTCCATTGGATGCACAGGCCATTACTACATCAGGGTTATGTATTTCCTCTTGTGTACCTTTGTAATACATCTTTATCCTCTCACTCAATATTACTACATGTCCCAAACCTTCCAAAAACACTATAACTGTAATAAAATTAGGTAAAATGTGTGGTTTTAGATAATTGTTCATATAATATAATTTATAATTTTTTTTTTAATGACAGATGAAACTAACAGATACACACAGTAGGTCAAGTGAGCAATGCTGGAAAACCACTGCATCAAGAAGAGAAGAAACCTCAGCTCAGAGGTGAAGTTAGTTAGGATGTTGTCATCGTAACATTGCTGTACTTGAATTCTGACACATTCACACATTGAAATAACAACGTATTGTATGTCCAGTACTGGAAAAATCAATATTCTGTAGCAGGGGCATAATTAATATTTGCTGTTTTTATTAATGAAACCAATTAACTATTATAAGAAGCAGGATCTTATCTACAGAAAGCTGAAGTAAAAATAAACACTGTCGATTTATTTATTCTACATGTTAGCAGCAGTTTTTAATTTCACGCACACTAAACTATTGTTATAGATTGCATTGTACTCAAATGCAATCATTTCCTTTTAGCTTTCTGGCAATGAGTTATATATATTACATATGCCTGAGACTATGTCTTGCAACTTGTGAAATCGATGCCAGATCTCTGTACATTTGACCTTTTTCATGGGTATCTAGTGCTCTGTAGGTGAGTAGGAGAGACCCACCACAAGTAAAACATCAGCATTCTTAGTCTGCACTGCATCCCAATGGAACAGTCCCACTAACAATAAATACCACAGAGGCACAGTGACAAGACACAAGGAAGTGATGTATGCAGATTAATTACCTCATGCTTGTACGTGAAGAATGCTGTACCATTATGCTACATAACTTTCAACAGATGTTGTGAAATCAAACTCTTGTTGAACTTCAAGAATTCAGATTTACACAAGAGATTCTGTGAACGATGAAGGTTAAAATACTTTATCTTAAAAAATAAGTGAGTAAAATTGGGTTAGCAAAGAAATTTTAAAAACTCAAAAACTGGTAAGTAAGGTTAAATTATGTTTACTCAAAAACAGACTAAAGATAAATGCAAACAGAATCAGGGCTTTCAACTCAGTGTCAATATAACTGAGAAATTGTTTTAGATCTGCAGTGCAATGTTCAATTATTGCACCTACTGCCAGTGGATGCAAGATATGGTGATAGCTATTTCTCATGAAACTCCACCAGCATTCTTGGAATGAGTGAGAAGTGAGGCTCACACTCAGATTTTAAATTCTGAGTACAGGAGTTGCCTGTCAGTGTCTAAAGCACAACTACAAATCCATACTGGGTACTTTGAGACAGGGGAGGACATGATGGAAAATCTTAGTCAAACACCCTTCTACCCTGCTATTCTATCTCCCCTCCTAGGTGGGGAAACCAATGGGCATCATCATATGCCCTCACAGTAAAAGGGAGAAAATTCTTCTGAGAGGGATGAGCATGTAAAACCACCTTGGTGGTAGCTCTAGTCAGCACTTCAAACCGTGGTGTCACAGCTCAAAGGGAAAGATGATCTTCGATAGCTGGCAAGTGTCACAGTATTTATGGCTCTTGTAAATCAACACCAACTCCATATATTCTATTTGGAACCTAATCAGTAAACAGCACGGGTGCTGAAGGACTGGCAAAATATTCTCATGGTGAGATGCTACCCTTAGTAATCAGGCACTTGCTCCATTCACCGATTAAAATTTCCAAATAAGACGCAGAGCACTGCTCCATGTATGGCACAGCATAACTTGTCTAGTCACAAGCAACAATAGAAACGGATGACTGCACTGAGACCTGTGACCAAAAAAAGACACACTGCCCTTCTGATTCACTGCAGGGTGGGGCAGGGGGAAGGGCAGAAATTGGCACAAGATTTTGCAACCAGAGTTTTAAAAGAAAACACCCAACAGTAGACATATAAAAGAATCTGTAAATTGTTCTCTGAGACAGCAGAGAAGTTTGATGCTATAATAATTTTTCAGAACAAGTCATTGCCCTGGGAAAAGCTATACTGCTATTTCAGTGTAGAGGACAAATCCAAATGAAGTTAAGATCTTTCTCGTGACAGAAAAATTTAAGTGACCTCTTTGTCCTATTATTAGCTTCATATCTTAAGAACAGGCAAGAGAAAAACGGCCATGAGAACATGGGACACAGGTCATGCACCAGTTATCAGGACCTGCGGTCTAAATTCATAACCAAGTTTCCCATGGCATATTGTGAACTTCACTGAATTTATGCCTAGCTACAAAATCACTGAGCATTATTATATATAGTTTTTCATATACACGTACATATGTATATGAATGAAAGAAGATTGCAGGGAAGATGAAGCACTTTAGGTAAAATGTGACAGCCCCACTCTGGGCTTAAGACAGTAATTTTAAATTTAATAAAGATACGGGTTTATCTAAGATCTGTAGCAGAGAAACCCTGAGACTGGTGCTTGAGTGGCTTGCAGCCACTTATGTCTGCTACCTAAGAAGCACTGGAATAGAGAACTGCAAAGTCCTCTTTAGTGGGGTTCAAACCATGCCCCCTGGGAGAGGAACTGATATAGAAGCTCCTGTGAGGCATGGTATGGAGGAATGACAAAGGCTGAGCAGGCAGAGACTTTGCCAATCCCTTTACCCTTCCGCAGATTAGTTATGGCTGGGGAACGCTAGTGGTTAAAGCTAGAGCATGTACAGACATACTGACAACAGAAGGCTCCAATACTAAAGGATCTTAAACCATCATTGATCATTGACAACTTTTTATTTTCCTGCTTGAAAATTAAGGAACAGTTGTGATATCAGGCTAATGGAAGAGGAAAGAGGAGGTATTATGCCACAGAAAACTTTTTATTCACCCCCCAAACAGGAAGTTGAAAGTGCCAAAGGGACAGTTACACTGAAAATACCCAGACAGCTAACTGATTTGTGTCTGCCAAACTTGGCCTAACATCAGTTATCTTCTCCCAGACCCTACCTTTGCCAAGAATGTTGGAGAAGAAGGGAAACTCACTGAACACAGAAACACGGTTGCTCTCGAATGTGCATATGAGCTTGACTAGATATGCCTTGCAACGACCTGCTCATGATACTCTAGCAGCTTCAGTGCAAAGAACATCAGGTTACTGCATTGCAAAAGAAAATCACTAAAACCACTCTTTGTAACAATGATGTATTGACTTGCTTGCCAATGCCTTTCAAGTTCCAAATTTTGGTTGAAAACCTGAGAACTGATTTAAAAACCCTGCAACTTGAACACAGCTCTTCACATTCAAAGCTACTCAGTGTCTTACCTATTATTCCCTACCACAAAGCTCCTTAGCCATATCATTTTGATTCACACTATCTCCAAGTTACTGGAGAAAACAAGGAAAGATAGTTATGGTACTGCATCCTGGAAGATACTGAATACTCTCAAATCCTGTCCAGAATTCTATGGTAGGAGATGAGCTCCCAGCAAGACTAAGCCTACACTCAGGTCAAAATCAGGACTGTTTTACATGAGAAAAGTGGTAACAATGAACATGCATTGAATAAAATAAAGTTTTATTAGTAGTTTTCATACAAAATCAATCCAAACTTTTGAATCTGTTAAGTGAGATTTGATACGTATAGGTAAAAATGGAAGCGTCCAAATGATACTAGTTATGTAAAAATAAATAAATAAACAAAAATTCACATCCAACTACATAGACTGAAAAGACTGGATAGATTTTCCATTATTTTATTCTAAATTCAGGTATGAACTGAGACAATAAAAAGGCAGCTCCAAGTAAAGACAATGAAACCCAAATAGACATGGCTACCACAGACATTAAAAGTGACAAAAAAGGGGCTTTCTTGAATCACTATTCCACTTCAGTCAAGCATAATCATTACCAGCTCACTTGCACATTATCCTTCTTCATAACCTGAAGGCAAAAAAATAAAAAAAAGACAAAAGAAAAAAACAGACAATCCAGTAGGGACAAAAATAAAATATAGCAGAAACAGAGACCTTACACTCACCTCCCCTTTAATTTGATTTGCATGCTAATAATTTTAGGAACATCAGAAAAACACATTCTGATGTATATGCATATGACTGCTAAACTAACATTTAGGGATGTTCAGAACTTCCAGTTTCATTTAAGTCATCAAGAAACTAGGGCAACGTTTATTCAAATGTTTAGACAAGATTTCACATGTTTCTCATTTGAAAATTGTATCTTACGTCCAGCTGGGGGACTGAGAAGCAAGACACACTCCCTGAAATCCTAAAATTCTCCTTCTTTTTCAATAGTCTTGCCAGCTAAACTCTGGATGTCTTCGCATTCTGTCAGACAGGAGAATGAGTCAGTCTGTCCCTAACTGGCCTTCTAAAAAGGAAATTGAGAAGTTTAATGACATATTTGGATAAACACACTCACTGGATAAAGTTACTTACCTTCTTATATCACTTTAAGTTTGCTATAAACCTTCAAAATTCTTACAGACTAGATTTAAGAATAGCTAATGAAAAGTATAGATTATAAATAAACTTAATGAAAACCACTGTATTAAAACTCAAAGTAACTCTTGTAAACGTGCATGTCAAAGCCTCAGCATTGTTAAATGGTGCCACAGCACTGAATCAGTGTTATTAATTGCTAAGTCATCCACAATCTTTATTGAAATATCAGCCCTGTATACATCATCTTTGGTTCAGAACCCAGCTCTCTTATGATCTCTGAACACAACGCAACAGCCAGCACTGCAGCTCTGACTGAAGGAGCAATGAATAAAACCAGGGCTTGCACAGTCCAACTCTCCTTAAAAAGACAGGTCTTTGCTGTGTGTACTTTACATCTCCCTGACTGCAGGATCTCACCTAGAAATCATTAAAATACACTGGACTGAATCTACAGAAATACTTAGCTGATTTAGCTGCATAAGCTATTAGTTTACTAAAGAGAAAGGAGATTTAAAATACCACTTCAGAAATAATTTCTTGCAGTAGTACATATCCAACAGCACAGTATACAGCTCAGCAGTCTTATTAATGAATATATCTTACAGATTCAAGATCCTTATACCTATGAATACCCATTTCCTTTAGTCATACATTAATTTCAGGTGCAAAGAAAGAAAACTCACACAGCAGAGCTTTTACTAGTTAAATGCATAAAACATTTACAGTTCGTGAGTTCTTTTAATCAGGCTTTGTTTTTTGAACAAGCTTACAAGAGTTAAGAAATTCTAGGATTCCTCTGGTGTAAATTTCTTGTCTGTAACCAATCTTACTATTAAGGCAACTTCATATAGGTTCTGATTTCACTGCCAGCATTTCATTTAATATGTAGTTTAACCTTATGTAAAGATCTGAGTCCTAAAACTTCATACACCATCTTTCTATTGAGTATTCTGATTTCTAAATGCATATATAGCTGTTTTTATGACACTCAGGAGGCATCCAGAGCATTTCTTGGAGAAAACTGAGAAGGACAAAAATAACGGCATATAAAGGAATTTAAGAACTGCTCAGAGGCAAATTTAGCATTTTAACCACCTGACTACAAGCCTGTCTCTATCACTGCATCATCCCTGAAACAATACCGAAGTACCAGTTCTGGCTGTAAAGTTGCATTTCAATATGCAGGTGAAAAAATGCTTCAGGAAGAAATGGCTTAGTTTTATTAGTCTGTGGAAGGTCTTTGGGAATAGATGAGACCTCTATAGTATGCACTACGTTCTGTCTATGAAAACAGTATTTAATCTAAAGAGAGTTTACAAAAAGAAAAAAACACAAAGGTGCAAGTGCTCCTGTACAAATACAAGTCTAAAAATCTAAGAGAAAAAGTCAGATGTCTAGTTTTACACAAGAGCATAAATACAATGTGCTTTTCAAAGCCAGTGAGAAAAAAGTTATTTAGAGGAATATGATTATACCACCGATAAAACATTTACCTCATGAGAAAACAGGTTACGCTGATGTAGGAGAAGTACATGTGAAGTTAAAAAAAAATTAAAAAAAGGAAAGCAGAAAAACAGAGTGAAACAAGGTAAATGTAATTCTGTAAAAGACTGTAAGCTGAATTTCCTATACAAACAGATGATCATATGAATGCTAGACTGCTGGCCATCAATCTAAAATAACAACACTAACCACAGAGTGATCAGAGGTAGAAAGTGGAGGCGTAAGGGGAATCTGCAGTTATTTTCACATGCTGCATACGCATCACACTAGAGTGCAACAGAGAACAGCTGTTTAAATAGTCTTAACTTCTGTGAAACATCAAATCATGAATTGTAAGAGGTGGAGCAAAATATGGTTTTGGCTTCTTCTAGAGCACAGAACTAGCCCACAGTGTACATAATAAAAAGCCAGGGATGAGTAAGTTCTCAAATTCAACCTGTTATTTCTAAGAGGGATGGAGCAAAAGTGAAAAGAAAACAAAACAAAAAAAATGAACAATGATGGTATTTAGCTCTAGGTGGGACAGGTACATAACACTGATGGAACCTAAATAAATACGGCGTCTAAAAGACTAAAACTGCTTCAGGGCACCATGGAAACAATTTAACAACAGTAACAAAACAGATTCAATGTAAATGAATATCAGCAAATCAAAAGAAACTAAAATATTCTCCTCAGAGCACGCTAAACAATTTAACATGTGTAAAATAAATTAGCATAAATTAGCATAAGAAGGGAAATAGTGCAAACCAGGGTAAAAGATCACAAACACAAATGCTGCTCAATAGAAATGCTAGAAAAAAACACCTAGAGGAAAATCTTCATCCTACTCGAAGTGGAGAAGAGGGAATTGCTGTGGACATCCTCTCCCCGGTGAACAGTGAAGCACAAAATTCATTTATCTGGTCAGAAATTGAGGTTGTTTTTTTTTTTTTTAGTTTTGCCATGACTACCAACACTGGATTCCACTATGTGGGAAACCAAGGAAGCTTTCACATGAGACTCTCTTTATGGAGTATGAGTTCACTAAGCAAGCTAAAGCTGAACTGGTAATAGGAAGAGTTTTAAGTCTAATTTGTGCAGCATAAAACAACAAGCTTAATAATGCCTTACCAGGACTTAATGGTATTAAAGTGTTTGCATGAGGAACAGTGAGCTATTAGCTGATAGGTAACTCCACCCCTAGAAAAGCCAGAGAAATGGGAGACAGTATTCATTTCTAATTAGAGATTCTAGGAATAACACAAGTATAACTCTAGACTTATTCAACTGATTTACCAACTAATTAAAGGAAATAAAAGAACAGTGTTAACAGATATCAGGCAAACACAAAAAAATTCCAGCCAATTGAGAGGAAAGCAGAATCATGTGCCAAGAGTCTGTTCTCCATCCCCATCAGTCCTTGAACTGAGTAATGCTTTGCCCTTCTATCCCCCCATTAACCCTGGTATCTGCCAGTGAAGCAAGTCTAACTGAGCTCACAGCAGTTCATTTATCCCTATCCCGGCATAAATAGCTTTTCATGCACTCACACTCTGACATGCATAAAAACAAAACTCAAGGGTCTGAGTAGCTGCTTCCAACTATTTGAAATAGATGTTTACAAAAGCCAATTTTAAAGTCAAGTTTCTTATGGCTGTGTGCCTCTTTATCATCACTCTATTTTATCATTCATCAGCAATTTTCAAAAGAAATATAAGAAAGAAGCTAAACTATGAAGTGCCTGCTGGGTTCTTGACAACAATTATCCTTTAGTGCCCAGGATATTAAGCAAGATACCATTCTGACCACAATAGAAGTGCACTGCAGTAAAACTTTGTGCTTTTTCAAGAAATGTATAGTCACGTGGGCTCATAGCTTTTAAAAAGAGCTCAGACTTGCACCTTTCCCAATGCACTCAGGCACACAGAAGTTAGTAACAGTAATAGTGAAACAAATGAAGACGCTGAGGTCACTGAAAGCGTTATGCTTTTAAAAGCCTGAGCATTTCTGCTTCCAAGAGGAAAGGGAGAGGATATATATTTCTAAAAGAAAATTAGTAGAAGTGTCTTCAATTCTTATCTTGAGAAAACATGGAAAGAACATATCACAAGTCCTCTTCAGCTGTATCCACCAAAAAATGAGTTAAGACAAAATGTGTATAATGAGTTTTTAAGACACTGTAACATCTTCAGTAATGATGACATAGGAGGACTTGGATTCCAACACAAGAAAATAATGAAACTATGAATGTAGGAAAAAAATATCCTGAATCATGTGACTACCATAACATTTCCTTATAGCTCCCAGGTCTTTGCTTTAAGAAACTTCCCATGTTATCTTGTTTTTTCAGCTGGTATAATTATAGTTGGAAAAAGAAAACTGAATATTTGATGTGCGACACTACAGAAGTCATTATGCTTCCTTATTCAATACAAGCACTTCACTCTTCTCAAGTGTAAAACAGAATGACAACACCAAACTACTGGAGCCACATCTTACTGTCACTGCATTCAGGACAAACACACAAAACAGTAGAGTGCAAACAACAATGCACTGCAGCTAATGAATGGTGCACTAAGCAGGCACTCTTATGAAAACACTGTGTATCGGTTTCCTTTTCTTTTTAAATAGGCTTTTTCTATTTGATCAATTTGATCTCAAGTACTTAAGTTCATAACATTAAAATAATTCTATTTCTTTCCTTTTTTTTTTTTTTTTGTTTCTTGTCATCCAGTTTGGAAAGTGTCCTTATTTTTGCAGTCTTTCTGACAAAATATATATTTTTGGCTGTAGCCAAAAAGAATCCTAACCTTTATTTTCTGTTCAGATAACATTCCAGTTTTTCCATTTATACAAGATACCCATAATATCTCGTGGTTATATAACCTCATGTTAACAGTAAGATTACTTAACCTGGAGAAAACGTGCCCCATCGGTTTGGTTCTTCCCCTCTCTGCTTTTGACTGTAGCTGTAACTAACATTCAGAAACAAAATGTAATCTTTGTTTCATGTTTGACATTAAAAGTGTGATTTAAGTTATAGATGAAAACAACTAAAAGCTTATAATCAGCTTGCAGGAGAAAACATCTAAAGTCACATGTAAGGAGTCACTACATTCATATGTCTCTGCTGTGAGGCAGGCACCTGAGCTCCCATTACTGCCCATGGATTCCCATGATGGTCCTGACAACCTGCTCAGTCAACTGAAGAAGTGTCTTCATGTGGAGTGCAATCCCATTCCAGAATTTGCAACTGTTAAAATGACAGATTCACTACTGCTTTCTGTGACATCTTTTTTCATAGGCAATTTGAGTGACAGATCTTCACTGGGATATTAATTTCACTTACAATACAGTATCAATAGCACAGTACCTTAGACCTCTCCCTCATGTACCAACACAGACCACTGAATCTGACCCAGCTTAACAAGTTCATGTCTGTTGTGTTATCCACCTTCTCTCAACTCTAATTCTCCTTAAGTTTTTCTTCCCCTCAATCGCTTCAGCTGGCTCGCCAGGCAACTTTTTAATTTAATCCTGCCTGGCATCTAGGAAGCAGCATCTAACTTTCTCAGTTTACCAGCTCATGGTATGCATTTGCTTCTCTCTCTTTCTCTCTCCAGCGAGTTTATGTTCACAAATGCAATGTTATGTGTATGTTTCTAGATAGAGGCTGCTACATGACCAGGGATACGATATACCTACTCAATGCCAAGCTCGTTTATGCAGTTGTTTTAAGAATGAGTCCTGTTGTCTGCCTCAGTTCTTTCTGGGGTGCCATGTCACCATAAGACTTGCTTTTCAAGGCCCAGGATAGTGAGATTTTTTTTTTAAAGGTACCTACTACTGGATCTAACATAATAAAGTCTGTAACATGGTTCACACTCTTAGTTATGTCTAGACCTAAAGCATCTATGAGGCGCTATGAAATCCATGTGTGGAAATAATTCACATATATAAGGTTGTACGATCAAATTATACTCCTTTGACTTAATCTAGTAAATCCCTGATATACTTTTGCAGCCTGTTCAAATTTCTTTCTGTTCTACATCTGTTTACACAATTAGACTTCTCATTTCATTTCTTAAGAAGGAAGAAACATCTTTTGAAGAAAAGCTTAGGAGACGAAAAAAAAAAATCCCAGAAATTTCTATAAATTACAGATTTTATAGAAGCCCAGTAGGTTCTCTTCTGCACTCTGCATGAGGAGCAAGTGCAACCTGGCTAGCAGATACACGATATATGGGAGTTTTGTCGCGTCTCACAAGGATACATTTGGTCATAGAGGATAAGATGGTTAGGAAATTGATGTTAAAGCTACAGAGTTAAAAAGGAAACGTGAGAGTGAAAAAAAGGTTCTTAGGCTAGTGATGCCTATTCTCTTCATTCAAGTTGTGTATTCCGATTTATCAACAAAGGAAAGGAAAAACATATCAGCACCATATCATGGAAAGAGGAAAAAATGCAATCATTGTTACAATTTTAACTGTTTGACTATGTTTAGAGTTATAAAATATATCTACATTAAGAACCTGAGCTTTGTTTGAATGTTTACTCTATAGAAACTGCAAGTTGAGAAGCTAGCAGAATAAACTGAGTTATTATCATTGTCAGTGTAAATTACAGGTCTTGTTTGCCACAACCCATTGCAATGAGAAGCTGGCCAAGGGCCAACCAAAAGTGAATAATTTAAAACACTCAATCAGTTACATTCTGAGGCATTTTGTTTAGTGTTTAATAAGCTCTCAAGGGATGGTGAAATTACTAAAGCACGTTGTCCTGACATGAGCTAAAACAGTCCTCTTTCATCACCATCTTTTTGGGAATTTGACATTAATGCATTAGGTGAATTGAAGTCTGTATATATACATGCACATGCATAGGTACATGCATAGATTTTTGTACATATGTACATTAAGATACATTTTCTTGTTTTGAACATCTGATGTTCTTGATAAACTTCCATCTTCCAACTGAAACTTTCATATTCAGTATAATTTCAGTACATATTTATACATTCATTCTTCCAACTACTCTTTTGACTGGATTTCTTTTTTTATATATGAAGAGAGAGCATAATCAAATGCATCACACACATAATGCATCATGAATATAGGGAAGGCCGCTCTTCTGTTTATCTCATTCATATAAGAAAAGAAAGCTTCTATTAACGTAAAAACATGCTCACACCAAAACTAAGATTATATCCGAAAGTTTTCGCTTCTGTCATTGATAAACAGATTATGACACTCACTTCCACATGAAGTTTCTGAAACTAAGAATTAAGGAATATCTGCTAAGCCTTTACATGCAAAACGAAGGCACTGAAATTGTTAACAGTCACCTTAATTTTTGAGGATTCAGGGACAGGCAAAAAAAAAGAAAGGAAAAAGATTTTTCTGAGGTCAAATGTATCACTTATTAGAAATCAAAATGAGACATTACTTCCAAAGAAACTATCCTGCCTTTGCTTACCCTGCAGTTTGGTTGCCTGGTTATCATAGGTCACTTGCTGTTAAAAGAGTACTCACAGTATGTTAGACAAAGTGCCCTAACATACGAAGGCTCTAATTTCAATGGATGTCATTATTTCTAAGATTTATTCAGGACCAATATTTTAGAATACACTGTGACTGCTCATTGAATATGTTTTCTTTTACCGTGTAGTCTAAGAAATTCAGGATGCTACACAAGCTGTAAGGAGCAAACAATACTTACGCTTCTCAAAACAGCAATTCACCAGTTGTGCAGAGGAAAGCTGCACAGACTCATGGGTTCACCATACACCAGTGCATGACTGTCCTCACCCTTGAGAAACGCCATTCACACTAGTTCCACTCTAAATATGTGCACATGCCACACATGCAATTTCCGATCTTTGACGTGGGATCTGTTCAGTTGCAGCTCTACCAGCGTCTTGGCCACCAGTTAAATAGAGAGCACAAAAGGCCTCCAACTATAAGTTCTGTTAAAGGGTTGGAAGAGCCCTAGGGAAAGATGGTAAAGGAAAAAAGAGTTCTAGCAAGCTGTGCCCATCCAATGGGTCACAGAATGATACTCCTGATCTAAAATGAGGTTTTGGAAAAAAGATATTGGGAAAAGGCAGTTATCAACTAAAACCTCAAGTTATCCTTAAATGCACAAACTTGGGATGAGGTCTGGCACAGAGTTACAGACTACGGTGTATAAAATACATAGCCTGCAAGCTTGTAGTTTATCCCTAGTTCTTACAAGCAGTACTGGCAATGCACTGCCTGAGAACTGACTGAAATGGCGACAGCAGGAAGACAACGAGGGCTCCATGCCAGCTTTGGTACTTGTGCTATACACTGCTTGTCCCTCTCCTAAAGGATATGAGAAAGTTTGACCAATCATTTCTCATAAAAATATAATTTAGAAATCTGAAAAAGTGGTTTAGCAGGTTAAACAAGATTAGATTTTGCTAAGCTTTTTTGTTTATGTTTGTTGTTCACAGTATCAACAAAATCCACACAGGGTTACATGCAGAAAAGGTTAGGCTACAGTCTTCAGCTGCTTCTTGTGTTGTGGCATTTAGCCCTGCTGCAGGTTACCAAATTGAGTCAAATCGCACAAGCTTGAAATCTTTATATTTTGATATTTGATCAACAGGAATTCTTACTGTAAGAAAAAGAATATCAAATAAAACTTCATCCCCAAATGTCTGTCAACTAAGCAGTTTCAGCCTCTATAAACAGTAGCACACAGCAATGTGTATTGCATTTATCTCAAAAACAAAATTACACTGCACACCTCCTTTTCCTGTTTCTTTAGCAATATTCTGAAAAGCCAGAAATTCTCAAACTATAATTTAGAAAAACAACAAAACAAACAAACAAACAAAACAAAACAGAACAAAAACCTAGAAAAGACCGAAGCAAATTTCGTAAAACTTGGTAGGGGGATCTTTTTATTCCCTACTACCAAGTCATGATGCAATGACAATGACTGTGCTTGGTGGCACCCTAAACATAAACAAACAACTGTGTAAAAATAAAACTAGGATGTTTGGGCTTCCTTGGAGAGGAAGGGAACAAGGAGAAAGGAATTTGCAACATTTATTCCATGAAAGGAGAAAAATAACAATTCAACCATAAATGTAGAAACCCTGACGTGACCATAATCACAAAAGGTGTTTATATTTCAATTACTGTCATCCATTTACACTGTTGAAATATTTTATTCACTAGTCTACGTGGAAGCTTTTTTAATACACTTCAATTTCTCTACTCTAATTAGCTAATAGAACTTTACATCATTTAAAAACATACAAACAGTTTGCTTAAAAGGAAACAGTATAAGATAGCATCAGATGACATTCTAGGCTTTAAAAAGCAAATATTTACAGAGGATCTCTGCTCCAATCATGTTACATCCATTTCTTACAATATTTACAAACCACAAATTATCATTTGTATTTAAGTCCTAAAAGCATTAAATTTGCTGTCTGTTAGTTTACTCAGAGTATGCAATTCTTAATAATCTCTGGGCAGAATTACAATATAGAAAAGAATCTACAAGAACAACAGCAATGTGGACAGGCTGGGGAAGTAAACAAGAAAACTGAGCCCCAAGACCCACAGCAGAAACTCATCCCAGTGAAACAAACCAACACATCCTGAAAAAATTACTCAGGTAACACTAGACAAAAGGAGGAAATTATTTCAAGGGTTCTACATCCCTAAGAAGCTTAAATCTACCCATGTTAAAAGTCTCAGTTGAGAGAACATTCCCACTTTCTTGGCATTAGGAAAGGCTGCCTGTAACCAAATATGGCAGTGGTTTCCAAAGCCTCAGTATAACCAGTACCCACTGCTGTGGGTACAGTACAGCTGTGGGTAACGGTACAGCTGAGTGAGAGAGAAGGCAGCACTGCACTGATGAGTTGTGCCACCACAAGTAGTAGTGGTCGTCCCTACCATGTTAGTTCTTCAGACATCTTCCTGCATCCCATGGTAAGATACCTTAAGTGAATGAAGAACAGGGGTTTGGTAAAGAAATGAAGAGAGGTGCGTGATGAGATCACTCAGTTTCACATTCTGGGTGGCAAATTGAATGGGGTTTCAGAGCAGCAGGTACAATGTCTGTAGCTGGAGGAAACAGACTTCCGATCAGTGCTCTGTAATTCTAGTGCCAAGAAGTCAAAGGTAGATTGGGATCAAAAGGTATTTCTCCCAAAGGTCTGACAGCAAGCCAAACAAATATGACAGTATATAATGAAGTTCAGTTCTGTCTGCACCAATAGTTGAGTCTAAAATACAGCAGAGTACTGAAGATAAAGCATCAGATCAATTTTATTCAGGCAATGGAAAATAAGTCCCTTCCAAACCTGTTGTCCAACTCTTGCCACAAATACTCAAAGCAGTTCTTGAATTAGTTCTGAAGAGCACACTTTGTCAAAATCTTCTCAAACACTGATGCATTTACAGATCTTTAACATGAGCAGCAGCCCACTGACACTTGATGTCATTATCTACCTGAAATGTCTACAAAGTAGATGGAAATTGGGCATGTTTTCAGAACTTAAGAGCTATACACGTGCACACATCAAAGCTCGAAGATGTGTTTTAAGCAGCCAAAAGCTCATAAAAAAGAGGAACTGTTTATAAGGCAACTAATTATGGAAAGAACAAGTTCCTAAAGCTCAGCTGATCTTGAGAAGTACATGTTGCTCCAATAGAAAATAGCAAGATTCCTGGTGGCATAAAAGACCTTTCAGGCATTTCAGTCTTCAGTCAGGAAGGAGCTACAGCAGTAGCTGCCTCTAATCCACCATCCTTTGAATGGGGACAGAGATAACAGGGAGCAGTAGAGTCAGCACTGGACACAAGAAAAGGAAGAAAGAAAATGGATGAGTTCACTTGTGCTGAGAACATTAGCATTACATAAGAAATGAAGACACGTGCACATGTTCTCCATGCCCAGCAGGCAGCCTGCATGTCTGTTTGAAATTTGCTCTTCTGCAGGACTGTTGCCAGCCATGGCACACAGACAAGCTGCAACCCTCTTGCTTAAAAAGGCTATACAAATCCTGCGGAGTTTCTCACACCATAAAAATGTCACGGCTTCATGGTTGTGGAATACCATGATGTAAATGCTGTCAGTTAACTGTCTTCTGTCACCTGACAGTGGATATTGGTGGACATAATTTTAACAAATATACTGAAGGAATAAGCTCTACGTCACCCAAGGCAAGTCATAAGAGCAAGTCAGGCTCATGCAACAGCCAGTTCATGGAAGAACTCAAAACAGTGATACAAAATGCAGTTATATCTCCTTAACGCTTATTTTCTCATAAACTGAAACCCAAACAGAACACCAGAAGGACAGAATTTCCTTAAACGCTCTCTACAAAACTGACTCTTAATCAGGAATCAAAGCTCTAAGCCTTTATCTTACTTGACCCACATCACTCCAGTCCACATAACGACTGATAGGATTCTGCATGCATGTAACTGATTCCACCGCAATCAAGTTACCAAAAAAAAAAAGCAACAAACTAGGGGACAACTGAAAAATAAGTAATATAAGAAATACAGAAGAATATTTAAAAACCTAACCAGCTCCAGATTCCTACAAATACCACATGCATTTTCCCAGTGTTTAGTTAAAATGGGTGACAACCAAAATAATGTGAATTGGTTTCCTTTTGCAACAGTTGTTTTCATTCCTTCTGCCTATAGTATTTGTTGTGATGTCATTTAGTCTGGTAAGGAAATGAAAGAAACCCACAGATCAGATTTCTCAAGTCTTCAGGATGCTAGCTGCTAACACAGAGTACTAATGAGGGAGCTGTTAGAAAAATCTAGAGTTAGTTGTTTATCTACTCTTAAATAATGTGTGCTACTGTTTTCCTTCTCCATTCCCAGTCCAAGCTGGAACGATCGAGTCTCCATCCTTCAGCCCAGCTCATTTGCTGCTGTAACACAACCACCCCACAAATGAACATTTCTTTATAATCAAGTAGGACTCACCATTTCAAAATTAAATCACTAGACTATAAAACCCCAGAGCCAGAAGAGGTCACAAAGAAGAGTGAACAAATAAAAGCATTACTGAGTCAATTTCCCTTTCCTATGGAAGGGTTTAAGATCTCTGAGGAGCACAAGCCATGCTCAGTTACACCTTTCCAAGGGCCACACCAGCCTTGAGAATGACAGAGGTCATATTCCCAAAGGTAAATATGGTGAGGGACAGTCTCATCAGGTTTGCCCAATCATTTTTCAATGGAAAGAAAACACACTGCTTTCCTTCTAAGCTTTTTTTCTTCTTCTTTTTTGAGAAAATATCTTCTGGAAAGAGTTTTAAATTGCAGGCCAAACTATGTCCCTGAACACTAATTTTATATATCAACAAAAGGCCTTTAAGACCAGTTTTGATTTTGACCCTCTCAATGACACTCTCACTTGCAATTGATTATCTCACTCAATCTACAAAATTAACCAAAACAGAAAGAGCTGCACATTTCCTGCACACCACATACAGTTGGGGAGGCTGCATTTTGCTTACAATTGTACACAGATGTGTGCTCAGGCTAGCAATGCTCATTTGACTAAAGTTAGCAGGTTACCTCAGCATGTACCTCACACTGGAAACACTATTTTGGGTGATGCCAGTTTCCAGGACAGCTCTTCTTTTCAGTAAGTAGTAAATCTTAAGTTGCATTAAGCCATAAACATTCTTGCTAACTTAACATGGTAAAAGAAAAAAAGAGTAATCAATAAGAAAATATATGAGGTTTTCATTTTTTCCTCTTTTAAAATAAGAATATGATCGAAGGCAAGGTTGTGTTTTGCCTCCAGATTTTCCCTCTATTCCTTGGCAAAGACACTCTGAACCTTGCACATCACCTTCCATTCCCTTGGAGAGCTCTCTGGACAGACATTATGAAGGAACTGTAAGATATGTGCTACATACAGAAAACCTGAATAAACGGAGCATGCATTTTTGTCTTTAAATAAATCAGTCCCTCAGAAGTTAAGTGTACCAATTATGTGGCTAACATTAGGGCAACAAATTTTCCCTTGCCTTCCTATTGCCATATGCCTGTCATTTTTTTCCTACAGTTTCCACTCACTGTTTCAAACATATGTTGCCACTTATGTGCCAAGAAAGGAATCTCTGAATTACCCCCTTCATGTATGATGAAATGGCAGACTGAATGGAGCCAGAGAGAGCACCATTAGCAGTTATTCACACTTCTGTTTTCTCTTAACTTCCTCTTCTCCGAAGTTTATTCCTCCTATGCAAGGAGATGTGTAACTATAAAGCCATCCATGAGTCACGCTACAAAATATATAGCTGTAACCATGCACTGGAGAAGTAATTTTTTTTTTTAAAGGCCACCTTAAATAAACTTTTTCTTCTTTCAGTTTCCAGATGGAGGATTCTTTTGTGAATTGCTTACCCAAGCATCAACACTGGTGATCCAACATTCTTTTCCTGTATACTCATTGCTCAGTTTACCAGTGGTTTGCAGGCTCTGTCCCTGGAACTTCTACTTCCCCGGGGGTCAGCCTAGGTGCACACTTCACTGTTTCAAGCAGTGGACTACTAAAAACATGCATAGCAGTATCTATGCTCTTGTTTTTCTCCTCAAGGAAAGACTACAAAAAGATAAAGTCGTGAACATAATTCTTCAAAGAGGAAAAAAATACAGTAAAAGATGAATGTAGGAAAAAATAGGAGGCACAAACAACAAAAAAGCAAGTCAGCTTGATGACTTAAACGCTGAAATCCCCCAATGTTAAAGAATCCATTCTCCTGAGGGTGGTTATTCTGGCACCCTGAACAACTGCCCATGGGGATAGATTATCTCAAGCATTCTAATAATTCAGTAGAAAACAAACAAACAAACAAACAAACAAAAAAACCCTATCTGCTAAAATGGATGCCAGCAGCTACCTTTCAACCTGGCTAACATTAAAGAGGGGTTACCGGAAGTTCATCCATCAGGAAACATTTTCAAAAGCAGGTTAAAAAATAACCAAGTGCTTCCAGAAGTTGTTCAATGACAAATACAGCACAAAATTAAGATGTGTTGCATAGTTTCAAGGGAACTTATCTACCCCCCAAAAAACCCTTTATGACATAAAAGGAGAAGGTCCACAAGATGGCCATGAAGATGATCAGAGGGCTGGAGCGCCTCTGTTATGAACAAAGACTGAGGGAGCCAGGCTTGTTCAGCTTGGATAAGAGAAGATTCTGGGGAGATGTCCTTACGGCCTTCCAATACTTAAAAAGAGCTTATAAACAGGAGGGAAAACAATGTTTTACATGGTCTGATAGTGAGAGAGCAAGAGGAAATGGTTTTAAACTAAAAAAGGGGAGATTTAGATATTAGGGGGACATTTTTTCACACAGAGGGCGGTGAAGTGCTGGAACAGGCTGCCCAGAGGAATTGTAGATGACCCGTCCCTGGAGGCATTCAAGGCCAGGCTGGATGGGGTTGGAACTGGATAGGCTTTAAGGTGCCCTCCAGCCCAAGCCATTCTATGATTCTACGATTGTAAAAAGTGTTATAAAACTAAAAAACTGAATTCTACTAAATACCTTCACTATTTTCTTACCTGATGCTCTTATAATGAGTATAAGCATAAAAAATGCCACTTTGTATTTCTGCATCATGGTGGGCTTTTTTGTTTCGGTTGGTCTGAGGCTGTTTGTTTTGTTTTGTTTACTATATATGAAGACTTACAGACAGTTTTCAAGGAAACTGGAACCACAAATTTAATGCTAGAAAATTCTGTGATCAGAGGATGAAGAATTACCTTTTTCCTCTATTTAAATTCTCAGAAGCATAATGAAACCAATGAAGATGCACTGCATGAAAGCCAGTATTTTTTTTTCCTTCTTCCTTACAAAATTAAAAATGTACTGGTGTTATGAACAGAAACCATCCAACACAGTTTGCTTTTGCACTGTGTTTTGTCACTAAGTGACTTATCCTGGAAATAGTTGGTTTTTTTTACCTGTTTCTTAAACATAATTGTTATTGCATACATGTGTCCCAGTTGTCTTTGAAGTACTAATATGAATATTTTGAGACCTATACTTTCAAAATCAGGATCTTGTTTTGAAATTTTATGGCAGTAATGACTATTTGGAATAGATCTGGACAAGAACTGGGGGACTTTATGAAAGTATCAAATCAAATTTAATATTCCCAAGGACACACTGGGAAAGGCGCATTAACAAAAAAGCTGCCAATTACTCTAGTGGATTTATCTGAAAAGGAAAGTCAATACTGATGGATGACTCACTAGGGTGCTTAATTCAGTGTGGGAGCAAGAGAGGTTGGAAGAGATGAGTAAAATTCAGAGCCTTGGGTTGAACTGGAGTTTTCACTGAAAAACAGTCCATGGTCTAAAAGGTAAACATGCCCAAAGGCTGTTGAGCAGTCTTACTTTGAAAGTTTGGTGCAATTTTATCCTTAATGCACACGTAAAAATGTGTTACCACAACACGGGAAATCATCTGTAGATCATCACAACAGCAAGCTTAGGATTTCAAGTGATATTTTTAATTATTTTTTTAATACAGACTCACTTTCCATCAAGCAAGAACCTACCTATTTATTTTATTTAAGCTAAGGTCTATGAAGTCCAGCTTCCTTAAATCTAGACTTAGATCACACAGAACATCAGGACAAACAAAAGAAGACCGAACTCTATATCACTTTCATACACCTTGAGAACTATAAAACCTGCATGCAATCTTTAACATAAAAAGTTCTTTCTTAAAACCAGATCAGTTCTAGATTGGCTGACTAAAGTTGCCAGACACATAGCAGTAATTTTGCACATATGGTACTTAACAAGTGAATAATTCTAAAAAGAGCTTAAATTAGCTTTGAAAGACAAATTTAATATCCCATAACCAAAGGGATTCTTTCCAACATTTTTAAGAGGATCATCTTGCAATAAATCAAAACTACAGACTTAGTGGAAATTGGTCTGCCTCCTTTGAACTCATTAACAGGAATTACACCACATGAAATTTCAGCAAACTGGTCTATAAACGTATCTGTAAAACTCTTCTGGCCCTGTTTGTTTACAAAAGTAAAAAGAAACCTTAATCAATTTTAAAATATCTTTTTCTTCAGTTACACCCTTCCCAAGTTAATTCTACTTCCAGTCAATTGTTTAACATCACAGTTGTTGATAGAATGGTTAGGAAACAGTTAATTTTGAAAGATTACGTCTTCCATATGCAACTACCAGTCAGCATCCCACCCTAAGGGTACAATCAACCAATAAGGGCATTGTTCTGATTATGTAATGCTTTATAATTTGATATCCCACTTGAGAGCTCTTTTGGATGTAAAGACAACTATAGCATAGTGACTTTGCAAATAAGATGATGTAATGCTACTCTGGAAGTGACTGCACTGTAATGAAACATATGAGCATGTCCAGTAACAGCCACGCATTTCAAAAGCCAAAGTATATTTCAGTCTGAACTATTTAAGATCAGAAGTTCTTTCCCTTTTTGATTTCTTTGCCTCTTTAGCTCTTAAAGGCTTTGATATCAAACCAGAACTATGATTTTTTTCAGAATTTAGCCACAAAACTCCCTCATTTGAAGTTAAGAGGTTCCCAAAAAAAAAAAAAGAATAAAAATAATAACTGTCTGTCAATTTGTATTTATGAATCAATGTGAAAAACACATTGTATAGATAATTTTAAGAATTAGAAGGAAATTGTAAAAAGAATACATCAAGAATTTGTGCAGTCTTTAAGACAGAAGTTTTATGTGGAAATGCAACTTAGATCAATGTACAGATGTACTTGGAATTTACATTCAAATGTTGTAAGAGAACACATACACAGTACATTCATTGTCCATCAAAGCAGAAACAGCAAGAGCTTGTGAATGTCTTAAGAACACATACAGTTTTAAAAAGTCTGTGGCTTTATACACATGTAAGCTTCTATTACAGGACAATGCAGAAGCATTGAAAAAAAAAAAAAAGAAAAGAAAATTCTTGCAAGAATTAAAACATTCTGACATTTACTAGAAGAATCACATAGTGAAAAACAAAATTCTACTACCACCACAGTAAAATCCTTTCTCAACTCAGATTAAGGCTAAATGGAATTTCAGACTCTCTGAGGACCACTTTGTTACTCTGGAACTCTTCTCTTTTCCAGTGAAATTCCTGAAGGAACCCAAGTTAGATCACAAGCCTCCTTTCATTCAAGTAGAAATGCTAAAAGTCTCTCAGTCATTTCTCTCCAGTCACTCCAGTGGACATCAGTATCCTCATGTGTTCCCACCCACACCTTCCAATAACCTACTCATCAAATTTCTTCAATATCACACAGGCAAACTAGAATTCCACCTGAAAGTATTCGCCTCTTTTACAGCTTTTGGCTCTTGCATGCCCTTAAAAATGTGAGATGAGCGCAGAACAGCAAAAGAGCAGGAGAGAAAAGTCATATAAACATCTGGTGAAGTAGTTAAAATATATATAGATTTATATATATCAGCATGGTTGTATCTACCTGTTTCTCCTTACAAAATAAATTACTGTACTTGCAAAAGGATCCACAAACATGATTTCCATCTTCATTTTGTATTGCTTAATAATTAATGCTATTCCCTGAACTCTGTAGGAATTCACTGCCGAAAATGGATAGCTTTCCTGCTTTTATGATATACCTAAAATAGAGAAGATGCTTCCAAGAAATGATTTCCCACAATACCGAAGCAAAAATAATGGTAAAAGTTCATTTATACGATCCAAATTCTGACATCAATACATGTGGAAAACATAGTGGTATGGCATTTAAAGCTAAGAATATCATAAACAGCTCTCAGACACATTTTTAAAGAATAACTCACTGAATAAATCAACAACGTTCACAACAGTCACCCATAAAAGCACTGAAGTATCTACAATTGTTTTGTGTGCATTTACACAGGCAAACTTTTCAGAGCAATTCCCACAAGTTCAGGAGGGATTTCAGATTTCCCTCCCACTCAGAACTTGCTCTACCCAAGCAAAATCACCAGTGAGAATTTCAACAAGCCTCTGAGATATGCATGTTTCTGCTACACAGGTATCTATCCCACCAAAACTGCTCCAAGAACTCTGATCACTCACCACGTTGACCACTGAGCAAACTATACATAGCAGCATTCAGACATGACTTGCACTGATTTAGATACACGTGGATAGCTACAAGTTAAGACTCCACTTAGATATTCCAGCTCCAAGGTCAAAGACATTTTCATAACTCCCAAATAAAGTGTTTATTCTTGTCAAGCTCTGTATAACCTTATGTCACTCTGGACACAATTTAGGCTTCTAGTAAAATAATCCCTTCTATTTCAGTAGGGTTGGATACATGTATTCGCCTCTTTACTCAGTAGGAATATCAAAAAGACTGATTTTTTTCTATGTAAGAATAGCATTTGCTCATCTACTATGGGGATTCTGAAATAAATAAAACCAGATGAACAGGGTAAAACAAAAATGCATCAAAGAACAAAAAAATTCAAGCATTACAAATGCAGACAACTTAGGAAAAGCCAACTTTAATCAAATTTTATCAGGTCATCCACAACTGGGTCTTATTTAACCAACACAACATATCTTAGGAATTTGGAAAATACATATTCTTTTGCAATTGTCAGTTCTAGGCCTCTGTTTTTCATATGTGGAATCCAGACACTTTTGTAGGTATTGCTTTGAAAGTTTAAGTAACTCATAAATGTTGTTGTTTTTCACAAAAAGGTTGCAAGCAGTATCATAAGCACCATATTACAGTAACTAGAACTGATTTCCTCCTTCTGCCCTTGCTACTGGCTAGAGTTGTGCATATATATTTACCTATACATACGTTTATGTATTTTTTTTAGAGGAAAAAACAAACAAACAAAAACAAGAAAAAAACACCTCAAAGATTAATAAATTTACCATGCTCAAAACTTAGTATTTCAAGGTTCACCTGAGAATACTAAAGTCTGTACTACTCCATTGTATCACCCTCACTAGGAAAAACTAGTTATGTTAAATAGATAAGGAAGATTACAGCTTGAAAACATCTTTATTTAAGAAGTCAACTTGCTTAATAATTACGTAATGTACTATTGGATTTGGTAGCAAAAGGAGTCACTTCAGGCTCCTTTTATATGAAAATGCATTATTACACGAGAGAATCCAACGCATCTCTACCTTTAATCAGTTCTATACAGCACATCACATGATCACACACATAACATACACACGACTTTTTTCTGAATTGTAACTACCATTCACCTAATTGATCTTTGTATGGGGAGCCTCTGAGTTCAGTGGCTAAAGCAAATAGAAACAATGTTCTGTGAAAACGCTTTCAACTAAGTTATCAAGGGGAAACAACATCCAAAGGAAAAGAACAGAAACTTCACCCTTAGACACTACTAAAAAATAGGTAATTGTAAAAGGATTGATTAAAAATTAGCTACTGAACAACCAAAAAACAAACTCAAAAAAACCCACCCCAAAACAAGATGAAGGAGACCATAAAAAACAGGGAAGGTTGCAGGGAAGACTGTTTAAAGAGTACAGAATTGTAAACTAAACATAATTTTTTGTCTTTGCTTCGGGTGCTAGAATAGAATTGCCTTAAGTTGTTTCTTTGTGCTCTAGTACAATAATCAAGAATGAAGCAGTCTCTGGGTTATTCAAGCATTTACTTCATCTTCTGAATGATTTTCTTAGTAACAGTCTGTCCTGTTGACATAACTTCCAAAGACATGAGATCAATAAAAATGTTTCCAGATACAAGTACAAATTTAGCATTGCTGAGTTGAAAGTAATTGGTCTTAATGTTGACATGTTTCTTGCAGGCTGCCATAAAAACAGAAAAGTCAAATTAATACCTTTTTGTATTTATTCTCCTTCTTCACTCAAAAGTTTTGTGAAATTTTTGTTGCAGACTCTAAAGCTATGGAGAGTTGGAGTCTGCTAAATACATTTCCCCAAGCCCAAGAGACTCCTTGAACAGTACCTGCTGTGGGCAATACTAACACAAAGAACGACATGAGACAACATGCTAAGAGATCAAGAAATTCTCTAAACACTTTTCCAGACTAGAGAATTGAACCACACAACAAAGTCACATTTTTAAACTATTAATCAATCAGATAGCTCCGCAATTCTGAATCCCAAAGGGACCAAAGTTTTTCAAGTTACACTACATCCCTGGGAATCCACAATCTTACAATGCCCTGTATGGGATATGCTTGCCTCTGTGTTGTTTCAGTACAGATACCTTGAACGGGAATCAAAATAACCAATAACTTAAAGTCTACAGTATGACTACTGAAATTGTAGAGAATAAGAAAAACATTTTAAAATGCAATTTTAGCAGTCCAAGGCACCCGTGGATCAGTATCACTCAGTAACAAGTAAAGAAACAACAGACACAAAGGGAAAAGCATTAGTGAAGAGATGTTCAGTGATGTGGAGGAACTAAAGGGACAACTCGCTCTACTTCTTTGCCTTAAAAGGAACATCCATCACTGACACCATGCTCAGGCCATGTCTATGCACAAAGTTAGGTCAACTGCTCAGAAAGATTTGCTTCATTTGAATATAATGACTAGACTCACAGCTTGGGTTAACACACAGAAAAATGAGTCCTGAGACAGGGATTTATGTGGAGTCTGATTTGAAGCTTTAAATGTTTCAGTCACCATTTTCATGAAGTTCTAATTCTTTGGCTGCATTTCAAAGGACACGGAGGAAGAAAAGTAGGCAACTGACTATATAGTGTCACTTTTTTTTTTTTTTTTTTTTTGCTAAGGTCCAGTGACTAAAGAAAGGCATTCAACATATGTTCTACTTCCAAGCATGTTTGCACATACAGAATTTAGCTCCCTCCAATTGAGACAATAGTCTTCCCATGATTACAACTTGCTTGTGCTACTGCATTAAAAGTGAAATGGCTGTCACGCTTCCAGAAAAAGCCTGAACAGACAGGCAAATTTGCGGAACAAAAATAAAATTAAAAAAAATATATCAATGCAGAACAACACTAATAAAAACTTCTGAGCCCAAAGTGCTTGGTAAAATGCACTATTGAGCAGAGTTTTCATAGACCATAAAAAGTTATCTCCATTCATTATGCAGAAAATTTACTTGGCCACATAAGATTTATACGAGAAGGCATACAAATTAAATTCAGTTAAAGTTTGTTCATGGTAAGCTCTGTCACACACAAAAATATCTTTTTCATAAAAATTTATCTTGGCTCTATATACAACAGGACTCCAACTCACAAAAAGACATGGAACATTTGCCAGTTCCTCTCAGGAGAGGATTCGTTAGTAGTGACATGAAAAGATGTGGTCATACACTTCTCATGGCAGAACCCAACAAAAAGGGATCTAATTATCCCTAATATTTGGCTAGGACTTTTGTTTGTATCTGACAAAATAGGGAGAATAATGGAATCTGCAAACAATAGGGGAGTTTGGGAAAATATTTCTTCCTGCTGCCAAAAAAATTAAAAACACATAGTAATGAAGATACGAATCTCTTTCCGTCCACAGTCCATAGTCAAGACACATGAATCTTAAGAATGTTATCTTTAGAACTTTCCCTTGCTTCTCCCCCTTGCTTTCCACATGCAATTTATCAATAGTCTCTGCATTTCAGACTACCATTTAGCTGCAATGCCCTTTATATTTCTTTCCATAATATTCAGAAAATAATATAGGCTGTGGGATATGAAAACACTAAAACAGTCTTCACTGATGAAATCTAAGAGATTGTCAACCACAATGCTAGGGAAAGTAATAAAAACAAATTGAACAGAAAAGTTTAAAAAGATGTTATCAATCCAGGAAATCACTCAAACAGTGAGCCCTCTTCCACTGACAGAACAGCAAAACTCCCATAGACTCAAGAGAAAAGGCTGAGTATGCATTGGACAAAAATCCTTGAAATCACATGAGCTATTAAAACATTAAACATCAGATCCCATTTATACAACCCACCAAACTAGACTTGTCAATGTTGTATGAACTTCAGTACTCTAGTATCCCTTGCAAAGCTTATGCAGAACCCCATCCAAAAAAGAAAATAGTTTTAAGTAATGTAGAATCCTAACAAATGCCTTGACAGTATTTGTACTTCTGCAGATGTCCATTTTTGGAATATGAAAGTAACATAAAGATTTAGATACCACAAAGAACTTTGAAGATTGAGCTTCAGTAATATCTACATGGAGGAAACGTGACTAAGAGCCCAGTTCAGTCATGAATTTCAATATATCATTAAAATCAGGCTTATGCTGAAGTCCTTACTTTTTTCAACAAAAATACACAGGACTGTGTTTAAGTGCTTTGTTGAATTGAGGCCCAAGTTCTAATTTCCTTTATTTATCTTAGATACAAAATGGCTACAGGAGGGAAGTCAAATGCTGAAATAGATAGGTTATGGGTTTAAGGACACTGGAACCACTGCTATGAACTGCTATGAACTGCTATGGGAAGAAAGAGAAATACTTTTAACAATGGAAATAATGGGAGGAATTGAGATAGTTTAAGACAGAGTCTAAACAAAAGCCTCAAAGTCATTTAGCTTATTTGCCTCATCTCTTCCCTGCGTGCTAACCTGTCATCTTTCCAGCTTCAATTATTTCATGTCAAATCTAAGACAGTGTGGGTACAAATAATAAAATAGAATGATAAGCAGAGAGAGAACAGAGACTAGAAATAAGATACTGCAAACAGGCTGCAGGGAGCAGCCCCACGTCCTTAGGGAATGCACTGAATAAGGTTTTCACTTCATTCTCACTTTCTACAGATCCAGTTTCTTTTGCTGTCACAGTACTTGCAAATACACCAGTTCTGAACAACTATGGCTAGTACCTAAGGAAACCAAATTGGTTCACAAGGAGCAATGGAAAATGACAAAGACATTTTTTTCCCTCCAGTGAGCTCCACCAGGGCCAGATCTGTACCTTGAGATAGTGGAAGACACTGTGAGAAGGCAGTAAGGGATAGCTTCTCAGCTTCTAATACAAGCTTTTTATGTTACAAGAATCCAAGAGCTGGAATTTTTAACCATCATCTCTGTAACAGTGCTTGAAACAGTGCTTTACTCTGTCTTTCATGAAGCAGTAACAGTGCAAAAGAAGGAAGTCAGGTCATTGCACACTCAGATGATGTTCTTTGACAAAGCGGTTTTGCAGAAAGTTACAGATGTGCACTTTTGTATCAGAGGAAAATTAATTAAGAAACTTGAAGTTCATTCCCAGATATAAACACAGACTTATAAACAGGAGGATTTGTGTTCCCTGTTCCCTGCTCTAGCCTGCCCCCAGACTGTCAATAAACTTTCCACCAGCACTATTTGACCTGTGTCCCTAGCAATTCTAAAACAGAGCTGGAACGTACGGATGCTCTTTTGTTTACCTGCTTTTGGAAAGCTCTCTTCAAAGCTGTTCCTAAGATAGAATAACTCTTTCATGTGGCAGGACAAATATGCAGGCAATTTTCATACAAAGATCAAAGAGACAAGGGGTGTGCAGGTAAAGGGGAAGATGAAGGGGAAAAATAGAGAAGGAAAAATAATTTAATAAAAAAGAGAACTATTTTTCACTCTATCTGTATGGAGTACACAGACAAACACCATTTAGAAGAATGCATAAAAATTTAACTTCTAGTTTTAACAGATATGCTACACATGGCAGACCCCTACTTGCCCGAATCCCCCCTGCAGCCTTACTTGTACACAGCATTCTCCACAGCTCCCTGTGACAGACCCTGCACCTGCAGTTGTCCTGTTCTTTCAGACAACTGCAGAGTACAAACAGAAGAGTCTGTAGCTGAATATGAAACCAATCTCACGCTCCTCATACCGAGATCACCAGGATGAGCTGTTATGTAATGCAAATGCCACATTGGCACAGTGCTTTTACGAAAAATAAAGCATATAAAATATTAGTTCCCAAGAACTTAAGCCAAGCATCTGCTCAACCCACTTCTAGTTAGAGGAGATTTTTTTGTTTGTTTGTTTGGATTTGGTAACTATCTTTACATAATACATTGCTATCTCTAAAATAAATTTTTAAAGGATCAATTCAGACGTATCTCACTATCAAAAAGATTTGGAAGGTTTTGATCACAACAGTATGAACTTCCTCAAGAACTGACAGGGGACAGCAGAATCCACCATGCACACAAGCAATACGCTTCTGAATAAGCCCTCACTTATTCAAGCACAGTGCAAAGGCTTGGGTGAAAAATTCCACCTGAAAAACAAATGTATTTAAGACTACACTCAAGGCAAGTATGTGCAAGTAGCAAGAAGATACCTTTCTTTTTAATGAAATGCAAACATTTTAATCACCATTTGTCTTCAAACACATGGTCAGCACCCCCAAATAAATGAGTTGTATTATGTACTGAGGCAATGGCACGGGCTGCACAGGGAGAGGGTGGAGTCACCATCCCTGGAGGTGTTCAAGAGCTGTGTAGATGTGGCACTGAGGGACACGGTCAGTGGACAGGGTGAGGATGGGCTGATGGGTGGACTAGGTGACCTGAATGGTCTTTTCCAACGCTAATGATTCTATGATTCTACATCAGCACTGCATTCAGGTATGCATTAAAACATCCAAAAAGGTACGAGTAGGTCAGCTTAATTTACACCAAAGAATATCTGAATATTAAAATTCAAATGTTCAAAACGAATTGTGGAGGCATCTAATTTTAACAGCGCTGTGCAAAACGGAATGCCCTTTGCGTGGCCTAATTTACTCATCAGTGCAAGGAGAGTTTATTTCACTAACTTAGTGGAATTTCCACAACAAATATTACTGTTATTTCAGGTATTTCTTTCTTGTGTTCTCCGTGTTTATTCAGGGTGTGCTCTGAAGGACAGGGAATACAAGAGACACGCTTTAAGCTCCTCAATCTAAACCCTTCCTTTTGGCCTTCTGCCTTTTTCCTAAATATTAAAACAAACGACTCATTTCTCTAAGGCCTTACTAAAAATAGCCGCTCGGGCTGCTTAATTGTGTTAGCTGGAACACAAACATGTGAGAGAAAAAGGGCTCTGCAGGAAAAACATTGAGAAGAAAAAAAAAAAAGGAAGAAAAAAAAGGGAGAGAGATTTCATCTGGCCTTCCCATCATCACTCGCAGAATTGTTTGGTAGTTACATCATCAGGAAATAAAATACTATCCTCCGCAGACCCCGACTCTTTACAGAAGGAGGGAAGGAAAAAAAGGCTGAAGTTCCTATCATCCTCCGAGGAGCTCAGCTGAACTCACTTTTTTTTTTTTTCCGTCATAGTTAAAAGAAAGTGAGAGAAAAATAATAATAATAAAATAAAAAGTAATAACGATAAGCCAACTCGCTCAGAGCAAGTCACTAAGGGAGATGAGCTTGGATGTAACATGCCCACTCTAATCTCGAGTTTCAACCTAACTCCAAAGCGTTACAGCTGATTCAGCCTGCCTGTGTTAGAAGGGACCTGCCGCAGCCCGGGCCGTCGCCGCGGTCCCTCGGCCACGACCCGGCGGGCACGGCCGGGGGCACGGCTCCCCGCAGCCACGAGCCCGCTCGCCGCGCGGCGCCTTATATGGCGCGGCCATGACGTCATGCCGCCTAGGCTCGGGCCGCCCGGCGCCCGTCCCGCAGTGCTGCCGGCGGAGCGGCGGCGGGAGGCGCGCAGTCCCGCACAGCCCCGCGCTTCCCTAGCGGCTCCCGGAGCGGCAGGTAAGAGCGGGCGGGATGGCTGCCTGCGGGGACCCTGCTTGCGGAAGGGCGTTGAGGGAAAGGGGTGAAAGCCCCCAGACTACGCCGGGATTGCTGGCAGAGCGCCCTGCGACGGCGGACGAGGGATGAAGTTAGTGGTGAGGAAGGAGGGAGGTAGGGATGCTCGCGCTCCGCCGCAGCCGGGTAACATCGCGGGAACGCGGCAGGTAGGGCTCCTGCCCCTCTCTGCGCTGCACTCACCAGCACAGGTGGTGCGTTGGTGCACAGATATCTCTGAGCGTTTGCTCGACTTTGGAGCAACTGCTGCTGCAGTGAGCGGGGCGGACGCGTAAGTTGCCACTACGGCGACTCTGCCGTGGGACTGTGCTCGGTCTGAAACAAGCAGCTCGGAGACCGACAGAGCTCCCCAACTCCTACACGCTGCTTCCCTCTTCCGTGTCTTGTGTGCAAGCGTCAAGACACAGCAGCGCAGAACTGTCAGACGGTGAGGAGGAAACTTCACATCCCGGTCACCGAGTGAATGATTCCCAAAGTAGAGCGGCTGCTGCTCGGGCAGGTAGATAGAGCACAGCGGGAAGGGCACCTGGCAGGATCAGCTGCAGCCTGCGGGGACGCGCAGCTCTCCCCGTGCTGAGGACCAGCCCTGTCACATCCCCGCTTGTAGCGACAGCTGCGCTTAGGTCAACTGCACCGTCCCCGCTGATCCAGGCTGCTGCGCAATGCTCTCCTGAGGCGGACGTGCACTTAGAAAGGTTGCCGTCCGACCTGGAAACTCTGCTTAAAAGAAAAATATCTGGTTTTGTTGTGTTGTTTTCGTTTTCCTTAATATCAAGCTAAAGAGCTACGAAATATTAGTACAGATAGCAGAAAGTGGTGGAGGTTTTTTTTCTTTTTTCTTTTCTTTATTCGGTGTTTTAAATCAGAATCCCCGTTTCAGAAAAGTCTAAGCTGGTATACAGCCAGATGCATTGCTGTGCTACCCTGCACACAAGGCACAAGATACTAAGAATAGAAATCCTGCTTGAATGTTTTCACGACATTTTTCCTCTAAAAAACAAATGGCAAAAAATCTTCAAGTAGTCATTTTCCACATGGCTTGAAAAACCTTTCTATATATACATTCAATTTCAAAGATAACTCAGGTATTTCTGCATTATTAACCTTTGCACTTAAATAGACATCATGTTTCCAAGGTAGTTTTCCTTATAACGAGCAGTTTACACTTTTGTTGATGCCATCAATCCACCTGACTGTAGAATCAAGGGAGCACTCTGTAGTATATATAGAATGAAACGAACCCCAGAAAGCAGAACACATGGAAGTTTATACTTGAAGACTGATACCCCAGATCAGTATCATAAACCCTTACAAAGCCTCCTGCTTGCTACTGTGTTCTATCTGCAGACTTGCTACCTACTTCTCTTCCCTGACAAATTATTTTGTTTCCTATGCATCCTAATGCAGTCAATACTTTAAAAATGCAGTGGCAATTTATAAAGTGAAAATGTTAGCTGCATTTAAAACCAAAATTAAAAAAACAGTCCACATATGTCTGAAGGGAAAAGATAAGCTGAATTCACAGGACTACAATATGATAAAGTATGAAGCATTTGCAGGAATACTACATATGCAATAAACAAGTTTTATAAAGGTAGTAACTAGAAATAGGAAAAAGTCTATCCATATCTAAGAGACTACTTCAGTTCTTCCAAATCCAACACGGAATGATAGCAATGTGAATCATTAGGATATTATCAAAGTAGTAACTAAGTGCCATCTGTACTGAGTACTACCAGTCCAATACAAATCATTATATCTGTTAAAAAAACAACAACAAAGTAACTTTACTTCCCTTTACTTGTCTGTCTTCCATGGACCTAAAGGGAAAACATTCCTTGCCTAATACCTCTAAGACCAATTTTGATCTTATTTCTACTGGTAAGAGTCCAAAATAATTAGACTCAGGTATAACGATAAACATCTTTCACAGTTGTTTTTTCCCACCACAGTATTATGTGCTTTTGTTTTGTTATAGATTTCCTGCTATATACCGAATATAAAGTTCTAAGTAAGCGAAATGCTTGCTGGTATCACTTGACAGTAAAAGGAAAAAAGGCAGTAAAAAAAAAGACAAATCATGTAATTCATTATTCAACACCTAGATTTCTTCTCTTAACTTTCTCTAAATTTCTCTTAACTTTTCTGCAACAGGCAGTGTGAAAAGAAAGCACATTAGGAACAAGCACCTCCTCCAGAAATGAGGGTCAGCTTCCTATCTAACTGCATTGACCCTTTGTTCCTTCCCTGTCACCTCCCTTCCTTCCACTGACCAATGTTGCATAAATGCTGATGGGAATTTTTAGAGATCCATCTCAGACATCAACGTATCTAACTTGCCCTTATTTTATTTTCCCCATCAGCACCATTATAAGCAAGTCATTGCTTGATTTGGCTTAATAACATCATCCCTATGTTATTTACCTAATGCTGGAATGATTTATCACATCTGTCATTGTCATGGGAGGAAAAAACAAAACCAAAACAGCCTGATTTTACTTGCAGTGACAGTTTGTGTTTCATGTCAGTTCTTAAAAGCTGGTGCTTTTCTTAAGGAAAAGTTCTTTATCAGGGGTAGGCTGGCATGGGAAAGTACACAGCCACTGCTCCTTGGGAGCTCTCTTGCACACGGCTTCTCTCAGATACTGGGCGTGGGATCACCTGAACACAGCTCATTACAGAAGCAATTAAAATACCCTATAAAATATCTAAGAGAGTACTAAGGAGGCTATAATGTAGGAAGACTCGCCTTTAACAACAATCCTATAAAATTTAATTCTGACTCATTAATAGTTCCCTTTAATACTTCAGCCTGTCATCAGATCGATGTGAATTAGAAGCTGTGCCTTACCACTAAAAAAAATTACTTTCACTGCTTAGGTTCGTCTTTCTTATAAATGGATTCTTCATGAGCAGACATCCATGAGGTTTATCTTGAGCTTTCTTGATGTGGCTGAAGGCTTGGTTGGTTCAATCATTCACTCCTGCCCTCTAACAGGGTAGGAGGCATTGCTGAAATACTCTAAATATAGTGCCCGGCGTTGTGCTTTAAGTGAGGTAATGGGCATTCTAAGCCTTAACACCTCTTGGTACATAGCACTGATTTTTGGGATTTGCTGTGTTTCCTGTCAGTGAGACAAGAACAAACTCTGACTTCAGCTCTGGGGCACCATCTTGTCTTTGGGAGGACAGAACAGCACCTCACTGCCTGACCGATGGAGCACGCTTAGCACTAACAGCCCACCATCCTCAAGCGTTCAGAAATTCCACAACATGGTATTTTAAGGAATTTCAGTGGCATATTGTAGCCTCCTGTTTAAAGACAGTACAAAGCCAGTCCCACCCAAAGCACTGCTGGCTCAGCAGTGACAGAACCGAGGTGACGGAGCAGAACATTCCTGCAGTAAGCAAGCAGAAGGTTGAGTGAACACCCAGCACCATGTCACCTTCCTTAATTATAAAACTGAACGCTTGGAGGTGAGAGTTCAAACTGACCTTGTTAGGCAACATTTCAAAACAACTCCAAGTCATCCAGGTTGATAAACAAATATTTTTTTCTGTTGCAGACGTCACCCCTTCTGCTACAGCTCATTGTGCACATCGTGATGACATTACACACACACTTTTCCTCAGCCTTGAGCTGTGTGCAGGACCTGTTGCTGACCCTCAGAGAGTGGCTGCCACAATAATTCTTTGTTACAGAAGTACCACAGGCAGGGTACACAAAGCTCTGATGAACATGACTCAAAATGTGGATGCAAAAAGTGAACTGAAATACTTCTCACGAGGAAAAAGAAATACCTAGCTATCAGAGACATTTTGATCTTTGCACGTTCCACAGAAAGACCATTTTTAGTTTGTAAAAAACCTTTCTGCTAATCTTGCCAGATGGCTTGCCCGGCATCATTCACAGCATTCTCACCCAACAGGACAAACAACATTCAGTTTTCATGTTTATACAGTATCCAACACAATCAACACTGAGACCTTGAAAAGCCTCACCATTATTTCTTTTTAAACGTGGGCTGGTGGATTAATCTTGCATACATTTCAGGGAAGTAAAACAATACATGAACCAAATTTCATTGTCCTTTACAGGCTTCCAAAGGCCTGGGAAGGAACACAACAATTGCACTGAAGTTAGAAGAAACAATAGGTTCGAAGGCTTAGAGATCTCTCAGAAGCAGCTTAATAAATGCCGCAGTTGTTTTAGTTTTTAACTTCAAAATGCTTCTCTCGGTTAAGCACTTTCTCAACTTCAGCCACTCCACTTTCAGATCCCTTCCTAGAGAGAGGAAAGTGAATTAAATGAGCCTAATTTACTTTTTAAAGTTTGGCCTCCCGAACTTGGGGATACCACAGCACCACATTCAGGGCAGCTGGTCCCTGACCTAAGTGTCTGAAACCCAGCACTGGTCATATTAACTCAGATGTAGCTCTCTGAGAACTAGCTTGTCAACAGCTATTAGTGTATATGAACATGGAAAAAAATACAATTTGTTAATGCTCAAAGCTAAAACATTTTCTTAACCTGCAAATAGCACCATATACTTTTTCATTTAAAGAGGAAATCTTTTGACTAGCAGCCCACGTCATTCCTAAATTAAATATGGAATTTGCTTCAGTGAGAAGGCCACCATGAACTTTGGCAGAGTTAAAACTTCTAAAATATGTGTTTCCAAAATCAAGTCTAATATATAAATGGTTATACACATTTGGATGCATGTGGGTTAGCAGGACAGGGGATATAAACCCTCTGAAGTAAAGTTCTCAAGTACAAATTCTATATAGGACATTCCAAGATAGATAAAATAGATTGCATAAAGTGCAGGGAGTAGGGACAACAGTGTTTAGGCTTCTGCTAGGAGGTACACACCTTGATTCTCTTTTGGGAAAGTAGCAGAGAAAAAATGAGAGCAACCTTAAGGATTTTGCTGATCTCTATAAAGCAGAAGGAAAATGCAGCACAGCATAGAAAGGAGCCCTTAGGAGAGTTTGTCCTTGCTTTGTTCCCATTCTCTGCTTGAAGGCTTAGGTGATGACTGCCATCTTTGTAAATGGTAAAATTCTACTGTTTCAATCAGGATTAACCGAGGGGAAAAAAATCAGAATTTGACAAGGTAACTTTTCATAACCTGCATATGACCCTCTCATATTTCTAGTTAACCAAACAACTAGCAAGTTCTGTCTAGAGATAGTGGTGTCTTTATATTTTCAGCATTTGAAGTAACTTTTTTAATTAACGATAAAAGCTAAAATGTATTACATCAGAAACATACTGTACATGAAAGCATGCTACAGGTCCTTCATTTATAGTGTCATTTGAAAATAGGAAAATGTAACATCAACATCACAGATCATCAGCCAAGAGGCAAGAAAAGAGATCAAATAGGGCATGTAGCCAAATGCCCTTCAGACACATCATGATACTCAGTTATAAATCAATCTGGAATACAATCATGAGGTAGAGATTGCTTGACTGAATTAACAGTTTTTTAAAGATCAGGGGATACCTGGAGCCCAGAAGTCTTTATGTGAAGGGTCAAGGGAAACAGAAATGCACACAACCCTCCTCTTTACTGAAACATTAGAGCTAAAATAAAATTCTCAGACTATCATCAATAGCTCTCAACTGTAGCTACCCATCCTACATTCCATAACAGTGCAGTAGTCCTCTTGAAGAGGACTAGTTTGGAGAATGTCAATGTAAATCCCCCACAAGAGTATCTATGCTAAGAATTCACATGCTTTAACCATTTCAGCTTTGCACCTTTGGATGATTCACTGAGTGTTCCCAGGACAAGGTGGACCAAAGTCCTACTAAAACAAGAGAAAACACAATAGCCAAGCATCCCACACTTCAAGTCCCAACACTTTCAGATGTAAGAGACATACAGCATAACATTTGGCAGGATTAGGACAGATGGTAACGAAGTGAGATATTTCCCAGGCAGTGATGTCCTTGGAATCACAGATCAATTCAAAAAACAGTGCTGAAAAGCACTTTGTAAATATACAGGGATAGTTTTAATACAATTTTGGAGAGAAACATATACTGCAAATTAAGAAACTAACAGCATCCTTCAGCACATTTAATTTCAAAGCCATCTTAAGCCAGTGAACTGCACTTTAATGCATTCCTACAATCTCCTTTTCACTTATGTCCTCCAAGGCGAAGTGCTGGAAAAGTCCATTTTAGAGAAAACAGATACCTTCATATTATCAGGTCCACAAGAAAAAGTTGTATGTTTAGCTTCAGTGGGAAAACTCTGTTTTATATAAGTGTTATTACTGCTCTTACTGCTTCCAGTCTTGGCTAGTAGAAAGAACTGCAGCCATATGAACAAACCTGATAATATTAAAATCCCTTGCTTTTTTGGAGAGCCTTAATGTCACTGCTTCGTGCAACTTTGCATCACAGAAAACTTAATTATCTCAGTCTAAATTTTCAGTTACAATTGAGGTTCGTGTTTCCTATGCCCCAAAAAATGGAATGGGATGCTACCTCAGCCCAGTCTTCAAGCACGCAGAGTTTACTATACACAGAGCTACTTTAGAAGAAAGCACACCAATAAGGGCTTATTTTTGTCCTAGGATGTATGTATTCAATAAGGATTTTATGGATATGAGGAGGACCTCAAGAAGTCACTGTAGTTTTGTCCTCCCACACAGGAGTGACAACACTGACATCATGCCTGAGGAATGTTTGTCTAATTGTTTTTATGTACCTCCCATTCCTCAAAATGATGGAGAACTCAAAGTCTTCTCAGAAAATCCCATTTTGTACCAAAGTAACTTTAACATCTATCTTACAGTATTTAATCTTCTTAAAATGTAAAATGTTCTGATTACAATTTAAGCACATACATTCTTGTCACGGTCATAGAGCACACGAAGAACTTATCCCAGTTTGCAGCCAACTTCCACCTACGAGCAAATGGCCGTTGGGTAAGCTGATCAGCTTACACAGAATTGGTGGCATCAGGAAGTTCACCCTTTCAGGTCAGCAGAAGCATGCATAGGAGCATGGAAAATTCTAAATTATAGCACTGTTGCTGACCAGTAACATACAAATAAGTCCATGGCAGCATAAGAGACAGGCACAATGCTGATTCTGGCCATAGATGAAAATGCGATTCCAGAAATTCACTTCTATATTAGACGTGTGTTAAAATTGTTCTAGAGAACATTCAATTCCTGTAAATGTTATGGGAAAATGACATTTATGACTAACCGGTCTCCTCTGAGAAACATGATGTGTTTTTGTTGGCTAAATTCCATCTTCTGTCATACCAAAAATATTAACTAATTAAAGTTGAAAAAAAAAAAGTTTGTATGAATTGGATACTTGCACAATCGTGCTCAGTTCTGGTCAAGAGAGCAGCACAGCTCCAGGTGAATCAGGTAGCAGAAAAGCATCTATTTACCCAACTGCATCCCAGAAGAGCATTGATAAAGTAGAGTTCCACCTTGAAGATGCACACTATGATGTTATATATTGGGGGAAGGTATCAAATAAAATTATAGAAAGGAATTATCTATTGAAATTGCTCAGAGATAACAAATTTCAGAGTGTTGTCTTAATCTAATAGTAGTAGTATTATTTAACTGAAAAGTGTGAAAAGAAGCCTAAGTGCTACACACTTTATATAGAGCTAAAGTGACTGACACATTTAGAGATTCAAAACTTCTGCAAACTCATCAGTTTCTTGAAGGATGGAGATTAGGTACCAAAGACAAAAAGCCAACCCTCAAACTCTTGCACTTGTACAAACAGGAAACAGCAAGCATACTACGTAGTAATCTGCAGTAGTAACAGATTAACAGTACAGATACTCCGTACAGAGAATGCAAACACATACATCTGCCCATGGGGAACAAAAATGAGTATAAATGGTCAGAAAGCACTATCCTATTTACCCCTGTGGTACCAAGTGCTTTGTAACTCTGGTGATTCTAAGAACAGCGCAACAACATGTGGTCAAGCAATCATGCTCTAGCAGTAATGATTAAACAATTAAGCATTAAATACAAAGCTCAGGTTCATAAAGACACACAATTTCTCCTACTGATTTAATTTGCTCAAAATGAAATCATAGTGACACTGTCATTTAAAATTCGCAAATTACACAAAGCACTAGTTGGCCTATTTTGTCTAGTAACAGTACTATTAAAACCTCTTTGAATTAATATTAATTCTCAAAATAGCCTGCTGTAGTAAGTCAGCACTGCTTTTCCATTTTAATAAATCTGAAGTTCAGGCACAAAATTTTACTTGTTTAAGCTGAAAAGAAAAAAAAAAAAAAAAGGCAGGACCTGGATTAATAACTGAGAAGATTTGCCTCAGTCTTGTTGCTTTGACCCCTATACCTCATCTTTTGTGGTTCATCTTTCCATTTCCTTCCGAAAGCTTTCCATCTGCAAAACTATAATTTCCTGGCTGACGCACATTTGAAGAGTTCCAAATTCTGGTTTTGTATCTGAAATTATTTGCTTTATTTCTGACTTTACAGGCAGTTTGCTGGGGGGAAGGAGAGAATGCACTATGGTAGTATGATAAAATCCCCAACTATTAACCAACAAAACCCAAGTAGTATTCTTGTGAGCCTGTGAAGTTATTCATCCATTTAGACTCAGAACAGAAGAGAATTAACACTTGCATGCCACTGAAATGTAAAGAGAAATAGATACTAACTTCAAAGAATCATTCAATAACTTGAAATAGCTGTTAATAGAAAGAGGGAAGGAAGAAAGAGACATTTATCTCCAAAATGTAACACACGGAAACACAGACCACAGCTCATTGTGCCATGCTTTCCAGTAGCTGAACTCTGTGAGACTTTTTAAGGCTAACCCCAAGTAAAGCTTATTACTGCTGTGGTCAGACAGAGCTCATTGCAATTATGTTTTTCAGGATGTGCTGACAAGAAAATGGAAAAAAAAAAAAAAGAGCTGCTTGCAAGTGAATAGGATAGCAGCATCTTCACTCCTGTCAAAAAATCCTGCACCTTCCTGTAATCTCAGGTGTTGCAGAGGGCTAGCATTACAAACTAGAAATCAGTGGCCTGAATTAAGAACTCATAACTTGTAAATATGAACAGTATTGCCACTAAAGAATCACTATTTTTACTGAAAGACTGATATTCTGATAGATGATTTACACAGACTTCCAGATACAGAAAGGACATAATTCAAGATAGACTTTTCTTAAACTGAGGTTTAAGATAAAATTTATGATAAAATAAAACTGAATTTTAGTGGTGGATGAAAATGACTCCAAGCAGAGTCCTAATATCTATATCCCTATCCCCCAAGAAAATTTTTCAGCAGCTCAGTAGTTGTAAAATCGTGGTCACAGTCAATGTTACTCTTACAGATTAATTTGGTTTTCAAAGACCACATAATCCTGTTTACATTTACTCAGCATCACAGCTAAGTATATTTGGTTATCCATTTAAAATTTTGCCCAAGTTAACTCAGACCTGCCAACACCCTTCATCATATATGACTTTTATTAAGCCTCTTAAAGCAAGTCAGCATTTTAAGCATCAGATAAAACAATGATTACCTCTCTGTGGTAGTCTGTGGAGTAATAAGCAGAACTCACACTCCCCTCATTAGAAGTCCTCATTTAATAAAATCTATTTCCTTATCAGGAAATCTGCCTTACGAACAGCCTCTTGCTGCTGAGACACCCTGTGTAGAGATTTACATCCTAGTATCATCTAATGATTTAGAATATCTATACGTGAATAATATACTGGAAAAAAAAAATTAAAGTAAGTGCTAGCATTCTGTTGGGAAGTGCTGACTGATTCAGATAAAGCCAACAGATTACACAACAGCTATGGTATGTTGTTGCTGCTGTTATTTCAAAGGCTTTTGACTTTCTTTATGACAGGGAAAAAAAAGAAGCATCAATAAAGATAATAAAGAGAGCTATAAAAGTAGCCATAACATATGTCTTCATAAAAGCTACACATCAGGAAGTAAACTGCAGGCAAAGAAAAGAAATGCATAGCCACCCCAAAAGCCAGAAACCCGGTTCAGCAAACCCAAATTTTATTGCCACAAACTGCAGAAGGCACAGACAGACTGGCTTTCTGCCGAAAATAAATACTTAACTGTATTGGTGTCAAAAATTACACCAACTTGTAAGATTTACCAGAAATGATGAAGTGCGTTTCTTCTCTTATTAAAAGCCAGACCGTGGCATATTGCTAACTGGGAAGAATGCCTCAGACGAAGAGGCATGACTTCATCTACATTTAAAAGCTTTCAGCTTAGCATTTTTATTTGCATTGTAAACGGGGAAATTCAAGTACATGCCCAAAAACCTTAGAAACAAGTTTCCCTCATGTTTTAACCTGTAGAACCTCCACTAAGCCACACATTTAAGAGGGGTAGTAACACGAGCTCCATAAAAATAGTGTATTGAGAACTTACCAAAAACGCATCAACATTCAAAATCTCTGTCATGTCTGCAGAATGACCTGATACAAATCAAAATATTGATATTCATCACAGATACACCAAGATCTCCTCCATACTTTGGCAGAAGAAATGATATAAGTCCAGCTTTAAAATCCAGTACCTATCAATACCTATTTCACTAGCATCCTTAGAAAGTTCACCCTGAGAGTCCTTAAAAAAACAAAACAAAAACCTTTAAACATTATTATTATTACCATTCTAATTATCAATTCTAGAACAACCTATAAAGTTTAAAAGGTAAGGGTCACATGTTGCTAAGTGTGATGTAGTACAGCCAAAATTATAAGAACCTGAAAAAATTTAGAAAACAAGAGAACACCATTGAATACATGACATCAAGAACAAGAAGCAGAAGGATGAGTACTGAGAAAAGCAGTTACAATGAACACAGGAGAGATAACAACAGCAGTATGTTTCTTTAAGCTAAGAAGACTGGTATTGCAAACAGGTAGGATAGTAAGCCACAATTTAAAACAATGATTTATAACAGAAGCCACATAGAAAGAGTAATAAGACACTACCCTGACTCTGTTTAACTACCTAACATTCATGTTCATAAAACAGTTTCCAATGCCTGTTTTTGCTGGCCTGGATTCAGAAAGGGTTTTTCTAGTCCTATGAAGTCAACTCCCTGGAATTACCTGTGAATGCTTTGTCTAATAATAAGATAAGATAAACCTACCTTTGCCTAAATTGAAATTACTTGATCATGAAATTCAAATGGAATTGAAAAATGAAAATGCTAAAAATATTTTATTGGATAGGGGCTACTCATTCTTTTTTTTAATTATTATTATTTTTCTCCCTGACTTTTGTACACAAACCATTGTTTTGGTATAACTGCTCCTTCAAATCCAATATACTTTGGTCCTTCAAATAGACCTGGTAGCTTTACACTTTACAAAAAAAAAAAAAATTTACTTGTGGTATGGCTAAAATCGCAGTAGGTCCAAAGTCACATCTTCACTTTTACTTTTCTGCAATTTACATGGCCAGACTTTAAAGCAGAAGACAGGAGAAGCCATACTTAGCACTGTCTGAGGAGAATGTCCTACAAGCATTCAGTTTCCATTCTGCAGCCCCACAGTTATCAAGTGCAAGTGCAAAAGCATATGTAATTACATATATTAAAATAATAATAATAATACACCCCTTTTCTTCTTTATAGAAAAGCATTAAAATCATTTAACAGCTTCTAACTACACTCCATAATTTGACTTCACTGAAGTCATGTTATAGAGTTACGGGGTTAGAAGCAATTTCTTTGTATGTCTCCTTGAAAATTAAAATTGCATTTTATGTTTTGAATCAAAGAAACATTTTCACATACCCTAGAGTGTTTTGGAACAACCAAGGAAACAAAATCTCTTGAAAATTCTTATCAGCTTATACAACAATCCAGTTCAGTTACTAATAGTTTAAGCACTTCTGTTCGAATAACCATGGGAATACATGGTTACTGATCACAGTTTGGGTTAGGCTACCTCAGACAAGCATTCACTTTGGGCTGGAATCTCAAGCACATTGCTGAATCAAAACTTTATTCTGAGCAGCTTGGGAAATGAAGTTGTAGAACAAAAAAAAGGAAAATGAGAAAGGAAAATAATACAAACGTACATAATGCTCACTGGAGGCACTTGTGGGATTATTCACTCAGACATCTGCCAGCTGACTTTTCTGATTTATTTAAGAACAATTCTCTTAGTTGCACCATAAAATATTACACAGCATTCCTATGAAAATGAGAACTGTTGGTTACTATTTGGCCCAAGTCTTCTTTCTAAAGCAATTTAAGGGGCATCAGTCACTGGAGCATTATAGTTTTGTCTGGCCAGAGAGATATCAACTAGTTAATAAAGAAGTGTTGAGAAAAATCTCAATTAATTTAGATATTGTTCACTTCAGCTAAATTTGCCGTACAAAAATAAATTACAGCAAAGCAAGCTAAAATAAAACACATGCTAATAGCTCAAGTCTATTTTATCCATCTTAATATGTCTTAACTTCATGCACACACAAAAAATGAGTCTATTCCAAATGAAATTGTTAGTTATGCTTCTGTTATGGTTTTTATATCTATGGCAACAGTAAATCATTGATTGAACTTCACTACTAAAGCATTCAGAGACAAGGGTGGGAAGGGGAGAGTGATTTTTTACGCTAAAAGGAACTCGAACTAGCTAACATTAAAAAGATGACACAAGTTTATGCACTATCAACACAGTAAAAGGCCGCCTTTGAAGATGGCCTAGTCCTCTTGTTCTGTCAGCCAGCAACATTCTTCCAAGCTCACTTCACAAACCACTCCCTCTCCCCTTACACCTTTTTATGTCTATTTTCCCCATTATACTAATGTACTGTTGTAAAGAATTTGGGGCTGCTTGACATCTTTGAAATCAACTCAGTTTATTGTTTTTCCCATTCCATCAATTCTTCACAGCAAGCATTTCATTATACTGAATGTAGTGCAACTAAAAGAAAAACTCTGGGGGTGGTGGTGAAGGTGTTAAGAAATTTGACAGTCACAGATTTCTATCAAATATCCCCATTAAACCAGAGAAGACTGATGGATGGCTGCAGAATGGCAGGGACTTCCTCTCCGCATGGACAAAAACTACCATGCTGCTAAAGAGGATGTTGCAGAGGCAGCCTATTAAAGCCCCAGAAATACATGCCTCCAGTCAGTCAACAGCTAATAAAGAGTTGTGCAAAGGAGGCCATTACCTAAGCTCTCCCTGAACTAAAAGGATGGCTGCAACAGGAACTTGTCAGTGGAAAGCTGTAAAGACTTCCTGCTTAGACATCAGAACACTGACCAGGGACAAACACAGAACAGGAACTTTATGCTTCAGTAGTTACTTCTGAAAAGTCCTCACTGCACTCCAGAGAGATGAAAAGAAAAAAGAAAGAAGAAAATAAAAATAAAAAAGGCAAGGGACTTCAGCTAACCAGTGCTTATGCAGTCATTCTGTGCAAGAGCACCCTTGAAAGGCAATTCCTTCTCCCCCTTGCCACTCTATGCCATGGAATACACATCACATATATGAACAGTGAAGCATGTTCAAATGCGAATGCTTTGTTATTACAATCTAGGCTTTTAAGTCATTTATCAAATATCAGAACATACTTAATGATCAGCTATAGGAAAAATCTAACTGAAAAGAGGCAGATGTGCTGCCAAACCTAATCTTACCTCATATGCACTCTACATGTACCTCCCTGACAAATAAAATATCTACAAAATAACCTAATTACTATCTGAGATTTTTTAGAGGTTTCTTAGAATTTTAAATGCAGCCTCATCACAGGTCTTGAACAACTGAAGTCTGTTGCATCTTGGTTAAGACTGAGCGCTAATATAAATTTGTAAGCAATGATTTGAGAAAACCATTATGAAAAGTTTCAACAGTCATACAAAGTAGGCTGGAATGTTGGGAGACCAAATCTGAATCCAACAAGGACCAAGAAAGTTTGGCCTTCTTACCTTCTCAACTTAAATTCCTGTTTATCTCTTGAAGGAAGATTTTTGGTCTGATACAGTGTAATAGTGTCTGTATTGCCACAGAGGACAGATTCAGAGACAATGTTTGGTTTTTGCTTTGATGCACTGTTTAGAAATTGACATTAGTCAGTGCATCTAACAGCCTAGTGTGGGTACATTTCCTTCACGTATTTTAACACCTGTAAGGTTTAATGATAAACATCATAAAAGATCAGGATGGTTTATAAGTAGCTTAAAGGTATTAGGAGGTTTACAAAGCTGCAAAGTATACCTGCCCTTGAGGGCTGCGCTGATTTAATTTCTCAACCACTATGATTATTGCATTTTCAAAATAACCTGCATGCGCATACCTAGCCTCAGCAGACAGCCAACATCAGCACTGCTCCAGAGCAGAACATCAAACAGTTGCATTGCACTGATACCTGTCAAAAGCTGAAAATGTAATTAAAGATGCTTAACTACAGAAGTTAAGTGTAAATAGTATTGAGGCGTCCACTACAAAAGAATTCTGAGTAGAAAGCTAAGACTGTTGGGTCTTCCTTATGACACTACAAGGAGAGGTCTGCTTCTAGTTATGAGTGAATGTTCATGCACATCTGGCGATGTCATAATATTTCAAGTGCGTTTTTAAATGCCCATTAAAATGGCTTCAAAATACAATATTATTTCCTCTCCCTAGACTGAAAAGGCTTCTTGAACAAGAAACAGCATATCAAGAAAAAAAAGAGAAGGAAAACAACAAGAAAATAGCTAAGCTGAAAGAGGAATTGACTAAACTGAAATCCTTTGCTTTAATGGTTGTGGATGAACAACAAAGACTCACTGAGCAGTTGAATCAACAAAGTCAAAAAATTCAAGAGTTAACCGCTTCTGCAGACCAAGCACATGAGAAACTCGCTTTTGCTGAAGCAAAAGCACAAGAGCAAGAACAGAAAGCCAGCAGGCTGGAGGCTGAACTGCAAGTTCATAGCAGTAAAGTTTCCCAAGATCAAGAAGCAATGATGGCCAAACTAACCAATGAAGACAGCCAGAATCGTCAGCTCCGGTTAAAACTGAATGCGCTCAGCCGACAAATTGATGAGCTGGAGGAGACCAATAAATCTTTAAGAAAAGCAGAAGATGAACTGCAAGACCTAAGGGATAAGATAAATAAGGGAGAATATGGGAACTCCACTCTTATGTCTGAAGTGGAGGAATTAAGGAAACGACTGCTGGAGATGGAAGGAAAAGATGAAGAGCTGATAAAAATGGAGGATCAATGCAGAGAACTTAATAAAAAGTTAGAAAAAGAAGCATCACAGAGCAAGAACCTTAAAGGGGAAGTTGACAAACTCAACAAAAGAATTATGGACCTGGAGAAATTAGAGGATGCTTTCAACAAAAGCAAACAGGAATGCTACTCCCTGAAGTGCAACCTAGAAAGAGAAAAAATGGTAACAAAGCAGTTGTCCCTTGAGCTGGAAGGCTTAAAAGCTAGAGTTGGAGAGCTCGAAGCAATTGAAAGCAAGTTAGAAAAAACTGAGTCCACACTTAAAGAAGATTTAACAAAGCTGAAGACTCTAACAGTGATGCTTGTGGATGAAAGAAAATCTATGAGTGAAAAAATAAAGCAAACAGAAGAAAAGCTAGAAGCTGCAACTTCTCAGCTTCAGGTGGAAAAAAATAAAGTTATGTCCATTACAGAAAAACTAATTGAAGAAAGCAAAAAGGCACTGAAGTCAAAATCTGATGCAGAGGAAAAAGTGTCCAGTGTCACAAAAGAAAGAGATGAACTGAAAAACAAACTCAAAGCAGAAGAGGAGAAAGGAAGCGATCTTGTTTCCAAAGTAAATATTCTAAGAAAAAGACTTCAGTCACTGGAAGCTGTTGAAAAAGAATTTCTTAAAAATAAGCTTAAAGAGACTACTAAATCCAGCACTTCCTTGCAGCAGGAGAACAACAAAATCAAAGAGCTTTCTCAAGAAGTTGAGGGGCTTAAGCAGAAGCTGAAAGAAATGAAGGCCATAGAAGACGATCTTATGAAAACTGAAGATGAATTTGAGTCTCTGGAACGAAGATATGTCAACGAACGGGACAAAGCCAAGCTCCTGTCAGAGGAGCTGGAGGCTGTCAAAATGGAAGTAGCTAGGTATAAACTAACAGAAAAGGCAGAGTCCAATCAAGAGCAGCGTCTTTTTAAGAAGCTCAAGGAAGAAGAAGCTAAATCAAGTCACCTCTCCAGAGAAGTAGATGCACTGAAAGAGAAAATTCATGAATACATGGCAACAGAAGACTTAATCTGTCACCTCCGAGGTGATCATACAGTCTTACAGAAGAAACTGACCCAGCAAGAAAACAAGAACAGGGAGTTAGCAAGAGAAATGGAAAGCCTCACAAAAGAATTAGAGAGGTACAGACGTTTCAGTAAGAGCCTCAGGCCTGGTGTCAATGGAAGGCGGATTTCTGACTTGCAAGTTTTTTCTAAAGAAGTCCAGACAGATCCAGCTGACAACGAACCACCTGATTACAAAACCCTCATGCCTTTAGAGCGAGCAGTCATAAATGGGCAGCTGTATGAAGACAGTGATAACGAGGACAGAGACGGCAATGAGGAAGAACAATCAGTGTCTTTCAAAAGCAACTCATCCATCGGGAATGCCATGCACAAGAAATTATGGATCCCTTGGATGAAGTCCAAAGAAAACCACCACCAGAACGGGAAGATTCATGCAAAGCAAAATGGAAACTGTGCACAGGCTGGAGACCTAGTGCTGAGCCATACACCTGGCCAACCTCTTCACATAAAAGTAACTCCAGACCATGGACAGAACACAGCAACACTCGAAATAACAAGTCCTACCGCTGAAAGTCCTCACTCCTATACAAGTACAGCGGTTATACCTAACTGTGGCACTCCCAAACAAAGAATAACTATTATTCAAAACGCCTCCTACGCACCTGTAAAGTCGAAAGCACCAGAAGGTTACATGAGCCCAGAGCAGACCATTTCTCCCATTACTATGGCAGCTTTTGCAAGATCTCAAACTCCTGACTCATGTGGTTCCTTAACTCCTGAAAGAACAATGTCCCCTTTGGCTTTACCAGGCTCAAGTTCTCAGGAACAAATGCTCTCCTCGGAGCCTGTGGAAATGGGAGCCAAGCATGCCGTTTTCAGAGTATCCCCTGACAGGCAGTCATCATGGCAGTTTCAGAGATCTAACAGCACAGGATCAAGCGTAATAACTACTGAGGATAACAAAATCCACATCCACTTAGGCAGTCCTTACGTCCAAGCTCTAACCGGTGCCAAGACCGTCAGCACTTGTACCCCGGTGCAAGATAACAGAACTCCAGCACTAGCTAATGGAATACCCAGTAAGCCCGCCAATAAAATCACCAGCAGTATTACTATCACACCAACAGCCACTCCTCTCCCACGGCAATCACAAATTACAGTAAGTAATGTCTATAACTGACCCTCATCCATGCTGACACCCTTACCAGCAACCCATCCTGTTTATCATCCCAGCAAGAATTATTCGGAACGGCCCTTTTCCTATGGGAGAGATCTGTGCATGAACTTTACAACAGTATATGAAACTAACGTTAAGTTTTGCCTGCTTAGTGTTATAAAGTGTGCACTTACTGTATATCTTCTAATTGAAATACAGTTATGTAAAATATCTAGTCTTGTATAAATGCATCTTTATGTATTTCCATTTTCAAAATAACTCACATTACTTTTGACTGCAACTTGCCTTGGTGAAATATTTTAACATTACAAAAACAGTAAATAATTGATTATTTTTATCATTGCTTGCGGAACATTTTTTGTTTTCTTTGTGTGTGTGTGTGTGTGTTTGTATTTATTTTTTTGCATGTATGGAAGAATTTGAATTAAGCCATAATATTGCCTGCTAACTTCAGGAAAGACTTAACTTGTTACCTTCCCTGTTTCTTACCGATTCCTCCTAGCTCTCTCATTTCAGATAATTATCATTATATCACACATACAATCAAAATAACATGTACTGTATCTTGTATCAGATTTATTATGCATAAATGATGTGCTCCAGACCACAACAACCACTTCTTTTCCCCATCTTTTTTCACTATGTTTGGCTAAAATCTCTTTTTATATCCTTGTGTGAACCCTTCTTGTAAGTGAACTGAATTCAGGTGCTTACATCACAAAATAATTCTCTCCCAATAAGGCAAGCTTTTTTTTTTTCCTAATACAACAGAAAAATTGCTATAATTTAGGTACAGCAATTAACAGAAATACATTTCTAAGCAATAATTCGGAATGTTCACATACAACATTCAAATTTCATCTAAGCTGTTCGTTATCAGTCCAGTGTGCTATGTAGGTACACAGAGAGAAACAAAATCAGCAATTATGGCCCATCTTCACATTTTTTCACACAATAGGTAGGGGAAGCACAACTGAAGCATTAAGAAGTAGCACTAGACCACCTCTCTGAACACACAGGCCTCTAGGACTAGGGTAAATGGCAGCACCATACATCACAGACAAAACAGGTTAAGATATTTCAGTGATTTTTATGGTATTAGCGCCTAAGAAAAGGACAGAAACATAAACAATGCTGCTTCAGTTTACATGTGCGCCAGACAGCAAATTGTAACCTCCCAGAAAATATTGCTAGTAGTAGACATGCTTCATACTGAATGTAAATCAAGCCAAAAGTTCTGAAATTCACTTTCAGATCACAAAAGCTGATTTGAAAAAAAAAGTGAATTTGGAAAGGCAGCTTCTTATTCTAAAGAAGTGCCTAAGTACTTATGTTTGGGAAGTGGAGGGGTTGGATTTAAAATCAAATCTCCTTATCAACAAGGAAGTTTGCATGTAAGGACAAAGTTCCTATTCATTTCTTCACTAAACCTGTATCATTACTCTGCTTACATTAGCTAGAGTTTAAAAAAAAATCAAGTCTGCAGTATAATTTAGAAACTGAATCAGCAAAGGACTTTGGCACATGCTTTAACGTAACAAAGGGACTTTCACTGGACAGGAATCCCAATGGGTACAACTGTAGGTAATAGCCAATATTGGAAGGAATTGTTTCTATTGAAAAGCAAAACCTACCACCCATACACACTTCTAGGTAAAATCAGTAATGGGAAGAAAAATTATTATAGATTTTGCAATTGAAACTTGATATAGCAAATGTATTTTGAGGTCCCTTGATGATCTTTGAGGTCTCTTCCAACCTAAGTCATCCTGTAACTTTACAATATTACAGCTGAGCAGTGGAAACTTTTAAGTCAAAATGTGGGATGGTACAAGGCCAGCTTAATGTCACGAATAGCTTCAAGAGCTGCTGTATTAGGTTATCACGCTTCGTAAGAGGTCCTTCACACTAGATTTGTTTCAGTTTATCATCACTGACTTGAAAGTGAGATCTCACTAAGAATCTCGGACAGAAGAAATGAACGTTTGCATCCTTCAAAACAGATGGCAAGTTGGCCCCCACCAACTTCTGTACAAGTTACTGATCAAGACAGTAGCTAGCACTCAGGAAAGTCAAGATGCTAACTTTTTTTTATAATAAACTTACCATAACTGCGCCAGCTATATAAACAAGTAACTTTCTTTCATTCATCTTACATGTTATTAAGTGAAATGCTCATCCAAAATAAAAAAAGCAGAAGCAGCCCATTCAAAACACATTCTCTGCACGTCTAGTATTTGGAATACTGCATGTTCTGTTGATTGATACCCAAGATCTCTGCAGGGGCATGTTATAAGCATGGTACTGAGTAACTGTGCCTGAAGTGCATACTTGACAGCTACTAATGGATGCCAGATTCTCTACAAATTAAAGGATAAACAACTGTCCTTCAGAAACACTATCATTTTCTTCAGTCAGACTTTAAAACCTCATGGAAAAAAATATTTCACTTAAAAGCTGTGTTCCAAATGTACAGAAATGTGTTGATTACTAACTACCTGGCCATCTATTACAATGTCTTTGAAAGATAGCACAAAACAGGACATAATAGCAACAAACAGACCTTTGGACAATTCCCAAGCTATCATGAGTAAGGACTTAAGAGTCTAAAGCTAAATTTTCAATGCAAAGCCTAGGCCAAAGTTCACAACACTTAGAAGTTTAATCATTAAATAGGACGGTACTTCTGCTCCTGTCTCAGTACTTCTACTGGTGGTTGTTCACCAGTAACTGCCCAATTAACAAAATACAGAGGAAGCAGTCACTCATTACCATTAATTCTCAAGTAGGAAGTATCAATATTATATGTAAATGGTCTCGCTACATTTCCTAAGAGACATGCCTTGTTTAAGGGACACTTATATATCCCCGCTAATTAAATAATCTATGGACAGACCTTAACTGATTTCACACAGGAATTTTTGTTACAGATTTTCAACACATGAAAAATACAATTATTATTTTGCCTAATAATTTTATTTGCTAAATAAAACCTGCTCATCCCATTCAAATCCCCAATATCTGCTTCAAAATATATAGCAGAGAAGAACATGTGCTTGGATGTACTTGTTGAAAGCAGAAACTTAACGCAGTTGTTTGAATAAAAATAAACAAGCTCTATTTTCATCATAACAAGAGAAAGCATAACTTAGAGAGTGAAATTGCAAGTGCTAACAAATTTACTTCAAGGTTTTCAGATCAGCGCTCCGTATTTCAGATGATTTATTTTTACTGAGGATAAATATTTACCTGCTTGCTTAGCAGGAAAAGAGAAAACAGAGCAAGGGAAAAATTAAATGACCTGTGTGAAAAATGATTTAAATACTTTGAACAAAAACACCAAGCATAACTGTATTAAATTTCAACCAAGGCAGATGCACTCCGAGCGGTAAGTATTACTGTTTTAGTATTGGAAGATGAGACGCTTTAATTTTCAGTATTTGCCCAAAAGCCTAAAATTTGACAGGTACTTACAACAGTGATATAAATAAGTATTAATGGGAAATGACAGTCGCAAATAAAAAAACCCAAACCACTAAGTAGGGTATATCTGAGGGATTAAACTCCGAAACAGAGCGCAAGAACAGTTTTCAGCAGATCATAGTATCAACCCATCCTTTTTCCAAAACAGCATGAAAACATCTCTCAGATCTAAAAATCTGCTCTATCTGTTGGATGCCACATTTAGTCCTCAGAAACAGAGAGGCAAAATTAAATTATAAAGGAAATAGAAGGTATCAGCCCGCTCTCTTTTTTCAGTTTAATTCTGTAAGCAAGCAAAGGAACACAAGGAAAGGCAGTGTCAACAATTTGGTACTCTGCATTTCTGAGTCGTTAAGCTTATGTGATAAAATATTTCCTTTGAAATATTTATAATTTTTTTGTGATAAAAGGGAGGACAGATGAGGGAAGGGAGGGAAAGGAAGGAAAAGAAAATACTAAGAGACAATAACGGTACTGAGAGCAGAGTGCCCATCCATCAACTGAAAGGTATCTCAAGTTTAAAAACAGAATGCCTCCCTCAAGTTGCTAATTAATGAATATAATTGGCAAAAAAAAAAAAAATACAGGAGTAGCCAGCTAATCTTCCTGATTCAAAGCACAGTAGGTAACATCAACATGGTACCTGGGGACCGAATGCAAGGCTGTAAGAAGAAAAGATCTTTATGTGTGAATCTCATAATGGTTTAAAAAACCATGCTTCCCACACTAAGGAAAAAGTAATAGAAAGCAGAATTATACAGTATTACTTTCTGATTAGGACTGAATGGATTCTGCAGGATTAGGTAATAGAAATGAAGTACCCATTTTCCCAGGGACTTTGTCCCTAGGAAGCAGCTACTGAGACAAGCAAAACAAAAAGTGGCAATGGCCTAATCTCCTGGTTTAAGTGAAGACTACCAAACATTACATTAGAAGAAAAAGATGGATGGTTCAGGCACAGCATAAGTAGGTGCATAAAGACATTTCAAAATTAGCAGCAAGCAATCTAAGTGGGAAACTAATCAAGAAGACTTTCCTTAAAAGAGAACTTTTTCCTTAAAAAAGAATTAAGTCTTTTCACAAACCTGTAGCCATTGGCCCCCATATGGGGCCAAATTATATCTGATAGCTCATCATAAGGTGTCCCTTATTGTGTGGACATCAACTGTCAGAGCTAGCAATTGCACATGATTGTACCCAGACTACTAAGCAAACTGCTCTTGGGAGCACATTTTAAATGCAGCAGTATAGGCTTGTTTCAATCAGGGAGTCTCCTCCACTCCTCATGCATTGGCCTGACATACAGGGGTCTTAATACAGGGATAGGCAAGAGAAACTCCTTCTCCTTTTAGCCCTACCACATCCCTACCACAGGGTACTGTCCATTCAGTCATGCTGACATTACTGCTCACGAGGCAGCACTGTGAACCAGAACAAGTCACTAACCTAGATTCAAACAGACAAAAAGAATGGTTAATTTCATAGCACAGCTCAAACAAGCAGCTATGTCAGCAAAACTTCCATAGCAAGCAACGAAGGATGAATACTTTATACTGAAATTTATACTCTTTATACTGAAATTGCTGCCAAAGCGCTGGTCTTATCTCCTTAGATGCTACCATGACTGTCTGAAGAGATGCAGTGTAGCACATAAGTAAGTCACAAAGCACTCCAAATGTACAACAACGATTCAGCAGTCCTACTAACAGCTTTCTGGGGTACTAAGAAACGACTCTCACTTTACAGCTGAGAGGAGACTAAAACCAGGGGAGACTGACTTGTGTAAAGGTACAGCAAGGCAGTTACTGTCAAGACTAAAATGCAGAATTTCTTAGCTTTGGCTGTCTCACACTGAGGCCTTTATAGGTGGTGCTTTATCCCACAGAAACATCAACAAATGGGGACAAACGTAAAGTTTTTTATATGTGTGTGGCATATATAGATAGATAGATAAAGATTTGTGATTAGACATATTAATTACATAATCAAATCTATATTAATCATAATGTAGTTAGTATATAATTATATAATTAAATCTATGTCTATGTTTAAAATATGTAGCCAGTTTAATTATATAATTACATGTATATTAATTGCATAGTTAAATATATGTCTGCATGTAAAAATGGGACTCAGATTAACACACCATTAAATGTGTCCTTCACAGAGGAAAGCAGTCTGCTCCCAGACAGAAAAAAGACCTTGATGATAAAAGCACAGGGTTCTTTTTCCTCCATCGTGCAGAGTATTCTTGGACACAACCTGGTTTCCTCTGTAAACTTCTTCAACATATATAACAACTCATATGAGAAAAGATACAGAGCTTTTGAGCTGACAATTTTAATACTGAGGATGCTTTCATGTTAAAACGTGTCTTCAGGTATGAGTTCAGTTCTACACACCTTAGAGAGGTGGATACTTACAAATGCACAAATACATCCCTCCCTTGATGTCCCCCATCTGTACAGAATGAGTCTCAGTGTCAAGACTTCTACTCCACGAATGGCAGCATTGATTTAAACCGAGAGAATTGATGAGCTCATACATTGGTGTAAAATACTGTATTGTAAAACTACACTAACTTTCAAGCGCCAGCAGAAACATTTAAGTGTCAGCACTGCCCTCCCCTGGACAGAATCAATATTGCAGGGTGCTCTGTAGCACAAAAAGGACGCACCGTTTCTTCTCGGGGATGGTCAGTGCCCCAATACGGAGCTTGAGATCCTTTCTCGATTCAAGAGGCATTCCACCTCAGGGAAGGGCAGGCTGCACTGCCCTGTGGGTCCAGATCTTTCCTTGCCCTAGGAGAGATGACCCTCAACACAAACTCACCTTTCCCTGTGTCTTGTCACCTATTAAAAAATGAGCCTAACTATGTTATATTTCAAGATCATCACATTTCCCAGTGAAGATGTCCCAAAAGAAAAAGACACAAGGCAGAACTTTAGTAATTAGGAATTCAGCTTCTGCCCTCAACTCTGTCCAACACTGCTTCTTTTCTCCACCATCCGAAAGTAGATGTAAACTGGAAGTTCAGCAAACAACACTGTGGTGCCACATCAGTACAGTTCATCATGTATATGGAAATTATTTCTAATTTTCATATATTTTTTTCTGTCAAATACTTCATGTTGTTGAAATCACTACTTCTGTAAAAGGCCCACTACCAGCAAAACCGTAGAAATCATAGAAAACTGAGCACAGAAGGAATCACTGGACATTTTTCCACCTATTTTCCTGTTACACTTTGACCTAAACCCTTCCAAACAAACACCTGGCTCCTCCTGTTCTAAAATCCCTGCAATGATAACAATTTCTTGGTTACCCCAGGAATCTAGGAGCTGAAGCTGAAGTAACAGAGCTGAAGCTTTCTTGCCACTAAAAATCTTGCTAATTTCTTAACTAAATTCCCTTTGCTGAAATTGATAGCCAGTTTTCGTTTCCTGTTCTCCCACTGGAACTGGAGAACTACTTCCTCGGCAGCAGCCTTTCATATATTAGAAGGCAATTAACGTATCTTTCTTCACTTTTGTTTTCTCCAGGTTAAACAAACCCAATCGCTTTCCCACCTAATAGCTCAAGTACTACAGCTATGCAGATCAGTAATTCTTTCCTCGCTGCACAGCTATTCATAATGGTGTGTATATTTCTGAAAATGCAGTCCCTAAGCCAGACAGTACTTAGGCTGAGTTCTTATTAATATTAATAAGGAGTACTGATCCTGCTCCTTCCTACACATCTGAATATAGTCATGCACACAAACCAGTTGCATCAAAGGAAATACAGAGCAACTGAGAAATTTCCCACTGGATTCCTAGAGTACGGATGCCAGGTCATAGTGAAAGAAAAGGAAATATTCAAATGTCCTGTGCAGCTGAAGAGGCCCAACTGAAAGTTTCAGCCTAAAACATCTTGATGGACACCAGAGGGAATATTTACTTTTGTCATTTAATCTTAACTCATCCTCAGTTGCAGACCTGGCGAAGGCTCTGACTGAATTCAGTCATCCAGGAACAAGCTGCAGTCTGGCAAGTAGCACATTCTTGCGTATGCAGACATTGGGGTTTCTGTGTTAGGGCTCTTCAGCACCACCCCCTGGTCACTTTCATTTGCGCTGCAAATGATTCTTTTTACTGCTCCAATTTCTTAAACTAGAAAAATTAAGCAGTGAGAAAGAACCAGATATTAAGTTATTGCTCCTAGATCAAGTTCTACAATGACACTAGAAAGATAAATGAGGAAACCTATAGCAGAAGTGCGACGTGCTCCCTTCTATTCGAATGAATACAGTTCAAACAGGAAGCAAAGCATGCACCACACTTCCAGAGTAAAATGAGATTAGGACCAAAGGCAGAACTACTTAGGAAGCACATAAACAGGTGTGTTTGTTCTCCCTGACACCTGCATGCACACATGCACACCTGCCTTAGTCCCCTGCCCAGAAAGCCAGCTGAACACCTCATGGCCCATGTCAGTAACTGATAAACTGCCTTTGTGCCTTTGGGGAAGAATGAAGGGTGCATGGTATCGAAATCTTGGTATTTCAGAGCAAACCTTCACAGCCAACTTCCAGAAATTACGAAAGGGCGTTTTCACAGTTGCGTGTGAAAATCTGACAGCTGTCACCTGTGAAGCATTGGTTCCCATCTGTAAAATACCCACTGCCATCCACTGTGGGATAACAAACACAGACACTTAAAAGCAATTATTAGCATGGAGCTGGCAAATTCAGGAAACAAGTGGGTAGCAACAAAGAATCGGGTCGACTGAAAACCATTCACCTTGACAGAAGAAATGAATTGGTAAAAAGGATTGAAAGGATTTGAGGAGAGTCTTGGTGTGCACACAGACTTCTCATTAACAGCTGAGAGTTAAATATCAAACTGAAAAGACCACTGATATCTTCATATAGTTTTTTAGTCACATAGTTCTTCGCAAAAAACACACACAAGCATGTCATGTCTAATCTATCTGCACACACGCGTTTACACCAAGTAGTATGGAAAGAACTAAGAGGATTGTGCAAAAAAAATTTCACTATACAACTAAGTAAGCGAAGCCTTTGATATAAAGTTGTTTCCAAGTACTTTCCAAATTCCACATAATACCACCCCCTCTTTACAGGTACAGTCACATCAGCTTAAGCATATCTCTAGTCAACTGACCCCAAATGTTCTTGGCATTCATAGTAGTCATTATGTCAAGTAGCAAGTTTAAAAAAAAATAATAAAGCTTAGTCATTGATCTAGGTTTAATAAATGTCAAAAACTTACATATCAGCCTAAGTGTTCACCTTAAATTTAAGTTATTCATCCTTTTTTTTCTCTATAATTTGTTTCAGGAATGATGAAGAAACCACTATTTTTAAGAGATGAAAAAGAAGGGAGAGAGCTAGGTGGATAGTTTGTTAAAACCCTGCCTATAACAGAACCATACCACTGTGGTATAGTTAAATACAGTCCAATTGCTCAAGTGCACGTTTAGTTATCCTAACATAGACACTTAACATTGGTATAGTTCATTTGCATGGAAAAAAAAATTGCATTTTTTCCCTTTCGTGTTAACAATGTGAGTGATAAAATTCAAAAATACTTTTTCAAATGCATCTCCTTTTTAAATTCAGTTTTTAATTAAAAGTTTCAGTTCAGCTGTAGAAAATAATGATGTCTCACAAACCCACAAACTTTGCTGCCACCAAGAGGTAAAATCTTTCAAAGACCACAAAGCAAAGAAAAACACATTTCTTTTACCTTTCCTGTGTTCAAGACCAAGGTTTCCCTTCTCAATGTATAAATAAAAGCTATAAATCAATACTTTCTAATTTCAAAAATAAAAATATAAAACAAGTCACACACTGTTAGACCTAGCATCTATGTATCTCAACGTCAGCAGTGACCAGCACTAAATGCTTACCAAAAAACCTTACATATCAAGCAAGCAGAGCAACAAGCCCAGCTTCTAGCAGTCTACAACTTAAGGCTCTCCTGAGCTGAAACCTGAATCACATCTTTATGTTTAGCAGGTCTTGATGGACTTCATGAATAAATCCAACCTCTCTCCAAAGAAATTGAAGTAATCGTTTTATTTGTCTGTCCCAACGCGCAAGGGAAATACCTTTTACCTGCCTTCTGATATCTTCTGTGTACACCCTCTCAAGTACTTCATTTGAAAGAGCAAATTCCCCTATTCACCATCTTTGCAGTAGGCATAATGCTAGACTTCTGCAATGTTTTTTTGTCTCTACAACCTATTTTCCAAACATAAGTTTCAGTGTATGTTACCATTTTTACATGGAAGACATTCCATAACCAATAATCTTTGCTATCTTTCTCTGCATTCTTTTATACCCAAATTCTGAGCCACTTCTAACTGATTCTGACTGGTTCCAATCTCAGAATTCTGGTTCCCTCCTGTGGTTGGATATGAGTTTGGATGTTAGGAAAAATCTCTTCCCAGAAGGAGCAGTAAGGCAGTGGCTCAGGCTGCCCAGGGAGGTGGTGGAGTCACCGTCCCTGGAGGTATTCAAGAGCTGTGTAGATGTGTCACTGAGGGTCATGGTTAGTGGGCATCGTGGGGATGGGCAGATGGTTGGACTAAATGATTATAAAGGTCTTTTCCAACCTTTTTGGTTCTGTGAATCTATTTTCCCTTATTTATGATCCATTAAGGCAGTGTATGAAGTGCAAACTTTCCCCAAGTTCCTCCATACTGAACAAATACATGCAAAAATTTAATGTTGGCTATTCCACTACTGCTTTATCCTTTTGAGAACTCATATCATCTACAGTTGCCTGCAGCCAAATCGTAGGCCCCTAAAATGATACACTCCAAGAACACTTATCCCGGTACACTTTTTTGGACACCATAAGCCATTTTTCAAAACTTATTTTGGTTCAGTTCATTCTCATTCATATTTAATTGGACCAAAGTTTCTATGCTGTTCTCTATTGTCCTCTTTTGAACATTTCTATTTCATATGTTTGGTTAGGGGCTTTTTGTTTGTTTTTAAATCCTCAGTGAATTTCCTTTATGCTGTTGTTTAAATATAAAACTTGTATAAAAACCTTGTGATGTGAAAATCCTTCACGATGGATTAGTGTGTGTTTAATCCAAGTTTCTGATGTGGCATCTTTTAAACAATCTCCTTGCCTTCGTAGGTCTTTGCTTGTTTTCAGTGCTCTTTTTGATTATTTTTACTTTTATCTAGTCGCTTCTTCACAATTAAATACTAATTGATTCTGGATGGAGAGTTCTCTCTTGTGAATACATTCACTTTGTTTACGTTGTGGTCACTTTCAAAGAATGGGTCTCTCACAGTAAAATACAGGATAGGTATTTTCTGCTGCTCAGGACTCATTTGCTTCTGCACATGGACAGTCTCCGATTATTCACTCAGACGAGTTCACTGCCTTTGAACTCCATCACTTAGCCCAAAGGGCTGCTGTCCTGTCAGAGGGCTGGCAGAAAAACTACTGACAGGCAGAGAATTTCCAGCCATTTGGATTTTGTGGTATTTACATTATGCTCTCGTTACCAATGAGGGTATGGAAGTTTAGGCAGACAGTACTAAGTGAGAGCAACATGATTAACTGTATGAAGTGGAAAAGAACAGTGAAGTGCTAGACATACAACCAACCTCTCCTCCTAACACAACCTTTTGTTTCTTTATTTCAAGATTACTGATACGTTCCGTCAATCAGTTCCAACTCGGATCCCCAGACCAAAGCCAACAAATGCAACTAAACTACCTGTCAGAATTCCTACTGGACACCTCAACAAGCCACTTCAAGACAGCAGTTCTGGAAAGCTACATATTATAAGGACTGTGTCTAAAACCTGCCTTCACAGCGGAGGGAGAAGGTAAATCATTTTCTATGATCTATGACATGGGTTTGAGCAGTCTGAACATCAACAGCAGTTACTTCCATTGGGGAGAGGTCTGAAACCGTCTGCATGGTCAGCAGGTTAATGGTCACCAGTTACAGAACAGCAAGAGACAGACAGACTTTTAAGAGGCACAGGTAACTGCATGTGTGCTCTCATTTTTCTAGTGTAATTCCAGAATTTGTCCCTCACAATGGAGAAACAAATGAGACGCAAATCAGTTTTGACACGTTCCTCAATACAAATGTTGTCTCCACAGATTTATGCAATAAATTAAATGAAACAGGGTTACAGGAGGGAATGTTTCACTTTCAGAGTCAGTCTTGTAAAGAAGTGTTTCATTCTGGGTGTTTTATGTTAGCTAGCAAAGACAATATAAAGAGAGGGATGGAAAAAATTGACCCTTTTATAATGCATAGAGCTTCAAGAAGTTTCAAGGCCAAACATCACTTTAGAAATGTAACCTGAAGACGAACAATTCTCTCCTCAGTGAGTTGACTCGCCCCACTTACATTCATGCAGATATTTACCTTTAGAAAACAGTTGCAAAACTGAGATTGACATTGCTTCTATTAGTTATTTTAACTGTCATCATTTTATTTGGAGCGCAGTATTTAGATTTCAGTTCACTTAAACAGTATTAATTGGAACTGATCAAATTTTCTATCAAGTGTAACAATATTTGCGACTTCAAAGAAGTGCAACTGCATTATTTCAGTCCTTTGCAATTTTGCCCCTCCTTTTAATTGCTCACTATCACGACAGTTGCTGTCCTACCTTCTAGTATAGTTCTTTTAACCAAATTACTTATTTGCACAACTAGTTCTTGCTCACCCACGAAAGAATTTGCCATTTTATAAAGTATACCCTCTTTAAAAGACTTAAAATTCACTCAAATTTCCATCCAGCCAAGGCAAACAAATAAACAAACAAAATAACAAAGATTAGAAGAGGCTCCAAATTTGTTCTTTCTTTTTAATTGCCTGCAAAATAGCAATTGTTGCTCTAACAAGAAAACTCCTGACTGTTTCATGGTAGAAAGTTAAAACTAACAAGATACTGTTACTGCAAGTAACTCTCCCGCAGGAATTCCGTAATACCAACTAACCCGAGTTACTGTTTTAGAATATAAAACTTAATTTATTTCCCTGGTATTAATGTCTCCCTCGTTCTTCTTCCCCTAACAGAGTGCATTCCAACAGTCTAAATGGCTCAACTGATAATTTGTGGGAAAGCTCCTTTCACATAGGTCTTTCTTTAAGAACTGCCAAATCCTAATTCCTAAATAAAGCAAAAGCTGGTGGTGACCACAACATCACAGGCAGAATTGGGACCGTTTTGCTGAAGCAAAAAAGAGATTTTGATGCGTTCGGTTACCCAATTTTTTTCCCTTTTATTTCACAGCTAAAAGTTTAACTTAGCCACTGAGCCAGTACAACACATTAGCACTCCTGCGGGACTATTTTTGCAAACCCACAACAGAAACCTATGCCTCCCTCAACAGCTCCACAAGAAATTCTCTATGGGTAGTTAAAACAGTGAAGGTTTCAAAAGATCGGTCTACCAAAATGTTATTTCAGCATGTGCCTTACAAGACACACTTTGGAAAAGAACAGAAATCAAGAAAAGACTCTTCTACATTAAAAAGAGAAGCATTCCAATTTAATTCACTAAATTGACAGCTAACAGTAAAGTTCTGAAGCTACACCTGATGTATGCTCAGGTCCAAACAAAGCTCACAAAAGCACCCCATGATGTGTTCTGTGTGATGCGGAACAAGTCTGCGTGATGCAAAGAAACAAAATGATTTCCAAAAAGCAGCTGTCAGCCTGGAATGCCCATCAGAGAGATAAGAAAAGGAGCATCAGCACAACAACAGCTTTCATCAGAAGGGACAGCAACTGGTGGATGAGCCAAAGGAAAGAGAAAAACCTCTCCATACACACGTCTACTCACCAACAGGTCTCAGCTTTGAACACACAACAAAACTCTCAGTAATTGAGCTACAAGGAACAGTCCACTTCTCACCAGCTGCAAAGCCTGTATAACGAACTGATGCTATTTGGCACCCTTTATTACCAGTCTGCAAAAAGGAAACAAAAACTTACGGGGAAAAAAAATGAATTCCCACAATAGCATCCTTTGATTTAGAGCACACAAATGGCCCCAAAGGTACTGTCAGATCATCATTAGTGTACAGTAATTAGTATACAGTACAGCAGTATATTTCATACCCGTTTGTACTGCTGGCATAAAAGAGTTTCCCTGTCTTTTTGCCCTGGGATGACACAATTCATTTCAACTTATAAGAGATATGATCCACACAGCTTTTTCCTTAAGGACGTAAAAGAACTGACAAGGACTGATACTACAGTCTTATGGGATAAAGGAAGACAAAGAAAGCACAGAGAATGAAAGACAAGGAGTGGTAACAGAAAAGGAGGTGACTGGAAGAATTTCTGGAAAACAGAAGCCTGTCCCCCTTCCCTCAGCCTTCCTGGGTGAAGTGGCACGCTCCTAATAGGCAAGAGAGACATTGTAATGCTGTGAGAAGTGCTCTTTCTGCTCAAGGAGAAAAAAGGAAACAGCTGGTGTCTTGCACCAGCACTGAACAAACTCCTCGGTATTCCTTGCCCTCTCCTTATGGTTCAGAGTACAACACAAAACTGGTATTCAGTACTGCACATGGCTGTGGCATGAACTGGTAAAATGGAAAGAAGGAAGCCCTGAAGTTATATGACCTGGGACATGTGTAACACTAAGCAAAACTAATAAATAGCCAAAAATCTCTAACCAGCCTCTCCACATCTCTGACAGCAAAAGGTATGCTGAAGAAGGTATTGGGCAAGATTCTTTGGTTTGTGTCACGTGGCAAGGTAAATGGATGGCTAATCCCTCCAGGCAAACATTCAAGTCCCAAAAGTGAGAGTAACTATCATTAATACAGACTCTAAACTAATGGTTTCTAATGGCGTGGTCAAAAGCAGATTAGGAATTACTCATACATTTATCTATTAGGATATGTGCTTTGTACTTTCATCCCCTTTTGGCTAGTCTGAACACTTTTCATACACTACTTCTTAAAAGTAGTGTCTTCTGAGTACAATTTGCTAAAATGGAAGACACTTACAAAGGCTGAGATACTAGGATGAGTATTCCATTGGTCAGTTTTTATTCTAGGGCTAGTTGTAAAGAACTTGGCAAAAGGTAAGTATTTAAAGAATGTATTTTATTTTTTTCCTGCTTTCTACCCATCACTGTGGTGGAGATGCTTTTTGAAATAGATCAGTGATTAAAGTTGGATAGTTTTTGAAATAAGCTATGTGTTTCACAGAAATAAATGTGATGAAATCTGTCAAAAGCAGTAGTGGGAAATTATATTCTTGTATTTCTGCTTACAGTGTACACTGTAAACCCTGACTTTCTATTTCTTGCCACTCAATCTTAAAGCACTTTATAGTGTCCACAAGAAGTGGTACAAATTAACAATTGATTTTGCATCTGCTGTACATGAGGAGCAGCAACACAATAAAAAAAATGTATGGACGTTCTTCCTACTTAACTGATGGCTTATGTCAACTTAATACAACTGCAGGATCCACATAAAGAACCTGTGAACAAGTTTGCAAAGGTGGGATCTAGAGATCAAAACACATATGTGGCATGTACAACATTCACCTGTCTTGTAAGTAGTAAAATATTTCTATAGTATTTTTGGACTTAACTACAAGCAGTGCTTTTAGCACAAGGCTGGATTAGACACCTTAGCAACCTTGCAATCACAAAAATCCAGAGGAGCTGTGTGTAACTGAGAGTTGGGATTCTGAGGTCAAAGTCAGATGATTTATCCATCATGCTAGACGTTAATCATCCAAGTGAATAAACATTTTGCCTGAAATTTATTGAGTTTCTAAAGGGAAGCTGTCAACAGTAAATAAAAAGCATTTTACCAGCCACCAGAAAGGTAACCTCTGGTTGGCAGGGGGAGCACAGAGGCTTGAGGAGTCCTAAATACCTTACGAAGAGCATGCCATGGGAACAGGAAGCGCTTGTACAACACAGATGAGACTGAGAATTAAAATGAAATATTCAGCAAACTTATGAAGGCTTGTGACCCCCCCCCCCCTCCTTATTATATCCATATACAATTTCTCTCAAAATATTCTCCAAGTGCCTTTTCAGATGAAATTGCCTGGACAGCTGCCCAGAGAAGCTGTGGGTGCCCTAACCCTGGAGACCCTCAAAGCCAGGATGGATGGGGCCCTGAGCAGCCCTGCTCACGGCACAGGTTGGAACTAGTGACAGATATTTAAGGTCCCTTCCAACCCAAACCATTCTGTGGTTCTATGATAAGGCACCAGATGTCATCACCATTGAAAAGAGAGATAAATTATCCTTAACACTGTGGTCCAACAGCAGTGGCTGGGAAGAAGCCATGCAGCTCGTGTCCTTTCACAGTACATCACATGGATGGTGAGTCCACCCGCTGAGCACACGGGTGATGCACCCACGTACCACAGGTACCTCTCCCTCCAAAAACTCTTCTATGGGTTTAGGATTCCCAAAGCCTTCTAGAACCACAAATGCTCGCGTGGTAACGGTCATAGGCACACATTAAACAACACCCATAACACCCTTCCACCGGGCCCCGAGCTTCAGCAATTCAGGGAGCGTTTGGACACGGCACCGAGACACGGGGTCTAAATGTCGGGTGCTCCTGTGTGGAGGCACGAGGTGGGCTCGGTGATCCCCGTGGGTCCCGTCCAGCTCGGGATGCTCGCGGCATACCTGTGCCGCTGCCTTCCCCCGCCGCCGCCGCTTCCCACCACGGCTCGTCCAGCGCGTCCCCCATGCCGCCAACGCCACGCGCTCCCGCCTTCCTCCCTGCCCGGCTTCCGCGCTCTGCGGCCGGCGCCCTCACTTTGCGACAGCGCACGTGGACGGGCGGGCAGAGAGGCGTCACAAAGAAACAACAACACACCGACCCATCGGGCGTGCTTTACGGCCGAGCCGGGCGGCACGTCAACAGCTATGGCGGAAGGGGACGGGGCGCCGCCGAGCTGCTGGTGAGTTGAGTGCTGCTGCGCGCCCGCCCGTTCCCATCCCTCCCGCCCCTCCCCGGAGCGGGGCCGGGGGAGAGAGGGGGAGGCGGTGGCGACGGAGAGGAGATCACCCCGTCCCAGCCCTTGGTGGGTGCCGGAGTGCTGCCCCAGTGCTAGGCCTCGGCTGGGGGGCGGGCCGGGAGCATCTGGCTGAGGACACTTGGTGGCTTTGGTGGGTTTCCCTGCAAGCCTGCCAAGCGCTGGGAACAGCTGTAGGTCCCGGGCTGTTTCTAGAATAGTTCCGCTGCCTCCTCCAGTGCAGCTAGTACTTGTAATGCATTTTGCATTGAATTCCTCGTCCGTCGGTTGGAGACTGTTTCTGGTATGTGTGTAGTGTCACTTCAGTGCTAACAGTTCTGATGAGGTCTCAGTGTCAGACACATCTCTTCACTTTAGATTTCCGAGGCTGAATTTAATCGGGTTTAAATGCTGAAGCTGTTTTCACTGCACCCCGCACTTCTATGTCTCTGTATCTTCCCTTTATTCTTCTCGTTGCATTTCTGCACTGCATGTATGCTGTGCCATTGCTTTGCTCTTTGTCCCCTCCACATAGGCACTTTGTGAACAGTGCATTACGGTGCTGCTCCTTATCATCATTCCCCGTCTTGTTGGTTTTGCTTCTGTGCTTTCATGTGGAGTGTTCAAAGTTTGAGTCTCACTGTGCGCAGGCTTCTTTGTGCTTTGTTGTTTCTCTGGGAAAACAACCAGAGCTGACATGCATGCAGATGTAGCTGGTGTCTGTTCTTTGTCTGAATTGGTTCTGCAGATACAGCTCTTGGGGATGAAACAACCCAGTGTCATTTAGTAGCAAAGGGGAGTGAACTAGAGTTTCTTTGTTTGTTTAGGTTTTTGTTACAACTTCAAGTGTTTACGAAGTGTTTTTTACAGGTGCAGTATCTGGTACCATTATTTCTAAGTAGTCCTGACTGATGGTATATGTAGTTACAAAGCTACCAGTGGAGTCATTGACTGTTCAGTCTTGACAGTTTGGAATATAACCTTGGTCATAGAATAAAAGTCATGATGAAATATCTATGAAAAAAATACTTCAAACCTCATTCATTACCAGTGAGGAAAGAGCATTATAGTCTTTCAGACTGCAATGAGCTGATTTAAGTCCTGTTAGGAACGAGACACAAGGGCAGGTTTTTGACATATTTTAAAGCACAGCCTGCAGTACTACTATTCTGACTAGCCCTGTTAAAAAGTAGTTACAGCAAATTTGGTACTGTATTATCATGGTGTTGAAGTCTGTAGTGTCATGCATTAACATTTCACGTTTAAAAAGAAAACAAATAAAGCATAAAATGATGGGCGTGTACATCTGAACTCTGGGACCAAAAAGGCCAGTTCTGTTTCCTTGTCCTATATTCAGTTCCTTAGAGGGGTTCACCTGTAGGGCAGGCATGCTTACAGACATAAAATGCCCTTCTTTTTCTCGTGTCTTCTTGATATGCAGTGATGGTTTTAGTAATTTAGTTGAATTAGAAACCACTGTGCCCATACTGACTCAGACTGTTTGGTGAAATTTGGCACTGCACAATATGATTAAAACAAAAGACAAAGCCACACAAACTTCTTTATATAGAGTTATTGAAATATAGCATTGTCAGTTTTCTCTTGTAAGCACAAGAAGGTTGATTGATAGCAACAGATTTGATTTAAAAATAAGAAAAATGTCAGACCTTGATTGTTAAATACTTCTTTTTCACTATTTACAATGTTCCCAAAAAATAATTTGTGAAATTCCTGGCAGTATTGTATTTGATGCTGGACAACTTACCTGTGCCTGAAGCACAAAAGAGACAGGTTGCTTTCCTGCTGTGCTATTTTTTTGTCTACTTAAATGATATTTTAACCATAATTTTCGTAAGTACAGTGCATCTACTCAGTAGAGTGTATATGCACTAACAGAATGGACTGTTCTTAGATTTATTGTAATTACAAGTTAAAAATCCCTCCCCCCACATTTATCAAGGAAATAAATGATAGAGATGTAATTTTTCTTCCTCACATTCTTAGGTAAGGATATAAACAGTTATGAATAAACTTGTTAAACTTTCTTCCGTGTGCTTGTTTAATACTTAGTGTTTAAGGAACTTAGTCAAGAAGTATTTTTATTTTAAGATCTGTATTTTGACAACTAAGACCGTCAAAATTGAATTAATTCTAAAATTGAAGTTATTAAATGTGTCTAAACATTGATTTTTTTCCTGTGCATGTAACTTCACATTGGAACTAATCATTATATGTATCCCCAAATACTATCTGAATTGTTTCAGATAATTACATGACAAAACTAGATGTTGTTGTTTTTCTTCCTGTGTTCTCATAATCTGGCTTATTAGTGCTGCACCTGTCATATTTCTTCTGAAAGCACACAAACAGAAAGCACTTTTTACTTAGGTGGGAAATTAACACACTTTAAAAAAAAAAGAGGTAAAAAATGTTAGGGAGTTAATGGTTTTCCCTAAAATTCTGTTTTTAAAAGGTATATCCAATGGTGTTTTGACTACAAGGAATATTTTAAATAAAAAATGTGGGACTTATTTTTGTTGGCTTGTTTTCAGTAGAGAATGGAAAGTCTTCTTTACTTTTGATAAAATACAGCTCTTGATGAGGCTTTTCTCCAGTAGTCAAGAGAGTCATAGGTAAATGCAGGAACCAGAGCAACTAAGTTCCATAAGGTATATTTCTAAGGAAAATGGCAGCATTTATGTAGATAGTTTCCTATGTTGGGAAGGTAAAAGATGGCTACAAAAATGCATTTATATTAGCCATTGACATGGGAAATGTTTATAGGCATTTGTTGCTTCCCCGGTTTTCTTTTAAGCAAGCAATGTTTATAATTAGAATGTGTTATGAAACTGTAGGCTGCTGTGAGCTTCTTCAAAGTAAAGTCATTTGCTTAAAATGCAGTTCAGCTCTTCCTTTCTTGTACAGAACTTTATTAGGAGAATAAAATAATCCAGTCTGGCATCAACATTGATACCCACAGTCTGTCCTGGTAGTTGTGATGGCACCATAGCTTTATGTGTGCCTATCATTCTCTTTTCACGCATTCCCAGTAACTATCGCATGCAAACTGGCTGTGTTTGATATTCTAGGACACACTGGCTTTTGTAGAATCATTATGGTTGGGAAAGACCACAAAGATCTAGTCCAACAGTCAACCCATCACCCCCACATTGCCCACTAACCACAGCCCTCATTGCCACATCTACACAGCTCGTGTACACCTCCGGAGATAATGACTCCACCACCTCCCTGGGCAGTGTGTTCCAGCACCTCACCGCTCTTTCTGAGAAAAAATTTTTCCTGATGCCACTTAAGGCCATTGCCTCATGTCATGCTGCTAGTTACCTGGGACAAGAGGTCCATCCCCACCTCACCACAACCTCCTTACAGGTAGTTGTAGTGAGTGCTCAGGTCTCCCCTGAGCCTTCTCCTCTCCAGACTGAACAATCCCAGCTCCCTCAGCCGCTCCTCATAAGACTTGTGCTCCAGACCCCTCACCAGTTTTGTTGCCCTTCTCTGAACACGCTCCAGGGCCTCAATGTCCTTCTTGTAGTGAGGGGCCCAAAACTGAACACAGTACTCGAGGTGCGGCTATACCAGAGCTGAGTACAGGGGGATGATCACCTCTCTGCTCCTGCTGGCTACACTATTTCTGGTATCAGCCAGGATGCCATTGGCATTGTGTCCGCTAACACACCCAGCTCTCTCACATCTAAAGTGTTCTGGATAAAATTAAAAAAATTAATAAATAAGCTTTTGAGTATTCATGAAGATCATTGGCCTCTTGTTTGAATTTCAGAGGTTTTTCATAGTATGGGAATTTACTCCAGAAACACTAATAGCATTAGAGTGTTTTATAAGATATAGTACCACGTGCCTTGTGGGAATTAACCTTTCAGGCCGTGGCATACATGTAGAATGGGATAGTGCACATCTTAGTCAAAGCTTTGGACGGCTTCTTGAAGCAGGCAGTGCAGCCATGGTAGAACAGAAAGCCCCGCTCAGTGCTGCATTCTTTCTGAAGTAACTAGTACACTTCTGTCCATGTGAACAGTGAACTTCCTAGAGGATAGTCACTCAGGAAAGGCAAGGATCCAGATTGCCAGCAGTTTGCTGGAACATTTATAGCACAATGCTCAAATATAAGGAAATTACTGTAAACTGTACTCTAAATTAGCAAAGTTGCTCAAAGAAACAGTGGGGCTAACTGTGCCCCACTCTATACTGGAAATACAGAGTGATGCCAAAAAGTGCTGCAAAATCAACTGTCTGATGAACTGCAAGGAAAGTGTTTACTCTCCAACCTTAGAAATTCTTTGAGAAGTCTTAAGGGATGCTAGCTGCTTGTGAAGTACAGGATTATGTTTGTATAGGATTGAGGTTTTAATTTGTATGTCAGGATCAGTGGCACTGACAGAACTTTGATCTCATGGAAGCATAACACAAGGTCAAGAGGATTTGTAGCAAGGAATTTCAGCTAGCTGGGGATATGTGCAAATTAAAGAAGATGACCAAACTAAAAACCTCACACTCTCGTGCAGGTTTTTGGAATTGCTTGCACATCAATAACGTAACATAGTGGAGAGTGGTACCGATAACACCCTGATACCTGTTATTCCGCATGTATAACTACATGAGTTGCTACAAGGAGTGAATATACCCCACTATCTCTTCTGAATAAACAGCCATATACTGTGTTTTGCTCTGCTGTAAACAACCTCCTGGGTGTGTGCTTGGTTAGTCAGGTGGGTGACACAGAGTCATTCTTAAGGCATGAGGCAGAGCTAGAGAATGGGGAAGAGGATACAGTGAGGGAGGAGCTTTGCCTATGGGACCCATATATCTTTGCCACTGCTATTTTTCCAGTGATCCAGACCTTTTGTCACTGCCCTGCTACATGATCCTGAAATTCCTTAAATCATCAGCTGTGGTTGTCTCAATACTGACAGCATAGGACCGCTGAAATAGTCTGAATGTGCACCTCCTTTTCTATAAATATGTAATAACTTCTCTTGTCTTACTGTGGCAAAGTATCATTACTGTTTAATTCTCTTGTGAATTTGTCTGTTTTTCTACTTTCTACACTATTATTATTTGTGTGTGTTTTATTTCCACCTAATGCGTGCATCTACATTTACTTATCTGAAACTTTGTAGTTAAGTAAACCTTACTTTGACTAAAAGGTCCTTCCCCACTTCAGGGAAATATGAACTAAATGTTCTAAATCTAAATGTTCACATTTAAATGTTCTAAATTAGTTTTCTATTTTCTAGATCATTCATAATTTACCTGTAAGAATTTGTCCATTTAATTTAGGTTTAACATGATGTGTGTATGTGGGTAAAAATTTGCTGTCTCTCTTGACTTGTAAACTAACATTGTATTTATGTTTTTATGGCACATTTTCCAACATTGTCACTTCTTTTAAAAACAAACAAACAAAAAAAGCTCAATCTAAACTCACTTTTTCTCTTGTGTAAATAGAATAGAATAAGAAGTTGAACAGCCTTAAAAATAAAGGAGTTAATAGAATATCGCCTTTTTGTCATCGTTGTTTGAGTAACTGGGAAATTGTCCTACATCTTTACATATGTGTGTCAGTAGCCTCCTGTCTATAAAGACTTAAAAAGTATTGCATTGTTTTACATTTTGTTTTGGTTTTAATTATTTTTTTAAGTAGACACAGTACTTTTTGTTATCGTAGGGAAAAGGATCTCGCAGAAGCTCTAGAAGAAGGAGGCTGTGATCTTGAAACTGTGAGAAACATCATACAAGGAAGGCACTTGCCTGCTGATCTGAGGGCCAAAGTTTGGAAGGTATATACAGTCAATATATACAATATACAACCAAAAAGCAGGAAATACCTGAGGAGGATGTGTGTAATTTGAAGTGAATGATTTAATTATCAGGCATCTTCATGAATGAGCCAACTTGTTTATGGGTGCTGGAATTTTAATATGCACGTATACCAGTTCAGGTTTAGGATGTTCTTTAGTGAGTTCAGTAATTGAGGACATGAAAATATTCAGAATTATTTTGTATTCTTTCCAGATTGCACTTAATGTTGTAGGAAAGGGAGACAGCCTCGCATCCTGGGATGGCTGTTTAGATCTACCAGAACAGAATGTAATTCATAAGGATTGCCAAGAGCTAATTGGTAAGTTCAGTTGCATTTAGATCACCTGTGTGAAAACTCTGCTCTCAGTTGTCTTAGGGCTTTGTTGTTTGAATTAAATAACCAAATGATTTTTACATTTTGGAGGAAGCTTTGAGAAGGATGAGAAAGAACACAGAAAATCAGAAAAATTGTAAGAAATTAATATCTTATCTACTTGAACTCTGAGATGCTAATTGTCATGGAATTTTAAAGCAATAACTTGTAAGTGATAGCATACATGGACACAGTCCAATAGGATGAAATCTCTTGGAGATAAAAAAATAAAAGAAAAGTAAAAAAAGAGTATAATTTTACCAAGTTCTGTCTTTTACTTTCTGTGGTGTCCTTCAAATTTTTAATTGTCCAATGGTCAGTATTAAATCTCAAGAGCTGACGTAACATAAAAACATATAATCTCTATGAGAAGAAACATATTAAACATCTTGCAGTTAATAAGCTCTTTTTTAGTAAGAGGTATTTTCTTAATCGTTTTTTCAGCAGAAATGAAGGGTTGCATTTCCTGGCACTGGAAGTAGTATTCCAGCATGCCTGTAAGGAGCTGTCACAGGATCTGGTTGATAGCTCATCATAAAAATGGCCAGCTCCCTGATGGTACATTGCAGCAGTGGTGTAGGATCAGTGATTTGGATGTGGAGTCAGTGCTGTCTGATCATTAAGGATACTTCTTCCCATGGCATCAATAAGTGAATCTTCCATTTTGACTCCTGTCAAGTCACACATCCCTTCAGAAAGATGGCAACATGTCACAATTATTATTCATATCATATAAAATTAATCACTTCAGTCTCTAAATGCCATTATTTCTCCTTCTTTCTCTCCTTATTCCCAAATTTTCTAACAAATAACAACGTTGACCTGATTAATCAGTCAGAAGGTATTTTTTTTCATAAAAATGTAGAGAGATATTTCTAGTATCGGAAACTGAAAATTCAACTCAAAATTGTACAAACTTATACAGAAGTCAGGTTTAACTGCAGTCTGCATAATTAGCGTACGTACTGTAAGTAAGCTAGGATCCACTTTTTATAAGTACATAATTTGTTTTGTGTTTTGTGAGTACCATAATTTGTGGTACAGTGTTGACACATTGCAGTATGTCTTAGATTCATTGTCTTCATTGAGGTGGGTGCCAGTATTTTTTCTGAAAGGTTGCCAGCTTTATAAGCCAGAATTTATGCAGAAAGATGCTTTGTAAGTAATGAAAGCTGAAGCTTTGTGTGAGTATCCAACTTAGCTGTGATATTTAAGCTACTATTTGGCTTCTTACTTCATTTACAGAACTGTTTTTGAACCAAATTTTTGTGCTACTTAATGGGTCTTAATTAGTCTGTCAGTAAATAGGGGATTATCTTCACTTTCCAGTTCCTCACCTTTGTAAGAAACTGGACAATGTACTATGCTATACAAGTTCCAAGTGTATTTTCTGATTGGAAACAGTGCTAAACCTAATTAAAAACCCATTTGTAAGCAAATTTTATGGTTACCCAAGAAACTCAAATTTGAACACCTTTTAGGAAAATAATTTAAAAGTAGATATTAAAATGTGATTTATACTTAAAAGCTAGAATTTAAGTCTTTAAGCCTTTCTGCTTTCAGACTAGTGATGTTCATGAACTTGCACGTCAGTGGGCTTCTGAGGAACTGAAAAGTATGCACTGTGTGTTGATCTGTGCTGAAATTCAAATGTGACTGTTGTGGAGTTGAGCATAAGTTATTTGCTGAGCATATCAAATAAGAATAGAAGAATTAAAGGCTCTACCTTTTTGTTCGATTTAGATCCCAGTAAATCCTAACTTCTCTTGTTTTGTTTTGTTGTAATATTAAATGTTTTAATCTGTGGAGGTTAAAAAGTCACTCATATTTTGATGCGTTTCAAGATGTGTTCCTATTAGTATTTAACACGGTTTGCTAATTTTGGTTTTTTTTTCTGAATTCCATTTTGGTACAGTTGTGCTATGAACTAATCGTACTCACTGTCTTTGAAATGTCATTAACATGGTTTATATTTCTGTGTTCAATTCAGACCGGTTGTCAGTGCCAGAAGATGAGAAGTCAGTATTGCTTTTGGACATTGAGTCTGTTATTACTTTTTACTGTAAGTCACGCAATGTTAAATACAGTTCTTGCCTTGGTTGGATACACCTCCTCAAACCTCTGGTTCACCTTCGATTACCACGCAGCGATTTGTACAACTGCTTTTATGCCATCATGAATAAATACATTCCAAGGTAAAATTCTTTTTCTGCCTGTATGCTATTTCTAAGGGCATTAGAAGTATTTTGTGGAAGAATGTGTACGTTGTTATAGGCTGGAGGAGCACTGTTTTTAGCAGTGCTGTCGGATACCTTGATATGTTGATAAACTGAACCATTTTTCAGTACCTGTTGGTTATAAATCCAGCAAGTAATTGAGAGGCTTTAGGATGTAAAGAGTTACCAAGTGACTGATGTGGATTTGATCTGCTTTTTAAAGAACTGTCATTTTTTGCAAAATCAAAAATACTTGCTTAGGAACAATACTGCCTGTGTGTTATGTGAAAGCAATTCTTTATTATTTTTCCTTTCCCAGCACTTTTAATATCTAAAATGCCTCTGCACTTGTTACTTCAAAATAATTCAGGTGACGGGACAAGGGGAAATGACCTCAAGTTGCGCCAGGGAAGGTTTAGGTTGGATGTAAAGAAAAACTTCCCTACAGAAAGGTTGTTAATCACTGGAATAGGCTCCCTAGGGAGATGGTTGGGTCACCATCCCTGAATGTGTTTAAAATCCATTTGGATGTGTTGTTCAGGGACATGATTTAGCTGTGGGTTGTTGGAGTTAGAGTAGTATGGTTTGTTGAGGTTGGACTTGATGATCTTGAAGGTCTTTTCCAACCTGAGCAATTCTATGATTCTATATGCAGTTGAGCAATGATTTGTTTGAGAATTGGTAAAGGAATAAGAAATAATAAAGTCGGCAGTTGAAGTATGTCTCATTTCAGGGACCTATGTGAGGAAAATGCATTTCATCTGCTTTTGTTCTCAGTGTTCTTCTAATGGAGCAAAATAACTTTTGGGTTAAAATACAATTCTTGATTAAGTGGCTTGTTTTTAGTTTTTTTCCAAGCTGGGTATGCTGTTCAGAGTTGATTACTGCAGGAGGTACCAAATGGAAAAGAATAATCGAGGAAACAATTGAGAAAAAATGTCTAAATGTCTGTTCTGCTGTCAGTAGAAATGTTGGGAGGCTCTTTTTGAAGTTATTTTGGGAAATATATCCATTCCTAACGTTAAAATGTGGTAAGAAATTACTGACTGACTTGAATAATTGACCATGTTAGCCATTTGAACAAAATGATTTGCAAGTCTAGAAGCTTATGCTAAGTTCAGTAATAGAACATTATTCTTTTCTCATTTTTTTGTCCTATTAACTTAATGGGAGATCAGAGATCGTGTGATAATTTCCAGAAAGAATCTCCACACGTGATTTGCTATGAGTAATCCCCTTTCACTAATGTAGGTGAACTTCTGTTTAAGATAACTGTTGATAACTGTATGGAGATTGGTGTATCACATTTCACATAAGCTTATTAACCTCTTTAAATACTTGACATTTGTTCTTAACATCTTATTACCAACCATTTCTTCTTTCTAAATACTACTTTATTTCCTGCCTGATGAATTGACATTTAATTGTTAATTCTGTGCAAAATTACCACCTTTTAAAATTCCATTGGCTGCTGTATTAGAACAGTATTATTTTGAGCTCACAACACTGTGATAACTATAGAGGGTTTATTTTGATATTTAAATCTTTTTAATACTGCAAATATTTGAGAAAGGCTGTAATAGTGAAGTATTAAATTATTTTTCGTGCCTTATCAACATAATGTGTTTGTAGGAGCTTTATTCTTTGGGGTTTTTTCTAAATTTTATGAGGCATTATGGTTTCAGGGTTAGTCCTCGTGAATTCTGAGAACTGTGTTGGAAATTACATTATCATAACTGATAAAGAATTGCTGCTTTACGTCTGATGGCTGAAATTTTATTGGTGGGGTTCATTGTTCTTTTTACCACTACTTTTCAGGGATTGTTTTCTGAAGGGAAGACCATTTCACTTATTCAGGCTGCTTCTTCAGTACCATGAGCCTGAACTCTGCTCCTTTCTTGACACTAAGAAGATGACACCGGACTCATATGCACTCAACTGGGTAATAAAGTGAAAGTAGGGAAACATAATGAAAACTAAATTTATCTTACACTGAATTATACATTGCCATTTTAGGGAGGAGTATACAAGAGATTACACCTTTATAAATTGAAATAAATTGCATAGTGTAATGTGGGCTTCTTTGTCTTCAGTTGTGAAACGTAGGGTGTAAGATCTTGTAAACGTGACATTTTTATTGTACTATCTGTTAATAGAGCTGTTTATGTTATGGATTATGTGGAATAACTACGAATGAGAACAACTAATATAGTCAAAATAGTAAGCAACCATAATGTTTGACGTTAGTTTTTAAAGTAGGCTGTTGTATGGTTGTACATATGGAGAAACATAAGCATAACAGGTCTTTCAGAATAAGCCAGTTGTTTTAAGAATGTCCATTCCAATAGATAAATTTTACTACCTATTATAGTACTACAACATACAGCTCTTATGCCTTTTAGACTTTATATATTTTTTCTATATTATATATATATATATATATATATATATATATTTCACTCTTCAGGAATTGTTTTCTTCTCCTATTAGCTTCAAAACTGCCTCGATTGCAGATAGTGGTAAAGATGCTTACATCAACAAGGTTTTTTGTAAAGTTTACATAGCAGAACTACAGTGTAATGCAGCCAAGCTCTCATGTTCCAGTGTTTCTTAGGATCAGCAATAAAATAACATGATCCAGCGCTTGCAGAGCTGCCTTTGGCTTTGCAATATTTTTTGTAACTCCATTCACTATGTAAGTTAAAGAAATAAGACTAAAATAATGTATTCAACTACAAGGTTAGGGTTTTGCTTGATTGTTTTTGGTTTTGCTTGATTAATATTAAAATGTATGTAGAAATAATTTCGTATTCTCTGGCCTTTGGCCAATCATGAATCTTCAAAAGAGTAATTAGGTCTTTTTTGCTACTGAGCCTACCTGCTTTTGAAAATTTCTACATAGTAAACAGACACTTCTTTAAAGAAGACATACATTCAGCAGTGTTTGATGCTGAGTTGGATACTTTTTCTTGAAAGCATGGAAATATTCCACAGTATTGTATAAAAACAGCTAACTGAGCCTTTGAAAGCTGTTATTCTGTTGCTACAAATTTAAATGCAACAGAAAGCTCAATAAGATGCCAGCGAAGCCAGCTGGTATACACTTGAATTAGGTGAGATTACAAATTTTATCTGGGATGTGTAAAAGGAAATTTCTGCCCTTTCTTCTGTCCACTTTGAATTTTGCATTTTAGATAGCGTATTTTTAAAATGGATCGTGGGAACAGCCAAACAGGGTGTTAAATGGTAATGAAAACTTTCTGTTGCTTGCAAATGTTTAATTAGTCAGCCTTAACTAATGGTAATATTGTTCAATAATATCATCAAACTAATGCGGAACAATATTCAATTAGCTTCCTTCTATTGTGAAAAGCAGAGAATGTTAATTGCATCCTTTTGTTCTTGTTTGCTAAGCTACTCAACTAAATGTATTCTGTTATTAGTTTCTTGTAACTGATGTAGCATAATACATTTGGCGTTCAGGAGTAGCTGTGAGCCAAAAAGCGTTCCAGTCTGATTACTGTATCACTGATTGGGTTTTCTCAGCTCCCAGCATAAAGCTGAATTTGCCTTCCTTGGGAATATTTATTTACAGTAAAGGTGTAGCATTTCCTTAAACATTGTTTTTGAGGATGTAACTGTCCTTCAATATATAGTATAAAGGTATATAGGTATATTTTCACACATTTTTTTCCTTTTCTTTTAGCTGGTTCATATCTCTTTAAAATCTTATTTTGATGAGACTGTTCCTGTGCTGATCTCTTGCTTACAATGTTTTCTAAATTTTTAGCTTGGAAGCCTCTTCTCGTATTACTGTTCAACTGAAGTAACTCAGGCAATATGGGATGGTTATCTACAACAAGCAGATCCATTCTTTATTTATTTTTTAATGTTGATCATCCTTGTCAATGCAAAGTAAGTGTGCAGTTGTTTCTGTGAAACTTTCCTTGCTGACAGTTGTAATCTACTTTTTTTTCATTTTGGTTGTACTGTCTCAAACTTTGCCTGTCACTTTATTGTTTTCAGAGATGTTATCTTAGCACAAGAATCAGAGAAAGAAGAAATGCTAAGTAAGTACTTCACTTATACATCTCCTAGTGAAATATTCACCATATAATATAATCCTCATTGTTTATGTTTATTACTAAATAACTGAATTATCATTTAACTGTTTACCTACTGACTTTTCTCATCAGTACATCCCCATACCTACTGATTCCTTTCTTCTTGTTCTTTTGCTGCTACATCTGCCCTGTCCTGTTGTCTTTTATTTCTTCTTAGCACTCCTACACCCAGTTTTGTTCATCAGTTCAGAGTACATGATATAATTATTTTCAAAGCTCAAAACAGCAATTTTCAAATCCTTTTTTAGAACTACTGCAGTTGTTGCATTTTCCAGATTATCATCTTTGTATGCACTTGATCTGGGCTTAATTCATTGCTCTTGTCATAGCATCATAGAGTGGTTTGGGTTGGAAAAGACCTTAAAGACCACTTAGTCTAACACTCCAGCTATGAACAGGAACATCTTTCACTTCAGGCTGCCCGGAGTCCCACGTAGCCTGGCCTTGAACACTTCCAGGTTTGAGGCATCCACAACTTCTTCCACAACTTGTCCCAGTGCCTCATCACCCTCATTTCTTCCTTACATTTAATGTAGATGTATCCTCTTTCAGTATAAAACTGTTACACTGTCTTCTATCACTATATATCCTTGTAAAAAGTTTCTCTCCATCTTTCTAATAAACATGTTCTGTTTTAATTGCAATGTCATTAAATTTCAATACCTCTGTATTTTTTTAATGTGGCATAACACAATACAATCAGTAGACCAATTCCTGATTGCTAAAAATGAGGTTGCTTGTGGTTTTTACATCTTTGCTGTGTGTTGCAGAACTGCACCCTTTTACCATTGGAGACACATAACAGTGCAACTTATAAGTAGTCTGTTCCAGAGGGTTTCCTTGTACAGTTTACTTTAGGAAAGGCAGCTGACTTAATATTACAACTGCAAATTAGAACTGGTCAGAGGTATACGTGTGGTAAAAGTGAACTACTCTGGATCAAAGCCTTGGATTTCTGTCAAGTTGCACAGGCTTCATTAGAGTGAGGAGTAGTTTCTTTTATGTTCTGTTTCTATCTAGAGGATTAATCAACATTCAAGTCTGATCAGTAAAGCAAATAATGTTATGGTTTATTAAAAAAATAAAAAGTTAAAAAGAGATTCAAATAAAAAAATTAAAAATAATTTACAGTATGGCACAATGGCTCTTCTCTGTCTGAAGTAATGATGCACTAATGTTGTTTCTATCTATTAGAATTCCTAGAAACTTCACCAGCCAATCTTGAAGTAGAGGATATAGAGGATCTCTTCTCTTTGGCACAATATTACTGTAGCAAAACTCCAGCTTCTTTCAGGAAGGTAACAATAAACTTAATTTTGAAATTCTCCTCTTTTTGGTGCCTCAAAACTACTGCTGGCAGTATCATAATATTTGATTGTGATATTTTAGGCATCTTTTTCATATTATTACTCTGGCAGCATTTGCTTTTAGAATCTTGAAAGCTAAGAAGTTTAAGTGGAATGTGTTAGCAAGAAGCTCCCCTGCAGTATTGCTGCTTCATTACTGGTGACCTTGTTTTGCAAACCAGGTTCTTGTAAGAACTGATGAAGTGCAAATGCCGTGCTGACACAATCGTTTTGTATCAGACTGCACAGCAGTCTTAGCTGAACTTGTAACAGCAAGCAGAAAGAAGTCGCTTACCTGAAGTAAAGCTGTCGTCACATGCTCTGCTCTTGCAGTCCTTCCTTACTCTTAAGAAATCTGACTTCAGTGAATTTGTGAAATAGATTTGAATAAGCAGACAAAATACGCCTATGTTGGGCTTAACCGTTTTGATATTGCAAATGTATTTTTACTTTGTGCCTTCACATTTAAAGACAGTGGCTTCAGTTAACATTTTTTCCCCCTCGCCTTTACAGGACAATCACACTCTTTTTGGCAGCAGCTTACTGGGCCTCAAAGATGATGATACAGACTTGAGCCAGGCTCTCTGTCTAGCAGTTTCTGTGTCTGAGATTCTTCAAGCAAATCAGCAGCAAGGAGTCAGTATGCTGAATTACTTTTCTCCAATTTTAAGAAAAATAAAGGGATCCCCGACTTCTTCATGTATCAGAAATTCTTCTGGGTGCTAACACACAACTAAATAATTGCTGTTTCATGAAAAAGTATTCTTGAATTGAAGTTATCTCCCCTTGAGAATAATCTGTTGACTGCACTACGTCTGTTCTGTAGAAAGTAGAGCTGCAGCAAAGGGGAACTTAGTACAGCTGATATAGAACTGAGGGGTGGGTGCTTGAAGTAATTTGCTAAGTCACCAATTTGAATTCATTTCCAGATGTAGCTATTGTAGAAAAAAGTTTTAAACCCACCATCTTTGAGAAAAATGCTGTTATGTCTTTGTCAGTGAACAGCTTAAACAAACTTAAAAGTGGATTCAAACTATTGCCATGGTAGTTCATTGCAGACATACTTAGATGCAAGGAACAGTCTGTAAGACCTCTTAATACAGTGCTTGCAATATTTAAAACCAATACATGGATAATATTGAGCTAGATTACAGTGTTTCTTCATCACTGCTGGCTTTCTGTAGCAGTTTATAGACCCCAGCTGGAAAACGCATGCATTTCTTTTCCTAGTCCAAGTAAAGTTATGCATGTTCTTATATTCAATTTAAGTTACTGGGGCATAAATCTATCCATATGTGCTGTATTTAGAAGCAGTGAATTGTTAGATTAGAAGTTCCAAGGCTTGTTGTCTTGTTGATGCACATTATTGTCTCCACTACGTTTATTAACAGTAGAGGTGAAATAATTGCACTGAGTTTTGCACTCCATGATCCTTTCTGACCTGTAAGCTAATGCATCAGTGGGAAATTAGTACTGAAACACTGTTGGTGCTCTGATAATAGTAATGTGGAGTACTCAAAATACGGTTTTCTGATAGCTGTTGGCCCATTTGAGGGAGGTTCCTGAAACTTTGGAACGACTACTAAAATATAGTTGGAATATGTAGATTCCTATCACTAACAGTATGGTTTCAAAATTTCGTAACAGAAAAATGTTTGTCTTTCAGGAAGGAGTGAGGTTCTTTGTAGTGGATTGTCGTCCTGCAGAACAGTACAATGCTGGGCACTTGTCAACAGCTTTTCATTTAGACTCAGATTTGGTTCGTATGTTTTTTGCTTTTCTACTGATTTTTGAATTCCAAGTTAAATAGAAGGAAAGAGGAATGTTTGTCCAGAAAAAAGTGGCTTGTCCTGACAACTGTAGTCTAGCTATATTATGAGGTTTCAAAACTAAAGACAACTGGTGGTAGTGTCATTTTACTGAGAAGTGTAGTCTTTTGTGACACTGGAATGTGGGATTCCAGACTTCCCAGGCTTTGGTTAGAACTGGAAACTCGTATAAACTGAAATCTTGGCATTGCTTGGAGAAGTCATCCCTTCATAGCATTGCAGTTGTGGTGGTAAGGAGCGTATGTCCTGAAAACGATACGGTTGCTCCTTCAGAGTGCTGGCAGCACAGCATGACAGAGGGAGTACATTCATCTTGGGACTGAGATGCATTATAGATTAATTACTTTATTAAAAACTTTGCTGTAGTTTCCATTTGATTATGAATTTCTGATTGAACATTCAATTCATACTGTTTCTGTCATTTCCTCCCCAAATCACCTACACTTCATTTCTAGTTTAACCCTCAGCTGTTTCATTCCTTACAGCTCCCATGAGCATTATGTATTTGTGTTACTCTGTAGCATTGTGTGTCAGTTGTTATAGTTAAGATCCATTGTAAATCATGCTGCATGAATGTTGCCAGGTTCATCTGTATCCTTAGGAATACAGTGTGAGAAAAAACATTACAGAGAATAATCTTTGAGACAAGAAGCCATTCATGGAAATTCAGTGCATTGTGTGCATTTGTTTATGCAGTGATTTTTTTCCCCCTGTAAATCCAGTTATGGATCAGCATTCCCTCATTCATTTAATGAATTGCCTTCCCCATCATAGCAGGGAGAAATTTCATATGGATTTAGAATGTCCATGTTTCTCCATCACTTTCATCTCTTTGTGTAGCAGCTCATTGTTTTTGGATGCATGATAGGCCTTCAGGAGACCACAGCCTTAACTTTTTGAAAGTACTAGGAACTCCAGGTATTTTCTTGTATTTCTGATCATCAGCTTTCTTTCCCCAGATCTTGATAGGGCAATGAAAAAAAGCTTTGCAAGGAGCCAAGGTGCCTTACTGGCACCTATACATTCTGGGTATTTTAAAGGCTTCCAAAATGGCAAAGTTAGAAAGCGTTGTACTTGGTCACATAGAAGTAATGGAAATCAGTCATTCTGAAGTACCACCAACTTAATACAACATAACAGTTGCAAAGACTTTTTTTTTTCCATCATTATTTAGTGTCTGCAAAAATAAGCTGAGAAATTGAAGTTGTATTTCTTTCCCAGGGAGTGCAGTGAGGGGAAAAAAAGGACCACTGTATATGTTCTATATACAGGAGGTCTGGGTCAAGCTGTCTGATGTGTGCATGTATGTCTTGAAAAGTGTCTCTTTCTTGTAAAGTGCTGATGCTGCATTGCTTGTGCTCAACAAATTACAACCATTATCCAAGTCTGCATCTTTTCAAAGGTTATGTTACAGTATGTTAGTGACAAACAGACTTTTTAATGCATTCCACAGATGCTTCAAAACCCATCAGAGTTTGCACAGTCTGTGAAATCCCTATTAGAAGCACAGAAACAGTCTATCGAGTCTGGCTCTGTAGCTGGTGGGGAACATCTCTGCTTCATGGGAAGTGGCAGGGAAGAAGAAGATATGTATATGAACATGGTGCTAGCACACTTCTTACAGGTACAACTGAATTATTGTTGATTTTAATAGTTGAAATGGAGTTTTTCTGTACTTATGATTGATACTAAATGACAAACTATTCCCCCCTTCAAATATTGACTGTTTTAATATTACTCAGATTTTGGGTTTTTTTTGTTTTGTTTTTAAATAAACCTGCATTTGTTTCCATGCCTGCAAAACTGAATCCAAGGATATTTTCTTCAGCCAAAAATATATTTTTCTTTGCAGAAAAATAAGGAGTATGTAAGCATTGCCAAAGGAGGATTTATGGGTAAGCTTATTAATAACAACTTTCGTATTGTCTTTGGAAAACGTGGTATCTTAGTGTTGTGGATATTTTAATTAGGCTTCGGCTAGAAGCTACTTAAATGAATGATAAATATGTTTCATTTGCCAGATTTTTGTTTTGCATAAGTCAGTGTTTAAGTGCATGGTTAACTGTTACAGCATACTCACATTTCTGATTGCTGAAAAATTAATGCAGGAAGGAGGGGACGTTTTCTCATCCTTCTAAGTGTCCATTCCTTGTGTTTAGTCTCTGTACACTGCAGATCCATGTGTAGGTGCAGCCTAATAATTATTGTGTTTTCTTAAATTGTCAGTTCACCATTTCGCAGTTGGTTGCTGGAATCAGTGAGGCTCAAAAGCCGTGGAGATGTCTATGCAGTATGAGTATAGAAGCATTACTAGTCAATATATGCAGCTATCTGTAGGATCACAGCAGTGGCTTATTTTTTGCTACTGCTCTATTTGACTTTTTTGTTTTCAAATGATAGCTGTGCCAATTCCATTTAGTAGTAAAAAAATCCAAACAATTATATTATAGAAATATCTGAATTTACCAGTTTTACTCATTCAGATGGAGCAAAAAATGTTTCAGATTAGTCTTGGTTATACAGTATTTTTATCTACAGATTAATGCCACTGTAGTTCTGAACATTTTAACGGCCTTTTAACAGCCCTTCAGCAGCACTTAGCAGATATCAATGTGGAAGGACCAGAAAATGGATATGGTCACTGGATTGCTAGCACCTCAGGCTTCAGAAGTAACATAAACTCCTCTGTTGATGTAAGTGAATATTAAGCTCAAGTGGTTTACTAGTTTTCAGAGCATCAGATGTACTCAAATTTTTCTTCATGTTCCTCCTTTTTACGTGTGAACTGCGTGTCACAGCTGTTCTTAGTTGTGTGTTTAATTAATTTATCCTCTTGAAAGGAAGAGCCTACCTATAGGGAGAAACTCTCTAGGAGTTCAACAGAATATAAGTAGTCATTGTCCAATAGAGTATAAGTAATGGACAGTGCTCTTTTTGGCTCCTTTTTACTCTGGGAGTAAAGATACTCCAAAGCTGGCTTACAGTTTCATGGGAGAGCTCAAAATTGTCTTTTCTCTACAGCTAATGTGTTAGACCTAGAATTTTGCTTTTGATTTGGATACAGTTATGCACAAATGGAATTCCTTGTTTTCTATTTTTCATATAGAGTGCTGATTAATAAGGTTTGGTAGCTTACTTGTTCAGATTTTTAATTCAGACCCGTGTTGCTGCTGTCATTTGATAGAATTCAAAAAGAAAGCATAATGCTGTAATGTTTGGTCCTGTTGAGTTTAATATCTTGAAATCTGTTGCAGCTCTTAAAGAAATAGGACTCCTAATTAAATTGCCTGGTTCTTTTAAAATGATTAATCTTGAGAAGAGTTACTTTTACAGGGGGATTCTCCTAAAGGTTCGAGTGATGGAAAAGGAGTCAAGTCCTTGGTGAATAAAATGACAGTTGCTTTGAAGACCAAATCTGTGAATGTGAAAGAAAAAGTTATTAGTTTCATTGAAAATACATCCACTCCAGTAGACAGGTGGGTCATTTATATCTCACTACGATTAACAGTGAGGAATACCACCTATTTCAGGTGGCTGCTTTGTAAATGTGAAGATTGTGCTAATTGGAACGGAGAACAAAAGTCACCTTACAGTTTCAGCCTTGAGATTTTACACTCGCAGCCCCCTGACAATTTTACCATGATAGAGCAAGCTTATTGTGCTGCCTTGGTAATTGCAAGGCCACTGTGAGTGACCTTTTCTTTTCAGTGTTTATCTAGAAGTTATCACTGTGTGATTAGTTTGCATTACTGTAATATCATTTCTGTACTCGGTCGAAAAATCGAGAATAACTTCAGTATTTTAGTTCCACCCCATACTAACTCTAATGGCATGGGTGAATGAAAGAAAGATTAATGTTGTGTTGGTTTTTTTTCTTGTTTTTTTTTTTTTTTTTTGGTTGCTTGATTGTAATGTTTTTACTACCCCATCTTGTCAAGGTGAGGATGGAAATGTTTTGAACATAGCAATTTTCAGGCTCCAGTCTAAATGTAATCTTTAAATCCCAAGTCAATACCTGTTTGTTCATTCACCTACAAGCAGAGATGGGAATGAGAACAGGCAAACGTGCTATAAGACACTTTCAAAGTTGGAAATCTTCATTCCAAATGCTTACCTTAAATAGATTAAATAATAACAACTCTCATCTGTCTAAGTTTAAATTGAATAGTTTGTTTCAGATTTCTTTAAAATTCAGCCTTTAGAGTTGTCTGTGGTAAAGGCATTAGTATTCCAGAATCTTACAGAGGTAGTGTTTGCTCGATAGCAGGAATTAAGACACTGATTAAGCCAACAGCAATTTTGAAGTAGTAGCTTCTTGCTAACACATTCCACTTAAACTTCTTAGCTTTCAAGATTCTAAAAGTAAATGCTGCTGGAGTAATAATACGAAAAAGATGCCTAAAATATCACAATCAAAGGTACAGATTGTTGCTGGTTTGTTAGAATTTTTTTTTTTTTTAAGTATTTCACAACGGGAAGCAAAAAATTGTTCAGTCACATTTGGCAGCACCTTTTGTCGTGTGAAGAATTCAAGTAGGGCATATATGTAAATGTATATAAGCCACAGATACCATTAATGAATAATCTATCAATAACTTTTTTGCAAATTTCTCTACCTCTTGGCTAACTGTCACAAGGCATTGCTTAAATTATTTATAAGCAATCTTTTTGAAAGAGATACATTGCCAACATAGAGCATTTCCATTGTTCTTCTAGGTTTTCCCCCTTAAACCTTTATTATTTTTTATTTTTTGTAATTCTTTTGTTCTGTCCTCTGCCCCAATTTGCTGTAGAATACCTTTCAATATTCCGTGGCCAGACAGAGCAAGCCTGGAGCGGTAAGCTTGAGAATTCAGCAGTCTGACTAAAACCACCTTTGTCGTATTTAGCATGGCATTGCAATATCTGTAAGCATGGGTTACACTGACAAAATTGCTCAGATATTTTCATGTTAATTCAGTGGGTTTTAATCTACTAAAGCTTTTTACAAGTACTGCTCAGGGGACTAGAGGAAGAAAAGAATGCATTGGCAGTATTTTCTTCTTTTGGTTTCTGCTTCGTTACCTCTGCTTTCTTCCTTATGGTGGCTTTCTGCAGAGCAATTTTTTTTTCACTTGTCATTAGTTATTAATATTTTATAAATGAGTTGTACTGGTGAGACACCAGGAGCAGTTACTGAAGGAGTTGTGGCCTCGGAGGGACTACAGTAGAGAAAGGACTTGCTATGAACTAATCATAAGTATCACAACTGAAAGGGTAGACTAACTCTGTAACGGACCCATTCTGAAATTTGGTCTGTAACTTTGGAATTTCTGCACTTCTGAGCATACAGTGATAGAATACACTGATGGAACCACAGCGACTTATTACTGGGAAAAGAAAAATGCTGAGGTAATAAGTAAACGTGCCTTGAAACTTTCCTTCATCTTGGCTTCGTATCTACTGCATCTCACAAAGATGCGGAGTTCCCTCACATTTGTGTCAGATATATTACCTCATAATTATTTCACAAGCAAAAAATATGGCTTTCTGATAAATGAAGCACTTCCACAGCTGTACATGCTTCCACAACTCACACACAATCACTTAGGAGCTTTCCTTATACTTTAGAAACATTGTGTTACAGCTTCTTGCCCTCATCAACTGAAAAGTAGTGTCCCAGTAGTGCATTATGTTCTGTAGATTTAGAAATCCTAAATACTGTGGAGATTTTTACACCCATTTTGTTGATCAGTTTTTAGGATGCGTTGTGATGTGCCAAATTTTCAGCTTAAAACACTTCCTGACTTTGTTCAGTAATTGAAAGATGTTTAAATTTGTGTTTGAAACAAAGGTTTCATGTATTGAGATTATACTCAGGTTATTTTACTTACTGCTTTCACTCACATTGCTTCCCCATTAGACAGATGCAGTAAGAAACAAGTTTACTCACACTAAAACTTCTCTTAAAATTGCAACTCTGAGAAACTTTTCCCCATCCTTTTAATTAGATCCACCTTGTGTTCACCACCAACATATTTCATTTTGCCAGTTTGCCACAGCAGGGAATTACATTAGCTTTTTACAAACATAATGATGATCTCCCATGCAAATTGGTTTGAAGGAAGTTATTTTCTAGTTTAAGACATTACCAGATTTTTATAGAGTGGCTTTTTCATTTCTCATCTTGACTAACTTTGCTCTTTAAGCACAATAAGATCTTCTCTTAAATCCTCCCTGTGTAATTCAAGTCAATGTGATTTAAATGTGTTTCTTCTCACTCAATTGCTTAAGTATTCCTAAAACAAGTCCTTACCTACGAAACTCTACATAAAGAAAGCCAGCCCTCTTGAATTGTCAGTGTCATTGATGCTTATTGTCGTAAGCACTAATTAGCATGTTTTTGTATGTTTATTTTTTGGTGTTTCTTTTTTGGAGAATGCATTTTTTCCTATTAAATATTTCCTTGTTTTGTCTACATTGATAAGCTTTAGCCACAGAAACACACACTGCTTTTATTGACTTCTCTGACTTGGCTCTACAGTAGCATGTAAACAAGTATGTGAACATACTCAGAACAGGAACCAGGTCTTAAAGTTGATAGGAAATATGAATAGATATTGTGGAGGAGTAAAGGTTATAGAGACTGCAACAGGAGAAATGGACAGGTGTGTTTTGGGGTGCTGCTTTTTGTTCTGAACTGTTACGTGTTGCCAGTTATAAAGGTTTAAAATCGTGAACTTTGGAGTGTTGTTGTTTTGGTATTGCTATTGTTTGTTCTTCAGCAGTTGCACATTTGGAGGCTTTCTGAACACCTCAGGTTTTCTCATCTTTTTTTCCAGAACTTCTCCGCAGTCGATCTCCAGAACCTTTAACATGACAGCTGTGACTGTCTTCATAGTCTTCTGTGCTGCAGCTTTAAGCTGCCTCAGAAGACACATTGAACATTAAGACTCAGTTATGTTTGCTTGTGTCATTTAATATTATCTGTCGAAGCAGATTTTAATGTGATTTTGAAGTCAGTATCTGTGCAGAAATCCCAGTGATGCTGAGATTAGCAGTAGGAATTGCTTGTCTTAAGATTATAGGACTGGACTCATACAGGAGGAAACAGTTCTGACAGGAACTCAGAATGCATACTACAGTGCATGGTTTAAAATACTCCTACTTTGAAGGAGTTAAGGTATTCCATCTTTCTGAGGAGTGACCTGTTTACTAGAAAAATGAACTTGTGGACTTGTTAATTAATAGTCTTCATCTTTTCCTCCACCCCAATCTGGTACTTTCTTCCATAAACCAATCCTTGATGTTCAGAAATACTTCAGACAGAACTTGAGAGTTTCATGCTTGAAACTTCATAGCATGTCTTCAGTTTTCCAGTCTTTTAATGTATCTTGTCACTTGAGAAGGCGATCAGTTCTTTCTAAGTGTTTCTTTTACTTTGTTACAGTACTCAGCCTTGCCAAATGACTTTGAAGTACATGCTTTCACTAACCAAAATGCTTGATGGGTCAGTCCCAGCTTCCTTGCAGGCAGCTTTATGGAAATCTTTCCTCTTTTTCAATGGCATAGCTGTGTTTACATTTTGCTAGTGTGTTTTGATAGGATCCATACCATCAGTCTGAAAGTTATTTGTCTTATTCCCATCCATCCAACGTCCATTCCTCCCTTTTCATTGCCAGCAGACATGTCAGCAGCAGTGACAGAGTAGGAAAACCTTACCGTGGTGTGAAACCAGTATTCAGCATCGGAGATGAAGAAGAATATGATACTGGTAAAGTAGACAATTTTCCTCTTGCTTAGATAAACACACTTAGACATTAAGTGTGCCTGTATCACAAGTGTGTATTTTACGTGTTTGTCTTACAGCATGGCATTTTTCCAAGTATTATCAGTGATCGTGTTTGTTAATGGTGATTTTATACCACTGGAAAAATTACAGGCAAAAACTGAACCACACCTCACAAGGTGTCCAAAAGGCAGACTCAGTTTCCGTACGAGAAACAAATATCTAGACTAGGAGTTGTTGACTTGAAAATGAAATAACTTGGGAAAATTAAGAAAAGAGATTAATAATACCTGGAGCTGCTTAAATGATCACTTGTCTTCTATAAGGACTGGGGAGCAGCAATGTGAAGCTGGCTTTAACAGTAACAAGATACTTCTCCAAATCTCGTGTAACTACGTTTGTGTCATTCTTTTTCACAAAATATTATGGATGCTCAGCATCAGTAAGGTTTCAGAAAACCCAACTTCAACCAACTTGTCCCAGCTTCAGCCTTTCTGCACTTCTATGGAATGAGGGTGGATTTTCTCCCATTCCTTCAAATTTCACAATTATTTTCCAGTGAGAACCTTTTCAAATATGTGTTTATAGTTCTGAAATAGATCATTTATCAAAGCGTAGAAAATTGGCACTTCAAAAAGGGACACTTTAAATAGTTGTCCTTGGAAGTTAGTTCTGGGGGCATCTTCTAGGTACAACTTCCAATATACTTCATTGCTGTAGATAAGCTTTAGTTCTTCTAACATAGCACCAGAAGTACTTGTAAATGTAATTGTTGTATTTCGACATAAAAGCAGTATGTTACAACTAAGTGATACAACTTGTAGAAATTTCAGATGTTTCACGGAGGTCTGTGCTGCAGATTTTGGTTTTCAGTAGATTTTTAAATGTAGTCCTTACAAAAGGAGGTGAACCCAAGGCAAAAGCCTTAGCTCGTGATCCGGGGTTATTTAAGGTAGAAAGGATGAGGACACAGTGAAGAATTGCAGAAGTACCATGCTGGTGTGAATGACAGGGCAATAAAATGGCACATGACATTCAGTATGAATTAAACTGAAGCGAGACGGGTAGGAATCCACAGTTCTAGTTCCAGATACAAAACGTTAAGCTGATGTGGTTGTGTGTAGCCAGGAATAGGACAGTACTTTTATAACAGGACAAATGTAAGCAATTAACAGGAAAGGAAAAGAATAAAACCGAGGTCATTATGTCACTGTATAAACCTGTTGTTCTCCAACACATTGAATGTTGTGCATCTTGATCCTCTATCTCAGAAACAATGTGCCTGAGCAGGAGAAGGTTCAGAGAGAGATAGCAAATGTGAGGACGGATGTGAAATGGCTTTCACAGCAGGCATAACTGAATATATTTCAACTTTTGTCCTGTAGAATACTCAGTTTGTAGGAAGAAAAGTGGCCCAGAAAATAATGTGAGGCCTAGAAAGGGATCAACAGATCTTCTCAGATTTTTTCTCATACAGGAAGCTAGGAGCCAGCAAATAGAGTACATGATCTGAAAACAAATAAGAGGAGGCCTGCTTGGAACGAGGGCGTATTTTCAGTGCTCCTTACCAAAAGATAATGGTGTTGTAGATGCAAACAGTTTACATGAGCTCAGGGGGAATCTGGACAAGTCCTTGCAAAAAGAGATCTATGAAACCTTACTAAAAGAACGCATCAGAAAAGCTAAAGAAATCATAGGAGCTGAAAATAGCTGTCTGCAGAGAGAGAATTAATAGAGAAGTATCAAATATGCATGCTGCTTTTTTCCCTCAGAGGTATTGTTCAAGGATACTTAGGGGAGAGGCAGACCCTGGTTTAAACTGGCGTAGCTACTACTGTTTCAAGTGAACTGAAAAGTTGTCTGACATCATGTAAAAATCTTTTTTCCTCATGAACCACCATCTCTTCTTCAAATAGATGAGATTGACAGCTCTTCCATGTCTGATGATGATCGAAAGGAGGTTGTCAACATCCAAACATGGATAAATAAACCTGACGTGAAGTATAACTTCCCCTGTAACGAAGTAAAAGAGAACGGACATATGTTTCCCAGGTACTGGAATTAGTCCTGAACTTAATGAAAATGTCTCTCTCAATACACTTTTAAAAAACATGCTTGAGCAGTTAAACTGTTCTTGATACAATCCCAGGAAATGAAGATGTGAAACAACCTAGAACAAAATGTTACCACTGTATTTCCATTCTTGTATTTTCAGTGTTATAGTATGTTAATTATGTACAAAATGTAGTATGAAGGTTGACTTTGTGAAACAAGATAGGAAGAAAAATGTTCTTAGAATACGCAGGCTTATTTTTCAAGACCAGGCAGACCCAAGTACCTTTGGCTTCAGTTTTTCCTTATCTAGCTCTCCGCCTTGTTCTGTGTGCTCACCTTGCCCTAAGATTCAGTGACCTTGATAATGCTGCAAGAGCAGAACAGGATGCTTTAGGGGAGGTTTAGGTTAGATGTTATTCAGAGGGCTGTTAGGAGCTAGCACAGCTGCCCATCCCTGGAGGCACTCAAGGCCAGGTTGGATGGGGCCCTGGCAGCTTGAGCTGGTGGGTGGCAGCCCTGCCCACAGCACAGGGTTGGAACTAGGTGGGCTTTGAGGTCCCTTCCAACTCAACCATCCTGTGATTCTATGCTTACTGCATTTTAGCTTCCCTAAAGAGTACAAATCCTAATGAATATGGATAACAGAAAATCATGATAATATTTCTCGTTCATCATGGTCTGTTAATATATTTTCTTTTTTGTTAAAATATATCTAATGGAAGCAAAAAATCATATGTAATATGAAATGTGGAGTGATCTGTCATAGTATAATTTCTCAAACTGAGTTTGAACTCAACTTGTACAGTCCCACACACACGCATTGCTTCTGGGAAGAACACAAAAGTGGGTCTGCACCAAGTGGGCAGGTGAGCAGTTCCACATTAGTGCTTGTATAGTGACTGACAGTCAGTCATGGCTTAGGTCTAATGCTCCTCCTGTAGAGTTGCAACTCTGTAGATGAAGAGATGGCATTGGGGTATGGACAAAGGATGGAAGACACTTTCCCTGCACTGCATGCACGGCTTATTCCAGGGGGTCTTGGATGTTGATAGCACTCCTAGCTTTTGTGATGAAGTGATGATGCAGACTGCTCATATTTTATGTGCCAGTGTTTAGTTAAATAAAATTGTAATTTCCTTTCTTCTTTCCCTTCAAGTCATCTCCTAGTCACGGCAACACATATGTATTGTTTGAGGGAGATTCCATCACGGAAGGGACTGGCTTACATACAATCTCGACAGGCACTCAACTCTGTAGTCAAAATCACATCCAAGAAGAAACACCCAGAGCTGATCACCTTTAAATACGGAAATAGCAATACTTCAGGCATAGAAATTTTGGCAGTTGAAAGGTAAGCCCTCTTAGTAGCACCAGCATTAGTAGCAATGATATACCCCTGAAATCATGAATTTTAAAAATGAGATATTGCCATGATTAGCATTGAAATATTTAATACTGGGGAAGAAGCCAGAGGGATGTTTGTAAGTTTGTTTGTCTTCATCAGTGTATCCTCCTGTTTCTTGACACTGTTTTATCAAAGCTGCTCACATCAGTTGGTCGTTTCCTCATCCTTTTCCTGGCATGCAGCAAGTGCTCTGTTTTCAAAGTAAGTAGGAGATGAGTTTCCTACTTCACTAGGAAAATTTTTCAATACCTGCTGGCTGCTTAGGATAAAATGAAGTAGGTGTTATGTCAGACGCAGGTAAGTTAAACATATTGCAGAGCACTATGGTGCTTGTTGAGTTACTTCCTCACCAGCTTATTGACTGGAACAAATACAAAACAAGATGGTAACTTAAATGACCTGGAGATATCCATAGGAACAAAAAAGAAAACCAAGAACTGCCATACATACATCAGACGTTTGTTCCTGTAGCCATCTTGAACTGCCTGGTCTATACCATTGTTAATTAATGAAGATATTTTCCTTTCTAGAATGGGTTGTGAAATACTCCTCAATAGAAGAAATTTCACATACTAAGAATGGTTTTGAGAACTAAATATTATTTTCTCAGTAGGTCTTCATTTTAGTAGCTTCCCCTCCTCTTTCCCCAAGTCTGTGCTTGAAGGAAAAATGAAAGCAAGAATTTCAGTTGATGCTTGAAAGTTTTGTAGTGAATTAATGATGGCTTCTTTTTTCCTTCTTTTCAGGTATCTGATTCCAAATGCAGGTGATGCAACCAAAGCCATAAAACAACAGATCATGAAAGTATTGGATGCCTTGGAGAGTTAATAACTAAAGACATTGTAGAGAACAGTTTATAAAGAAGTAATGAAGATACTGTACGTGGACATGAGCTGATGGTTTCCCAACTGAATGCTAACTTTGTGGTTTTTTTTCAGTTAACTGATGGGAATGCCTGAGTAGCAGGCTTAAAATAGGGTAAATTATTACCAAATTCTGAACAGGATTTTTAATTTCTTTCTTTTTCTTTTTCTTTTTTTTTTAAGAAGTATGTATTATAGAGGTCAGTTTGTTTTATTGAGATGTGCCTTTAATATGAGTGATCTGCACATTTGAGCATGCTGCTTGGTTGATACAGGTATGTTGAAAGGATGAAGCACAGCGGAGAAGCAGTCAAAGACCAAATGGCTTTAAATGACTGATATTTCAAAGTAAAATATCTCCATAGCCTACAGTCTATAAATTTGATTTTTGCCTACTGGGTAATATCTTGAACTATTAAAATCACGGGTTTGTAAGCAGAGCTGATAAAATCTTAGGAATAGTGCTTCCATTCAATTAAAGATGGGTAAGTGCAGCTTAGGCTGCAGATTAAGAGAGAAAAATGCAAATAATTTGGAAGATTAACATTTTAGCACTCCTTTCCAATGCAAAATTAAATAATTGGAATTGATTATAAGGGTATATTTAAATATCAAAATGAACTACACACAGTAAACCTTTACTGCAAGGTTGTGATTTCATTAATTATGCTAAATTTTACATTTGATGGGTTGAAATCATTCCTCATGGGAGGATGAGTATATGCACTGGAATTGAACTAAGTGCTTCATGGCAAAGTATGGCAACTGAAAACCAGTAATGTGGCTCCTCTGAAGCAAAATGTCTAAAATGTAAGTTAGACTTTTAAAAGCCTTCAGTTCAGCACAGAATTGAGTTTATGTTGACTGAAAGTGTTTTGCAGATTGAAGGTGTAGCTTGAAAACTGACGCACACAAACGAAGTGAAGAGATTCCAGTGCTGTATGCTTGCAACAAATGCTGCTTTCATTGGTTCAACATTTGTTTATTTTCCTTTAATAACTCTAAGCTAGTGAATGTTTGAGAGAAGGCAGCTGTGTAACAGTGCATTTCTGTCCTTCTGCATGGTACAAGAATGGATCTCTTGTTATAGTGCCCAGTATAGAAATGTCCTTATGGCTGAGGCATAGCATCTTTGTAGACAGATGTGGAGATGACAAAAAATAGTGCAGTTAAGGTGCTAGGAGTTAGTTTTGCTGTGTGATGTTAGATTGTGAGGATCTGAGTCAAAACCTGTGAATTGGTACATCATCGGGAGAGAAAATAAACTGACCTTTATAAAATATTCAGATATTTTACTAGGAATCAAGCTAGGGCACCTTAATTCTGGAACTTATTCCTTTGTTTTGTTTTTTCCCTCACTCTCTGAGTAAACACCATTAGAACTTGAACGGTTACAGATATTTGCATGAAATTGCACCTGGGCCGACTCTCGTGTACTTACAGTTTTGCCCAGCAGCTGTCGTATTACGTTTTCTTCTTCCTACTCCCTTCTGAAGGTATCCTGAAGAGTCTCTGACTCTGTGCCTACTTCAGCAATGAGATTTTTTTCCGTGTAAAGATGTTTGTGTTACTGTTTATAAACTACGGATGTAAATAAACCAGTACAATTTGAACATAACTTCCGGCAGCACAGCGTGGAAATTCTTTGCATCTGTCCTCGATGAGCGGGTTTCCCGAAAGCGTGTTGGAAACGGTGACTGCAGGAGGACGACAGCTTGTGGTTTGCAGCCGTTATCTCAAAGAATCGAACTGCTCATAACGAGAAGCAGCTGCAGTTGTTAAACTGTCGGGAGCTGAGTGTGGAACGTAACACGCGCGTCTCTCGGAAGTCCACGAACGCAGATCTTTCAGCTCCAAAGCTCCATCCTCCCCCCACTCGTGCTTTTGTGCACGCTCCGGGACTGCGCTTCCCAGCAGCCCTTGCCCGGCCCAGCGCGCATGCGCTCGAGCGGGGCGGGGCGCGGAGATGCTGGCGGCGCTCGGAACCATGGCCAGTGAGTGGCGCTTCCGCTGCCCTCTCTCTCTCCCATGCTGCGCTAACGGCTGTTGGGGCACGGCCGGGGCCGGCTCCGGCACGGGCTGCCGCGCTACGCTGCTAGTTGGCCGCAGCTGGCAGGGGGTGCTCACCTGCAGTGGGAGCGGAACCGTAGGGAAGTGATCGGGAAACGCGTCATTTTAACAGTGTGACGGCTCCTCGTGCCCGTTTCCCCAGCCAGACGTGGCTGGAGGACGAAAGCAAACTCTCGCCGCGTTTGGGTTCCTCTGGCGTTTTCCCGTGCTCTGGCTTGCTTGCGGCATAGGAGACACGTGTGTGTGTGTGTGTGTCCACGTGCAAATGGACTTCTGCTGTTGCGCGCTTATTAACGCATTATGGTTTTGATGTTCCCCCTGGGGGATTCCGTGGGTGATTTCTTCTTTTCTGCCGCCAGAATTCCGCCTGGCTCTTATTCAGCTTCGCGTATCCGCTGTGAAATCCGACAACCTTCAGCGAGCCTGCGGGCTGATAAGGGAAGCGTCGGCCAAAGGAGCAAAAGTTGTGGCTCTGCCCGTGAGTAAAGATGATTTACATCATTAAAAAAATGTTTTGATATCATTGCACGTTGTGATTTAAAACCACCATACCTTAAACTCTCGCAAACCTCTGCCTGCTGTTAACCGTACGTTACCTATTCATGTTTCCAGTTTGTACTGCTTTAAATGCTGGCCATTCCCATTAGCTCTGCCTGGTTTGTTCTCAATTCCTGACACAGCAGTTTGAAACTGCAGGAGCCCTCTGTGCCACAATGGCAAGGTGGTTTGTAGCTAAAGAACACTGATAATGAAGACAGAAGAAAGCAGGCACCCGGCGACTGTCTTTGCTGTAATTATTGCAGATGAAACAACTGAGCAGAAATCCAAACAGACTTAAAGCATTTCCAGCAGGTTGTTTCAGGACAGCTTGTGATTAAAACATGTTACTTTTTACAGCATCCTTGTGTGGAAACTCGATGTCATTTCCGATTGCTTCTGATTTACTTTTTGGACTTCATCTATTCTTCTCTATGCGACAGCGAGCTGATCTCCCCAGCATAGCTAGCAGCTCTGTCCCGGGGGGTACACCCTGCAGCATCCTACTCAAGAATGCAGAGTTCTTTTCTAATGGAACTTTTGGTCTGAATTCTTTACTCAAAGAATATTTCCCCCCCTGCTCTGGCAGTCTGAACATTAAGCAACCTTCCCTTCTCTGTGCTAACACAGCTCTTCTGTTGCAGAAGTGACCTTTGATTGTTCTGTCTGGGCCTCCTACATTATTTGTCATCTGCTACTTTTGTCATGTGTACAAATGGTAACTTCTGTTCACTGAGTAAAACCTCTAGCAACAGCATGTTTTTTTCTCCTTGGAAAGGTAAACTTTGTACTGACACTAAGAGGTGAAATATTCTCCAGCTTATCACTTTTGATGTCACACACTGAGCACATAGCCTACACCTCTTCACAGTTCAAGACCATTTCTTTTGAGGCCTTAGCCTTCAAGTGTTAATTATTTTTGATTTCCAAACGTGGCAAAATGTGGAAGAGGAACGATTTGTAATATTTATGGATAAAGGAATAACAACAGAATCCATTTTAATCTAGGACGCAACTGAAAGCCATCTGAAGGTCTGTCCCTGCATTCTTTCCACGCTGGAGAGCAAAGGACAAGGTGATTTGTGCAGTCTGCAGTTCTGTTCCAGTACAGCTCCCTGTGCTGCTGCAGCCTGTACAGAACTTGGCCTGTTCTCCTGAGTCCACAGTTTCAGTGCTGCCTGCACAGCCATGCAAAAGCAGCAAGGTGAAGGTGGGGGCAGATGGCAGTGCTTTCATTTCCTTGAAGCGCTGTCCAGGGAGCAGGTCTGACAGTCTGCAGAGACTTGCTTCCCTCTGTGGACCTGCAAATTGTACTGTGGGTCGGTCAGTACTGCTGGCCCAGTGTCTACATATGCAGCCAAAACAATTTCCATCTAATCTTGGTTCAGTTCTGTCACCTCTGCTATTGGATATCCCATCTGTGGCCTTCAGCTGTAACTGAAAAACTAGAGGTGGGTCTCAACATCCTCCTGGAGCTGGGAAACATGGCCGAGTGCAAGTGGCTATTGTGAGCCTCTCAATTGAGTACCACACAGAATACTGTTAATCTTAAAGACTGAAGTTTACCTGCCTCTGTCTGAGGGACAACAGATCTTTAACGAGAGCACTCTAGGACAAAAGGTACAGTTCATTTGCAGGGAAATGGTGTTTAAGTGATTGTCCTTAAACTTTTAAAAGTAGGTTGTCACCTTTTAAAAATGAAGATAAAGTGCTGTGATGATGAGCACAATAATTCCACGGTTTTGAGATTTTAACTTAAGTCTTTTCTCATTCTAGGAATGCTTTAATTCTCCTTATGGAACCCAATACTTTAAGGAATATGCAGAGAAGATCCCTGGAGAATCGACACAGAAGCTCTCAGAAGTTGCAAAGGAATGCAGCATATACCTCGTTGGAGGTAGTTTCTTCCTACTGCCTGCTTTCATTGAGGGGAGAATGGGCAACGTCTACTGCTGCAATTCAATCAGAACTCACTAGAATATACAGCAGGGTGGGTAAATCTTTGTTCTCTGCTTTATAAAGGATCCATTCCAGAAGAAGATGGTGGAAAGCTGTACAATACGTGTACTGTCTTTGGTCCTGACGGTGCCCTACTAGCAAAGCACAGGAAGGTAAGATGGTAGGGTGCCGTTATCAGGTTCCTCATCCACATGGCCAGTATTAGCAGTGCTGACAAAACTGACATTAGATAGGTGCATCACTTAGGTTACAGGCTTTGGATGCTCAGTCTTTCTTTCTTTTTTTTTTCCCCTGAATGACTTTAGAAGTGTGTATTTCTGTAAAGAAGAAAACTGCTTTAAATCATCTTTAGAAGCTGTGGTAATCTTAAGCAATATTTAGTTGGGATCTTGACAAAAGAGTAATTAGGTTACACTGGCTAGCATACATGTGCTAAAAAGGGAAAGGCTCAAAAACCAAGTGGAGAAATGGTTATTAGTTGTTACTAACAATATTGTAATTACAGATTCATTTGTTTGATATTAATGTTCCTGGGAAGATACAATTCAAGGAGTCTGAAACACTGAGTCCAGGAGATAGTTTCTCCATGTTTGATACCCGTGAGTATAAGACAAACCTTTTTTTTTATGAGCACTGCCCCAATAACCCTAGTCATGGCGGAGCTCTCTTCCCTCTCGCTTCTTTCCAGGAATGGATTTTTAGACTGTCAGTTTATATTCACCATTTAGCAACAACAGCAAAAATATTCCAAGCATGTTCCAAGTGTGGGGGGTTAGTTCTGAATGTTTTAAGAAAGGCAGTGTGACTGAAAAGGGACAGAGTAGGAGGGGATGAAGCACGTGTGGCCTAATGATTTGCTGAAGAGAAGTTACTGTCTTTAATGGAAGCTGTATTTTTAAAACAGTGTTTATAAATCATGGCTTGGAAAAGAAACACACGTAGCCAAACAGCTTCACTGGCATGTTGTGAGGATGGTATTGTAACAGAGGTGATCAACTGTTAACTCCTATCCCAGCATTAATGAATCGACTACATCAGATTCAAACAAGGCAGCTACCCCCAGGCCCTTTTCAGAAATCAACACAGCCCCTTAACTGAGCTCTCCTAAGACTCCCGTGGTGACTTTCTCCTCCTGGCAATGTGCATGCCCTAAGAAAGCATGCAACTGTAGCTTTGGTCCACGCAGTGCAGGGAGTGCTTTCTTTATCACTATAAAGCTTGCAGCTAAACCAGAGGGCAATACCTCTCTCTTTTCTGTGCTTGTGACAGTAATACGATTGTTATTTCTGGTGTTTTGAGAGCAGCGTACTGTAAAGTGGGCCTGGGCATCTGCTACGACATCAGATTTGCTGAGCTGGCTCAAATCTATGGACAGAAAGGTAAGGCTGGGTCATGCTTAGCCCTAAGGCCTGAACTAAAGGGGGCTGTGTCAGGGTAACGTGTACTGAGAATTCCCTAGGTGTGATCAGGAGCTCTTATCTTTGTCCATTCACACAAAACACAGTTTATGGACAGGAAGTTTAAACAAATACCTACTCTCCTTGAGTAAAGTAACAAATTTTCTGCTACATGGAGGTGTATGTGGCCCCACACACTGCAATGCATTGTAGCACTTTGTTGGTGTAATCATCTGCGTGATGCAGGAATGGGCTTTGTTTGTTCTCACTACGGACAAAAGTCAGGGGGGAAAAAAGAAAGTTGACCTCGAGCTTCAGTGTGTAGTCACTGTAGGATAAACCTTCTTCCCCTTAATGATGGCTGGGTTCTGATTTTCTTTTAATGAAGGTTGCCAGCTGCTGATATATCCAGGGGCTTTTAATATGACAACAGGACCAGCTCATTGGGAATTGTTACAAAGGGGACGGTAAGAACGAAGTAACTGGGCTGTGGGGTTGTGTGTGGGACTGAACTGTATTCTATGTCATAATGTGCATAATACAGAAGTCCTGTTGTAGGATCACCCTGCTGTCAGAGCTACACAATTCCTCAGGCCTTGCATAGGACACCGAATTATTGTGCTGACGGGGAAAGAAGCAGGAGCTGCTTATCCTTCATCACTCCTGCTCTCCCCTCTGCAATTACACCCTTACAAAGACTTTTTCCCCATGGCACTATGAACACCATTCACTAAGAAATTTCTACACAGAACGGCCAAATAGACAGCAATAATGAGGTCAGAACTACTTTAAATGCAGACAGAAACAGATCCCTAGACTCCCCAATAGGGAGTATTAATCACCTGGTCTGCTTCTATCAGCTTGACTGCATACTAAATTAACATGTAATTCTTTCTGTCCACTAACTCTGAGGCAGGTGGCAGAGAATCCTTCCACCTTCTGCTGCTCCTAACCTTTATGTCATTTATGATTTTGAAAAGCCTTTGGGAAGCTGGACAGCTTGTCTTTCAGCAGGAATTCTGTCTCCTCTACTTGGTTAACTGGTGGCATGGGGTGGGGGAGAAATAGTCTACTCATTTTCTTCCCTCCTTTCCCCTATCTTTTTGTGAACATAGAGCTGTTGATAATCAAGTCTATGTCGCTACTGTATCTCCTGCTAGAGATGAAAAAGCATCCTACGTTGCCTGGGGACACAGCACTGTAGTAAATCCATGGTGAGTTCAGGAAAAAAAACACTGTTAAATGTTGTGAGTCTCATTCAGTCCCACAATTCCTATTACTCTTAAAAAAAAAAAAAATCCTCCTTTTTGTTTTTCAGCCAACCAGCTTTAAACTAAAACTAGTATAACAGTACACATTCCTGCTGGAAGCACAGTAGTCAGTATCAAGCACTAGTTAAGCTGCTGCCCTTTTCAACTTGCCTTCTGTACTATGTATTTGGATAATTGTGCAAAACTGAACCAGTTTAGCTTATATAAAAGTATTTAATTTGCTCAAAGAATATCATTTTGACACAAGAACAAGAAGAATGTCTTTAACTAGATGAGACATTCTGACTTGACTTAAGCAGCAATTACTTCTCCCCTCACACACAGCTAATTGGGTGAACATGAAGTTTTCTGGCAGTTATTTCTCCTCCAAATAAATAATTCCACTGATACTACTCCTTTAGACAACTGAAAAGAACGTTTATGCTGAACATAACAGCACCTAATGGGGCATCTAAGCATGTAAATGTATACTCCTACTAAAAGCTGGTGGGATCTAAAAGGAGAAAGTGTTAATCTGCTATAGATGGTTCTTCCTGGTGAAATTGCTTCTTTCCCCTTGAGGTATATTCCATGTTCACAGACTGGTTCTCGTAGCTGCTCTTATGTTTGATCTTTACAATGTTCTTATGTTAAGTATGTATATATAGCACATTTAAAACATGCCACATGTAAAGCATGGAAGCTATTTCTATCACATGGAGTTAAGAATTATGATGCTATTTTTAGGACAGCCCTGGGTCTACACTGCACGCATCAAGGAAAGAAACTCCCTTTTATACAAACAGCAGCAGCTGATCTGATGCCTTGAGACTGTGTAAATGCTGTGAACAAATGTGCTTAATGTTGCAGGGGTGAAGTCATAGCCAAAGCTGGGGCTGAGGAAACAGTTATCTACACAGACATCGGTAAGTACAGGGCATAAGACTGAAAAAATCGTTTTTTTTCTTAATGTCTGTGGCCTTATTCACACAGTTCCACATGATGCAGTGTTCCCATTCTTCCTCAACCTTTGCTAGAGCAAAGAACAAGCAGCAGCAGGACTAGACTATTCCTGCTTCTTTACTTGGAGGCTTCTTTCCTGGCTGCCTAGTTGCTGTGCCCTATAGACTCCATCACTGTGAAAGCTGCTGCTCTCTTCCCGCCTTGCCTCAGCAAGCACTTTTTGACCACTGTTCTAATAGCTCTTTCTTTCCCCTCCAGATTTGAAGAAACTTGCAGAAATCCGTCAACAAATTCCTATTCTAAGCCAGAAGCGTTATGATCTCTATGGCATAGAGATGAAAAAGTGAACCAGGAAGGGTTCTGGTGGCACAGTAGCTGCTGCTTTCATCTTCAGGATTCCCTTACTGGTTGCCCCACAGGCTACTGTGATAATTAATTAGGAACAGAATGACTTATTGGTATAACTCTAAAACTGATCGAAGTACAATTTTATTTTACAGTATTAAATAGTTAAGATAAAGCTGGAGGTGAAATCAACTCAGTAGCAGTTAATCTTTTTAGTCATTATTGTATTTACATACTTCTTTTTCCCTTTTAATTTTCTGAGGCTTTTTTGTAGGATGTAAAGAGGTGTGAATAGTGTTCTTTCTGGAAATCCTCTGAAGTCAGCTTTAGTATTATGAACTTTTCACTGAGTTATCAGGTGCTCTGTATGACTTCCATATCCGTACCTAAACAACGCTGAGTTTCTTAAATGCCCAACTTCAAACCAGGCAAGCTTAAAGTTCAACATACTAAGCAAAACAGGCCAAATTCTGCTATGAATTATTTAAAGATAATGTAAGAAACAGTCAAATAGAATTATTATCAGACAAGAATCTGTTAACAGATCCTGTCTGGAATATCTGTATTAGATCCTTAATACAATTCCTGCTTTTTGCTGAAGCGATGTTACTCTTTTGTTAAAGCAGTCCACGTGCCACTACACGTTTGCTCTATTACTGCTTCCTGAATGTACTGTCTGAATTAGTTTTAGTTTTGCTGTCTGTCCTCTACTGAAAAAGGCTAAGGGGAGTCAATTAAAATGGTTAGAAAACCTGTTGCGCTAACAAAGCCTTGCTGTCCACAGTGTCACACAACACAGGTACCTGTACTGCTGCACATCTGCATGTATTACTGCTACTAAAGGCCAGCTCCCTCCAGCTCCATGGGATATGTGCCCCACTGCATTGCTCTTGCTGAAGAGACCAGCAAACTGGTTAAAACTGGCTTTAAATTCTTTAAAGCCAGTCTAGTGTTCTTTTCTTAGAAGGAGGGCACCATAGTGGTTCCATTTCTAATGAAAAAGACAAAATAATTGTCATTTGCAAATTCTTCCTTGCTTGGGAAGCAAAAAGAAGTGCATATGACTATTCACCATCTACCTCTGTACTTCTAGCTTTTTACCACCAAAAAGAATGACCTACAGGGAAAAGGAGAGTTCAGATTACAAAAAAGGACAGCTGAAAGCTTTTGTTTTGTTCTGTGTAGCCACTTTTACCCCAGACCACCTTACCTGTTCCTTCTTCAGCCATCCTCCTTTTCCCACAGCCATCCTCTTTTTCTGACATTCCTTAAGACTTCCCTGGGGTTAGTCAGCTGTGTTGGTTACAGGCCCCAGCCACCTACAGAGGAAGTAATGGTTACATTAAGTTAAAACCTAAGGAGTCTTTCCCCTAAAAGCCAGATCCCATCATTCCACTCAGTGGCATTATCTATTCCAGCAGCCTTCTGTGTCTGCACTTTCTTAGCATTTTGGTATACACGTCGTATCTCAACTTTTAAGAAACATGCCACGGAGCATAAGGTGAAATGAAAATTTATTTGTTGAAAAAGGAATATAGAAAAATTAACAGTTTACCATTTGAGTCAGGTCTCCTTCATTAAAATTTTTCCTGCCACATATGTAACGATCAACATTAATAAAAGGCCATCAGAGGGCTCTGACTCCTAAACCACAGCAGCTATTATATATCCATTTCTTTTAATCTACCCCATCTTCCCCACCATGACTCTATGCAGCAAAACAAAACACTCATCTTTGGAGGTTTAAATAAACCCAGGACTCTTAATGGCTAACCACTTCAATGTGACAGTGTAGATCCATGACAGAATCTGTTGAATATGTTCTGCTGAGCATTTAAACCAGCCAGTAGCAGCTCTGAAATGGCTGTGAAAGTAGATCCTGGTAAATCAAGGCACTGCTTTTAATCTCCATTTTGGCAAACTAGCCTCTGCATCTTTACACAAACAGCAGGAATTGTACATCAGAATTAAGATGCATGACAACTATACATAGAAGCAGCCTCCCACAGGCTCTAGGATATGCAGTTTATCCAGGCTTTCAGTACTAACTCCCTACATGGTTTCACTGTGATTTTTAAATAGCAGCAGTAATCGTTTCAACAGCAGCTCTCAACTCCTATTAAAAAAAAAAAAAAAAAGCATTTCAGGATTTCAGGGTTAGAACACATGTATTCCTGGCATAAAGCTAAACCTCACACCTAAATCAGCTGTTAAATAAATGAATTCCCTTTGCCTAGACAGAAGCCTGAGCAGAATAACTGCACACACATGAAGATGTCAACTACTCAGATTCCCCTCTCTCCTATCCCCCTGTAATCTTCAGCCCTCCAGATCATACCTCTGCAGGTGATGGAAGCTATCAGAGATAATGTTCCTTCACTCAGTGTCTCATCTTTTCAAGGCTCAGGTGAGAGATGAGAGGGAGGCAGATGTTATTAATTCTTCCTAGATCCAGAGCGACCCCAAATACTGCAGAGAACACCTTCATCAAAACCTGCTCTTATACATGTCAGAGAGTGAGACCTGAAGGTAATATTTATTTTTTTTTTCAGTTTACAGGTGATAGTCATTTACAAAAAAATTACAGACAATGCATCCTTTTCAGTGCAGTTTCAAACTAGTTCAAGAACAGGCAAGAGTCTGTGATGATTTGGAATGCTAGTATTTGACAGCACATGCTTTTTTCCCTTAATTGATTTGGTGGGGACAGGAATGGGGTACAGGTAGGGTGAAGAGGAGAAAATGCCAATGTAAATAAGGCCATGCAAATAAAAACTCCTCAGGAGGACAGCACACCTCAGTCAGTCTGGCATAGTTTTGTTCTCAGGAACAAATGCAGGAACTGATGTAGAGACAGTAAATTTGTTTGACACTTGTTACACGCAATGCCCTTAGCAGCTCCAAGTACCTTCCAGTGCCTTCAATTCCACACCAACACTAAGACTTTGGATCACATTAGTAAGCTAACTAAAATACAAAGATTAACTCTCCACATCTACAGTTCACCATTTCCATTCTCAATTGTAGTTGCTGAAAGAAAGGTAGGTCAAGTTGAAACCATGAGTTGCTGCTATGGAGAGTCACAAGGAGAGAACACAGACAGTTTGATGGCAGTTTGGTTCATTTCTTTAGGAGGCGAAATACGTTAGAAAATTCAGCACAAGCAAATCTGTGATCATAGGATGGGAAGAAGTCCAGATCAACATATGGTAAACTAAGCAACATCAAATAAGTATTTGCATGAGTTTTAACTAGCCACGTTAACCCAGGGAGATATCAGACAGATCAACTGGAGAGGATGAGTGTTTACACCAACGGTAATTTACCAGTGTGCTATCTGCCAAACAGTTGCTTCTTCTGTTCACTATCTGTAATCTTAAGACAATAAAGGGCCTGAAGGAAATGAGCGAAGATTCTAAATCCATTATTTGAGGTTTTAGCCTATATGTTGCTTTTTACCTCACTTAATCCTGTGGAGGACTATGACAAGGATTAGAGCACAACACGAAGTCTGCAGGGACTTAAAAAGAGAATTTAGACAGTTGTATTAACTGTTACATTTCAGCAACAGACAGAGATTACAAGATTATAGGCAAGCATGACCGTACCTTGGCAGCTCCACTCCCAGCAGTGCTTTCTGTCCTTGAAAGTCTCTCAGAACCCTACAGAACTATTTCTTGTGACATTCAAGTAAGGATTGCTGCATATGAACATGGCCTCTCTTCCAGTAAAATCTGCAATAAAGTAGTGTAACCTAACCTCTTTCCCCAAAAAATCCTTAGTACTGGCTCTCCTACATGGTATACCTAGGCTTTCTGGGGTGAGGATAAGGACCATCCAATTAATTTCCTAATAGCTGCCACAGAACTATTTTTAAGTTGTAATGCAAAGGGTGGGAAGAGTTTTAAGGGAAGACTGTGCATGCTTGCATATATTTACAGAATTCTCTTCACAGCTGCTGGCTTAAAAAAAAAAATCTGTTAATGAACAGTTTGCAAATTGTTTTTTTTTTAATCTTTTTGCAAAATTAAAATCAACCCTAAAGGATTAATCACATATAAAAGAGAAATCTATTTTACAGTGCTGACTAGTATTACCTTTAAAATCAACAGGGGACAAAAAAAAAAAACACATGCTGCATTATTATTTAGTAAAGCAAAAATCACCCATAACGTAATCACTCAAAATGAACCAATATAAAGTTTTTATTTGCATGGCCAAAAAATATCTTCTGTTTGTTCCTCCACAACTTTTTTTCCCCTTAAAACACTTTAAGGTTTTTGCTGCAGAAGGAACAAGACGCAACACTGCATATTTCCTTGAACAACCAACTCCCACAACACCTACACATTTAACCGATGTAGCAAATGACAACACCACGAACGGGAAAAAAACTAAGTTCCACCATTCAACATGGTTTGCAACAGCGTCTTTAGGACTGGCTGAAGTGGGCAACTTCTAAAGTGAAGTCATTTCCTCCTCTTGTTTGTTCTGTGTTTGTTTTTACAGTGTTGGTGGTTTCAATCCATACTTCTTTGCAACTTCTGTCTGGGCGTAGGCAGCATCACAGAGCGAGTAGAGGTGGGCCATCTCCATTTCAGATTTGGCCAGGTTGATAGCTTTGTTGAACATTTCAATAGCTTTATCTAGATTACCTCTGAAATAAACCAAAACATCATCCAATTAAGACCAGCAAATTAATCTTTGCATCGCTGCAGCACCTTTTCTGAACCCAAAAGGTCAGGTTTGGGTGTCCAGCTCAGGACTCTCAGTACAAATAGTCCATTAAGGTATGTTTAAGGACTACTTTAGATAGAGAGGAAGCCTAATTAGAATTAATGAAGTAATTTTAAATACAGAAGAGATGAATTTAAACACATAGACTCATCTGCATGTTACCCAGTAAGTATGAAATCAGCCTGATCATAAATCAGAATTACGCCACAAATAAAAGCAAGGCTCTGCCCAAGAGTTACAGAACAGTAGTAGAAACAGCAGCTAAGAGCTGGCCTCCCACTGCACTAGGAGATGATCTTAAGAAAAGTTTAAGATCTGTGGAGAAAGCTAAATGACTGCTGTAATTTCAAAAATAACCTGGAATTCTTAACACTGCGCTTCATCATTACCTTTGCACTTCAATCGTTCCCATGGTTTCATATGCGAAATCACACTTGTTATCGATCTCAATGGCCTTGCTTATGAGTTCTAAACCTTTGTCTAAATCTTGCTTCCACTGAAGCTGAAGTAAACTGAAAAGAAAAAAGAAAATTTACAACTTTACGCATTCTCCATAACTCTGATCATGTTTAAGGGTGGAGCACGGTGGACATTAAGATGGGGTTAAAGCGTCAGTCAGATACACTTCAAGCAGATGCTCAATTGAATGAAAATTAATGAAACTTTACTGAAACTTCCATCTCATTGCCAGTTCAGCCAAGAGAAACTGTAGAAACAACAGCACTAAAGTTGGTTTTGCAAAGCCGCTTCTCCTGGCTAAGCTTATAAACACCTACTTTCAGTTTGGATTGATTCACCTAAATATGACAACTGCCCCAACCCAAAGAAATGCAAACCCAATACATACCCTTTATGAACATATGTAGTGGCATTGTCTGGCTCAAGATCAATGCATTTATCATACATTTCATCAGCCTTGCCAAACTGCTGTTGATCAGTTAGTGCCTGCAACATAAGAGAAACCTATGTACCAATATGGAACCAAAATATGCACCCTCAGCAAAGCTAATTCTAACATTAGACTGTACGTAGCTCTCAGAGAACAAGCCAAGCACACCAGTTAACACAATTAACTTTCAAATTTGAGTCTTTCTAGAAGAAGGCTGCTAGGTTTTGTGTGCAAAAGTTACTGGTCACATAACCATCTGTAATGGGAAGTCCCCAAGCAAAATGTTGTTAAGAGCAAGCAAAAAAATAAAAACAAAAATCACTCTACAAGTCTGTACATGCATACACACATCTCAACTTCCTCCTTTTTTAAACGTGTATCTGCTTCAGTTATTACAGACAGAATCCCTGTCATTAATCAAATGAGACATCACACATATGCAGGAATTCAATAGGAAGCATACTCCAGATCTTTCTGTCCTAACCACCACCTCTGACTCTCATTGCTTACCTTCTGAGCACCAATTCTGTCTACTTCCTCTGTCCCAGTGCAGCCACACCCACACATTCAAGCGGTGTGTGCTACCTCAGAACATCTTTTCAAAGTCTTTTATTTCAAGAGCTGTATGTTATTCAAGACATAAGGCACAAAAATGCAGCTGTTTTTTAAAAAGATCAGTAAAATGTACCTGAGCATAGAGAGCATAGCCTTCAGCACACTTTGGAAACTTTTTAATGACATCTTCAAAGCCTTTCATGGCTACTTGCACAGGCAAAGGATTATTCCCTGTATATGCTTGGCGATACTAGCCAAGGAAGTGGAAAAAAGAAAAAAAAAACAGTAAGAAAAATATGGCTCATCAAGAAGGTGACACCCTATCAAACCTACTCTTAGGAACCTACCAAGTTTCTGAGCCCCTAGAAGAGTGGGCTAGCAGGGGAGAAAGGGTAAGAGGAGGAACCCACATGACCCAAGATTCCCTCTACTTCAAAAGCCTAGAACTTACAAGCTGAGAATCGTTCCTTTCTCACACCATGCAAAGCTGCCTCCTGGAGATTTCTGTATGCAGAGACACTCATAGCAGCTTGAAATTTTGTTTCCAATTTCTTGAAGATGGATATTTTACATAACATTAAAATTGACTTAAACAAAGCTTTGTGTGATACAGTTAAGAGTGCAAATTTGTATTCTTCCATCACAACACAGGCAAGACAACCTATTGTTGACTAATGAGCATTGTGAAATAATAGCAAATCCTTATTCCCTAAGAGATTCTGTTATTTCTCTGTCTTATTATTGGAATATATTGAGGTGTTCATTGCACTACTTTTCCATAAAATTGGAAGAAAACAGAGAAATAAAGTATGTTTGAAAGAAATCTTTAAAGCCAAAGAGCACCCAGGTAACATTACCTACCAGAGCAAAACATTTCTGTGCTTGAGCCAAGGCAGAATCCGGTCGCAATCGGATACATTCATCAAAGTCTTCCACAGCCTCTTCAATTTGGTCAAGCAGGATTTTCAGCTAACCAGAATAAAAGAAAATCCTATTTCTGCATTTAATCTGTGCTTCGTACATTTAAGTGATAATTCAATTAGCATCAGTCACTCATATTGTCCACAGTTCAGTTTTAGATCTAGAAATTTATAAAAACCATGAGTAAAAAAAAAAAAAAAATACTGTCATAAAACAGTGAGGCCACGAATGAAACACTGACTTCATACATCAAAAGGCAACGTTCATGCGTAGCGATTGCAAATGCCTTCATTTTAGACTGGTATATTGCCATTATTGCTTGAGCTTAACATCCAGCCTCCAAAACTGTTCCTATTTCTCAGGTCACTTTACCTCACTGCAGCTAATGCCTCTGAACTATTTGGATGTCAGCTTTCCCAACTAGCATTTTGACTTTCTAATTCCTCCACAGGAGGCCAAACAGTGCAGAGCAGAGTGGGACAAGCTCTCCCCCTACCAGGTGACAGTGCTGAGCCTGGTGCACTCCACAGTACAGTTGGCCCTTTGAGCTGCCAGGGTACACTGCTGGATTACATTCAACTTGCCAACAGCCACACCCCCACATCCCTTTCTGTAAGGGAGTTCTCCAGCTTCTTGTTTCCCAGTCTGTACACAGATCCAGGGCTGCTGCATCCCAGGTGTGGAATCCAGCACCTGCACTTGTTAAGCTTCATGTGGTTGGTGACTGCCCAACTCTCTTGTTTGTCAAGAGCTCTCTTCTACCCTCAAGGCAGACAGCTTAGTGTCCTTCACTAAGTTAGTATACCTTTCAGTTCTGTATCCAAATCACTGATGACATGGTCAATAATACTGAAGACAACTTGTTGAAAATGGAGCCCTGTGGACTTCACTAGTGACAGGCCACCAACTGTTGAAATAATCACATTTACTGTAACCTTTTGCGTCTGAGCCGTGAGCAAGTAACAGTATCATTACCTTAGCTAAAATGCAACAAGACCATACCTCCTGAATTCCCTGGGTCAGCTACGAGAGTAACTTTGTTATAAAACGAGATTAAGTTCAGGACTTGAGGGGAAAGCCTTATTATCAAGACTACAATTATGTAGATGATGCTCATGTATATTTATATTGTTTATATATATATAATTTACCAGTACCGAGTGCATGAAACTGCTATGAGAAGTGTGAGGGAAGGTCAAAACTGTTCTTACAATAATCTAATTAAGAAAATGAACATCAAAAGGAAAACCTTGGCTGGTTTTCCCCTCAAGAACCCGTGCTGGCTGTGACCAATGACTGCATTGTCTTACAGCTGTTTTAAATAACTCCCAGAATAATCTCCATAATTTTGCCAGGCACCAAAGTGAGACTGATAGACCTGTAATTACCAGGGTCTTCTTTCAGCCTTCTTGAAGATTGGCAAAGTCTACCAGCCTCCAGTTGACCACTATCTCCCCACACTTCCAAGAACATTGAAATATAACAGAGAGGTCTCACGATGACATCACTCAGCTCTTAGGGTACCCTGGGATGAATCTAATCAGACCCCACAGGCTCCTATGCACACAGCTGCAGCAGCAAATCCTGCACAAGTTTGGAGCTGGCCGGGACTTATTCCAGTCAATGTCCTCCAACTCAGGGCTCTGGGGTCCCAGAAACCATCACCTCCAGTGTTAAAAACACAGGAAAAGAAAACACTGAACGTTGCTGCTTTAATTGTGTCCCTATCTTTGAGGCGACCACTCTCACCGAGTAACAGAGCAACATTATCTCTGCTTCTCCTTTTGCTGCTAACTTAATTTAAAATAATCCCTTTTTGTTGTCCCCCACTGTACTGGCCGGTTTTAATTCTAACTGAGCCTTAGCTGTATGATTTTTTTTCCCCTTAAAACAGCAAACAGCATAGTTGTAGTCCTCCCAGTTCACCTGATAGTGCTCCAGAGGCCATACAACTTTTTAAATTTCTTTTTCCTGCTAAGCTCTAGAACACATGTCCAACCTGACAGTTACATGCTTTTTTTTTTTTTTTTTGCCCTTTTAAAAATATTTTAATTTATATATATACACACATATGTTTTGTTACTCATATACATGTTACTCATATACATTAACTGTGTTATATGTAGGTAAATCTGAAAGTAATGCATCTTATTTATTTCAATGGAAACTACAACAGATACAAAGAGCACAATAACACTTTGATAAAGCAAATTCTCAGCTACAGAATGCTATTTCTCAGCACAGTCACCACCATTAGCTACGCATTTTTACCAGTGATGAACAAGAGCCTGCCTGCTGTGCTTGTCAAAATCTGTACCATCAGAGGCTGTCACTATACTGCCACTGCTGAAATGCACCACCCAGGCTTATCCCTTCTAATACAACTTAGAAACATTACCATATGGAGAAACGCTCTTTTCTTTCTAACATCTATTATATTACAGTTCAGTGGAACCAGGCTTTGTCTGGCCTACAAGCTACTGAAGAACATAGCAGTGTCAAGTTAGAAAGGGTGAAAACAACAGATGCAAGCCTTTTATGCACCAGGGCAGACTGAGTTAACAGAAGGTTAACAGAAGGTGGTAAAGTTTCCATCTATGTAGCTACTGCTCTCACATATCAGGCCCCTTAACAGAGTGGTTCAAGCGTATACAAGCTCTAGTACTTTTAAGTCAGAGTTCACACTGACAGAGGGCTAAACTTCTGGTGCCCTGGTCTCCTACAGCAATAAGCTGCTTCTGCCTGATCTCAACCTGCAGATTTGACTGCACGTTCACTCACAACAGTTCCAAATTAGGACTTCAACTTTTTCTACTTTAGACAGTACAGACTGTGTCTACATACAGCCTGTGCCTACGTACCGCTCTTAATTTAAGTATACACTGAAATATTTGAGTCTTGGGACAAAAATCTCTAATGATTCTTACTTGTCCTCGATGATGGTAAACATCTGCATTTTGAGGATCGATATCAGCAGCCATGTTAAAGTCTTGAGTGGACAGCGCAGGCTGCTGCTGCTGCATATACATACTTCCTCGTTTGATCAGAGCATTAGCTCGAAGCTGTGAAAAAAACAAGTTCAAAGAAGTATTAACCACCCCAACATTCCTCCCAAGTAAGGATTTTGTTACCATAACACTAAACCTTTCACATGACTGCTTTCTCCTACAAGACAGATTTCATTCATCCTTAAGATGAAATAAATGTAATGTTGAGTGTAAAACAAATATATTCCTGTGCCTAGTTTCAAATATATCATCCAATGCTTTCATCTCGTTGGATTTTCACCCCCCAAAACATTAATTCAAAGGTAAGTTTCCCTATGCACACAAATAAATCAGCATTTTAGCAGCAGTTCAATACACAAGTGCAATTAATGTCTCCATATTTATGAACTTAATTTTCAGATTGCATAAGCCTCAAATTGATTCAGCTTTCTTTGTTCTTTTGCTTCTATTACTTAGCAAGATTCAGAAATAACCCCTTGAAAAAGCTATTTGTCAGGAAAAAAAATAGACAAAACAGTAAGAGAAACTAAAACATTTCCATTAAAGCACCTCAGAACTTGTAAAAAAAAAAAGAAAGATCTCAACTATACTTCAAGTTCATTATCTAACATATGTTTTTCTCAACCCAAACTTCAATCCAGCTGTGACAGATTCTTACCTTCACATTTGCATCTTCCATGCTGATGACCTGATCTAGGTCTGGTTTGGCAGCATTTGCATTGCCAATAAGTAAGTAGAAAGTAGCTCGCAGAAGCAAAGCTTCTGCCATGTATTTTCCCTTTGCTTCAATTTCTTTTGTGCACTCACTGATAATTTTGTCATAGTTCTCCTCTTCCATATATTGTTTTGCTCTCAAATAGCCAGAGCTGTAAATGATGTAAGAACAGTTGCATTCACTGAACACTGCAATTTCAATTCAGACTTTTCTTTAAAACTTAAATACTAATTGCTGCTATACTAAGTTATAACACTAGCATTTTAAGAAAAGTAACAAATATTCCTGGACAGAACCATCATAGATTAAAAACAGTTTAGACATAAAATGCCCAAATAACACTGGAAAGAAAGAAAGGAAGAAAGATTTTTTTTCCACCTACTCACTTCATTTGTCCCTTGAATGTTTTTCACATTAAGGACAATGTGAATCTCTACTTTAAAACTGAAGGGCTAAGATGGTACACCAGGTCAGAAAAAAATGAGTAGTGAACCTAGCAACGTGCAGTTTACATGTGGAAGAATGGATTTCAGATTTTAAAAATTACAGTAAGTACTGCCTTGTTCCCAGCTCTATGTCCTGGATTCACTGAATCTGCCTGTAGATCAGGCCATACTATCCTGATAAAAAAAATAAATAAATCATTGTGCTGTTTCTACTGGTCTCTGTATTAAGAGCAATGGTTACCTTCCAAAAAATCATCTGGAAAGCAGCACAGTAAGTCAAAGAGCCATTTACACAGCACTCAAACTTCACTCAGAAAAAAAATAAGTGCGAAAGCACTTGAGCTTTTCTTTTGTCAGAACAAAATTTGTTTAGGAGCAATGTGATTCTAAAACGATAAATGTCCTTTCAGCCTCAGTTGCTGTTATTCAGTTCTCATCAACAGAGAGCTTTTTTCCAAGCTTGTCTTCTCCCTTTCAATCCAGAGAATGATTTGCACTCTTCCTTCAGAATTCTCCTTCAGCATAATATATTCCTTCCTTCAGGAACCACTTCCAGCACATTCAAGTTCTCTCTTAATCTCTACCATAGTATTTTAGAAAATATTTGTCTTGTCTTCCCCATTTTGCACTTTCTCTGTTTAAAGGATCAAAGCCACCTACAGTTTGGAACCAGCCAGTCAGCCTTCCTAAGCTTCCTTTCTAATACTGATTTTACTTCGTAGGTTTACTTTATTACCACAGGATCTCCCAGGGCAGGTACTGTAAAATAACAGCAACTTAAACTGAAAAGAATGTCAAAACCACGAGAAACAATTTCAACAACAAACAATTCCCAACTCACTTTTCTTTTACTTCAGAAGCCTCTCCCTCCTTATCCTTATCTTCATCTGATTTCTCACCCTTAAGCAAAGGTTGGGAGATGATATCATCCGTAAAAGAACTGAAATAGGATTTAATGAACTGTGGTGAGGGCATCAGAGGCTCACGATTCTGAAAAAGAAATATGACGTCAGTTCACCAGGTAGTAAAATCAGGTGCCAACATCCTAACTCTAACCTGGGGCTTGGCCCAGACACCAAACGTTTTACCTGAAGCATGAGAAGTAACACCTCTCGGGAGCAAAATCCTTTGTACAGACATAAAAAGTTTTTGCAAAAGCGAATTACAGTTCAATCATTCCTGCAAGAGAAGTCTGAATATACTCCTCTCCACTTCTCTATTAAGTTATATCATAATACTCCTGACAGAAAGAGTATCTGTTTTATGATGCTACCACTATCATACTATAAGTATGATTTATCTTTTGTTACCTTGATGTCATACAATTACGTGAGTTCCTACAGAAAAGAAATTCAGCATTTCAGAGCCCATGTGGATTTCAGTGGGTAAACAACAGTCACAAATAACAAGCAAGCATAATTTAACACATCTCAAACTAAGGCCTAAGTGACTCTTCCTGGCTATCTCTACACTTCCACAATCCTTGCTGCTAGAGTTTCCAAACACTTATGCAAATAAATCTCAGTGGACAAATAGAAGAGTGCAAGCATAAGCACCTATTTACATAAATGGATCAGAAAATGACAGTGACTGTTGCAAACAATCTGCGGGAGATGAAAGTGTATTTCTCAAGACAGAATCAGAAAGTCTGACCATGAACAAGAAGATGAGACTTTGCTTTGCATCATTTATTTTCAGCAATATTTTTAGACTTTTTTAAAGACTATAACAAAACCAACAATATTATTTAGCCACATTCTAAAACCCAGGAATTCCACTGTCGACCTAATTCTTCCTGCATGAGATTTCTATTTACAAAGCAAAGAATAACATGGGAGTAAAACCCCCTCTACCGCCATCCTTCTCATTTTAAGCTATCATTACGTAATAAAGGTTTTTACCCGTTTTCATTTATTGCTATTTCCTACCTCAACATCTGATATGTAACTGAACATCTGACTGCTGCCGTTCTTACATCTGTTATCTTTCAAGTCCAGAAAAGCCGCAGCACATAAACTTCAGACTGCCTCCTGAACATCATCGTAAGTTTTATCGTTACAAGGAAATAATCCCATTGATAGAAATAGGCCCTTCTTCCCTACAAAGGTTTCAAAATGTTTGGACAGATCTCAGTACAAAACAACAATGATACAATACCAGCTTTGTGAAAAAATATTCACATCAATTTTTACACTTTACAAAAGCAGATGAAGATAGTGACCAACTTGCAACAATCGTCAGAATGTCAACAAACAGCATTTCAGCAGTCAGGTGAGATCAGAATTTGTCAGCAGCATCACAACCCTTACCTTGTATTTCTCTTTGGCCTTTTCTTTTCCAAGGAGTTTGAGAACTTTATCAGCTAATAACATACTCTGCTGGTTTTGGAAGGCTTCTAAAATGCAGACTGCAGTGACATCTAGAAAACATCATAAAAATTGGAGATAATAATAAAAATTATTATATTTCTATCTTTTTCTGCCTACCTCTGCCTTGGGAAAGAAGTAACTTTAAAAGAAGTATCTTGCTAGCACATTTGAAGCGCTAACCCATATCATTTTCATTCACACAGAGCCTCTGAAAACACTAACGCACTGTTGCCTGAATAACACTTTGCAGTGTGAAATGCACTTAGGGCACGTTATTTCCCCTAATTAATGCAATATCACTAAATATTACTAATATTGCTGAAAACAACTGCTACAAACACTGCTGCTTCTAACATCGTAAGGGAGCTGCATTTAAAAGCAGCCATACTACCAGAAGAACAGCAGCTCATTCTCAGTGCTTTTATCACCTGTCAGTTTATTCCAGCTTTGTAAGGTTAGTAACATTATTTCAGTACTCTGGAAGTACAGCCATTCTAGAGCAAGCAGTTACTGCATTTTCTACAGTCCATGAGTGACTGCAAACAACTTGGCTGAATGACCTAAACAGTCCCTTCTTAGTCACAATGGCCTTACAAGTCAGAGAGGCATCTTGCCAGCAGACCTATAAAAATAATTTTATCTTCTATTATCAGCAAATATAATTCTTAGCTGTTACAGATAATGAAAATTATTTTATTGAGATTTGTAATTTATCAGAACACTACCTTATTTTCTGTCCTTTGATAGTGAGCACTGGCATAAAAAAATTTAATTTGGCTGAAAATTCAATTGCCTTTTAATCTTGCATCAGTAGAACAGTATTTGCAAAGGTTTGACACAGTAGGTTCTGCTAAATACACACCGTTAACAAAAAAAAAGGATTTTTATTTTAATCTGCTCCAATATGTGTAACTCATATATGTAACTGAAACTGTTTTCCCTTTTATATGGTTGTAACACTAATCTCTGGGTAAACATCTCTACCTGCAACATTTTTGTTTTTGGAAGAGTACTGTTTCTCTAAAAGGAAGAAACTTTGTTACTATATATAATCAGAATGATTATTGCCAGAGCTATCTACTCAGCATGCTGTATGAATTCTGTTCTAATAAGTAGGGAGCTTCTTGGAAAAAGATACCCTAAGTGGCTACAGAAAGATCCATTTTGCAGCAGCTATTTCAGATCTAAACTGATGACAACTTGAAAAACAGTAAAATGTTTCTTCTTAAAAGAGAAGAAAATTTATTTGTTGTAACAATGAATGGCATTTAAAAAGTATTACTGTAGATACAAGAAGTAAATAAATAAATAAATACATAAGCTTCGTCATCTCAAAGGGCCTGAGCATTTGATTATATATATCGAGAGACACTCACCTTCTAAACATTCCTTCTTATTGTCTAGCTTCTCATGAGCCTTTGCACGTCTGAAGAGAGCTTTTACATATTTAGGATTAAGCTCCACAGCCTTTGTACAGTCTTGTGCCACCTCTGTCCATTTTTGCTGTGGGCAGAAAAACACAATGAAAGAAGCCCTGCTCAGCTGCATGCTATTAGCTTTCTGCTACTAACTCCAGGGTCATGCCCACATAACAGTAGTTGCAGGTCCCAGGGCTCTGATTCTACCTACTCACTTCTATTTCTGCATGTTTCTCTGTAAGAAACTGCCAGGCACCACTGGAAGCCTCCACCATTAAAGCCACAAAACAGAAAAGGAATTCCTACAGAAAAATGGAACCAGACAGTTTTTGTACAAAGCATACAGGAGAAGATAATGACTTGATGCAGACATTCGCAGGAAATAACACTGGGATTGAAAGACTGGTACATAAACAATAGAAGAAAAAAGATGAAAACACAACGAAAATCAACAAACAAGTTTAACGAAGTACTAAAACTGTTAGTTTTGGGGTATCTTTTATGCTCATTTATTTTTTTATCTGTTAGTTTTTTATTTGGTATTGCAATTCACTACACTGTAACTATAAAGGAATGACAATTTGTATGTACGAGTAGAACTGGCTATGATTATTAAAAACTAAAAAATACATTTATCTGCTATGAGGTTGTGAAATGCCCCCTCTCTGGAAGCATTCAAGGCCAGGCTGGATGGAACTTGGAGCAACCTGGTCTAGAGGAAGCTGTCCCTGCCTATAGCAAGGGGTTGAATTGGATGATCTTAAAGGTCCCTTCCAACCCAAACCATGCCATGATTCAAAATTAATGATCAAAATGGGTTTTCCTAATAACTGAAAAAGAATAACCACACACATTCTTAGGCAATCATTAATTATAGCTCGAATTAGTATTATATGTGGTACTTCATTAAACAATAATGGTTTTATCCATCCTCTGTCATAGGACCATAGAATCCTTAGAGTTGGAAGGCACCTCTGAGGGCCATCTAGTCCAACTCCCCTGCAGCTCAAAGCCATTTTCCCTTGTTCTGTTGCCACAGACCCTACTAAAGAGTCTGTTCAAGCCTCAGTTTCTTAAATCAGTCTCTCACTCGATACTCCAGACTATATAAAAACGATTTTTCCATTCCTTTATACAGCTCACCTACTTGACCTTAAAAGCAAATCTACTGATATCACAAAAAAAGCTAGATGATTTCTAAAAACTAATATTACATGTGCACAGCTATCAAGTAATTACTTCCACATATGCAAAACTTAAGGCTTGGGCTTTAGTAGATGCTCTGCGATATTTCTTTTTGAAGCAGTGTCCTCTGAAACATTTCGTCTTCTACCCAACAGTTAAAGCAACAGTCTTGTAAAGAGAAACAAAACTAACACATAAACAAGAAAGTTGTTCCAGAGGGTAAGAATCACTTAAGACAGACTCCAGTTAACAGAATATCATTTTAACTGTATGTGGAAAAGTATGACAAACAAGTGAAAAACAGCTGAAGCATTGGCACCTTGCTGTGAACGCAGTCCATACCACTACCTGGGATCTTTCAGTGGACAAAACTGACAACAGACAATTTAAAATTCCACTTTTTAGAACAAACATGTAATTCACTGCTTTCTTACCAGCTGTTCATAGGCAGCAGCTCTATTTTGATAGAAGGTAGAAAGATCAAGATTTCTCTCAGGAGGGCACAGGCTGATAGCCTCAGTATAACACTGAATAGCTTGCTCGTATCTTCCAGCTTTAAAGTACTTGTTTCCTTTGTTCTTGGCTGCTTGGGCTCTATCAAGAGGGCTCTGAAAAAGAGAAAAAGAAGAAAGTAAGAAAAGCTTTGCTGCTCACAAGCAACGTGCTTAAGGTGCTCATCTTATATGAAATGGAGTTCAGGGTTAAATTATAGTCTGGACTTCTGAAAATCTCCGCTCCATTTTATTGGGAAAAAATAACCAAAATAATTTCTCCCTTCCACTGGGCTACTTAATTAATTTCACAGCCAATTCCTTTACAGCTTTACACCATCATCCATCCACTAAGAGAATGTGCTGAACCATCACAGTTCTGTCATTCTTAGCAAAGGATGGAAAACTGAGCTAGCTAGCCTGTGACCTTGCTAAATGAATCTCTAAGTTCTGTGCTGCCTGTTGATTGCCTGCATTTGTGAGGAAACAAGTACTGCTACCTGTGCATGTAACTTCCAGATTTAAAGACCAGTTATCATAAGCATAGATTACAATGAATCAGACATATAAAGACTCTCTTTAATCAAAGGGCTATGACTCATATTCAAGACATGAAGAGCTGCAAAAGATCCTGATGCTCACCTTGACTTCCCTTCCACAGCTTACCTTCAGCAACAGACACTGTGGGTCAGTTCAGACTGGCCTACCAGACTGAAACAAACAGAGGTTTGAGCACACATGCCATTTGATCAACTTCTCTGAGGAGAGAAAGTGTACAAAACCAGGGTCAGTAATGCCTTAAGTATCAGCTGCACGATTCACTAATTTGTTGAATTATACACACTGAAAAGATCATCTAGAGCTTGCTGACAACCATAAATGCCATGCTTCTTTGACCATACTTGTCTCTCTTCATGCCCCTCATTTACTGCCAACATCACCAACTATACCCAGACTGCTGTCAGACACACCTCAAGGCATCTTTTCATCAACCTGTTTCCCTTGATGTCTGCTTGTTTCATGCCAGTCTGATCATTTTTAGCATCTAAATGAGTTTAAAAACTGAAAACCTGGAGGGAAGGCTAGGAGTTGCAATACAGGCCTCTTCTAAGGCCTGGTTTCCAACCTAGCACGGGAAACATCAGACAGTACATGCCAGCCTTAAGTTCCTACAAAAAACAAGTGTTAAGCTATAATAGAAATATTCTACAGGCATTCTCCTGAAGAGAGACTTACCAGTGAAACCATATAAGGAAGAGTATTTCTTAAATATCCATACTGCCAGCAAAGCTCTTCAGTAACGCCTCACCAGTTACCAGGCTTACAGGAATGCCATCTGTGCCATCTCCACTGCTCACAGATCAAAATAACCTGCATTGCTCTCTAAGTTTTTATTTTAGACATTTAAATTCCAGTTGATAAAAGATGATTATCTGCACCCTTTTTCATTCATTGCTTTCATCTGTGTGAGTACGCAAACTAGAATCACAGTGTAAATACCTTTATGGGAGCCAAGACATTCAATATATGGTAAATTCTTACTTTATAAATCAGACCTAAATCTGAAAGGAAAGTTATGTTTACTTCATGTTACAAGTACGGTTCTTCCTACAACTCCTGCTTCTCTTTTAAATAATACACGTAACAAACAAATTTAAATACAGAGAAGTCAGCTTGAATTTGTCTGGACTTCCACAGCAAACCGCAATGGAAATGTCCCTGTGAAATAACCTAAAAAATTAATTACTGTTCCAAGCTACCTGGTACCAAACAGAAAAACATCCAAGACAAGTGAGCCATGCTGATGAGCATTCAGACCTGTGCTCCCTGTATCAAAACTTCTTACAACTGATAAATTGCTAGCTAAAACAGTACTCTATGGTTACAGCCCAGGGATGTACTACCCCAACCTGCATCTCAGGCTGGCTGCTCTGTCTGCTCCACCCCATGCACTTTGACCGCCCTGTGCTGCCACTGCCAAGAGACACACCACAAAAGAGGACTGCTGTATAACAGCCAAATGCAATGGCTGCTCTCGTGCTAGGAGCTAGGAGCAGAGCTGTATCTGGCGGCAAGACTTCTGTAGTTCTGGGGTGCTCTGCTGGCTCCTGGAAATCATCAAGCCTTCAGAAAAGCCTAAGTGCATGCAAACAGGGACCCAGGGCCTTGGAGAATATGGGCATGATGCAAAGGGAAACCCTTCAAAATCAGTAGCTGTTACCAGAACAAGGTTTGATGAATAGCATTAAAACCAAAGAACATACAATGAGCTACAAGGAAATGACAACTCAATGATCACTCACCACCTCATGCATTACATGAGGCAAGTAACTTGGGGATGGAGGTGCAGGAAGAGAACAACATGCGATGTCATGCAATGAAGTCATTAATAATGCCCATGCAAGAAGGAAACAAACTTTTTTTTCTTACACTGCCTGAAGCAAGCAAGATTCCTAACTCATGAGTGGCTGCATCTCTGCAACCTGTCACACTATTCTGCAAGAGTCCTTCCAATGCATGCAATGTACCATTTCCAAACAGTTGCCATGTTACATGCAAGGGCTGATACAGCTCCGTATCATGAATAAAACTATTTGATAGGAATCTATAAAAAAAAAAAGTTGTTTAACATCTCATACCCAGAAAAACAAATCCCATACAAACCATATAGTAAATGTGCAATAAAAATAACAAAAATGGTGCATTTATGTCTCAAAGCCCCAGAGCTTATAAACCACATGACTTTCTTCTACTCCCAACTTAACAAGAAAGGAATTTTATTTCATTCTCACCACTGAGAACAGCAACTCTCTATCCCATCAAAAGACAGAAGGTATACTTTCAGGGCATTAATGCTATTTTATCAGCAAAGAGTTCCCAGGTTGACACTTGCACTGCAGACATGGAGAATGTGGGAACTTCCAGGGTTTTCTCACCACAGAGCCAGAGGACAGCACCCACAGATGCCAATATAAAGGAAGCAATTACAGTAACTTTTGCTAACATATCTCCTCTAGAGTACCATTTCTCTTGTTATTATTTGATTTCTTAAGATTTGGACTGGGCTGCCATACAGACGTTTGACACAGCCACATGAAAACAAAATCTCTATTTTCCTTTAAATCCAAAAGCAGGATGATTTTTTGACGTGTCGTGGTTTACTCTGCTGTCTAACACACATTCCCAACACTCAGCATTTAAATGTCTCTATAATACTTAAGTATAATCAATAAAATTTAACTCAGTAAAAATAAATGCTTTTTTCATGTCTTGATAATGTTTCAGAATTCATATGCAACTCTGAAATTAGCTAAAAAACAAAAACAAAACAAAAAAAACCCACTACATCTCTGTATTTAGGACTGCTTTCAGCAACTGTTTGCTACAAGTCTTAAAACCTAGACTTCAAGCCAAAGGACACTTGTATATTTGAGAAGCAGTCAGTTATCTAACTAACTAAATAAGCAGATTCCTGGTTTTCTACAGACCGGACAGCACAGGCCAACATCTGTTAACTATTGCTCTAACTTCAGCAAATGTGCTCTCCTCACAAACTGCTCAAAAACTGCCATGCAAACAGCAGACGCTTCACAGCAAAAGACTGGCAGCTGCACAAAGAAAGCACAGCAACCTCTAGCATTGCCGATATGAATAAATTACAAGTTTGGTCGTGTATGAAGGACACTGTTTTTGAAAGCAGGACAAGAAACTTGCTGCCAGCCAATGACAGCAGGATTGCACAAGAGAAACACCAGCGGCGAGCTTCAGTATTTTCTTTTGGCTGAAAAGGATTTGTATGATTTGTATGAGCCCTATGCTAATAGACAACATTGAGAAGGACTAATGCTACAGCCATCCATCTCAATTCATCAACTTCCTAAGAAACCGTGCTCTAGACCTCTTTATCCTCTCCAAACAAGAGGGCCCTCTTGATTTGATCAGGCACAAAAAAAGCAGTTTCCACTACTACTCAATATCCATCTTCCCTCCCTTTTTTTCTTTTCTTATTAATGTCCACTTCAAATCTTATCTCAGAACCAGGCTGAAAGGTTTTAACCGAGCATAAACAGTTTTAAGACTCTCCTTAGCAATAAAAACACTAGGAGAATAAATATTCCATCAACTTAAGCTACAAATCCAGAGCTCAAGTTAGAATGCATTACAAACAATCAAGTTCAGACTTACAGTACAAGTGGTCAGTGCTCTTCACCTGTCACATTCCTTTTAAAAGAGTGTCATCCATGCCCATCATGAATAAGCAAGCTGTCCAAGCTGCCAGGAATCCAGCAATTGTTCTACTGCTAGTACAAATGCTCTTAAGTTTTCTACACCTGTCTCCTGCAGTTGACATGAACACTACTTACAGCAGGTTGATAAGATTTATTATACAACATGTGCACAATACAACAGACACAACTTTTTACACTTTTTGCTTAGATTAATGCCAAATAAGTACCAACATAAATACATCTAGACAAAGGCTGATAATTCTTTCACACAGTGATCCAGTGTCTCAGCACTGAGATAGGTAACAATCAGCAAATGCTATTAAAATAGATCCTGGAAAGAAGCCATACTTGTCGGCTGTTGATCCTGGTATGTGGCATCGCACAAGCCAATGAGCCTGGTCACATTCACCCAGCACTGCACTCCAGTGAGCATACCCAGCCCAGAGGAAAATACTGAGCAAAAATGTGCATGACAGCAAAATCCAGCTGTAGACTGAAACAGCTTTGTCTGCAATGGACAACGCCACAGAACAGACTGATCAGTTCAAGAATCTCTGCTCAGTGCTTCCTGGTATATCAAGCACAGGGTCAGACTACAAACTCAATGAAACAGTGAATGGGTGAGATACGGTCTATCACAGATTGCTTAAAAGAAATGATTTCAACTTAAGTGGAAAAAGAAAATACTGAAGCATCCAATGCATTACCCACTGACTAACCAGTGTCCACTCCTCTCACACGAGGAGGACAAACTTGTTCAGAAGTTACCACGGAATAAGCAAAGAACACAGATCAACTGGGTATGAACCAACGCAATACATGCAAAGCATATTACTTCTTGAAAAAATTTAAGTTATGCCAATATTCCCCGCAAAGTAGAGCATTTGAAAAACAACCGCTGTCACTGAGTAATTAAAAAACATTCCATCCAAACTATGAGCCATAATGACAACTTCCGTAACAAACAGATGCAATATGGTTTTCTGACCTTTATTAGAACATCCATAGATACATCATCAATGTTTAAGAAGTATAAGAATACCAGCTCACTGCATTGTTGAGGAGCTAAGCTTATACAAGAAGCAAAGTCAGGAGTCTTAGAGCTTTACCCAACATAGCACCTGTGCTAAGGGCTTCTGCTAACATGATGCCAGTCACAGTCAGCCACTACATCTATGGCAGGAAACTCCTATAGTGCAGACACAACAGGGAGAAAACTGTGAGGCCTCTGCGGCAGGTAAAAGAAAAGCTTCAACTGCAGGCAAAAAAGCAATAAGTACAAATAAAAAACAATAAAGACTTCAGGTATTTTGATGAACAGAAAAAAAAAAAACGTCGAGGACATGTCTTCAGAAACAGTGAACGAAGCAACAAATGCATGCAGAAGAAGCTGATTTAACTAAATTCTCAGAAAAAAAAAAAAAAACCACCCTAAAATCTAAGTGCTAAGTTGCATGTATAAGAATAGTTACCAGACAATCAGGTATTCACAGCTGTTGGTAGCCCATCCACTACTGACCAAAGTCTTTTCTAAAGGACTTCCCACTCGTGTTCAAGCTGTGAAATGAATTACTGATGCTTAATCACCACACAGATCAGTATTCAATAATCCAACTGAATGAAAAATATACCCCAACATATTAGAAAGGTAGATCAATATAATGTAGTGCAGGTAGTTAACAAGGAAAGCATCTCCAAAGACTGTATTTTAAATCAAGGGTCTTACCAATAGTATCTTTAACTAATAAAACATGTATGGACCATGACATCTACATGACATCAGATCTTTGGATATGAGGAACAGGAAGGCAACCCTTCCTACACACACGAAGGGAAGCAGCTGCCACATGAACTGTTCTGCAGCAGCCATATTTAGATCAGCTAGTCCACTGTCATATATCATCAAGCAAACCCGATACCGCCTTCTTCTGCTTTCCTCAGTAATTTTCATCATTTCTTTGCAGTACACAATGACACTCTCCAAGGAACTCTGGGTCACACTGTTCAACCATAGAGAGTCCAAGAGTAAGTTACTTTGGGGAGCGATTTGAAAGAGGCAGACAACGCAATGTTTTAAACCAAAAAAGTTGTTTACATACGATTCTTCTCGTTTCACATTCAGCAAAAGAATGAGTACAAGCTACTCGATGGTACACAATGCAATCCAGAAATATCACTGAGAAATGCAGAACTAACATAAACCAACAGTAAAGTCACTGCTCCTGTACAAAGTTCAGAGGTAGCCAGAAACCTGGGGCTCACCTGCAGGAAGCATACCGTCACAGAAGCACCAGATGCTGTTTGCAGCCTACTACAACAAAGTTTGATTTTGTCCTTCGTGCACTGCTTGTTCAGAACAGATCAGTGTATATCCAAGCAACTGCCTCCAGGTCCAGCAAAGGTTTTAAGACTCACTGCAGTTCTATCACGGCCTATCTGTGAAGCTGTCACCTTCTTCACCATTCCCTTGTGTTCCTGTCACTGCCTGTCCATCACTTGTATAACATTAACCTTTATCACTGAAGTGTTAAGGGTTAAAAATTACCTTTTCATACTTTCTAAGCTTTTCTCACTGACACAGAGACCAGCACAGTCTAGGTAGTATATAAGAATGAGAGGAAAAAAAGTGTAAGAATATCGTAATGGGATTTACTTAACAATGCCCGTATGGCTCTAAGCTAGCTGCAGTCAGCTGAGTTAAAAACTAGCTCGTGTATGTCAATAAGAACTTAAGAGCACTGATTACACTCTTACTCGAGCAGACTGCCAAACCTAACACCGTAGGTGTGCTTACCCGCTGCCCAGTACTGCACGACAGCCGCAGCACATCTGCGACTGCGGACACGTGCCTGCCAGAAACACTTCCCGCGGACAACTATGCAAGGGAGCCGCGCATCACACCCGGACTTTGATTCTGAAGTTGCCCTTCAACTTTCGTGGAGTTTTACCTGAAAGTCCTCAGCAAGGGCGTTCGCAGTGGGATGAACGCAAGCACTGACAGCATCTCTACTCAGATTAACCCCGGGCCGGTCTTTAGGCGCGACGCCTGCGCCCTCTCCCCCCCGCCCCCAACGGCCTCGCCGGGGGAGGGGCCGCGCTCACCATCTCCTCGTGGCCGGGCCCATCGGGCTGCGCGCCGCCGCCATAGGGCCCGGGGCTCGCCCGCCCCTCAGGAGTCTTCCGCTCGCTCGCGCCCTTCCCGCCGCGGCGGGCCGCTCGCCGCCCCCACAGGTAGACCGCGCCGGCTCCCAGCAGGATGGGTGCCCCCAGCACCAGCGCCAGCTGCCAGCGGGACAGCCCCGTACCGGGACCGCCGCCACCCGGCGCCTCCACGGGCTTCGAGGCGGCCATGACGCTCTCGCACCGCCGCCTGTGGGAGGGGAGGGACGGGGTCACCGGACACGCGGGGAGGCCGGGAGAGCGCGGGGCAGGAGGGCACTTCCGGCCTGGCCAGCCTGCAGCGCCGCCTGGCGGAGTGGAGGATCACAGATGCTGGGCAGCGCGGTGATAGAATCGCAGAATTATAGGATGGTTTGGAAGGGGGCTTTAAGATCATCTAGTTCCAACCCCCTGCTATAGGCAGGGACACATCCCTCTAGATCAGGTAAACGCAGTCGTGTAACTGCTTCTTTTTAAAGTTATCAATTGAATCCGTGATGGAAATCATTAAATGTGGAACAGTGTATCTGTTGCATATTCACCATGTCTGTGCCAGCTCAGTACCCTTATTGATAGGAATGTCAGTTTTCCCTTCCTATCTCCATCTACCTCTGCAGCACTCAGCTCATGATACAGAGGATCCTCCTCTGGTCTCATATTATACTCGAGTAGCACTTGTCATTGCATGATTAAAAATTTCCTAGCAGGCTGGATAGAAACTGAATAGAAGTGAAGACATGTAGTGCTAAGAAGGGGGAAAAAAGCACTGAAAGCAAAAACAATGGCATGGTTGCAAAGCAAACACTTCAAAAGCCTTGTTAATGTTTTCCAAAGTGAGTATGGATTTGCCCAAGTGTTGATGACATGAGCACCGTGACATCCTGACTTCCTATCTGCTACAGGATTTTCTCACTCCGCTGCAGCAGGGGCTCCTTTTTTTATTTCCTACTCTTCCCATCTCTCATGGATCCCTGGCAATTTGCTTGGCATGACCTGCTGTTCTGCTGGATATTCAGTACATCTTGGTGCCTGGTAATAAACAGCTCGAGCCATAGCTCTTTCAATTTGTGAATTATCATGATTTGCATAAGTATATTTTGCCGAAATTGTGTGACTCCCATTTTTTCCTGTCAAGTATTTCAGAACAGAAGTACTTCCCACTTTATGTAACAGAAAAAAAAACAAAAACCTTACACCATACAGTACAAGTGGCATGTCTACAGGCCAATAGTTTCCTACTGGGATGGTCTAAATTCCACCTACGTGTTGTTTCTTATGACCCACGGTAGTCCTTTACATATACACTACCTGTACAGATTGCAAGCCTTAGGAAGCGTGTACAAATTTAGGCTCTGAGAATATGGCCTAGAATACTCTTCCCCACTTGGAGAATCACCCTACATGTTCTTTTTATTCAGGTCCATTTTTACTGTGCAGTTTTGCAGGTATTCTTGTCACTCCTGTCCATCCACACTTCCACCAAGAACACATCCTGCTGTAGGTTTTGTTGAGTCTCTAAGCTCTGATGTGCAACATCCAAGAATATGCTGTGTATACCCATGGCGCTACAGGTACTTGTGCTACTCACAGTCTTGTATGACCCAGACAAAGTGAAACTCACATAGTTTATCTGCGACCAATCAGTTCCTTCACCCGTGTTATTCAGAATGATGAGTCCTACATCAGAGTATGGTAATGGGAGAACTTAAACCTCACATCTACACCCACTTGAATGAAACTAGAGTTTTGCTACTACATCCATATATTGATAAATTAGAGACAAGGGGCAAGGTTTAATTCTGTACCACTGATTGTCCATAATGCTCAACTGCCAGTAAGCTTCTTGGCATACTTCTGTCCAATGCTGACTAACATCTTGAAGGCAATACCTAGGTGTCAGGAGAACACTTGGCTACCTAGCACACACCAATGCTTTCAATAGGAAGTTAGATTTGTTTCTTTTCTCCTGTGCAGTTTTCCATAGTTACCCAAGAGGCTTCACATCCTCAAAACCTTCATTTCCTTCATCTTTGTCCCAATATGTGTAACATATTTCAGTTCCATGCTGTACAAACAACAGTTTAATGTGCCACAGCAGAGTTTTCATGTTATATCACATATTTGGAAATGTAAAATAAAAGCCACAAACATTATAACAAGACTGGCAGCACAAAAATGTAATGCAGAATGGATGAGTGCAGTCTAGGCACTTGGTCTCAGGAGTATGAAACAGTCCCCTGCCCTGTTCTGTTTTAGAGTGTAGACACAGTCAATACAGCCAATGCCCAGGGCTTGGTTAGGAGGATCAAGATCAGGCTCTTCCTACTCAGTGTGCAGTGAGGTGAAGCCAGGCCCACCATAAACCTGATACAGCAGATGAAATGACTTTGTTGAAGAGCAGATGATGGAAGCTCATGCATCATGCCATGACCCAAAAATGAACAAGCAGTTTCCTCAGGAAAGCCTTCTCCCTGGAGAGATCGTGTTTCCTGAACACCAAAAAGAAGAGCAGAGACAATAGAGATCAGGACAGAGGGCAACATGGGGAGGGCTATTTATTCTTCCTTTCACAAAGTCAGTTAGGCCTCTGCAAGGAGATGTGCCAGTTTCTGACCACTGTCAATATGTCAATTCCTCTTCTCAAAATCACAAGCCTGCTTTTGGTTAGAGTACATGCCTCCCAGGCATGTTACTGTGGGCAGTTCTCCATTGGGACTGACAGATGGTGCACTCAATTGCAATGTATACGGAGTAGAGAACACATTTCCCTTCCTATCAGTTCCCTGCGGCATTGTCATATTGAACACCTCTGCAATGGAAAGATTAAAAGAAACCTTGTTGAAAATGGATGAGAAAGAATTGACTTTATGTTTAGACAGTGTCTAGGGCTGCAATGGGTTGGGCTTTGGGGGATAGAATGCAGAAAGAGTGGTTGAAACTGCAACTCCTCTTCCTCTTGTTGACAGAACAGTGAGAGGCTATTGGCTGAGTGGGAGTCTTCAATATTGCTTTTTCTTGTCTGGCTGGGAGACTGCTGCAAGTTTGGAGTGTCTGTACATGGAATATGAAGAGGATGATGATATTTCCTTTGCAAGATGGATGAGCAGTTTCTGGGGCCACAGCTTGATTGATGAGAATGAGAAAGAGGGTAGAGGCCACAAGAAACGTCAAATCAGATCCCTTAGTGAAAGGAGAGCCTCCCTTCCGGTAAGAGCTGTGTGCAGTTCTCTGTGAGCATGTGTGTGTGGCTTATGTGTAATCTTAAGTGTGGATATCCCAGAAGTTAATCCTAGAGATCCCTTGGGATGAGAATGCCTCATTTACCATGTCAGCTAGATTCAGTTCCTACTGGCAGTGATCAGTTGCTTCTTGAACTCAGCTCCCTGCCAGAAGCCTCAGAGGTCTTTGGAATACAAGAAGATGAGCAAACTTCAAGATGAGGAAAGATGAGACCAAAAAAGGGAAGAAAGCTGTAATAACTGCTAGAGTCCTAACTTTGTATTATGACTTTCTATCTGGTAAGCATGACCTGACAAAAACACTTCAGAAATCTGTCGGGCAAAAACTTGTCTTCAAGGGAAACTTGTTCTCACATGTAAAACTGCATAAGCTTACGTATATTTATTCGGTTTTGACTTAATTCTACAACCATTTTTCTCAAGAAAACTAAATCTCTGGGATTTAGCTGCTTGCTGCCGTAACTTTGAGTTTAATCTAGAGGATATGATCCCTCCTTGTTTAAAGTTCTGAACCTGAAAATTAGGACCCAGTGCATAACAAAGCTTATGTTATGAGGTAAGTTTTTACTGGAGAAGCAGCTTCTTTTTTCTTAAACTATCAGAACAGTGGAGAAAGGGACAGAGCTCTCATGCAGAAGCAGTTTTTTAAGGTAGCTGACAACTAACCAGTTACCAAAATACAGATAAAAGTAGGTATTCCCAGTCCTTATAAAAGGTGTAGGTGCCTCAAACCTGTCTCTTCTTTTTTTCCAGATGCATCAGCTGGCTTCTCAAAGTAATTACGTTTACTTATGAATAATTTTTTCACTTATATCCCTTAATCATAATGTCTGGAACAAAGCCAATACTATTACATTGTGGGAAAAAAAATAATTTACTCTTTCCAAACTTTTTTTGCTGTCACGTGCTACTTTTCACCTTGGAAATCATTTTCCACTGTATTTGCCATGTTCTAAGCAGTGGGAATTTTCTTTTATACAGAATCATGAAATAGAATGATGTAATCATTAGGGCTGGAAAAGAGCACCAATCCAACCGTCCATTTACTTGTCACCACCACGTCCACTAACCCACATCCCACAGTGTCACATCTACACATTCCTTGAACACCTCCAGGGAAAATGTTTTATTTTCTCAAAAAATATGGTTAAGAGGAGCAAAACAGAACAAATCTACCTCCTCACTCTTTTAGAATGCAAACAGGTTGGAAAGGTAATCATAATCCATTGGTTTAAACAGAACAGCTATATTTACTAATTATAGTTACGTTTCACTTTGGTCACAGATGTAAAACCAGACTCTGAGCTCTGACTCTGGATTCCACCAGAATGCCTAACCAAAATATATTTATTAATTTTAACATACTTTAATTTTGTTCTTCAGAGAATATTCATGCATGATTTCTTTACACCTGGCACAGACAGAAGCATAAGAATGTACTTGCATTCCGTTCAGCAAGTTGCTGAATTTAATTTGAAGCATGTTCTTACTTTGTTTGATCAAAATATATTTGAATGCTTTTGCTAATGATAATCAGCACTAGAACTTTAATGAAGTTATCTTAGAGAGAGAAGACTGTGACTTTCTCTATGACTGTTCACTCAGTTAAAGAAACCCTGTATACTTAAGAATGTCTGGCTTTCACATTAGTGCTCCACACAATTTTTTCTTGGCTCAGCTACATTATATAGAACATACAAATCAATCTCAGTGCCAGAAAATGTGGGAATGAAAAAGGATGATTTTTTTGAGGTTTCTTATAACAAATTTTGGTAAGTTTTGAAAATAAGCTATTTTAATATAAATCTCTAATCAGTTCATAGTAAAGACTTCTGGAATATGTTGTGTTAAATCAAATCTAGAAATTATTCAGCAGGGGACTAATTCTAGTTCCTTAGAAATATCTTCAGAAAGTGCTTCTCCTTGTTCAGGGCCACAGCTTGCTACTGCACCTGGATGTGCACTGTAGACAATTGTTACAAAGGATAACTACTGAGATAATCAAAACACTTATCAGTGCTAGTTAAATAACATCTTAATTTTGTCCAAATAATGCTATTAATTAAGAGGAATAATAACTGAGATCAGACTGTGTCTCTTCTGTAAGTTAATACTTCCACCACGGATCACACGGTACTCTTGTACTCTTTTTTCTGTGCTGACATCATAAATGGGGGTAACCATGACTGTCCTGGTTACAGTCAAGACATAGAATCACGGAACCATTAAGATTAAAGTGACCGCTAACATCATCTAGTCCTACTGTCAACCCATCCCCATGCCCTCTTATTCAGCAGGTCCTGACTGATGCAACAGTTTGCAAAAGTCTCTTGTTCAGATAAACTTGTGTTGTCCAAACAGCACTGCCAACACACTTTTTCTCAACCCCAGGGCTGATATACAGTGTATCAGCAATAGTGCAGCTCTATTACTGCACTATCTAATAGTGCAGCCACATGAACTGCATCTGCACCAACAGCATTTTGGTATTGCACAGCACAAAGCTAGCACTATGGCACAAAAGGTGCCATTTCATCTCTCACTGGATCACTGGCAGAGCATGTAACTGGACTCAGGAAACCTCATGACGAGACAGGATAAAACAGTAACTCCAGACTTCTCCATTAAAACACGTACCTCCACTCCCCGGAAAAGCGTCATGTTTGGATAAGTTGCCATGGGCCTGAATGAATGTGGAAACAGCCTGAGGAGAACTAAGTCATCTGCTTTCAACTGCTTTAATTAACTTGCTGCACACTGCAAATTTTAGATACAATAACTGATTCTCTTTTTGAAGCTGATGACTTTGCTTGATGGCATTCTAGTTGTCCTTCCTCATTTCAGCTCAGAACAGTTTCTTACTTCCCAGGCATTTTGCTGTGGGGAACACATTGCAGGCAGAGGAGCACTGGTTAGTTTTACAACCCTATATATATGAGCACTTTGAAGTAGACATTGCTGCTCATGACAGAAAAGCAGATAAGAAACAGCCAAGGGTGAGAGTAGAACTTCTAACTACAATTGAAGGTAATGACATTTATTCTAAACTAAAATCAGACTAAACATCTATTGCAATATCATTACTACAGATCAGAGGAAGCTTAGGCTGAAACATTTTTAAGGAATTCATGCTTGGCTATAAGCTTTTTGGAAGGAAAGAATGCTCTGGGACAGAACTGGAATGTCAGATTTTCCAAAATATTCCTAGAAAACTGGGGTCATTATGTAAACTTGAGCAAACAACAAATGCAATACTGACACTCTGAAGATTGTCTTATTGACTGCTGTGAGTTCTCAGATCAAGGCCAAAAGATGGAAGGAATTATCTTGTCTCCAACAGAAAATGAGAAAGAGAATAGGCAAATGATATTGGCGCAAAGTTCTTAAGGGTTTTTTTCTGTTTGTTTGTTTCTGTGCTTTTTCTGTGTTAGCAAACAATCTGCTGTCTATTATGTAAACAGACACTAAGCATGACTGTCATTAGACAGAGAAAAATGGGATACTGAAGGGAGTGAGGAACAGAAATTAAGTGCAGGCTTGGTGCTCCTGGCTTCCCCAGGGTTAGCAAAAATTCCCTATTTTGATATCAGAGAACAGTTATCATTCTTTCTTCCCACGTTTTTTCCCTTTTTTCACCTCCTTTCCACTTCTCCTCCAGTTTAAGAACTACTCAAGGGCAGGTCCTAGAAGACAGAGACAAGGGAAGTTTGCTAAGGAGGCACCACATGTAGATGCGAGGCAGCTGCTGGGGCAAGGATGGGAGCAGACACTGAAGCAGTGCTTGGAGGCCTTTGTCAAGGGAAGGCAGCAGCAATGGGTGGAAAAGAGAGCATGGATACAGAGAGAATCTCTGTTTCCAGCAGCTGCTGAGACACCAGGAAGCATAAATTAAAGATGTCTCAGGCCTGCTCTTATTTACAACGGTATCAGGCAAACAATTTGGTACCAAATCTGTGTATTAAACACATCTATTAAACCTAAGAAAAAGTAAGAAAGCCACATGGATCTTATCTAAACTCTGCCAGAATTTATCTAAAATAAATGACTACTGTTTTGTACTAGTAATAAGCCATGAAATGTTCATTCTTTGCTGTTGTATTAAGGTCTTTGTCCTCTGTCAGGTTGCGTTCATAGAACAGTAACATGCTAGTGTGCATGTGCACTGTGAGAGGAGGCACAGCCACTGTAATGTGATTACATGATCATAGAATCATAGAATGATTTGGGTTGGAAGAGACCTTTAAGACTGTCTAGTTCCAACCCCCTGCTATAGGCAGGGACACCTCCCTCCACCTCAGGTTGCTCAAAGCCCCATCCAGTCTGGCCTTGAATGCTTCCAGGAAGTGGCATTCGCAAACTCACTGGGCAACCTGCTCCAGTGTCTCATCATCCTCACAGTAAAGAATTTCTTCCTAATATCTACCCTCTTCCAGTTTAAAGCCATTTTCCCTTGTCATATGTGTAGCTGTACCTACCCTAAGTACACTGGACAAATCTGTACTTCAGAGGAAGGCCTGTCTCTTTTCTGAACGACAGTGTCTATGTTAGTATGTGAACTACAGTCTTTTTGTTAAGGGTTTCACTATAATTTCACTATAATTTTGTCTGTGAAGGAAAAATAAAAAGCAACATCTTTGTAATATAAAACGTTTACAGATATTGTAAAATGAGAATGATGAATACCATCCTCTACTTCATCTGTTCTCCTAAAGTTTTTTTTTTTTAAACCCTGTAAGAACAAATATCAGTGATTTTTAGTGTGAAACCATGTGTGTTTCCAGGAACAATATACACTGATAGCATTAAAATGATAGAGAAGATGTTCATCTTGACATGGCATGTATACTCCTGTCCCTCAAGCACAAACTGATTGCTTTGATGCTTTTCCAAATAACAATACGATATGACCTTACAGGAATCACAGCCATATTGATTAGTGTTGTAACAGTATGCCTCAAAGTAAAAATAGCATAGTAGGAATCATTACCTCTACTCTCAGCAGCAGTCCATCATACTAGTTGCTAGAGTAAGTTTATGTCTGGAAAGGAAATTGAACTTGCGCCATATGAGCTGAAGACCCTTTGGTGATAAGTATGTCTAGAAGGTATAAGACCTATGTAAAAAAATAAATACATAAAAAATAAACAACTAAGAGAAAAAAAAAAAGGAAGCATAAATTAACAAATGGCAGGATGGATATATAGTCCTTCAGTTATTGCCAACAGCTGTGTCTGGGAACTTGTAATGAGGGAGGCAAATCTGCCTATATGGAATTGAGGTATTTTGCTGGAAGATGCAACAGAAGTAATTTCCTGGTGATTTAGCACTTCTCATCACCATTGTGAAAAGCCTGTTTCTATCTTTTCCAACATTAATGACTCTATGCATCTATCATTTCTTTGTTAGGGGTGTGTCCCTTTGTGCCTTGAAAATGATCTCTCGTGAGGTCAGGATGAATAGGACCAAGAAACTACTGAAAAAACTGGAGCTAGACAGTAGCGCATCTTGTCTGCATACAGGCCAGGCAGCAGATGTAACAAGACTGAGCTAAGAATGGTCTCTGTCACACTCAGATGACCTCAAATCTCTAGTAAGACCAGGAAAACCTGTGGATCAAACCCAGTGTCTGGCTCATCTGGCCACAAAAGGGCTGGGTCCCTGCTGTTGGAGAGCTCTGCCTAGAACCCATCCTCAGAGGGTACACCTGGGGGTTTGGGGTTATGCAGTGTTCCAGTTCTTTTCAATGACAATGGGCACACTTCAAATTTCAAATGCATATTTGGGTGCCAAAACTTATTCAAAAATGGGAATGAATAAAATCTGCTGCTGCCCCAAGGAAGCAAACTCTTTGATAGCATGATTCTTCTGCACAAATAAGGAGAGCTACAGAAGTCTGGGCAAGGTTATTTGTTCTGCACCATTGCTTGGAGAGTACTCTGCAGTAGAGAGAATCCTGTGTCCTCTCCTTTAGTATTCAGTATTCAGCAAAGACCTCTTCTTTTGCAGGCCAGGCTTTCCTCCCTCCATACAACAAGACTTCATGCCTCTGCCAAAGGCTCATCTTCAGGTCATCTCAAGGGCTCCAAGGAATTTCAAGAAGACCAAGATGTCAAATGCCACTGCCACAGGAAGGCAAGCAGAACACCTTCAGCAGACAGCTCAGGACCAGAGACAAGATCAAACTCCATGCAGGAATTTGCGGAGTCCTTTGAGAAGCAATTGCATTTCAAGAGTAAACGCTCAGTTTCTTTGGTAGGTAACAACAGCAATCCAAATAAAATTTGGAAATCAATCATCAATCAATCAATCAATCAATCAGCCCAGCTTTATCCCTATAGTCCTTCTATCTTTGCTGGGAGAGGAGCAGAAATAAGCTTGAATTAGAGTTTCATAAGTGATGTGTTCCTTACTGTAGTTCAAGAAATGTTAAACTAGTCATGTTAGTATAAGCATTTTAGATGGAGTGTCTCCATCTAGACTTGTTCCAAAGTGTGTGTCTTCAAAATGAGACAATGCACTCCCTGTGGCAACATTTTCAGAGGTTTCTACAGCTTTGCCAGTTCAACATAACAATATAAAAACAGATCTGCTTCACTTGTGCTGTGATAGCCAGATCTCTTTCTCACTGCTGTTGACCTGATTTAACCACATGCTGTGTTATCTGTAACACTCCCAGGCATCACGGTGTTTTGGAGATTTCTCTTTATCCCTTGTGACTTTAGTGTCACTGCACATCTGCAGCAGCAGCCATTGCTGTATTTTCACTGTAAGGGTACAAAGCCAGCATGGATTCTTTTCCTACTTCATTCTTCTCTCTGTCATTCTCTCCTGAATCATGATTCAGCATGGTTTACATTGAAGAAGTAGCCAATAATGACCTTTAAATGTGACAATTCAACACAATTATTAATAAGGTACATACTGTCTGCTGTATCACACAATGGAGGGAAGGGTATTGAACAGTAAGTCCCTTTTAAGTATTGGAAGAACACTGTCAAATTCAGTCAACCAATTGAAAAGCTGTGCTTGAATAATGCTTGATATTAGCCTCAAATAACAGCAATGGGAAGTCTCATTTATTTTATAGTTTAACACTGATAGTTCCATATGGAGAAGTACTCTTAATCTCTCTGTGCTGACCTTCCATTTAGCAGTAAGAGTGAAAACAATAAAAGTCGCTTTTCAGTTAATAGCATAATTACATGATCAGTCCCAGAGATACAGTCCTTGAATACTCAGTCATCTAGGAATATGAAGAGCTATGGTGGTGACAACTCCATTATTCAGTTTTTAAGATTTTATGTGAATTCTGTATTCTTTTTGTCCCCTTTAGGAACTACTCAGAATTTATTTCATTTGGAATTTCCCACTGCCTCATTTGCCAACCTTCACAAGTAGTTGATGGTTTATTTATCATTTAGCAATGTCTAATGCTAGAAAATCTGTGAGTGTGTCAATTGTGTGATAGATATAATGAATATAATACACTAAATTTGACTTTGATTTCATTTTAAAAACATGGATTCTGGTACTTGTCTGTGATTTACAGGAAGGTGTGCTGAGCTACACTTTGACCTATTTTTCAACTAGGACAAACTGTGGTCATTCCTCAGTCACCCTGGAAGTCTATAAAATGTTAAGGACTTTAGAACCTTGAAGAATTGAGTGATAGCTATTAGAGATCTGAAAGGAAATTTGGGTGTGGGCTTAAACTACAAAAAGAATGATGAAACATCCTTTTTTATAAATTTTTTTGTATTTGGAACCCTACGGGTATCATTCAAGCCAGCTCTTACACGAGGTAATTCCATGTCATCTCCTAACCTGCAGATTGCTTTTCTCTAAATGTTTCAGCACTTGTTTTCAGAGAAGTCTTTGTAGCTATCAGTGAGCAACTTTCAGATTTTTAAAGATAGATGATGTGAAAAAAGAAAAACATGGAGTCTGGGCCAAAATTTCAGAGCATTCTTTTTTCCCTCATGTCTCTTCTCCCAAGCTTGCCCTCCAGGCAGAAAATCCTCCTATCACTATAATCAAAAGTGTGTTGTCCCTTGCTGAGTATTAGAGTAACTGGCTGGGACCATGAGTTTGAGCCCCTCATGTTAAAACTGATCTGGCTGAGGTGGGTAAATTGAATATATATTACTACTGAAATACATTTATCAGATTTTGTTGATCATGTAAAAGTCACTTAATTCTCTTCTACTTTTCTCCTGCCTTTTAGCAACCTGAAGGCATGAAGGAGAGAAGAGAAAGACTGCATCTGAGAAAGAACAAGTCACACAAGAGAATGCAAGAGAAATCAGAGCCAGGGAGAGCACAGAAAGACGAACACTCAGAAGCTATGTCTGCAAAACAGAAGGAACAGTGTTCATCTCAAGGAAGCACTGAGAAAGGATATTAATGCACAGGCAGCTAGAATGTCTTGGGCTAATGAATTTTAACACTATCTCTGACGAACAGAGGGAGCATTCTTGTTTTGAGCATTTTTGTTTTTAGGAGAGGCTTGTTAGCTAGAGGAAAGCCAGAACTGTAAAATAAAACTAACATTCAACTGCATAATTTTTACTACATTCCTGTCTTTTCTTTTTCCCCTAGGAGGTGATCCTGCTCAGATCTGTGGGGCAATGAACCACACCTTTAGATGGTTTCAGACAGATTTAGCATTGCAGAAGGACAATAGTGGATGTGTTCATTTAAGAGGAGAACATCTATGTATTTCAGAGCTGTGCAAAATCATTCAAAGCCTTATGTTTCTGTTTTAATTGCAAGCAGAAAGTTTGTGAAAGAAAATGTACACATCAACTGTCATCCATTACTTGGCCCTGACACTGACTTAAGAGTTGGCTTAGAAACAGGGATCTCTTCTCTTTGACAATCTCCCATCTTCAAATTTGTGGAGGTGATAGAAAAAAAGGCCTCACACTCTCCTCCACACATTGCTGTTGTCTTCCCTATGCTTTCTTCACTGTCACTGCAGTACAACTCTTGTTTATCAGAAGTCCCTCTTTTCTCTCCCATGTCCTAAGTCCCATTTCCCAAGTCATACCACTAGTTTTTCTGCCACCTTTAGTTTCTGTTGTGGCCCTTCCTCCCTCTATTTTCTATTTTGTAGCCATGACTCATAGCTGTAAGACTCTTCTGTTTCATCTCTAGTTCTGCCTCATCAAAATTTGAGCCTTGCTCAAACCTCCCTGGTAAAAACAGAGATGATCAGCCTCTTGCACCGCTATATAATCTCTTCAAGAGGCTGATTAAACTTGCCACAGTGATGGATCCTTTTCATTTTTTTCCTTTTTGCATGAACTAAGACCAATCAAAGGAATTGGGAAGTGGCTCTGCCAGTGATAAGCAGGGAAGATCTGCTAAACTCAGCTGTAAATCTTACAGTCTATAAGCAAGATTTCCTTCCATGCAGTGGAATAAAATTTCCACATGCTCATAAACACACCTTTTTGACATGTGAATCTTCCCTTCAGAGAAAATCCCTGCACTTGGCAATAACTTTTCCAGGCCTACTACGAAGAAAGCCTGGTTTGGTAATAAAGGATAGTGAAAACTGATGAATTTATGAGTCTGCGGGGGATTCTTCCTGGGATTTTCTGTAATTAACAAAGGTTTTATTATTTTACTTTAGAGCCTTAATTTTCGATGTTCAACATTTTAAGAGCTTAGAGCATCCTCAAAACTTTGTAACACTACTTCATTTTGGGATTGGTTTTGTTTTATGTAGGACTTTGTGAGTATATAAGAAAGTGGCTGAACCCTTGCTAATGCTTGTAGACTGTTTCTTGCCTGGCAACATATATTATAAACTAATAAATTTGACTGAAAAAATATTTGTTCTTATGCATTGTTCCTATCCTCCTCAGTACAGATTGGATTTTCATTAAATTCTTCCATCAGGCAAAACTTTCATGCAGATAACTGTCCTCTTATAATCCTAATTTGAAGACTGCATTACAGTAGACCTGGATAGAATCATAGAATGACTTGGGTTGGAAGGGACCTTAATGCCCATCCAGTTCTAACCCCCTGCCTTGGGCAGTGTTGCCACCTAGTAGGAGATATCAGGTAGATAGCAGCCTGTTCTCACATCTCATGAGAGCTGAATATCATGGCTGCACTAGTTTTGCCTGGATTTTGGAGGATCAATATTCTTCTCCTGTTTTGCAGCTAGGTTAACTCAGCAGGCAACATCCAGAATTTTTGAAAAAAGCTTGTATTCATGAGATTCTGATCAGCAACAGATGTGAAATTAATGCACTGGCTGTACATCACACTTGAAGGAAACACCAAAGAGATCTGAAACAGAAAGGCATGAGTACCTGGCTCTTACTTACTCTTTACTACCTCCAAGAATGCACAGGCAAGCCCCATTGCCCCCACAGCAGCCAAGCAGGTCTGCCTCTCTCTTCATCTGCTCTCTGCAAGCATCTCCTGTAATTATCACTGAATTCCATCTCTCAAATGAGAGAGTTTGTCAGAGTGTTTGTCTTTTTTTTTTTTTTGCCAGCCATCAGCCCTTCTTTCAGTCGTTTTCTGTTGTGCCACATAACAGCACTTTCCAATGTTGTCCCATGTAGCTCATTCAAGCAGCATTACTTATAAAGAGTTAAACTTGTGTAGTGGAATAACATAATTCTCCACAGATATCAACAATTATTCCGTATCTAATCAGGCATTTGGGAAGGAAGGTAATCATTCAAAGAGTGCTCTGATGAGGATAGCATGGCTGATATTTCTGTTTTGACAGAAAATGGAGCTGGGATGTATAACTAATCAGATGGACACTAGAGGGTTTTCATTTTCACATGCTTTTTTGTTCTTTCCAAGATTGGGATAGCTACAAGTTGGCTCAGAATCTAAACCTTGGATACTAAGATCAGTTAGCAGGCAGCAAAGACAAAGGGATCAAAAAAGGTCTCTTCCAAAATATTCAGTAACAGGTAACATTGAAAACATATACTAGTTTTAGAACAGAGTGGAATAGTAGGCAGCAGAAGCAGGCTGCTCACTTCCTCTGCAGACTGTCATTGAAAACTGACCTGGCTCAGAGACCCATCAAGCACATTTTGAACTTGCTACAGTTCAAGGAGAGACAATGCTCGGGTAAACAACATCTCTTTGTGGATTCTTCCCACTGCTGCCCCCTAACTGGTAAGTGCTCCTGTGGGAAGTTAGGGCTTGAGTATGTACAAACATTTCAGCTGCAAGATCCAGTTACAGCACAATATTTTCTAAGAGGGGTAAGAAGAGATCTTCTAGTGTGATTACCTGTTCTTCTAGGTGGGCATTTTCAAGGCAAAAACCCTGTCTCTTAGCACGCTCACTGTAGACATGAAAAAACAAAACTAAATACAGGCATAATCAAACCCGATGATCAGAATTATTGACAAAGGAATGATTCATAATCACAAGACCTTGTACTTTTACAGCCACCTGCCAAAGCTATTGAAAAAAGAGCAGGTCTTGAACTATGTTCAGAAGGATCTAGTCCTGGAGACCAGAGAGAAGAACCGAAATCACGCAAACTTCATAGACACTTCCCTGCCTACTGTGCCAGAGGTTTTGATAGCTGTGCATAAGCAAATCCTGTAATATACTTCCTCATCACAGCAAACATTGTTTGTAGGGGAATGATTTTCATTTACTCTGTTGTTTTATGTTGGATTGACATAATATTACTATTTCTTTTACTGTGCGGGTAACGAGACACTGAAACAGGTTGCTCAGTTAGGTTGAGCGTACCCCCACCCTGGAGGCATTCAAGCCAGTCAGGTTGGGTTACTCAGCAACTTATTTACTCAGCAAAAAGTAATTCTGAGCTGAAGCCATTCAAGACAGATGAAAATTTATCTTTGAAAGTTTGCATCCATGTGTTATTTGCCATGATCACTGGAGAACTGGCAGCAACAAAGAACTTTAATCTATGCACAGTTTTCACAAAGAAGTATTGTGACAAAATCCCGAGGCCCTTTTTTACTTTAACTTGCTGTGTGGGGAGTGAAGGGTTTTATGTATTAGTTCCTCCAGACCTTGATTAAACCTTGAATGATGGTGACTGAAAGTGACATTTGTGTTTGCTGGAGATGCTTCAGCAATCCCTCGTTATCAGAAGCTATCTAGAAGGCAGAAGAATCCCCAGCATCATCATTAGTGGTTTTTAGGGAACTTAGCACTGATGCAAAGACCAAAGACATGATGATAGGCAACACTGAAGCCACTGCTCTAGTCAGCGTGTCATTCTTTTTATGACTGGATTATCAGAAAAGGGGAATACCGGTGCCCTGAAGGTGCTTCCATCTGAGTGTTTGCATGTCTATGTTTCTGAGCTGACAATGCAGGCAAGAAGCAAAATGTTCATCTAATTTCTTGCTAATCAGTGTAAGAGGGTTCACCACTTTCCATAGAGATAAATTAGGTGGTATAGTTGGTGTCCTTAATTATAGTTGTACTTCAAACACAGAACCTTAATCTCAATATTTGTTGGTCCGGTATAAAGCAAACTAAAAGAGAAGGTGCTGAATACTGCACATTCCTGAGGAAAAAAAAAAAAATTGTGTGGTCTGGATCTTGCAGAAGACATTCTGATGATAACAAGGCTTCATCTAATAACAGTATCCTTGTTTCCTTAATATCACTGTTTCAGTACGTTTTTTAGACCAAGGATTTTAATTTCTGTTGGAAGCATACATTATATTTCATGGGAAATAACTTTGCTAACATAACATAGCACTTAAAATCCTATTTGCTAGCACTCTTTTCCACTTGCTTTTAACAGTGTAATTGTAAGTGGCTCATAAGGAAAGCAACCTGATCAACAGTTTATGTCCATGTGCTTGTGCAATGTCAGTCATACACTTCTGTCATCTATGATGAAAGAGCCCAAACCAAAAAGTTTATTAGGACTATAGAGAGGAAATAGTCAAGTTTTGATTCCAGCTACAAAAGAAAAAAGAAATCAAAACTTTACTTGATGAAGTAATCCATTACAAGATTCCTCTAAGTTTTGTGTCTTTTTACATACTTCAACTATAAAGATAAAAAACAACACCCAACACATTCTGTCCGTGCATGTTATGGAAACATGTTGGTGTTTATTACAAAATGCATTGTTTAAAAATTTGTTTATGGCTAGACAGCTTAAACATCTGTTTCCCAGTAGAGGGAGCCCATCAATACCAATTGAGCAGATGTACTGTAGTTCATACCAAGAATGAGCTTGAGTTTAAAATCAATTCCGGTGCCAGTGAGGAAAAAAAACAAAACAAAAAACATTACCAGCAGCACAGGACCGTATGGTTAAACTTTTCCCTGTTTTGTTGACGTATAACTTTTGTTGAAATGAAGGAAATCAGTACAGTCTCCAACCCATGGCAAAGTTCAGTCTTGTGTTAGGGATCATCTGGTTCCTGAGACCCTCACTCAGTAGCTGGCAGCTCTACACTGCAGGCATGTCCCAAACTGTCCTCTTGATCTGCCCTCCATTTCCAGGACACAGTTCACACTCCTCACCTTGACCCTTCTGGGAGCTGCTGATGTCACTCTGGGTGCTCCCACCAACATACACCCAGAAGGCTCAGGCCAGAAGGGCCCTTGCCAAAGGAAAGAGGTCCCTGTGGCTCCTGTTTTCCTTGGGATCAGTGCATGCCCGTCTCCAGGGATGAGAAGAGCTGTTTCTCTAGGCCAAAATGTCTGTGTCACCTGTGCTCACAGAGGCTGGTTTTACTGTCCATATTCTCACTGTTAAATACATGAAAGCTTTTGAGAAGCTCTCCTCTAATACTCACTTTTGGAAAGTTCTTGCCTCGGGGAATGGCCAGTTTGGCCTTTATTCTGGAAGATCAACTGTGTGCAATGCCAGAAGTTTCTTGCTGTGAAAAATAAAGTTTTTCTTCTTTTTTTTTTTTTTTTTTGTAAACAGAACGTTCTAGTCTATAAATGTAAATATAAAAAGATTAATTGAAGGCTTCAGTTTTAACATTTTTTTAAAGGCACATTTTTATTCCAGAACACAAGTTATATTAAGAAGATCTATGCAGGTTTATGCAAATAATTACATGATTCTTCTTTACTTGTCACACAACCTTAACTAGTAAGAAATCTCCATTCCTCCACCCACTAAAAAATAAACATTAAAGGCACTTTTCATATTCAACATAATTAAAAATGAGAAATTTTAGAAATACATTTCAAGATATCTCTACCATCAAACGTACCATCTGTCTCCAACAGTCTGCATCAAAGCCATCAGTGTGGCACACTGTCTACATTTCACTTGGTCCAGCTCAGAGCCTGGCAACTGCAGTTAGGTATGTGATGCTTTGTTGGGCTCTGCACTGCCATAGTTGAAGAAAGAGGGCACATTCCTGTTAGTGAGACTTGAAATGAAGCACAAGTGTACAGGTTGACATCTATTTTCTATCAGATAAAGAAATATGTTTGCTCAGAAACAGAAAGAAGTTTAAAAACTTGCATTTCCTAAAATAATAGAAAGAAATAAGTCATAGCAATGTCAAAATGAAACAAAGCTGATAGTAGTCTTTTTCTTTCATTTTCAATTGAAAGAGGATGTTCTGGCAGGGAACTTCAGCAGGAAATCCAGAATCAGAAATCACTCTTTATTTTACACCAGTCACTTGCTTTCCAAATTACCTGATGACTTCGTTTTTATGTGCCTGCTTACTGTGTAACATATATATGTGTGTGTACATCTATGTACATATATTCTGACACATACTGACTATGTTTATATGTGTGTTGCATAAATATACACCTTACATATATAGACACACACTAGATATTTGTGCCCCTGCATCTTCCATGAGAAGTATACTGCAGGCTGGGTTTCTATTCCCCCTTTCATCTATCTTGCCACAAAATCTCCTTCAAGCTTTCCCCATGCTTCTCTGCATTCTCCCTTGCTCCTAACAGCCTCCTCATTGTCATTGCCCTCCTTCCCTACCATCCTCTTTTCCTAAAAAGATGCCTAGCTGTCTGTAATCAGGTTGCCTGACTTTGCCCTGTGAGTTCCAGTGCACATTCAGATGCTTATCACACACCTGAGCCAACATGTGTTAACAGACAGACGGACATTTTGAAACTAAAGCAGGGAGTAGGGTCAGGGTGGGAGGTGGTCCTGTGGAGGTGGCCCTGCACCTTCATCAGCACCAACAGAGCACACAGATTATAGCAGAGATGAAGAACTGGCTGATTTTATACAGCTGCTGCTTCAAAGCTCTCGGGAAAGCAGGGCCAGAAAGGCCAGGAGTGAGGAGCTGGAGCTGGTGGATTGAATGGGACTGCCTGAACAGGACATCACTGGGGAGGAGCGTGGTGGAGAGAATGCAGTGCTGGTTCTGGTTGGCAAGTTTTGGGTTGGGGAACAAGGATCTGGGCTAAAAAATGAGGTGCTTTGGGAGGGTAAAGGGTTGATGTGCAACAGCCACAAAAGACTGAAGGTAAGCCAAGTAAGGTAAGGACAAATCACAGGAGGTAACGTCTGCATGGTGACACAGGCTTCTGACCTCCCAGCCCGTCCTCCCTCCAAACAAACCTCCCAACCCTCTCACTTTTCCCCCTTCCCCAGTAAAAAACATGTTTCTCCCCTCAGTCTGGGCTGCAGCTGGTGCTTTTCATATCGCTGTTCAGCTGGCTGGTTTTCTCCTCCTGTAGCTCCTGCCTAGTGTCTCTGTCCAGAGTGTTGCTCACACCGATGTGCTCCCCCCCCCCCCCCTTCCCCAAGCTAGCCCGCCGCCTGACTCACCCCACATACGTGCAGAGAACAGCACATGAGTCAGACAGAGGGAACAGAAAATAGCAAAACAATGAGGAAGACAAAACGGCATCATAAAAATGTCAAAGGAGCACCATTAGGTTCACAACTTTAAACTCTGAAGAACTAAAAAAATCCAGATTACAGCTGTCTCTGAAAGCTTAGTCCGACCCCCTCTCCTCTTTCCCAGTGAAATGTGTTATGTGACATGACTTAATAATTTGACTGCATACTACTTTTCCCACAGGATTAGAGCCTCATTTACTGTAAACGAAGGACAGTGTTTGGGAATGGAGCTGGTCTTTGCATTTCCTTGCCTACATTTCCGTGTGTGACTACATGCTCCATTTACCATCATACAATTCAAAAATTGTGTGGCATTCAGAACTGCTAGTTACTTTGAAAGGTTTTCTTGGGTGCCTTTATTGCAGCACCTAAATATTTTGCAAGCATTAATATCACCATGATATATATGAAAGGAGACACTATTTCTTGGGAACCAAGAGCCTTCTATTGTGATTCTATATCTTTCTGATTACACTGTGGCTGCAACGATATATTAAAATACTTTGTATTTGAAGTAACTGCTCCAGTGGCCTTAATTTGCTGTTCTAAGGGCCTGGTGCTTCTCTGGCTCTGTAATCCAGATGTCTCTAACCAGGTGCCTTCATACCAGAAGCAATAAGCCCAGTGTAGACACACAGGTAGCTCATCCAGAAAGGCACCTAACAGGAGTTGGAAGAGTTTCTAGTTCTCCACAGCCTTAGTTTCTTTCCTTAGCTGACAGAATGTCCCATGTTTTCTGAAAATCCTCTAGTATTTCCACATGTCATCAACAACTGATAAACTTTGGCTTTGCCTGGTATTTGACCCTGAGTGAGTACAGCAGATGAGATCTCCTCCATCTGACATTACCTTTGAGTTATGCTGTGGGAGATGTTGTTTGACTAGCCATTTACTGACCATCTTCCACTGAAAAATGCAAGATGGGTCCACGCAATTTTCACCAGTCTGTGTAATCTTTATTTTCTAATTGATTTACTTTGTGAGCTAAAGTGCAGTGAAAAGAAATGAGTTTGCACCATCGACACTGGGATTGCCATGATGTTTCCACATACAAATGTGCTACTTACTGGGAGTGTAGTTCAGTTACTTGGCCAGGCAACAACATCCGCATCCAATCAGAAATATTCTTTGTAGAGCTGATTTTCAAATTTCTGCAGCCTTAGAAATCATCTTTGCTCTCAATCATCAGACTTGTGACAAAAAAAAAAAAAAAGCAAAAAAGCTAAGATTCTTTATCCACAAAGTTCAGATAGGGATCATTGTTAGCACACATTTGTGCTGTACAAGAACCCTCCTGCACAGCTCACAGTATCAATGCAGATATCCAAGCACTAAGATTAAAAGAAGTTTTACTTCTCAGGATGTGCAAACTGTTCTCTTATAGTGCTTCTGTTTTTCCCAGATTCCTCCATTCTGAATCTGAATATATGGAAGGGGGGAAGTCCATATTGAAAATTCTTACTGTTAGCATGTTTGGCATTTCTGGCCTTTTTGCACTAGATTCCATATGCCAAATTGTTAGATCAGTTCAAAGGACTTTAAACAGATTGAAACAGTCCCAATTATGCATGAGCTATGGATTTTTTCAGATATTGCACCTGCAGTCACTGCAGTTCTTCTGTTAATGCATGTAGGGTATGATGGCTTTTCCTCTTTCCTCTTTCTACTTTTTCTTTCTTAGTAGTTGTTTTGGCATGTTATTCTATGTGCAAGGCTTTCATGGGGGGGGGGGGGGGAGAGCGGTATATGTTTATATATAGTAGGAGTGAGCTTGGCAAGTTGCTAGTTAATGCCCAGACAGCGTGCAAGCTTGAAAATAAAAAAAAAAGTCTTACAAAATCTTACAAACAACATGTGAAAAAGAAAAGTACTTCAAACAGTAACAACAACATAATAACAATTAAAAGCAGCGTTTTTTAAATGTAGAATATAACCACATGTTTTCTTGATGGCAGAATTCGGCCTACAAACTTTTTTAAACTTTACAGATTTAAATCTGTATCTTCTCAATCCGTACAAGATCACATATCCCTAGCAGGCCTCTGAAAATTGAGCTGTTATAAAATGGGCCTTTGTATTCAGTTCTCATTTATTTTTTGCTTGCTACAAGTTGTAATGAGAAGAGAATGTCAATGTTTGCTTTTCTTAAGGCATAGCCAATGTATGCACATGCTCTTTATTCAACTGCTGTGCGTGCTTTGCAAGGCCAGAACTATTCCTTTAGTTTTCTATGCGCTCTATCTGGAGATGGATTGTTTTATCTGTATCAGCTACACTTGTATGCTACATTTCCTCCACTATAAATTAGATGCGCTGTTACAGAGATGCTGGCAAAGAGCAAATCTTGGGCTTGAAGCTTTCAGGGTTGAAGGAGCTGTGCCTCAAGTGACCAGGCTGAAACTGGCTCTGGTACCTGTAAGGGCTACTGCAAGCCTTCTTGGTCAAACTGCAGTGTGAAAGTAATCCTAGAACGTGTGTAACTCTAATTTGTCTCTAATGCATTTGGAATGAGGTAGGTAGCAGTGAGCAAATAGCAAAGTACAGAGGAGAGTTCTTACTGTGGTAGATATAAGTGCCTGGTATCTTTGATAACACTGACGAAGCAAAAAACCAGGCACAGCACAACACAGGCACACACTGTAGGAGACCTACAGGGCTTGAAGCCACAGATGTTTGAGCTTGCAATACTTTCTTTAGGTAACTTCTGTGAAAAGTGACTCAGGCAGTAATCGTAAATATGTACTAGAGCACTCAGTCTTGAAGAAATGTTTTATGACTTGCTTCAGGTGCAGTGCTCAGTATCAGCAGCAAACAATCAACCAACCAGCCACAAGAAATCTAGTTTGCCAAGCATTTTAGGGACTTAAGGCCAACAGATATTTAAAAGTCTGTTTCTTAATATTTTTTGTGGATGCTATTTCCTTTGACTATCAAAAAAACAGGATCCCAATTATGAAGGAACTTTCCAGTCAAAAACAGGAGGATACAAGGGCATATGAAAATAATGACTTTGTCAGATGGGCAGACATACAGGATGCACCTGGCTTTTATTGGTCAAAGAATTTTGCTTTTCTATTTTAGAAGACATCATTTTTATTTGCCTTAATTTGATATCTTCTTCTTACCAAGTTAATACCATTTACTGTGTTGGAGAGAACATATGCCATGATTATGTGGTCATCTTACCAGAGAGCAAAAGATACGTTAATCATATCTAAACCATGTTATTCAAGCAGTGAGTGGTCATCTCTCATAGCACAGGCCTAACTTTCATTACAGTGTTAATCAGGTAAAGGCAGTGTTCATTTTCTTATGGGCATGCTGAGAGGAAGAAAAGTAGAACGTATTCAATGTCTTATTAGTTACAAGCTAGTGAAATGAATCTATTATTAATTTTGATTGTCTTTTACAAATTTCTTGTAGAAAGCAGTCCTGAAAAAAATGGGAAAACAGACTATGAACCAAACTAGCCTTTTCCTCTTACTTTATTCCAATTTTACATATTCAAGTTTTTCTTAAGGAAATTGCCCTTGTATTGGTTACCAGCATCTGTTATGAGCAAGGCAAATGTTCTTGTCCCATTTTACCAACAAACATTTGGGACATAGCCCTGTCAGAAATGGGTAGACACTCTTATTCCTTCACCTAAAGGAAGGCATAGTTGTGCCAAGCTTGCATCATACATTTGGAACAGGTACCTAATCTCCAGCTTCCTAATCTCTGATCTCTTGTTGCTCAGTCTTTTCTCTGAAGGATGATCTGTTGTTCCCATAGTCACTAACAGCACACTTACTTCTTCGTGATTACCTTAATGCGCACTGCAGACATCTTTGCAGATGTGTAGAATCCCTGCATGGCTTCCTTCCAGTTAAGAGTTTAGTAATTGGAGTTTTTGATGTTGGAGATTCTAATTGTTACTTAGAATCACTTTTATGTCATTTAAATAATGGATGGAAATGAGGAATCCCAGGAAGTGATTTTTCTCCACTGCTGAGAAAAACACATCAAACTAAGGGTAAAGAGATAATTACAATTATGAGTTTCATTTGCTGACTTAGTTCAGTCCAACTGGAAACTCTTTGCAACAGAGGAGTATCCATTAGGCAGGAATTAATGCCATTTTGTGAGATTCATTCTGCCGTTAAAAAAAAAAAAAGTAATTGCAAAAGAAGTTGCTTATACATGGAAAGAGGAGAGCTGCCACAGAAGATGGGCTCTTGAACATTGTTTGGAGTGAGGTGGTCCTTCTGGAGGATATTAATCTGTATTGGTGACATCACCCAACTTGCAAAAGCATCTGCTTGCCAGATGCTGAAAGGTATTCGCTGTAGTACTATTTATCTGGGAGTGCAAGTGTAACTAGATACTAAAGAGACAAACATGGGTAGAGCTGGTTGAGAAGAAGCCCACAGCAGGGGGGCTCAAACTAAATGATCTTTGAGGTCTCTTCCAACCCAAGCTGCTCTATGATTCTATGATTGCATCAAACAGGAATGCACTCTTAACCTGGATTCACCTTTACACAAGAGTTCATTTCATCCATTATTTCCTTAAGACAAAAAGCTTTCACTTGGTGCATGGTAGAAATTTAGGGGACCTGCGGGATCCTCAGAATTTAGTCCGAGCTACAGCTAACAGCTGCAGGGGGAACACTTCTGCTTGGCCATTCCAGGTGCCACAGAGATTGCCAACACAGGAGTCTGGTGCTGGCATGGGTGGGAATGGTCAGGGAGGCTGCCGGTGTGGTTGAATCAGAGCCCAAAGACCTGTTTATCACAGCCTCCCAGCAAATGCCTCGAGGAGGAATTTTCTGATAGTATGATTTGAGAATTGAGTTGGTGGTGCAAGAAGCGCTGTGGTGCGATTGATTCAGCATTGTCAATGGCACCGCTTAAGACGGCAAGACATTTGGAAACAAGCTATGGCTTTACCCTTTCAACCGTCTTTTCGGACGCTCTCCTTTTGGATTCAGGGCTCAGCCGCACATTCCTGTGTAATTACAAGAGCTACAGCGACGGGTGACTATTTCGAGGAGAAAACCGCAATCTCCGAGGAAAAATAAAGCGGAGACGAGCGGCCCTGCCTACCCCGACCTCACGCTCGCCACTCCCGGGGCCGCCCCCTTCCCTCTTTCCTCGAAGCCCCCAGCGCGGGGCGAGGACTGCGGGGAGGAGCCCGCCCGCCTCCCGCGGCCGCCGGCTCTGGGGCAGCTGCAGGGCGCCCTCCCGCGGAGCAGCCCGGGCCGGCAGCGGCGGCGCCGAGGGGCAGCGCGGGAGCGGTCGGCGCAGGTAAGGGCGCGGTGCTCCGCGCTTCGGCTCTCTCAGCGTCTCGGTTCCGCGACTCGAAACGGAGCAAAGCTCGGGGAAACTTTTCCAGGCTCTGCCGCGTTTCGTTTCGGTTTTTAAGGCGATGGATCGCGTTCTGATCGCCCGACAGAGCTTACGGCTGACTTGGTATCCAGCGGTGCGTTGTCCTTCTGAGAAATGGCTTTTGGAGGTGTCAGAGCTCAGGAACTGAAGGCAGAACTACTTGAAAAAGTATGCCTTTTCCTATTTCGAATGGATTCTTTGAGGATTACTATGCATATACGTAGCTCAGACTTGTGGTTTCTCCAGTGTGCGTGTAACGTTGCTTGCCTTGCTTTATAGTGCTATTTTTGTCCTCTTTGAGTTACAGCATGTGGTGATCTGTACATCACTTTCATTACTTTGTCATTTGCAAAAGGAATATATTCAGCATCTGTCTTCTATGAAAACTCATCATGGACAGCCGTTACCTTTCCAAAGTTTGCTCAGAGGGTTGGTTTTCTTGTTTTTGTTTTTTTGCCTCTTTTCTGTGTTGTTTACATAGACGTTTCCTGTATCTTTCTTTTTACAAATACGGTTGGGTAAATCAAACAGATTTATCTGAGTTGTGGAGAGCGTGGCTAGAAGTATCTCCAGGGGCAGAGAAGCCAGTTGAATCTCGAGGAGTGGTGTGAGTAATTATGCTAGTGTTTGAGCAAACCACTCTCTGCTTTCGCACAGTGAATCTGCTTGAAAATGCTATCTTGCAGTGTTGCAGACAGCTAGTGCAGAGGCACGAAATCAGGACTTGTGCTTTTCAGGCTTAGGATAGAATCACAGTATGGTTGGTTGGAAGGGATTTCATAGCCGACCCATTTCCAACCCTGTGCCATGGGCAGGGTTGCCACCCACTAGCTCAGGCTGCCCAAGGCCCCATCCAACCTGGCCTTGAGTACCTCCGGGGATGGGGCACCCACAGCTTCTCTAGACAACCTGGAGCAGCTCTTCTAGGTGCCACAACTCATCAGCTGACTCCTGCTCTGATTCTGAGGTGCAACTGAATGCAATCACACACTGCTGTGGTGGGCAGCGGTGGTGGCTTTGATCCTACTTCGTTATAAGTCAGGCAAGCTCCTAAAACCAGGAATTGTAAGTAACAATGCTTTTTTAAAAAAACTGTGTTTTTAAAGTGAGTACCAACCATGACATTGCCACTTTCCTTCCTTACTGTACATCACGAGCCAGACCTTGAGTGCTGGCACCGCTTTGTCCCTTGGATGACAAGGAGCCCTAAGTCCCTTCTCATCCAGTTGTACCTACCTGCTGCTGTAGGCTTGCATTATGGAAGACTCGTTATATTCTCTGCTGATGTTGCATTAGCTCTGGCTGATTCTCATGCAGCGAGTGGAGGTGATACTGTAATGAGGACTTGTACCTGTTTCTGTGAGATGTTTTAATTTTTCTAGCTGGGATAACTTGGACAACTGTTACCAGTGTTATTGACTACCTTGCCAACACTCACTCATTAGTGTTTCTCACCCGTCTTCCTGCTGTTGAAAGACCATTTCTCCCAAGCAGTAGTGGATAGAGGCAGTGCATTTGGTTGTCCTTGTGAGAAGCAGCACATCTCTCTGTGGGTTACAGAGAAAACTTCCAGGTTCAAAGGCAAGTCTGCCAAAGCGAAGCTCTTGATGCAAATTCCACCTTCAGCTCTGTTGCGTGACTTTATGGGAATTACTCACAAGAAAGCTTTCTATCTTTTTCCTTCATATCACAACATAACTCTTCAAGCCCCATGCTCTCAGATATCATTGGTTACTGAGTCCAAATCAATGAGATTTAAACACATATTTGAAATCACTTTGTCTCTTCCTGCTAAAGCCCCTGGGGGCTCACACAGGGGCCCATACTCCACAGGCAGACAGGATGGCTGGAGGTGAGGAATCACGTAATGAAATACCTTCAGAAATCGTGAATTCAGGAAAAAGAATCTGTGTCTTATAGGAGTCAAGAATTTCCACAAGAAGTGAGCACACAGAACACATATGCTGCTGTGCTTCAGTCTCCTCCCTCACAAAAGGAGGAGCTTAGCTCATGGAGGAGCCACCTGCTTGGTGCCCATTTGGGAGCCATGCTGTGCACTGCAGAGCCTGGCTGAGCTGGTCTGTTGGGTTTTGGTATGAAAACTGAGTCCGACCTATATACACTGTCAGGAACTTATTAGTACTCTTGCATGTATTGCTGTCAGCTCCATCCCATCCTTCAGATAAAAGCTTACCAGCATTCACAGCACATTACATTTCTGCTTACCATGTTTGGTGATTCTTTAAAATAGAGCCTTCTTAGTAATATTCTGTTTTCTCATTCAAAGGCCTTGGTCACCCTAGCAACTAGTACTGCAGAATGAAGTGCTACCTTGATGCCTTTTCCCTCCAGCAACTGCTTGCTACCATAAGGGAATAACCCCTGCAAGCAAGGGATTATAAATCATACTGTACCCTGTCTTTGATACCTGAAAATCCATCCTTCTCCAAAGAATTCCTCCCTTTCCTTTCTTTCAGACCTGGAATACTTTCAGGTGGAAAATACCTTCTTGGACCACTCAAACCCTAAATTTTCTCAATATCCTTTTTTTTTTTTTTTTTTGGTTAAGTCTTCTTCAAGAAGAATTTGGATACGTAAATCATTGCAGCAACTTGTAGAAATCTGCAAAGTGCTATGTAAGTGCCAGTGACAGGATTCTTCACAGCCCAGATGGTAACTGGTATGGATTACAAATATTTACCTCGATCTGGTTGTCTCAACAGTTTTGCTGTCTTCTTACATCATTCTGCTGAAGCCTTTTTCTGTTGTTAAGATGCTGTAAGAGCAGTTCCATGAAAGGGTCACTAACATAGACCAAACCTTGTTTTATTACATTTCCTTCCCAGAGTATGGTTTTCAGCTCTGGATTACCATCTGATCCAACAAACTTTTGATCTCCTGATATTTTTCTAGCATGTCTATCAGGAAGCAGTGAGAATGTAGGTAAACACACCTGGAACTACAAGAAGAAGCCAGGAGTTATAGCAAGCATGTCCAACCATCAGCCCACAGACCACATGTGGCCCATCCCATCCCATGCTGCAGCCACCCCCTACCCCACACCATCATGGCAGCAGCTTTGCCCTGCCAAATGGCCTGGCCGAGCCCCAAGCATGCATCCGTTGCTCACAACAACCACAAAGCACTGTGTGAGTGGCACTGTCTGGACTGAAACCAGGACATGGGCCACAGTGCAGTGCTGACTCAAGTGATGGCCAGTAATGTTATGGATTTTGTTACACTGGCTGAACACAATCCTGTGAACACTGAAACGTATGCATCTGTGCTTTCCATTGTGATTACAGGGATATGAGAATAGGTTTCAAGAGTGCTGAAAAATTCATCAAATTTTTGGTCTATTTGCAAATCCATTTTAGTCAACATAATTACATTATCTGCAAATTTTCAAATGGAATCAGACATTCAACAAAGAAGTTTGATCATATGTCTCTACTGTACTTTTATAAGCCCTCTCTTACCAGAGAGAGATATCCCTCGCTTCACAGTCATGCCTTATCCAAGTCATTGCTTTTGGTAATATGTATGTTTGTGGACAACTATTTTCAAAGGAGAAGTACGAGATATACATAAAAAATATCTGATAAATGCTGTGAGAGTTATTTATTTTAATTAAAAATATTAAAAAAATTGTTTTGTTGTTTATATACCTTAAATATACTACATTTGATAGGTGCTGCAAACACAATGCCTCCTATTTCATGTTGTTGGTGTATAACATCAGAGGGTGATGGTGGTGGTATAGCAGTAGAGGCTGAAACTTCCCACCAACATTCCCTTCCATGTTGTTGCTGTGTGGCAGATGAGAGCAGAGGGGCAGTCTGACAGAATGGCATCTTTCATGAGCATGCATATGAAGCAAAGTGTGCCACAGAATTCTTCCATGTGGAAAAAAAATGGCCCCATTGACATTTATTGACACTTGCTGAACATTGATGGAGACCAAACAGTGGATGTGAGTACAGTGAGGGGTAAGTGGTACAGTTTAACACTAGTGACAGTGAGTCATCTCTGCTGGTACGAATTTTTACGTGCAAGGCATGTAAGCTCTTGTTCATTGTGGTGAAAACGCGTAGCTAATGGTGGTAGCTATGTTGAAAAATAACATTTTGTAGTTGAGAGTGTGCTCTATCTAACAGTGTTATTTCACTCTTGACATCTATTTTAGTTTCCATGGAAAGAAGTAGGAGGCATTACTTTCAGAGCAACATACATCTTTCATTTTCTGCCCAAGGCAGTTCCTTTTCATGCAATATAGCCCAGGCAAGCCAATATGTTAGACACCCATGGGTAGTACCCTGCAAATTTTTTTTATTCAAAGGACCCAGGAGCAATCTCTAGCATAGCTCAAGTCTGATGCCCTGGGAGGAACTGTGCACTGATGCAGAGATGCGGGAAGGGAAGGCAGGGAAGTCTCTACTTGTGTTGTTTTACACTTAACTGCAAGCAGTGCTAAGAAATAATGGACTACGTGTGATCAAATTGGCAGTCTTGGTTTATAAGAGTTTCATATCCCAGAGGAGCAGCTGCTCTGATGTGGAGAGCCAATGGTAAGATAGTTACGGCATGTTTATTGTCCCCGGGTAACCCCTGAGATGAACTGCTTGAGCATGGGAGCAGAAACTGAGTCAGCAGACATGCAGAGGAAGGAAAAGACAGACAAAAAATGGAGGGTCATGAGAAGTGAAAAAACACAGCATGGAGCACTCTGTGGCTGAGAGGGACAAGTGTTGTGGAAGAAAGAGCATCTGTTGAACAGGAGGTACTGAAAGAAACAGTAGTTTGGACTGTGGGCCCAGCCCAGCATTATGAGGGATGCTAGCATAGAAACAAAGGTCAGTATATGGACTTCTGATCGTTAAAGCTTTGGGACTTTTTCATTCCTATCTTCTTGTAGGCCTGAAAATTCAATCAAGGTGTGAATTCTCTTACGGATGTCAGAGATGCCTACCCATAACACTTTTTTGACCTAAAATTCTTTATCTTCCACACCTTTAAACCAAATCTATCGAGGCTGTAGGGTTGTTTTTTGTTTTTGTTTTCTTTTTTATCATTTCTAGATGTCTTGAGTGCTGCTTTCATATATGCAATACTTAGCATAAGTTTAATTTTTAGCTAGCTATGAGCTATCTCATCCAGGAACTTGGAGTTGTAGCTGCTGAAATGCTTTTAGTCTTGACATGAATCAGTATTGTATACAGCAAACAAAATACTTACAGATAATTCCAGGTTCAGCATGAATCTATGTGATGTTTACAGTTTAATGGCTGCAGGGTAAAAGGCACTTGCATTGTGAATGCACCTTCATATGCATACAGTAAATTTGTCTGGGATTTTGTTCACCTCAAATGCATTGGAATATGCTGGATTTCAGTTTCCACTAGAAGCTGTGAGGTCAGGGTTTGTGCATTGGCTAAAAAGTGTCTAGCTATGTGTTATTTTCTCCTCTTATCAGTGTGCATTATTTTTACTGACATAATGATTGATTACTGTGGGCACTGTGGATGAATAAACACTTTCCAATAATTTAAATGCCACACTGTCTGTTTCCTAATCTGTGGGAGAAAAATAACACTTTGTTTTTACCACTGCAGTAACTTTGCTAACCTTTCATATTCTGTATTAACTTCTGATATGACACAGTTCCTCAGCATTGAAGAAGAGTGAATTTGTGTTTTTCTAACTTCTGTCATTTGGGGAAAAAATTCATTTCTGGTTCACTGTCCTCTTCAACATCCTCCAGGGCCTGATAAACACAGGAAATTACAGGGCATGCTGATGTGACAGAAGAATGTGCAGGCTGGGAAGCTGCGTGCTGTGCTGCTGGTTCTGACTGAGTGGGTGCATGCAGCCTGGTTCCCACATGCGCTATCCTGCCCCAGGCTCTGGATTTTTAGATGGAGAAGGGAAGAAAAGCACCTCTGTCTACTTCTCTAGAAGGTGATTGAGCAGCAGTAGCCAAGTGGTGTTGCTTACTTCTCCATACAGCTTCCAAGTTATGCTTCAGTCCCCATGTTGCATCCTTGAGAGGTGATGAGTGAAACCAGTAAAAGTTATGAAGCTTCCCTCTCAAAAAAGTCAGAGCATGTTTGAATAATTTTTCTTTTTTAAGTCTGTTTCTCACCTTCCTCTCTATCAGCATAAGTAAGATAATGTTCAGGCTAGAAAGGCAGCTTTCAATACCCAGGTAAATGCATATCATTTCTTGCATGCTTGGCTTGCTCATTCCCTCCCTTCCCTCTTGATCCCCACATTCCCTTCTGACCCCAGGGAGAAAGGTACAGTCAGAGCTGGGGAATGAACACCCAGAGTACACAAAGCATTTATAGTTCCAAGTGGAATCTGTGGGCTGCCATCAGCAACCTGTATTTGCTTGGCAAAGTTTGAGTGTAAAAATACTTCTGCAATACCACCCAGCATGTAATTTCTGGAGAGGCTTAAATCATGCAAAACTTTCTGTGATTACTGCAAGAAAAATGATACTTTGAGCTCACATGTGTGGTGAAAAAAATGTGTCTCACAGTCACAAGTAGCTGTAAATTATTCTCATTCCTTACTCCAGTCAGCTGCAGACACATTGCCTAGTGTTCAGTATTTGGAAGCTACCTAGACAGCTGTTCTACTGCCATCCTCGTGACTAGTTATCTTTTCCTCCTCTTCCCCTGGCACCATAGGACCACTAGATCCTGGGTGAGACACATGGAATAATAAAATGGTGGGAATCTTAAAGATTATCAAGCTCCAACCCTGTGCTGTGGGCAGGACTGCCACTCACCATCTCAGGCTACCCCAGGCCCCACCCAACCCAGCCTTGAATGCCTCCAGGGATGGGGCATCTACCTCTCCAGACAGCCCATACCAGTGCCTCACCACCCTCTGAGTTAAGAATTTCTTCCTAACATCTAACATAAATTTCCTTTCTTTTAGTTTAAAGCCATTCTCCTTTATCCTAATCCCTATTAGACTGTGCAAAGAGTTGGTCCCCCTCCTGCTTATAAGCTCCTTTCAAGTATTAGCAGGCTGCAGTGAGGTCTCCTGGGAGCCTCATCTCTTCCAAGCTGAACAAGCCCAGCTCCCTCAGCCTTTCCTAATACAACAAGAGGTGCTTCAGCCCTTTGATCATATTCGTGGCCTTCCTTTGGACCTGCTCCAACAGCTCCACATGCTTCTTGTGCTGGGGGCCCCAGGCCTGGATGTCGTAGTCCAGATGGGGCCTCGCAAGGGCAGAGTAGAGATAGACAATCCCCTCCCTCGCCCTGTTACCCACCACTCTTTTGATGCAGCCCAGGACAAGGGCAGCCTTGACATCTTGCCTGCTTGCTTCCCTGGCAGGTGCCGAGTCCTAGGGAAGGGTTGGCTGATGAGAGTGTGGCTGTGGCTCTTAGAAGGGTCTATGCCAGCAACTCTGGCCCTGGAACCACTGAGGATGGAAGAAGCCATCCAGCAGCCTGCCATGGCTGTATGGTTCTTGTCCTGCCATGTCCTGTAGGTCCTCACAGTGCCCTTGTCATTATCCAAAGCCCACAGCGTGCAGCTGGCAGAACTGATGTGTGTCTTTCTGGAACCATACAAAGAAGTCCCCATGTCTTTGGGTGAACTCAAACTGGAGGTTGCGCTCCTCTAAACTATTAATACTCAGTTGTATTGCTTACAGCAGAGTCATTCTTTTTCTGGTTCTGTTTTGTTTTTATTAGATATGCAGTAGCTGCAGCATACATCATTCTTGTCCCCTTTTCCTTTCCTTATTTTCTTCCTTTTCTTGTTTTGAATAGTTCTGAACAGAATATCTTGATGGATAACCCAGATTTATGGCAGAAAAACCTTGCAGTATTAGAGCTCTAAATGACTGCGGTTATTTATTAAATTGGTCTACAAACGGAGATTTACCATTCATGTTTCATATACTGTGCACTACAAATTACACTAATGCACGGTTATTTCTTTGAATCTTACTGCAGCTGTGATCTCTTGGATGTTGCATTTCTATAGATTTCACTTAGCTTTGTAATGCAGTATCTTGCTTTGATGAATGGTACAGAGTAGGTCTTTCCATTTGGAGTGCTATGCACCTGTGATGAATAGCAAAGTATCTAATGAATAAAACCTTTTTAATGAATGGTGTTCAATGAGTTCAGACATAGGGTGGGAAAAGGCTGCTTCATTCACCTCTCCTCTTACTTTTATTCAAAGAAGGAAAAAAGTGACATGTCTGAAAAGACATCAGTACCATTTGGGCCAGATGGTTTTTAAGGAACCAGACAGAGCAACAGGGCTATCCTCACCTGCAGACATCCCAATAAAACTTGCAGGTAAAAACCCATCAGTCTGGTTTTCAGTGGTGTGCTGAGCACTGGGGGGTGTAGAGATTGATTTAGCATTTTGAGAGTGGGAATGGATGTTTCCATCACCATCACGTTTCTTCTCAATGAGAAGAGAGTGGCATACTCTTGGTTTTTTTCCTTTCTCCTCTGTGTCTAGATAGGTCACTTCTCCTCGGGCAACCACATAATAGTCTTATAGCAACTGTAGGACCTGTGTATGTGGAAAAATTTTCCCTTCCTAAAAATAATAAATAGAAAAATAATGCTTTACATGGAATTTAGCCTCCAGAAATAGGAGTGGGTCATACTACGTGACTAGGTGGCATTACATGAACCATCTGCAAGTACTCTGTGGCCTGCAAGCCACAGTTTGAAACTTCTTGTGCAGAACTGATCATAGGAAATACCTACTGAAAAGATAAAAAAGAACCTCTGTATTCTTTTAATGCCTGGATGGCTCTGGTGGAGTGTAGTGGTGAGACGTTTATATAAGCAGCAGTAATAGCAGAAAGTGCATTTTCCTAACTCTCTTTAATGGTTTTACTTGATTACATGTTGCCTATGCAGAGATTTTGTGTGCCTTTGAGTCATGATGCACAGCAAGTCCCCTTACAAAAGCTTAAAGAAAAAATGCAATCTGATCTTAGAGCTGAAATTTTCATGAAGAAGCTATTGCAGCTAAGTTAACTCTCCTGGAAGTTGGGATGATGACCCCAATTACTAGGTCCTTTTAATGATGCTGCATTTAAACAGCTGTGTGTTACTGTATACTGTATGTTTTGTATACTGACAAAGCATAACTTTATCACTCAGTGTACTTGATGGGTCAAATGTGGCTAGCTGAGGGTACATAATGCACCTATCAGATACTGAGAATCACTTGATGTTTGCAAATCCTCACGAGGTATCTTGCATTGAAATACAAAATATCGTATTAGTAAATGGTTACCCATAAAATCTGTACATAATCCATATTTTCCCTCTGTCAGGTACTATCTTAATTTACGGAACAAAGAAACATACAACACTCTGAAGACGAAGGAACTAAATTCTGAATATTCGTGTTCTCTGTTCTGCGAGGCCGAGTCCAACAGCATGCCACTGTGTATGATAACTGCTTTTTCTCTTGTCAGCTGCCAGCTTTGTATTTCAGGTCAGCACCTTTGCAGCAGGGTTACTTACTCTTGGTCTGCAAAGCTGTGAAATTTAGGAGACTGGCTGGATAACTTGAGCAGCCAAGGGAGACAAACACCCAAATGCACACTTTTTAGTGTGAGTGCTTATTTCAGTCACACTCTTTTGATCTAAGCAGCGAGATCAGTTAAAATGATAACCCATACAATTCTCCTCCTATTCCAATAATGCCTGCTTTATTTATTTATTTGTTTACCTTCAGGTATTGCACAGTAGGAAACCATGGGCAATTTTAAAGGCCATGCCCTCCCTGGAAGCTTTTTCCTTCTTTTTGGCTTGTGGTGGTCAGTGAAGTACCCCCTGAAGTATGTCTGTCGAAAGAACAAGAGTGCTTGCTACCTGGGCTCCAGGGCAGGATTTCAGCGCCTGGAATTTGTTGAGGGCATTGTCAAGGCTGTCTTTGCCCTGATTGGTAAGTTGGATGGAGTTGACAAATAAAAAATAAAAATGCAAAAGGCTGTTCCTTTAAACAGTTGTTTTTTGTTGTTGTTGTTGATGATGTTTTGTTTTTAAGAAGAGCAGGAAGGATAGCATCATGAACACTGCAGCAAACTGCTAGGTTTCTTGATCTATTTTTTCTCAAGAGAGGATGCAATTCTGAAACAGGGCAGTAGATGGATACATGCTGTTCTGCTCAGTAAAAAAAAGCCTGTGAGGTGCTCTTTGGAATCTTCTGATAGACATTTGGGTCAGAATGGGTGCTTTACTTAATTCCCCTTGGCCGTTGAATACTATGTGTCTAATAAGTAGTGGAGAATCCATTAAAATTACATCTTTATGACTGTAGCGTGGTTTCCATCCATAGCACCCTTCCAGAGCTTCTGTAAGATCTCCTGACTCCTTCAGAGGTGATCCATTTGAGTGTCCATGTGCTGCTTTAGGAAGGAAGGAAATGTATTTTAAGCGAGAGGCCCCCATGTGTAGCCTGTTAGTACCAGGCTGTGGAGCATTGCTTAGCTCTTTTTTAATCCAGCCATTCCAGCCCACTGCTATGAATGGTTTCAGCCTGTCAGATCTCATATATTGGTAGGCTCCTGAAAGCTATTGATATAACGTATAATTGCAGATGATTTTTATTGACACCATCAAAAAGTGAAAATATTCACAGAGAAAGACTGAACTCCAGGTTTTATTGGTACCAGGGGTCCTGTTTCTCATGTTGAGGGAAAGTGGCTGGCACACTAAGCCAGTGGGGCCGTGCAGAGGGCTGTGCAGATACATAGAAGGCCTGGGCCTTGTCTGAATCTGAGTGTTCTGCACAGCAGCCATTTGCCTTTGTTGAGGAAGTAAACTAAATGAGGGGAATGGGGAGATCAGCATATGTGGGCCTCAAGTAGGAAAGGATTGTGATTTTTATTATTAAACCTCTATTTTATCTATCTACTCTTTACATGCTCACAGTTCCCTGGTGTCTAATCCAGGATTTATCCCTGTACATTGTTCCAGAGCCTTTTTACTGCTTTCCCGTTCCCCCTGTGAGCTGTACCTATTAAGATACATAAGCACTAAAGGGATATTATGATTACAGTGTAATATGCTTTAAAAAATTATCAAAACCTGAATAACAATGATCACTTTGAGGTGTGGGTAAGGATATCTTTCCCACAAATGTCTCACTAGGTAGTAGAGGTAGACAGGCAACTAAAACATGAATCCAGTGTCTTTTATTTTAACTCTGGAAAGAAAAGCTAATAGTTTTAACTTGTGGTAATTTCAATTCCAGTAAAAAATGTGGATGAGAGAGTTTGGCAAGGACAAACACTTAAAACAGCAGAGGGAATAATAACAGCTGTTTCTGTGTTAGGAAAATCTGAAAGAAAGGTGAAAAAATTTTGCATTAGTTCTGTAATGGATCTCCTTGTACAGAGGGATGCTAACACATGCTGTGCTAAACAACACAAATAACTGTAATGACTGAAAAGCGTGATGTATACCAAACCCTTCACAAACTTAATTGATGATATAAAGTATCTAAAAGCAGCTTTCCCTTTTCTGGAGCACTGTTCAGTTAGCAAGATAACAAGAGGCCAAGGTAAGGAAAATGAGGGAATAGCAATACAAATACAAACCCTGTATATGTCCTCATGGGACCTTTAATAGCATTGCACAGCAGAAGGATTTCCTTTTATGGTTTTATCATAAAGATCTCCTTTGAATTAAAGAGTTTGAACTCTGCCATCCTGAATATTGCAGGGGACTGAAATGGGAAGTCTTTCTTTTGAGAACTTCAGCATGTGTTAAACTCATGTTTGAAACACTGGGAAAGACAGCTGAAAAATTTATTCAATAGCAATTGTTTAAAAATAAAAGGAAGAAGGAAAAGCACATAATGGCCATGTCCATTTTCACAGCTGGGAACTGCAGGATGCAAATAGTCCCATCAGGAGTGGAGCTGAAGCCTGGCTTCCTGTGGCTTTCTCCTTTCTGGATTATCTGATGCTTAGTATATGCTTGAGCTCACTCTGTGGTCCTTCCCCTGGTAAATAAACTTATTTTGCCTCTCTTCCACGCACTACCTTTTTTCCTCAAAATATATAGAACATTAATGTCTTTGAGGCCTCTGTGCTTTTTCATTTGAATTTGGACAGCAGCTTAGAAACATTACTGGGAATGAGTGAACTGGGAAGAAGGGAGCAAAGCACAGCAATCACGTGGAGCAGACCTCAGGAAACTGGACCCAGATGTCTGACGTGCTGCTACACTGGTGTATATTGCTGTCTCCGGTGTTTGTAAAAAGCCTTCTCATCAGTTTTTATCCTAAGCACGGGGACAAATTGTAATACTTCTCATTTTGTGTGCAGGAATGGTGGCTGAGCAGTTTGTTCCTGACGGACCTCACCTGAAGTTGTATAATTACGAGGAAAAGCACTGGGATCACTTGATGAACTGGCAGCATGCCACCATGTATCTCTTTTATGGCATTTCAGGCTTGGTTGACATCGTGGCTCATGGGACTAACACATTGCCAGTGGCCATGGACAGGATGATGCTTTCCTTAGCAGTTTTCATTGAAGGTGAGTTTACCTCTCCCTGCAGAGGTGCCTGTGAAACTGGCACACGGCTATCAGCCCTTTGACTGGGATTCTCAGATCAGCCTTAGAGAATGAGCTCTATGACAGATGAGCATTAGACATCCTGAAACCTTCAAAAAGAAACCTAATCATTCTTGGCTCTTGTTAAACTGCCAAGGATTTGTCCACCCTGAAGCCCAAGAGCATGGTTCTGCAACACACAGGTGCACCTCTGCTTTCCTAAGTTGCTAAGATAGAACATGTTGTGAGAATATTTTAGTGAAGTGCTCAGTAGCTCAGGCATGTGCTTCAATGTATGCTCTGAGAGGATATGCAACTGTTAGCCGAAAATCAGCATGTGTGCTTCTACCTGCACATCTGTCCCACACTGGAACTGCACTACAGACATAACTTGATTTTTACTTTCTGTAAGCACGGGATATCCCTCTTGTTAGACTGCTTACTTAAACTGCTTACTTAATTTATTCCAGGTTTTCTTTTTTGCTACCACCTTCATGGGAGAGCCATGCTGGATATTCATGTTCATCAGTTATTGCTGTATGCTATCTTTGGAGGTGCTATTTGCATATTTCTGGAAGTTTTCTTCCGTGGCAGCATTGTACTCGAGATGCTCCGTACAAGCCTCTGCATATTACAAGGCAGCTGGTTCTGGCAGGTCAGTCACTGTTTTGCCTTGGGAATGTCTTCCTTCACCAACATCAGTCATCTACCCCTTTGCAGGTGTTTGAAAGCTGATATAATATGCCTTTTAAATACAAACCTCAAAGGACTCATAGAGAAAAGTACACAATTAAAGTCCCTTTAAAGAGGTATCTTACAGACAATAGGCCATTTCACTCCTGCTGTCTTTTATTTGAAACAGTTCAAAAACTAAGGTGGTTTTGCTGAGCTCTCCCTTGCTATAATCATTAAATGTCCCCTCTGATCTCTGGAACATCCTGTCCAAATCTGCAAGCCAAATGGCAGCTATTTTACAACCCTGCAATGTTTGCTGCTTTGAGAACAAGGGGTCAATGCCCAGGGGAGAACGATAAAGGGGAGGCAAGCAGCTCCATCACCCTGCCACAAAGAAGAATGAAGGCACAAATTATTTTTCATGTGCTGAGGCAGGTTGCCTCTTTCTGCATTCTAAAAACATTTCAACAGTGGCAACCTAGATTCAAAAGGTATTTAAATTCTCGATTCTCATTAATCGGGTACTGTATAGTTTATAACTTCACCCGTGTTCCAGCATGTGAGTGGGGGAAGTAGCAGTCTAAGCCTGTACGTTTTGGACTTGTGTCTCCAGCAAGTAGCTGCCATGCCTTGGCTTATGTGGGATTCTGTTGGATTAATGGATATTTCATAGCATCCTTTTGCTGTTAGAGAGAATATCGTAAATTGCTGCAAACGTAGAACAGAGCAATGGAAGAGTGGGTGACTCCATGTGTTAGATCTTATAGCGAAGAACTGAGGTCACTACAGTGATTTTTCTTTCCGGCATGTCTAGACTGCCTTCTCTTTTTTATATGCTGGCCAGACACGATGAATAAAAACGTTTGCTGTTCCTTAGGAGAACTGGACACTCAGCACCAAATCAAACATTTAAATACTTGCTTTGGCAGGAGGACAGACCTCCTAAACGGTAGTATTTTTCTATAAGTGAACTCAAGAGCCCAGTCCCACAGCACTGTGTTTTATTTTCTTTTTTTGTAAACATTTCTTCTCTGATTTAAGAAGCTTTACAAAAGAGGAATTAGTTGTACTCTATTATTCTTTGTTGTGTATCTAGTTTAACTTTAAAACAAGTTATTTCTTCAGCTCCAGAGACAATGTGTTTTTTTGTTTCCAAGTAAAACTGAAGGACTAAAAATACAGGAGATTTAAGTGTGGTTTTTTTCACACCCACATTAGACTTCAACCGTATGTGTGACTGAAAACCACATACTGGCTGCAGCATGACAAATCTGTAGAAGGAAAAGGTGCTTTTTCTCTGCATCATCAACACCTTCATTCATTGAATTCTCAGCATGTAAATGCCAAATGCTCTCCTCCCCTCCTTCTTCCTGTTCCCCTCTCCTGCTCCCCAGCTCCAAAATCCTCAGCTAAATGGCTGGACTTTGAAGAGTGTCATACGGTACAGAGGAGTGGCGCTGGTCAGGTCTGACCCCTGACCAACCATGGGGTTACTAATTTTCTAGTTTATGGAATTATACAAATTTGGTCTTCCCCAGCTCTGGCTAAGGAAATCAGCTATGTATTTCTCATGAGTTTGTAGCCTTGGGTGAGGAAGCTGCATTTTTACTTTATTCCAAAACATAATGTTTTTCCTGGATGGAAGCAGACCTAGGGCTTGCCTTTATTTATTGGTTTATTATTCATCTTAATTGTTTAACACATTCCCAGACACTGCTGGGAAAAAGCAAATGTTGGTGAGTGGCTGGGTGGGTTTTCTGCACAGTGATGAATTTGTAGTTCATAAATCACATGGCTGAGAAGCAGCCACTTTCCTTACTACAAGTGATTCTGGTTGCTCTGAGCCTTGTTGGACCACTTGATCACTCTCTGAGGAAGAGCAGAGGGGCTCTGAAATTGGCTCTGTGTATTCAAAGGCACAGAAATGTTCTTTCTGTACAAAGCCTTGTGAAACTATCCATCTCATCTGAGTGTGACTGCAAATCTGTTTCTAATAATCAGAACTATAAGCAAATGAAATGTCTGCTGTGTGATGGATATCATAATATATAATGCAGCACAACACACTCATCACATGACAACTGCTACATATCTTTTATTTTATTGCAGATTGGCTTTGTTCTTTACCCTCCAAATGGGAGCCCAGAGTGGAATCAAATGGATCATACCAATATGATGTTCCTGACCATGTGCTATTGCTGGCATTATGCTTTTGCTTTTCTTATACTTGCCGTGAACTACACAATTGTCAGCTGGTAAGTTAACTGAGAACTGTTTGAAACTGTGGAGACCTGTTTGTTTACCAGGAGCTTTATTTCTGGAAGTCTTTAGTGACAAATCAGACAGTTTCCACAAAGTAACCAACTATCTTGGAAAGTAAAATGAAATTAGCTATAGCTAATCAGTGAAGAAAACATGACTCATTGCTTCAGTAGAAAGGTGAAAAACATTCATAAAATACCATTTGGATAGAACACTGCTTCTAGCATAAAATGATCTCTTTTTGATAGTCTTCTACATTTGTAACTGCATAATTTGTAATAAGTTAGATGTTGGGGAGACTTTTTTTCCTCTTTTCAGTGCTTCTCTTAACTAATTCCAAATGGATTTAACAACAGGCTTCATGACTTCAAGATTATTGGACAGGTTTCACTGCTAGTACTTTCCTTTGATCAGACCTGATTTTTTTCACTAGCTGGGGATTCATCCCCTAATTTCTAAAGATAGCTCTTTTCCTTGTTGTCCAGTGCTAATTGTGACAGAATTCTGATCACAGTGTGAATTTTGCTCTAAAAACAATCCTGATCCTCTTCACAGTGTCTGTTACAGGTCTTCATAAATGAATCATCTGAACGCCCTGGTCAGATGCAAGAGTTGAAAAGATTTTTACCCTCTAAAAACAGCCAGGTTAGCCTTTGAGTCGCTGTCTGATTCCTACTATTTATGACAAGCCTTTCTTTTTTTCTCCAGGGCAGTTCGGTCAAAGATTAAGCAGTCACAGTCGATGGAAATGGGATTACTGAAAACATCTGAACGAGATCAGGAGTCAGAAGATGAAATCTAGTGTGAATATGGCTCGACTAGTTTGCCCACTCTATCGTTAGGCTAATGGATACCTCATTTCTCAAATTGTTTACCATCTTACTTGCTCGTTACTACAGCTTGCTATGGAAATATCATCCCCTAAGAATGGTCTGTGTCTGCACAGTTAGATCTTTATTTGTGGAGGGTAAGCTTGGTATTGATTTGCATTGGTTCCACTAGTACCTTGCTTATCACACGCCTTAGTGAAAAACAGACTAATATTTGACATGCTTAGACTGAGTGAGGTGGCATTACCAAGTCTGTGTGTTAGACTCATTAAAAGCTAAGCGAAATGTTTTCCATCTGCTGCTGAATGAATGGTTTTGTTTCCACGAATAGGGTGTCCAAATAAGTGCGTTTGTTGAACTGCAAACAGCACAGCGCATAAGCAAATCTGCAGACCTGGAAGAGAGAAGAACAACATACAAAATCATAGCCTTGCATGTGTCTTTTATAACACATTCAAGTCTTTGCTTGTGGCATTATTTTAAATGGAAAGAACTACTCACTCTGCAAAGCATTTCAGCATTCCTAAACTTCTGTAGGAGGACCAGAGGAGTGTGCAGTAAATGAAAACCACCACAGTTCCCTCCTGTGTCTAGATAGTCATGCCTCTTTGTTATCATTTGGCTTTGAAAGGCAGTGAATTGACACTGCTTCTCCCCAGCACATGGAGCAGTTTATTTTGTAGTAAAGTTGTCCTTTGTCAGCCCCTGGCAAAAAAGGCAGTTCTTTTGCCCAGATGATTTCCTTCTTTTAGGTGGGATTTGGTGCAATTTCAGCAGGGCTTTGGGGCAGATGTACCTCTGTACCCAGCACCTCAGTCTGAACGATGGTGAACTGCAAGATGAATGTGATGGATTTGCACCTCTTCCCATAAATGCTGAGCAGCCTATAATAGTGCAAAACAGTGATCATTGCAAAGGCACGGGTTTCCTTCAGAGTAGTTCTGTGCCTATCTGGCCACAGCACTCTCTGTATAATAATAAGAAAAATCTTATTTGTTTTTACTTCTTTTTTTTTAATTGCATTTATTTTTTCCACTGGAAAAGCTGCACCCGGGGTGCCCTCCCCAGCACTCAGTCTCACTTGGGATGTGCTCCAACCTCGGCAGTTGCAATAGCAAAATAACAGATACGTGGCAGAAGGCGGCAGAAAAGTGAGTGTGTAAGCACACTGCCCCCATGGGGCTAACTCCTGCAGCCTGGCTCTGGCTCTCTCAAAATCTTAAAAACCTGGCCTCAGCAGCAGAGCAGCATATACTCAGTTTTCCAGGGGTCTGATGACAGGAGATGTGCTGATCATCATGGGCGGTGATGCATGGTCAGCTGTGGTGAGGTGGTTATTCTGGAAAATAGCTTCTAGCATTTAGAACATTCCTCCTAAAAATACTACTTTCTAGTTGCTGATGAAGGAGTTCTGTTCAAATAATACTGGGTTTGGTGCTGCAGAAGTGTTCCTTCTGTTATTCTGTTATTTCCATATTCTCCTAAGGGGATGCAGCACTGGGATCTGGAAGATGAATGAGAGTTGTAGGGTCTGGCCACTCCAGTTTCACCAGAAGAATGAGTAACGTAAGATTACTAATTGTGGTAAGCTGATTGCCTAAAAAGATGAGCAAAAACATAGTTCTTAGATCAAGGGGATCTCAGGGCTCAGAAATTAAAAAAACACACAACTTTTTCTAAATCTATTTTACTTCATTTGTAAGATTTTCCCTTTCGTTTCCTCTCTTCCAAGGGGAATTTTCCTTAGCTGCATGTGCTATTAGTGCTGAATTTTAGAATGTCAGGTTTACCAGTGCCTCTCTGAAATAAATGGGGTCATTTATTTTGAAGGAGACTTCAGAAAGAACTTTTCTTCTCATAGACAGAAGCAGTGCAAGTTTCATCAGTGCTTTTCTTGATAAGACCGGTTAATACTGTACAAATATGAAGGTGCTGTATCTTTAAATTAAAGCAAAAACCTAAGCAGGAAAAAAAAGCTGTGTTAAACCTAAAAAAAGTAGTGTCAGGTTATCTATCTGAATCTACTTCAGGAAATAAAACTAGCTGGCTCCCAGGCATTTCTGTGTTTACAAATGTAAGCTGGGAAGCTGCAAACCTATAGTCAAATATCACCGTATTTCTTATTGTTTGCACTTCTTTACTATTTTTCTCTGAAGTGTCTTGGAGATTTTGGCAAACTTTAACAAAGCGTGTCTCAGGACACCATTGTAAACTACATATCAGTATGGCATTTTTGTATCTCTGTGTCTCACTTTTGCAGCAGTTTTACTGTAAACTCTGACGGGATGGATATTTATGTCCCTCTGAAAATCTAAGACTTGAGTTTCCAAGATTGGAGTTCCATTAAAAGCAAATTTTCTGTGGGCATAAGGGGAAGGATCCTTCAGTTTGCTGAGGAGCTTGCCTGCTAATAGCATCGAGGCTACCTAGGCCAAATGCAGCATATCATTGGACCCAGCTGTAACCTAGTACTCATTGCACTTCATGGCTGGGGTGTAAAGCTTCTGAAGTGCTGGGAAATGGAGAAGATGGTTACTCATCAAAGAGAGCCTGGGGAATGTTACAAAAAGTCAATCTCAGTGAGCCAGAATCAGTTGGCAATGTGACAGCTCCTCATGGGATTTGGTCACCTGAGTGAACTGTGAATATGGAAGCTGCTTAACAAAACCCTGCTTTTTCAGAAGCAGAAAGTGCCAGTACTCAAACTTAATGGCCAGAAGAGCTGCCATCTGCCTTGGGAACACCTCAGCCTTGTGAGCTCAGCTTTGTCTCTGTTCACCTTTGTCTCTGTTCAGGAGATACCTGCTGAGGTATCTCCTCCTGCATCTCCTCATGTCTCCCTGTGGTGAATTCTACCAGACACACCTGCTGGTTGTGGTGCTGCTGTTCTTAGCAATGGTGCCTCTAAAGAAGCCTGCAGTGGAGATGAGAACATGGGATGACCAAAAACTCTAGAATGTACTGCTTCCAAAACCTCTCTTTGTTTAAGAGAAGGTAGCATTGTATTAGTAAACTTGAAGAAATGCAAGTAGAACATGTCCTGAAGTCTTAAAGAAAGAGCAGTCTCTTGAATTTGCTTTTAATATGTAGGGTGTTATGGTGGGATTCTGTGCCTAATGTACCAGAAAGGACAGAAACAGCCATTTCAGGAGTGGGTTTTCATTATGCAGAACATCTGACTCAGTCTTTTCAAGTGTTATTCAAAACAGATGTCCAAGAACAGGAGGGTGCCTGTATGGTGAAAAGGGTACAACTCTTAGCATTTCACTAGTGTCTGATTTTGCTGGAACTGAACGAGTGGAGAGAAGTCTGACAAGTTGGAAAACACCACTCAGAAAAAGGTAGCTGCTCTCAAGAGAACTTAAATTATTGTTAAATATTGGTGCCTTTTAAAAACTGTATGGTAGATAAGATATGCCTGTAATTTTATTTAAATAAAATCAATTTATTCATCTAAGATGTCTGTCATGTTTTCAGGGGAAAAACGTAATCACTTATGGGGCAGGATGGAATTGATATGCATGTTACTCTGACAGTCCACTGTCACGGTGTTGTCCGTGACAGTAACCCAAAGGAAACCGAGAAGGGAGAGGGGAGAGAAAAAAAAACTGCGTCAGTGGCCGCGCGGCCGCCCGAGCAGAGCCGCGCTCCGGGAGGGGGAGGGGGAAACGGCGGGAAGAGATGGGTCTACAAGAAAACAACGGCACGATCTGAGAAGGAACGGTAACTTTTACTAAATCTAATAAAATTGAACAATTGAAAGAGAGAGAAAAATTTTCAAACCAAAAGCTATGAGCTTACGCTAAGGAGGACCCGCAGGGGAAGCACACGTGCTGAACCTCCACGGCAGCCCAGAGCAACGCGCCCAGGCCAAGCACCGCCTGGCATCCGGTGCGGAGCTCCGCCCCTCCCCTCTGCTGCTCCCCCAGCATTAACTCCTTCACTGCTGCATGATGCTCTGATGTGGAATACCGGCATCAAAACCACAAAACCACAACATTCCACCCCTTATTCCACATCATCACATCATGCTTAACACACATCTATACATAACCAAACAGTAATAACATGAGTTACATAGAAACATAGTTACATAGAAACATATATATATATACATACATACACACGTAATTACAGACTGCATTCCCCCAGCATCAAATTCCCTTGTGGGACACACTGGACGTCCCCATTTTTATCCATTACCCACCAGGTGCACCCAGGTCCCTGCGCAAAAACGGTTCCACGGAGGGGTTTGCCCTTTCCAGAGGCTGGAAGGACCCACACCGCTTTTCCCAACATGCTCCTCACATGTACCACAGGGACCTTATCTCCCTCTATGGTCTGTAGGGAGCCGGACTGTGTAGGACCCTCTCGGTTGACTGATCCCCTAGTGTTGACCAGCCAGGTGGCTTCTGCCAGATGCTTCTCCCAGTGCTTGAATGTCCCACCACCCATTGCTCTCAACGTGGTTTTTAACAACCCGTTGTAGCGCTCGATCTTACCAGCAGCTGGTGCATGGTAGGGGATATGGTAGATCCATTCAATGCCGTGTTCTTTGGCCCAGATATCCACAAGAGAATTTTTGAAATGAGTCCCATTATCGGACTCAATTCTCTCTGGAGTGCCATGTCTCCATAGGACTTGTCTCTCGAGCCCTAAGATGGTGTTTCGGGCAGTAGCATGGGGTACTGCGTATGTCTCAAGCCACCCAGTGGTCGCCTCCACCATGGTGAGCACGTAACGCTTACCATCGCGAGTTCGTGGCAAGGTGATATAATCAACCTGCCACGCCTCCCCATATTTATACTTTTCCCATCGCCCTTCCTGCCAGAGGGGTTTCATCCTCTTGGCCTGTTTAATTATGGCACATGTGTCACAGTCATGGATAACCTGTGCAACGGCATCCATAGATAAGTCCACCCCTCGGTCTCTAGCCCACTTATAGGTCGCATCCCTTCCTTGATGGCCTGACGTCTCATGGGCCCACCGAGCTAAAAATAGCTCTCCTTTGTTCTGCCAGTCCAAATCGATCTGAGACACCTCAATTCTGGCAGCTCGATCTACCTGATGGTTATTTTTCTGCTCTTCAGTAGCTCGATTCTTGGGCACATGAGCATCTACATGGCGCACCTTTACACCCAACCTTTTTGTTCGGGCAGCAATGTCTTTCCACAGTTCAGCAGCCCAAATAAGTTTACCCTTCCGTTGCCAGTTGTCCTGTTCCCACTGCTGCAACCACCCCCATAAAGCATTTGCCACCATCCAAGAGTCAGTATAAAGATATAGCATGGGCCACCTCTCCCGTTCAGCCACATCTAAGGCCAGCTGGACGGCCTTTACCTCCGCAAATTGGCTTGACTCTCCTTCTCCTTCAGTGGCCTCTGCAACTCGTCGTGTGGGGCTCCACACAGCAGCCTTCCATCTGCGATGCTTCCCAACGATACGACACGATCCATCAGTGAAGAGGGCATACGTCTTTTCATTCTCTAGTAGTTCGTTATATGGTGGGGCCTCTTTAGCACGTGGTATCTCCTCTGATGGGGATGTTCCAAATTTCTTGCCTTCAGGCCAGTCCATGATCACCTCCAGGATTCCTGGACGGTTGAGGTTCCCCATCCGAGCTCGCTGTGTAATCAGTGCAATCCACTTACTCCAGGTGGCATCGGTAGCATGATGGGTGGGGGGAACCTTTCCTTTGAACATCCAATTCAGCACTGGCAGTCGAGGTGCCAGGAGGAGCTGTGTCTCAGTACCAATTACTTCAGAGGCAGCCCGAACCCCCTCGTATGCGGCCAAAATCTCCTTCTCAGTTGGAGTGTAGCACTCCTCTGAACCCCTGTACGCTCTGCTCCAAAATCCAAGGGGTCGGCCTCGGGTCTCCCCAGAGGCTCTTTGCCACAGACTCCAAGTGGGACCTTTCTCTCCAGCAGCAGTGTAGAGGATGTTTTTCACATCCTGTCCCAACCGAACTGGCCCCAGGGCCACAGCACGGGCTATCTCCTGCTTGATTTGCTCAAAGGCCTGCTGCTGTTCAGGACCCCATGCAAAATTATTCTTTTTCCGAGTCACTTGATAGAGGGGGCTTACTATGAGGCTGTAGTTTGGGATGTGCATCCTCCAAAAACCTACTACACCCAGAAAAGACTGTGTCTCTTTCTTGCTAGTGGGTGGTGACATACTGGTGATTTTGTCAATCACATCTCCTGGAATGTGACGACGTCCATCTTGCCATTTTACTCCTAGGAATTGAATTTCTTGGGCAGGTCCCTTCACTTTGTTCCGTTTAATAGCAAAACCAGCACCCAGAAGAATTTGGATTATTTGCTCTCCTTTTTTAAAAACTTCCTCTGCTGTATCACCCCACACAACAATGTCATCAATATACTGGAGGTGCTCAGGTGCCCCACCCTGTTCCAGTGTGGTTTGAATCAGCCCATGGCAGATGGTTGGGCTGTGTTTCCACCCCTGGGGCAAACGGTTCCAGGTGTACTGAACGCCCCTCCAGGTGAAAGCAAACTGTGGTCTGCACTCTGTGGCCAAAGGAATAGAAAAGAATGCATTGGCAATGTCTATAGTGGCATACCACTTGGCTGCTTTTGACTCCAGTTCATACTGCAGCTCCAACATATCTGGCACAGCAGCACTCAGTGGGGGTGTGACCTCATTCAGGCCACGGTAATCTACCGTCAGCCTCCATTCTCCACTGGCTTTACGCACCGGCCATATGGGGCTGTTAAAAGGTGAGTGAGTCTTGCTGATCACTCCCTGGCTCTCTAGCTGACGGATCAAGTTATGAATGGGGAGCAAGGAATCCCTGTTGGTGCGGTACTGCCGTCTGTGCACTGTTTTTGTAGCGATAGGTACCTGCTGCTCTTTCACTTTCAGTACCCCCACAACAGACGGATCTTCTGACAGGCCAGGTAAAACAGACAGCTGCTGAATGTTGTCTGCATCTACAGCAGCTATTCCAAAAGCCCATCGGTACCCCTTGGGATCCTTGAAATGTCCCCTTCTGAGATAGTCAATACCGAGTATGCATGGAGCCCCCTGTCCAGTCACTATGGGATGCTTCTGCCAGGTTTTACCGGTGAGGCTTATTTCTGCCTCCAACACAGACAGCTCCTGAGAACCCCCAGTCACTCCAGAAATATGAATCAACTCTGTCCCTTTATAACTCGAGGGCATCAGAGTGCACTGTGCACCAGTGTCCACCAGTGCCTTATATCTTTGTGGCTCTAATGTGCCAGGCCATCTAATCCACACAGTCCAATACACTCTGTTATCCCTTTCCCTCCCCTGGCTGAGGGCAGGGCCCCTCTATTGGTTACCTGCAGTGACGGGAGCAATTTCATTGGTGGCTGATCTCTGCTGTAGTTCTCTCACCCGTGCTCGCAGGACAGGAGTGGGTTTTTTATGCCACTTCCTCATGTCCTCTCCGTTTTCTCGTAAGAAGCTCCACATGGCCACACGTGACATGATGTTACTGCCGTCATTTGCTCGTGCAGAGGGGCGGTTGCCTTTGGTGGCCGAGACTTTCAACAGTTTGATCAATTGCTTCATCAGATTCTTTGGGTCATGCTCGTCTTCATCAGGTGTTTCCAACACTGACACAGGTTCATCCCTATTCATCAGTAATGACAGTTCGTCCAGTATAGTTTTCTGTGTCTCCTTAATCTCACCTACTTCTTCTGCTACTATAGCTGCAATGGAAGCACGTGATGGTGGAAACTGCTGTTCAAAGTTTTGGAGTGTAATAGTCAATTCATAAACTGGGAGTCTCCTGTCTTGACCCTCGAATCTATGGAACATTGCTACCAGTGTACTTGCGTACCTCTCTGGTGCTGTTTTTGAGAGCTTGCGATATACATCAGGTGTGCACCTTACTCTATCAGGATCACGGTCCTGGTGTGGATTGTTAGGGACGAAATTGGGATCATACAGCATCTCTACTATGGCTGTTTCTCTCAAAAATTGGATGCCTTTCTCCACGGTGTTCCATCTTTCCACCTTAGGCTCCAGATCATCTTTGTAAGGGTATCTATCCTTTACAGCCACTAGTACTCGTTCCCAGAGGGTAGCGACTCCATTCAGACATCTGCCAATTCCTCTGTCGATAGCTGGGTCTCGGGCAATGCTTGCCAGTTGGCGGGCTTCACTGCCATCTAGGGACACGCTGCTGGCACCGCTGTCCCAACACCGCAGCAACCAGGTGACAATAGATTCACCCGAGCGCCGTACAAACTCCTTTCTTGAACCTTGTATTTCAGTCATCTTTAGGGGCCGACGAGTAGTGGTAACAGTGACTCCATCATCATCGCTGTCTTCTCCATGTCTCTCACTTTTCTTAGTGGCCTTTTTAGGTGGTGGTGGTGGTGGTGGTGGTGGTGGTGCTGAGGAGGGCCCCTCGCCGGGATCTTCCTTTTTTTTCTCTGCTTCTTCTTCTTTCCGTTCTAGGCGCGAGGACGGCCGTGTCCATTTCTGGCCTTCCACAGGGGCAACCGACACTGATACCGGTGCTTCCTGTGATTGGTCAGGTCTAACTTCGAGGTTTTCATTTTTGCTTTGGACCTTGGTTTGGAAACCATTTCTCTCCAGAATATCAATTATGGCTCGATAAGCACAAGCCAGACCCCAAACAATACATTCCTTCTCAGATCGTCCTGAGTCCCATGACTCCTTACCTAAACACTCACTGAATTTCTCAGGGTCCCACAGGTGCTCAAGATCAAAATTGCATAACACCGGGGGTCCCCACGCTTCTAATTTCTTTCCTAATTTTTTCCACCTTCCCTGCCATTCAACACTCTCTGGTTTTGAGGAAAGCTTCCTCCACATGATGTAAATTACTATTGCCAAGAGTGCATTCAGAAAAACAGATAACACAGCTGCCACAACTGCCGGGCTGACATCCTGAATATAGGTAAAGACCTGAAAAGAGTAATTGGAAACCGTTCCAAATGCTGCATAATCTGTCACGTTAGCCAGGGTGTTTAGGTAGGAGGCATGTAACCCCCTCAGCACACTAAAGTAGCTGTATATCCACACTACTCCGGTGCTGAACGCGAGGAGCTTAAAAAGACGCCAGCATGCTGTAAGGTACATGAAAAACCTTAGTCCACTCTGCACCAGATTTACAATGGAGAGCCAATACTGCACTGCCCGCATCCTCCACCAATAATTGTCACGGTGTTGTCCGTGACAGTAACCCAAAGGAAACCGAGAAGGGAGAGGGGAGAGAAAAAAAAACTGCGTCAGTGGCCGCGCGGCCGCCCGAGCAGAGCCGCGCTCCGGGAGGGGGAGGGGGAAACGGCGGGAAGAGATGGGTCTACAAGAAAACAACGGCACGATCTGAGAAGGAACGGTAACTTTTACTAAATCTAATAAAATTGAACAATTGAAAGAGAGAGAAAAATTTTCAAACCAAAAGCTATGAGCTTACGCTAAGGAGGACCCGCAGGGGAAGCACACGTGCTGAACCTCCACGGCAGCCCAGAGCAACGCGCCCAGGCCAAGCACCGCCTGGCATCCGGTGCGGAGCTCCGCCCCTCCCCTCTGCTGCTCCCCCAGCATTAACTCCTTCACTGCTGCATGATGCTCTGATGTGGAATACCGGCATCAAAACCACAAAACCACAACATCCACCTAGAGTAAATTTGGCATTCACCCTAAATACCAAGGTACCAGAAAGCTTTGGTGAATCTGGTCCTTTTGTGTACTAGCCCTACATGGTTCAGCTTTGCTGATCTATGGCAGCTGGTTAGGGCTTACTAATACAGAAGTTAATGGAAGAAAACAAGATAGTTATTTATCCAAAAAGCCCCTTAGCACATGAAATTGTGAAATTGTTGCAGTTGATGGATTCTGTAAGACGTTGCATACACTTCTTAGAATAAAAATTCATTTTAAAAAATAGTTGGAAAAGCTTAATTACAAATACAACATCATGCTTTGGTGCTTTATTCAGGAAAAAAAGAAACAGTTCTTGTGTAAGGGCTACTGCATTTTAATAAGATGTTCTGCGGGGGGATGGTAGCCAAGGGGTCAACATCACTGTAAGGGCATGAAGTGAAATGGTTATGTCTGCAAATTGTTGCATCTCTGAAAGGGAGAAAGAAGAAAAGGAAAACAGGCTGCATTTGTAAAGAAGATCCATGTGGCAATTGAGCAGCTAGAAATCACTCCTAGCTCAAGGACTGAAGGGAAGGGGAAACTGCATTTATGGCATATAGCATTCCTGTCTGCCTCCAGTGCTGCTTAGGTGGAACAAGGTTTCCAGATACACTCTGAGTTTTGATGGCATCTATGTGGAAGCCTCAAAAGCAATGATGCTGACTGAGTTCCTGCTCCACAAATGAATGACAGCATGAGTGAAAGCCTGCACTGCTCTGCTGTAGTTTTACGTGTTTGTAACTGTGATTCAACCAGATGCAGCTGACACATGAAAAAATGTCAAAGATGGTGTTTACTGCTGGCACTGCACTTTATTTGGGCTTAAAAACAAAAAAGTAGAAAGGAAATAAAAAAACATCTGGCTTCAATTAAGTCTCAAAGGAAATGGAGAGAAACAGAAGAAACACTTCTAGTCACTCAAGAACAGTTCTGTCTTCCCACAGCTGTGTCTCATACAAATTTGCAAGTACTAAGGTTTTCTTTCAGTTTGATTTATCATATAAGAAAAGTTTATTGTTTTCACAAATAAAATGTACTGTCCTTTAGGATGTATTTTGTTTAAATTTTGCCGTCTGTTTCCTCATGCCATTATTGTTTTTTCATTAAGGCTTATGTAAAGAGCCCTGGTGAAGTTAGAAGTTCACAGTCTTTTTGGCCTACAGTTCTCCTGCCACTTCCCAGCTGACAAACCATCTTCCATCTGCAACCTGTAGCCCAAAATATTGGAATCGTGGTACTTCATGTGCAGAGACACAAGATCTCACTCAAAGACATGCAGTGATGTCAGGTATGTAAAGGAATGAAGAGGGGATGATGTTTTCACTGAACAATAAGGGCAGCATTAGCAAACATGGAATTTAGTTTCTATTTCTTTCCTGCTTCGCTATCTCTGAGTACACAAGGCCTTTGCTATCATACAGAAGCACTTGTAAGAGCAAAGGACACTAGATGCAGTAGCTGGGTATGCTTTTAATAATAATCCTCACAGTTGGGCTTATACTGAAGGCAGCTTAACCCCATGTTGCTGGACTATTCCATGACTCAGTTCGCCCAGAACGCCCTGTCTGTCTGTGTCTGCCTTGCTCTGACCTGCTCTACACAAGTCCTTTTTCTGAGACCTATTTCTAAACTTGGGATTAAAGTTCTTCTGCAGGTAAAGAAGCCTAACAAGCTCCCTTCCCTTCCTAAGAGCCACTGAGGAAGAACACCATATAAAAGCAGGGCACTGTTCCTGCTCATGTACCAGGAACTCATTCACTGGCTACCAATGACAAAATGACAATCTTTTTTCTGAATATTTGTTTTTTGTTTTGTTTTGTTTTTAATAACTCTGCTTGCCTCTTCATTTTGACAGTGGTATTAATCTCCTACTTCTAAACTTGTCAGTAGGAGACATGATAGCATGCAGAGAGTATTGGTTTTAGCAGTTCCTGTGTTGTAAATTTGCTTCTTCATTTTTTTGTGTGTTTTTTTTTCCCAGTGTTTTCTTTCTCTTCCTCATTCTATCTGGATGAGACAGATGTCTTGCCAGCCCATAGATGCAGGTTCTATTCCCTGTTGCCTCAGTGCCTGCTCAATCACCACATATAATGGAGGAGATACACAGAGATGATGCAGGAAGGCAAGGCTCTCCCCCCAGGGACACCGTAGTTTGCATCCAGAATCCCTATGGGAATAAGGTAGATGACACCTCTATTTCAGATGGGGAGAGGTGGAAGGTTGCTATCCACATGCCCCTCTACACTGGTGAGGCCTCATTTGGAGTGCTGCATCCAGATATGGAGTCCTCAGTACAGGAGAGATGTAGACCTGTTGGAGTGCATCGAGAGGATGGCCACATAAATGATGCAAAGGATGGAACACTTCTATGAGGACAGACTGAGAGAGCTGGGGCTAGTCAGACTGGAGAGGAGAAGGCTCTCTCTCTGACAGAGACCCTTCAGTATGTAAAGGGGGGCTATAAAAAAGAAGGGAGCAGATTCTTTTGGAGGGGCTGTTCTGATAGGACAAGGGGAAATGGTTTCAAACTGAAAGAGGGGAGATTTAGCCTGGATATAAGGAAAGAGGATTTTTTTGTGTTAAGAGCAATTGTGGAGCACTGGCACAGGTTTCCCAGAGAGGTCTTGGATGCTCCGTCACTGAAGACACTCAAGACCAGTCTGGACTGGGCTCTAAGCAACCTGCTGTAGCCATAGGTATCTCTGTTCCTTGTAGGGAAGTAGTATGAGATGACTGTTAATGCACTCTTCCAACTCAAAAGATTATATGAGAATATATTCTTATTTAGCTGTTGCTGTTTGCACCATGGTGTACCAGGGCCTCACCCCATCACACAGGCACAGGCCCTGTGCAGTGGCTGCAGATGCTGGCCTGGGCAGAGGTAGGAGCATCTGCTGAGTAGTCCCTGCTCCACCACCAGTCCCAATTACATGGCATAGTGGTGCCACTTACGCTCTTGAAATTAAGTGTCAAGGCCTGTTGTTGGCCAGCCCTAATGAAGTCAGTGTCCTCATCCCTTTTACCTCTCACCAGAGGAAGACCTCTCCCTCTCCAGCCTCCCCCCTCAGACCCCTGGCTTCCCCCCCATGAGCCCTCTGATAGTGGCCCTACCATTCTGCCCAGCATGGGTAGGGACATACCATGCTGGTATCATGGGCAGGTTGGTTTGGGGACCAGAAGCTGTGTTGAAGTGTCCTGGGGTGCTGTGCTGGGAGAGAGAAGAGGTCCATCAGCATGGCTATGGGGACGGTATGCACAGCACAAGGGCTCTGACCTTGTTAGTACAAGGATAGCTGGTTATCTCTGCTCCAGGACACTCTCCTGCAACAAGAATTCTCGAGATATTATCTTGGTATGGGAGATATTTTGTGGGGTGAAAAATGCTTGAAATAATTTTGTGCTACTTCTCTGCAAATGTGTGTTTTGTTTTTTCTTTTTTTCCTTTGAATGGAATTGAAAAGGTTAAAATTCTAACAATAGGCAAGTAGTAGTTAATGGTTTATCCATCACAAGGTTATGGATGTATAATATAATTTTATAGCAGAGCAGACAGTTGGCACAACATGCCTTCACTCCACTGGGAGAGAGTGTTGCTTGGGATTGCCTGCTGTGCAGTGACTGTGACCCTCTGGTCCCTGTGCATTTGGCAGCTTGTCGTCAGGTTTCACGCAGGTAAGAAATTAAGTTCTGCACCATTTGAGCTCTATCCAAGTTCTTTGTGTCCTTTTGCCTTTCCTGAAGTGCTTAAACTTATTTACTGATAGCTTCATCAGTGCCCTGGTCTTTTTGGTGGAAATGTCTTTCTTTAATTCTCTGACATAGCTTCGGAGAATTGTCTTGAATGTTTCTCACTCTTCTGGTAGAGATCTGATTTTCTTTTCAAAAGAGAAACAAATCTCTTGCTAGGCAGGTAAATCATGTTGTAAGTAGTTACTATCTAGCTTTACAAGATAAGGAACACCATATAAAAACACCATATAAACAAAATGTGCTGTATAGCACCTGTCCATGACTTTATTACAATTTGCACGATAGAAAACTTTGTGAAAGGAATGTAGGTAACATTGATTTGAATATTCTATATCTAAAATCAGGTCACTGTACCCTCTTAAGACAGTTCTTTGTATGAAGTTGGAGCAGAAAATTTGCCAGGGTTTCCTCTCAGCAGAATACTCAATATATTGATGTGATACAAATTCATACGTGGACCTATATAGAAAGAAAGTTTATGGGAAGAATCAGCTGTTCCTTGCTGCTTGCTCAGCAGAAAGTCAGATGTAAATGGAGGCTAGAAGGAACACGGAAAAGTTTACATTAGGATACATTAGATTGTATTTGCTTCAGGTGACTTCACAGATGTTTGCAGGGAGGGAACATACCTAAATACACAAAATGACACAGAAGCAAATACTAATTGCTTAACTTACACGAATAAACTGCAGCTGCTTCAAGGATGGAGGATGCCTTCATGCTCACATGATGCAGCACTTGCTGTGCACAGAGCAGTGTCGTGTTTCTGATTTTTCCAAACTTTAACTGTGAGTATCAGCATTAGAAGTTCCCAGGATGTTTGACTTAAGAACCAACACAAAGTTCTTGATGACATAGTATTATGCAAGAATGTTAGTTTTGATTTAAAAATATATGCAGTCAAAATCAGTGTGATTCTTGAAATGACGAATTTCTGCAAAACTTAAAAGCCAAATAAAAAGAATATCTGAATATTTCTGAAACTTAAAATTAAAACAGAAGAACCCTATGTTTTTAAGCCAATGAAACTATTATTTAGGCCAAAGAGCTTCGCTGCATGGAGGGTAGTCATGAGAATTTGTTCCCAACACTGTTCTTGGCTGTAGAAGTTGAAATACCACTATCAGTACTTCCAGCCCAAGGCTGCCCTGTTTGCTCCCCTTCCCCTACTCTTCTGTAGGCAGCCTCGAATCTGATACAGTTGCAAGGCAGCAATGCTGCAGCTTTGTTTTTAGGGATTCTGCATACCATGTCTGCTTCAGGCACAAGTTCACCAAACAAGATGGAGGCCTGGAGCTGTGCTACAGATTCCCAGGTATTTTGTGAGTTCCCAGACCCAAAGGGCTCCCATCATAAGCCCTGGTGTTCCTCTGCTATGTTGCCCTGGAAAAGGGCAGTGGAGCATGAGCAGTTCAAACAGCCACCCAGTTTCCCTTTATAGACTTTCTTTGCAAGTGCTGAGGTGGGGCCACCAAGTTCCTAATTGTTGCATGAGTTTTCCTTCCCTTTTTGTAAGATTTCCAGTGGATAAACAATGTGTTTTGGACAACTGATGGTTAGCAGAGACATTACCTAGCTGCCCATAGATGTTATTCCACTAGCATCATAGACATCTGGTTGAAACATAGATGAGACGGACTGAAACACAAATACTAAATAGCAACAACATGAGCAAGAACTGAGCAGCGCTTGCCAAGAACTGAATTACCCCAGCCACATGGCAGATCCTCTATATTTTGCAATAATCTTCCAATTATATGAATCCCCTTAAAGAGTAAGAAATAAAGCAGCCTTGGTGAAAACATTAGGAATATACAATAGCATGTGTGCTCCTGACAGCACTGTTAACTTTTATGTTTTCTGACTTTAATCTCTCTCAAAACACAGACACTAAAATGTCATATCCATTGGTAGGCCTCAGCTTCATCTTTCTGTATGATTTCAAGGAATAAAGTGTACTCAGAGCACTTTGTCCACCACAAATCTTACAGATGGATTCCAAATTTCACCCTCCACTTCTAGACTGAGTGAGGCAAACTGAGAGGAGGTCTTGTTTCACGGGGAGTCCTCCATGTCTTCACGCTATCTCCCAAAGCCTGAGGTCCACCAATGACTTCTCTACAGCAGTTTCTGTTGCAGAACACTCCTTAGCCATTCAAGATTTGCCAGTGTTTTTTTATGAGAAACCTGAATTTTTTCAGAGTTCACTGAACACTGCCAATATTGTGGTCTATTCAGAAGTTTCTGAGGTCTGCAATTTCACTGCTATTACATATATCCTGCTTTTTTGTTTCCCAAAGATGCAGCAGCCTGTGCAATGACTACTACAGACAAAGCCCACTATTCTTGCCAAAAGACAGAATGAAAATTGGCACCTGTCCTGGAGTGTGAATAGAAGCTGTGGCTGAGACGAGGGCATGATTTTTATCTGTTATCCCATAGTTCCTGGCTTAATTCAGAATATCTCTGCATGATTCTTGGATGTCTGATTATCCATCTGCCTGTTACCACTTTGGGTTGGGGGAATCTACAGCCCTCTTTTGCCCCCTTGTTTCTGTGAAACCCTGCAGAAGCAATTTGGGCTTTTCACATATTCAACTGCTTGAGCTTCTTGCAGACTAGAGGCCCACACCGTCACTGCTCCTGCTCTTCTGGCACCTACACAGAACAGTTTCTGTCTATGTCTTTGTGGGGATTCAGAATAATTTCTGAAAGCTTTGACTCCACTTTCACAGCATTGTTACTGGGCAGAAGGACAAATCAGTGACTGGGTACGTGTCCTAGCTTGAGGATCACAGAATGAAATATTTTTAGATGAAGATCCAAATAAATCAGCATCATACTTATTTCTTTCTCTCATCAAATTATTCATACACACGTATATGTTACATGTATATTTATGAGTATCTACATCTTGATAATTTATGCAGATACTACAGGACCTCCGTGCTCCTGCCTCAATGGTGGATTCTGCCAGGATAGCACCTGTGTGTGCCCCAGCGAGTGGGCAGGACCATTTTGTGATATAGGTCAGTAAATGCAAAGCAGCAGCAGCAATTGGTGCTATGTCTGTGGTTCCTTCTGCTTTGGGAAGACGCTAGCTCCTCTCCTGTCTCCTCAGCCCTGCTCAGCAGGGTCAGGTGTGCAAGCAGTGATGTTCTTCTTGCTCAGTGAGGCTGTATCTTTCACCTACTTCTGTCACTCTTTTGAATGAGTAATATATCTGGGGAAGATATTAGGGGTTTCAGCTGTCTGTGGCCTGTGTCTAGCCAATTTGGCCTTTGTTTGAATTCCTCTGTTTGAACATCACAGTGACTTGAAAATCTGAGTCAGATTTCAGTGGCCAGTATTACTCTCTCTGGATTTGCCAGTGCCAAGAGGGCACTATTCAGCTCAGTACACTGCACTACTGAGGGGACTGCAGTATCCCCAGTTCCTGCTACTACAGCCACAAGTTTTGGGTGAGTCAAATTTCTGACACAGGGTATAGCACTGGCCTTGCTGCCTCCCATTTCAGGCTCCTCTGCCATGGTACGGCATCTCTATGCCGGTGTAAATGGAGTGGGTGCTCCCAGATGATCACCAGGGCTGGTAAGACCCCACTTTTGAAGGTAACAACCTGCACTGTGGTCACTCTGACATGCAGATAGGCTGCCACGTGGCCAGCAGTGCAGCTGTACCTTTGTCAAATGAACTCACTTTTTCTTCAAATGGATGCTGAAAAGTCTGCAGCTTATCCAGGAAAATATTCTTGGTGAGGATGCTAGGTAGATGGAAACTTCAGGTCTGCCATATTAATCCCCCTGGGATAGGCTGGGTAGAACAGCCAGCAAACAATGACAAGTTGGACAAGTTCCTGAAGCATTGGAACATTTGAGCAAAATAGTTCAGAGAAATCAGCTGGGATTTCAGCATGGAAACAAATCATGATGTTAATTCTAATTCCCTATGTCCATTCCTCTGGGTTCTCTGTATTTGATTTGCTGTAAATTTTACAAGTTTATAGTGTCCACCTGTCATTCTCTCTTCCTGACAAATTCAACTTGCCAATGGGCTGGCCAATCCTTCTTAGCCACTCCCAACCACCCATGACATTTGCCTCCTCTCTAACAACTTACAAAATAAAGATGTGAATATTGTGTATTGGGAATCAAAAGATGAATGTAGGAGATGAAGGTGAAGGGCTGGGGCCCAATGGATCATTGAGACTGTGGAAAAACATCATAAAAGGTGTTAGGGAAGTTGGAAAGAAGAGTGGTGGGGCTGGGGAGGTGATGATTTATTGCCACAAGGAGAAAGCAGAGTATTCTTCTTTGTCTAACACCTATAAATGGGATACAACCACCTGAAATGTGATTTACATTAACAAAAGTTAGCAAGAACAAGATGCTGCACATCCTAAGACCATGGTGTGGTATATTTTCAAGCATTTGCAACATTGCAAGGTCAATTTGCACTGTTATAGCAGATGGTATGACATGAGAATGCAATAGGGTGCCATACTGAGTCAGGCCACAAGTCTACTAAGCTCACCATCCCGCCTGTAGAAGCAGCCAATATGAAATGTCTGGCAAAAGTGTGGGGTTTGGGGTGGCACAAAGGGTTCTTGAGCCACCATCTCCAATTCCAGCAACCACGTCTAAGACGTCGTGTTTCAGTCACCAAAGACTTCCCCCATTAATTGTTGGAGTCTTATTTGCAGCAAATTTGGATTTTAGTCCCCCTCTGCTGTATTCCGTGACATTAAGTTACCAAATCTAATTAATGCCTGGGTAACAAGTTTCTGAGAGTGATTTATCATCCTTTAGAAATATACCGAGACAGTGAAAATACTACAGATAGTAGAAGTTATGTGCTTTTATGTCTTTGGTGACTTCATAAAGATCTCTTACAGCAGTTTGGTTTTAGGTAAGAATTACCTAACTGCTTTAACAGTCATTTATTTCCTTTAAGGCAAAAGATTCAATTAGTTTTATCTCAGTATCATCTCAGTAACATTTTATTTTTGAAAACTGCTCCATCTGTTAAAAATGTTTGATCAGAATATGTTTTTCTTTATTCTTTCTATACAGTTAACTTCTGTGAAGATAGTGTTTACACAGTGAATGTTTCTGAAAATGTTATGAAAAACCTTACTTTTGAAAGGACTATAGTTGGTCAATACAGCAGCTCCAAAGAGAAATGTGAACCTAACACTGTGAATGGTATGTGTTTCTTTCACTTCTGCTTCCCAAAGGCACATGTAAAGTTTGTGAAAGATATCAGCTCATTACAGCAGGAGATCAGAGCTCTCTGCTTAAAGCAGAGCTCAGGAAGCAGGAGCATAAATCTGTCCACACTGTCTTCTGCCTCAAGTATAATTGATATGATATACACATATACATGCCTGTTCAGAACCTGGCAGAGTCAGTTCATGTCACTAGTGAACAAGTGTTTGATAGAAGAATTATCTGTTTATGACTTACTACTTAACATTAGGATACTTAAATCAGGAAAAAAAAGCAGGATTTGGGTTTCTTACAGTAATGACCTGGGAAGTACAGAGTACTCCAGTAGTATATACTAGCTTTCAAGACATTTCAGAGTAGTACCTATTGCATGGATCTCCACAAGACTGTTTTATTAATTTGTGACATTTGGAGTATGTTTTTCAATATATGATAAACAGTTTTTCAGACGGTTTAGTGTTGATATCTGTATCTGGTTTAAGCAAAGTTTTTCTGTAGCTCTAGCATGTTAAAACCTATTTGAATCTGTCAGGAATAATTTTGGCAACTCTGGCAAGTTTTTGTCCGATTCCAAAACACGTTCAGAAAAGAACAATGATTGACGGATTCTTGTATTCCCAAGAGATAAATGTTTATACACAAACAGCAAATAACACCAGATAGGCTGTCACACCCACTGTACAATTTTACTTCCCAATGAAGTCATCTGCATGTGAGCGAAGGCTTCTGTACTAAATGCATATCTTTCTGTTTTTACAAAATTACAGGTAACTCTCCAATCGCAGTCCGAATGTGTTCCAGAAAGGGAATAATTCCTGTTTTGGAGCCTCCCAGTATTCTGAATTGTAATGAAGATCTGGACTCTCTAGAGTTACAGGTAATCTTAGATTATACACTGACATGCTCTGTAAAGAGCGGCAGAGATTCTGCAGCATCACATTAAAAAAAATGCAACAGGTAATTGAAGGAGGGAGTATTTATTTGTGTTGCATTTCTTACAACTTTACAGAAAGAAAAATGAATCACCAATGAATTTACAGAGGAATTCTTGGGATGTGTCTGTTTTGCAAATGGCCATTTTCCAACTGTGATTATTTCATTTTGCTTGTTTTTGCCTGAACACAGCATCCCATGTCATATTACCTAACCAGTCTTGAGTTCCTCCCTCAGGTTCCCAATTCACAGCAAACGCCTCAGAGTAGAAGTAATACTGACCCAGGATATTGAACTAGGGAGAAACTGGAGGGGATTTGGAGAAGACCAGCAGGAGAGAACACAGTGCAGACACTGTTAGGGAGGATTAAGAGCAAAGCCTTTCCTTTCAATCCCATGATGCGATGAGCATGGATGGAACACTCCTGACCCTCCAGAATTCTATGAATGACAAGCTGCTCCTGATAAAACCATCAACTCTTATACTTTTATATTTTCCCAGTGTATAACTTTCATTAAACAAATCAAAAGTAAAATCTTCTCTGCAATAATATCACAGAATCACAGAATCAGAACCACACAACTGTAGGGGTTGGAAGGGACCTCCGGAGAACATCGAGGACAACCCCCTGCTAAAGCAGGCTCCCTACAACGGGTCGCACAGGAAAGCTTCTTGAATATCTACAGAGAAGGAAACTCCACAAATTCTCTGTGAAGAAACATATGTGTATATATTAGCAGCAGTTGTTTATATTTAATAAGATGCAGGTCTTTATTTAGTCGCAAAATAGTTATTCTGCTGCCATCAGTGACTTCGGGTTTTGTTACGATATCTTTAAATTGTACCGCCACCTAGTGAACCGAGGTCAGCCCACGTTCTGAAGATGCACGCTAGGAGTTCGAAGAGATATTTACCCTTAGAGATCCATAGGCCAGATTTAAGAGGGTTTTATTCTTGTCAGTGCAAATGTTTGCTATGAATACGAAGTGATGCTACAACTCATAACAGTGACATATGCGTTCACAGTGTACATGGTGCACATCCTAATGTTATCAAATCAAACAGTAAATCCCTGGTAATTATAGATAAAAAAAAAAAAACCCAAACAACCTCTTTCCTCCCTCTGTGCAACACATTAAACTTGATTTTGATAGATAGCTCAATGGTTTAGAAAAGGGATGACTTGGTACACTGTTTAGCCAATCTCCATGACCTATGAAAAATATTCTTCAGATGACTAGCAGGTTTTCCATGCCCTTAAATCTTATTGTCACTTAGCTATGTCTTCATGTAATGTACAGATAAATGCCTTATTGTGTGTGTGTGTGTGTTTACATGCCCAGGATATTAAAGATGTTTATGTTCTGCACATAAAGGGCTAACAGATTCCATCCGGACCTTCTAAAAATTCTTGTCATTACCTCCGGCACTGAAATATTTTCTCCTTCTCTATTTATTCCAGTATGATGCCCTGCAGTGTGCTGAAGTGAGGACAGTGTACTCAGTGCAGCTTATGAGTGCTGTGCTAAGACACACTGCTATTCTGAATGACATTTCTTAGTTCTTCAGATGGCTTTTCAAAAAATCCACTTCTGGTTATTCAAGAGTAGTGAAAGGCAGACAGACGTCTGCAAACTCAGAAGCTCAAGGAGGTCTTACTGCTGTCTGCAGCCACCTGCTAGGAAGGAGTGGAGAAAGACATAGTCAGACTCCTCTTTGCTACATGTATAATTTGATTTTATGTAAGAATGTTTTGAAAATGATGACTCATTTTTCCGTTTCTTATTTTCTTTCTCTTGAATGGCATTTCCCTGATAGGTGGAAACTGCAGATGCCAGCAATGTTTCAACAATTGCAAGCAATACTCAGATCCTTACCTCCATTCCCAGTCAACTGACAACGCAGAACATCTCTGTTGCTGCGAATATAGCAGTGAAGATTCTAAGAAAACCAAACATTTCAGAAGACTCCCAGGTGAGCTTTAATAGGACAGAAAAAAAAGTTTTTATGTCTTATTCTTTGGGATATGGCTTCTGTCTCCACTCCATCAGCACAAGGAACTCTTTCCAGTGTGCTTCCGATGTACGTTACATAAATGCACTTTAAATAACAACACAACCAATTGCATCCATTTTGCCATTTAGTGTTTCAGTGGCCCTGAGTGCAGTTTTTCTGGAACCACTGCTGCTTCAGTTCCCAAAGCAGAAAATTTGATTTTATCAGTAGTACAGACTTGACTGTAGCTGGAATTCTAATACTAGCATGATTTGATGTTTGAACTCATCATTTAATCTTCCCTGTCTAAATTAATAGAAGTGTGGTATATGTGAACCATTGTATCAAAACTTACATTCTCTCTAAACCCTGTATTTTGTTTATTCCACTGTGTGTATTTTCAAGAGATGTATATTGCATTCTTACTTTGCCAATGCACTATGTAGTTTACATATGCATACAACGCCCAGATTTGATGTTTTTGTTGCTTTTTATGTTTTAATCAAGCATATAAATAAAAAGTTTGATACTTACATACATTAACTTCAGTTTGTATTTTACATGTGGCCCAAGACAATTCATCTTCATTCAGTATGGTTCACGCAATCAGAAAGGTTGGACACTCACTGTAGAACAACGGATTCTTATTTTAATTGCTTTTGAACGGTACTCCTTTTTTTCTTCTTGTCTCAGGCATCTGTGGCAGTTTTAACTACAGTGAGTCAGCTCTTGGACGCCAATGAAACAGAATTTAACAACAATAATCTTGTCAATGTTACAGCAAGGTAACCTCAGCTTTTGCCCTTTTTGATTAGATCTAGCAAACAGCATTTTCCAATGTGTTTCAGAATGAAAATCATCATGAACAAAACTTCTTTAGTGTTCAACTCGGATGTGCCATTTGATTGGTTCAGTAAATCTATACCGACAATCTTGGATGAATTTTTTTGCTTTGGGTAAAGAATGAGTACAGGGAATGAGGAGTGGGGACTTCCAGAATTTTCTGATTTAGTTGTTAGTTATTATTGGCAGTTTTGGCAAATCATTTTAAGTTTCACAGTACTGTCTGTGGACAGATATGGGTTTACACCGTGGATTAAGCTACTAGTTAGTACGCTGCCACTTAAAAACATTACCAGTTTTTTCACTGCACCTCACAGAAGTCTGAAGTTGTATTACAATTTGTAGCATGTGGAGAGAGAAAGCTATCAACACGCTCTCCATGAAGCAGCAACTTCCTGCATTTGTGAGAAATTTCTGACTTACCTAACAAACTGTTTCATACTTGACAATATGCTAGATTTCATATTGCACCCATTTTGCATATAGGACTAAATTTTGCTTCTCCTGATGTTAGAAAATAATGTTTCTGTTGACTTCAAAAGTAGCAGAATTTCCCATTGTTAGGGAGAACACGCACAGCCTCTTCACTCTACCTGATGCACCAGAGGGTCAAATCAGAGAGGAAGCTGAGCCTATGACTGCTTGTGACAACTAGTGGTGACTTTTTTTCTCGCTCATCATTTAATTGCAGCCTCACAAAAACAATGGAAGAATTTTCTTTGATGGGCAATGTCACTCAGCCCAATGTTGCAGTCCAGTCTGTTCCACTAAAATTGAACTCCTCTACAATTCTATTCTTGGCACAGAAAGGTAAGCTTGGTCATGCTGTTGGATTTACAAGCACAAGGAGGTATGTACCATAAATTCTAATGCAGACATTGTTAATTTTTCTAGATACAACCCTGGGATATTTTCCATCAACAAAACTAGAAATACAGGAAAACGTTCCTGGACTTACTAGTGAACTCAGTACTGAAGTCCAGATACTGCTTGATATTAAAAGTAACAGTAAGTTCTTTCACCTATTGAAACCTCAACCTGGGGATTTTTTTGAATGAATATTCCCTAAAAATATACTTTGGAAATAATTTTTTAAACACCTGAACACGAATATAAACTTTTTTATAACAGTGTTTTTAATGCATGTTGGTGCCATATATAATGGCACAAAAATGCGTGTCAAATGATCTTACTTTTAAATTAGTGCAGATTTGCTCTTAATGGACAGAAAGATTTTCATGGGCTTTTTTTTCTCCTCGTTTTGTTTTTTAAAAATTCAGAACGTAATGAACATTTGACCAAACCTCTATAGACATGAAGATCAAAATCTAGTACGTAGGTACCTTGTCTGAAATCCAAAATCATCAGCCTCTTCAACTACAACTATTACTACTGTCACATGTCAGCCTGTACATATTGTTCTCACATGTATGTGTCGGGATAGTATTTAAAGGCACACATGATTTTTCCAGCTCTCCATTATGTACACTCTGCAGTGCTCCTAAGGGTATAGTTCCTTTGCCTCGTTCACCACTGATGCTGGTGGCAAGGGTTAATGCTGAACTAATCTGCAGCAGGAGTCTCTGACAGGTTATAGTCCCACCCTTATTACCAGGCACACAACACCTGGCTGCTAGTTAGAGGACAACTGTTTTCTGCATGTCCAACTTTGTTCTTTGTGTATGTTTTGGAAGAACACTGACTATGCATAGCTGCAACTATGACATTCTAAAATTGCAGGGGTTTCAGACTGGGTACCTGAAACCAGCAGGCTTGTCCTTAATCTCTGTTTAGTGACAGTAACATTAGATTTCACAGCACAAGAATGTAATGAAGGTGGAATTAGTGAAGCACCTAGACATCAAATTGCTGAACATCATTCATATACCAGCCCACAGGGAAATTAATAATTCAGTCCTCTCATCAGTGTTAGAAAAGAGTCAAGGAGGTAAAGGTAACCTCACATACACAGCAGTGAGAATAAAACAAACATGGAAGATCTCATGAACAGCTCACCATCCATTTGGCTCACTGTTGTGGACAATGATCCTGTGGAAAACCAGTGTGATCACGTAAAGTCTTTATCATAATGCTTGTAAATTGTAACACATTTTTCAAGAGGGCTCAACTGAATTCACAGCTCATTAAAAAAAAAAAAGATTTATTCAGTATTAAATGCACAACTGTGGCATACGTATAAAATCCTGTTACTCTGTCATGATAGAAACAAATAAAAAGTGTAAAACCAAGAATGAAATCAGTTATATAAAACATGAGTTTTGGTTTCATACTTCAGCAGAAATTAAGACTAGTAATTTAAATCACAAAAGAAACCGAGTCCAAAAACTGGGTCTGAAGAAGAGCAGTCAATCTATTTTATTTTATGATTTCCTATCAGTTGTAAATGCCCCTGTTACTATTTAATACTTAGCAATACTAACAGCCTGGCTTTTATTGTGTGTATATGTATATGGATTTAGGACATTATAGTCAATGTTTTTCCTCAGAAATGGCATTAGGAGAAAGAAAATTATTTTCACACTCCACCACAGCAAAAATTGAAGATGAATCTTTCAAGATTTGTGGGAAAATAAACTCTTCTCCACAACTTAAATAGATTCTATATAAATATCTTTAGAAAAATATGCTTTAAATACTGGATATGTGAAGCAGCATAGAATAGGCTTCTTGAAGGCACCAGCTTCTCTGATATCTATATCTTCTTTGCTGTTTGCCTAGCGAAGGTTCGTCAAATGATGGCAGAGTTGGCTTTGTCCTTTATCAAAATGACAAACTCTTCCAGTCAAGGATTTATAAGAGTAAAATTAATTTATCTAAACAAATTGTTTCTGGCAATATTGATGGTGGAAGAGCCAGTGGTGTTGAAATAGCCTTCAATCCCAAGGTAAGCTTCAGTTTGAAATTCCATGTTCAGCTTGACCAGCGGCTGTCTTTGTCCTACTACATGTCTTCAATACTCAGAAAGAGATATAAGTATAGGTGTGTTGTTTTTTGTTTCTTTGTTTGTTTGTTTTGTGGGAGGGAGGATTTTGGTGGGTTTTTGCTGTTGTTGTTTGTTTTTATGGCTTACCTCCTTTATTTGTGGCAATAAGTAGTTGAGTGAGTTTGTTGTCTGATTTGGGGTTTCAGATGGATGAAAACTTGATGCAAGCCAGCAGTGTGCTCTTGTAGCCCCAAAGGCCAACTGTATCCTGGGCTGCATCAAAAAAGAGGTGGCCAGCAGGGAGAGGGAGATGACTGTCCCCCCCTCCTCCACCCATGTGAGGCCCCAGCTGGAGTACTGCAACCAAGTCTGGAACCCCAGGCATAATACAGGAAATTATTCCAGATATTACTGCATTTTTTTTTCCAGAAACTCCTTATGTGAGTGCCCATTTCACATAGATGATGTATACTTATTTTTAGCATGTTTTCTCCAGAAAACAACAGTTGGCTTCTTATTAAGTTACCTAAGTCATGTGACAAAGATTTTAAGGATTAAATACATGAGAATGAAAGATCAGTAATCACCAGCATAGATTTATACTGTTAAGTGTTCTGGGAAACAAATGTCTGTTCTGTAGAAATTTTTTTCTTACTCCTACATTTATGTCTCATTTAACTGCAAACAATGTGAATAAGGTTGCTTTTAATATTTATTTGCACTTCAAGGTGTTTACTGCTTCTTAAAAACAGTTCTAATTGCAGTAACCTGCTACCGTGTTTTGTCTGAAAAATAAGGCACGCAAGCTGACATATGACTGTGTGAGCAAGCCATGTGCCAAGGGGAGGGGATGGTTTGCTGAATTTATAATATTTTTACTCCTTTTACCGTGTGGATTCAGCAGTTATCAATTGTCATTAATTTAAGATTTCTAGTATCTGAAAACTGTTTGGCCTATGCAGACTTTCTTGGAATTTTATTTAGTGCTTTGTGGATATTTACCTGAACCGTAATTACCTGAATAATTCATAGAAATTTCATTGTCTATCTTGACTGAGAAAGGACATTCAGAATTCAAAAAACTAACCATTACCATCTTTCAAAAAGCTTACTGTAAATCTCTTAGTAGCTGCCAGCTCTCTTTTCAGAAGATAATTGTTAGTTCACTCTGCGCTGGTGCATATCTGTTTGTGTTTCTCTAGCCCATTTTTCTTCTTGTAACCCCATTCCATAGTACAACACATCCAAACTTCAGCTGCATGATTATGCCTGTGTCTTCTGGGACTATGCTATCAATGACTGGAGCACCGCAGGCTGTACAAAAGGAAAAGACGAATTCCTGAGATGCAAGTGCAATCACACTACTAATTTTGCTGTTTTGATGGTAGGGCACTGATCTTTCCCAAACTGGCAGAGTCTGGTGTGGTAGTTCTTTTGTTACTGGTGGTGGCTTTTGTTTTGCTTTGTTTTGTTTTCAATTGTTCTCTGACTTAAAAGAGCTTGGGTGCAATGCCCTGACTTAAAGGGAGCTAAGCTAGCAGGAACAGCAACTGAAGATGTACCCATTCTGATCTATGGCCGAGCTGGCGAACTGGGACACATGTTCCCCAGGATGATGGAAGTCAAAGGTATGGGTGCATCCTGGCTTCCTCTGGCATAAAGCCTGGCTAAGTCACCTTACTTTGAACCTAAGCTGCAAAGAAGTGGTGGTTCCCCTCTTGCTGTGGTAGCCTCCAGCTCCTCACTGAGTTGCTGCAGCTGACTGTTAAATGACTGGAACCTAAGGTGCCCTGACACCAACAAAGGAGTGGGATGTGGATTAGCTGTGGTACTACCTTGTGCTGGGCAAACAACTCAAAGTACCTTGTCACTTTGCTTGTATGTTAATAAGCGACAATTTATCTGTAATTATTAAACCTGCTGCCATTTATTTTTATGTAATGCCCTCTTATACTTACAAGATTGTGTATGACTCCCAGTATATCTCCATCCTTCATTATTCTGCCAGCATTGGCTTCTGCTTCTCTGAACAGAATTCTCTATGGGTAGCATCAGGTATTGGTGGTTGCTGACTTTCTGAGTGTAAGGATTTCAGTTTCCTTTTAGTCTGCCTATATAGAACAGCATTTCCATATTTATAATATTTACTTGTTGCTCTTTATGATTTGCATGCCTTTATTTGCATAAAATGACTGTATTCAAAGGGAAGATTTCCATTCATATAAGCAAAGTTAGCAGTATTTTCTGTTTCTCTGACTACATTTACATTTTGCTCACTGCTTTATTGACACTATACAAAGACTTGCTTTGATTTAGAATTCCTCACATCTTCTTAGACCTTAACCTCAGAAGTCAAAATTCAGAATGTGCATCAGTATGAGAAGTTAAAGCTATTCTTTTCAGTCTGTGTTGATTTACATTTCCTTATGAATAATTCAATTGCTATTTTGCTGAACATCTGATTGGCTTTCTTCAGTCTCCCTTTGCAATTCTTCACAAGCTTTTCTTGTTTTGATATCACAAATCATTTTATGTGATCTGGAAATTTTGGCACTAGCTAGCAACAGTCATAGCTTTACTAAAACTTTTTAATTTCTGTGTGCAAATAGAAACAAATTACACAAAGAAAATTATCTCTTTTTATTTTACAACTGATACAAATTGTTTTCCAGGCCTTTCAGATTAAATATAAATATGCTAAGCCTTTGGAGTATGTCTCTTACGTTGGTGTTGGATTGTCTATTGCTGGTCTCATCACTACCATTTTGTTTCAAATATTCACTAGGTAAGAGTGGAGATGTGAAACTGTATTTTGTGCTAAGTTACAATTTTTTGCTCTGTATATAGTCCGGGGGAAAACAGGGGCAGAATCCAGATTGGAGCATATTGCAATATAGTTGGTCAGTAGACAGTATTAAAAAACACTCTAATTGCTTTGCGTAGCTTAGGAAGGTATGTTACTGGCTGGTGAAGTCACAAGATGTCTATATACAAGAAGCTATGGCATGCCACCCAACTGCGGTGGATGGTTTGTTTTCTGTTTTTCCAACATGAATGTATAATCTGGAAATGCTAGGAATGCTACTACAGGGCAGCTCATCAGCTGTAAGATAACAAAGCAGGCACCATGTGCTACTGAGGACCAACTCAAGGGTTTATCCTTCTACCATGGCCTCCCATGATCATGACTACAAATTTCATCTCTGGGTTATGTATTAGCATGACATTTGTTCAGTCTCCATGGGAGTAGTGGTAGTCTGCTATTACTGTTGTGTAATAACAGTACACCCCCTGCCTCTGTGATGTCTGGATGACTACCTTGGTCAGTCATTTGTCAATACAGACTCTCAGCTGTATTATTGCTACACTGAGCCACACTACACAATGAAGCGTTTGCTTCTTTACTCTTATTAATTACTTTAAAAATGTGAAATATTCTTTCATCACCGGTATGACCCACTTCTTACATTCCTGTATATCCCATACCTGGCTACTATGTACAATGTCTGATCAGCTATCTTTCTTCTCACTAGTTATGAATTTGCCTATTACATTCGTATCTTCATACAGTGCTAGTCATTTCAGTCCACTCTTTTTTCTCTTTGATTTTTAGTGATCATGTGGAAGCGTATAAATCACTCCTAAGGCTCTCTTCATTTCAACCTATTTAAACATTTCTCTGCTTTCTGTTGCCTATTGTTTGATAGTTTCTATACTCTGTTGTCTCCTGTTTATAAAATGTCTGTAGGAAACAGATGATTTCAAGGCATCATGAATATATAGCAGGGCAGATTATGTATGCTTCTTGTGTAACAGTTTTACAATGAATTATTTGATTCAAATACAATAACTGCAGATTTTCGAGATGGATGGGATTAATGGTTTCATGTGATTCTTCCTTGAGCAAGGAGCAATGTTATACCAAGAGCTGTAGCTATTGTAGATTCAGAACTCTCACCTTGCTTGCAGGAATGTAAATTTGGAGTAATTCCATAGAGGTCAAAGTATTTAAGATTTTAGGAGCTTCCAGACTTTTAGATGCATCTGTAAGACAGAAATTGGAAGTGGAATTCTGTTATCATTGTTTACAAACACTTGTCTTACGCTATTTCACCTCTGAACACTGAAGAATATGATTCCAGAAAGAAAAAAGTGAAAAAAACTAAATGCATCCCAAATGCTTTTGGAAAAGGCCCCACTCCTAGAAGGTGCTGGGCCTTCTCTGCACTAGTTAAAATTGGACTAAACTGATGAATTAGACGAGTTGACCAAGCATAACAACATTGTGGAATTCTGCAAACAAGTTACTGTTTGTTTTTCTTCTCTGTATATGATAAGGATTGCACACTCTACCTTGCTTTTAACTTAAATGAGGAAATGTTTTTTAATTTTTCTTATTTTGCTTTCCTTTTTTTTTTTCCCTCTACATGTATTCCTACGAACAGGAAAACACGAAAGTCATCTATAACATGGATGTTAGTGAGTCTCTGTTTCTCCATGCTAATTTTTAACATCATCTTCATTTCTGGAATTGAAAACCAAAATTCCAGGGAAGACAGTAATGATACCAGTGGAAATAACCAGCAATTCAGTACTTATACCACCACTAACACCTTACTCACATCTGATGTGGTAGATCCTCCTGCAGATGCCTCGTGTATGGTTGTGGCTGTCCTGTTGCACTATTTTTTGTTGGCAACATTTATGTGGACAGCACTCAATTCTGCACAACTGTACTTACTTCTGCTTAGAACCATGAAACCCTTTCCTGGACACTTCATTGTAACCATGTCAGCAATCGGATGGGGTAAGATTTAAAGTTGTATATATTTCCATCTCTTTCCAAAGTATCAGGACATAGTGCAGTCAGAGAAAGGTATAAAAATAGTAGACGAGTAGCAAGGAACTAATCAATATCTCTCTGGTTTAGGCAATATTGTTTAATAAATAATCCTGTTACAGGTTACGGGGCTAGTATAAGCTGAGCTTGTTTTCACCGTCTTGACACAACACTGAAACCAAGAGCTTGTTCACCAGCACAGCAGCATACGTCTATTGCATGTAGGAGAAATCTTAACAGTAATCAAGGCATTCCACAATAAATTTCTGTCAACTACAGGATTTTTTTTTTCAGATACAGTGACTGCATATATGGACTCAAATCCCTCATTGAGCTCTCTCTGAGATGTCTCATGACCTCCACCAGAGCCTTGCATGCATACAAAAGCAAGGGCTGACTCACATAATTTGTTATATATTATTTATTAATAAGCAAAGATTGCACTCTTAAAACAGTAATAGCAATTAGCAGCAACACTGCAGGCTGAAAGGAAACTAATTGGAGAACTGAAGAATACAGCTAGATGCCCACTAGATAAAATAAAAATCACAGCCTCCTTCAAGACACTCTTCTGATACAGTATACAAGACTGCCTGCTCTTTCTATGTTGTGTATTCAGCATGCGTAGTATATTGTTTCTAGTGGTATCTACCAAGCAGCTTTAGATCCTTACCTTTTTTAATATTATTTTTTGCACTTGGGTGGAGGCAGAGACAATTTCTCTAAAACTTTTAGAATTTGGAGTGCACATGCAGGTCAGAAGATGTTCAGTGAAAGCTGCCCGGCCACACATCACTGTGATTCTCCAGCATTAAGTTCTTCACTGTCCTGTTTGTTCTTCTGAAAGAGCATGATCCTGACACTGCTTTTTGGACTTCGAGAACACAGCGAATAGCTGGCAGTCTGGAAGATCTACAGTAGATCTGAAGCAGGGAGAGAGCAGCATGTATATTTCCTAGATAAAAACTTACATGGGAGGCTTCTTACCATGATAAGTGCTACTTAAACTCTTCTAACCCGTAATTAGGAAACAGTGAAAACAGGAAATGAAGCAATGGGGTCAGAGAAGCAACTGTACACTGCCACGCTTTCCTGATGAAAAGTTACTCTCTCCATCAAATTGGTGTGAAATGCAACAGTGATGCAGCAATTCCCTAAAATAGTTTCCCACTGCCAACAACAGGGTAGGGTTGCACAGCTGTGATGTGGGGGTCAGCTATAGAACAGAAAGAGGCTTGCTCTACTGTCATTCAGGTTGCCTCTTTAAAGGCAACAATCAGCAATTTGTGGCTTTAAGCTGTCTTTGGAAGAATGGTACTCACCAGCCTCAGCCCTGTGTTTCCCTCTAGGACACAGAAAACCCATTTGATTTACTGAAAGGCATATGAAACATAAGTCTTAATATCTATGGATTTTGGTAGGCAGGAAGTTATGTAGAATGGACATAAGGCACACCTATGTAATTGAACTCTAAAAAGCCAAATTCTCTCTTTTTAATTAGGCATCCCTGCTGTAGTTGTTGCGATAACACTTGGAGCTACTTATGGAGAAGGGAAAGCTTTAAACTATCGACAGGAAGAATTGTAAGTTTGTGTATTATTACAATACTTGCTATCACATACCTTATGTGATGGCTTATTAACATTCCAGGTTTATTGTTGGTATGTTATTTTGTATCTTTAATCACCTATACCTAAAAAGAAAACAAAACCCTTCACTGAAACTTTACTTTCACTAGAAGGAATTGCTGCTTTTCTTCACTAAGAACGTGGGATGCTGAATCCACATCTGCCCTGAATCCTGCAAGGTCTCCTGTGGTTTTAAATGGGAGCTGTAGGCAGTTTTACAGAAACTGAAACTGAAGACCTTCATTTAAGTGTGTAACTGCACTGCAGTTCTTATACATAGGCCTCTGATTTATTTAAAATCTTTTGGTAGGTATAACTGTATACTGTATGCTTTTCATATCTACACTCATTTGAATGCCAGCACCCCAGAGCAGGCTATAGGCTTACAGTGTTCCTTGGCAATAATGGATGATACAGAAAAAAGTAAGACTTATTTCAGAAATACAAACACCTTTCCACATGGTGGTCATCTCATTGAACTCATTTAGAGAATGCTGACGTCTAGCTTGCTATCATTTGTCAACGAAAAATAAAAAGAGGTAAATGTGATGGCAGCATAACCTCACCCTCCTGCAGCTTCTCCTGCTTTTGTTTCAACCCTCATCTGTAAAGTTTTTCCTATAATTACTATAAACTTGCGTATGGTGGATAGGTAACTATTTGGCTAGCTATATGCTGCTTTATATTATTTACCAATGCAGTTTATTTGATAAATGACTGGCATTCCCCAAAGAAGCATGATTGAAAGCACTGTTGTCAAGCAATAATTGCCTTTCAGAAATAGGCTAGGGCTAGAAAGCCATATGAGGTCCCTCAGGATGAAAAATAGCCAACTGATTTGTTTTGTTTGGTGTACTGAACAATATGCATATCAAATCTCTGCCTCTCTTTATATTAAAAGTTGCTGGCTTGCAGCCCTGGATCAAAATCAGAATTTCAGCATGAAAAAGCCCATGTTCTGGTCTTTCCTTTTGCCGGTAGCATTCATACTTCTGTTTAACATCATCATCTTCGTCAAGATCGTTGTCTCTGTGATATGGAAGGAGAACAAGAATCTGACAAGGTGAGGTGGTATGGTATTCCTCATATCTTTCAGAATATAAATTCCTCAATCTCTTGTTAAAAGTTCAGACTTCCTTGTAACAAACTCAGATTTTGGAGAAAATATTTTGTTTTAAAGAAATGCATACTTAAAGCAATTAGAGAATAATTTCCACTGCTGTAATGGGTCAGGATTTTCTCATTTACACAGACATTGCAGGCTTTCGCCCCCTAACCACCACCACTTTGATTTTGGTTGCCATGTTACTCAACTTGGCTTCAATGAAGATTAAGAGTTTTACTTTTTACTAATTCCCAATAACTAACCTATTCAACAAACCTTTGCACTTTGTTACTTTTACATACAATTTTAATAGTTGGAGCAGACTGAAATACCGTATCTCTGACTCCTGGGCTTAAGAGAAACTGGATATCTAAATTTTAATTGCAGCTTATACTGAAAACCGTGAACATTAGGATTGAAGCTATTGTGAAAAGCTTATAGTAGCTAACATGCTAATTTTCAATGATTCATATTGCCTTGGTAAACCTCACATATGAATTAAAGAAATGTATATCCACACTAGATATTCCAAAGAGAGATTACACAAGCTTGGGCAGATTTCTTTTTCTCAATTTATTTCCTAGATGATACCCCAAACAAATGTAGTAATATTCTCAATTCAGCTGAATAACAGATATTTGCATTATAGCCCTTAGTAAGTAAGACAGAAAGTTAAAACTAAAAAAGAGATTAAATGATAACAGAGAAGGATTTTCTGCGTGTGTGTTTTTCTAGGAATAAAAAGGATTCACTCCTGAAAAAGATGACTGCCACTATCTCTATAGTTGTAGTGCTTGGAATCACCTGGACGATCGGCTACCTCATGCTAATAAGTAATGAGGAAATGAATCTTTTTTTCAGTTATGTGTTCTGCATTTTTAATGCTACACAGGTAAAGTATCTAGCAATTCTAATTTAGGCAATGGGAAAAAAAAAAGTCTGGTCCATTTGCTGAATGAATGGTGATACAGGGAAGGACTTGGTGGAATTCAGATTCAGAATTTTTTTCTGGTGGAAAAAAATTCTTTCTGGAGTGATGTCTTTCTGGTCTCCAAAGCAATATGATGTTCAAAGTAAATATCAGGAAAAAACTTCCTTGTCAGTTGTGGAAAAGCATCCCAGGGAAGTAACACGAGATTTCTGCCTTAAGAATTTTCAGTGATTCTGAGTAAAACGCTACAAGAATGCATCTGCCTTGCTTTCCCACAGAGTAACACAGACCTTAGGAATTCTTGGCTTTGTATTCATATAATGTATATGAAGGGCATGAAATAATGAATACTTCATTAATATATTAGTAAACATTTTCTGCAAAACAGCTGGCTGGACATATGTGACAATTCCCACAATTCCTTCATTTCCAGATCTTAAGGTTTTTACTGTCATCTTGAATTACTGAAAATTGAGATCTGTGTACCAGTGAGGATCAGATCTTCAAACTCTCCTTGCAAAAAAATTCCTGATATGATTATTACTGCAGTAATGGATTCGGTGATTTTTTTTACACTTTTTACATGGATAGATAATGATAGGACGAGGGGGAATGGTTTTAAAGGAGGGAAGATTTAGATTAGATGTCAAGGGGAAGTTTTTCACAGAAAGAGAGGTGAGGTGCTGGAACAAATAGCCCAAGAGAGGTTGTGAACGCCCTGTCCCTGGAGCTGTTCAAGGCCAGATTGGATGGGACCCTGGACAATGTGATCTAGCAGTTGGCCTAGTGTTTGGCAATCCTGCCTGTGGCAGATAAGTTGGAACTTGATGATCCTTGAGGTTTCTTCCAACCCAAGCCATTCTATGACTCCATGATTGCACATTTCTATGATTTAAAACTGAAATCATGAACAGAGACAGAATACACATCTGTTTCAAATAATTAGCTTTTTTCCTCTTTTTCTTTTTTTCCCCTTCCCCTTCAGGATTCACTTGTTTAACCCTTTAAATGAGAACTTAGAACAAAAAATTTGCAGTCCTGCTTTGCCTCCATGTGTGTCTTCTGAAAATGATAATAGGGTACACCAGTCACATTCAGTGCTTAGAAGTCAGGCAAGTCTTACATTCATCCTATTCATTAGAAGATAAATTGAGACATACTACCTAATTCACAACAATGTGCAAATGAGGTAACTATACCTGCCATTTCATAGTAACACGGAATAATTGTCCCAGCTGAAGTAATTCTTGTATTTCAGAGTATTAACGTCACTGTCAATGGTTGCTGAAAACTATTTTGTAATTATATTTTTCACATCCAATAATATTAACTAATCTCCAGTTTTATTGATGAAACATTAATGCCATGCTTTTGTTTTCTCTATAGGGACTTCAGATTTGTATTCTGTACACTTTCAGATCACCAGTCTTCAAGAAAAAAGTTTCTGAAGTGCTTCTTGTTTTGCGGATACCAGGGATACAGTTTTATCTGCATTCAGAAATTTACCATGTTTCAAAATCACAGCCTGCAAAGCATTCCCAGGGAATTTTCAGATTATCTGAGATTTCTTCAGAAAATATTTCCTTGTCCACCCTCCCTAATGGCTGTTAGAAACTTGTAAATATATTAAATATAAACCTGCATTTTTTTCATAGCTTGCTTTACGTAGATCTCACTGGTTATCTTGAATGGAGGACGCACAATTCCAATGGCAGCTTGGAACAGATTCTAAGACAAGTACAGGAGTAAAAAGCAGGTCTGCATGTGTGTGACTGTGCAAAGGCAACACAATGGCAGACTGTGATGCCACCTGCACTGCAGGTGACTGAGGAAGGTCTTTGAAAGGAGGTTATTATAGATTTGTCTTACAGTACAGACATACAGAAGTTGCTCTGTTTATGCCTTTTTCATTTCTCAGGCCAGTAGAACATGTTTACCTAGCCTATGTAATCTACCTCTTTTCTCCCTTTTGTAAGATCAATTTTAATTTAATTAGAAACCAGAAGGTAAATCAGATGCAAAGTTCTTACTGGTTCTGGGTCCAAACCGTACGTACTACCTCCAGAAAATGTTGAGTTTATGACTTTCTATACAAAAGAAAATCTGTACCATAGAATAGTTTTTAAATTTTACAACTAAAACTTCTTCAGTTTAAATAATAGTTTAAGTATTCCATTTTCATATGACAAAATAAAAAAAAAATAATAAAAAAAAAAGAAGTTAGGCACTTCTTTACAAATATATAACCCAGGTCCTATTCATATCACCCCCAGCATTTGCCTATCTTAGGATACCTGTTCCCTTTTGGAAGTACACAGGTGTTGCCAGATACTTAAGGCAGCATTCAGGCACGCTTGACTTTTGGCTGCACCTTTCTTTCTGCCTCTCTGTCCTTTGGTATTACAGGGAACTTGGCAGATGTGCAAGCAGATCTCCCTTTGTGACTGAGCAAAGCTCTAAAGCCCACTGTAGAGGGCTCTTGTTTAACAAATGGGAGTAATTATTCTGACACATCTCATTCTCTTCTGTGTGAGGAAAAAAGCCTGAGAAATTTAGACAGGTCATTTTTAACATTATCTCTTTTTTTTTTTTTTCAAATACACTTCACTCCTTTGCCATCTCTAGTTTAAAAACAAACAAACATCATGTTCAGGTTTTTATATTTTATAACCTGTTTTAAGAAGCATGGCCAACGTCCCCCATCATAAGCCTCCAAAAGAGCCAGCTATCAGATACAAGGCTGAAGTTCATCACCATTGCTCCAGAAAGCCAAAGGTCAGTAAAACTTATCTAGGAAAGGTAATTGATGCTTTTTTTTTTTTTTTTGACAGGTTATGTATGTTTCAGATTGCATATCATATACTCGTATATCCAATATATAACGCCTTCCTTTGTTGATTCCTTTAGGTTTACTGAAGAAGAAGTATTTTAGAAATTATAATGTAGTTTAGGAAGGTTGATATTTGAACATGCTGTCAAATACAGCCAGATATTGTGAGGGTGGCTCCTTAAAAGAATAATGACACTTTCCTTTCTATGTTTCTTTTCCCCTACAAAAATATTTCTGCAAATTCCATTTAATTTTGAACACAGATCTTTTAAAAAACCTTAATAAATACATTATTTCCATTTTATACCAAAAAAGTGAAAAACAAAACCAAAAACAACCAACTAACCAAACAAACAAAAAAAAGCACACACACACAAAAGCAACGACCAAAGAATATATAATATTGGACTGAAAAAATGTTGACTTTTAACTAACCAAATAAAACATACTGCTTTGAATGTTTTCAAATGCTAACAAATTTTTTTTACAGCAAGCACTTAGCATGTCAGAACTAACAGAAAACATTTTCAGCATAAAACATATGGAAAATTATAGATTTTATTGCATTATTATTATTATTATTAATCCAGGGGATCTTAATTGCAGAATTGAAGCAAAGCAAAATTTGGCCTTTTCAGATTACATGCTTAATTGTTGTGAGCTCAACAGTTCAACTCTTATCTGTACACGTGGAATACACTAATCTTAATAATACAGTGAACTTTGGTATTCTCTGTGATATGTGTGCTTTAAGTTCAGGAAGTTTTTCCTTGTTAAAACATGGAAAAAGTTTTGATAAAGAAATGTATTGGAGGAGGATTGAATAATCTGTGCAAAGGTATGAATGTATTTGCAGTGGACAGAAAGGTCCTGTCTTCCAGACCTCTTTCTTACGCTTTTAAAACTGAAGAGATTATACATATTTCTTTACATTGAAAATGGACAAATTATTTCTAAAGATTTTTTCATATTTATCTAGCAGGCCTCTTCTATCACTGCTTTACCTAGCCCTGTTGTAGCTTTGCCTACGTGCAAAGTGACCAGTGATGATGGATCCCATTAACTTCAAATACAGCTTCCCAAGGGATTTTGCCAACTAGATCTCTGAGCAGCCTCAGGTCTGTTCTCCTCACATCCAGTTGAAGTTTTATTAGCAGTTTTCTTCCTGTCACCAAAGATTCGTAACTCAACTACTTTGTGGTAACTATGGCCAAGATGGCTACCAGTCACCTCTTCAGGGCAACGAATTCCAAGGAGAAGGAATGACCTTAAGTTGAGCCAAGGGAGGCTCAGGTTGGATATTAGGATAATTTATTCCTGGTAAGGGCGGTGAGGCATTGGCACAGGCTGCCCAGGGAGGTGGTGCAGTCACCATCCCTGGAGATGTTCAAGAGCTGTTCATAAGGCAATGAGGGATGTGGTTAGTGGGCATGGTGGACTGACGGTTGGACTAGATAATTTGAGAAGTCTTCTCCAACCTTCATGACTCTGAGTTGTTTGCAGAGGCGCAGAAGTGACAAAAAGCTGACTACACCCCCGGCATCACCCCGCGCGGCGACAGCAAAGGCTACCAGCTCGGCGCATGCGCGCTGCGGCGGCCAAGGCTACCAGCTCGGCGCATGCGTGCTGCGGCCTCAGGCGGGCCGGTGGTGGCAGCGCGCATGCGGACGCAGCGCGCATGCCCGGCAGCGGCAGCGTTCCGGCCGCCCCTTCTCTCTCCTGCCACGTACGGGCGGCGGCTGTGCGCGGGTTCGGAAAGCGCTGGGGCCTTCACCGGTGGGACCACGCAGGAGTCAGAGTAAGAGGGCGAGCCCACCCGCTTCCTTCCCCCTCACAGCCCCGGGCTCGGCCGCTGCGGGACGGCTGAGGGCGGCGGGAGGGAAGTTGGACCAGGCATTGGGCCGGGGGGCTCCGCGGCCCCTGGTAGAGGGGCTGGGAGACCCCTCGCGTCCCCCCGGCCGCGCCCAGCCGCGGTGGCTGGTGGATGGCTCATGCTAGGAACGAGAGGAGGCCACTAGCCTAAAGAACTGGAGAAGGGCTTTGTCCGTTCTCCTGGGCTTGCGTGCACTCTGCTGCAGCACTGTGATCCTCATGCCTGTGTGTTCCAGATTTCGCAGGCTGAGCTGCAAGAAGAGAGCTGGGAAGCCTGCTTTCATAGGGATGAGAGGATCATACTTTTCCCTGCTGTTTAGCAGACAATTCAAATATAAAATAAAACTCAGATCACAGGTGTTAGAGATTAACCGTGTGTTAGAGAGAGGAAGGTGTGAAGTGGAATACCCTTATCAGCTGAGAGGGAATCATGTTTTCATGGAGTTAGTTTGTATGCTAAATCATTGTCTTGGGGCTCTGAATGATGAACGTGTGTGTAATAAGCGGATGGACTGTGTAAACTTGAGGCAGCTCACCCCACTCTTTTCAGTGGGAAACACAGACTCTTAGGCTGAATTGAGGGCAGATAGTATTTTTAAGTACTGTACAATTCTGACTATATTTCCTTCTGCCCAGTTTGGTGGTTGTGCTTGTGGGAATGTAGTGCTACTGCTCTTTTACTGCTGGTAGGTTGTCCTGGTGCTGCTTCAGAAGGTAATGCTACAGAGGCTCCAGAAATGGATTTCTGGATTTCTGTAGTGCTAAATCAGTCTAAGTTTAACTTAGATTAACCTATAAAACTTCACCTGAGGTTATAAGATGGGGCCCATATAACATGAGCATTTTAAGACCACTGGAGGAGGTAATTGTCCTGGAAAGGAACATGTTGCTGCTATATGCAGTTAAAAAGTATAGAAAAATAAACTCTTCCTCAATTACGAAATGAAAACTCTTCAAGATTTGTTTTAGTTGAACCTCAAACTATGTAGTAGTCAGACAGAAGTGTAAACATGATTGTTATATATGATAAAATAGCATCTTTTGCTAGCTGGGTACATTTGTTAAAATGTTTTAAAGTGGAAGATTAATGTGAAGTGTTTAACTCTGAAGAAGTTTGACAGTGGATAAATATTTTCATTTTTTTCTGATGCAGCTTCCTGTTTTCTGCCAGTGATAGTGCATGGCGGCTTATCCTAACTCTGGCCTGAAGTGAGGTGGGAAATTTGACCAGTAACGAGTATCAGTAAGACAGACAAGGTAAGTTAATATTAAATGTATGTTAATAAAGGCATTGAAAGAAGACCTTTGTATCAGTGCTATTTAGCTTTCTTATGCTAATATTGTTCTGAAAAGCCTTCTGCAAAGAAGCATTTTAAAACCAACTTCTGCTGAAGCAAAGTAGAACTGAAACAGAGTTGATGTTCCTGTAGTCAAGACTTGTTAATGCGTTATACATGTCTTACAGGTACTACCACTATTATGAACTTCATTACTTCATCAGTGTCTCTGCAGCTACTTGCCTTGAGACCAATAGGTCCCTTTTCTCTGCAGTTAGACTGAATTTCTCTGTATCCACCTACCTCCTCTTGCATTTCTTTTAAGATAATGAGTTTTGTTCAGTAGCTGCTTGTCTCTTTGCTGTAGTTTAACAGGCAGCTCAGCACCACACAGTTAACTTACCCTCCAAAGGTGGGAGTGGGGAGAAAATCAGAAAGGTAGAAGTGTGAGAACTCATGGGTTGAGATAAAGATGTTCTGCTATGTAAAGCAAAAGCCACATGCACAACCAAAGCAAAACAAGGAATTAATTTGCTACTTCCTGCTATATTAGCAGCAAGTGCTCAGCTACTTTCAGAAAGGAAGGGCTCATCACATTTAACAGTTTATTGAGAAGACAAACACAATCATTCCAGATGTTCTTCCACGTTACTTTTCTCTTTCTTTCCCCCAGCTTTTATTGCTGGGTCAACTGTCCGAAGCAATCTACTGAAACATTGTGTGCTTTCAATGTTACTCTCATCCTAAATCCAAAACATAGCACTATACCAGCTATTAGGAAGAAAATTTAACTATTCCATCTGAAACCCGGACAGTATTTTCCCTTACTGTATTATCCTCGTGTCACATACTTTGCAGTGTGTCCCAGTTAATTGCTACCACCTTTCCTGTATTTTGATGTATACATACATATCATTTCCTTAGTCTATGAGCCATCCATCTTAAATGTACCTTGAGGCTCCATCTGCTATAACAGTCTTTCAGGGCAAGAGAGTGTATGGTGGTGAATGCTGGAGCCAGTTCTGGCTGTGCTTATCCAGCTCTATCACTGCTGCATTTTGCTCAGGTTCATTAAAATGTATTAATCTTTGTGACTCTTGCCATATTATGTAGTGTATTGTATAGCATATTATGTTGCAGTTAACATCATGCATTTTAATTAATTATCTGTTGTCACCCAACCTGAGATTGGCCTTGAAGTAAACACCAAACATCCCCATCCTTCTGTATTGACCCACTAAGTGCACTCAGGTCCTTGACCAAAAGCAATCCTATGGATGGACTTGCCTTTGTCTGAGGCAGGAATAACCGTGGCTGTCTGGCTCAGGATGGTTTTCATGTATGCTGCAAGGACTTTATCTCCTTACACAGTATGTGAGAGTTTTAACTGAGCAGGGCTGGCTTGATTGGCAGATGCCTTTTGCTAAATTGTGTCCCAGTGTTTGATTGTCCTTGCACCCATTGCTTTTAAAGCAGTTTTTCACAGCCCATTGTATCAGTTTATTTTCCTGATGGCTGGTACAGGATGAGGGTTGTGACATACCCACTCAGTGGTGTGCTCTTTGGCCCAGTTGTCTATGAGGTTGTTTTGGATAGTAATCCTGTTCTCTGGCTCATTTCTTTCTGGGGTGCCATGTTGTCACAAGGCTTGCTTTTTGGGGCCCGGAATAGTGTTTTTGGCAGCCGCACGTGGCACACGATATTTTTCTGGGCACCCAGTGGTTACTTCCACCATTGCAAGCACAAGGCATTTGCTGTGGCCACTTCTATCCTAGCACCCTGCTGTTTTTGATTTTCTTCAGTGGCATGACTCTTGCGTACGTGAACATCTATGTGGCACGCTTATACTACTGTGTTCTCTACTTGGATGGCAATATCTTTCCACAGTGCAGCAGCTCAGATGGGTTTGCCTCTGCACTGTCAGCTGTTTGCTTCCATTGCTGTAACCAGCCCCACAGGGTGTTTGCCACCATCCATGTGTCAGTGTAGAGGTAGAACGCTGGCCACTTTTCTCACTTGGCAATAGCTAAAGCTAGCTGGATGGCCTCACTTCTGTAAATTAATTCAACTTCTTCATCGGTTTCTGTGACCTGCTGCACAGGGCTCCATACAGCTGCCTTCCACCTCTGATGCTTTCCTATGCTAAGACATCAGTGAACAGGACGTGCTGCTTCTTGTGAGGCTTATCATCTTGTTTTGCATGGTTCCTTCTATAGGACTTCAGCTCAGATCATGGGTTTCAACAGTTTGAAGGTATATCCATTGCAGCCTTCACCGTGTCCTTTTTGACCAGACCATAAGATTTAAAGGTGAAGTGAACTTGTACCATCCCTGTTCTCTAGCCAGGGCTTGTCCATAAGGTAGTGTGCCTGCTGTCTAATGTACATATCCGTGGCCATGGGTGTACTTACGCAGACTTCTGCATGGCCATAGATGCCTGGAGGTCTGCTTGCTCCAGAGTGGACTTCTCCAAGGCCATGGACACTTTGGGGTACACATTCTCCTGTGCAGACTCATCCACAGATCACAGTCTCTCTGTCTTGAGTTTAGCATGAAGTTGTAGCCTGTCCAGTACAGCAGCACAGGGACAACAGTGATGCCCTGGCTGTCTGCCAGTCCAGGTTCATGATCGTGGTTGTTTCCAGAATGTTCCCAGATACAGCAAAGCAAGATAAGTAAACCAGACATCAGAAGCAAAAGCCATTAACAAGTGCTGGGCTTTGAAATACAGTAAGATAAATAAGCCCTGTGAAAAGTGCAGGAATCTGTCAGTTAACATCTCAATAGCTGTAACATGTATAAATGTGGTCTAATGCACTCATCTGTCATGGAAACCTTTGTTCCCCTGGTTGGATTCCAAAAAGACTGTAGTAGTTTAACCATGACAGGCAGTTAAGTACCACACAGCTACTTGCTTACCCTTCCCAAGTGGGCTCGGGGGACAGAATCAGAAAGGTAAAAGTGTGAAACCTCATAGGCTGTGATAAAGACAGATAAAGTCATGTGCAAAGCAAACAAGGAATTAATTCATTACTTCCCATCATCAGGCAGATGAATGTTCAATATTCTAATGGCTAAGCTAACCTAACCACAGGGGAGCTGGGCTCATTGCTTGTAGAGGTTTCTTGGAAAGACAAATGCCTTCCCTCTAAACATACCCCTTTCCTTACTCAGCCTTATTGCTGAGCACCTTGTAGTGTGGGACATATGTCCCTTTGGCCAAGTTGGGTCAGCTGTCCTGGCTGTGTCCCCTCCAGCTACTTGTGCTTTGTCCATGAGCTCAGTAAACGTGCAATCTACTTCACTGCTCGAGAATCTGGTGCGTTGTAGAATGTGTCGGAGAGAGCTATTCTAGATGGTTCTAGAAATTTTCAGAATATAGAAAGCTTCAGAACTGTTATCAGACGTGTTTAAGTTGTGAGCAGTTTAGTTCTCTAAAGTATGTTTTCAATGTTTTTATTGCTAACAGGTCTGTAGGCGACAAGGAATCCACCATGAATGGGCAGCTGGATTTAAGTGGGAAGCTGATAATAAAAGCTCAGCTCGGTGAAGATATTAGGAGAATTCCTATCCATAATGAGGATATCACCTATGACGAGTTAGTGCTAATGATGCAAAGAGTTTTTAGAGGAAAACTTCTGAGCAACGATGAAGTCACGATAAAATATAAAGATGAAGGTAAGGCTTAATTGCTACTGTTGCAGTTTAATTACTGCTGTTGCTCTGATATCATTTATCCAGAAATCGCGGCGGACAGAAACTGTGAAACTAAAAGAATATCAGTGTGGAAGAGAGGGCAGAGGGGATGGTATTCATTATGTAAATATGGAACTCTGCATGGAGTAAAAGAATCTGAAGTCCCTTAGATTAAAGACTACAATAATCATGTATACAGTAAATGTGCTACTTTGTTGCAGTATTTAGGTTCGTTCGTTCTTAATGGCATTAGTGCTGTGTGGAGGTTGAAAAATAACCTTTATTCATGCATCTATACAAGCAACTGCACTTTGAACAACTCTGAGACAGTTTCTCAGATTTATAAAGGTTTGAGAGACTACTTCTCATCAAAAATGATACAGTCTCTTCTCACTGGTGACAGGATGAGGGGAAACGGCCTTAAGTTGCGCCAGGGTAAGTTTAGGTTGGATATCAGGAAACATTTCTTTATAGAAAGGGTTGTTAACTCTGGAATAGGCTCCCCAGGGAGATGGTTGGGTCACCATCCCTGGATGTGTTTAGAAACCATTTGGATGTGGTGCTCATGGACATGATTCATCTGGGGGTCATTGGTTAGGGTAGTATGGTTAGGTCGTGGTTAAACTCGATGATCTTTGAGGTCTTTTCCAACCTGAGTGATTCTGTAATTCTATGATATGCAGTTGAGAGCTGTTTTTTGGGGTCTTGACCTCTAGTAGGAGAAAGCTATGTAGATTTACAGTAGTTTTGTTTTTTTGTCTCATGACATATTATTTTTCTTTTCTGGAATGAGAATGGTAAAAGAAAGTGAGTGAATGCTTTTTTGTTAGGTTGGAGCATCTTGTCCCTTTTTAGCATTCTTCCCTGTTCTTGAGCTATAATTTTCTGGTTTTATGAATGTCTTTGTCTTTTTTTTTCCATTTTGAAAAAATAATCGTGTTAGTGGAGCCCTGTAATTGCAGTTTCATTCTTTAGCTGTCCATGACAGCCTAGAACACCTCCTACTGTTAGTTTTAGCTTATTCTGCCTCAGAATATATATACTACTTCTCCACTGTGATGTAGAATTTATGTGCTTATGTGTTCACTGAGTGAAGAGGAATCATCTAGGGACACATGTGTAGGTCACTCTGAAAGTAATGCCTCCTATTTATTTCTGTGAAAACTTAAACAGATACAAAGAGCACAATAACACTATTTGATAGAGCAAATTCTTAGCTACGTAACATTATTTTTCAACATAGTCAACACCATTAACTACACATTTTTGCCGGCAATGAACAGGAGTTTGCATGCTGCACTTGAAAGCGTCTGCACAAGAGGAGGTAATCTGCTGTTGTCACTGCTGAAACACCTCCACACTGCCTCACTGTGCACATATCTACTGTTTGGTCTCCAGAAATTTTCAGAAAATGTCAGTGAATGTCAGTGGGTGCCATTTTTTTCTGCATGGAGGAATTTCATGACACACCTCTGCTTCTTTCTGCACTTCTGTGTCAGACACCATTCTGTCAGACTGCCCCTCTGCTGCCATCTGTCACACGGCGACAGCACGGAAGGGAATATTGGTGGGAAAGTGGACTCTTTCTGGCATCCCACCAGCATCCACCTCTGATGTGGGCCCGTGTAATAAAATAGGAGGCATTACTTTCGGAGCATCCCTCGTAAAACATACAGTTAAAGTACATAAGTAACAAAACATTTTGATTTTTTAATATTTTTGTTTAAACATAAAAAAATGTGAGCAGCAAAACAAAACTAGTGGGCTGTTGACATTGTGACCACTGTGAAACCGATGTGTCAGTTTGGTTCAGTGGTGGTGGCTTCAGTTCTTAGTGAGTTCTCAAAGTGTTCATCAGATATTTTTGATGAAGTTTTATTTTTCCTGTGCTATTTCCTTTAAAACAGTTGTTCACAAACTGCTAAAAAGCAGCAGCATGAATAAGAGTCACTGAAGTGAGTGGCCTTTCCCTATGCGAAGGTGGGGCTTATGAAAGTCCCACTGAGGGATCTGATGGTGTGGGGAGGGTGCGGCTGCAGGCGGGATGAGCCGGGCCATGGGTGGGACGTGGCTGCTGTAGATCATGATTGCTGCTAAAAACATTTAATTAACGTCAGAGGAAGGTGCAGTGTTTAAAGGAAGGGTTAATGGGACTGAGTTCAGTTTGTTTGCTGAGTTCAGTTTGTTTTCAGCAGTATTTTCGCCTTTGTTTCAGCTAGGATAAGGTCATTGTTTAAGTCTGCTTCAATCATGAGAAGGATTGAGATTGCCTCAATCATGGGAAGGTCCATCTGCTTCAGTTTTCCATACCCTCCAAACCTAGACGAGCAGAGCATGTGTCTTCTGAAGCTGTCTTCTGTCTTCTGAAGCTACTCTTCCTTAAATTCTAAAATTCTGCCTTAACATCTGTATGTAATTTTCTTGCACACTGATCCTGGCATTAAAATAGTATGTTTTTGTGTGATGTTGGGCATAAGTCTTAACTTACTGCCTTGTTGTGGTGTTTTTAATAAATGCTTTTTGAGGACTTTCTTTTTCTTGGGAAGAGTCACTCATTCTGTAAATATTACTTTCTACCCAACTTACTGCAGATGCCTTTTAAATCAACGGTATGTGTTTCTGCTCGATGGTAGATCAGGGAATCAGAGCTAAGCTTAGCTTAGTAACCACAGAGCAAAACCTCTGTTTTTTACTTCTACATCTTCAATTTTCTCTTCATACACATAATGGGGCATGGTAAGCGACAGTGTTAATTGGTAACCTTTTCTAGTAGCTTTGGAATCAAGAAGGGAATGTCATCATTTAGAAATAAAGTAAAACCTCTGCCCTAACATGAAGTTCAGTAGTGATTAGGCCTTGCTTTAATCTAATTTATTTCATATTCTTTTCAGATGGAGATCTTATAACAATTTTTGATAGCTCAGATCTTTCCTTTGCAATTCAGTGCAGCAGGATACTCAAACTGACGTTGTTTGGTAAGTATATAAGATGGTTCATGCCTTTTTTTCTTAATGACCTTTATTAAAATTCAGGCAGAGTGGTTTTAAATTAAGATGTGATTTCGGTTGGATGTTAGGAGGATGTTTTTCACTCAGAGGGTGGTGACTCACTTGAACAGGTTGCTCAGAGAAGTTGTGGATGCCCCATCCCTGGAGGCATTCTAGGCAAAGCTGCATGTGGCTCTGGGCAGCCTGATCTAGTGGATGGTCACCCTGCCCTTGGCAGGGGGATTAAAACTGCATGATCTTTGAGGTCCATTTCACCTCAGGCCATTCTATGTTTCTGGGATTTTTGGTTTAGGTCATGTTGGAGGAATGAAATCAGTACATTACAAACAGTGGATGAATATGTGACATCTGTTTTCTCTCTTTCATGTGATATCTGAATTTGGAGAAACTGAAACTGTCTCAGTTTTTGTAAGATGGCTTGCATTAACTGCCATACAAAAACAGAGGGTCAGTTGCTTTGCTGAAATGTTATTTTCCTTGTTATTGTCCACTCTACCCTTTGTGTAGGGGGTTTTCTTCACAGGATGTGTCGCTCCGAACTTCACAAAATGGGATGATTCTGAAGTTGGAAATGTTAGGTTATTGGTTTTTTTTCAACTTGAAACTGAATATCAAAGCATTACAGCCGTAAATGTATCTAATGGTTGTTTTGCAGTTAACGGACAGCCAAGACCCCTAGAATCCAATCAGGTGAAATACCTGCGTCGAGAGCTGATAGAACTTCGCAATAAAGTCAATCGCTTGCTGGACTGTTTAGAGCCACCTGCTGAGCCGGGGGTGTCCACCAACCTGCCTGAAAGTGGTAGGCAGCCTGCCAACGACTTGTTGGGTTTGGTTTCCAGGGTTGAGAGCTGTTCAAGAGTGAAAGATGAGGTCTTGAGTGCTGGTTGTGATCGTTGCTCAATTTGTAATGCTTCAGTTATTTCAGAGGCAGAATCTGCCTTCGGATTACTTGAAGTAAAGCAGTAAGTTAACTTAGAAATAACACCTCCAACTACGATTTTTGTTGTGATGTAAATGCTATAACTAACACTTGTGGGTCGGGACAACTTTTTGACAGGGCTTTCAGCTAAATTAATAGCATGTTGTTGCCAAAGAGGGAAGATCTAGCTCCCAGCTCAGTACTCCCACTGCTTACTTTGGGCTAGCTCTGGTGCTTATCTTGTCACGTTGCTAAGCAGGTTTGAGTCACTAGAACAGTAAGAGGCTAATTCAGCAAAAATTATATCCACTTCTTTTGCCAGGTTAGGAAATTGAATCCAGACATTTTGAGCTCAGACCAGCATCAGAGCTGTCTCAGGGTAAGCAGCACAAGGGTGCAGAATAGGGGTGGGAAAGGATTATGGGGGAGGGGGTGAAATGGGGGAGGAACTCTTATTCTCCCTGTTTTAAGACAGTGACCTCCTAGCTTAGAAGAATTGTGGAGAACAGTGTCCTACGTAAAGAGGCGAACTAGCAGCTCCAGCCTTTCTTTTAAGAAACATATCTTTTGTTACTTTAATGAAAATACCTATAAAGATCCAACCCCTGTTCCTACAGTGTAAGCAATGACTAGTTTCAGCAAAGTAGTGAGGAATATGGGCTATTAACTGTTTGGAAGGAGGTTAGCATGGTGATCATAGAGAGCAAACAGCCAGTTTAAACTCTACCTGTGCTTGTTTGTATCTCAGTGAAAATGGAGCCCCATGGATGATAAGGGGCTTCAGAGGGAATTGGTTCTGCAGGGAGATGAGCTTCATCCATCAGCATGGGGAGGGGAACTGGGGCAGGATGGGACAGAGCAGAACAAGAACTACATTTGATGAAACAGTATAACAAATTGGAAGCTGTCCTGTAAGTGTTCTTAATTTAGGATTCTCTGTTGGCAAATCATACCAGAACAATTTGCTGTAGTGGGAACCTTAGAGTGAAGAGATCTGATATTCTAGTGTCAGTGTATCTTTAACTATGCAGTGAGACCTCTGCTTTTTGTTCATCACATTTTCAGATCCAACATTGATTAATTGCATTATTCTAACATCAACATTCAGCAGCTTGCTTTTTTTTTAAACTGTATTCAGTTTTAAAGTCGATGTAGTACAGTAATAGGTACGTACAACGTTTTTTATAGTTTCTGAGAATTAAAACCAGGGTGTTTTGTTTCATAGATGCTGTGGATGGTAGGGAAGAAAAACCTGCTGCTGCTGACTCTAATGTTAAGCCATCCACTCAAGTTATAGCAGCAAGCATGTCTGCGTTCGATCCGCTAAAGAACCAGGATGAAATCAGCAAGAATGTCATGTCAGCATTTGGCTTGACAGATGATCAGGTGTCAGGTAAGAATATGTCTTATGAAAAAGAAAGCAAAACCTGTTAATAAATGATTACTGAAATCTTGATTTGCAACAGAGCATTTGTTTTTTAGGTGTATTAAGCTTCATTCTGTATTGACTATTCCTTTTCAGAATTCTGAGATGTTTGATGCATTTAAGGTATTGTAAATGGGTTTGCTAAGTTTTGTGTACCAAATGCCAGGTATTGCTGTTGGTTGTAGCTTGATGTTGTAGCTTAGAGTCAAAAATAGTTCAATATTTTTTACTTGAACTCCTTAAAGCTTCACTTAAGTAACTAATGTAGGGTAACTTAATTGTTAACTGCCAGTGATGGAAGAACAGGAGCCACTGCTCAACCTTAAGGACTGATCTTGTGGTTCAGCTTAGGTTCACAGCTTGTGCTCTGCTCCTTGGGTCAGTCAGAATGGTTTGTATAACCCCATCTTTTCTTTTTTGCATTTCAAAAGTAAATAGTGACAGCATTTTTTAATCTTAACAGAGAGGAGTCACCCACTTGTCATAATAATGATTGTTCTTGGAGAACTGCATGATTGTTAGTACCAGTATGACTAGTAGGAGAATGCACAAAGACCTTCATACAGGATCATTTAAGCAGGATATGAGATATCCCATTCCTGTATGTGTAACAGCAGAACTGTAGCTGTAAAGGTAAAATCAGAAGTGGGCAGCTTTTATTCACTTTCTCCCTAGTAAGGATAACGTGAAAATGCAATTATATGCTTGTTGCATGCGTAAGTACAGTTATATTACAATAGTGACTTTGCAGAAAGTCTGATAATCTTGCTTAACTATATGCATGTGTTTGAAAGTAGCTTATCATGTCTTGTACTTGTAAACCTAAGAGCTAGAAAGATTTGGGTTTGTTTCCTTGTTTCTAAGAAACTGTAGTATGCCTTACCTGTTCTCGTGCTTATTTCACAACTTCTCATTAACTTAAATAAAGCCTGAATTCTCTGTCTCCACGCTTTCTCTGGGTGTTGCTCAGTAGTTGGAATACTTTCACAGTTCTCAAACAATTGCTTTCAGACTAATACCTGCCACATCCTGTGTGGGTTTGCAAATCTATGGTGTCCTGTATAGGCTTTCTGTTCACATGCTGTGTGACTGTTGGTAAAACACTTCATTGCCTGGGCCTGCGTGAGCCACAGCAAAACAAGACAGCATTTGAATAATTTCCTGCAGCTTTGCACCTTCGTTCTGGGTGCCGAAGAGGAATGAGGTACATTAGGTGTGTGCTCCGTGCAGATCCAGCAAGCCTTTGGAGCATGTGTGCAGGCTGAATGTCTGAAGCTGCAGCAACGGTGTTGTTATGGAGGGCTTTATCCAGAGAGCGAAAGAGCATGAAATTTGAGCTTTATTTTGTTCTGTCTCCAGGCCCTCCCAGCGCCCCTGCAGAAGAACGATCGGGAACACCAGACAGCATCGCTTCCTCCTCTTCTGCAGCCCACCCCCCTGCTGTGCAGCCCCAGCAGGCGCCTTACCCAGGGACGCAGCCGCAGACGGGGCAGCAGGTGGAAGGTGAGGAATGCCTTCTCTGCTGTCTGACGTGAGCTGTGCTGCGTGAATCTGTGTGCTCTGTACCTATGGCTTCTAATTAGCAGGCCCAAAGTCTACACGCAGCTACGAATTCGCCTGTCCCAGCAGGGTTTTTTTTCCCGCGTGTCATTCAGCATATGAACGGCAGGTGGAGCTGTCGCTCCATTTAAAAGGAGGGCGATGGAACCCGTGGAGTTTCGGTATTCTATTCATGTTTCCTAAGAGCAATAAGTCCTCTAGACACAGCTGTGGCGTGACTTGCTTTGCTGTTTCTACCTCCATACCAATTTATAAAGACGTTTCTGTATTTTGATGCAGAAACAAGTTAAAACCCTCCACTAGTTTCTTTACTGATCTAACAGACGGGTCTAAGAGACATTAGTGATGGTAACCACAGTATCCACAGTCATTTGAAATCCCTTCCTGGTGGTTACCAGTAACACTGTGAGCAGAGTATTTGGGAAACCAGTAGTTAGAGCTGTGTGTGAAAGCTGTTGGTTGAAAGAGAGCATTTTGAAAATGCTTGTTTTCAGCCTTTTTTGCTTACTTCTCTTATACTATTTAAGGTATATGGGTAAGAAGAGTCATCTTTGTGGCTTAAAGCTATAATAATGATCTGATGTTTGATATATATAAAATCTAAAAGTCTTTCTTAAAATCCCGGGATCTTTAAAAATGGCATTACGTATGATATTATTACTGGTTATTAGGTGTTTTTCTTTGTGAATACAAGGGCATTTGACTTCTGTGCAAATGGTACTGAAGGGCTTGCCTTCCCTGATCAGAAGTTTCAAGCGTTCACCAGTGTGACTTTAATCAGTACAACAAAGAAGCATGTGTACTTCAAATTCTCTTCAACCCTTCTGCTCAGTACTCTTTGTCTCACAACGGTTGTATACCAAATAAAGTTTTGAAGGGTTAGTGGGAATGTAAAGCACCTCTGTTTTCAGCTTCAATTAACGCAGACTTAAAAGGAAAGGAGCAGTCCTGCTGAAGTGGCACGTATAGGGATGTGGGAGGACTTGGAGCAGAGCTCCTTTTACTGTCCTAGTGCAGTTCAGACGATACAGTTTGCAGTTCTGTTTATACAGCCTGTTGATCTTTGCAGAATGACTAATGGTACAGTAACACTTTATAGTAATGAAGTCTCCGAGTCTGCTCCAGTTCAGCTAAGCTTTGGTTTGGCAGATAATTAGTTTTGTTCTTTGTGCATGTTATTCAAACGAGAAGTAGCATGAGCAGAAAACCCAAGCAGGACCCATAGTTTAAGTGAAAACAAATATTCTGCCTCTGCTTGCCAAGAAAATGAACCAAGTACATTTAGGAAAAAATCAGCATTGAATTAGAATACGCGACCTTTAGAATGTATGGTTTTATTTCTGTTTTAGGGGCTACACCCCTGGGTCTCTTAGTAAAACCTGGCTTACAGTGAGTCAGATGGTAAGAGATGAAGGAATTGTCCAGAAAACGTGGTCAGAATAAATAATGTGCCACTCTGCTTACAGTACTTTGTGCAGAAGTAGTCCTAAGGACTATTATAAGCAGGCAGGCTGAGGACATGTTTAACTTAACTTCTTGAAGTACCTTAATTTATGTTGTAAGTTCTGCAGAAGTTAGCAAGACATGTAAAGATTCCTGCTCTGTTATGCACCAGTATAATGCTAATTAAGGCATGTGGCTGTTGGTGTCCCTTGAAATAGTGAACTCCGTGTCAAATTAGAAGTTTGTTTTGACTCCAGAATGTCACAGTTCAGAAACTAAGACCTGTAATTTGTGCACGTTATTTCTGCAACTTAAACCATTAAGATGTCATGTGTCCGGTATTTATGATATAACTCAGGTACCAGCCCCCAACCAACTGAATTCTCTGTCCCTAGGTCAGATGTACCAGCAGTACCAGCAGCCAGGTTACCCTGCCCAGCAGCCACAGGCGCAGCCCCAGCAGCAGTACGGCGTGCAGTACCCAGGTAAGCAGCTCCTGCAGGCTGTGCTGTGGCTGGGGGATGTCTCTGTCTGAGATATTCGGGAGCTTTGGTTCCCGAATATGGGACAGCTCAGGGTGCTGAGTATCTCGTTCCCCTGTGCTTCTGAGGGAAACGGGCACAATTCTAAAATGACCTGTTAGCAAATGCTGTCAGTGCGTGTGTTTCTACTAGAGTTGGACTTGTGGTATCTCAGTTCTGCCCGACTGTCAGAAGAACGCACTGGTAGAAAAGTAGGTGAAATCACAGAATCATAGGGGTTGGAAGGGACCTCAGGAGATCATCAAGTCCAGCCTGCCCCTGCCAAAGCAGGTTCCCTACACCAGATAAAAATATAATAAAGCGTTAGCGGCCTTTAGGATTGAGGTCTGCATCATGGCATTCTAGGAAAGAACTGATTCTAGCAGTCACTGATACTCAAATAAAGGTGCTACTGCTTTTGACAGGAGCCTGTGTTAGCACATTAGTGGTTTGTGTGCAAGTATGAAATGCTGGGTTTTGTATGTCCCCAAAATGAACTTCAGAATTTCCATTTATTTATTTCAGCAGAAGCTGATATCTAATAATAAACGATAGTATATATGCTACAGTACAAGGATGAATATATATCTCCAATTGCTTATTGCTTTTAGAAGCAGATAAAAAGCATTTGTCACGTCAAACATAGACTTCCATACTGTTAAGTGCCTCAGGACCACTGCTTTTTCTTTCCCCCCACAATGTATACAGTGGAAGTGCATCAGTTTTGGTGTAGACAAGAACAGTTGCACAGCTTATGAAAAAATTCCTGTGTTTATCTTGGTCCTAGAAAATTTGGAATGGAAGGTTTGTGCCTCATCCCTTGTCCCTGTGCTCTGTGCAAGAGCTGATTTAGTTGCATCTTGAAGGAGTATTTTGTTCTCTGCAGATTTCCCACCCTGCCTTTTGAAATTAGATGTCAGTGACAGACTGCTTCCAGTCCTGTTCCTTCTGCTGAAATTACAGTTCAAGAAGTAGAAAGGTCTATCTGACTTGCTATAGATTCTAAAAAACTAACAAAGGGAAAAAAAAAACACAAGTTTTCATCTATGTACTGATCATTTCCTAGCATGATCTAAACTGTTATTTTACTGCAGAAATTCCTGCAGGATCTAGAGTGCAACATGAGTCCTGCATTCCTGATTCTTAGAATGTCTCCATTAAGAACTAAATGTTGCCAGAAATGATCTGGGACTCCTTATGTTTCCTCAAACTCATTTTGTAATTAACCAGATCTGTCAGAAGCAGTCTCATTGTGAGGGCCTTCTGACAGCCTTACTCAGAAGTGGTTATTCATCTGGTGGTTGCTGTTGTGCCCATGAGGATTACCTCCAAAACCCCCGTCCCCCAGGGCAGGATCCATTCCTGCTCTGCCTGGTAGCTCTGCTAGACAAGAAGATTTGCTCATGGTAGTGAACGTACAGCCTTCCAAGGTTGTCTCATGAGTAAATTTTGATCCCAGTTTCAAGGTGAGTTCAAAATTTACTGCAGTGCATTCTTCGATCCTTACTCTTTCTGTTCAGGGCTGTGCACTTTTAATAACTTGTGTGTCTGGTGTTTAATGCTGACAGGATTCCAGTCAATGGAGAGGTTTCATTGCGAGTAGCTGCAGGTGTGTTTCGTGATGGATAAAAGTAGCTATTTCTGCGTAAAGGGAGTTAATGCTATTTTAAAGTTTTCAAAAAGAGGAATTCCTTTTGGAAGCTGGTTTTATGCAGAAACACCAAGTTGGGACATGTTTTGTTGGAAGTTTTGTACTCAAGTATTCTGTTCTGCACATAAGTCTGCTTATAAAGAACCGAACCACCACAGTGACTTAAAGAGTATAGAGCGCTGTGTTTTCACGACGGTTTGGTTTTGATTTTGTTTGGGGAAGAAGGCTACATTTTTGCCTTGCTTGTCAAGGAAGATTTTTTCCTTTTAATGTGACGTGACAGTAAAGGGCTGTTTGTCTGTCTTTTAAATTCTTTATTGGCTGTGGGAATACCAGGCCGCGTGCTTTCACGTGATGGCAGGAAGACCCGCAGTCCCCTACCTCTGCTTGTCTGTGCTTGTGGCGCTACTTCTGCCGTCACCGCGGTCGCTGCGCTTGTGTGCGTGCCCTCGGTGTCGAGCCATGCCTCACCCCATGCCTCTTCCTCCACAGCCGGCTACAGCCCGCAGCAGGCCGCCTCGCAGCCGGCGCAGCAGTTCCCAGCCTACAGCCAGCAACCGGCCCCAGCCGGCGCCTTCCCGGGGCAGGGCCAGGCCCAGCAGCTGCCGGCGCAGCAGCCGCAGCAGTACCCGGCAGGCAGCTTCCCCCCGCAGCCCTACACCACGCAGGCCTCGCAGCTGGCCCCCTACAGCGGCCCGCCTGGTGCCCAGGCAGCGCCCGGCTCCTTCCAGCCACGGCCCGGCTTCACCCCCCCGCCCGGCAGCACCATGACGCCACCACCCCCTGGGCCCAACCCGTACGCCCGCACCCGGCCGCCGTTTGGGCCGCAGGGCTACGCGCAGCCTGGGCCTGGCTACCGGTAAGGGCTGGGCACCCGCTGCTGCCTGCTGCGGCCTCACAGCCGTCCCCACCGAGATCCGGAGCTGGCCGGAGGAAGAAGAGTCGCCGTAAGTGTTCATTAGTTCAGCGGGGGGAGGGAAGGAGCGACCAAGACGTTCATGCTTTGAATTGTATCCGCTTCCTAGTTTAATTTGGGGCTGGGGTGGTTTGGGAACACTACCTACGTGTCTGTCAAGTGATTGATTGACATCCTAGCTTGCCTCGTTCGAAGGATATTAAAATGCTAGTCAGAAGTTTAGCCCACTAATAACGATTTACTAAATTAGATTAATTTGGAGGTAAAAACTAGATACGATGTATTATAAATTGTAATGCTCACATGGAAAGCTAATAAAAAGAACCCTAAATCTATTATGTGCCGTGTCTTGATTTTAAAATTAGGTAATATGGATCAAGATCACTACGTAACAAAAGCAAGTGTGCATCATGTTCAATGTGCAGACATCTGGGTATTGATAAGCAGTGCTTGGGTTTGTGAGCACCAAGGTGGTCAGAGCCCTGTTCAGCTTCATCTTGAATGCCCAGAGATGAGGATGCCCCACCCCTGCAGAAAGCTGTGCCTGAGCCTCCATACCTTTATCATAAGAAATTTCTTCCTTATATCCAGTCTTAATCTCCCTTCTGGGCGTAGAGCAGTTACCAGTGAAGGCTGAGGCGAAAAAGATATCGAGTACCTCAATCTTCTGTTGCCTGTTGTCACCAGCCTGCCTGTACTGCTCACTAGGGGGGTTCACATTCCTGGTGTAGTACCAGCTGGTCACGTCATCCTCCTGGAGGGATAACTCCTTAATTCCTTTAAGTATTTACCTTTAGTCTACCTCTTTCCTTCATCATCATAAGGATTCAAGTGTGCAGCAGGGTTAGAGACCCCACTAGCACCTTCTCAACTCAGCTGTGCTGTCCCACTCCTTGTTATGACCCCGTACCCTTTCAGACACAGTGTAAAACTTCTGCAGCAGCCACACAGCAGAAGATGGTTTTGCACTGTCTGCTGTTGTTAATTGCCAGGTAACTTTCACCAAATACGGCTATATCTAATATATAAAATCTCAGAATTAACACCTTAAAGGGGAGTGGGAGAACAGGTTATTTACCTTAAAAGATGAAGGCAAATCTGTTTTTTAATAAAGAACTGTTAAAGAGGAACAACTTAACACAGGTCCTTTGCCACCATGAAAAATCTGGGAGCGTGATCCCAGTGACTCAGTGCTGAGCCAAGAAAAAGCAGATTGAGATCTGTAAAAGAACTCAATAAACCATATAAACAGCAAAGGGCAAAACATTCTCGTAGTTAATATTTTCCGTCTTATGGATTCTAGGAATACATAAAAGGGAGAGGAGGGAATAAAGTCATGGAATGGAGCACACTGCTTGAACTCTTGTCAAGACATTTTAGGAAATAAAGTAAGGGGCTGAAGCAATTCCTACCCTCCACATCCCCACTCTCCTGGCAACCATGTGTTTGTCAGGAAGCTGTGCAGTGTCACTGCTGCTGATGGCTCCTCTGCCCTAACGCGGCAGGTGCTCGGTCACCAGCTGCTCTTCCACAGAGCCCCCTCCTGCCACAGCCCTTGCCACAGAGCTAGTGCTTGTTTGCATGTAACACAACAAGGAGAAACGCTTGATTAAAAAATATTTTATTCAGAGTACAGTGTACCTGCAATGTACTTTATAAGGCATTTTCTATACATTGACTATTTCTACTATATATATATCTGGGTGTCCTGTTCATATTTTTCAATACATTAGTAATGTAATGAATAACACCTTTTTTTTTTTCCTTAAAAAAGAAACCTACATCTCTTTATTTAGTTCATAAATGTTCAAGCAGTACAACGAGTAGCTTCGGGAGAGGTTTCAATTGCCGTAAAGCAGTTTTAAAAGTTCAGCTATCACTGTTTCCCCTTTTTCCCCAGTGAGCAATGTTTTAATCCTTCTTTCTAAATAAACCAAACGATGCCATTAGGACCGCTTGTTTATTTTTCCCTTTTCACTTACTGTCCCAAACCCTCCTGCAACCACTAAGCTGATCATTTAAAGCTCCACACTCACAATAAAACACGCTCAGTGTCTTGGCAGGAGCACGGGCTGTTGGTACATGGAAGGAGAAAGCACTTCAAGTTTCCTCGTTGCAGGATATTAAAAGTTGTGGGGACTTTCCTATAATTTACGATGGAGGAAAACACGGCAGATTTACCTGGGCAGATAGATAGCTTATGGCACTTAACAAGACCAGTGAATAATTAAACACTAACACATACTGCATTCCATGACCAACTTCACCATAACTGTGCCTTAAACATTTATTACAACATTGTGATAAATAATATACACACCGTATCTCTTAAAATACCTTAGAAACCATACCTCAAGAATAGGGAGCCAGCTTCCCTATGCATTATCCTACACTGTGTCCCTAGCCTGTGTTTTGGTTTGTTGTTTTTTTTTTGTTTGTGTTAATCTAAAGACAAATTTGTAAAACTGGATAACTACTACAGTAAGCAGCCTACGCTATTACACAATTAATGCAGTATTGGCATTAGACTTGCAATAACCTTACACGCCAGCAAACTTGTGTAAGTGACAGGCATACCATACACTCCCATCATCTCTGAGCTCGCCTGGGGCAGTCCTGGGGCTGCTCGGTGCTGGGTCTCTTCCCCAGGTCCCCATCACATCTACCACTTCCCGGGAATCGATGTGCCGCACTCGTACCAGCGCACGTAGTTGATGTGAGTCTCCCCACCTATTTTCCCAAACTTGACGGGTTCCTGACGAACTGCTCTGAAAAATCCTAGAACACAGAATGGAGTTTGTTTGCAGGAAGCCGTGGGAGAGTACCTTGTTTCAAGTGTGAGTCCGTCAAGGGTTAATGATGTGCCACAGCCATCCTTCCCTCCCTGCATTTCAGGTCGAGCATACATACCTACAGGGCTCTACCTATCAAGCTTGCAAAGTAGGCAGCTTTTTATTTCATATTGATACAATCTTAATAACTAAATCTGATACAACTGAGAGGGTTCTGCTGTCCTGGCAGTGCTGGACTGGATTCAGACAGTTTCTCACACAAACAAAACTCCTTTACAAGTGGTAACACTGACTGTGGAAGAAATAAACCCTAACCCATGCCTCCCACGGTGCATCTGTGCATTTTGGTGAGACGTTTTACAAACGAAGCGCTGTGTACGTGAAAGTCTGGTCAACACACTGGTGCCATACTGAAAACTACTCTGACCTTTTTCTTTTCCTCCTCATCAAAACACTCCCTTACTCACTGGGCACGCACACCTGCATCAGTACGGACGATGTTCTTACAAGAGGGTGGAACACGCTGCAGTGGTAATGCTGCAAACAAGCAAGGTGGAGGCTCAGCTGACAGAACCTGCTTACACTCCAGCCTGGGGAACATGTGGAAAAATAGGCAGGGCGGTCACGGCTGCCTGTAGGACATCCACACCCCATCCCCTTAGACCAGACCAGGATTTTGGGCACCCACCTTGAATTTGTGTATTCAGAATCACTTCAGCATGAATTATATTTTCCAGCAATAACTTTTCAGTTTCTTATTAGCACTAAACAGAGCTGTCTGATGCTCAAGTGATTTATGGCACACAACATTAACCTTGCTAGTTTCAGCATAACACCTCATGCCTCTATGCAAACTGAAATTTGCAGTTGGGTTTAAATATGCAATACCAAATGCGAATAACCTGGTGGAATGTTTTAAACAGGAGGGAAGTTGCTTAATACCTCACAGAACCTGAGCCATAATGGTCTTTTTTTAAGTCATGGCTCATCAGAATCACAGAACAACTTGGGTTGGAAGTGACCTTAAAGCCCATGCAGTTCCAAGCTCCCTCCCCTGCCATGGGCAGGGCTGCCACCCACGAGCTGTCCAGGGCCCCATCCAGACTGGCCTTGAATGCCTCCAGGGATAGGGCATCCACAGCTTCTCTGGGCAGCTTGTGCCAACAACCTCACCACACTCAATGAAAAATTTCCCCATGACATCTAATCTAAATCTCTGCTTTTAGCTTAAGACCTTCCTCCCTTGTCCCATCACTACCTACCCATGTAAAAAGTTGATTTCCCTCCTGCTGATAAGCTCTGTTTAAGCACTATAAGACCACACGAGGTCTCCCCAAAGCATTCTCTACCCCAGAATGAACAAGTCCAGCTCTCACAGCCTGTCTTTGCAGGAGGGGTATTCCAGCCCTCCGATCATCTTCACAGCCCTCCTTGGGACCTGCTTCATTGGCTCCACATCTTCCTTGTCCCTAGGGCTCCAGACCTGGACGCAGAAGTCTAGCTCGGGCCTCAGGACAGAGGACAGAGTAGAGGGGAACAATCCCCTTCCTTGTCTGCTGGCCACCCCTCTTCTGATGGAGCCCAGGATACAGTTGGCCTTCCAGGCTGCAAGAGCTGGCTCACGTTAAGCTTTTTATCTACCATTTTCATCTTCAGCAACTTCTCATTTCTTCTGTATGTGGAACCAGCAGTCCTGGTCCATTTTCCCCCCTGGCAGCAGATCCTCAATTCATCAACAAGTAAAAAGAAACAGACGAAGGAATTGCCATGGTTTCCTCCAGTGACATTCTTAAGGACTTACCGTCTTTGACTGGTAGATCATCTTGTTGTCCTGTCCTTCCATCTAAGAACGAGTCTACAAATTGGCAGTGATCTTCTCCATGGCCCCTCTGATCTCCTATGTTATAGAATTTTCCTGAAAGGAGAGAAGCAGCAGAGTTGAAAATCCATATCCCATTTAGTGAGGGCTAAAGCCACCCACCGGAGGCTGATACTCTTAGCTCTGCGGGGAAGCCAAAGCGAACGCAACCATTCTTTACCTCTCTGGATCTGCAGCTGTAATTAGAGCATTCAGCGCGTAGTGCAAGCGCAGCACTTGTGGCTGTTGACAGCAGCACTGCACTCTGCCAAAATCCATGCCTGGATGTATTTTTCCCCTTCTTAACTTTCATACAGTAAGCAAAATCCTGCTATTACCTAGAACCTCATTCTGATTGTATAAAAAATGAGGTAAGTTTAGCTTGCGATGTTAATGGAAGGCAGGTTTGATACCCTATTGGGAAGCCCTGAGAGTATTTGAAGAGGTTTTTATAGCCCACCTCATGACACACGCAAACTGTTTTAAAAAATTCATTTTTACAGCTTGTACGTGCAAGTGACGTCCTTTAACTAATATACGACCTCAGTGTAGTAGTAACTGCTTATCCAGAACATGAAATGGGCCCACGCAATTCCTTGCAGGGCTGTTTAACAGGACCCTTGACTGTGATGGAGCAGAAAATGAGATTGTAAGTACCAAACACAGCGTGTGCTGACATTACAGGCTGTCCTTAAGCTGTGGAGGACTCCCAGAGAAGGAGTTTTGACAGAGGTTTTTACTTTTTGATATGCCTGACCTCAGGTTATGACTTTGAAAGGAAGGGGACATGTCTTAGAAAAGGCTTGGTGCTTAGGTATGAGCTAGGCACAAAGTCCAATGGCTTGTTAGGTGTTGGGTCTCCTGTGGCCCTGAATCTGTGCCCACCTGGCCGTGTGACAGGTGGTGAGGTAGCTCATACTATTCCCTAAAGTTCAGTTAATAAAATCGCAGCCTACCAATAAATTCACTCTTTCTCGTGTTTCTGTGGTCTGATCAATACTTTGCCAAAAATTCTCACCTCCACTTGACGGTCTAGGTTTAGAAAATAATTTATTACTGTCTAGCTTTGGCTGCAAGTATATTTTTTCCATGCAAGAATTGGTCAGAGGGAGTTCCTCTCGGTAAATTTTTGATCTGCAGTTGAGAACATTCAGGCTGCCCAAAACTACATGGTTGTTTTTCTTGTTTTGTCCTTTCTTTCCATGGCTGTTGAACATCGCACGTAGAATTTATCTTTTTCTGCTGCCCAATAAATGTTTATTTATTTATTTTTTTTAGGTGGCCTGATTTTCTGGAATGCTTACTGTGACTGCTCTGGAGGACTGTTAAATGAGGTCAGCAGTAGATGCTGCTTTATGGAACAGTCCTGGCATATGTAATGTGGGTCAGTTTTTCTTCACTGCAGACAGAATAGAACAGATACCTTATAGCTAACAGAAGAACAGCAACTTTCAGATGTATGCTGTCTTCTAGTCCACAGCATAACCCATGCCTAATTCAAACAATTGCTATACGTCACTCAACAGCATTCTTGGTGACTATCAATTAAATTCTTACTGCCCGACTCCATAATAATGGAACACACTTTAAAATTCAGCTAACGATAGTCAAGATTTGTCTTTCTCTTCTGGGAATAGTACTTCTGGCATAAAGTACATTTTTTTTAACTTATGGACGCTCTTAAGAAAATAAAATACTATTTTTATTTTATACGTAGTGATTTCTGCAACAGAAGTATAAATTCATGCTAAAAAACAAGCAATCAGAAGTTCAGTTTTTGGTGGCTTTATGCAATGGTGTGTCCAAAAGGCACCCAAATTCCATGACCATTTTGCTGCTCCAACAGCAAAGCTTTGGGAGATACTTTCAACACAATGTTGAATAAAGACCTTTTGCTCGTGGCATGCTGCACAGCTGGCAGTGCTAGTAGATACACTTCTGCTGGGCTTGGGAACATGGCAGGACAAGGTATGACAGTAAAATACAGGAAAACAGTTTGGCTTCAGACTGGAAATGATCCCACTCTAATATGGAGGCCCATGCCATGGCAGCCTCATGTAGGTGGGAAAAAAATCACAGAACAGCTTTCCTCCTACATAAACATTTCTATTCCTTCAAATATTGCAACAAGCAGTCAGCACTGTTTGTAAGAATCCAAGTGCAAGAACCAAGCTTAGCAGGTATAATGAATACAATGCGGCTGTCGTGATCTTTCCCCAGCCAAGTTAAATCACTGCCCTTCCAGCAAGAACAAAACCAATCTAACAAAAATAGGAAAATGGGCTCCTGACATATTACACTTTTATTCTAAGATTGAAGTAGCTTTCATTGCAGTGTTAATTCACTTGATTTAGGGCTACACCATAGTCCTGCTAAATTAGCACTGTCATTTCCTCTACTGGCTGATTGTGTGATATGCTACGCCTCATTGCCAGCTCTTGTCATTTGATCACGGCTGATTAGTGCAGCAACAGCTGAATGAATGATACCTCTGTTCAAAGCCATCTTTTTGCTCATAGAATTGCCAAGGTATTACACATGAGGTATTGTACTTACTATTAATGACTGGGCTTCCCTCCTTTGTCTGCTCATGGGGGAAATGGTGATGGCAGCTTAATGTTACTTTGGCACAGGTTGTCCTACGGTCTCTGTTTCCCTTTTCATTCTTAGTTACCACACACAGAGACCACTGAGCTCTGTTGCTGTGAGTTGCTGAGCTCAGAGATGGGACAGTGTTGGATTATGGAAGTTTCTCTGTCACTCTGTCCTAGCTGACTCAATTCAACATGATGGACACACTGCCTAGCTTACACCCTGAGAGATTTCCCATACGTGGTTTTGTTACATTCTTTGTGCTCTGGGTGCTATACTAAAACCACAGTAATGGAGGTATCAAGAAAAGGCTTCACACAGAAGGAAACCAGGAACCTTGAGAGGATTATAAGAAGTTAAAATATCTCCAGATATACCCTTTACAGTCTATGTGACACAGAAAGTTCTGCTTAATTATCAACTAACTGAAAAACAATACTTCTACAGACTTCTTTCCCAGATCAGACACTGGATGTGTCACTTGATTCAGGACTTAAATACCTCATTGCTAATGACTGCAAGACACTGAACAGAACCTGAGAAACTAAGGGCAGGAGGCTGTTGCTAGTAATAAACCATAGCATAAGAAAAGAAAGGATGACAACAAGAGATCATTAACAGAAATGGGCAATGTGAAAACAAAGCAGGTGAGAAAAATCTGCCCACTAGAGTTGAAGCAATTAAGTCCCAGAGTAATGAAGTAACATGAAGTTTATGAAATTGAATAGGAATGACTGTGCTCTAACCGTGACCTAAAATTATGCCCCAGCCCTCTACTAAGGGCTGTTCCAGGCTATGATTTAAACACAGATTTGGTGTCATTACAGCATAAGTTATTGAACGTCAGACATCTGATCTTTATCTGTTTTCTCTAAGAGCCCCAGGATACCAAGAGGTGCTGTAAATCAGACGATGATCACAGAGAGGTAACACTTGAGTCTGAAAATTCAGTATCAAACAATGACTACTGAGCACAAGTAGACTATTATTTATGATTAATCTGTCTAGGGACTACACTGATAATAATTGATCACACTTCAACATTGGCCATCTTGTTAATCCTGTTAGTATTTTTGAAGAGCATATGATGTGAACAATGATGACTTGAGTATCTCTTACCTGTAAGTGAATCGCTGAGGTATATCTTGTATCTTAAAGAATTACACAGCTGCACACCTACAAACTTCTTATACCAGGTCCTTTTCACATATTGTTTCCCTTTGCATTCTGAGTAAGTGTCAGAGTTGAATGGGATTTCAGTCCAGATAGCATCCTTTCCCACTGCGTGAGAGGAAGACAGATGTTAAGGTATGGCAGTTAATAGAAAATTATATATGACAAATATATTCTAATAAATAGAATTAGAAATGGAGCAGAGTGCACCTTGAAATATATTAATAGCACTTGCCACTTGCATTTTGAGCATGAAAGCTATTTTGGGGAAGCATTGAGTGTACAGCTATGATTGATGCAGTGAACTGCTTCTGCTTTCAGTGTCAGTGAAGCCAGCTGGGAGCTCTCACTTGTTAAGGGAACTGTGTCCATGGGTTGTCAAAACATTCATTTACAATGTATGTGACGCAGTCATTGTTTCTATGTGTAATCAGGACAGGACAGTCAACTTGCTGCAAAACATACACGGTTAAAAAAATACATAAGAGTGTCATGAATTATATGGAAATAAATTGCGTCAGTTTCTGTCAAAGTGTTGTCCACTACAAGTGCAAAAAGAGCTCAGTTTGCATAAATGGATCTCAGTTGTTCTTCAGCAAGAGGTGGATTGAGCTTTTGAAGACAAGTCATACAAGTGGCGTATAGCGGATCTGGATCAGCCCTTCAGAAGCAGAATATTTTTTAAAACATAATGGCAGATAAATAGTATCCTTTGGGTTGTGATCTGTTAAGTCACTTAAAAAGTGTGAAATAGCTCATTCATTTTGAAGAGCTTCTTTTGATTTAATGACAAGACTAAGAAAATATGAGGCAGTCTTTGGCTCATCCGTGTACATTGGTTTGAAGCCATCCCAGCTGCCATGGGAGCATCACATCACGCTGATTGCATTCTGCTCAGGTAAACAAGAAGCCTGGCATGTATTCCTGACAAGGAATATGGGTGGAAAGAATTAATTCATGTGCAAAAGCTGTTTGTTTTCATAGCTCATTTAACTGGTGCACTACAGACCACCACCACCATCCCCCATAAAATTATGCTACTGATGAGAAAATCCCTGATCAGAAGACACAATAATTTATGCAAGGCTTACTTGAAATAGGCTCACTCACTCTTGGGTCCGCTGTGGAAATAAAACAAACATGCTATCAGACATTCTAAAATTAACATTATTCCAATGGAAAAGCATTGTCAAACAACTTTCTACAGTTGACATAGGCTGCATATTGTGAAATAGAAAGTGTTTTGGAAGCAAAGTTCAATTTTATATTTAACTAAAAATAGAAATGTCATTCTATCAAACTACAGCATCAATGTGCTTTAAAAAATTTTACTTATGGGACCCTGTGTTCAACTCAGGTTCTAGTGAAAACAAGAATTTAAACCTGTTACCAGTAAAACTCAATTCTTTGAAGTTCAGTCTTGAAACATAAATAGAAAAGAACACCTCTGTAACATTTGCCACTCAAGGCTTGGCTATGACCACCAAGAAAGCGAGAAATGGATGTATGCAATTAAAAAAAAAAAAAAAAGTAGTGCTTAATTTGGCCAAGCTAAACAGGAGACAGAAGATAAGCCTTGTTATTTGTGAAAATGACAACATTAATTCAGTTTTTACAATCTAGGACTACAAAGAGAGTATTCATGGTTTTAAACGTGTGGCTTAGTCTGAGCTCCTCCCTGCCTAATCCCTTGCTCAGCTGAAACTTTAATCCATCAGTGAGTAAGCATAAGATCAGGACTATTATATTGTTGCACCTGGATCAAAACACAGATTGAGAATATCTTTTCAAATAGGTTTAATACATTTTTTATTTTATATGGTCCTTAAATACTATCAAATAAAAACTACTCCTACACAAAAGGAGATACTTCGTTTGAGTTGTTTAATGTCTATTGCAGTTAGCCTCACTGGTAGCTGGAATACAGAAAGAAAAGCAATCTCTGATTTTCACCTTTGAGTCAGATAGGAGTTAAGCTTGAGAACGAGCTAGTGTTCAAAACAGACTTGTATATATCTCTTCAGTGTTTTTACAAAAGAGTAAACAGGATGGAAAAGGACATACTGGTACACCAACTGTTCCAACTACTATTTCTTGGCTATTTTTTCAGCCTTAAGACATCATTAGTTACACAACAGCATTTTGAACAGGTAGCAAATTATGTATAAAAACAGTAGCCCAAAGCAAAACTTTATGTCCCTCAATTAGAACATAATAATGAGTTTGGTAGGCATGAAAGTGCCAGGAACATTAATCTTAAATGACTGAACATTTGAAGTTTGTTTCTTCACAGAAAACACCGTAAAATCTGTGTTCCTGCCTTTTTCTCCTCAGTATGGCCATCTTAAGCCCTCACACAATAAAGCTTTGATCTCAAGCTGACCTTCCAGCCACTAATGCTGAGTAGTAAAAAGCCAATTTGGAGATCAGAAAGAGCAAGATCAATCCCACAAAATGAAGAGAGCCTTTCATGAATCTCAAACAAATGGATTAAAGTTGGCTCACAAACATGGATAATAAAATTACTGTCAGACCTTTGGAAGTCCTTACCTGATTCAGTACTGAAAGCCACAACATTGCTACTTGGACCTTCACCAAGGGGGTTTCTGGGTTTCACATGGAATTCATAACTGGAGAATAAAAAAATATCTGAATGAAAACTTCGGAAACCAACCATTTTCTCAGAGTCTGGAGCAAGCAAACCACCAACACACACCTTAGTGCTACTCGACTCTTGGAGAGGAACCCAAGAGCATTGTTTCTTGCTTTGAAAACACTGGTGTTCTCTGCCCTAACTGTTCAAAGCCTCTCTGAACATGTATTTTACCAGCCCTTTCGGTAATTCTTTGCACAAATACTATTAATGTTTGATTTAATGCACCACTGGTTTAAGTCTCCTCTTGCGTGTGCAGTTTCAGTTCTGGCAAAGGGAGCAGTTTAGGTGAGGTCAGAAACAATCTGATAAGGAAAGATTGAGTAAAGCACACTGCTATTTATTTGCACATTTTTAATTCATAAGAACACAAATCCAATGCAATATGTCCCAGTCTCACCACTACCAACAGACAAGGCCATTGTTGAAATGCAAGGGGAGGACCCACTCGCTTAAATATATGTTGACAGCAAATATAGGAAATAATAGGAATATTATGCAAGTGTCACCTTATCTTTTCACAGTATAATCTGCAGTTATCATGATTTCTCTTCCACACAGCTCTGTTGGGAGCCAACTAAATGCTAAGAAAACAGAAAAGTATTGAAGAAAAAATCCAAGCAAAACTCCTCAAGCCTCTCCTTCTCCTCTCATCTGCTTAATGTTGACAAGTATGATAAGGCTGTTTCTAACCCAGCAACTCAACTGAGACTTAGATGTCCAGTGAGATGCTGTGGGTAAACAGCAATTCAAAGTTAGCTGCAAACCTAAAAATGTTGCACAGAAGACATCAGCCAGATGAAGCAGAAAAGAGGGTTACAAGAGCAGAGACTGGACATCACTGTGATCTTACATCTCCCAGCTGCAGACTGGCAGCACCTGGGGATTTCTCAGTACTCAGCAGCAGCTCGGTTTCTCACCTTCTGCCTGTGTCTACCTCTAGGAGCTCTGTGCCAAAGCATTCTGATCAGAAGCATGTCTACACCAGTCAATAGCACTCTCCTCATCCCTTCCTCTTGAGTTAGAAGCAATAATTTGCCCTGTGCATGTCAGCTATGAATATTTTTTCATATGCTGTCGGTACTTGCATAGCGAATCTATAACATATTTTTCATCACCTAGAGAAATGCACAGGACACAACGGGCCTGATAGACTAATGGCCCTAATAGAATAAACACAGAACAAAATGAGAATCCCAGAAGTTGGGTAGTTAACCACCTAGCTCTTGATTCATGAAAAGTTATTTACCAGTAGTAGCTTGGTAGATCAAGACTGTAACAGCAATTGTTTAAAAAATAGCAATTTCTTGAAGAAAAAAGATGTATAACTTTTTGTACTTTGGATGATTGTAAACCATTTGCAAGTCTCTACAATAGACAGAGCAATTCAACACAAACTTCAGATTACTTCTCCATACTTTTTGTCTCCTCCAAAACCTGTGCAGCTCACTAATTAACCACTCAGTACCAAGTAATTGTTTTCCATCCACAGCATGTCTAAGACAATATCTAACCTCAAAATCACTTATATAAGCAATTGTCTTTATTTATAGTGTTCTTAACGATACTGTGGTACAATAACTCTTTCAGTTAAGAAGTATTTTCATCTATCAGAAATGTTGCTATCCAGAGAACTTCAATCCAACAGATGGAGATTCCTTATGAAAAATGAGAAACTTCTGCCTACGATTCCCAATCTATAATTCTTTTGATTCCATAGCAGTGATTATAAGGAAGGGACAGAAACTGAGCAGATGATATGCTATTATGGATCTGGACTGGGAAGTTGTTGCAGGGATTTGGAAGGTAAGAATGAAGGCAAGTGTGAAGTAAAAATCTAAAGGCATCATATCTGTACCTCACCTGAACGTACAAGGGTTTTTTGCAAGTTTACTTCTCTCTGTCATCCAGAAAACATAGAGTTGGAAAAGATGGTGGAAAGTTTTGAAGCATATTAGAATGTTTAGCTGATTTTTGTACCTCAGTGTCCTCAGAAGCAGACACATCCTACTTTGAGTTGCACATAACATACTCCCCTCCCCTCCCCCAAAGAAAACGTCACTTAGGAGAGCTTTTTATTAATAACATTAAAGGGTAAATTTTCAGGCTGATATATGTACAGTTCTCCCATTTTGGGATAGGTGTCTTCATGGGTACCTAGCCATCATTTTCCTCTGCCCCAATTCAGGTGTGAATCCTGAAATATTAGCAGTGGCTGGAATACTAGCAAGAAAAAAAAAACAACCACTTTTGGAGATGAAGAGAAGTAATTAGTTGACTGAAAACTAAAATGGAGTGAAAGAGTGTTTACAGATCTAACTGTAAGTTTAAAATTATGGTGAGTCTCTCTTCATAGAAAACCAAATGAAATCTCCTGTTTTGTATATCTGTTGAAAGATCTGAAAAGTTGGAGAGGGAATCATTATCAGGGATGTACTGATCGGAAAAGGAGTAATGTTTTTGAACTTAAAGAGAATAGATTGAGATTCAACATCAGGAAGACATTCTTAACTCAGAGGGCAGTGCGGCACTGAAAATGACTGCCCAGAGAAGTGGATGCCTCATTCCTGGAAGTGCTCAAAGCCAAGTTGAATGGGGCTCCTGCCTATCCAGTCTAGTGAAAAGTGTTCCTGCCTGGGGCACAGGGGTTTGAGCTAGACAATCTTTAATATCCTTTCCAATCTAAGCTATTCTAAGATTCTAGGAATATAAAAATGTGTGAAAATATGGGTACTTGCTGCAATCTTATCTGTTTTAGAACAAGCTACAAGTGCAGGGAGAATTGCTTAGAGGTTCAGGAAAGCATGTAGGGCAAAGTTAAGAAAAGGGAATAGGAAAGATGTATAATTATTATCCCATGCCTACATCATAGCTAGATTCAATATTCATGAGAAACTGCAGCCTTTATTCCATCTTTATATCTGTGCACCCATGATGCCAAATATTCCGCTGCTCAATATATGCAGCAATCTAGCATCTCTCACACCTCTAACCTCTTTAAGACTGATGTCTTCCACACTTGGGAGAGGTCTGGGCTTCCCAAACCCTTCCAAACTTCATAAGACAATAAAAGTCATTGTACAGATTAAATGGACTTGACTCAACAGTAATTACTGTGCAGAGCGCATTTTTCCACCATAGGAAATCACTATTCCACATGGAACTTTGGCAGATGTAACCGTTCCTGCATTTTTCAAATCATGCAAAAGGAGAAGATGGAAGGTTGCTGAACAGAAAATATCTGAAGATAGGTTTTCATCATAACACTGAGGACTGGAGGAGCTGAGTACAGTCCTGGGATACAAGGTCATAAGGTCAGCAGGTGGTGTGATGCCTGTGGTTAAACGACAGTTGTGCAGGACTGTCTCAATGTATTGAGGTCCTCTGTCTCTGGAGAATGTGCCTGAATTCCAGTGTCATCACACATAGCAAACAAAACTAGGTTTAATAGAAGGAAACATTTTTTTGAAGCAAATCAATGATGCTTGTTTGAGAAGTCTTTCTCTTAACCAGGCTGGAAGAAGGGCCAAGAGAAAAGAGAAGTGCTTACAAGTGACTGTGGCAGCAATTTAGTACAAAAATCTGTTTGTTTTGTGATAAACAGTACAAAGAAACTGAAGGGTTTTTTTTTTTCTGTAATATTCATAGTCCTATCCTAATAGCATTGCAGCTTCTGCCATAGTTCTCATCTTCTGACCCTTGCTGTTAACAAAATCTTAGCTATAGGCATCAGGAATTTTTTCTCCTCTCTGTAGTTAGCACATTTGGGGTGCTGAGTGCAATACCAACCAATACTTGGTAATGGTAATAGTGCCACGACCAGGTGAGTGTGGATTAATACCTATAAATTTTAAAAAAGCTTCCAGCTTCCAGGTGGGATTACTTAGCCCAGAGAGGACAAGTGTCTCTACAGACCTTACAATGGAGGCCTTCCAATATTATAAGGGAGACCTTACAATGTGGAGGCCTTCCAGTGTTTAAAGTGGGAAAACATGGGAAGGGACTTCTTATTAGATAGTATAGTGACAGGACAATGGGTTATTATTTAAATTCCTTATTTAGATTGAGATTAATATTAAGAAGAAATTCTTAACTGTGAGGATGGTGAGGCACTGAATCAGGTTGCCCAGAGAAGTGACATCCCTGGAAGCGTTCAAGGCCAGGGCAACCTGGTCGAGTGGGAGGTGTCCCTGCTCAGAGCAGGGAGGCTAGAATCAGATGGTCTTTAGGATCCCTTCTAGCCTAAAATGTTCTACAGTTCTACTATTCAGTAGAGGTATGAAGACTTATTTGAATAAATTACAACAACATTTTCTGTTTCATACTTTTACACATTAAAGAAACAACTCCATATATCCTATATATACCCTACACGTTCTGTCTTTAAGGTTTTGGTTTTGTTTGGTGCTTTTATGTGTATTTATTTTTATTAGTTTTACCCTGTTTTTACATTTCCTGATTCTTATATTCCTCAAGAAACCTCATGGTTGCAAACATACTTTACCAAGGGATACAATCTAAACCATAAGTCCAGTAAGATCCCTACAAATGTACTTAAAAAGGAGAAAAGTATATTTGAAACTACCAAACTACTTAACTGGGGAAAGGATCAGAACCTATTCCTGTGGAATGCAAGCATCACAGCCTTTTTGTTTATTAATAATATTTTTTGGAATAAAAAATTTCACCAGTAGACTGAGGGGACACACCCCCTATGTTAATGACTATCTGAATTTCCCCAGGGCTATTTTGGCACATCTCTGACTAACACAGCAGAACTACAGTCTTCATATTTTCCTTTATTACCTTCCAATTGCTGCCAATACAAACATGCATGAGAACTTGTTTTCAACAATATTCATATTCTTTTTCTGAAAGCTTGTATAGTAATTAGTGCTGCAAAGTTTCCTGGACACTAGTGACATATTCTATGAACCTAGCTGCCCTTAAACAAACTACCAGAATGAAAATGTATACTTAATTAAATATATATATATTTCAAGATAGGGCAAAGATTAAAAAAAAAATACCCTACATATTTTGGCAGAAGAACCAGCAGAAACAGCAAAATAAAAGTGATACCAGATCAGATGATTGGGAGACTTAGAAAAATCAAATAAATTTTAAACAGTTAGAAAACTCCAAAACTATAAAAAAAAAAAAAGACAAAATTCCTTTGGAAATGGGAAAGTAGATTTGGAAGCAAAAAAGCCCCAAAACAAACCAAAACCCAATCCAAAACCCCGGCATCTGTTTTTAATATTCTAGGTTAGGAAAGATCCACTACAAAGGTGCAGGACAGTGACGCTGATTTTAATGATGGAGAGGATGGAGATGAACACCATCATTACTACTCATGAGACAAAATGAAAGAATAAAAAATCATATTAAGCTCATTTCTACATTTAGATCTCTCTAGGTTTATTACAAGCAAACATCTCAGGGATGGAAATGCTGAAAAAACTGAATAATTAGCTTATTTTTCTAGATGCTCACAGATCTTGCTTGACTATTATCATAGGAGAAATTACTATAGTACTTTCTTTGTTTAAGGGCAGTTTGAAACTAAGAATAGACAAAAGGAATAACGAATGGACTTCTGGGTATGCCAGTGAAAATAGGAGTTCCAGTTCTGTAAATAAATTCAAATATATGAGCTATGTATGACTAGTTAGGCAGAATATTATAGGTCTCTTCAAATGAGTGCTTGGAAACTAGACAGTAATTGTTTTGACCAAAATGATTAATCTTGTGGTTTGGCTTTGGATCTTTTCCAAGTAGAGTAGATGGTGCATTTCTCAAAAACCTGCTCTCAGCATAAGAACTGTGAATTTTCCATTTGGAGAGCAAATATTAAGCTGACAACACAGTTGTTAATACAAGAACATTCTTTTCTCTCACTCTCTCTTTTTTTTTTTTTTGCTAAGAAATGTCAATGATATTTGCTTTAACATACAAAAATATCAGCCTGCATTGAAGAATAAGAGCAAAGGTGAGATTAATAAGATCAGAAACTACTCATATAAGAAAAAATCATACAATAATCCAGTTTGCAAAAGAAGTCTGAAGGCCCATCTGACTTCATTCTCTTTTCAAGGACCAACTTAAAAGCTACAGAAGGTTCCCCAGAGGTTCACAAACAAGCTCACAGATACTCCCTGCTTGAATGAACTAGAAGAAAGGAGGATGAATGGTATTTAGCTATTTCACTTCATTTAACAAGAAGGAATAGTTGAAAGTTAAAGATAGCAAAAGCTGCAGAAAATTTGTTGTGGGTATGTCTGACAACAAATAGAGGGCTGACTGAAATGTGACCTGAATCTACTCTAAAATTCTTGAAAATAGTGTGAAGGATAATAAAAGCTAACTGCAATGAGAAGTTGTATTTGGGATTATTAGCTCACAGAAGCATATCTTTAACAGAAATTCTCAAGCAGAAGACATTCATAAAGCAAGAGAAAGGTTTCCTCTTCAAGCATAATTAGATGAAGGGGGCCTACAGGAAAGCTGAGATGGGACTTTTTATAAGGGCATCTAGCAACAGGATGAAAGGAAATGGTTTTAAACTGGAAGAAGGTAGATTTAGACTAGATGTTAGGAGGAAATTCTTTACCCTGAGGGTGGTGAGACACTGGAACAGGTTGCCCAGAGAGCGTGTGAGTGCTCCCTCCCAGGAGGTGTTAAAGGCCAGGCTGGATGGGGCTCCGAGCAACCTGACCTAGAGGGAGGTGTCCCTGCCTATAGCAGGGGCTTGGAACCAGATGGTCTTAAAGGTCCTTTTCAACTCAAACTATGCTATGATTCTATGATAACTGCCTGTGTAAGAATTATCTATTAGCTTGCATAATATAGCTGTACAACATGTTTTGAGATAATCCAGATAAAAGAAAAATAATTGGTGAAACTAAATAGAAATCTAGATCCAGAGTATCTGAAGCCAGATAGCAGCTTAGTGCCAGGAGGAGTAGCAGTTTCAGGAACTCTGACCAGCCAAATAACATATTATCACAATTATTAATACTTTCTGGGCTGATAAAATTAACAGCAGCTCTCTAAGATGTGATAGTAAAATAGATCAAGCATTGTGTTCGGAATACCTCCAAGTGAAAAAGACATGCTTGTCCTATAAGGAAAACTTTAAATAAATGCCACTGCCAGGCATGCCTTACTAAGAGAGAATGGAATAGACACAATACCCCCTTTTTTTTTTTTCTGGCAAAAGGTGCAGGAATCTTAATGCTTCAAGGAAATCGAACTGAACAGGAGTTTGTTGAAGTCTATGTTTTTTTTAACAAGACTTTGTGTGGGAAGCAAATGTCTGTGCCTCAGATCTATTTAAAGGGTATATGTCCTCACATTCAGACAGATTTTTGACTTCTATTCTCATCTCAAGTCCATATGTGTTGTGATCAAGTTGCTAAGAAGGAATAAAGCTGGTATACATAATACAGGAGATATGATAAACTACCATAACATAAACAACCTCACTTCTTTAAATGTAGCCCTCATAAATTGCTGTATGTCTATGAAGATTTATTTTAGTTTCCATATTAAGATGGGATGAGTGTCTAAAAAACAAGTAGCTGATAACTATACTGCTAATCAGAGCTCTGTTTCTCTTTTGGTAAACCTATTTTTTCTGGATCTAGTCACTTCTCAGGTAAATGGCCATAATAATAATCCTCCTTTTCAGAGAAATTTGTATCCTGTTTAACTTCCATGTTTATAGTTACTGACAGCTGCAACCGCATGAGAAATTTTTCAAGAGAGACTCTTAGTCTCTCATTGCAACTGCCTTCCTAACAGTCCAAATTTCTTAAATACTCCCAAGTCTGGCCATTATCTCCTCATCTGTAAAAGCTGTCTTCCTCTAGAGGGGTGCCTGGCTTACTGCAGAGCTTTCCAGAGGTGTAGCAGTATGATCTATTTGAAAGAAGAATGTAACAGAAAAAAAAGGAACAGCATGATCTGTCAGGCACAGATACACTCAGTTTTTTACAGCTGCTCGCTCTGTCCCCTTCGCACTGATTATTTGTTCATGTTACTTTGCTCCTCCTGGATGTGGGCAATTAATTCTTTAGCTTCTGGCCAGGCATTAACGCATCCTATCTGTTTTACCTCAACAGGACAAGGGGGGCTGCAGACCATTTTTGTCATGCAAAGCTCCTCAAGACTAAACATCTGGAGAATTAAAGGCTTGAACTGTAATTCCACTGCCATAGGAAGTTTCTGGTTAAAATTTACTCATAGTGTTTCAACATCCCCAGTCATTCTTATTCCTTTTGGAAACTCTCCATTTAGATCTGCCTAGATTGGATCAGTCTTGAACTTTCCTCAGCTCTGGAGGCACTGAATTTTCAGAGCAGCATATGGGATTCACACAGCATCACTGATGGCTTCAGGAAAGTTGGAAAAACTAGAATCTCAAATTCAGCTCGTCAGCTTCTCCAAAGTGTTTCAGGGCCAAGAGGTTCTTTCCTAGCTAATGCACTTTCTGCTACTGAGCATCTCTTTCCATATACTTGCTGGTAGTTTTGTAAACGTTGGTCCTTTGCAAGACAAATTTCTTATTCTCCTCCAAGTTTCTTTTCCAGCTCCACCTCTTCCACAGCTCTTTCTTTTAAGGCTAGTTATGGAAAAATCTGCTTCCTGGATTTAATGTATTACTTGATGAAATTGCAGACATTTCAGGGACTCTGTTAATTAATTTATTCAGCTGTGTTTCATTATGTCTCTCTCTTCCATTTTCAGTCACTTTTATCCACTAGTCCATTTACATAATCCAGTGAGCAATCAGCTCCTGACAGATAGGAAACCTTTGTTGTGGACCTCTGTTTTTCTTTGCAACACTGACACTGTCTACGTGATGATGCCAGTTGTCTTCAATGACTCTTACTTTTCCTGAACTTAATGTGCCAACAAACCTGGATTTGAACAGCGACAGTAATAACTTCTTCTGCTTCTTCAAAATTAGAGAACATACATTTTGAAATTGGAATTTAATCAAACAGAGTTACTCTGAGGACTTTGCCTCCTTGAAATCCTGTGGAACCAAAGGGACATGCACAACTGTAATTCATATAAAATAATTTCAGTTTCAGGTAATGGCTTCCTGAATCCAGAAATATTCACTGCCTTTCCCTTTTGAGTGTGGAAGAGTGGGGATTATAGATATCATCTCATCAGGGATAAGTTACCCCTTTATATCATAAGACATCATCTTCCAATTGATGCTGACCTTGTATCAAGCTTGTTTTAACAAAATCCACACTAGACAAGCTGTCTTGTGTTCATGATCTCTGACAGCTTATCTACTTCCCACATATCCTGCCAACTCCTGTCCTCCTTATGACCTTCCCAAGAGTTCTAGCTGCTTCTGCCTGCCTCCACCTTGCTTCCTTTCTGAAAAAAACCCACCCCAAACAGTTGTCTAAAGATGGTTTTCAAGAATGCAACTGTATCATTCCAAAGCAGAGATTAAAATAAAAATGAAAGCACAAACAGCAGTGCCCACTGTCTTTCTTCAACTGCTACTTTAGAGATTTTTTGCTTTGCTGTCCCTTCTCAGCCTCCTCTGTTAATGAAATTGAGAAAACTAGGGCTTGGTATCCAGAATCAGTTGTACTGTGAACATATCATATCAGACAGAACAAGATTTTGGCAATTCACCCTTTCACTAGTAGTCTCCCTTTAGGAAATAACAAAATAATTTCCTTCAGGAAATATCAGAGATAATTGTGATTATCAGCATTCTAACCAATATTTTGAGTTTTGGAGTTTCTCAGCAAAATTTATTTATTTATTTATCTATTTACCTATTTATTTATTTATTAAGTCATTGTTTGGTTTTGCTTAGCCTTTTTTTTTTATTTTTTTTTTCACTTCCTTTCTGCTTTCTGCAACAGTTCCTTATTCCTCCTTCTAGAAGGTTCTGGTCACAAGTAGGTGAGCTAAAACCAGCATGCTGGATTCATCCACACCTCACCTAAAAGTTAAGGTTCATGATGGGTACTGCATGGAATTTTGTGCTGTATTACAAATTTAATGATAATAATAGAAAAGGGGAATCTATCTATAATGTAAAAAAATGATTACCATAGTCAAATGGTTTTACAGGAAAAAACATTTATCATTCACTAACTTTCCAATGCAATAAATGAACGACAGAAACACAGGACTCTGCTTTTTTTTCCCCTCTCTCCAGACCATACACATTTTATAGGAAATTTCCTAAGTATTCCTCAGAACTGTTAAAAGAAAACAAAATGCGAGTATACCTTTTCCTGTCAGAAGGGTAGGAAAATCAATTCGGTCTTATGTATTAATATAAACAAACATACAAATAAATAAATAAATAAATAGTTTGAAGCAACTGTTCTTACATTTATACATATAATACATTTTCATTTGAAGCAGCAGATGGTTGAAAGTCTAAACTAGTTAATTAACTTAGAAAATATTTTTATTTAATTACCTTGTGTCAGGTTTTAGGTTTTCCACAGTAGAATGGGTTTGATTTGTAGTGATAATTGACTTCTCTTTTTCACCATCAGTTGCTCCATTTTCAGTTGACACAACCTCGTACTCTGGAAAATTACAGTAAAGAGAAATTTGTTAAATAACAGAAGCTTAAGCTTTTCTGTTGCTCTCTTTTTTGTCATCTTTTTCTCATCTAACACTGTCTAATAGGCTGCACTGATGTCTCACGTGAACAAACATCACTATTCTCAAACAGCTAGGAAAACTCCTGAAGAGTTCAAATTACAAATTGGTGAGGGCCTAGCCCCTCATCTTTTCTCATACTTCAGCTAAGGGTCAGAAGATATTCAACATCTCACCTCTGCTCGAAGATACAATACTGATAGAATTCTGAACACAAATAAGTTCAAACATCCTTTAGTCAGAATAAAAGAGAATCAAAAATGAAATTACAGTTTCTAAATGCTATAACTTTGATGAAGCTAAGTTTTTAAGATTTCCACAGGAAATTAATTTTGTTTGTGCACCTAGGGAATATGTCATTTTAAAATTTTGTTTAAATTTATTTTTGTATTTATATTACTCATGGAAATGCATTACTTTCTTTTTGTCTCACTGGTATGTATCATCAAGAGCAAGTCATGGTCTGAGCAGGGAAGTAACACCAAGTGTTTGGGAAGAATATAACCCTTCAACAAACCATAGACAAGTCCTAGACACAGTCTCTTCAGTATGCATCCCCTGATGTGATTCACAACTGCCTCTTCTAATAAAAACATGGAGCATATTGCTAATTTTTCTCTCATGGCTACGAAATTCAGTGCTTCTCAGGATCATACCTTTCCTCTTCCTAAAATCTGCCTATAATCCCAAATTCAACTTTGCTAATCGTAAAATAGCATAGCAGAACTTTTTCAAAAAACGTGTAATTTAGATCTACAGCACAGTGGAACAAAGCACATATGATACTGTGAAAATAAAGACAGGAACTAGCTATGAACTCTACAAAACTACTTCCTTTCTTGTTTTTTTTTTTTCCCATGACACTACTAATTTTTCAAGTTCTTAAGTAAATACAAGCAAGTTGTAGGGCTTTTTTTTTCTCCTTAATTTCTCCATACATGAATATCCATTTGTCATCAGCATGAAAAGATAAAACATTACCCGCAAGGAAACTGAGTATTGAAAAGGAATAAAATTATCACAAGTATTGCTGGAGTCTCAGACTCTCTGACCCTCCTGGTTGTGTATGAAAATGAATGTACACACAAACAAAGAGATGAATTGATCTAATTTTGACTGTGAATATATAACTGGCTTTCTTTGCACTCTTCTATGCAAAAAGCAGAAACTGAAAATGCTGTAGTAAGTTATTTAATGATGATCCAATGAAGTGGTAGTGCAAAGTATACCTAAAAATTTGGCTATTTAAAATTCCAAGCTTCTAAGCCAATGGTTCAGTCCCTGTAATTACATAAGCACATGCGGATTTTAGATCACTTCCTACTGTATTTTCAAAAGGGTCTTTTTATGTTATATCTTAAAACAGTCTCAGTTATTAGGAGCATATGTGGAGAAGCATGAAATTATAAAACAGGTTTAACGGTATATCAGAGTATCAGCATGAAGAATTACTGCTGATATGGAATATTTCAAAATTTCCACATTCAAAAATGCTCTCCTAGAAGACACCCATGAAGAGCAAGACTACTGCCTGTTGAAAACAAAATCAGAGAACTTCAGAAATGGATAGTTCAGATGAAAAAAAAACCCATGCGATTTGAACTCTTAACTCATTTAAGTTGGAAAATAAAACACAAAACAATGTGTGCATAGGCATGTGCTTACACACACATGCACAGGGTATTACAGGAGTGCATCTAACTCTTGATTGCTACTATATATTAACCACGAACCTCAGTGGATTAGAAAATATGCTGCTCTTCATCTCTGAGGCAATACAACCGGTCTAGGGGAGCACCAGCAAAAATGTCTTGGTCCCTGACATTTTCAGCCTTTGTGACAACAACAAGGTAAGCTCGATCACTGTTTTGGTATTTGTCATTTTCCATTACTGAAGTACAATTTTGTTTTTAGTAATAACCAAAATGATGAAAACCCTCATGCAGCATATTAGCTAAAGGTCAAAAAGGCTTAAAAAATTACACCACAGTTTCCATAATTCTATCTGAAAAAATAAAATCTGATGCCCAAATCAGAACATTAAAAAAATACATAAAAAGACAAAAATAAAAAGAGATGACAGAAAATTTGATTTAAGATTTTCTAAACAAGTAATATCATATTTGTGCCAACATGAAATAATCACCTCCTTGAGAAAATGAGATTCAATGCCTTCTCTTCAATTCAGAAAATGTTCTTGGATGAGCCAAGAACAGAGTTATTTTTTTTAAATGAAAGAGACAAACTCAGTGGCAGTATTTGTAAACCGTAAAATTCAAATATTACGCATAACATAAATTGAATTTAAAAAGAATTGAAATTGCATTTGTGTGAATGCTGTTACTTCTAGAAATTAAGCGATCGAGAATGAAAACTAAAGTTTGTCTAAGTGAAACAAAACGAATACTATCCCTGTGTTCTGCAGAAAGTTTTAATCTCCTTTTTCAGAACAGAGAGAACTATGCCAGGTGTCTCAGAGAATAGTCTTCTACAAGAAACTCGTAGAAAGTTAACTTTTACAAATGCTGGTTATAGCAAGCACTTCCACCTAAAGACTTACAAAATACAGTGTGCATTGCTTTCTCTGTTTTCACAACAAATGTGAAAAAGAAAGGAAATAAGACTACATTAGATGACAACAGGCCTTGCTTTCATCATTACATAATGCATGTTGACATTTTTTCCAGCTATAATGTAAATATTTTTCTATTTCTGTAATTGAACTGGTTGTGCTGTAGTGGGTATGACACGTTCAAGAAAAACAGCAGGTCTACTTCCAAGAAAACATGCTCTGATCTAATCAAACTAAGGTCAGGTATGTTGAGCAGGCCTCCAAATGTCAACAAAAACAACAAAGCAAAACAAAAAGAGGCATTGCAGTACTGCTTAGAATGGGGACTGCTCACAGAGCCTCTCCTCATCCTCAAACTTAGGCTACAAATAGGTTCATATTTTTTTCAGCACAGCACAGCATGTTAGGTAATCATTTATCTCACTTGTTGGTACTTTATATTAGCCTATAGACATCTTTTTTTTCCTTTTCATTCAGCAGGAGAGGCAACTTTTTTCCTTTTTCTCAGAAGAGAAAATGCAGGCTAATTTTTTTTTTTTCGTGTCCCATTCAATTTGCATTTATTATTTGCCAAAACTGAGGAAACAAGAAAGAATGGAGGCTGAGCCTTGTGATCACTTCTAGAGGAACAGGAGAGGATTCATTTGGGAAAAAGAGATTATGACAGTCATCATTATATCTCTGCACTGAAATCTCTTGAGACAGGCATACAGAGCAACATCTGAAAACAACCCACTTACATTCTAAAGTGAATGGATAACAATCAAGTCTTGCTCTCCAGAATTCCTAGTCCTAACTGTTCTACTCACTTATAAAGAAACACAGCCAAATCTGTCTGGCCATAGTAGTGGCATACCAGTGATACTAAAAATCAAAATTCTCTTTTATGTCAGAGGTAAAAAGCAAAGTTGTTTTGTAACAGTACAGAAGAACCATAAATTTCATGTTCAAGTCCGGTAAGCTTGTGTTGATATACAGAAGATGATGGAAGAATTATGAATGGTCTTCTTACATGTTTACCTGTCTAGGTACTCATTCATGCCTGTCTCACGAAGTGTTTACTATCAATAAAATGACCTTCCTTTAGAAACGAGAACAAATAAACTGAAACTTTTAAACAGAAAGAACTTGGTGGCCTTATGGTGGATACAGCAGGTAATACGTAGCAGAGTTCTACTGACCTACTAGAATGAAGTAAGCCTTCTGGCTTATGTTTGGCTTGCTGATTCACTAATATAAAAATCCTTAAGGCACAAAAGATATCTCTATTATGTGTATTCAAATAAATAATAAGAAATACTGTTGCATTGCTAGAACTTCTTGACTTGATCTTACCAGAAAGGTTGTAGATTATTTTACTTCTCTACGGTAAAGAAAAATGCTAGTAATTTAGGGAGGATAGAATCGTATTTCTTACGTATCTTTTTGTGACTCCAATGATGTAGTCGAGAAAATCTTGTTTTAAACTATTAGTATTTTCTTATACATACTGAAGTTGACAGTAGTATGAGACAAAAGCTTTTCTAGGATAACAATATTTTCTTAAGTGGCATAAAACCACTATAAATTAAAAATAAGCTAGCAATACTGTATAAACTGATAAAAAAAGATGAAAATCAAACCAACCAGTAACAGTATCATTGTCTGGTTTTTCCCAGTCCAATATGACAAATGTTGGACAGCCTTCAACAGTCACAACTGTGAGGTTGGTTGGAGGATTTTGGGGGGGACGAGTAGGTTCTTCTTTAATGCCAGCCTCTTCTTGAGGGAAATGTTCAAGAGAGCTTGTGATAGAGCAAGGTACATCGTCATCTTTCTTCATGTACTTGACATGGGGTGCTAAAAGCAATAAGAAAGATCTGTTATTCAATACAGAGTAAAAACATTTTGTTTTGATAAAACATCAATGACATTCCACCCAGGATACAACGTCCAGCCCAAGGAACATTGCAAAAACATGCACAAGTCTAAATCAATCAAAAAAGCTGAAGAACTAAAACTATGTATTCAATACTCTTTCTAAGCTGCTTTATTTTTATTTTCATTTTTTTTATTTGGTTGTTTTAGATATGGAATCTGCACTGTCTTCACCCTTTTCCCATGGTCACTGCTGACAAAAATTTACTTTGTACTCACTAGTGAGTAATATGCATTGTTAAACAATTTGAAATAATTAAATTTTGTTGTGAAGAGTACAACTGGTTATACTCTTTCTATAGCAAAATGACACCACAATTCCATTTGCAGCTTTTGAGTGCTGTACTAATACAAAGATGTAATGCCCATTAGTCCACCAATAAGAGTAATGTTTAGTAGAAAGTAATTCAGTCTTGAACAGAATTTGCAGCTTCTAAAAACTGCCAAAATCTCAAACATTTTCAGCAGTACAGGATCAAACTTTGGAACTAACCTGTGGGAAATGTCTTGCACTACGTGTGAAAATTTGGAAAATTACTGAAGAGAAATACATTAGCCCTAAAATTCTAATTAGATAGAATGCCAAGTAGGAGATTAGTAGGAAAGAAAGCAGAATAGGTGTAAAATCACCAAGAATAGTCTGGTGATCCTGACTCTCCATATAGTCCTTTCATCTGTCTGAAGTGGAAGAGAATCAAATAATCAAACATATAATCCTCATATAATCAAACAAGATAATTTTGATTAAAGACAGTTTTCATATATTTCCCCAAATTGAAATAACAAAGCTTTTAAAATCCTACCTAGGTACCTTGGTTTGCCTGAAGAATCTGTTTCTGATGTAGGGCTTGAACTGAAGACAGTTGCATCAACTGTAAAGAGACATAGTTATGACTCAGTTTGCAATAAATATAAAGTTTCAAAGTTAGAACTATATCACCTCATAATTCTTCTGCCATTCTAAATAATTCCTGGAAATGTTCCTCCACTTGTAGCATATTCTTACCTAATTTTATAAAAGATTAATTAACAATAAACCATTATGTTTATCCGATTGCATTTTTATTTTATTTATTTTTTCCTATCTAGACAGTAACATACTGATCTTGTAGTAAGGTACCACAATCACCTTTGGCACTATTAGCCACTGTCAAATAACAATTTTAATTTCCATCCTATTCAAAATGAATTGTTCAGTAAAAGAAGTGTCTTATCTACTTCTCTCAGACTAAAAGTAAACACTGTATATTACTGAAATCCTGCTTAGCATGTATTGATTTCTACCAAGATTGAAGGGTCATCATGTCCTCATTTACAAAGATGTATATTAGAAGACACCCATATGAATTCAGCCAAGTTACAGAGGTCAGTGGCACAACAGCAACCAGAATAATCACAGATAGAGTTCTTATATTAAATATACAGTGAATCAATGTAGTTCAAGAAAAAGAAAAAAGGAAAAAAAAGGAAAGATTATGTTCAGTGTAGAAAAAAAGGGAAAAAAAAAGAAAAACAGTAAAAAAAAAGGAGTTCAGAACTTTCTGTTCTCACCATACTCACCATAATACTCTGGAGTTGCAAAAGCTGTTGGTGCCTTATATGACACTCCTGTCCTCACAGGCATTGTTGGTTCAGCGGGTTTAGCTATAGGGACAGAAAGAGGAGCTTATGGTAAAATGGTGTTCACTATTTAGAAAATCAGAAAGCTATTTCACAGTCTTGACAGAATTCTGATTACTGTTGAGTGCTTCATATAACATGTGGGTATACACTTTCATTAAAACTTACTCAATAGCTTCTAGTTGGATTTAAGAAAATTCTGAGTTGTCCATATTGCCAACATAACTTATCCTTGAAATCTATAAATCTAATAAAATTCTTTGTTTGGAGATTGTCGTTGAGAACATCAGTTAGCTAGAACATGACCTGGCTATAAAACTTGGACTGGTAAAAGGTAGTAAAATAACCAACATTAACGTTCTATTTCTTGAATAAAAGAGCACATTTCTTCACAGGACATAAGAGCTAACTCTTATGATACCTCAAAGCCTCCTAAACAGTCACGACTGTGAAATCTCACCTCCACAAATCCACAAGCTACATAATGTAGCCACCTTCACTGAAAGTACGACATACAACATGGTGATTGAAGACAGAATGTTGATGAATTAAGTTCGAAAATCAGAAGGTAGGATAAAAGTGGAAATTTCAGATTCTCACTTCAGTCCAGTTCCACAGATGTTTTGGAGCATTATTTTTCTTTCTTTCTTTTTTTTTTAACATTTAAGAGACTTCTAATGTCTGCATATAAGATTTTTCTTAACATTCATCACTAGATCAAGTAGTGTTCCCTATAAGTTTCTAGTAATAGATCACCACTAGGACAAGTAAGAAAGAGAAGTGAGGAATTAATCACAGTGTTAATAAGAAGGAGAGACAGAACAGAATTATAACAGGGAAAATCTAAGAGGATCATTGAAGCAAAATTTTTCCGCTAAGGATGTGGAACAGTCTCTCTAGGGAACTGGAAGAAACTTATATGATGTTTAAAACTAAGCTGAATAAACACTATGAAAAAAAGAAAAAGGAAAATCTACTACAGGCCTCACAAGGAAGGTCCAGGTCATCTAACCAATTTATTCTGTCTTGAATGTCTAGGAAGACATGACAACAGCTGACTAGTCCATAACCTGGCCTCTAGCCTATGGAAAAAAAAAAAAACAGGAGGAATTCCAAAATGCTGTTAGATTACTTAGAAATTTAATGGAGAAAATAAGAATAGATCCCATTACAAGCAAATGAAAATGCATCAAGGCAAAATTTTTTCTGCGCTACATGTTAAGACTGACAAAGTCTGATGTTCTAACTATTACTAAGGAAACACCAACAATCAACAGGAAGTGCAGACATAACATTTCTTGGCTCTGTGGTTGTGCAAATACACAGTTTGTTTCAACTACCTTTGAGATTTTTTCTTCTAAATAGATGCACAAAATGTTAAAGATTTATTTAGGTCCTGCCACCATGAAATATGCCAGCATGAAGGTCTGCCACTGGGGTAAACTTTCTTACAACAATGTCAGCAGAGATGGATCAGATTTGTTTTTGTAGGTGAGCAAAAGATGTAGAAGACAAAAGAGTCTTCCTTTATAGACCCAAGCAGAAAGACAGTCTTTGCTTTCAAGAAAACGGAGAAAAAAAAATCACATCTTTCTTGCCTTAATAGCACACAAATGCCCCAACTGAAATAAAACAAAAAAGGAGAAACAATAAAGCAGAACTACCTCACTTTCCAGTGAGGTAAAGAGAGTAATGTGAAGAGGGGAGTATTACTCATGATGCTAAGCAGTGTGAGGTGAATTAACATTAAACTTTGGATTCTAATTTCAAATTTGCAGACAAAACATACAGAATGATACTATTATAGGAAATGCAAAAGATTCTGCATGCTCTTACACTGATACTGAGAAGCAAGAATACACATGTTTATGTTACACATGAACTCATTGTACATGCAATAACTTCTATTCCTCTACCTCCCAGTGAAGTTAGTTTTGGCTGCCTCTTAGCTTAAGTTATATGCAATGGTTAATGCACGTGCCAGATACACAGGACAGAGTTTTTTCAATAAATTATCAGCTGTGGGTATGAATTGAAGCATAGTATGTGATACCTCCCATCTGATACATGCATTAAATAACTGCAAATGCTATTATAGTAGACATGAAATGTTTTTGTGGTTGATCTACTTAAAGAATGACTTGTATTATGCTAATTTGATGCTGATTTGCTCTCATCTCCCTTACTGTGGATGACTTCTACATAATAAGGTTAAATAAATATACAATTTGTATATTCAGACAAAAGATATAAAGCTGTTTAAGAAAACTGGTTTCTACAGATATCACATTTAATTTAAGGAAGAATTGACACTATAAAATTCTCCTATAAAATTCACAGCTTGTCACTTCAGTAACTAACACATAAAATGTTTACTCTGCAAAGGCTGAGATACCTGGAATGCCTGGTTTACCAGTCACTGTGTTTGGAGGCAGAGGCTTTCTTCTCATTGGTGTAGGCTTGACAGGAGGTATAGGAGGATGCTGAGGTCTAGGTGATGTAGTTACTGAATGACATAATAGGATATTTTCATTAATTATTTAACCTCCAACTTAATAAAATCAGAAAATGCACTAGAAGTCATATTCTGACATCTGAAATATTGTTTCACATTTCATTTATTATCAGAAGCAAAGAGATGAAGCAAGAAAACAAACACAGTTGTATTTGCAAACCTAAATTCTTTGGAAAGTGTATTATGGAACCTTAAACTAAGCTACAATGATAAAACAAAGCTCCTGTGGGATTTCATACGAATGCTTTGAAGATTCATTTTCTGTGTAGTTACTCTCATTTCTGCCAACTGCTCTTTTTTTGGCATCCAGTGGAATACTTCTTCCCACAGTAAACAATATCTGAACATAGTTGGAAACAGCTTCAGTCCCCTACTCACAAAATTTCCAACTTCTTTCTGATAAAACCAGTCCCCCTCAAATTGAAGTATAAGGTGTAGCAAAAAGTGAATTATAAATAGAGATATGTTATCCTATGCTACTTAAAAAAAAAAAAAGAAAAATAACAAATCTGTCAGTTTATGGATTGATATGTCTAAAGACTAGTGCTTTGCTAGAAACTCCTGAAGCAACCAGGCAGGCTGAAGCAACTGAAATCTGGAAACTGACATACAGCATCTTTCTGTATCTTCCAGACAGTTAGAAAGGATTTTATTATGCAAAAGAAAGGAAAAAGAAAAGACTTTTCTTCAGTTATTCACCTTTAAAACTTTTCTCCTTAGGAATGAATAAATAAATAAATAAATAAATAAATAAATAAAGTTTTGTACCTAACAGGAAAAAATCCTTAACAATAAAATAATTCTTAAAATGCCACAGTGCCAAGAAACCTGCAAGCAGCCTCATATTGAGTTACTGGCTACACAGATTTCCTGAGGACCTACTGAGGGTCATACCATACATAGCTTATGCTAAATACACTAAAATTGAAAGAACTTTAAGAAGATGAAACGTTAGATCTCAGCTGTCAAGCAAGGCTGCTGTCTTTGTGCAGGTAAATTAGGTGCAAAAGACATCCAGTGGGGATTAAGAACAAACAGCAACTTAATACATTAGTAAGAGGCACATTTTTGCATCTCTATTTTTAAGTCAAATTACATACTTTCAAAGAAAAATCTAACCAAAACCAGCAGCTGTCACTGAAAAATATATCCATGGGTGAAGTCAGAAATATTTCGTGTTTAAGCATGTATAGAAGAACAACTAAAATCCAAAATCCAGCTCAATTCTTGGTTTTTCTAATGAAAGAAAAAGAAGTTCCCTGCATGCAAAGGGTGTTTGCATGTATGTTTGTGTGAATGCATGTCACACAGACACAGTCTGTATTTCAAACTTTAGGCTAAAATAGAAAATTCCTAAGAAGTTGTCTAGATAAAATGTGAAAAATAATAGCCTATTTTTGTTCCTCAGAATAAGTATTCTGAATGTTTTGAAAATACGGTTGCAGACTTTTAAGAGAGTTAAATATGATAAGTCTGGTAGAGCACGTGTAAAGAAACTCAAGCTAATTCACTCTATCTTGATATTTTGCAACATTCCTCACATTCTAATTTCCCTAACAGTCCTAATATGCAACAAAACCTAATCAGTGAGAATCATGCATTCTCCCTTGCTATCATTTGAGTTTGAAGAAAAAAATCAGCACTTGGAGTGTTGTGGCTGTTTGACCATATGGATACAACAAAAAATGGTGATGGTAATCTTTAGTCACAAACATATTCCACAGAGTAAGAAGAGACCATGAAATATTCTCATTTTTATCTCTTACAACTGTCCTGAAGTAAGGTGAATATGCATGAATGGTGCTGATTAAGAATTACTTTCTCTTCTTTAGTGGGAGTGTTTTTGTGTAAGAAAGATAATGCAATGTTTTGATTTTTCATAGCTGTTAAAAATCTCTATGTTGTCTTTTTTATTAATCTTACCAGAGATTGGCTTCTCCCAGGTGTCAATATATTCAAAGGGTTTTTTCACATCCATGTCAATATGTCTGGCAATATCCTCTGGTGTATATACATCATCTGTGAAGGGAAAGGGTATCAATTAAATATTTTTGACTTATGCAACCCTTCTACATTATATATGTTCAAACTCAAGCCAACACGAAGTGCAAAACTGGTGTTTTTAGTGGTAATGTTGTTATATCTATCTGTTTTATATTCCTATTTAAGTAAGTAGAAAGTAGTCTAGATTTTATCTAGAGAGTCTGTATTTTAAGTATCCCTTGATGAAGATATAATTAGAAAAAGAGAATAAGATTAAGGATGTAAACCAAAATGACTGAGTCTCAGTATTCCTTGAAGGGGAAAGTATGGAAACATGAAATTATTCACGAAAGGTTAAAATAATGAGACTTGATGTAAGCTGGTATCAGTATGTGAGTCTCCTGGTCCCTGTAACTGAAACTCCTAAGCGTATCACATGATTTTGATATAATTGTACTTTGTCTTCAGGTAGCTAAAGTGGTTAATTAGGTCTTCAGGTATACAAAGCACCAAAGTGCTAACCAATGTTTCATGTGAATGGCATATGAGGAAGGCGTAGGAGAAGATCAGCATTAGCTTTAAAAAGAAATCTTATACACCATAGGTAACAAGCAAAGCATAGTAGCTTCTTAACTTCATCTCACAACAAATACTTCAACAAAATGTATCATCATGTTGCCTAAATCTCACCTAAACACCCAGGTATCTATTACACGTCAAACTTAGTTCTGTACCTGACTGCATCTACAGAAAAGCATGCCTCTATTCTTTACTATATAATTGAGAAACACAATCTATTATGAGTTCCATCAGCTAGTATACAAATACTGTAAACAATCTAGATGGTAGAAGAAACATTTTGTTCAGAAACTTGCATTACCATCATATTACTAAAGCATTTGTGAAAAATAAGTGGAAGGAAATAGCCGATAAAGTCACAACACTCTCCTTTTGATGAAAATCTCCATTTTGAATGCTTTAATGCTCTTTAAAATCACTTAACTTTGTTTCCACACAAAGTACCTGCACTGTCAAATTATCATATAATATTCAAATTATCTTAAATTCAATTTAAATATAAAACCATCTCTTCTGAGTGAAGATATGGTTGGCTTCTCAAAATAATCTACAAGAATGACTAGCACACATCATTCTAAGGTCAATAAGAAGTAATAAGTTCCCCAAGATACTTTGGAAATTCAAGTGCAGAGAAAAATTACAAATCCTAAAAAGGTATGTGCAAGGTAGATAATATGTCACTCAGGTCAACCTAACTTAGGTAGCAGAGAGTAATATTGTGGGACAGTAGTACAGGTGGTAGTGGATGAACAGCCAAAAGTTTGGCTGGAATAAGCTTAATATTAATGTATTTTTCTTTTAATTTATATTATTTATTACTTTAAACCTGCATAACTGATGAAGAATCACCAAAATCTGTATTTAATTAATAAAAGTCAGTGATAAAAAACAATATTTATAATGACATAATAAATGAATGCTTGGCAAAATTTATAAAAAAAGAACTTGGGTATGTACCATCTTTAGTATGAATTAATACTGACAACATTATTTTGATTGGGTGGAAAAGTCTAGTAAAACTGAAAGTTGAAAACATTTTTTCCCCTTACTAAAAAAGTATTTTTAATGAGGCTTTGTGATTAATAATGGAAGTTAATTGTATGCGTGTGTAATGGTGTGTAAAGTGACAGTTCTCAGCCACTTCTAACATTCATAAACTGAGAGCTTCCTTGGTGTTGGAAGTATTCAAGACTGAATACTGAGTAGGTCCTACACAATCACACCACTTGCAAAACAAGCAAGATGTTAAGCTTTAAAGCTTTTTTAACCACTCTCCTGATTTAAGTAACCTGGTAACTGTTTGACACAACATCCAGTAATTATTCTGGACCTATAATCTGGAAAACATTAGTACAAAGTAGCCATATAATAATCTATTTGTAAGTCTACTCTCACCATTTACTATATAATCTCACAATGGCACTCAAGAACAGTTTAGAATTACTAACATTAATAATTACATTCTACTGTACTCTAAGGAACTAACTACAAATCAAATGTAATGAAATATTTTGCGGGGTTCAACATTATTTCATGAAGTAACTTTCCTAATATGTTAAAAACAACAAGAACAAATAGCTCTACCTGTTGTTGGCACAATCCACTTTGGCAGGCCAGGTGCTTTTGTTCTAGCTGGTGCTACTGTGGTTTTACTTAGAGCTGAGAGGAAGTTAAAAACAAACAAACAAACAAAACAAAGCAGTAAGAAAAATAATTTAAAAAAATGATAAGAAGAAAATAAAACAGACTTATTTGCGATGCCAACAATTTCATATTAGAAAAGAATAACTAGCAGTTGATGTGATGGTATGTACAAATTTTTTTTCTTACACTGGAATGGCTTTACCTGCAAACTGATTAACTGAAAGAAAAACTCATTTTTTCCCAGCAGCATGTAAAATTCCTCTAAGAATAGATGAACATCATTCATTAAATAAACATTTTTCCTCATTCCCATAAAAAAAATGAATAAATAATTATTACCAGGTCTGGCCTGTGATTTATCAGATGGCCTTGGTCTTGCAGAAGTGAGACGTGTTTTATGTGCTGCTAAAAGAAACAGGGTTCAGTTTAAATACTATGTGTAAAAGCAACATGAATACTGCAGTGTAATTTGCCACAAAAAATGGTCCATGCACCAATGTGACATAGCAAAATGGACAAATGAGAATTCTATGAGTTCCGATCTAAAATGCACACTGAAAATGCTAGTTTCTTTAGTGGTCAGATTACTCCATCATGCAGTCTGACCAGTTACATTCATGTTTAGGTTTAAGAAAAGATATAAAATATTTACAGCCAGTTACCCAACTGTATATGGATACAGAGTTAGCTCTGCAAGGTATCCATGGCCTTAAGACATTAATTAGGTTCTGTAAAAAACAAACAAACAAAAAACCTCAAAATAAAACACCAGACTGAATTTCCCAAAATCAAAACAAGAATTATTAAAATATCCCTGTGAAGACAAATGAAAGCATTCAATGTGGACACTATACAGAGCTGTAGAAATAGTGTCATCATCAAGGTTAAAATTACAAGCCTTCAACCTTCTTCTACTGTCACCTTTCACTTGTCAGATAGTTTTGACATTTTAGTTATTACAGTATGTATGAGAATCTTACTGAAAACTGAAAACATAAGTAGTTGTCAATGTCATTTCATGCCAAATAATGGATCTGAGTAAATCTCAGGTAACTGCCTTCTACATAAATACAGCTAGTTATTTGATATCTGAGTTTAAAAACATTCTATCAACATCACTTACTCTGGCCTCTTTGATGCATGAGAAAACATTTCTTGCTGGAAGAATGCATTACTCATTTTTGACAATTATAGTTGGGAAACTTTTCAAAAATTTAGATCCAATATTTTGTAAAAGAAATATGTAGAAATCAGTTACATTTGTGCTTACAACGTTATTAATGGAGGATCAGACACACAGCACTAATAATACTTAAAAGCTTTAAAGAGCTACAGGCACTGAATGCAGCACAGAAAATCGTAAGAATTACCTGTATACAACCATGGAATTTCAGTTGTGAGAGAAATTTTGGGTTTGGGTGAAATCTGATACGTTTCATTGGGAACTGAAATGGGAGATTTTATTGTTTATCAAATTATAATTATTTATTTTAAACATCAAGTCATCACACAGGTAAAAGAGAAATTTAAACTGAGTGCAGACCATAAACAAAAGATTCAGTGGTAGAAACCTGGTTGAGAATCAGGGTTTTATGCAAAGTTTTAAAGACTGGAAAGACATACACAGTAAGTCAAAAGACAGTAGAAAAGATGAGCAGCTAATGTCTTTTTATGACTCCTCATGTGTGAGAAGCATTTACATCTATAAGAAATTACAAAAAAAATGTCAGTAAAGTTCCTGGAAAATTATAAATATCAATATTTTGTACATTCACTGGAATAAGACTAACAAACAAACAAGACAAAGATATATATAAGATATTTCTGTCGATTAAAGGATAATTTTAGCCATATAGAAAAGGAGAGAAAGGAAAGTAATAAGAAAAAATTATCCGACACAATATTTTCATTACCCAAAGTCATTTTGGACCCATCAACAACATGAACTGTTATAAGGTTAATTGATCCCAGGTGTGTTGTCTTTGGAGCTATGAGAAATAAAAAAAATATTCTGTGAGAAATGAAATTAATGATGTTGGATTTATTTAAGTATCTGTGTTCTTTGTTTCATGGAAATCTATCTACAGATCTGATAAGACACTTTTTAATGACAGGAAACAGGCATAATCTCTGATTAGCCAGAAGGTATTTTCATGCTGACAGCCAGATGCTGCAAGTAATCTGTTGAGCCTTCATCAGCTTTGGAATAGACATCCTAATGGTGGATACTAACTTGCACTTTCCTAACATGTAAATCTTTAAGGCATTCTTTTCTAAGATATGACCAAATTTTGTCAACAGTGTCTAAGTTAATGGATGAAAAGGAGAGACTTGAAGGCAGAAACACACTATTTGAGTTTTTGCTTCTTTCAAAAATAATGTTAGAATATGGAAACTGGAAAATAACCTACTTAGACTAAATATCGCCATTTGTTTTTAACAAGTTTCCTAATAACAGTAGTTTCTTTTGCATAAAAATCATTAAAGAGATCTAAATTTTAAAAGGAAAAACACAATCCCTTAAGCTGTGTTTTCTAAAATTCTTTTATTAAACCAAACTGTGAAGTGGTGCGAAAATATGATACTTGTTAAATATCTTATGACTGGAAATAGCTAAAATTCAACTGAGACTTAGAATCTAGCTTAGTTACTTACAGAGAGACTTTCAAAGCAATCCTTCAGAAAACGTCTTTTTGCTAGACTTATGATCATGCTGTCACTCCTTCCCTTATTTTCTTTCTTTTAATTATAATCGTTCTACCTAGTTATTTTTATGGAAATGGCTCACACAAAGGGTGATGTTGATATACCATACACGTTTCATTATAACTTTGCATCTCTAAATTTACTGTAATTACTGCACTCATCAGAAGTCAGTACTTATATTCTTATCATGTACGTATCTTGGACTAAGATTTTGTAGTTGGAGTTTCAAAAGTACTTGTGAAAATAAAACACATTAATTTTCTGTAATGAACTCCCCCAAAAACTTATTGAAGTTAGCTACAGAGGTATACTCATTCAAAAATCAAGTTCGTCATATTTTTAATGGCTTCTATCCATCAATTTAAAAAAGAAAACTTTAGAAAACACATTTTTACTTGTGTGTTCCAAGTATATTATTTTCAATGTAATCCATTGATGTACTATGAGCTAAACAACAACACTAATTTCTCTCTAAATATTGTGCATGTCATATTATTGTAGTAAGGAACTGCAGCAAAAATTGTAACATAATGCAGCAGTAACACTTCTAAAGTTAAAAAATTTTAATTACCTGTTTTAGTCTGGGATACTTCTGTCTCAACAGATACTTTAGGTCTGGAAGGAATGAGCAGTGTTTCTTTTGGAGCTGAAAGAAAGGGAAAATATTATTATTGTATTCTTCAGGAGTCACAATTCAACACCATATTTAGCCCACAAAAGTACATGCCTGAAATGCCTGAAAAAAAATAAGACAATAACAATTCCATGGGTTCCTGGAACCTGAAACAAGATTGCTATCCAAAATGCAGATTAATTCTAGATTTGTGCTGTATGATTTGTTGCTCAAATAAATAAATAAATAAATAAATAAATAAATAGATAAAATTAGACCACAAAATTTGATTGAATAATTGCTAAAAGTCTCTAGAATTGAGACTCATCAGTATCAAGAAACATGTATAGGTGTAAGAAGAATGAAGGATGGTGGAATGATGTTAAATAAAATAACAGAGCACATTCTCTAGAAGTTTCTCCACTGAAAAATTATAAATATCTGCATCTTAAACTTAAGGAAATTTATTTACCCATTGTTGCCCTTGACAGCTCAGTGATGGTAGAAGTTTTTGTGATAATTGGTTGTGAGGTTGTTTGATGTATTGCTGTTAAGGGAGAAAATGTGGAGATGCTTAAAATATTAAATTGTAATGGAAATAAATTAGCATTTTCACTATCTCTAAAACTTGAAAAACATCCAAAACTAAATATCTTAGATATAAACCATTCACAGAGCCTTTCTCTTAATTCCTCCTGTACATTAATCTTATAACAAAAACAGGAATAGACACCTTAACTAATTTATGAAATACTGAAATGAAATATAAAACAGCTGATGAATGTATAAGCACATTGCAAAGAATTTTATGGGGGAAAATGTGCTTACAAAGATCCTCTCTAACTATAAGATGATTATAAGAGAAAACAGTTTATTCAAGCCACTGACATTTGTCAACACTCAAATTACAACATTTTAGTCATTACTTGCTGATGACTTGTAATAGAAAACAGGAAAAATGTTTCCAAAGATAGACTACAGATGCCAGTATTATTTTCAGTGTAGCTTTGACCTGATTTGTAGTTTTGACATTTTGAATTGACTGAGTTAAAGGCAATACATTTGAGTCAGCACAAAAACAGGTTTTTCTGTAAAAAAAAATAAAAAACTCAGGCTAGGGGGAAAGAATGATTAAATACAACAACAACAAAAAACAAACAAAAAAACAGAAACAAAAAAACCAACAAGGATGACTCCATTACCAGGTCTGGTGTGTGGCACTCTTGGTTTTTCAGATGTTTTTGGTTTGGTATGAACAAATTGTTTTTCAGTTGCAGCTGAAAACAAAAAACACTCCAAACAATAAATCAAATATTCTTAAAACAAAACAAATCACCCACTCTTCTTAGTGTGCATAACGAACATCATAGAACAAAAGGAAGGGTAAGCGTGAAGCTAAAAATCTATCAGTTGAACATTCTGCAAAGAAAGGAAAATAAATGAAACAGCCACTGATACAAACAGACTTATCAATAATTAAATTTGCATTTGTAACTTCGGAAGTATCAGTGAAGAATACAATCACATCAGCATACAGTAAAGAAATAGAACAAAAAAAACAGTATCTCCTTAGTATCCAGTGTGGGAATGGTTCGAAGCTGCACTAGAGGAGTTGAGATCAGATGTTAGAAAAATGTCCTTCCTGAGGGGGTAGTCAGACACTGGAACAAGCTTCTTAGAAGGGGGTGACTGATGTCTCCTGACTGTCCATGTTTAATAGGCATTTGGATAAAATACCCTTAATAATACATGCTCTAATTTTTTGTTAGCTCTGAAACTATCAGGAAGTTGAATCAATAATCTGTATAGGTCCCTTCCAACAGGAACTTTTCTGCTCTAATGATGCTTGTTATGCAAAAAAATCGTTCAATGCAAAACGTATTTTAGCTCTTACAGTAAACTTGTGTAAGTCTATGATCCACACTGATGTGAGAGGTCCTCAAAAAAATCTACCTTACTCCTCACATTCTTCACGCGTTCTGCATATAAAGATTGCATCATGTGTCCCCAGCTTTATATAACATGGCACATAAAATTTATAAAAATATGAAAAGGTATTAAATGAACAATAATCTAAGAATCAGAGTATACAGGGAATGTATATTAAATTTCGAACATGATAAAATAATTTTTAAATTCCTTTTCATCACTGTGGAAAACCTAAAAGATTATTGAATAGCTGTTAGTACTTCAATAATGAAGCCATTTCATTCTCAGAAAATCTTGGTCAACGTCTCTCCTGAAACTAAGGGCAGAGAACTCATTCTTAGCAAAGACTACTGAAGATTACTTAGCAAAGATTACTGATTACTCCTACTGCCCAATCCTGCTTGGATTAATTCACACTTATTTGGTCCACATCTGACAAATAAGAAGAAATAATTTTGAGGACAAAGTTTTATATATTTTAGAAAGTTCTCTCAACAGGGATGACTAGAAGTAAAAGAGGTGATAGTTTTAAGAACTGATGTTTGACTTGGAGGGTCATGTAGTTGTACACATTTTGGAGTAGGTTAGTCTTTAGTTGACACATAAAGTTTTCTTGCAATTTTCTCTGTAAAATTAGATAATGTGGAGTAAAGCAAAGCAATACTTTAGGATTACAGCATCACACCTCAGATGCAGAAAAGCCAGGAATCACTATCTGTTCCTTAAAAAAAGCACTATTTTACTGGAGATTATGTAACAACGGGTGGAATTATATCCACCTGACTGGAATGGCTAGAAGATGAGGAAAAGAACCTTCAAAAGTAAATTATAAATCAGCTCATGTGTTACTGCTGTTATCAATACCAAAGTACAACCAGCAAAAATGGAAAATAGAGTAATTATTTATGAAGTACACTATTACCCAGTGTTGGTTTTATTCTTTCAGGAATTTGAGGAATCATAGTAGTATCTGGTTCACGGTAGGATGGAATAATTCCTGTTGGAAAAAAATTTGGATAAAAGCTCAGAATAATGAAGAGACTTTTCCTTCCCCTCTCCACTTCCTTAAGAACAACCTTTTTGTGTGCTATATACAGCAGGAAAGGAGTGCTTTACAATAGCAACTGACACATCCTCTCAGAGATTCTTGGTTTTGAAGAGTTCCATTTTTGTTTTTGTTTTGCAACTCTTCAGTGAAATTAGTGATTATCTTACACAAGTTAGCCAGATTTATCATGGCGGGCTTACTAAGTGGAGTAAAACAGAAAGGAATTCTTAGCCTCATCTGGATGAAAACACCTTGTTTGAAGGGAAAGCACTGCAACAGCCTTGAAAGGCTTCTGTCATAAGAGCTTAAAATACAAACAATTGAAATGCTGCTGAGATTCAAGCTGATAATAAATTTACAATATATGGATCATTAGTATTTCTTCCAGTAATATCCATATAATACCAAAGAAGAAAATCAACCCTGAAACTGTTGTTGTTTCCATCAGTGGTATGAATTAACCATGTTTCTTAAGCTAGAATAGTACAAAGGTAATAACAAATGTACTTCCAAGAATTCAACACCCGCACCCCTTCAAAAACCAGTGTTATTGACCATAGCTTGATAAAAGGGAAGATAATTTACCAGGCTTGCGCTGTGGAACATCTGGAAAAGGAGCTGGTTTAGGTTTAAAGGGAGTTTGTTGTGTTTCTTTAGGAGCTGAAAGAAAAGACCAGTTTTAAAGGTGTATGCTCTTTAGAAATCAATGCCTGTAAGGAAAAACTAGACCTGACTGAAACAAGAGTGACTGAAAAATTCAGAGATGAGACATGCAGAAACTTAAAGGGAAAAAGACAACCATGAATGAAAATATGCATGGAAAAACGATCAAGAAAAATCTCATCTGAAGCCAAGAAACAAAACTTGTAATGAACACAGACAGCCATATCTGAGATGTTTCCATTTGTATTACAAAGCTGACAACTGCAATAGCCACAGTGTGAAACTGAAAAATGTGGAAAAGTGAGAGAATTTTTTGTGAAGATAACAATACAGCTAGGACTCTTTGGATGCCTGGAACAGAGTAGTATTATGTTCGACATGTAAACAAATCAAAACTATAAACAAATAATGTAAAAGCCAGAATAATAATTTGTAATCTTTGGTCAAGGAACAGCAGGGAAAAAAATAGCTAACAGCCCAAGGTTGCCTATTTGTTGATCAGCTGTAAATGTAATATGTGCCAATACTTCATAAAAACAAGAGCATACACAAAGTTAGCAGAAAATACCATCCAAAGGGTAAAAATACTCCCTTTAACAGATTTATTTTCAAATTGGAACAAATATTAATGAATATACACTCACTATAAGGTTTCAATCACTATCTGTTTCAACTGATACCTTCAGAACCATTACATGTTATTAACAAGAAATTTGGCAGTTCACTGACAGATAAATTCCTACTAGTTATATTTTTAAGCATCTAATTCCATTTCCAGGACACACATGATCAGAAAAGAAGATCAGGGAGATTTCTTCCAAAAAAACTCTTAAAATGGTTATATCTTATTTACCCTTCTATAAAAATTATTCACTGATGACAACTGTCATGTGATTGAAAAGGATATACAATTCCTCAAAACTGAACAATTAAATACAAATCTGCTCTCTTTTTCTTTAAATATGTATTTAATGTTCATTAGAAAATCTATACGTTTGTAGTTTTAAGAGACATTAATCAACAACTGATGCACTGAGAAAAGACAGCCCAAAGAAAACCTGAATACTATAGCACAACAAAACATTTACGTATTTACCAGGTTTTGTGCGTGGTACATCTGGACTTGGTGATGTTCTGGGCTTGGGAATGACTCGTCGACTTTCTTTTGGACCTGTGAAGATGAGCAAAGTTTTGAACACAGTAATGAAAATAATGACTAATCGTAATTCTTTTGATATTCCTCACAGGACATTAATTTTCTGCAAATACAATTTTTTAGGAAGTTTTTTTTTTTTCCATTTGAAAGTAATCACAGAAACCTCCTGACAATGCAGTAAATGTTAGTGCTGAGTCCACACACAAAGTGACTGTTAGAGTATACTGTTGGATTAACCCTCCACTCATCCCAGTTATCTCAAACAGATCTTTCCACAGAGTAAACTGCTGTAGTTCTAACAGTTTCCCTAGCTGAACTTCAAGTGTTTTCTGTTAAAAAAAACTGTTGCTTGCTTAAATCAATCTTACATTAAAAATCAAGGAGTTGAAATAGAAGAAAGAAAATTGCCACTAACTTTCACATATACACAGCTATTTCTGAAGTGAAATCTGGGAACAAAAAATTGCTGTAATTTTGTTCTTGTAAATGAGAAAATACAAGTACTTCTGTTGTATTAGGTGTTAAAGAGGCAGTATTGGATGTGACACGTTAGGACTTCCCCTGCTCTGTTATCTGCTAAGTGGTGATATCAGGAATGTATCAAATTTTGTATTACGTGGACATACAGGGATGTGATACGCACTCTTGGGGGCGTAGAAAACACAGGGCATATAAGCAAGTGTTTGCTACCAATAAACACCATTTGGCTGTTCACCATATTGGTATAAAGGTGCAGCTCTGTGGTCCTGGTCTGCCCCAGAATTTCATTATGGCATACTTCTTTCGTATCTTAAGTTTTCCAACTATCAGGGGCTTTATATGAGAGTGCATAAACCCCACATCCCAAACATAATGCAAATTACTGATACACACAGACGCCTGTCTTGCTTTATGACAGCTTTATAGCAATACTTCATTACAACAGTAAAACACAACCTATTCAATAAAGATTTGTATATTTAAAAAAAACAACAACCCAAAAACAACAACAACAACAACAAATCATATGTTATTAGAATTTTCAAGCTGAAAAGACTTTTATACACTAAAACACAAAATACTGAGAAGCTTACTTGCTCTAGTTGGAGGGGCACGTGGACTGGGTGATGTTTTAGGTTTGGAAGGCCCATGACGTGTCTCTCTAGGAACTGAATGAAACTGGGTTAGACTGTGTTAACATTTTCAGAGATGTCATTGCTCTCTGCTACAGTCAATACAAATACAGGAAAGACTTGAACCAACGATACTTGTAAATGTAAAAAGACATGGAGTTTTTTTTTTTTTGCACAAAATCATGCTGTATAGAAAATATTTTCCTGTGACATTTCATTAACAAAGCATATGACAGAATTATTGTTTCTATTTAGAAGAGAAACTACTGAATAAAAGAAGTTTCAAATAAAAAGATACCACTGTGCTGTAATGGAAGTTGTACTAGAATAATTCTCTATACCACATTCAAGCAAATAAAAGTGCCTTAGTCAAGTGGATCTGCCTCATAACATCCCAGAGATCACTGAGGTGACTTTGTTCTGACAGTGGAATTGATAATTAAGAGAAACAGAATTATTTTTGCAGAATTCTGTGAATGACTGAATTTATAAAAAACTGGAGGAGATGGAGAGAAAAGAAAGAAAACTGACAGCATGCAGCCTTGCTCACTAAATTCATGTGACTAACTAGAACAGTGCCACCTTCACAGTATGACTATGTAAGTTAGGATCTTGCTCTGAACTGTCCTCAGCCTCTTTAAATTTCGAAGGAAATTACCCTATCTTATGTGCTTAAAAAGTTGACAGGCATGAGGATCCTTCTTGAATTCTTTGAAGAAAAAATGAAAAGAGTTAGAGAATCTTGACTGTTAAATTTTTAATTTCTTAAATTAATTTATTAAAATTTTTTGGTGGTATGGTTTTCATGACCTGTGTTGAAGAGGAAAAACAATGTGACTGTACAAATAAGAATGTATCATCATTACCTGATGTTGACTTTGGTTTTTCAGTTCTAAACGTAAATGGTTCCAGAACTGCAGTAGTGTGACAAAAAAACAAACAAACAACAACCAAACAAAAACAAATAAAAAACCAAAAACCTCTTAGTAAGCACATTCAAAACATTGCAGTCAGCACCTCCACAATGATCTCATCATCCCTCCTAAAACTAGAGTGAGAAGGCCTCTCCTCCTTGAAACTCAATACACAACAGTATTACGCAACTCTAAAATTGCCTTCAGGACAGTAACTTCAATAAAGATCTGAGATCTAATTATAAATCTGTACATTTTGTAATAAACCACTAAGAAATCATGGGTGGCATTTCATCTTCAACTCTGTACACTTTTCTTGCTTATTTTTAATTTTTAATTCAAATAATAGGTGCAGTATTAACAAGGCAGAAAGGAATCTGTCCTCATCTTTCTGCCCATTTTGCCAGTGGCACCACCTAATGCAGTGAATATCTTGGATACTGGTACTGGATCTGGCTGAGAGGGAGTTTATTTTCTTTGTAGAAGTCCCTGAGGTGCTCTTTTTAAAATTTGTGACCAAACCAGTTTTAATAACAAACCAATGTTTTAGCAGAACCTGAAAAAGGACTTGCACAGTGTCAAAGACTTCTCTGTTTCTCACACAGTCCTCAGACAAGTAGGATGGGGTTGGGCAACAGTCTGGGAGGAGACATAGCCCTGATAGTTGGTCCAAATTGCTCAAAGGGCTGTTCCATGTCATATAATGTCACAGTCGACAATAAAATTGGTAGGTAGTATTTTCAAAGAAGTCACAGTTTGTGGATTTGCTAGGTGTCACCCTACTGGTGAGAGGTTTGTGAGTGAGTGTGTTTGCATCTCTTGTTTTTCCCTTTTTTCCCGCATTTTTTACATTTTATCTTGAACCAATGCTGTGGCTTTTATTTATTTTTTCTTTTCTGCCTCCTCAAACATGCAGGGAGTTAAGGTGTGAGCAAACTAGTGGATACTTAGCTAATGGACAAGGTCAACTCATGACAGTGCTTCTTGCAATTGCAGAATACACATAAAGTTGTGTAACTTTCTTCCTCCATCCTTGATCAGGCCATGGTCATATATTACTCTATATCAAACTGCGTAAACAACATTTTGGAAAGCATTGCAAATTCTTAAATGTGCAAACAAAACAAAAGGTTCCGCAAAAGTTAACTGAAAAGAGTAAAAGAATGACTGTGTTTAGGAAAGAAAATACATGTACATCATTTGAAAAATACAGAAAGAAAACTCACTTCTTTTCAGTGACATTTTCATCTTTCCCCAGACAAATCCAAATTCAAACACAGAAAAGTTATTTTCACTGAAGACAGCAAAGAAAATGCTCAATGTTGCAGTGACTTAAAATATAAGAAAGAACTGAAGATAGAGAATTTAAACTTACAACTTTGCTTACAGGTTCCACTTCTTATTATGTGTGGCACTGGATTTTATCCATCAAGGAATGCACCAACATATACACCCAAGGAATAAACATAGATCTGAAACTCCACTGATCACAGCAGAATTTGTAAGATGCACATACCGGGACAAAACAAAGAAGCAACGTACTTACCAGGCTTGGTCTGTGGCACCTCTGAGCTTGGTGATGGCCTAGGTCTGGAAGGAATACGATGTGGTTCTTTTGGAACTGGAACAGAACAAATGCAACTATTAATATCTTTCTGACAGAAGACTGTCAAGAAGGCATAGCTTTTAAAACAAACAAACAAATAAGCAAACAGAAGAACAACTTACAAAACCAACAAGGAAACCCCGAACACTGCCTTTGGAATCTGGATACACAAAATCTTACACGAGTAATGAAAAAGTATGAATACTTGGTAAACAAAGAAATTCTGCTGGTGGGGAACCTCTGTAACAGAATCAACAGAAGCAAAGCCAGGATGGCTTGGAGACTAGCAGAAAAGATGAAGCACGTAACGCAAACTGAATATAATGAAATACGGTCAAAGTAAGATTGTGGTGGTGCCATCCACTTTGCAGAACACATTTGTGTGAGGAAAACCAAACAAGCTGAATATGAATTGTTAGTGTAAAATCACAGACACACAAAAAATCACCTTACAGAAGGATGAAATTTAACAGTAAAAATTATGATAGTGAAATATAATGAAGATGTACATGTGATGGTAGACATCTACTGCACATTTATTCCAACCATGCAAAGCAATGTGGGTGAGTATTGTACCACTCAAGTAGCCACAATATGTATTCTAAATGTGATGATCACTTTAGGTAGAACTGTTACCTATTATTGGTTTTTGTTGATCAGTTCTAAATGTTACAGATTCCAGGACTGAATCAAAACAAACAAACAAACAAAAACAACCATAAAAGCTGTTCTGAAAATTTAAGAGGATCACTTCTCTTACAGTTAGTATTACTTCTCTAGTAATGTAATGAAGTCACTGAGAAAATAACCTGTGAAAAGTTCTTCAGTGTGAGCTCAGTTCTCCAATGAGCTGTAGTGATCTAGCAGTATCTGTAGTATCTATCATTAACTTATTAAGATAATGGCTTTTTAGTGACAGAAATTTCTCCCATTTTTGGGGTATTTCAAGTGCTGTTTACATACAAAAGTGGAATTGGAGAACACTTGTTTGCTTTCTGGATGTTGTTAAAAAGGTTTACTGTGTACTGTTCTATCACACACTTCAGCTCTATGGCATGAATTTAAAAATAAAAATCTGTTACTATTCCTGAAAATAGCAAACATATCACTGAATAGACAGCACAACAGAACCACAGAATCACAGAATTGTATAGGTTGGAAAGGAACTCTAGAGATCATCTAGTCCAACACCCCTGCCAAAACAGAACACCATTATGTCTTAACTGGCTCAAATAAATAAGCAGCTGCACAGAAATACGTTTTAATATAATATATGCTGTGTCATAAATAATTACACAAAGATTACCATCTTCAGCCTGTGGAATATGAGGTTTGGGTGAAGGTTTAGGTTTAGAAGGAGTACGAGGAATCTCCTTTGGAGCTGGAAGAGAAAAGGTGGGTAATAAGTTGGTTAATATACAGAGGAATCATCATCTGATATAGAGTTGAACACACAAACACAGAATGCTCACACCTGCAACAGAGAATTCTCTTTATAGAAAATAGCAAAGAAAGTCTGATAATAAGATCCATATGTTTACAACAGCCTAAGCAAGAGAGAGAAACTTTGGTCACTTCAGAAGCCTAGATTTTTATATTTTTAAACAAAAAGCTGAGATTGACACAGACAAGCATAATTAAGACAAAGGTCATTCAAGGCTGCTAGACTCTTTTTCTCAAAAAGTAAACATTCCAAGTGTGAAGCAAACAATATGTCCAACTGACATGGATACCAAACAAGTGAAAAACCTAGAAGAAAAATGAAGTTTAATGAATCAGTCCTAAAGCATAAGATGATTCTTCGCTTTCTGTGATGAAAAAAAGCAAACACTACAGCTTGCCAAAGAAGTACCATTACCTATTGTTGACCTTGGTGGTTCAACTCTAAGTGTAGCAGATTCCACCACTGCAATAGAAATAGTGTAACAAGTTAAGTACGGAATGTACTGCAAAAAATGTAAAATTAGTCCACTGATAAGTGTAAAAGCAGCTGCTTATACTACAACACAGAAATACCTGACCTCAAATCAACTTTTTTTTTTTTTTTTTTTTTTTTTTCAATTATGGACAAATAAGCTTTTTAGTAATAGAGGATCAATAAAGAAACAATGCACAAACTTGATGACAACTGTAGCAAGAATGTAATAGAAATCAGGAAATGCTAAACAAGCCTGGGAACATGATTTTTGCTACTGAGAAAAAATTGGTTTATAAATATCAGTATTTTAGATGAAAGTAAGTGGTGTCTCATAAAAGATACACATTTATCAATGAAGAAATGAGGTTTAGAAAACAACCTTCAGTCATTTAAATGAATAAGCAGAGAAAATTGGAGCAGTGGGTTTGAGATATCACTGGATGTGGGTAAAACAAGCAGAGCATTTGACAAAACAGATAAAGAGTTGGATGCTCTTCTAGAGCAATTCTAAAAAAAAATCATTAATAAATATACAATTCAGATGTGATGTAAATTTTTCTAGGTAAATAGAAAAGTTAGAGTTGGGAGATAATGTTTTTCAGGAGGATGAGAGGGAAATAAGATTGGAGAAAATCTAATGCTCTTCATTTTCTTTGACCTTTTTGAAAGCAGAGCATCTAATCTAAATAAAACTCCCAGGCAATGGAATAGAACTTTGGCATCTTACTCTCAATATTATTAAACAATTAATCAGGGTATTGGGTTGTAAGCACTGAGCAGCCAAGTCATCTGAAACTTAGAAGGATAGAAAATATGACAGACATGCACCGAGTTTTCAGAAAAAATTCTCAACCTGAGAAGGCATAGTTCTCTGGTGTGACTATTTCTGAAGTCACTTAGCCAAAAACCATGCCATATGCATTACCGATTTTATGCCTCAAATAATCATTTCTGAAGATCTTCATTTGTCCCATCAGAACAAGTGCCAAAGTAACAAATACCTTCTCATGGAAGGATAGTCACAAGCTTAATTATAATCAAAGAATCATCTAGGTTGTAAAAAAGCCTCCAAGATCATGTCCACCCATCCACTTGGCCTACCAAGTTGCATCACTGATCAATGTCCCTTAGTGCCACGTCCACTTGTCTCTTAAATACCTCCAGGGATGAGGACTTCACCACATCTCTGGGCTGCCCCTTCCAATGCTTGGCCATATTCTCCACGACGACATTCTTCCTAATATCCAATCTAAACCTCACTTGATGACCTTTCCTCCGATCCTATCACTCATCACCCGAGAAAACAAACTGGCACTTTCCTTGTTGCAATCTCCTTTCAGATAGCTGTAGAGAGTAGAGGTATACCCTTAGCCTTTTCCAAAATAAAAAAACCGAGTGAATAATGAGTAGTGTTTCTTAGGATTCTATCTGAATTGATTGATTTTATGACTAACAAAGAAATGACAGATTAGCAGCATATGTGCAAACACAGAAACATGCTGCCTTCTCCATGGTAATATAGTAGCTCAGAGCAGTCAACCACTGATGTAGAAACATCAATAAACAGGGTATATCTTGGTGACCCAAAGGTGTAAAACAATTTTATTCATCAAGTTCCAAAGGATTTGGATTTGTTTTCTCTGTCACTTCAAGAAAAGATGTCTATGATAATTATAGGTACACAGACATCTATAGCAGAGATGAAATTAATGATTCTAGTATTACTGAATACTGAATTTCTACACTAAAAATGCTGTAGGAGATGTAACCACAATGAAAAAATAAATATACATATTAATTTGAGAAAGCTCCAAGACATTAATATCATTTAGTTTACAAGTTTCACAAGGAATTAAGTCTGAAGAGAGTAATTTTTGTTATGCACAAAAATAACAGTGATTAATTTACTTGGAATCTGGAAAAAATAAATAATACTGACTAATCTCTTACATGATTAAGTAACATATATTGTCACAACACACTTTTTGAACTTCAACATAAACAATACAAAACTATTCGCTTACTCTTCAACCTCTAGGCACACTGGGTGTCTTTTATTCTTTGACATACATCAAAGACCAAATTCAACTCTGGAGTGAAAGTTTGGTTTCATTTGCCATCATAAAATATGCCTACACTGAATTCCAGCATTTCACTCCTATTTCCCCAGTTTCAGATAAACCTATATATGAATTAATGATCAGTGAATCAATGCAAATCCTACAGTTCTAGGCATAATGCTGCACCCATCAGCAAATAAAGAGAATGTGCAGCTTCTAGATCCAGGGTCAAATCAAGTCAGAAAACTTCTTATCTGAAATGAAAAACATCAGAACAACTTGGTTCCTCAAGGCCATACAGCTTGGTGACTTGGTTGTTGTTGAATACAAAAGCAATATTTCTCAAAGACCACAGTTTCCCTCACTGCATATTTTTCTGAGTCTAATGTGCTGAGCTTCACACAGAATGTATTTATATTAAAGTATATTAAATTATTTTAGTGATAGTGTACAGTAAACATTTGGTATAGAAGTTAGTTACCAGGTTTAATTCGTGGCGTTTTGGGTCTGGCTGATAGTTTAGGTTTAGATGCAGGAGTGAGTTTTGCTTCTTTGGGAGCTGAAAGAAATATACTGGATTATAAGATTATTCTTTCTATCGCATCACATAAGAATCACATTCTTCAAGCCAGAAATGAAGCAATAAAAGTCAAGTGGAACACAAGCAAATGGCAAAATCTGATTTGCTAAAAAGACTTCTCAAAATCCTCCCCAAAAACCTGCATGTTTATCACTGCAAAAGTCAGTAAGTAAATTAAAGAGATGCAATTATAGTTTATAATCACATCAAATTGGTTCCCTTATTAAAACAGCAAATTAATTTTTGTAAGATACATGAGGAAAAATAATTCACCCTCTTGGGAGATTTTAAGCCATCAAAACACAAACATAAACAAAATCTGCAAAAATAGTTTCAGTTTACAACACTAATGAAATCACTGGAAGGGAGCTGGAAAAATATGAATTTGGTGATATAAAAGGAAGTTGCTCTGTAACCGTATTCATTGCATTCTATTAATAAAATAGAAGTCGTTTCATCTAGATGAAACAAAAAAACAACCATACAGAAAACAGAACCAAACAGAAATCAGGATGTGTTCTTTTTCCTGAACTTGTATGAGTTGAAATTATAATTAGCTAATATGACTGTTAATCTGACATCAAACAACGCTTAAGGTGGCTAAGCAATTTAATTCATTTTTATAAAGCAGCACAATGAGATTCCTTTCAAAGAAGTTTCCAAAAGCTTCAAGGGTAGCAGACACACTGGAAGAGCATATGGTACAGAAAGAACTGACTAGAGTAAGAAATTTGAAATGACTGAGAAGTATTTCTGAAGCCAAACTAAGATTCATGAGGGATCCATACAAGACCAGTAGAATTAAGATATCTACATAGTGCCACAGGAATCGTTCATCAAAATTTCTTGGATTAACAATCATAATGCTGACCTTCTACTTAATCTTTCAGTAGTGATTCTAAGGAATTTTTAATGAGTTTCTGGGGATAAAATGTGTGTCCGCTCTAGTAGCAACACTCCCAACAAAACAGAATATAATTCTGCTCTCCAAAAATGTTACTGTACAATAGAACTAGTAAGGTCACAAAAAACTCGTTACTTTTTCTCTTAAGTATTTCAGAATGATTATTTCCTAACTTTTTTCTTTGCTAGAAGAAATGGAGAACAAACAAAAGAAGGTATGAGATGAAGTAATAGAGCTCAAGCTGTGACTTGGACTGCAGAGAAGATTGACCAACAGCTACATAAGTATGTATTACCCAGGGTTGCTTTTTGTTGTTCAACAATCTGAGAAATTTTAGGCTCCAAATGTGGTGGTTTAGGAGCTAGAAAACAAAAAAATCAAGTGAAATTGATCAGACCAAGAGATGTATTAGTAGTAAGTTAAAAATGTTATAATTCCAATAGCTGACTTCTTCCTTTTATTTTATTTTAATAGTCCTGATAAGCACACATGAATCCTGATTGTATGTATAACATCCTACGCTCCCTTTAGTTTGGTTTCCTATGAAACCATACACTGTAAGCTCATGGTTTTGTGTAAGAATCTGCTTCTGAGGCTCCTTTCCCATTTTCATACTACCAGGGTATTGATATTGCTTGAATAAAAACAAACAAACAAACAAACAAACAAACATATTTCGTTAAAAATGACGGGAGAAAAGTAAGGAAGAACCGATTAAGGCTTTGACTGAAGAAAAGACCTTGTTCCACAAAAAATACCAGGAAATGTATACTGAAGAAGCAACTTCCAAATGCTAAAATCTTGCTGAATGTAAGAACTAGAAGTCAATTGTAATGCATGACATTGCTGATGCATAAGACATCAAAGGCAACTCCTATCTTTTACTTTTTGCCTGTTCGTATACAAGAACAGAAACATTTTTAAGCTCTACTAATGGACACCATAGTATTTATTGGTCCTGAATTACTCAAGATAAACTCATATCCCTTAATGCCAAATCAGAAGAAAATGACTACAGGAATATATTTTTTAATCAAAAAGCAGAAAAGAAAAAAAGATACCACACTGTAACAATGCTCCAATGGCAAAAGAATGAACTTATCACATATATAGAAGTTTCCCTTTCTGTTTTGAGGTAGCTCTCCTATTTCCACTGAAGTCACAATCCTTTTCAGTGAGTTCCTTGAGGGAGGTCTTACCAATCACATGTGAAATACTTTACTCTGAATCAACATAATGTTTTGATTAGCAAAGATGTCATCTTTGCCACATGACTGCATGCAATTGGGAGATGACAACAGGCAAGAGAGACAACAAAATAATAGAAGTGTTTTCTCCCCCATTCCTTTAAATTACATTATAAAACCAGAGACCATATTTATATTTCTGTCATTGGACCCAACTGTTAAAACTGATGAGCTTAACTCTCATTCCTTTTGTTACACAACATCAAATGATAAATTTCAGAATGAAGAGTTACTCAAGATGTTTGTGTAATGCATAGCCCCTGTCCATTTTTGGCTGAAGGGTTTCAAATTTTTGGAAGTTTGGCTGAAATATTTAGCTAACATACTTCTGTATACCCGCTTATAAAAATGATGTGTACAGTTACCAGGTTTCACACGCTGTACTTCTGGGATCGCAGACGGTTTCAGTTTAGGAGTAAGTGGTATTTCTTTAGGAGCTGAAAAAAAGTGCTCAGTTTGCAATCACAATTTGTTTAACAGGAGTTTCTGCAACAAACAGCCATGCCATAAATTTATACTGAAAAAAGGATAACTCTGCGTGGAATATCAAAGCCATCTGAAGAAATTAGAGTTCGAAGTGCACAATGGAGATGATACTGAAATGTGCTGACCAGAAACGTATGTCTCCAAATCAATGGAAATTTCTCTAAGAAACTGAATTCTCTATGAATTTCTCTATTACATACCAGAGAGAAAGACAGCACATGCATATGCATGATGGAAAAAGATTAAACTTACTGACAAAAGAATGATGGAACTTTTCATGCAAGTTACTGAGAGGCAACGTTTACTGCTCTGAGGATAGTGAAACTGCTTTGAACTATGCTCCCATACAGAAATATATCAAGAGGAATCAGAGTATAATGACAATGGCAGAACAGAACTATAACCAGTAAAAACAATAACAATTATGCACGTGAAATGATATGCTGAAGAAATGCATTCATATGTGATGAATGTGCTCGAAACAATTTTTCACTGGGTGAAAACATTACCTAATGTTACCCTTGGCCATTGAAAAGGATGAGAAGTTTTAGGTGTGAAAGATTCCAGAATGGATTCACTTGTTGCTGTTGGAAGAAATGGTGACAGTCATAAGACAGTAAAGAGCTGATGGAAGAAACACTTGCTTCATAGCAAAAACAAATCTGTTTTTATAAGAGTAACATAAACATTTCACTAATGCTTGGAAATTTTTCAGATTATCAGTTCAGTATGTATTTGAGAGAAATTCAGACTTTTGAACTGCACAGAGGTTCAGTGACTATAAATCACTGCATTTGTGATGTGCCGAAATTCTGGACATTCCTTTCTTCCTGCCTTTATTGCCACTGGTATGGGTCTTAATCACTGTCAAGTAAGATTGCGAAGTTGAGCGTTTGCACATTTTGAGTTTTTGTCCAATATGTAAGGAAGATGGTGTGATGTAAAATGTAGTAATTTAATGAAGAAGACATGTTGAACAATCAATTAGTCAAGACATTTGAACTATAGAAAATTTGGACTTGAAAGCTAACAACTGATCCAACTATGGTTTCAGTCCAAAAGCATGAAGTGTCCATGACTGTAACCCAATTTCATGTCATTAAAAAGATACTTTACTTAATATTCCTAGCAAGATGCCAGCAGTTGAAGAAAGCCTACAGCATACATTACAGTATTTATATCAGTTGTACTGGACAATAAAAACTGTTTTCTCAGTTATGTTTGTGTAATATTTTTCAAAATACTGAAGGCACATAAGGTGACTATGAATTGCTTTATGAATCATAAGTGTGAGAAAACAACATGTCAAGAACTAACAGCAATCTACGTTCAAATTTCAAGTGTTAGGGTCTAATCCAAACAAAGAATACCAGTACAGTCATTTCAGTTAGTTTCAGATCATAGTCTGAGATACCGATAAATAAGAATTAGGCAGTGATTATTGTACCTGGTCCAGTACCTGCTGTTTCAGGTTTACTAGGTGTCACAGGGCTTGAAAGAACAGGCTGAATATCACTGAAAGCTACTGAAAAAATAAACAAGGTAATGTTATGTATAATTACTGTTTCTATACTTAGATATTTTTCTTTTGAATAGTATGTAATGCAGATGTCCATCCACAACAAGCATTCCTTATTTCGAAAATGGAGCAGTGATGATTTAAAGTGAGAATTGAAGTTAGTAGACAAAATGACAACAGAGACTAAGTCAGCGGTGGAGAACCTGCACCCTTGAAAAGGAAAACAACAAGGGGCAGCAGAATTGCAGCACCACCATCCTGTGCCAGACTGGACTGTCACAGAACGAGTTCGTTTCCGAGGAGCAATGAATCATTGGTAGCTGAAGGCAAGGTACAATAATATGTTCTCTAAAGAGGCTGTCATTCAGTCCCCACAAAGAGTGCGTGTAAGCAATGGAAAAAGCATGAGATCAAACAATGCAACTGCATAACAAGTGTGGTGGGTGTTTCTGCAAGCCAAATCTCGCTGGCATATCTTCAGCCTCTCCAAGAAAGATGAGAATGATGCCGGATGGTTTGAGGTATGGAGTGTAAATGGGAGTGAGAGAAGCAGTAGAAATCAGAAAAAAGAGGATGTTTGCTAGTTACCAATCACAGTTTGCTGGGTCGTCAGGGAGGAGGGAGAGGTGGATTTCAGCCTCGGTCTCCGGGTAGCTAAGATCAAACACAGAAACCACCTTCAGATCCTCACACTGGCCATAGTCGAACAAGTGATATCAAGATACAGCCATACCCAGGGAGACCTAGTCCCACGTGAGGCGGGCTTCCATGTCACAGCATTGCTTCCCCCAACGCAACCCTATCTTTCAAGCAGAGCACTTATGCCTAAGGGAACAGAGTAAACCTAGGAGTGCATGAGGCCTGGCCTGTAAGGTAGGCAAGCTCCCAAAAGGGATCAGAAAGATTAGAAATGGAGCAGTGTCTAAGCAACAGTCATTAGAGACCAGCAGCATTATGGGCCTGCTTTTCAGGATTGTAAACATCCAAAAAAGGTTCATCTCTGCAGAGAAAAAGCATTGCGCATCTCCTCAGAGCAGCAATGGAATCACAGGTTATTTACCCTTCGCAGTCCTCGTGGCCTTCGGTGAAGCAGTTGAGGTGGAGTCCAGGCCCCGTCTCTGGGTCGCTACGGTCAGACAGGGAAATGACCTTGAGATACCTACACAATCTTCCCCAAGCAGGTCACAAAGAAGGCCTCACCATTCCCCGTTACATCTGAAAATCCCAGTTCTTCCTTTGGGTTAATCTCTGAGCCAATGACACACCTACTCATCCAACTACAACTCAAGGGCTCTTCTGTACTAGTAGAATCTAAAACAAACTAGGAAGAAAGAATAACTGATGCCCTCAAAAAAAGTTCTGGGACATCTATCCCGTGTCAGTAGCAACGCCTGTGAAGTAGTAAGAGTTATGTTTCGGCAATATTAGAATATTTCATTCCAGAAAGAAGTTTCACTATGAAAAGAATGCATGGAGAGACACACAGAGAAGGGAGGCATGGTGTGATGGATTCTTTTCGCCAAACTTTCCCACAGAAAAGCCATTTCCAGGGGATGGGAAAAGCATGGCTTTAAACAACAGAATCATGTAGCTAGTATGACAAGTGTTTCTGCAAGACTGCGTACAATAGCATATCTTGGTGTTGGCCAAAGCAGATGAAAATGATGTGAAGTGGTGGAAGCGGAAAATAAAAATAAAAATAAAAAAAAATTGCATTTACCCTCCACTCTTCCTTGGATTGCAACATATGGAGAAGTAGGTTTCATCTTTGGCCTCTGAGTAGCTAAGACCAAACCAGAGAACTGCCTTCAGATCATGGAGACAAACAATTTTCCTCAAAGCAGTGGCAGTATGGAGTTTTCGATATATGAAGGGCATATTACATTATGCCATTTTACGTTAATTGATGCACTCATTACATTATTATTCTATTTTTAAATCAGGGTAGCCCAACTGAGTTAATTGAGAACACAAACAGTTAACATTCTATTGAGCTAGGCATATCTAGCAGAAAAGATACTTAGAGGGACTGAGAAACTTAACAATGTATTTTTCTCCTTTTTGTTACATATTATGGGCTGACTAAATCATTAACACAATCGGCATTGCCATTAACAGTAAGGAGAAACTTTGCCTAACGTTATAATTTTTCTCTTTGTATTTATCTTTCACCAAAATGTTAGACATTTTTACGGAATCTCTATTTACCCATCACAGTCCTTGTGGTTTCCAGAGAAGGAAAAGAGGTTGAAGCCAGTTCTGATCTTGGAAGAGCTAAGGTCAGAGATGGAAATTGTCTTGAAATGCTAAGGCATTCTCTTTGCACATACAAATACATTATTTTAATCACAGTCAATTAAACCATCATTTAATTAGTTGGGTTTTTGATATTTTTTCTTTTTTCTTTATCCTAAAATTCATTTCTTCATATAGACACACTAAAACAAGCAGAGCCTCAAGCATCAATACAACTGCATTTGTGACAGTTTGTTGTGCAAAATATTCATAAGTTTTTATTAATTTTTTGAAGAAGGAAGAAAAGGAATTCTAAGGAATTATGAAGAACAGGAAAACTACACATACCTTACATCAATTATTATAGATTTATAAGAATGAGTTACTTAACCAGTTTAATTTTATTGGAGTGTGGTATAACAGATTTTAAGAGTGTTTGATAGCATCATATTCACCACAGAAGTTCCAGCTTGAGATCAATTTCTTACACATATATATTTTTTAATTACTGTGCTATGCAACTTCTTAAAAAGTTGTCGTCCAGCAATACAGCAATGTGATAATTGCGTTTTATTTTCTGTTAACTTTAGGCCTATGCTGCCTCACTTACTGGCAGCAAAATAAAACATCTAACTTAGATCAATGTTTTGAAAATATTTGAATGAAAGGATTTAAGGATCTGTTCACGATATGGAACTCTGCAGATTCATTTGTATCCATATGAACTGGATAATTGTACAAACTTATTTAGGGTGCCTTTTCTTATATTTTCAGATCAATATTATCCTCAGTAAAGACTATGAATGTTGCTTCATTTCATGTTGCACTACCAATATGTTGCAGATTTAGTAATACATTTATCAAATAAAGAATACTGGATTAAGGGAATTGGTCACATTGGCCAAAACTTACTAAACACATAAGCAGATTACATTAATCTAGCTGACACGAACAACATGCATAATGCTATGTTGGTCAACTCATTATCAGCTTGCTACTGATCCTCTTATTTCTACAGCACTTAATCAACCCTTTCAACCATTATAACAGTTTTGATCATGGATTCAGACATAATTTATATTATTTTACACTATAACATGCTTATAGTATTGCATATGAAAAAGAGAACACTACTGAATGCAGTAAGATATGCCAAAGCCTATTAAAATCATGCACAACAATGCAGACTTGTAAATGTATTAGGAATGTAGACCAAAGAAAAATATTTATTATTTTGCAGTATCATATGAAATTTCCTGTTAGCTAGTATCTGAGAGAGAAAAAATTAAATACTATGGTTCGGTAGTTACTTTAATTCATGTTAACTAGTAATTTACCAGAAGTATGATAAAATACCTGTCATAATTTCTATATAAAATTTTTAAAATTATAGTTTCAAGTATTACCAGGTACAGATGACAGCATTTCTTGGATGGTAGATGTTTCATATACTGGAGAAATAGGGTGTTGTTCATCAAATGCTGAAAGAAAATCTAGAGTTAAAATGAAAACGGACTTCAGGGCAGTTGTTGAGAAGTTCTAGATGACACTGATGTGATCAAGCAAGGTAACAGCAGCCTAAAAGATAGCTGTGAAATAAAGTGCCACATAAATACTGAAGCTAGCTTGAAATAAAGTAGTGTCAATTCAGTATCTCATGGTTGGCAGAATACTTCTCAATGAATTTGAGTAAGTATTCTCTGAAATAAAATCAATTACACTGAAATGGCTGAGTTGGAAAGAAAAAAAAAGCATCACATCAAGTCTTCAAAGCAATGTGTTTGAATCTTAGTATTGTCCATGTGATGGCAAGGGATAGAGTAGTTAACAGAATTATGTGTCATTTACACATCACATTCACTGGTTTCCATGGAGAGAAGAGATAGAAATTTCAGGACTGGTCCCTGGCTAGCTAAGATTAAATATGAAAACAATCTTGAAAACTTGAGTGAGGTTTGTCTTCAAATGAAGAAGTCTTTGGCTCCATATAAGCAAATGCAAAAAGTATGAATTTATTTTAGGTTTCTTGTATATACATTATTAAGCAGCATTTGTGATAGCCTACTGTGTTCTTGGTATTTTTTATTTTCTGGACTCATAGCATCTAATTTTGATGCACTTACTATAAGACCAGCTGCTTGCATATGATTTCAAAATTTCATATAGCATGCCTTCACATTAGAATCAGGGCTAAATTCCACCTAAAATCATCATTTCATGCACACAAGTTAGAAATCCTACACAACATGCCTGGTGAAAAACCTGTAGATGTCCTCTAGGCAGAGGCAGACTAAATAGCTCAATATAAGAAGTACTACTTTTGTTTGTACACCAAAGCAGACCCAATATGGAATGTACATTAAATTCTGTTAGCCTGCATTTTTAAATGCATTCCAGCTTCACTGCCCAACACAAGGATGTAATAACAACCTAAAGCAGTGTCATAGAATAAAAAAAACCCCAGCATAATGGGGTCAGTAGGGACATCCAATGTGTCAGATGCTGAAAAAAATCTGTATAAATCAAATAGCGAATAAAGAAGAAGAGGGAATATGTCACCATTACCCATTGTTGTTTGCAACAAATGTGGTATTATGGAACTTGAAGGAACAAATATTTCCAATTCAGCACTATTAAAAGCTGTAGAGCAAAAATATGAATAAACGAGAGGCATCTGCATGTTGATGCCTTCTTCATTCAAGCACATTAAGAAACTATAACTCACTCTACCTTCTCTTATTTGCTGCATCCTCTAGAATTTATTCACTTCTGCTGGTATCTCCTGTACTATACTAGTAGGTACACAGCATGGTTTTTTTGAAGCACAAAAATCTACTTGGCTTCTTGTACCTCAAAGATTATTGTTCTATTGTTAACATTTTGGTCTACCATTTCTTTTTTCTGGCACAGTCACACGTTTGATTAACTAAGATGAAGAGACCTTTTCCTAAATAATAGTGGTTTTCCATCATGCAGTTATACAATAGATTAGTCCTGAATGTGGCAAATCATTGACCTTGAGGAGGTATATCCTAATCCTACTCTCCCATGTCTCCCAGCTTGGTGTAATTTACCAGCCAAACAACCAATGATTCCATTGTATCAGCTGTGTTATTAAGAAAACTGTTGACTAATACTGGGCTTAGGTCTTTCTCCTATGAAATCCAGTTAAACATATCTTTCTTTTTTGAAAACCACTTAAAGCCACTATCATTTCACATGTATTTTTTCTATATTTTCATTAATAGTAGGCAGCCTGGTTTGTGAAAATTTTCTGTGAAATAATATAATAAAATCTAGTACTGTTATATAAAATTAACTTCTATGGTTTTTCATCTACTTCACAAGATCCACTACAACTTTCCCTAGTAGAAAGCTAGATTGATTTGTCTTTAATATGCTCTTTGTAAAGTAATAGAATAGTAAAACATGAATAAAGTTTTTATAAAATGCCTAAGAGTAACAATAACTAAGTTTTCAAGACATATAACCAAATAAGGCTGTTGGCACTTTTGGGATACTAGGTTTTCTGATGTTTGAAAACCTGAGAAAGTAGGATGTATTTCATCATAAGCAGAAAAGAGAATCTAAACTCACAAATCTAGATGGTTAACGTTTCCCTATTAGCAGTGTGCAGTGAAGTAAAAGGCAGCTAAACAGCAGATATCTAAGGTATGACATAGTTTTTAATGTAAGGACTTGGGTCATACAACTATATAGTTGTCATGTGATTCAAAATCTTATCTTACAGATTCTCTTCTCATTTCTAAAATCTTTTCTATTTTTTGAGCTACTGCTTTGATTGTAAGAAATTGTTGGCAAATATATGACTGCATGTGTTTCTAACAATGGTATAGGAAGTCACACAGCAGTAGCTGACATAAAAGGTTTAATAAAGAGCTTGCTGCAGACATTTGGCAGCCAACATGCTTCAGTAAGTCTGCCTGATGTAAAATGATGTAAATAATGATTGAATCTATTCTATTTAGCTATCATTATCCTTGTATTTTACATGAAGGACAAAAGAATAAATTCTATAGTTGGTTTCTGGATAGCTAATATCAAACGAGAAAAGACATTGAAGGAGGTTGTTTCTAGAAGATAAGGTATCAAAGGTAGGACTATCCTTCTTGCTGATGGTTAAATTCATAACCAAACCAGGTATTGTATTTTTCCCCAGCTGCCATAAAATTAATTTAACATAAATACAAAAAAAGATCATTCTTTGGCAGAAAACGGCTTACAGACATCTTTAAGTTGTTGTGCCTACATTTTAATGAAAACAGAGATGAAAAAAAAATCCGATTATAATCTGATTTTCTGTAGGAAATACTATGCAGCTATCATGAAAGAAACATGGTCTGACTATTCCTATGTATACTGGTATATGAGGAGCTGAAAAGTCACGACCCATTAAGTTAAAGGACAAGTAATCAGAAACCTAAATGGTCTGTTTCTTTACATCAAGGGAGAATGCTGTGGTAGTTCTGACAGAACACACCACAGAGAGCAATAAAGCCACACCTGACTAGATGCTGAAATTTTTTCATCTAATGAAGATAGCTTGATGTGACTGAAATGACCTTGGATAGAATACAGTTCTCAACTTGAAAAAGAAACAAAAATATTGGATTAATGCAGAGGCAGGATAACCATCAGTACCACCCATGGAGTATTAACACAGCTGCACCATGTTTGTGGTCAGTGTGAGTTTTGTGACACATAAAAGTGAAGGCTTTTCCAAATATACTAATGACAAAAACTAAAAGAACACTGACCGAAGTTTAACAAAAAACTAGGGAAAACGTGAATACCATTATGTATGTTGTAATAAGCCAACCCTCAGATGGAAAAACATATATTAATGATCACTCAGTCAGTTCCACATGTCAGATACAAAGGGTGCGTGAAATGTTACTGTAAGAGAAAAATACATCATTTTCTTGTATTCTTAGGATTTTAGATCATACTGCCCCTCACAAATACATAGGTTGCTGTGTGTGACCTTACATGTTTAAAAAATCTGTAAGCAAGAGTATTTCAATCAGGTCATAAGATGCATATCTTTGACATATGAGCATTATAGAGCATATTAAAATGCATTCAGAAAGGTTAATGTCATTGCCCTTAAAATAATTAAGCATACTCTTATAAAAATATCAAGATGATATGAAAAATTCACCATAGTACAGTGTTATTCTAAACGCAGTTCTGAAACCTTCATGAATAGCATTTTCAGCGTCAAAATTTTATTCTCTGCAATCCTCCAGTTATTTCATACTAAATCAAGTAAATCAGGTCTAATCAACTCTACAAATTCTAAGAGAATAAATCTTAAAAGAAACACTTAACAGACAGCATTTCTGGAAGACTAGGTGTTTTAGACATATTGAATCTTCAGTGTCAAAAAAAGACTATGATTCATCAAAAGATGAAAAGAAAATCTGCACTTAACAATGTTCTAACAACTCCAAAGGCATCAGACTATTGGGAAGAATCAGGTAAAGGAAGTCAAGCTGTCTAGATAATGTTGAAAAATAGTGCTTTGTTGCAGAGAATTTGCTGTATCAAATAATGCTATTGTGCTCTGGGAAGATTACTTTCAGAGCAATCTATGTAAATTAACATATTCCACATAAAAACAAAACAAAACAAAATTCCTAAAAAAACGGGGAAAAAATAATAGAAGAAACAACTGTAAAATAATTTTAATACCAAAACACTGTATGGTAGTAGTCTTCTGAATACTACTTTTTCAAGAAACTACTTTTAAAGGTTATAAATTTTTTTAACAAGAAACCAGTGTTCAGCAACCAAATCTTAAATAAACTGCCTCTTTAAAATTTAAGAGAGGCTGGGAAAAAAAAGTGTATTATTTAAATGATACGTGAGCCATCACACCATGCTATCATCTGGACTTCATGGTATAACATCCTAGTAAAAAGAACCAAGGAAACATAAAAATATAGTCTACAAAATAAGCAGAATAAAATAAAAAAGGATGGAGTGTAAAAACTAATATAAAATGCAAAAAGTGAATCACAACTATAACAGAAAAAAAGTTGCGTAAGGTAACTAAGAATCAAAGAGCAAAAAAAAAAAAAGAAAGTAAAACTAACTGAAGGGAAGGCAAAAGTAATTCTTGATGTTGCCACAGAAAGAAAGAACATTTATAAAATGGAGAAAAAAAATGTAAAAACAGATGTAGGCAATATCACCAGCAGAGAAAAAAATAGTCAGCATAAGAAAACTTACTTTTTCTGATTACAAAGATCTCTACATCTTAATTTGATTTTTATTCAATTTTAAATTTGTAGGATTCACACGCTGCTCATAAAATACTTAATTACCCCATTGGTCAAGAATACATCCAGACCACATGCCCAGCCTTCTACACTTGCCAGTACTAGAGAGGCAGCAACCATGAGCTACTCCCACACTGTCATCAAATGACACAGACAATGCCTTTTAGCAAACATTGATTTACAAGTATGGAAGTTTGACTTCCACACAGATATGTCACACAAAGTAGGCTCAAGAAAAATAAGTTCCCTAAAAGCGCAACAACATCTGGGTAAAAATTTTCCATTTGGCACCATTACCAGACTGGCAAGAAACAGACAAGGACAGCATTATCACCAGGTAACTTGAAGCCTGAAGGCACATACTGTGCTTTGCGAAAAGGTGAGAAGAGGCAGCGTGCTCCAAGTCCTAGTGTGATCTCAAAAGTGTCAGAACAGAACAACATTCCTTTCCAGGTGGTGACAGTGTCTTTGCATGCACAGCTAACAGCTGATCACACGGAAAGTAAGTGGTGGAGAAATTGCACCCTTGGAAAGGAAAACCACAAGGGGCAGCAGAATTGCAGCACCACCATCTTGTGCCAGACTGGACTGTCACAGAACGAGTTCGTTTCCGAGGAGCAATGAATCATTTGAGTGCATCTGATTAAGGAAGGTTGCGCTCACGATGGGAGGAAGCAGGGAAATGGTGGCTGAAGGCAAGGTACAATAATACGTTCTCGAAAGAGGCTGTCATTCAGTCCCCACAAAGAGTGTGTGCAAGCAATGAGAAAAAAGCACGAGATCAAACTATGCAGCTGCATAACAAGTGTGGTGGGTGTTTCTGCAAGCCAAATCTCGCTGGCATATCTTCAGCCTCTCCAAGAAAGATGAGAATGATGCCAGATGGTTTGAGGCATGGAGTGTAAATGGGAGCGAGAGAAGCAGTAGAAATCAGAAAAAAGAGGATGTTTGCTAGTTACCAATCACAGTTTGCTGGGTCGTCAGGGAGGAGGGAGAGGTGGATTTCAGCCTCGGTCTCCGGGTAGCTAAGATCAAACACAGAAACCACCTTCAGATCCTCACACTGGCCATAGTCGAACAAGTGATATCAAGGTACAGCCATACCCAGGGAGACCTAGTCCCACGTGAGGCGGGCTTCCATGTCACAGCATTGCTTCCCCCAACGCAACCCTATCTTTCAAGCAGAGCACTTATGCCTAAGGGAACAGAGTAAACCTAGGAGTGCATGAGGCCTGGCCTGTAAGGTAGGCAAGCTCCCAAAAGGGATCAGAAAGATTAGAAATGGAGCAGTGTCTAAGCAACAGTCATTAGAGACCAGCAGCATTATGGGCCTGCTTTTCAGGATTGTAAACATCCGAAAAAGGTTCATCTCTGCAGAGAAAAAGCATTGCGCATCTCCTCAGAGCAGCAATGGAATCACAGGTTATTTACCCTTCGCAGTCCTCGTGGCCTTCGGTGAAGCAGTTGAGGTGGAGTCCAGGCCCCGTCTCTGGGTCGCTATGGTCAGACAGGGAAATGACCTTGAGATACCTACGCAATCTTCCCCAAGCAGGTCACAAAGAAGGCCTCACCATTCCCCGTTACATCTGAAAATCCCAGTTCTTCCTTTGGGTTAATCTCTGAGCCAATGACACACCTACTCATCCAACTACAACTCAAGGGCTCTTCTGTACTAGTAGAATCTAAAACAAACTAGGAAGAAAGAATAACTGATGCCCTCAAAAAAAGTTCTGGGACATCTATCCCGTGTCAGTAGCAACGCCTGTGAAGTAGTAAGAGTTATGTTTCGGCAATATTAGAATATTTCATTCCAGAAAGAAGTTTCACTACGAAAAGAATGCATGGAGAGACACACAGAGAAGGGAGGCATGGTGTGATGGATTCTTTTTGCCAAACTTTCCCACAGAAAAGCCATTTCCAGGGGATGGGAAAAGCATGGCTTTAAACAACAGAATCATGTAGCTAGTATGACAAGTGTTTCTGCAAGACTGCGTACAATAGCATATCTTGGTGTTGGCCAAAGCAGATGAAAATGATGTGAAGTGGTGGAAGCGGAAAATAAAAATACAAATAAAAAAAAATTGCATTTACCCTCCACTCTTCCTCGGATTGCAACAGATGGAGAAGTAGGTTTCATCTTTGGCCTCTGAGTAGCTAAGACCAAACCAGAGAACTGCCTTCAGATCATGGAGACAAACAATTTTCCTCAAAGCAGTGGCAGTATGGAGGTTTTGATATATGAAGGGCATATTACATTCTGCCATTTTACGTTAATTGATGCACTCATTACATTATTCTATTTTTAAATCAGGGTAGCCCAACTGAGTTAATTGAGAACACAAACAGTTAACATTCTATTGAGCTAGGCATATCTAGCAGAAAAGATATTTAGAGGGACTGAGAAACTTAACAATGTATTTATCCCCTTTTTGTCATATATAAAGGAATGGCCAAATCACTGACACAACTGGTATTGCCTATTCGAGACCAGATCTTAGTTTTCGCTAGAATCTTCTAAAGTATTAATTCTACAGTTGAGGAACCTCATACTTCCAGCATTGTTAATGCTTGTTCAATGGCTCTGCAAAGATATGTCAACAAACTAGTAACCAATGGTAATTTTTTTGTAGTGTCCTAAGAGTTTTTTCCATCCGTCTGTGCTTGTAGATAAGATGACAGACCATGTCATCTTATGGTACACTGAAGAAAAACTGACTTATTCAAACTGAATTCCTTGTACTATAACCCTCATTCTAATTTTCCACCAAGAAAATGCATAAACATACATAAAGCTGTGGAAAATCTTGTCTCTGTGTATTGTACCTCTGTGCTTTATTGTGGGTCTTACTCCATTTGTAAGACAGAAAATACCGTTGGTGAAACCTTTCAAGCTACAGAAACCTGAATAAATTGCTGGTAACAGTGACTAAGGCTTTTAGATATTCTAAGCCTTTAGGAATTGAAAATTTGAGTTCAAGTCCCTTCTGCATGAACTTCTACCAATACTCAATGAAGCACTAACCAAATCAGTATCTTTTTTTCCCCATGTTTTTAAAGCTTGTGTGATATTTTTAAGAGCTCTTAAAGCTTTTTCCAGCTATAAGTATACGGTATATACAATATATGAAACGAGTCAATTTGACATGCTAGGACATATTCAACCATTCCAAATAAGAGGCCTGGCTACAGAATCCCTTACAGAAAAATGAAGGACACAGTCTTGCGACTTGTTTACAAAATGTATATCTTTTAAAATTTCTTTTATATTATTTTAATAGTCCACTATGAATTCCTCCAAAATTACAGCAGAACTCAAAACACTCTCAGTTATACAGGGAAGTGTGCATTCCTCAGTTAAAATAGCAAATCAGGATCAACCCTCTATTTCATAAAACATTGCTGTGTCTTTTGAAAGACCACCTACAGGTCAGGAGAACTACACTGAAGAGTAATGTCATTACCAGCTGAAATTGGTAGTATTTCTGGTGTGCCAGATGTTTTGGATCTTGAAGAAAGAGGCTTCATTTCGTCTAAATCTGAAAAGGTAATTTTCTGTTAATAGGCTTATTTACTCCAGAGCTACTACGTATAACACATGACTCAGCAGACAAAATTTGCATTGCTAAAGTGGAAGTAAAGTGAAATTTGCTTACGAGCTAGACCGGAATGACAATGTCTCATGAACTGTTGGTTGGTGAGCATGTCAGTGTGGAAAAATATCACTTAATTATTCATATTAGCAAGAATTCTTATTACTGCTTGAAAATCTTAAAACACGTATTAAGATTTCCACATAGTAAGGTAACACCTTTTGATCCAGAAGGCAGACAGTGTGCCAGCTAATATAATGCCAGTCAAAACAACTTTCATGGAAATATTACACAGAAATGTATGTTAAGCCCCTCATTACCTTCCACAGTTAAGTGCTCAAAGCACAGGGGAAAAAAAACAACAACAAAAAAAAACCCCAACACTTAGAAAGGTAGGCCCATTGCTGGCAATCTCAATAATGAGAAAACCAAAACCAGCCAATCAAAACCCATCCCAAGGACTGTCTATTCCCCATATATAAAGAATGACAAGTACAGATGAGAATCTGGTTAACTGCAGCAATAAATGGTATGAATTACTGGGACAGAGACAACTAAAGCAAGTTAAATGTTCCAAAAACAGCAGTAAGGATAAAAAAGGAAAGTAAGTCATTAAAACAAAAGCAAGTCAACTCATCAATTTTAGCCAGTGCTGTTTATAACAAATGAGGTTCTGTGGTTATTACAGGCACAGATATCTCCAAATCAGCAGTAAATCCAGCTGCAGACAAAAATCAAATACATCTGAGAAACAGTTGCATGTAAATAATTCACGGAAGAATTGAAGAAAAGAGAAAATTTTCAACTTCCACTGCTCTGTAGAAGTCAAAATGTGTTAGGTGTTTTTTTTTTTAATTAACTTTATTTTGTCTGAGTATTTTAAACACCTTTACACACTCAAGGCATTTTCTCATTTTCCTATCTGTGAGAACATTTACAAAGGAACTGAAAAATCAACATATAATATATGTTGATTATTCAGTTCCTTTGCAAATTATAAATAGGTTTGCCTTAAATAGCATCTGAAAGAAAACAAGCCCACAACTTATACCATCTTTCCATGAAGGTAAGAAATATTCATAGACTCCAGGAAAACAGTTGTAGGTTCAGGACATAAAAGTCTCTCTAATTCACTTCACTAAGCCACTTATCTCTACAGAGTTTCTCAATTTTTGTTCAATTCAACTTGTGCCCATATGCCTCATTTAAAAGAATTAACTAATTTGATTTTAAATCATTACCTGGGCTGTATAATATTTTGCAGCAAATCTGAACTCCCAAAAACTGTATTGAGATGCCAGAATCCACTTTATTATACAGCAGAGAACTTAAACTAGAACTTTATTACTCTAAGTTTGTAGCAATGAACTGCTCCCTTTCCCTTCACCTCCTTCTATCACTTCCTCATTGCCTACTTGCTGTTTTTAAGTCAATGTACAGGACAATGTATACTGACAGACAGAAAGAAAGTGAGAAAGAAAACAAATTTTTCATCGGAAAGAATATCTTATTTGACAGCAACAATCTTTCACATTGCAAAATTTACTTCCTCTCCTGATGAATTTATTAAATTAATACTGCCCTATTCAGCTGTATGTGCTAGTTGCAGTCTTGCTTTCCGTCTGTGTTGTGCTTAGTCTCAGGAATTATGACACTGTTATAGGATTTGAAGAACTAACACATAGTGCAACATCCAGTGCAGGCGGTAGAGAATAATTGTCTGCAATCACTAATAGTAGTAATTTTTCCACACAAAAAATACACACACAAAAAAAGATTATGTTTCTAAAATAATATTAGTGTAATTTACCAGCGTCTGTCATTTCTGAAGCTGTAAAAGTTTGAGGAGTAGAAGTAACATGAAGAAAGCCATATGAAGCTGGAAAATAAAAACACAAATCATGTTGCATTGTTTTAAAATGACAAGAACTAACTGCCACAACATCATCTTTTATGAACTGAAGAAACTTTTAGCTAGTATTTAAAACATGAAGTCCACTGAAAAGGTAGACTCAAATGTCCTATAATCAATTATGACTTAAAAAAATTGTATTTATTTCCAAAATTACTATTCATAATGCATATGTGTACAATACAACTGATGATCAAAATATCACCAGAATCATACAAGAAGTTCTGAATTTCAAAGGAGAAGAACAGCTCAAAGAGGAAAGAGAACAAATTATGAACAAAAATTAAAAATGATTAGTACGGCATGGAATCTTTGTCTACGATTTCAAGAATGAAGCAGCATGTTGTCCTGACACTGAAACTGGAGGAGAAAGAAAAAATGACAAAGCAAGAATGAAACATAGGAACTGTCTTTTGTCAGTCATTTGAATGGATGACATTTCCAGTTGATCTTCCCTTTAGCAATGGATTTCCTCCAAAAACATATGCATCTGGCATTACACTGCTGGCATGTTACTGAAGTGAAATCTTTCCAGCTGGCTCTTTGTACATTCTTCTCTTTTGGATAACTGACAGTGGCCCCACACACACACAAAAAAAACCCTATATTCTTGCATCCAAATTTCCTCATCTTTAAAATAGGAGTAGTATATTTGGAGATATTTTCTATACATCAAGTAACCAACTTACTCAGAGTATGGTGAGACTCTAACACAGGCAGCCCAGAGAAGCTGAGGACGCCTCACTGCTAGAATCATTCAAGGCCAGGTTGGATGGGGCACTGGGCAGCTTCACATGGTGGGTGTCAGCCCTGCCCAGGGCATGGGGGTTGGAACTAGATCATCTTTATGATCCCTTCCAACCCAAGACATTCTATAATTCTATGAATGTCTGTCTTCAGTAGCAAGTTCTTATAGTTCCAGTTTTTAGATCTGGGTGTTTAGGAATTGGCATGTCTATATTCATATATGAAGTCTAAACGAAGGCCTATGCTTTCAGAAAAACAAATCAAATAAACAAAAAGTCATCCACAAACCAGTAGTTCAGTTATAATTTCATGCAAAATGTCGTAAGGAGACCTGTAATTCAATAAAGCACTTCCATATCTGTAGTTATACTTCATTATGTCAAACTGAACAAACTGTTTAATGAGAGGCAGTATGTCTTTTCTGAAAATTCCTAACTGTCAAGAGAATTAATCTCATGAGAAATCATTACCAGACTTTGTGGGTTGCACTTCTGCGGTACCAGATGTTTTGGATCTTGACGAAATAGTCCATGTTTCATCAAAAGCTGAAAAAAGAATCTGAGCTTAAACTGCTGAGACCTATGACTTTATGAGTAAGTATAAGACAGCTTTGTGAAGACTGTGAAATTCCAGATGATGCTGATACAAAGCATTATGGACCAAAAGTGAGGTGCAAGACAACTCTGTAATGACAACAGGAGATGATGGCTCACAATGCAGACTTTAGGCCTTGCAATTTGAGTTCTGCATGCCAAAAAGAAAGAAATTTTACCTTCTTAAATTTTGGAGGATAAAAGATGCAGCTTTACAATAAGAAGTGAGAAAAGAAGAAGACAAGACAAAACTGTCTTTATATGTTCAGTTTTTAAGACAGCAATAAATGTGTTTTTCAGATGATTACACAGACAAAAGTATTCAATAAGCAGCTTGATATGAATGTTGGTAGCCAAGATTATAAAGCAGATCTTAAAATTACAATTTGCAGATCTAATTGATATCAAGATAATGGAAAAGTATGGAAATAATCCATGGATTACCTATCCCCATCTCTCTGGTATCCACTGCAGGTAAAGATTTCAATGTTGGACTCAGAGTAGCTAAGAGCAAACATGAAAAAAATTAAGACATCCTGGCTGATTGTCTCTTTGTAAGTGGTATGAAATTTAATTTTAGCTGTGTCTATTAAGTTTTTATTTGGTTTGAATCTTTGTTCTCACACCTGTTTTTTTTTCCATATGCAGACTTCAGCATATATCTAATCAGGTTTTTATTTACAAACAAGAAGCTACAACCCAAAAGAAACACATTTGAGACAGTATTTGCAAGTGTGTATCAACTGGTTCCTATACATTACACATAACTATTTTAAAGAAAGGTGTAATGGAAAAAGATGAAAGGAGTAAATAAGATGAAGTCAGTGAAATAACCATGAAAGTGAGAAAACTGGATCTTTAATCTGCTGTGATGTAATGAGTAGTACTACAAGACCTTAAAGTTATTTCACTTATAAATGTGGGTGATCTCAAGAGAGCTTGTGTGCTTTAATGAAAACAAGGAATCAAGTTGGAATTGGTTGTTCTTACCTAAGGCTAATATGAGTGAGTTTCCAACGACCATGGGTTTTACAGTAAGAATTAAACCTATTAAACCATGTGTAAAGGCCCCTAAGTACATTTCTTTCCCATAAAACAATCTGCACTAGTCACTAATGCCTCCTTAGGTTACAACATATATGAAAGAGAAAAATTCCATCTGCAATTTTAATTACTCCTTATCAATATAATTTTTTTTAATGTAGTTACACCAGAATTTTAAAGCTAATATTCTCTGAGACTGAGAAAAATATTAAAAATAAAAAGGGGTAGGGCTCACTTTTAATGCAGACAATATGAACATGTAACAAGCAAACAAACAAAAAATAAAAAAAACCAACAGACTTCTGTTTCATGAATCTGCTCTCTCATTTACCTTTAACCAGCACATCATATTAATAAATATTATCTCTGGTTACTATGTGCTGATTTCAATAGCGCAGAAAATAATACATATAAGTTGTGTGATTCACAGCTTTGGTCAACAAAAGTTTCTTTTGATTCATTTACGTATAGTAAGAGCTATGACAGATCTCCCAAAGGCATCAGAAGAGTGGAGCTGTGTTAAAAAAGCTGAATATACTGACTATGCAGAAATTTTAGAAAATATAGGGAGATATCTCACTCAGATACAATCACTGTGGAAAAATAAAGGAACAATTCTAATGAGGAACTAGGAAAGAACACAGGTCATGCATTTTAGCTTCAATTACTAAAAATTCTTTTTTTTTTTCCCACTAATTTCACAACCTGAGGTGATCACAACATGCAGAGGCACAGTGCAGAGAAATTTCCTACATATGACTCTGACAGTCACTCTCTCAGAGTATCTCTGAGTTCAGCACTGACATCCCTGGGAGCACAGATGCTCCACACGATCCAATGTCAGGGTCCAACTGAGAATAATTAAATCCCCAGTTTTTCTACGTGGCAGAAACGGAAGATGTCAGAACAAGACCAGAATATACATTGGAATTTAATGTGTATTTTTCCTCAACTGTTCTCATTGTACCTTTACCACTGACACAAACATAGGACTACATTGTTTTCTACTAAGCAAAAATATTTTCTGTTACAATTTTCAGGCTTTAAGCAACTACAGTTCTGTCAAACTTGTAAAATGGTACAGGACTTTCTATTTTTAATTCTATCTCTAATTACATCTAACCAAACTTAATACAGTGAAAATAAATATGAATCTCTATCTCCTTAAGCACATCTGGAAAAGAGCTGTCAAATATTATAACAAATCAACAGCAAATTCTCAAGATATTCAAATTGTACTGCTTGGTTCAAATGAGTACTTCAAGAAATTAAGAGCTCTTCCTGGAAATTATTTTAAAATTTGGCAGAGTGCATTGAAGTACATTGTCTAAATAAATCAGAACTATTACGTGATAAATTCTCATCCAAGGCTTACTGAAATATAAACATATCTGTATATGACTCAAGGTCACTCTAGTTAACAAATGAAAAGAAGGTCACTATCTGTAATGGCATGGGTGTTAACTGTGTAGCTGTGTAATATGGTACTGCCACAGTTAGTAGCAGGCCATAAGCTGTATACTGAGTTCAGGACTGAGACTTGACAGGTTTGCTCTACCCAAACTCTCTTTGACCTGCCTACAGCTTTGTTCTGATTTGCTTAAGCTGTGACAAATTCTCCATTTGATGAGGTGACTGTGTTTATTTTATTTACTTATTTTTAAAGAGCTTTTGATTATCTTTGTGTGGTACTACAATGCATATACTTGTTCAGTTGCAGATATATCTTTCAGCAAGGCATAAGTTGCCATCATCATACCACAAATAAAAGTTATAAAAGTTAGCGCATATATCTTTTCATTCTTCAGGAAGCATGAACCCAGAGCAACCTATCACTATAATAAAACAAAAACAGACTGAGAATGAAAGATATGACCTGTAAATTTTGTGAAGAAAAAACTAGTGGCTGCAATAATATAAATACAGAATATTATTGCAGTTGAAGTGTTAAAAACAACAACAAAAAAAAGGTAGTTCAGATAATTTTGCACGGAAGTTTAGTGAGATTTACAAACAAAATAATTACCAAGTTCTGTCAATGGACTTTTTGGAACATCAAAGATTCTGGATCCAGAAGGAAGTGGATGTATTTCATTAGAAGCTATGATAAAAGAAATAATCAAGGCTTTATTTAATAAAGAATATTGCAAGACACAGTATGGAACTATATTCTGTCTTATAAACCATTCTGGAAACCAACAATATTTACCAATAACAACAAAAAGGAGTTCCGTCCTGGGGAAAAAAAAACAGAAAAGCAAAAGCAATCTTGCTGCTTAAAAGGATGTGTGGAATCTGAATAAAATCATCATTTCCTCTAATCATAATATTAAGAACCATCAATTAGAGGATGGCAGTAATGAAAATCCATCCATAACTATGATCACCTAGTTAGAAATTAAGCAGTGACGCATCTTGACTTGATTTCATATCTTCATCTTAAAAACCATGCTAGAAAATGGGCAAAGATATTTATGGTTAGAAGGTGATTAAATGTTAATTTGAAAGTGAGGTTGATGTTTTAGCTTCAGTAGGTTCTGGAAACCTGCTTGCAACTGTAATAGACAAAAGAGAGGATGACATCATGAATCAATTGGAATACATAAAAACAACATTATTGAGAAGCACTATCAGTCCTCTTCATCCAAAATATCTGTATTTCTGTGCAGGAAAAAGCTCAGTCTTATCTATTAACACTCACCATCCTGCATTTATGCCATTTTTGCTTTAGAAGATCTAATCCAACTTAAATATATATATACAAACCAGAAGTTTGTATTCATAATTTTGCATAGTTTGGGGATTAAAATAAAGGCAACAAAACCAACATTGGAAAATTTAGAATTCTGAATGCAAGAGGAAACATTAAAAAAAATGTTTCAAGTAATGAGACATCTCTAAAAAGCAACAGCAACAAAACAAACATTACAGCTCATTTTTTCTCTCCAGATCAAACACAAATGCATGTCATACACAATATAAAATTCTCCTTTTGCGTCATCGATATTATCTAAATGTATCTGTCATTAGAGGAAAACCAGCGTGTTCCCAATTTCCATTCTATCACTGAAATAATTTCACTGATGGAATTGCTGTGTGATGTCAGTTATTCAGATCGCATACAGAGAAAGCAATACTTCGAAAAACAAGATTGAATTGCCCAGTCAAATCTGCTAGCAATAATTATGCGTAACAGCCACAGCTCAGTCGGTGCTAGATGCATTCTGCTTTACATATCATCTGTGAGTTGCTGGAAGCACAAAGGGAACAAAAAATTTCAATTAGGACTTCCTTTGATGCTGCTCAGTAGAATGGATGTAGTAGAAAAAAAATTCTGAAAATGAAAAAATACATTTACTGTATATAGAAGGTAAAAAGCAGCAAAATCAGTTACCCAATATGTTTTGAGTTTGCAATTCGGGTTTAGGCGTTGATTTAAATTCCTTAGGTCCATGCTTTTTCTCAGCCTGAGCTAGAAAAAGAGAAGCTTTATTTAATTTTGAATCCCTCTAAGCATTTCTGCTTATCTACTGCCCCAAGCTTTTTTAACCACGATTCTATGTTACCTTATTAGCATATTTTTTGCAGCAGCTTAACTTCATTGTAATTAATTTTTATTTTCACTTGTCAATTCCAAAAGTCTTAGGGTAAATTTGTGGCAGTTTTACATAAGCAAAGGGAATATGTTAGTCAGGACTTAGAAGCTCCAACAATTCTTCTGTTACAGGCTCCCAAGTTTCGTTAATAGAACATAGCGTAACAGGATTATTTCATCATGGAATGTATTTACAAATATTTTCTCTGCTATTCTGGATTTTTTTTTAATAATTCTAATGCAAAAATCATCAGAAAAAAAAAAGAAGAAAAAAGATTCACCTATAGTACCTTAGCTCTTCATTTTATCAAGTGGTAGCAATATAACAATCTTTTGACTTTTTTTTATTCTTTCCACATCTTCACAGTAAAGCACGGGCAGCTAACCAAAGAGCTATTCATTATACCTAAACTGGATTGATAACTATATTTCAATACACTAGTGCATAACTATACTCCCCATTTTGCATAGCATTTAATTCTTAAGGTATGTAAGCCAGTATCGCTTCTTCCATCTTGTGAGAGGTCCTTTAGTATTTAATCAGTCATAAAGAACGTATGAGCAAAGATCTCAGATTATGAAAAGACAACAGCATGGAACACATGATATTAAATTCTCAGCTTTAAATGTGGTAAGACAATTAGTCCTTCCAGAAAGCAAATTACACAGTATTTAGCATGTGTTGGTATTTAGAGGAAATTGTGGTGATTAGCTTCAGTATAGCATTACATTTTAGTCTTAATTTAAAGATCACTTTCATTTTGAAATGGAGTAAAAGTGAAGTAATTTTTGCCTGCTCCTCTTATCCTCCATACTTCTTTCACAATCCATTAAATATGCCTCAGTCAAGAACAGAATGGGTAAGTGTATAAGCTTATTTCATTTCCTGAAGAAAACATGCTGTTTTCCAGCTTGTGAATAGCTGGATAGCAGCTAATACAGTTACAAACATTTTACTATTTTCTGTTTTGGAGGATTGTGTGTTTCAGTGTCACGAAAGCTATAATCTTCATACACACTGCTTTATTAGGTGCCAATTCAGCTCCTAGGTCACTGTAGGTTAACTACGGTGTTATTACTGTCATTGGCAATAAGAGATGTATTTCTACAGAGAAGTTAATTTATCTCTATGAACTCTGTAGGAGAAAATTCACCAATGAGATACCTTGAAAGAAAAGAGCAGCAACAAACCCCAACAAATTCCTCCAAAGTGCTTCAAAAGAGTACATTTCTTTCAGCTTAAATGTTACCATGAGAGAAAAAGTAATTATAGAGATTTAAACATCATTATATTACATATTTTTTTAAGAAGACATTTGGTTTTCACTCACATTAAGTGTGACCCTTGTCAAGCATTAGCTGAGCATGTCTAAAATTGGGATAAAAGAAACAAGGCTCCCCTCTGATTCATACAGAATGTCATAGAAATGACATGAAGCAATTTTGTAAAAAGAGATACAGGAAACAGAAACATTAGAGCTTAAATTCACTCCCATCCTGGGATAATTTAGTGATAGCTGCAAAGTAAATGGTTAATAAACCAAGCAAATTTAGTTTACTATCACACGTGGAATAGACCTAGAATCCATTTGGGTAGTATCTCTCTTGATTCTTTCACTCACAATCCTCTCCTCCTCTCCAGACTGAATTTGCATAGTAGGATGAAAGCAATGTTCTCACTTTGTCTGATATCCCATGTGAGCACACGGGAGCCTTCAGAGGTCAGAAGGAAGAAGAACTTGAACAGCAACACAGAAATTTCTCTTTCAAAAAAAGAATAACCTGTCTTTTTTCTGAATTAGTTCTTCCTTATCCTAGACAAATGCACTAATATTTCTAACCGTTGGTCAGCTACGTTTTTCCTTCCAAGTAAAGAAAATGTTCACACTTGATTCAACTCAGAGAATTTTAATGTCTGGCAAAAAAGCAACAAAACAACCAAAAAGAAAACAAACCAAACCAAACCAAAAAATAAAATAAAAAAATGATAATAAAAAAAATCTTACAAAGTAGTATTATTTTTAGAATATAATATTCCTAAGTGGAAAATATGAAGCAACAAAGAGCTTACTAACTAGACTTTCTGTGAAAGTACATGCCAAGGGAGGGGAGGCCTGAAATGAAGAAAATGGTGGGATGTTTGTCTGACAAATACACAAAAAAAAAGCTACTGATCCACACAGAACAGAACACACCTTTTGGCAAAGGCTCATAGTAATGTAAGAGTGGCCCAGCTCATGGAGTCTTTCAGGTAGTTTTGCTCCCTGATACACTCTAAGATCTTTTATTCCCTGCTTGAATGACAGAGATCACATAGTTCCTTCTAAATGAACATTCTGATGCTACTTCTGGCAATACTCTTTAAGCATTTCACAGGAAATAATTACTGTGTCTTAATTAAAAAATAAAAAATAAAAGTATGATTTTCAAATTGTTAAGTCCTAACATATTAATAAATAATATAATAAATAATAAATAAATGCATGCATTCAGTTTTCACGTTCACAAAATACTTATTTCTGAAAAATACATTTGTAAATTTCATGTTTTGCAGTTATGCAGACAAGGAAAAGTACTTCATAAAACAAGTGTGTAACTCAAGTACACAGGAGACCTCAAACTGTAAAGTATCCATATATTTCTTATTACAGTTGAGCTGCTCATTAAAAACATGCTAAATTTGTAAAGTGTAGAGCCTACTTTAATGACAAATTCCTGTGAGGGAGCATTTTTATTTCCCTTTTAATATTCAGCGTGAATATTTCATATTGAAGTTTTCCAGAGACTGAAAACAATGGATTTTTTCATCTAAGAAATGGTTAACAATCATTACAAGCTTTTACTGGCCAATTTCATCCTATATCTCTTTTACTTTCTACCTAATATCTGGGAGTACGAAAGTCTCACAAAACTGGAAAGAGGTATTTATTACTACTAATACTACTATTATTATTAATATTTTAATTAAAGTCTGAGTCAATTAGACAGCATGGAGTGCTCGCATAAAATAAATGCAAATACATTTAAGAGCAGTATTTCTTTGAACTGTGATACCAAAAGAACAATGTACTACATCATTGTAGACAGAAAGGAAACACATACTGAAATGAATAGTAATGCCAAAAAGGTCATATAGTATGACTAAACTAAATAAAATCAAACCTTTCCTGTATTTATTTCTCTTTTATTATTATTATTATTATTATTATTATTTTTCATTTTAAGACTTGCCACTGTTCAGGCCTCCTTTCTCCCCTTTCAGCAAAGAAACAGACAAAAGCTAACTATTGTTTGTAATGATGGCAGAGCAAGACTATAGTTACATTTACAGGAACAAAATCAGACTATAGAAAATGGAACAAGGTATAAGTCTACTTAAAGAATTCAGAAATGAAAGTCAGTAAAAGTGATGCTTCATTGTTTGTTACTGAACAATATAGCTCTCTCCAATCTTTTTGCCTTTAGATTGCAGATGTTAAAATGCAGGATTATACTTGCCATATGACTTAATAAAGTAGTCTATTGCATTATACTAAGTTGCTTGCTAAGAAAATGAAGGAACTAAGTCTTGTGAGATTTACAAATATAATCTTACGATTTTCAACAATGTAAGAAATTAGCATCAGACTATACCCTTTTCAGTAAGTGATACATTTTCAGCCACAAATAGATGATAAAAACAGAAGTCTTCCACATACAATTTAATTTACATTTGGTAAATAGATAACCTTTAATATTAATCTGGGATTTAATTTTATACTCCTTTCCCATGCTTGTGAATAGCTCCCACTTAATTTAATAATACCAATAAGTCAGTCCACAGTGTGTGATCAAGACTAATGTTTTCAAAACTGAACTTCAATGGCAAATCATGCTGTTAACCCCTGCATCTCTAAAATAGAGTCTGTGAACAATGACTGTCTCATCTTAATGTCACATAGGTATTTTGTCTAGTGTGCTCTTACTCCTCATTTTCATTCTAATTTATTTCATTAAAGTCAGAAGTTCAATGTGCATCACAAGATTACTTTTTTTTTTTTTTTTTTTGCCATTTCTCACAATTTCAGGATATTCAGCAGTCCACAGAGAAAAAATCCTAATTCTAATATATATATATTTACTAACCTAACAGTTGGAGCATCTGAACCTTTGCTTTAAAATTAGTCAGAACTTTATCTGCATTTTATGTATCACTCACAGCTACTAACTCAGCTTCATTATGCTTCAGTCTTCCAACTACTGCATTTAACTGGAGAGTAAGCAACATAAACTAAAATAAAATTCATTTTTACATCTTTGGCAAAGACATTCAGTAGAGTTTCTGAAAATAGAATACTTATTACCTGGGAGGGACTGTGGTGAGATTTCTTGAACTTCTGGTGTTTTTGATTCAGCAGGCCATACTTGGGTTTCATTCTTACCTAAAGGGACAAAGACATTAGAAAGCTGCAGCAAAGCTGCTTCCACTATAAATTCATTTCTGTCTTACTTCAGTTTGCCAAAGTAAACCAACATGGATAAATGTGAAAAGCTGAATACCTTTAGGAATGAATAAAATTCCTCTGCACTATGAATACAAGCATCTATCTAAAGATGATAAATACATATGCATTTGTTTTATTTCTTAAAAATACTTTGAAAATAGCATTTACAGCAATAAATTTAATGCTTTCTGTGTCACTGCTTTCACAGTGCAAAATAGTTTTCAGGGTTTTAACTTGTCTAGCATTTCAACATTAAAACAGCTAAATACTTTTCAAAGTTCAAAGATGTAATATAGATCTAAGGATTTTATAAAAACAAATACATTTTCAAATCTTACAGTGACAGATATGTGCTTTTGTTCCTTTACCTTATTTCCATCAATTATAGTGATTATATATATTTATTATATAAATATTGTAATAACTTATATAATAAATATAATATATATAAATAAATTATTATATATAATGTATATATCAATTATATAGAGAAAATCCTTTTATTTCATCGTATAAAGATACATTAAAATAGTGGATCTTGGGGACACATTCTTAAAAGAGTAATATCTGTGTCTTTTTATTTTCACTGGTGAAGAAGGAAATACATTTTGTGGGTGAGATATTTTCTGTTTATCTGGGCTACTAGACTTTAGAAAAAATGGTAGATTTTTGAAAGAGTAAATAGAAAATTGGGAATTCACTAAACACAGTATTTTTGAGTGCACTATTTTGACTTTTCTAAATAATACAGAATTATAATAGTGGCAATATATCAGAAAATCATAGCTAGTCAAAATTTTAATCACAATGAAAATTTTATTGCAATTTACTATAAACATATATTGTTCACAGGCACGAGTGAAGGAAATCTGTACTTGGGCAGAATGTCTTTTTCTCTATTACTTTATAAATTTAGATTATTTTGAATAAGTGATAGCAATAACTTTCCTCTTGTACACTTTGAGATTCAGTATTCCCTTATGTGTAAGTACATCCATGCACTTGATGTTCTCTGGTAAGGAACACATGGTAAATGGAAAATAAAACATCATTTGTTTACCCTAGTTATTTTCACAAAGGTGTGTAATCTACTATGAAGGGTGGCTACAAGCTTACATCACATTAGCTATTTTGAACAGTCTAGAGCATCTAAATTTAGAAGCCCAAGTTCTACACTTATCCAACTGAGGAAGTTAGACACATCTAGAACAACTGAAACTGCTTTTATATTTAAAAAAAAAAATTTTTTTTAACTTTCACAGTCACATTCTGCTACTTTTACTGCATACCCTACTGAACTTTAAGACCTTTGTGCAAAAAAACATTTTGTGCAAACACTTTGTGCAAACATTCTTTTCCTGCAGAAAGACATAATTCTACTAGTAGAGAACTAAAAAAATTTCTAATCCAAAACTGAGATTAAAAGTTTTACAAAATGGTTTACTCAAAGTGAATTTAGTTCAAATGGATGTCAAAATATAGTCAACTGACATTAAATGGTAAATTTGTTACATGCACTTCACATACCTATGAATACCAAGCTAGCAGTGATAAGCACATTTTCTATGCTTACCAAATGCACTCAAATAAAATGTTACTAATTGACAATGTGTTAAATTTTATCATAATGACTGAAAATAAATAATGCTCTGTAACACAAATACTACAATTAAGTTTTTATGCTTGGCTTCAATTTTCAAATTTCAGTAGTCACAGAGTATGCAAGCAGCATTGTCAAATGGCGATAAATACTTCCTCCTTACAGATACTAATTTTAAATAGAATCATAGAATAACCTGAGTTGGAAAATCTAACCTAGTTGTTAAGAATTAAAATTAAGTACTAAGACTAGGAAAACCAGAAATTATCAGCTCCAGAACTCTTCTCAAGAGATCTCTGGAAGATGGACCACTGGCACTGTTAACTTTAAAAGAAAATAGCTGTATTTCCCATGAGTACACCATTCACAGACGATATGCTAATTTATAAATCTTAAAGAAAAACTTCAAGAAATCTCTTTCACAGTGAGTTGGAACCTGCAGGTTCCAGGCATATTCATCAAACATACATGATATTTGTATTGTGATGTACTGTTTTGTGACAATATTTTTTCATAGATTTTATTACAAGAATCTCTCCATGAAACAATTTCTCACATTTACTCATAGGAGAACTCATATAGTAAAAATTAACTGAAAATCTAATATTACGAAAGGACATAAACCCCCATTTTTCAAGATAAATGTTAACAGATTATAACTATGGAAAAAATAAGTTACCAAGTAAAACAATACAAAAATCTTAAGGATCATAGACATGGCTTTAGTTACCGATCTCTTCATTTCTATGGAACAATTCTTCATTCTTTTGAATGGCTTTGAAATATCTTAAAAACCTGATCAGATGTTTTAAAATAGGTGATTCCAATGAACTCTTATAATTCCAATCGAGCTACTATTTAAACAAATAGAAAAAAAATGGTAAAAAGGTAAAATAGGAAGAAAAGGGCATTGTAAACACAAGCTCATACCACCTGAGCTACTGATACTGCTCATGAACAATAACAGCTCTGTTCAATACTGCTTACCCAGTCTTTTTCTGGTTACTTGAGTTATGTCATCTATTGACAGAGGTGGAATAAGTTTTTGCTGAGTTTCATTGATACCTGGAACAATAAGATGCACTACAAAAAAAAAGGTGAAGGAGCCATTAGTTCAAGAAAAAAATGAATAGTATACAATAGATACAATCTGCCCTAAAGAACCATTGGGTGTGTAGACTGAGTGAGAAATTAGTTCTGTTCGGTAACTGTTACTCCCCATTGGAGCAATGAGTGCTACTTACCCATTTTAGTATTGTACGTATAGGCACAATTTCACTGTTAATTCGAATGGCAAACAGTTAAATTCTAAAGCTTATAACCCTAGAATACTGTGGTATCACTGATACATGGACACACTATCTAATGGGCCAAAGAATACTCAACAACAAGCACATCATTAATGATTACCAGTTTGACTGACATTCATCCATTAAAACTTATGTGAAGTAAACTTAAGACAAAGTTATGCTGTCTTATATTATTTCCACAGTTCAAGAATTAAACACCCTTCTCAAGGCAGGAAGAAAATTAGTCACAAGGTGTATGATGCTCTCTCATATACTATAGGCAGTTCTACATTTACGTGCAATATATGTAAAAATAAGAAAGAACTCTCAGGAGCAAGAAAATGGAAAGCATTTACACCATTCTAATTTTCAATTACAGAGAAGGAAAAATTAAAAACAAAAATCTTCTTGTCACCTAGTATTGCTCCTGGCAGAGAAGAACTATCTGAAGTTTTTGACTGTGTCCTATTTTGTATAACTGTGGAGAGAAAACAGATATGTTAGCAAATAATTTGAAAAAAAATGAAACAGGAAACAAAGACACACTTGAAATGAGTCTCAGCATTCTGAAAACCTTCTCTTCTTTTAATAATAAGTGATGAAGACACCATCTTCATCTTTTCCATATTTGCATTCAGCTCTTTTCCATATTTGCATTCAGCTTAAAAGACAAGTGTTTCTTTTACATTTGCCCTTAAAGGTACATCTCTTCTTTCCCCTATCATGTCAGTTTGATATCTTTGGTATAAAAAACATTGTTTGCTTATTTTAATATACAGTCACCTCCAGCCCACCTCATTTCTCTCCCATTCACATATCTTTAGAAAAGATGCATGATAGAAAGAACAGATATGAAGTAAGCATCAGTACAGTCATATTTTATAGGTAATTGCTGTAATTTGTAAAGTGCTGCCATTGTTCTGTTCTTGAACTGAAAACTGCCTCAGAAGATGTTACTGTTTTTTTTAATTGTGTTACTTAAAATGATTCACTATTCAATTTCTGTTTGCAAATTTTAATCCGCAGTTCATTTTTTTGCAACTATCTTCAAGTAGTTAATTTTCAAAAATGCCACTACCATGATAACTTTCAGTACTATGTTCTCTAGAGAAACAGGAGCTTCTAAAGGGACATATCTGTATTTCTGTTGTAGATGTCACATCCCACTACCTGGGGATAGGAGGAGAAAAAAGGTTGAAAAAAAAAAAGTGATATAGTTGAAAACACCCATAGTGCAGGCATAAACAATTTGGTAACAGGAATCTTATCAATACTGTTGCATTTAAACCTCAAGTATTGAGCTTGAAGACCAAAATACCTGGACAACTCAATTGACACAGAAAAGAATGGACAGAAGAAGAAGCAAAAGAAAAAAAATACTGGTGTTCAGTGACTCAAGTAAGGCATTGTTCATAATGCAAATTAGTAACTCATTTTATTAACAAATAGCTATGAGTTGCTATTATTTGTAATTAAAGGATATGGTTGTTTCTAAAGTTCTACCCATTCTAAAAGGAAAAAATCATGACATTCACAACACAGTCACAAGTTTTCCTCGACTATTTATTTTACACTTGTAGAAGATTAAAAAGAATTCTAAAAATATACATAAAATTACCTTGTTTGATTATTGTAACAGGGACAAACTTCTTATTGTCTCTTAGCGTAAGCTGGAAGAAAGGGAAAAAAATGGGATGACTGCCATAATAGTAATTGAACTTTCTTAGTAACAAAAATAGAGAGCTCTGATCCAAAACCGCGCCTGCCCCACATTGACACTGGATACGGCTCTGGCTGCTCTTACTAAAGGTTACGCTATTGCTTCAATTCCCAAGAGCTAACATGGAATATAACATTTTTATCTCTTTTTTCCAACTTGAGATGTTTTGCTTCATAAAAACACAGCATTTGACAGCTTAGGAAATCCCAATCTTTTTTTCTTTTAAAAATCTCTTAAGCACTCACTAGGGAGAAGACCAGAAAGCTAAGACAAACTGACATTTAACTGCAATAAAACATCAGAAATACACGCAATTACAAATTTGTTTCAGCATAATATTATACTCTCAGGAATAGTATTTTTCAGCACAAACTATTCCAGAACCAGGTGTACTGAGCACTCTTATATGCATACTCTGCTTAAAATAAAATAAACTCAAAAGCTGTTTTACTTGGTGAAACTGCTTATAAAGACAAATTGGCAAGCCACTTGTGTCCTCAGAGTTTTTATGCTAAATAGTTGCACTTTTCTCCCCATTTGTCTTTTACTCAGATGTTTTTGCGTGTGAATCTTTCTCAACATTTTGTTAACTATGAGAATAAGAAGCAAATAAATGAACCCTATATTTTAAAAATGAATTGAAAAACTGATCTGTGACATTATAAATAAGTATTCTCCACCACGTGTGCAATAGGATCCAGTTTTGAGAGTCTATTAATATAATGAGGGAAGGGGAAAAGGGATATTGTAATAACAGCAATATGAAAATGCTAAGTACATTGAAAGTGAACTTTTTTCAGCGATGCCTGAGTTACAAACAAAACAAACCCCTCAAAAACATATATACTTTTCTCTGTTAAATGCACATGGCTTAAAGTCAGCATCAGTTAAAGTTTGTTTAGCACTACATGGTAGCTGGTCTACTTCATGTGAAAATGCTTGCATGATAATTCAACATCTGATGTTGAAAACATGACGTTGTGAACATTATTCACTTAAGAGAATATATTTTTGCTGTCTTTTAAACATTTAAATCATTATGAACCACTGGCTGAGAATCTTTGAATACAAACTAAAAGTCTAGAAAGCTGGAAGAAGCCAGATTTTAACAAATAAGATAGTCTTTTTCTCAGGAAAATGGATAGTGGCTACTTATCCTATGAAACAGAAATTTCTGCTACCTAATAACACGTATGCATTGGTATGAACATGGTCTGCTATTGAGTGGCATTTTCAATTATTGTCCTTGACAAAGGATATGAAATTATTTTCCTTTCTTGACACTCACTATTCTTTCTTTATTACATATTCATAAGGCTTACCTTTCTTTTTTGTCTTCCAGTGAAAAAAATTTGTTTCAGATGATCAGCTTTTGAAGTAACATCCATATGTAACATACATATTCTGACTCACAAGTCAGAATAAATGCATATATCAGAAACAGCTGTCCATTTTATCATATTTCTCATCAGGAGCCTTTGTAATTAAATAAACAGCTCTTGTATTCCTAGCAAACACACACCTCCAGTGTGGAACTTGTAATCACAATTATTACAAGTTCTTTTACCAATAAATAATTCTTTCACTGACAAAAGCATACTTTGTTTGTTGAATATTGAAAGATTGTAATGTCAACTATATTAAAATGCTATACATTATACACATATTAAGATAAAATCTAGCCTCCAGTTGAGAACAAATAACTGAGATGAAATCCATGCACTGTAGCTGCTGTAAATAAACTTTAAACTGCACCAATCTGCAATTGCTGCTGTTGAAATCTAAGACCTCCTTGTCAATCTTCTTAGTCTCCAAAAGGGTCTAATACATGTATTTCTATGTCTAGTAAAATTTTCTATTATATTCATATTCATTATGTTATAATACTCCTAATTCTATTTTCCAGCCAGAGAAAATAAAGCCCAAAGATGTTAGGAACGTCAGTTACTTCAGTGATTGTTGCAATTCAGTGAATGAAGAAAGATGACAAATAAGGTACTGACTAATTTCAGAGGAAAATAAAATTTCTAAGCCATGCCATAAGTCAAGAAGTTCAGATGGCATACCTATGACACACTGCAGTTCTTCAACATTCTGTCAAATGGCATATGGCAATATGATTTCTAGAGGTACTTTTTCTTTCTATCTTTTTTATAATCCAGTAACCAAAAAAAGCCACAGATAATTAAAACACATTCAAAAGAGACTCTTCAAGCAGTCAGCCTGGAGTGGATAAGCTCTGGAAGAACAAGTTTTCAAATGACAGAAGATGGTAGCTGTGTGTTTTGACTGAAAAATTCAAGGAGCCCATGTTTCAGTCTCATGTTATGAAACTACAGGAACCTAATCAGACAAGAGAGCAACAAAATTTCTTCTATTTTCTTTCCGCCCTACTACCTCTCTTTGTTTATGAAGAGAAAAACAATGACTGTCCCTAAAGACCTCTTTTTTCCCTGCCTTTCTGGTTGTAGTTTATGCAGCCCCAGGAGCTTAGTCAAACTTAGTGGATGAATCTGCCAAAAGAAACACAAGCTGATATTTGACTGATGTTGAAAGTGCAGAATGACTAGATGGATCGGTAATGTTGCCTTAATAAACATCCTCTAAAAATGTCTCCTTGCAGAGAAGAAATAAAACCATGCTCAAACAATTCATTTGTGTCTTTGGAGCAAAACAAGGCACAAACAAATTTTGGCCTAAATAACAGTTACTTTGGCTTTGCACTGATGATATGATTGTGTCATTGAAAAATACTCCACCTAATGCTGTGGAAACTGAAGTAATAACATAAATTCAAGAGTTGGACACTATCAGCATAGTTTTATGACTTTTTGTACCACTAAGCGAGAGTGGTAAGTGAATTTTTGGAATAAACTGTGGAATGTTTTCATGATCTTTATGTGGAGCTTGATAAAACAGTACCAGTCTTGATCTGAGCTCTGTGAAGCTGACTGAAAAGACAAGATGTTGGCTTCAGTTTTGCTGTCATGCTTAAGTTGTGCAAATATTTGGAAAACTGTTTTAGCTCACTTTCTCAGGACTACTCTTTCATAAATAGAATATCAGCTCCCACAGCTGTGTCCTAACAGGGTTAGGGACACACAGGAAAGTAGGAATATAGCTTTCATACCAGTTGCCAGAATGTTTCTAGAATTACCTGGTCTTAGACTGTCACATACATCTTTGAAAATGTTTACAGGACCAATGGATAAAAACAGCACAGTTGACTTAATCAACAACATAATGAGATGAGCACCTTCTTGAATATGTATTCAACTGCCTTCACATCACTGACAGATAAAACATTTTCTCTTGAATGAGACACATGACTTTTAATGCTGGCTGAGAAAAGAAAAAGCTGAAGAAATGAATAATTTTGATTTTAATGTTAAATAAAACTCTTCAGTTATTTTTGATGAAATAGTTAAAAATTCTACCTTCCCACCTGCAAGGATTTAATGAACTGCATACAACTCTTGATAAAGAAACTAAATTACCCATTCAAGCTTTCTCTGGTTCTCTAAATGCTTGCCTCACATACAATGAGTAGCAATGAATTCACTGGGTAAACTAATGATTTCAGGAGGCATGAGTAAATAGAAGATTTGTCTATTTTGTGCCTTATCACAAAATGAATTATTTTCAAATACAAACTTGACTACAGAAAAATCTTGGATCAGCACAAATATCACGGATTAACAAACCTGACTGCTACAAGTGGAAAGCAAATTTTAATACTGAGAATCTATGTACTGAAAAAATCAGTTTTCTTTATGTTAAACCAGTATCGTTAGCTCTAATCAACTCAGCTATCATTCTTAACGATTCTATCAATACACTTTTAAATATTTCTGCACACAGTTATCAACTTCAAGATTTAACAGGTTTTCATATTGATATCTGTGGCCATAAGCACTTTCTCAATTTATTGTAACGGAGAAGCAAAAATTTGACCATACTAAATACAAAACTAATATTAAAAAGAATACTGTTTTTGCTTACCTGTGACTGGGCATTCGGCACCAATTTGTACATATTCTGGAGTTGTCCGTTTACTTTTTTATCTGATTTAAAAGAGAGAGAAAAAACAAATACACATTATCATATTTTGTTTTCTCCAAGGAAAGCAAATTAAGTTTATCTGGATTTTTCAATAGCTGAGAAATTAATTAAAATTTATGAAATTATTTTAAATGCATGAAAATATACCCCATAACTCTTTAGTTCACTCTCATTTTTCCCAGATTTTTTTATTAATTAATTCATCTGCAAAGTCTCTTAGTCATATTTGGACAAGGATGAAATGTTTTAATAAGAAGTAAGAAAGCCTAAATTGTCTTTGGGGCTCTCTATGGAGAAGACAGATTTTAAAATAACCAACACCACCAATATGCACGGAAGAGACTTGAAAGAGGAAGAATTTCTGCATACAGTCTGTCAGGTTGGTATTAATGGTTTAAAGTAGCATATTGTAAACTCTTCAGTAGTTTAGATTTTAAGTGCACCCCTCCAAAAGAAGTATATGCTCAGCACTAGCAACGTAGAGCAAATATGTAACTTCTCTTTGGATCTGATGTGTTTTCCTTTGTCTCAATATGTGACCAAAGTAACTCATGGTCTAAATTGCTAAACTTTTTCACATTGTCTTTTTTTCTTAAATTGTTAGAATTAGAAGCTTCCTGTGATGAAGATATAAATATACAAGAGAAAAAGAGTCTCTTTCCCTCATCTCTTATATTCTAACCCAGTGCTTCAAAAATAATCTACATATTCTGCCTTTGCATTGTTCTGCTCCCTTTGAGTCAACAGACCAATAAACAAAAATCAAGGGAATATAATGTTTCTTCACAAATCTATCAAAAATGAATAAGCAATAGAAAAAATATCAACAGAAATAAAAGTTAAGAGGCATTTAAGTAGACATGCTATCATGCAAAACGTTTCAAAGTGCTTAAATTTGTTAGGAACAGGATCTACTGCTGGCCTGAAGACTATTATTTCACAATGATTTCATGACAAAATCATGTTAAGATGGTCAGAAATAATCAACTTTCATCTCTTCTGGTAAATTTTGATTCAATAACTGTTGAACATTTGCCATGCTTTTTATGTCATTCTCAAATCATGAATCAAAAAAAGATTATCTTCCCAAACTCTCTCAACATGTTTAAGATATAATAAAAATTTGGCCTGCAGATTCAACAAATACAGGAACATGCAGCAGTAATTCCTATTTATAATAAGATATATTCTTTAGTGAGAAAAGCACTTATATGGTGAAGGATATGTTCTTTAATATATGAGAAGACTTTGAGTGGCTGCAAGATAGTCTAAGATAAAACAGAAAAGAAGTGGCCATTTGTGCTGATCAGTAAACGTTTGACAGACGGTAGCAAATTTACAATGTTCACTTTATTTACTACTCAAAATTTTTCCATCTACCAACTATGAACTGCAACATGAAGGTCTTGAATCTAAAATATGCCGCCAGCTTTCTGATTAGAACATTAAAATTTGCTGAAATCGAGTACCTCAGATATGTAACAGAAAGTGCCTGTACCAACAAACCATAGTGTAGACATTCAGGGTAACAGCAAAACCTCCATGTTTAGGTGCTGCAGAAGCACCTACTGACTGCACTCCAGAAAAAAAGAAATCTCACCTAAAAAGTATACAAATTCTTACAAAACATATCTTTCAACTCAACTCAAGTGTGCCTCCCTAACTGACGAGAATGATTCTTCTGGCAGGTTAAAAAATGTGATGTTCATAAGAAACCATAGTTAGAAAAACTTTCAATATAAACAGCAAATCTACTGATACTAGTTGTTGTCTGTAACGTGCTTTTTATCACCTAATACAACACGAACATATTTTAACCATAGTCTTCAACACATTATTAAACTATATGCACTACTCACTCTTCATTCCCTCTATTAAATGTTCAAATATATTTCAGCACCTGCTCTATAAATTCCTTGTCAAAACAGACATTTATTAAGCTTTCTTTAGTGCTCTGAAGCAGAGCAATTTTTGTGAGGCAGGTATGGAAAAAGAGTCCACATTAAGCTCATGGTATAATGATAACATTGTTCTGGATTCCCAAAATGACTCTACAGGCACTGGGCAGGTACCTCAAAGTTACAGCTTTCTATTTTATGCTGAAGGCCAGATAAGTTGTTGATTCTACAGTATGAGGGCTTTTGTACCCATGGCTCTGCTCCATTATCCTCATTATACTGAGTTAAGTATCTTGCCTGCAACATGAAACTGCAGTCAAAATAAAATTTCAGGTGGAAATCTCACATGAATAAGGCTCTTTTATGAGAATTTCTGTTCTTTCTGTCTCAAGGAAGCTATAAATAGTGAGGTTAGGATTTAGAAGCATCTTCTGACAAACATCATGCTCAGAAATATATTTAATTGAATTCCTGAGGAAAACTCAGATTGGAAAAAGTCTGTTAAATCTCTTTTGAGGTGATAGACTTCATCTCATTTTTCATTTAAAAGGAGGAAGACTTGACTGCTTCATAATTCTTCCATTGACAGCAGCGATCCTTTGAACGGTACATGTTTCTTCAATGGTTAATTTGATGTTACTTTGCCTGCACTTCCCTAGGACTTTGCATAAAATGCTTGAACTATAATAGAGTGAACATCCAGAAATACCATATCCTGTTTCCAGAAAGACCCAAACAAAGGCGCACATTAGAGAGTATGTTTCCTCTGAACACAATTTATATAATTCCTTGACTGAAAATTTACTCTCAACTTTTCTGCAGAAATGTAAGGGGGCCATTTTAATGTACATTGGATAGGACAAGCCCTTTCTAGCTTGTAATCAGCTTGAATTCATAAGCAGAAGACTCAAGCAAGAATAATACTTTCTATCAAATCAGATTAGTAAAGATCTCACTATTCTAGACCGCCCCCCCCCTCCAAAAACAAACAAACAAAAAAAAACCCTTGGAATCCAGTCAGATGTATAAATAGGTAGGCAACACTTTATGTTTGTAACACTTCTACCAAACTGCAACAGATCCTCTATCATTCACAATTAGATGAGAACATCTTTCAAAGTTGATAACAGTTTTTCAAAAACATACTATTTCTACTTTACCAACTTCTAAAGGAATTTGTTAGGGGCATACAGATGGCATTAAAACAATGAAAAACTGATCAGTAGTTTAATTTCTACTACAGCAGAGGAAAAAATGCTGTCAAATTTATTATCTATTAGATAATGATTACAAAATACTTACTAGACATAACTGTCTTATGATTGAAAGTCTTGCTCCATATGCTATCCTCCATGTTGTCTTTAACTCCAAACTCATAAAGTGTGTTTGGCTTCAGATTATCCACCACTGTCTCTGTAACTGGGCAGAGTTGAAAAACCCATTTCTTGTCTTTATCCTTTTCTCTGTAGCGAACGGTGTAGAACCTGCTCAACAAAAACAAGTTTTTCTTCAGAAAGAAAACTGCAATCATTTTTGTTAGTAATTACTAAAATGACCTCTACTAACTATTGTTCTTGTTCTTTTACGTCCCTTAAGGTTATCAAATATCTGAAAAGCCAGCTATCTTCCAAGAAAATATAACATGAGCCTCATCATTTCCCAGATACATACATACTCCCAACATCACCAGGAGTATATAGAAGTCAAAAGAACAGTTTCATGAGTTATGAACATCCACACGTGATTCTGAGCAGAAACTAGAAGCTTATTTTACAAGCAGTTTCTGCAATTCTGACATATGCTGGAATAAGTCAACTGAGTAGATTCATGAGTCTTATTTACTAGTGAACCTCAACAAACTTCTCAGAAACTTCTACATCTCTTTGGGGTAAGGTGTTACCCCTTAAGCTAGTCCAAAAATATTCACAAGGGAAAAAAAAGTAATAGTTGACATTTACATAATACATTTCTCATCCAGTGTTTCCATAATGTATTGCTCACATTTTTAACAAGAAAGTAAACTAAGACATTACTTTCTGCAGTTAAAGTCAATGCAATGAATATTAATGGATAATTAAATTAAAAAGCACTTCCATAGAAATTGCTCAATTAAATCAAGCAGCGCCACCCTGAAAAAGTATGACTGCAATACTAACCAGAATAAAACAATACAACATAAATGCTGAGTTATGAACTCTACTGTTTGCTAGTCTCCTTTTCAATATACAAATTATTATTGACAAATTAGAGTGTGGTTTTCTGTGTTTTTGTCCATTTGTTTTGTAAATATCAGAGATGTTCTGCAATTCTTTAATCCAAGTATTACTGAAATTTGTTGCTCTTACTGTAGAACATCAATCTTACACTGAAAAAGGATGATTCCATCTGACTGTATATTCTGTATATTCCTACACTTCTATAGTGGCTTCTGGAGAAGAAAATAAAGGACAGGAAAAAAAAAAAAAAGCAAATTCAAAACAAGCCTTGAGAATAACTCAGAAACAACAACAACAAAAAAGGAGTCTGAGTTGTAAGATACAAAACAGATATTCTGTGGAAAATATAAGTTTGTAAAGGAATGGACCTTAACCAAACAGTCAAAAACAATTTCTGTACACTGAAAAATTTATTAAATTTTAAGGTCCAGATTAAAATGACTTAATATGCCAATAAAACACTGTAAATGCATAAACTTCCTATTGCAAAATTTACAGATGAGCACTCCCAGAGTAGAATATACATGAAAGGAAACACAGGGAAATCTCTACCCCGTTATTAAAACACAAACCATGACAAGGACCAATTGTGGAAAATACTGTCACACACCAAGACTGATTTTGTTGCATGCTTTAGGAAAGGGGCAATTCTTCTGGATTTCCTGGAACCTGGATAAACAATCAACTCTGAGCTCTATATTGTGACACTAAGTAAGCTGAAGGCTCAAACTTCCAGAGTCAGACCAGAGAAGAAGACAACCTTTCTTCTGTAACATGATAATGCCAGGCCCCAGATTATTTTGAAGACCACAGAGTACATTGCCAATCTTGGCAGGACTGTTCTACTACAACAACGGTATAGTCTGAATTTGGTGCCTTCTGAATTCTATGTGTTCGAGCCAATTAAAGATGCATCATGTGAGCAATGTTTTCCTATTCCTAACAATGATGCTGTCATACAGCTGTGAAACAGTGGGTCACTTCTGGTAATGCAATTTTTTACAAGCATGGCATTCCAGCTTTTGTTTATCACTGGAAAAAATGCATAGCTAATGGTGATGATTATTCTGAAAAACTGTTTTGTAGAGGAGAATTCACTTTATCAAATAGTAGTCTGAATCTGTTGTTGTTTTCAAGAAAATAAATAGGAGTCATTACTGGCATTACTTTCAGAGTGAACTATATAGATGAACTAAAAAACTGAAAGGAAAAAGATTTCTTCTCAATATCACAGAATGGGTACAGGAGCATGGTATGGATTATGGATTTATGGTGGGGAGACCCCAGGAGAGCTCAGACATACACTGGGACCTGGCAGCACTCAGAGAGAGGCTGGCTAGGAGCAATGGCAGCAGAGGGAAGGCTGTGTCACACTCTGTTGCTTCCAATTGTACTTGTCACCTATTTGAAGAGAGCTCCTGTCATGGTATCTACCAGGAAAGAAGCCATGCCCTCTGAGTCCCCTCTGGCCTTTCAATCCACAGCAACTGACACAGCTATCCAGAGATTTTTTCTTAGGGTATATGGTAGTCACCTAGGACAGGCCTCTCGTTTTAGGGTATGCTCACATTTTCTTTCAGCAGCAGTGAGCACACCTGCAGGATGAGAGCTTAGGGAGGAGAACTGCTCAGCCTGAATGAAGAGACAGTTTCAGGAGGAAGTGGGCAAGCTGAAATAAAACGGGGAATTGAAGGAGGAGACGGACTGGCAGAATTGTGCTCTGCCATCCCCAGTATGGATATGTCAGCCAGCCACAATGAAGACATAAAGGATCTCTTGCCCTCTGCTGCAAGGCAGAAGGAGGGGACCTAAAGGATAGGGGAATGGAAGAAGGTTTCTGCTCAGAGCAGCATGCAAATTCATTTCCTGCATATGTCACCCACACAAATCCCCTTATACATCAGGTATGAGGATCTGGAACTTGATGGGCAGGCAAATGATAGTGTGGATGAAGGTCTGTCTAGGTTGGAGGGGTCACCTAGGGATAGTCATGGATGCATGCTACCCCTGTATCACAGCCTTGACAGAACTCAAGAAGTGTTTGGACAATGCTCTCAAACATAAAGTTTGAATTTTGGGTGGTCCTATGGGGAGCCAGGAGTTGAATTTGATGATTTCTTTTCCAACACAGGATATTCTTTGATTCCATGATTCTAATAAAGAGAAAAATGATGATGCTTGCAAACTAAATATAGATGCATTCTTAATGCGGTTCATTAATTTTTTTCTTTGTTTTACACAACACTGCTTAGTTGAATGGAGCTCAATGAAGGCCAAAAAACTCTTTTGTTATAAAAGGAAGAATATAAAAAGAATACTAAAATCACAGGGAAAACATAAAAATTAACAATTTTAAGAGTACTTGCAAATAAATGCTATCAACTGCTAAAAGTTTTCAAAAATGCAAAAATACTCTTGGAAGCTAACTATCATTGTGATTTTCTTAACACTCCTACTTTGGAAGTCTTCCTGAATTCCACATTTTCTATACATTCATTTAAAAATTACAACAAAACAAATATTGTAACATAAGAGAACTTCTACTTAAAATAGAAAAGTAATGAAAGCTGTATACTAATCGAAACAGCAGAAAAGTAGGTAAGTGATAGGACAAAATATAGGAAGTAAAAATCAAACAGTAATAAAACAAGGTGCCATTCCCCTATTAAAGCACAACAAAAGCCATATTTTACTTCTATTTGTGCAAGTTAAATCAGCATACCTTCTGTCATTCAACAACATTTCTTCCATTTTATTCAAATACAAGCAAAGGTAGAGACTGCTTGAAGAATAAAGGATCAGTGGTAAAACAGTAAGATGTGTACTTCAGCACATAGGCACCTGACAGTTTACTATCAAGACAGGTAAAGGCTTGCTAAGCACTAATTTAAGTTGAGAAGAAAACATATTTCACACTCAGAACTAATGCAGTGTTTTAATTTACAGTCACTTTTCTTCAGCTTCACTGGTTAACAACCTGCACAGCTTCAAGGTTGAATGTTGAATTAAAACAGTATCATTACAAAAGCTGTTTTCTGTTATTTTACCTGTCACTAGCACAGTTACTTGTTGCTGTCCAGTCATGCTGAGGGTTGACTAGGATGCCCCAAGAGAGGAAAACAGAGGTTGGGGTGAGAGTGCCAACTACCAGCTGCAGAGGCTTTTGATTCTTGTTCCGACCTAGATAAGAAAGATGCAATTCCAATTACAAGTTAGTTTCTCTTGCATTGTGTAGGTGAAAGTTTTTGGCAGTTGGAAAGTCAAGTAAATGAAAACCTACTTCTCTTCTAAATTTCAAGGGAAGCCTTCAACTGCTCTCCCTCATCATTTCTAAAATACTGTTTAAAAATGGGGATGGAGAGTGCTTCTGATCTGTTGATTGACTTCTCACTGAAGCAAGAAAAATACCTGAAAGAAAGAGGCTTCTCCTTTTCTGAAGCTTACTGAGCATGAATAGAGTAAAAAAGTGCAGTATGAAGTTTGCAGAAAGGAAGGGAGGATACATCTATAAATCAACAGGAATAGAAATTAGAAGTTTGGTTAAAACAAACAGGTATCAGACACACAATCAAGCTGCAGAAGCAACAGAAAGAGGGTTTTTTTAGGTCCTCTCTGAACTTACACAGAATTTTTATCAACCTTATTTTGTGGTCAAGAAAGATTAATTTACAAAACTTTATAAGTTTTGCTTTGTTGCAAGTTTTCTTTATTTCTCATTTTTTTAGACCACGAAAACTTATGTTTGCTTTTTGAACGATTAGTATAAACATAATTCATGTTATTAGGAAGTTGCTCCTTCTGTGTGACAGATAAGAAGAGTCTTCTTGGCAAGTTTCCTATTAACACCACAGATAATCTATACTATGAAGACCACTTTCTATCAAGAGTAAAATAATACCAATATAAAATGTGCTGTTTTCAATTGTAGGTAGATCTGAATTGGTGTCTGTATCTGGGACGTTTTTGTTTTTTAACCATGTCCTAAATTTAAAATGCTTACATTTTGAGTGATTCTTAGATTAAATTTGCTCTGAATGAAGAAGCACAACTGTCCCTCGTGGGGAAAAATAACTTCATTTACAAGATGTTTAAAAGCTTTTAAATACTTCCAGAAGTAGAGGTAAGATTTTCCAACAAATAGTTGGAAATGAAGAAATGATCAGAGCAAATATGTTGGATCTGACATTTATGGACTGCTACAAGCGCAGTCAGAACCATAGTTGTATGAAAGAGGATGAATGAAAGGAAATTCATATATTTGTTGTATCAGTTTTCATACTTGAAAGATCTAATTGATCTGTACCTCCTCAAAATATACACATGACCACAAGTTCCCCAAAAGGTTAAGACACTGAAACTGATCTGACTAAGTTTCTTTTCATGACTTTTGATCCCTAATATCTGTTCACTTAACAAACTCAATGAAGTCTGATCTGTACTTTCAACTAATGCATGCAGGTGCATTTAAACTTCTTAAGTGAAATTTTTACTGTAATACTCTAAATATCAATTCTCATTTGTAGACCTTTTTACAAGAACTGTCTTCAGGTATTGTACAACTTCCATGTTTTCAGCACCACATTCATAACTAACTACTGTCTGGGAAGTACTGGTCTGCATTTCGCCTTCCCATGCATGGAGTTCATGCATCTCAGTAAGACACCTACAGTTACAGGTATGTTTTCAGAGAAACCTAATAAATAGTATACTGTCTTCGTCAAAACTATTTGAAGAAGGAGATGTTGTAGTGCTCAAATACCTGAACAAGATTTCTTGTTATTTGAAACACGCGCTGGTCTCACAGAAACCAAATACCGTGGCTCTGCATCTGTGAATGAAGAAAGATTAATGCAGATTTAACATTAATTTGAGAAAAGGAGTTAACCTATAATTCATAAAGAAAAAGCCCAATAACCAGTGAAGATTTGATATGTTATCTGATTTTAGGGGCCATTAGGCACATTTTCTTTAAGGTTTACTCACAAATCATTCAGAAATATTCCAGCCACTAGGAAGAATAACACATGGCAAAGATTTTGCCATTCTTTTTGACCAAGAGTTAAAAGATTTGTGAATTTGTCAGGGCATACATGTAACCTTTCAGCCTGGATGTTATTTAGAAAGCAAGGGAGAAGGAAAGCTTAGATGAACAGGAAAAACTTGAGAACTCCTCAGGCAGCTGCCATCTGCAAGCTACTTTCAACCTTCCCTATCTCAAAACCAAACACGTTTGCAACCAAAATGAAACACATCAGTGGGATTTTGATGACCTACTGAATGGTGCAATTATATCCATGAAATATTCCTAAGAGTATTCTATCGAAACTAAGAAATTCTGCTAGGATATTGCATCCTACTTCTTAAATATATTTACATTCTAAATGAAAGCAGTAACCGGTGGGGAAAGGTTCTTTTCTACTGCTCCCATCACTTCAGTATAACTAGATCCCTGTAGTGGCTGTTGATGCTGCCATAGTATGAGGACTTTCTTGGCCTCATATCTTTCTTAGGCTAATGGTTCAGATATGGTCAAACATCTTTTCTACTAGTGCTTAGCTACAAAATTATCCCCTTCAAAATAGTCTCCATCGTTAACTAGTAGCATATTTTCTTATGATGTTAAAATTCTGTCCATGTTTTATTGACACATCCTGCATCATATTTTATTTTTAGGCTTTTAGAACCATTTCTTTAACATCATATTCCTTACTATTGATAATGTCTTTTAAAATTTGTATATTGTTTCTGATTGCACATCCTAATTTTCCTATTGAAAGCAGTTTACGAATAAAGAGCTGGCTAATTGTAAAAAGAGTAAGCAAAATATGTTAGCCATCTAGCATAGTATACTCCCATAAACTAATATTAAATTATTCAAGATCTGCATGGCTGTTTGGTTGCAGGGAACGATGACATCTGACAAATTTCATGCAGTATTCACATCAGTTATAGACCTGCTATATAAGTATTTTACCAGAGACATACTGTGAAATGTAAATGTGAAATGCTTGGACAGTTTTGGATACTCTCAATGGACATAAATTTATTACAAACATCTAAGAGCAAGAGACTAAATTTGTACAAAAGTAACAAAGGACTGAGTTGGACCGAATATCTGGGTAGTTACAGTAAAAAAAAACCAAAAGTTGCACGCAACAGGCAAGCAATAGTTAAATAATTTCCTTACTGAGTAAGCTCATCTCAGAGAACAGAGATAAAACACATCTTCGATACCTTCTGACATTTATATTTATTATAATTTTAAAACTTGTGCTATGTCTCGCAGGAAAACAAACAAACAAACAAAAAAACCTTGTGAAGTATCTTTAAACCTTGCCTGAAACAATCTCCATATTAACTCCAGATTAACCTCATTTGCATCACTTCCCATAAAACATTAATCTACTTTGTTGCAAAAAAGCTACCAGAATAGATCACATTACATAGCCATAAAAGACACAAAACCCTGCCAAAGATAAGAACTTTCATATTTGGATTCTATCTTAACAGAATAACCTAAGTTTCCTTTTATGTACAACAGAATTTCAGCCACTCTAAAGGGCACATGCAGAGTTGCTGTTGTCTGGGCGTCAGTTGTGAAACTGGAAATCTTCTGGAAATACTTCATATGAAATGAAGTAAACCAACTTTTACACAAACTCTGACACATTAGAAAGATATCTAATGCAGTTTGGATGATGTGAAGACACATGGAAAAAAGTAACTTGACTTTTTTTTTTATTCTGAGCGTAAATCTCTGGTAACCCATGCCAGATATGTATTTCAATTATTGTTTTTTCAATGGGTTTCAATTGTACCCCAAATACACATAACAAAGGTGTTGTAAGCAACTGCTCAGAACAGTGTGGATAAAAGAGTGTGTTCAAGAAAAAAATAAACAACGGAGAGAGAGGAACTCTAAAGTGCAATTATCCCTTCAAATAAAAATAAAATAAATATTTATAGAGGCATAAAATTCTACAAGAATATATAAAATTACTTAGAAACTTAGTGTAGTAAGATCTGAAGCTAGAAATAAATGAAACCTCAAACTGTTTTTAAATAGAAATGTTATATTTGTCAGTTTATATTTTAAAATTATTTTTTAAAATGTTTTAAAATAAACAACATGACTACGAGGACTGCTCTGAAGTAAACACCTCCTGTTTTATTACATTGGCCCACAACATCAGAGGTGGATGATGGTGGTATGGCAGTAGAGATTGAATCTTCCCACCTATATTCCCCTACATTTTGTTGCCATGTGACAGATGGCAACAGTGAGGCCAGATGTCGAATGTGGAAGTGCAAATAAAACAAAGGTGTGTCATTGAATTTCTCCATGCAGAACAAATGGCACCTATTGACATTCATCAGTGCTGAAAGTTGATGGAGACCAAACAGAGGATGTAAGCACAGTGAGGCAGTGGGTAGTGTGTTTCAGCTAGGTGACAGTGATGTGAAGACAAGCCATTCTCTGTATAGCCATGTACAGCTGCCTCATCCATGAAGTGTAGAGTGTCTTGGTCAGCTCATCCACATGAATTAATAGGTTATGACGTATCAATGGTGGCAATCTTGGAATATAGCAAAGTTTTCACCAAGCGAGTCCCATAAATTCTCACACTGGAACAGAAAGAACACTGTATGCAAGTTTGTCAGGACCTTTTGAGCCAATACAGGCTGAAGGCAACAGTTTCCTGGATTGCATCATTACCATCATTGCCTGTGTCAACACTACAGGCCAGAGTAGAAACAGTATTCCACAGAGTGACAACATGCAAATTCTCTGTGGAAGAAAATGTTCAAGATGCAGCCCTAGTGGGTATTAGTGATATGCACCAGCTTTGAGGACTGGAAAAGAACAATTTTTCCAGATTTCCTGGAACTGCAACAAACCACCAAATCTGATGACCACAGTGCAACACTAAACTGAAGGCTCAAATTTTCAGTCAGGCCAGAGAAGACAGCTTTTCACTTCAACATGATAACTAACTGGGTGCCAGACCATTTTGAAGACCATGAAACACACTGCCAATCTTGGTACCTTCTGAATTCCATGTATTCTACCAATGAAAGATGAGTACATATTAATACAACATATTCATAGCAACAAGATTATTGTAGAAGATATGAAAGAGTGCGTTCACTTCCATTGATGCAGATATTTATGAACGCATCATGCTGTCTCTCATTCATTGCTGGGAAAAGAAAAACTAATGGCGGTGATCAATGCTGAAAAATAGTGTTTCATAGCTGAAATTCCCTCTATCAAATAGTGTCATTGAGTTCTCTGTAGCTGTTGCCATTTCAAGAAAATAAATAGGAGGCACTACTTTCAGAGTTACCAACATACAACATCATTAGTTTTGACCATCATCTTGAAACCTCACAAATTACAAGTTCACAAAGTTTGCAAAAATATTAATCTAGAATACAGTAAACACGTGTATGATCTTGTAAGAATCCAAAGTATTCTAAGTGATAAATCTTTTCAGAACTACATGAACTTCAACAAGTTGAAATATATTTACAAATTCAATACAAAAATCTTCAAGATTCCTTCTGTTTAATGCCTTCTTGATTAGCCAGTACGAGTTGATACTGAAAGAAGAACATTAGAGATCTGTTTATTTGAACCTATTTAGCCCCCATTATTAAGGTTGGGGCGAAGAACACCATGGATAACAGCTTATTTCAGCTGGCATGCAACTGTTTCTGTACAAACCCCTTGAAGCTGCAGATCAAAAGTCCAAACAGTGACAGGTTTAAGTCTTCAGTAGGAAAATTACCAGATGTGCTAGATGATTTCTAGTCCACAAGTCCATGCTTAATTCTAAGTGTTATAATTCTCCATGTAAAAAAAGTAAAATATTGTTTTGATACTTCATTTGGGTGGCTCCGGTATGTCATCAGTACTGCTCTTTCAAGTTTAAATACTCACAGCTGAATAAAACAGAGCCAGTTTGGAGCAAAATGCTACACTCACACCATCACATACACTCAAACAAATGACCTCTGAAGCAAGAGGGGATCATGCTCACAGAATAGAAGCACCTGGATTTATAAAGCACTAGGAATTGTATCTATGGCATTCCGTACACACAGAACACATTTGCATATGCATTCATTACATATTCTTAAATTCATCTCACTTCTTTTAAGCACCACAGCTATTACAGCTCAATCAACCATCACCAGTTAGACAAAATACTTATCTGAACAACTCTACTGACTCAGTACTTTTTCTTTTGGACAGCCTGAAAGACACGCAGGCACACTACATGTAACAGTATGTCTTCAATTTACTACAAAATAAACATTTTGAAGACTGCTAAGTTGATAGAATTCAACCAGCACTTTGGCAACATTATAGAAGAAAAAGCGATTGGTTTGACTAAGATTCTGTGATATTCATGATACAAAACTATTAAATAAACTTTGTTACGCACATGAATAGCCTGAAGAGACAACTAGCCTTGAGGAATATAACAAAAACACAACACTAATACAAACTAATATAACAATTCTATATGCTGTGAGCTATGCTTTCAAACCAGTGACAGCAGGCAACTAACATGCATTGCAAAATGCTACCCAATTCTGCTTATGTCCAAACATGCATGATTTCAGCCATACACTTTTTCATTCAGTTAATGGTTCAGACAACACGGAAATGCAGTTGAAAGCAAAACATTAGAAAAGATTGGCTAACAAACACAGAATAAATTTTAATATGAAACGTTATAGTGTGGCTTTGAAATCCATATACCAGCAGACCCAGCTGTTTTTACCTTCAGGATGTTATCAATAATATGATGTTAAGGCTTGCCAAAGATTGACTATGGGATATTAAGGGGAAAGGAGAGAGGCAGACAAATCAAAGGATCAAAGCATACCATGGTGCAGCAAGCATAGGGAAAAAAAAAAAGAAAAAAGAAAAAAGAGAAAGGATAAAGAGGCTTGTAAAAGTCCATCAGTCAGTATGTTTGTCCAGCTCAGGGTGCAGCTGCTCATATCCAGTGGGTGCAGCTGACACGAGAAATAAGAATCTGTGGCTTGGATTTTTGTTGTTAATATTACTAGATGTCAAATTAAGTAAGCATTAATTCAGGTGTGTGCCACATCTCAAAAAGCATGTGGCTAAAACATCTGCATATTTGTAGCCATTAGCATATATGAGAAGAAGATGTACAGCAAGATCTTTTCTCTAAGTACTGCTCAAGCACACATCCCTGAATTACACTTCTTAAAATGTGTTCAAGGAGATACTGGAATTCTTCCCTTTTTTGTATGCAAATTTCTAGCACAACTTACTACATTTGCTACAAAGAAGAATTGCCAGCACATTCTTCTCATCACTTCACAGACTGCTTAAAGTAAAGGAAAGACCAAACAAAGAATGATTCTTTGAATGCATTTTGTTCACTTCTTTCAGCTAATTGCTGTCCATTCTTACAAAATTTCCTTCTCTCCATCCAATTTTACAGGTTCTTCCAACAGTAACAAAATACTCATGGAGATTGACTTTGTTATCTTCCTAACCATGTTAGATCAAACTAGTGCAAAAATCTCAAGAAAATATTTGTGAGTTGTGAAGACTTAAGAGATTTAGATGGAAGTATATAAAAAGCTGAGAATATTTGGATGGTTCTTTTCACCTTACTTATTTGTCTATCTGAATTTAAATTTTGATATCTTTTGACATCATCCGGTTAGCTTCGTTGACCTACAGCAGTATCATTTGCTATCATGGAAGCTTATAAAGTATCACCAGCACCAAAGAAAACACACCTTGCACTTGATACTTCTTTGCATCAAACTTTAATTCTACCTCATCATTGTCATTTACACTTCACATTAATTCAAACTGAGCTGTCTAGCAATGCATAAAGCTGCTCAAGCATTTATTGCCAGCATGAGCTCATTAAAGGTTCAGGAAATCCAACAGAACTCTTTTCTTTTTTACATGCTATCTGCAGGCAGTTCCCGATTCATGGATAATGTTACACAATTGCTGGCTCAGTTATTAGTTTAGTTGCAATGTAGTTTAATGGGATGAAGTTCAGTAAGTCCAAGTGCCAGTTCCTACATTTTGGCTACAGCAATTTCAGGCAATGCTACAGTCTTGGGGCAGAGTGGTTGGAAGACTGTTGCAGAGTAAATGGACCCTTGGGATGTTGGTCAATGCTCAGCTGAACATGAGCCAGCAACGTGTCCACACAGACAAACAAACCAATGGCATCCTGGCTTACATCAGAAATAAAAGAGCCAGCAGGAGCAAGGAGGTGATTGTCACTCTTGAATACTGTGTTCAGTTTTGGGTCAGTTTTGGGTTTTAGTTTTAGCTACAGGAAGGACATCAAGGCCATGGAGACTGTTCAGAGAAGGACAATGAAGCTGGTGAGGGGTCTGGAGCACAGGTCTTATGAGAAGTGGCTGAGGGAGCTGTGACTTCAGTCTAGAGTGCAAGGGAGACCTTATTGTCTCCTGCAACTCCTTGAAAGGAGGTTGGACAAGGTGGTGATCAGCCTCCTCTCACAGTAAACAAGCAATAGAACTAGAGGGAGTGGCCTCAAGTTGCACTAGGGGATGTTCAGGTTGGATACTAGGAAAAACTCCTCTGAAAGAGTGGTCAGTTGCTGGAAAGGGTTGCCCAGGGAAGTGTTGAATTACCATCCCTTGAGGTGTTCAAGAAAGTATGTAGATGTAGCACTACGCAACATGATTCAGTGGGCAACATAGATGGTAGGCGGACGGTTGGAGTAGATGTTGTGAGAGATCTTTTCCAACCTTAATGATTTTATGATTGAATGCAAAAGAAAAACAAAACAAAACATAACATAACAAAACAAAACAAACAACAACAACACCTATTTTAAGAGAAGAACCATTCGAGTGAGGAGTTGGATATTTTAGTGGAAGAGCTGTAAGCGGATGTCACACTTTCTACAAAGCCATGCAATTCTCCTGGAAGTAAACCCTATGAAAGATCACATTCTCATTTATTTCTTTCTAAGTATAAAAACATACATCTTTGCTTTCATAAATTAATAAATCTTAGTGATATCATGTCTAATGCAGAATCGTAAGAATCAGAATCATCAAAGCTGGAAAAGATCTCAAAGATTATCTTGTCCAACCATCTACCTACCATCAGTGTTGCCCACTAAACCACGTCACTTGACAATTTTGATACTATTAAGACAAGAACCTCTTCTGACTAGAGGGATTCCATTCTCCTGGATGTAGTCATGCACTCACAAAATCGTAATGTTCCCCATTCTGCTGGGAAAACATCCCTTCTTGTAACCACCAAATGTTCTCGAATACCCAATTTTGATTTCTGTATTTCAGCAACTAAGCCAAATTTAAAGTTGTGGTCAGCTTCAGTCTCTAAATCTACTGGGAAAGGTCTTCTCTTTCTATGAGCTACTAAAACTGACAGGAGAGAAAGCAGTCTTAAATTGTGATAGTACTTTGTCTAAACAGGTCGCAACATCTTTTCACATTTGAGATTCACTCCTTCAGTACTGTTCAGAAAGAACTGTAAGCAAACCCTGCTCTGTGCAGCCTGTAAATTCCATCTGTTTTCTGTAGAAGTGGGATAAGCTGAAGCATGAGAGGACAGAGAGTTGTTGGAATGAATGTGAATACCTTTCTATAAGCCTAGCTGGTTCTGTTGTGGGGAAAAACGTCAGGAACACACCCTTTGGAAAATGCACAGTGCCACCTGAATGACTAGAATATACGAAACATGGAACAGAATATTTGTCAACTGAAATTTAGAACAGAAATGAACACCTACAACAAAATCAAACAAACAACAACAACAAAAATATTTGCTTTAATTTGAAGATAGACTACCAGACCAAATTCAACACTTGAGATGTTCCAGCAGCAGAAAAAGTCACCAAAGATTTTTCAACAGTATGACCTAGGAGTTCTTGTACCTTTGAAAAGTATACTGAAAATATTAGTGTTTCCGTTCCACTATTTTTTTTTCAAACATCCATATAAAGCATTGTCTCATCTCTGTGTGACAGAATTAAAACTATCCAAAGTTTTTAAAAGTAAGAACCATCCTGCAGTAAATGGAACTTGTGCCAGCACCAGGTCCCTGAAATTGTGGGAGGTGCTAACAATCACCACTGTTTTTTACTTTAACTCTGTTGCATGTCACTCTAAAACAGAGCCAAAAGCACAACAAATGTTTCTTCTGTTAGCTCAAGTTCTGTATGCATACAAAAGCATAGACAATGCTACTGTTTAATGTGCTGTTTAGTATTAATACAGTGGAAAATAATGTGCTCTCTGCTTCCAAATTCCCATGAACACATATACTGAGCATATAGTGTAACACTTGTAAAACTTGTAACAAAAACAATATTTTTAACAAATGTATTGTTAGTTGCTTTAAATAAATGTTTGCAACTTGAAGTATATACCTATTGCTGTTACCATCTTTCATTCCTTCCCTTTCAAAGATGACCTTTTCTTCAAGTTGGAAATGCTAGTACTTATATCAGTACTACAATTAAGATTGCATTTTAGCTATTAGACATTTAGAACTTACAATCAGGTTTACTGTAACAAGAAAAGTCATTGACAATTTTAGCATGATTGAATTACATTTTTTATGTTAAACTCCTTTAAAATAATTAAGATGCTATTCATCATCACTTGTGCCTTTCTCTGTTCAGATACACTAAAGAAAATGCTTTGGTTTCAATAAATGAGTATATATAATGGACTCGCTTATCTTTAGTGTACATTACTTCAAGATATTGATTATTTAACTGTAAGCTTTAATATGCATGCAGCTAGCCACTCCAACAGAATGCAGAACCAAATAAAGGTGTCTACAGTTCCTGTCATTGAATGTTAGTGTGAAGGTTGCTAAGAATGTTCCAGGTGACATTTTGCTTTATGTATTTATGTGGCTTCACAAATCATTAGGTAGTAATGTTGTTATTAAGTGAAGTGCAAACTATCTACATATGACTATTTTTTCACTTTTCCTCTTTCTGCGGATCTCAAAGTATGTGAAAAATACTAACTTCCACTATGCCTGCAATACAACTATGCAACTATTACTCATGCCTACGTCTACAGAGAATCCAGTTCATCATTTATACTGAGCTGATTTGAAAGTTGCACATGGGATACATTAGATTCATACAGCTTAAGTGATGTTTATGAACTCAAATACCGCACCGGTGATAAAAACACAGACAGATCCCAGAAATATCAACTCATGAAAAGTAAGAAGCCAACCTTCGCTAGAGAGATCTGATGAAGTTTTTTATTACTGCAATTATTCTATGTCTAACTTCTTATTTATCCTTTCATATTTTACAGTTCTCAGCTTGGAGCATACAAGTAGAATTGTCTCGATCTACCACATAAAAACAAGGGAACTGTTATTTCTATGCTTATGCATGCTTTCTGTACTCTGCTTTACACTAAGGTCACTGATGTTGCAATGAGGGTAGTACAAAGACCTGGATTAATTCCAGACTAGGGAAGATTAAAAAAGCAATAAGAAAATTCTCAGATATTGGACATATGTTTTTTATAATGTCAATAATAAACCAATGTTTTATGATTTATGAAACAAATATAACTGATCCAGTTCTCCTGTTTTGCTATCTATTGATACTGACATTATGCAGAGTTAAAGGGACAGCCTAATTTAGTCTTTCTTTTCTCTCCTAATCAACAAGATATAACATTTGATGCATTTTAATCTCTTCCATACAACAACTCACGGAATTCCATTTGTATCTTCTGACACAGAATGCACAGATTATTCTGCAATATGTACAACTAGAACAATCTACTACAAGAAAATGCATCATTTTCATATAAATGCTTCCAGTATAGTGAATCAATCACACAATATGTAAAACTGTTTTATTGCTTCTTCTTCTCTATGATAAAAACATAAACATACATAACCACAGGTTTAGGCAAACTTTCACATATCATCTGTAATGCGGTCAAAAAGTACATCATTCTTTTGGGATTAAAAATTCCCACAAGTGAATATCCTCAAAAAACAAACAACAAAAAAAAAAAAACAAAAACAAAAAAAACCCCTACAAGTAGCAAGCTCTTCCAAATAACCAAGGACTTATTTTTTGTCTTTTAAGGAACAATGTTATCTTAAATTCTTCCGAAGCTAACCTTAAACACTCAGAAAAGCCTAAGCATTACCCCAACAGAAACATAAATTAAGAAAGGTTCATAATTCCATTGGTCTATTTCCACACCTTGATAACGATAACATGGAAAGGAAAAATACTTTACCAAGTTCATTTATGTAGGTGTTTCCTTCTGAAGGTAAAGGAATATACTGATTAGAGAAGAAGCTGCTTCCATAACCCAGGACAAAACCTTCAAGTTTGGTGTTTTGGCTTGGTCGAAGATACCTCATGCAAACAGTGTCATCTGTTGCATTGATCTGAACTTTCAGACTTTGTCTTTTCACTACAGAAAGAGAAAAAAAAGAAGATCAAAATTTATTATCTTGTAATAATGTATTTAGTAATAAGACCATTCAATCTGTTAGATGCAAGCAACAAAACAATTGTTTGAGGGTGGAGTCTCATGCCACCTCAGTGTATGACAAATGTTGAAAGCAAGTTACATTGGAAACGACAATTTTATATGTCTACTTTTTTCCCATTGTTAGTTTAGTATTATCATTAGCAGCTTCTTCAACAATTGCAGTAGTAGAAGGGTACATGAAGTAATCAAAAAAAAAAGCAAATATATTTTCCTTTAAAATAGGAGTTACAGCAGTAGTGTAGGACCCAGAGATAATAAAATTGCAAGTCAGGAGATCATTCTCTTTTGTTAGCAAAAATAAATAAATAAATAAATAGTAAGGATGTTATAACATGAAGATAAAATTAGAGGATGAGTAGTAACTATATTGGAATAAAAACGTTACTTATCTATTTGCATTTGCGTTCTGAAGGAAATGTAATTTTCTAGTTGGAATTAAACTAGAACACCTAGACTAACACTTACACATTATTCAGAATTATCAAGAAATGTTTTTAAACTCTGAATGTTTTTGAAATTTTCATAAAATTCACTTTACTTCAGGAGCTAAAGCCTAAAGAAGAACAAGTAGAGATGCATAATTTGTAATTACACAATAGGACAGAGCAATAACTTCTTTCTCTCTCCTGATGTACCCCTCTTTCTTTCACTCTTCTTTCCAGAGGTAAATGCAGACTGATACTGAAAATTTCTTCAGACGCACACTGATTCTCTCCAATCACTCCACTACCCCTCCTCTGGAGAAAGTACAATGACGAGTTACTGAGAGGCCACAGTCCCCATTTTCTAAAAGAGATTTAGTAGTAGTGACAAGTGTCTGCAGCTGTCTGTAAGCTGGCTTAAGAGACCTGCATGCCCCTTCCTTCTCTTTATATAAAGGATACAAGCAAAACTAATGAGAAAAATTTGCCTCCAATTGAACCCTTTATCTGAAGAGTGATCAAGTAAAAGAACACAGGAAAAAAAGTCAGGAAGCTACTCCATAGGCAACTTTGCCATATTCCAGGAGATAGCAGTAGTTCAAGACACCTCAACTCTGTCATTTTCAGCAGTAAGGCGCCATCCCAGGGAAAAACATGGTGGTTCATTCCTCATCTGGGAGACATCTTAACTTCTTTTATCATCACCATATGAAGCTACTGGGGACATGCAACTCTGGATACCAGCAACATTCCAAACAGAAAAAAACAGGAAGAAAAACCAACATACTTCCAAGACCTCTAATAAAGATACTTAGTGAAGCATGCTCCATGGCAAAGCCTAGGATTATTGTCTCTGATTGATAGCAAATTACGATTGTCAAAATAAAGTATTCACCTAAATTCTATTTTATATCTTACTTCAGAGAGGGAAGAATATTTGAAAGGATGGTCTCTTAAACATTCATCATGTCTAAAAAGGAAGCAAGGCTTATAGTATTTGATTCAAATATGAGATAACTAGATTTCTGCATTAAAAATTATAATCAGTCACAAATAAGGATTTTCTAAAGTTATAACTGAAGATCCTTGGTTGGAAGAGACCCACAAGGATAACCAAATCCAACTTCTGTCTCCACACAGGACCTTACATCTGAGAGCGTTATCCTCGAGATTGAACTCAGCTTGGCCCTGTGACCCATTGCCATGGGGGAACCTGTTCCAGAGCCTGACCACTCTCTAGTGAAGAACCCAACTTGACCTCCCCTAATGCAGTTCCTTGCCAATCCCTCAGATCTAGTCACTGCCACCAGAGAGCAGAACTCAGCACTGCCCCTCTACTCTCCTCCACTCACAAGGGGATGTATGCCACCATGAGATCTCCACACAGCCTCCTCCACCTTGGGACAAACAGATCACAGGACCTCAGGCACTTTCCATCTTTGTAGCCCACTTTTGGACACTCTCAAATAGTAGATCACTCTGAAAGTAGTGCCTCCTATTTATTTCCTTGGAAACAACAGGTAACAAAAGGCACAATCACACTTTAATAGAGCAAGTTCTCAGCTACAAAATGCTATTTTTCAGCATAGTCACCACCATTAGCTAAGCATTTTTGCCAGAAATGAGCAAGAGACTGCATGCCATGATCATCAAAATCTGCCCCAACATAGGTGGTTCATTGTTTTGCAGTCGCTATGACAGTACCATTGCTAGGAAAATGTTGCCCATGCAGCCTGACTTTCAATGGTCTGAACAGCTGGAAGTCAGAAGGCACCAAATACAGAATATAGGGTGGGGGTGGCAATCTAGACAAGAATGACAATGTGCCCCATGGTCTTCAGAATGGTCTGAGGCCTGGCATTACCACGTTGCAAGAGAAAGGTTGCCTACTTCTCTGGCACGACCATGGAAATTCAAGCATTCACCTTAGTCAGCACTGCAATCATAGAACCACGAAAGTTGGAAAAGACCTCCTTTCTATAGTCCAGCCATCCACCTGTCACCAATATTTCCCACTAAAGCATGTCCCTCAGTACAGCATCTAAATGTTTTAGTACCAAACTACTCTTTTGGAAAAGAATTTTTTTTTTCCCAACATCCAGCCTGAATCTCCCTGATACAACTTGAGGCCATTCCCTCTAGTTCTATCACTAGTTACGTGGAAAAAGAGGCTGACTCCTACGTCATCACAACCTCCTTCCAGGTAGAGAGTGATAAGATCTCCCTTGAGCCTTCTCTTCTCCAGGCTGAACAATCCCAGTCCTCTCAGCCACACCTCATAAGGCCTGTGCTCCAGAACCCTCAACAGCTTTGTTGCCCTTCTCTGAACATGCTCCAGGGCCTCAATGCCTTTTTTATACTGAGGAGCCCAAAACTGAACACAGTACTCAAGGTGCAGTCTCACCAGAGCTGAGTACAGAGGAGTTATCCTTTCCTTGCTCCTACTAGATGCACTATTTCTGTGTCATGGACTTATGATATTTTGTTACTGGTATTCCATGTCATAACATAATGTAGTGCAATAGGAGTTCCATTAACTGCAGTGCCATGGATCATCAATAGTTCCAGGTATACCTGTCTCAGAAGAGAAGAACTATGTACCACAGAGAACTTTGCATTACTTTGTGTTTTTCTGTTTTCTGTCCAGAGGGAATGATAAAACTTTTGGCAAGTCACAAGATCCCTCGCTTTTTTTCCCTTTCAGTTCATCCCAGCAGTGTGTGCACTCCCTAGCCATCTTGCCTTCAGTATTACAGTAAGGCCTTTGGTTTTTCGACGCTATCATTTTATTTATTATCTTCAATTCTAATTACATTGTATTATATTATTTTGCGTTCCAATATCTTATTTAGTAAATTAGCTTTCCTCCTCAGATTGTTGCTACATTTTCATTTTTAGGTCCATCTCCCTACCCTTTTCCCCTTTCCTTTTCCCCTACCCCATTAGTCACAGAACTGGGCCAAACCTTTCCATAAACTGTTGACATCCTGATTCAAGCAAACCAAAATGCCATTGTCCTTGTTGGCTACCTGGACACATTGCTGGCTTGTGTTCCACTAAGGGTAGACCAGCATCTCCAGATCCATTCCTTTTACACACTCTTCCAGACACTCTGCCTCTAGCCTATCACACTGGCTGTGGTTTTGTGTCCCAAGTGCAGGACCCAGCACTTGGTCTTGGTGAACTTACTTCCATTTCGCCTCAGCCCAGTAATCCAGCCTGCCCAGACTCTTCTGAAGGGCCTTTCTAAATCCAGGCAGGTTGACGCTTCCTCCTAACTTAGTGTCGTCTGCAAACTTACTGAAGGTGCACTCAATCTCCTCATCCAGGTCATCAATAATGATATTAAACAGGACAGGTCCCAGTACTGACACGTGGGGAACACCACTTGTTACCAGTCACCAGCTGGATTTAACTTCATTCATTCACCACACACTGGCCGCAGCCATCCAGCCAGTTCTTTACCTAGGAAAGAGTGTACCTATCCAAGTCAGGGGCTGCCTGTTTCTCCAGGACAATACTGTGAGAGACAGTGTCAACTGAAGTCTAGGTAGATTCTGCCAACACACTGTGATATAATGGTCAGAGTTGATAGTATTTAGAGAAAATCTTTCTTGCTATCTCCCTGGAGATTGTGATCTAGTTATGAACTCAACTCTATATTATCCTTAATATATGCCCTAAAGGTTAACTATCTTCTGCTCCTTCTGTAATATCCGGATTACTACTTCCTTCTCCTTGCTGAGAGGGATGTCTACAAGGAAGTTTCTCTCCCATTTTCTTCCCTTGCTATCAGACCCAAAGGGCAGCATAAGATGAGGCAAATAAATGGCCTTCATTATTCTTTTGCTGTATCTATTTGAAGGAAAATAGCCGTGCAAAATCAGTAACACAAGTACTACACTTCAGATGACTATACTGAATTCCCTTCAATGAACTCTGCATTTCAAACTCACAAAAACTGAGAAATTAATTATATATTATAAGTAGTAGCTACCAGTGGCTGACTAGTTCCTGGATGTACATGGATAGAAGTGATGGAACCACAGCCAGTGCTGACAAGGTTTGCTATCAGATGTCAAAATGGAACTACAAACTGAAAACTTCAGAGGAAATCTTATATTACAATATAAACAACTTCTACATGATGTTTTTCTCTTTTCTTCCTCTTTCTCCCTATTGATAAATAGTAGAAAGTTACTTTACATATTAAAATAAACAAGGAGAAAAAGAAATAAATCCCATTGTTAGTGTGAAGTAATTTCTTGTATTCCATCCTATTGATCTTGAATCCTATTTCACCAAATCATTTAACAGTCCAGGCTGAAAGGGATCTTGAAAAGCCTAATTATTATTGCTACCTGAATATTAGTCAACTCACATTAAAAGACCCAAAGAAGGTCAGTGAGCTGCTTAGTCATCGAGTTGGACCAGGGAACCCGCTAAGAAGCGGACAAGCCCTCATGTCTGCTGACAGTCTGACAGTTTAGTTTTCTAATACCTTTCCAGAAGTCCTTGCACTGTTTCAGCTATTCACTTCTGTGCCCACCTGTGTGCAATATACTTACAATCATGCTCTAAGAACACAAACAGAGTAGACCAGAAAGAAACCTTTTGTGACGAACGCCCATGCAGTCACTTGTGATCCATAAATAGCTGAGAGATGTGCACAGAGAGGCCTATGTATCCAGCACAGAGCCCAGAGCAGCATGGCACAAGTGGTTTGATGGCAACCAGACAGGTGAATGGAGATTACTCTCATTAGCGGATTAGCAGAACAGGTTTCATTTGTGTTGATCTCATGGTACTTTAAACAAGCAACAGAAGTATTCTTGTTTTTAGTAATATCATTTCCATCTTGGCCACCACTCAGGTAAACAATAATTAACCATGATGGAGAGGACAAGAGAAGTCATAAGAATTTGACTGCTATCATGCTGTGGTACAAACAAACTTGATTTTGAGAAAATACCCTTGATACATCATGAGTTGAGAATATTTTTCTCCCTCCCTCTGCCCTTCTCTCCCTGGTAAAAGAGTAGAATGATAAACCAGATTCCCTCAAATTCGAGCACAAAAATCTTAAAAACATCTTGCAAACAGAAAAGAACACTTTCAGGCACAGAGATAGGAAAGGCTGAAGTTTTCTAACTTATATCCTTGTGTCAGTTTTTGGCACGCATTGTTGAAACTCTGGTGTTAAGTATTTGTATTTGTGGAGTAATTCTTTCACCTTCAGGCCATCACTAATGAAAGATCCTGAGATCCACAGCTGCATCTGAAATACAATCTTTCCCTCATGGCTGACCAGCAAAAATTCCATGCTGATCTGCAGGTATTCTATTCTAACAAAATTCTATTGGTATCTGAAAGCAGCATGAGAAACAGTGCACAGCACATGTGAAGTAGAAGCACAACATAAACTGTATCAAACCTCAAGAACCTTGCAATGTGAGAGAGAACTCTAGGTGAAAGGATGCTTTCCCTAAAAGAAAAATAACTTTTGAGATCGCCCAATCAAATGTGCTATAACAGAAGAAAACCAACCAGTGGTAACTCTTCAAAAGGAAGAAAAGAGCTACAGATTGTTGGAAGGCAGTTGGGAGTACCAACAGTTTGGGTAGATGGGTAAAAAAAAAAATCAGTCATAAATAGGCAACAGGAGCCAATTTAATGCCTTTAATATGCAAGGACAGCTAATAAAGATAAGATACAACACATTCAGCTTGACATTAATTGGATTTAGATTTATTACCAATTATATGAAGTATTGTCTTTTCCTCATACCTTTAATTAATCATAGAGTAACAGGGAGTAGAGGAGACTATTCAGAAGTACTGGTACCCCATCCTACTCTTAGAAGCTAGCTCTAACTTGCAACATATGTTTAGCTACAGGAAAAACAGATCGCTGTAATTTTCATTTTCTACTTTCACAGCAACTATTCAGTCAAAGCCCTTTGGATATTCTAGCATCCCACTAAGAAATTTCACTTGCAAAGCAGTTTGTAAAGGTTTAATAGTAACAATTAATTATTAGGAAGAGATTTTAGTAATTTACTGGAGAGAATTTAGGGGATGAATACAGAACTGGTTCAGTGGGCTAGTTGCATTAAATGGTATTTGTTTAGTAATCCAGTGTTAGGGACAACAGTATTTCCAATATATAAAAGCAAGTAAAACTAAGAGGTTTTTCATCTTAAAAATTTGGTTTCAGCAACAGAGAACTGAATACTTTGGAATTCTGTGTCTCATAAATGCACCGTATCCTTACAATATTGTCAGTAACAATAGCTGCGCAGTTAGCACAAAGCTAGCTAGTTTGATTTTCATCTGTTTCAAGGAATGTGAGAGAAATCGGGTGATGAGGTGACTGGAATTTGAATTAACTGTCTCTTTACTGTTTCTACCCCAAACCAGAATTGTATCTTGGCCATGTCAAACAAACTGTCTTTAGCTGAAGAGCATTCTATTTCTCCCACTTTAGAAGATACATCAAAAGCTGACTGAAAATTCATTAATTAAATAACTTAATTCCTTAATTAACTAACACATTCAAAATAAACCTGATGAGCTGTTACAGCAACAAGCTTGAAGAATGAAGTACAAATGAAAATAGCACCTATTTTGTATTTTGAAATAAATATATCTTGCACCCTACATTTTGAGATGTCTATTCACCTGCTTCACTAGCACAAACAATGGTGGGACAAGATGTTATACTTCCACTTACTCTGTGATTCCAGTGGAGAACTGAATGTGTATGTGGCCTCTTGTGAACATATGCAATCTTGTTTTTCATTTTTATCCACAGAGCTAAAAGCCATGAACTCTGCCCTACAAAAGGGTGAATACAGCTGTACTGTATTACAGCAAATTTGGCTTCATCATCAGAATTCCTTTTGCCTTACATTGAAGCTGTTTATTTTTCTCTATTTCAAAGATTTTAGAGGGCATGAATGAAAGACCTAGTGCTGCCTCCCAAAGTGCTAGACAAATGAAGCATGCCTTAAGAAAATATATTAGCACCATCTATTTGTGAGAACCACCTTACTTATTACTTCCAAATTGTTCACAGCAGTGCTTTTATTTTCCAAATCTCGTGCCATATGTACCACCAGCCAAGATCGCAATGATAATCTAACAATGTGCAACTTTTATTTTTGCTGTTTTATACTTTTGTTTTTCTTCTTTGGCTCCCAAAGATGGAGAAATATCAGTTGTTTGGCTCAAAATCAAGTATAGCATAAAATGGGAAAAGTTTAAAAATAGATCTGTTTCTATGCAGTAGAATTAACAAGAGACACTCCTAAACTACATCACAGAACATTGTAATAACTTAGGATGGAAAGGACTTCAGCACCCCCTGCTCAATGCAGACCTAATCAGATCAGGTTGCCCAGGGCTATGTCCAGCTGAGTTTTGAAGACCTCTAAGGGCGTAGTTTCCAGAAAGTTTCTGGGCAACCTACTCCAGTACTTATCACTTCTGCAGTAAAAATAATAATAATAACAGTAATAATAATAAATAAATTCAAATGTCTAGCTGGGATTTCCCATGTTCCAGCTTGCGCCCATTGCCTCCTGTCATATTGCTGTGCACAAACTGTCTTGGTTTTCTTTGTATCCTCTAGCCAGCTAGCTGTGGACAACGTCAAATCATCTTTCCCCTCACAGATTACATACAACATCAGTTGCTACCAGAGACAAAATCTAAATTAATGATAAAATGGGTGCCGTATAGACCCTTAAAAATGGTAAGAAAGAATTTCTCATTAAAAGTGGACAAGTACATGGTTTTGTCTTTGCAACTTAAGTTCCCCAACGAAATTATGTTCTCATGCCAACACTATACACTAGCTTAGCAGTACTTCAGAAAAATATGCAGTCAACACTCAGTACTTTAACTTTTCAAAACACACTTATGCAAATTTATTTGCAAAAGCAGCCTAGCTCATCAGCTTTCAACTTTGGCTTGTAGGACCTCTTCGCTCAGTCAGATAAGAAAACAGATGGAAAAAAGCAATGCTATTCCTACCTATAAAGCTACTTTCACATTATGCAAAGATCTACTGAGACATTTTGAGGAGCAAGTAATGAAAATTTCAACTCTACATTTCTTGTTGAAGCCCTAACACTGTCAATTTCTCCAGCCCCCAGTCAATTGGCTCTGTTTATGTCAGTGCCATTCTTCTGGCTCAAGGAAAAAATTATGGAGCAAAAATTCTCACTTCCTTCTCAAATGCTACATTTTTTTGCTTACAGTGACACAGTTTAAAACATAAATGACAGGTAAAATTTCCTATTTTAACTACAGTGCTTAAAAGATAGGATGAATAAATGTTATCATTTTTAGCCTTATAATTACAGTTTATTTATTTATGGGTAACTAAAAACTAATAATCATTTCAGGTTGTTAAGTTGCAAGGGTACAATAACTTAAAAATGGGAAGAATACAATACAAAGCAAAGCAAAACAAAACAAAACCCAACAATAAACAATAGCAACAGAAAGTCTTCATTGAAGAAGGTTCCAGACAGCTTAAATTCTGTTTAAGTAACTCCTGATATCTGGTAAACAGGAGGAGCTAAGAAGTTTCTGAAAAGGTAAGTGTTACAGAGTAAACCAACTTGAATCAGTCAATACAGAATTGTTATTTGGTTTATCTAGGAAATGTAGTAGAACAGGCCGAAGCAAGATGACTTACAATAAAAAAAAGTCATTTTAGTATCATACCCATACTGCATTTTCTAGCTTCTCTTATTGCTGAATCAACTTTTTTCAGCTAGAACAACCACAATACAGTTAGTTGGTCCTTGTACTTGATCTCAGAAATTGCATTTAACAAGGAAGAGTTAAATCTAAATAAATTTATCACTTTCATTGGACCGTTCTCCCTGAATTTCCTTCATGTCAAACCGTTTTCAACAGGCATTATTTAGCATCAGTAAAAACCACAAAACTTAAAAGGTCTTTACTTATTCATTGGAATACGAGCAAAACAAAATTCTCCACCTTTTTAATGAACCTCAAATCCTTATTCAATTTAGATTCAATTTCAGGCACAAAGTGAAACAGAGGAAGTTCCATCTGAGTATAAGGAAGAATTTCTTTACTATGAGGGTGACAGAGCACTGACACAGACTGTCCAGAGAGGTGCTGGAGTTTCCTTCTCGATGTCTGGATGGCTACCTATATGACCTGCTGTAGAGCACCTACTTCAGCAAGGGAAATGGACTGGATGATCTCCAGAACTTCTTTCCAACCACTACAAGTGATTCCAGATCACTTGTTCATACTGGGACTGAGTTTGATTTGGACTTCATAATATGATCTCCAGGGTACCATTTCTCTGACTTTATTCTCAGAACTAGATATTTGTTGTTGTTTATTCCATACTGGCCTGGTGTGTCTTTTTCTGGACTGATGCAGCTCCACCTAGACAGAGCTGAAGAGACAGTGCCTGCAACTTGCCCAAAAAAGCTGGTCTTTCCCATCCTGGCTCCTCTCCTGTCCAGGAAAATGGGTCCAAGGTATCTCCACCCAAGCTGGACTATGAAGGAAACTGAATCTTTGCCAAAGAACCCAACAAATTCTGCATAAACTCAACAAGGAACACAGAAGACTGTTGGGAGGAAGCAAAGACTCCCAGCTGTTCTAGGTCTGACTCCTTTTTAAGCCTCCAAGAACACTAGTTAATGCAAATGCTAAAAATATATCTGCTTTTTTGGACACAGCTGCATGTAAGATAGTTATTTAGAGCCAGTCAGATAAGTAAAAACCATAGGCTTTCTCTAACAACTCCTCCATAGGAAAAGCTCAGCAAGATATCAAGAGCTTAAGCAGGTGAGGAATTCGGATACTGTTGGTCTCACCCTGCCCACAAACGTGAAACAAATCAACGTAACCAGAATAAAAAACCTGTGAACCTTAGTGCAACAGACTCCTTAAAAACCTGCTCCTTGGTGGAATGTCCACTTAGCATTACCACTGGCATCACCTATTCATTCACTGGCAGGCAGTGTTTACCATAACCACTCCCTTAAGCCACTTTTCATCTGAAAACAAAACAAAACAAAACAAAACAAAACAAAACAAAAAAACACAGTGCATTTTTGGAGAATCAAAACCCAAAGCCTTAATGAAAACAGTATTTGGAGCTATTACTACACTTGCTTCTATGAGTGAATTTGTAACCCGTGTTGTTATCATTAATTCCTAAATGCAATGATAATCTGCTATGTGGATCAATATGTACTCAGATTGCAGTGAGGTTCCCACAGTGCAACATTTATTTTGGAGTCTGTTCTGTAGGTGTGATTATTATGAATTATATCAGAAAACTGTTGTTTGCTTGTTTTTCCCCAGTATGTACTTTTTGGATTGATTTGTTGTGTTTATTCATTTAGGAATCTCAAAACACTTACAGAGCAATGGAGATTTTATAAAGGCATTTGAAATAACTGATGGATAGAAAGTATCTTTTCTACTGGCGTTTGATAGATTTCTTTCATAGATTCACCTCTTTTCATGCATCAGATCTCTATTTTATTAAGGGCATAACTCTTAAAGTTAGTAGTTTTCACACAGGTAGAAGTGTTTGTAAACTAACGAAGTAAATTTGACAACAGTATGTATTGTTAACACTCAAGACGTAAGCTAGTCTATTAGTCTCAGGATCACCAAAAAAATTTAGGCATGCTTCCCTACTGGAAATTTGAAAACTTGCTAACCAGTCCTTTTATGTGCTAGTCTTCATGTTTAAACAACCTCTTATAACTGCTTAGCCAGTGGAACCTTTCCTTTTAAACAGGGTGCTCTAGTATGAATCTGGTATGGTCTCATGTGGCACCAGCAGAAATTCAGGTTGGGAGTTAGGAAATACTTCTCTGGGAGAGTGGTCAGGCAGCTAGAACAGGCTATCCAGGGAGGTGGTGGACTCACTGTCCCTGGAGGTGCTCAAGAAACATTTAGTTGTACTGAGGGATATGGTTTTGACGGAAATATTGGTGATAGGTAGATGTTTGGATTGGATGATCTTAGAGGTCTTTTCCAACCTTAGTGATTCCATGGTTTCATGATTCTATGAATCAACTTGACAAAATCCAAAGACAATGACTAGAGTGTGTGACCAAAAAGAAGAAGCCTGAGTAAAAACGAGTTTTCTCACCTAGAGGAAACAAGTGTAGCTAGAGTGCTATGTACATAAGGAAAGAAACAAATAAAAAACTGGGGGAAAGCACAAAAAAATTCTGGTATGTATCTGTAAAAAGCAGAAGTAATTGACTCAAACTGTAGCAAGGAATGGATAAATACAGTGAAGCTCTCCAAAATCTCAGGAATAAGCACAAGAGGGACAAAATGATTTCATGAAGATCACCTCAGCTATGAGTTTCTTTGTAGAAACACTGGAAGGGTACAGATTTTTCTCCTGAACTCCTAAGTATGTACCATAAATCCTCAAGAAGCGCTACCCTCTCCAAGGAATTCCAATACCCTACTTCCTCTCTCTCATGCATAGGTATTGAAAACTCAGTAGAACATGTTATCTTCAGTAAATAGATAAGACAAAGCACCAGGGAGAGGCAAGATCCCTCTGTCATCTAAGAACAGAAAAATATTACATTACGATTTCTTGAGGCATGGCAGAAAAAAGCATCCAAGAGAAGAACTGTTCAGCCTAACCACAATTACCTTAAACATATGAAACAAACGGTCACATCTCAGCACGTAAGGAACAAGGAGGAGATTCAGAACAACCAGCACAAATTTACCATGGCCAGTCTGTCTCTAACCAATCCTGCTGCATCCTGTAATGCTATTACTGGCTTTTTGTGCAAGGTAAAAGTAGAGAAAGTAATTTTCTTTGACTTAGCAAAGCTGTAGACACAGACCCCACAGGCATCCTTGCAGCCAAACTGGAAAAGGAAGGCTATATGGCTAGAGTCTTAAGGTGGATGGAAAACTGCTCAAAGAACAGCAGCCAGTGGTTCAAAGTCCAAAGCCATTCCTGGATACAGATACAAGACAGATGTTGCTGCACTTCTGATGCATCTATGAACTCATAGATGTTCCTCTGTTCAGTTTTAATGTTTCAGTAAATAAACTTTTGCCTACTTCTTGAGAAACAGTAGTTTTCAACAAGTAGCCCAGTCAGTAGTCTTTGACACAAGTTCTTAAAGGAACAAGTAAAAGGTACCTAAAATCAGATGTACATCAATAAAAGAAGGCTCAGAGGACACCTTATTGCACTCTACCACTTCCTGAAGGGGGGCTGTGGTGAGGAGGGGATCGGCCTCTTCTCCCAGATAAATAATGACAGGACAAGAGGGAATGTCCACAAGTTGCATCAGGGAAGATTTAGATTAGATCTGAGAAAAAAAAAATTTCTGAAAGAGTGGTCAGGCACTGGAATGGCCTGCCTAGGGAGGTGGTTGAGGCACCATCCCTAGCGCTGTTCAAGAAGCATTTAGATGAGGTACTAAGGGATTTGATTTAGTAGTTTAGTGCGTAGGGATGATGATAGGAGGATGGTTGGACTAGATGATCTTGTAGGTCCTTTCCAACCTAATGTATCTATGAATCTATGAATCTCTGAATAGAAGCAAGTTTTTCATCACAAAGTGATGTAATAATCTATTTCTATTAGAAAGTAAGAAGTACAATTTGTCTGTTACATTGAAATTGTATATCTAGAGACTAGACCCATGGTAGCACAAGACATTTGACAATTCGTAAATGCATGCAATCTTATAAAAATATGTGCAAAGCTGACATAAGTCTCTCTTATAATAGCATGTAGCAAATGATGAAAACAAAAAGGTATCATACATTCTCAGAAGTCATGATGGCTTTTAAATACCAACACTACAGCCATCACATGATCATGCTAAGTATCCGAATTCTCTGCTCAAAATCTTCTAATATCCAAGATACACAGGACTTCAAATAGTGCAAGTATTTACAGCTTTGGATATATAGTTGGCAATGGCATTTGCAATAATCTGTTTTTTAACTTTGGACTAAGTTCCCTATTTTTCAGAGGCAGGCAGCTGATAAAGCAATTAAATATCTGAAGCGTGCATCCTAAGTGTAGGTTTTGCTATTTATTACATGCTAAACTCTAAAATAATTATCAAACTTTACCACTTAACAAAAACAAGAAACAAACATGAAAGGCTAGTAATGCTTTGAGGGTAGTAATTTGTTCTTCTCAGTTCTGTCAGCAAAACTTTTAACAATTTATTTCCTTTTAAGTTTAGAAACTTCTAGATTCATACACAATAATAATGCATATGCTCAGAGTTTCCAACAGAGCAGTGATAATAAAGTTAATAAAGTGTTTTCACTTCTGCTCTGCATCTCCAAACCAAATATTCTCACGTCATAGACACTAGCTGAATACAGCTGAGTCCTATGAGGACTGATTCCAAATGCATACAGTTGTTTCCAGATGGAAAATGCATCTCATCTTGCACCACTAGATGAGGTGAATCTCAAGATCTGGCTTTTTTTTTTTAAGCAACAAAACAAAAACCCACACAAATTAAGAAAGATCACAGGTAATTTTCTTCTTCTACAGTTACACATTCTGAGTTTGCAATGACAGGAAATATTCTACAGCTCAAGAAAATGCCTCCAGAAAAAAGCAACAGATTTCCTCTATGTCTGAGTGTGAGAACAGAAATCACTAATAACAGAAATATTTACAGGTTTTGGGGCAGGATATGGGCACATACCCATATGTTCAGAACTAGCAGGTGGGGAATTTGTGCATTACTGACTTTACCTTTTTACTTGAATTTCACTCAGAAATGTATCCAATTGTTTGTGGCAAATTTGTGCTATTTAGAAATGTATGTCTCTTTCATCACTGACCTTGAAACCCAGTGTAGAGTAAATTACAATAATTCCCAAGGAATGTTCTTATTTAAAAGCTTATAAAGTACACACATATTCTTTCACAACTTTACAGTGTATAGGTTTTAAAATACAAGATAATCTTTCCTATGTCACTTTTGTTTGGCATCTGACAAATGGTTTAAACTCTACCAAAGCAAATATAAAAAAAAAAAATTAAAAAAAAGAAAAAACACATGAAAACACCAACAAACACAAAAAAGCCATGCCATAGGAAAAACAACAAATATTCACAGTGCTTGAGATTTCCAAACTGAAACTGAGCATGACTAACAGTTTCTATTTCCTTTGATTGAGTATCTATAACTTCTCCTCAGCCTTAATATTATGAATGATCTTACATGACCTTTAAGTAACTACACTGATAGCATACAATGCTTATCACAGATTTCTGTGTTTCTGAGTGATAAGGGAGCAAAATTAACATCCATTACCTTATTTAGAAGCTTTGCTCTCTATGAACTCTTGCACTAACAACATACTAACGCTTATACCAACTACATGTGCAGCTGGAACTAAACAGTACAGGAAGATTGATAAAAGCCTGCAAAATTAAATCATTTTTACTGCAATATACTTATCACAAGCAACTTGGACTAGCCAGAAGAAATGCTGAACAGATCACAGAATTGCAGGGGTTGGAAGGGACCTCAAGGGATCACTGAGTTCAACTCCTCAGCTGAAGCAGGTAGCCTACAATAGGTCATGTAGATAGGCAGACAGACAGGTCTTGAACATCTCCATAGAATGAAACTCCAACACTTCTCTGGGCAACTTGTTCCAGTGCTCTGTCACCCTTTGAATAAAGAAGTTCTTCTGCATGTCTATATGGAAATTACTTTGTTCAAGTTTTATGTCATCAATCCTTGTCCTATCACTATGCACCACCAAGAAGAGCCTGGGCTTATCCATTTGCCTCCCATCTCCCTTTAGATATTTATAAACATCTATCAAATTCTGCCCTTCAGTCTTCTTTTCCCCAGGCTGAAAAGACCCAGGTTACTTAGCTTTTCCTCATAAGGGAGATGCTCCAGGCCCTTTATCATCTTTATCTCCCCTTGCTAGACTCCTTCTAGGAGATCCCTGTCTTTTTTGAACTGAGGAGCCCAGAACTGGACACAGTATTCTAAATGTGTCCTCATCAGGGCAGAGTAGAAGGGGATAATCACCTCCCTTGATCGTCTAGCTGTGCTTTTTTAGTGCACCTGATGGTACCATCGGCCTTCTTGGCCACAAGGGCACACTGCTGGCTCATGGCCAACAGTTAGCCCACCATGATGCCCAAGTCTTCTGCAGAGCTCTTCTCCAGGAGGTCAGCCCCTAACCTGTACTGATATGTGCAGTTATTCTTCTCCAGGTGCAAGACTCCACACTTACTCCTGTTAAATCTCATCAGGTTCCTCCCTGCAGTGTTTATACTTGTAATTTTTTTCATAGCATAGCTAAAAGCAAGTAATGGGCTACCTACATGGCACAATATCATTGTCAAGTTTACAACAGTAACTGCTCTTAAGCTTTATGATGAAGGATGAAGAACAGAAACCAGTTGAGCATGTAATCTCCCTTTTACCTAACACAGTTCTTTATCAACCTAAAAGAATTCATGCTTCCCATACCCAAATGAAGCCATTTCTCTAACCATATAACTAACACACATGCACAAGCATACACTGCTCTATAAATAAAGAACAGTACATTGCCAATCCACCCACCTCAGTCTTTGTGTGAGCCAGAGATAATGGAACTCAGCCAAAATTTTCTGGTCAGACAATAGCTTTCTTCCTATTTTTGCATCCCACAAATCAAATACTAATTTTCAGACTATTGCACCCATGCCTTTTATTTTCAGCACATGCTTGGACATGTTGTGCAGACACATTGAGATTTAAAATGAAAACTGATAAGCTATATGGCCTGAAGTCTTGCATTTTTTTCATTGTGCATTTTTCTTGTTCATGTACCGGCTTGAACCGTGGTAAGGACAGAATCATTTCAGAGTCAGAAAAACAACATTTCAGTTTTACATATAGCTTTATGTATTTGTATTATTGAACAAAGCATAACTGTGTTCTAAAATGTTTCCAGATTTATACATCATAGAAAGAAAAATTAATGTGAATAATAAATGTAGAGCAGTGGCAAGGAGCTGACAAAAGGAGATATTTTTTTCCCAGAGCAAGCTCAAAAATAACGTTATCCCACATGCACTTCAGTACTCTGAAATTGGCCAGGCTTCTAAAGCATTAATTATGTAAACTCATACCAAGCACTCTGTGTCTGTTTATAGATTTATGAACTGATGCCACAACTGGTTTTGATAGGAGAGAATACTACAGCTTCTAACTGCTTCAATGAATTATGCTTTTCCTGAGCAGATTTGAAGAATAATGTAAAACATTAGCATACAAAAAAGCAGAAGTAACACTAGAAATTCCCTCCTACTTCGAGAATCCATTTTGTTCTGGCTTGAATGAGGCCCCGTAAGCCCAACTTTAGCATACCTAGTACCTCCAATAGCTAGTGCCTCAACTCTTTACCCATATATTTTTCCAGTAACTCTGAAATATTGAAGATTCTGAGTTGGCATTCCTATTGTAATCATCCCTATATAAGTTAGCTGCGTATCTAGTTTTGATTGCATTGCTTTGGTTAGGCAATGAGCACAAAAACACTGAATTCTGGTGGCCAAAGTATAATTGCAACTTCATCAACAGTAGAAATTCAGCTGATGGTTCTAAGCTTGACCTGTTTCTGATTCACATCTCACACTGATTTGTCCAAGTGGGGAGACTTAGGGTTAATTTGGTCAAAGTGTAATGACATATTCAGTACATTGGAGGGACTGTTCTGGTCCTTGCCTACACAAGGGCTTGATTTTTGCCAAGAGTCAGTTTTATGAACGCTATCCTCAAAGCAAAACAAAATAGATCACAATTATCTAAAGCAAACTTATAGAACATGCATCTAGCCTATTTTACAGAAAACCTAGTTTCTAAGTAATGGCATTTGATCTAGGGTGAGCCAGGCAAGCTTGGGTAGCATGTAATCTGCTTCTAGCTGTCCCCTTTCTCTACAGACTGGACTCTTTTCCTTACAGTGTCCTGTTTAGGGCCACTGCCTTTTAAGAACAGATAAAAGTCTCCCTCCATAGAAAGTCTATAAGGACATTAAGGACATGGTTGTAGCCTATGCCAGGGAGCATCTCAGACCACCTCCCAGAAAAGCCAAAGTTTAAAACATTCCACACCCACAGATGTATTCAGCTCACCACCAGTTTCAAGTCTGCACTTGAATTTCCCCAAGGAAAATAAATCCTCTAGGACCTGCATAAACAGTTCTGACTGGCAGGTTACTGCTAGCCATTTGTTCCCCCTGGAGCAGATGGCTTTCTGTTTGGACATGTAATGTGTAGAACACACCTGGTAAGCCCAAACACTTCAAAACATCAGAACCAGTGGCCATCCACAGCACTGGCCCTCAACAGATGTGCAGACTGACACACATGTCCACTGTATCCACAGATGGGTCTGGCCACACAGCAACAGTATCATCTAGCTTACAGACCCTCCTCAAGTGAGTCAAATAGATTGCCTTGCTCAAAGTCTAGATACAGAAGATGACATGAAAAGTACATTGAAAATAATAGTCTGAAAGAGATACTTGTGAATTTGAAAGTCAGAGTGAAGTAGAGGGCTATACAGATCACCCAGCACTGAGATCATTTTAGAAGTTTTCATATGTTCTGGAATTTAATGCTGGCAGAACCCACCCACATCTATCACTGTTATATCACTGCTAGTGCCAGCATAAAAATGGAAATCTGGTATTACTGATCATCTTTGGACTCGGAAGTCTGACACTCAGTACCAAGTTTTGATATATTTTCAAGCAATCCTAGGACACAACTGTGTGATAAGCTATCTTTGTTTAAATGAATGGCTACAATGCCAGAATTCTTATGGGATGTTTTCACTTTCAGCAAAGGAGGAGACAAATTTACCATGTCATCTCTACTGACTGAAGATCCTAGTTACTCAGTTACACAAGATAAAGAATTCCTTTGGGATTTCTCAAATAACTTTATTGTCATGGTGCACCATTAAACATAACAGAACTATTTCACGCAAACCTGATGACATGAGTACATACATCACTAGAAAGAAAATTTGGTTATCAGATTGATTCTACCATTCCCTATAGAGCAGCAGGGACACTGGAGCTCAGCAGGTTGTGACTTGGAGAGTAAAGAGATGCAGAGGAATTTAAGCTTGCTTGTCACGTCAGACCTTCCCTCTTAACAGAATACTACCACTCATTTTAAAAATAACTGAAGATCAAAATATTTGGCATTTCCATATTTGGCATATTTGGCACTAGACCAAGAGCATTAACTCTTTAACTCCCAGCACACTACATGATGCTATGATGTGGAATATCAGTAATATAACAAAAATCACAAAACCATAACATTATATTTCCAGACATTAAAATAAATAAATAAATGCAAGAAAATCAGTTGTTTTGTCCAAACTGGTTCTTATTTATTGCAGTATATTTTCTGGAGGTTGAAACACTGTGTATTTTGAAAAGCAGACTCCAGAAAAATGTTTTGTAAACTGCTGAGAAAGAAATATATGAAAAGTCTTTTCACTCTTCTTGAAGCATTTTGACACACCACCTTCCTTATACGTTCAAATAAACAAATTTTGATTTTTTTCCTATTTTACAGTTTCTGTTCTTCTTGCCTACAAGTGCCAGAGGGATGCTGCTTAGTTGCATGTGGCACAAAAGTTTAAAGATCAACTTGGCTGTTATAGTACAGTGACTGTAATGTATTGTAATAACTCAATATTGTTTTAACTGCTTGACACCAGTAAGTAAAAACACATGCTTGTTCAATCTCTGCTTAAGAAGTATTACATAACACAGCACAGGCAACAAATTTAGCAATGAATTAAATTAGCCCATTCCTTTCACAAGTGTCAATGGTAAGTTTGGAACTGTAGTATAAATACAGTGTTCTCTCAAAGGGATGTCAGTTATACTTACCATAAAAACAAATCTTAGCTAGTGGTTATCCACCATTGTTTCTAACATTTCTGTATACTTACCAAACAAAAAGATAATTTAAAACTATTATTTTTCCCTCTTATCCCCACAGCTGACAACTGCAGAAACAAGAAAGTTCTGGATCTGGTTATCCCCATGTAGGTCTGTAAATCAGGATTTTTCACATTTCGTGAGCCATCTCAAGTCTACTCCTTTTCTCCTTAGAAGGCAGCAACAAGGAAGGAGACGAATTAAGGTTTCCCTAGTGTTTCCTGGAAAGCAGAACGGGACAGGCCTGACTCCTGGAAAGTGGAACAAGGATGGGCCTGAATTCCAGTCTACCTGATGACTAAACCAAATTGTAGGAAAGCCACAGAGGTCAGAAACATGGCAAAATAAATAAATGGATATGACTCCTCTCTTTTGAAAATGTTTTAAATTTAGAAGTTTACAAAAATGGATCAACTCCAAATTCTTCTCAGCTCTCACAAAGGAAAACAGGACATGAAGATATACAAAAACTATCAGAAACAGATTATAGTCAAAAAGTGCAGATCTATGCACATCTGTGTTGTAACTGGAAAGTCAACTGACAAAGTCAAAACCATGAAATGCTGTTTCACCAAACACTGAGAACTTGTTCCACAACTGTTGCCTTAAACAACATCTGTATCAGGTCCAACTGGAATGATACCAGTGAAACACAGTTTGTAAGGCAGTACAATTTTGTGGATTGTGTCCTGAAACTTGTTTATTCTTGATTCTGTGGCTTTGCTTTTTTTTCCATTTTCCTCTCAAATTCAGGATGCTCTGCTTATTAATTCATCCACAAAAAGTAAGATTTTTTCTATGTACTCAGTTCCTGTCTAGAAAGGCCATACTACCTTCATCAAGGATTGAACATTAATGTTTCATGGAATCATAACACTCAAAGAAAGTATGATAAATAATATCTCGGACACCTATGCACCACAACTGTTTCCTTCTGTGAATCATTCACATCAGTAAAACATTCCAAGTATAGCAGTGTTGAAGTGAAGCATTACATATTGGATAGAATTAGAATAGTCAAATAAAAGAAGTGAGTCAAAAATGCCCAAGCCTCTTTTCTTTCTGATGAAACACAAAACTCTGGAATCTAGGTATAGCTGAAGAAGCAGTGGCTCAAGTACTTGACAAAGGAAGGTCCCTAAATAAGTGCCAGTATTTCCTGCTCTGTCGTTCTGTGTCCCTACACATAGAGAGCGGTCCCATGGACCATGGAACATTTTCAGCAACTGAAAAACAAACAATTTTTAAAAAAGGTATTGCCTTCACAGGAAAACATAATGACTAACCTTCCTTCTTCAATTAAACCTCTACTTACGCCTGCAAAATCTTACAATAGCAAGAGTCTGAATTGTGACATGGCTTATAACCACCTAATCATTTGTTATTTGGTACAGTAAAGGTGACAAAGAATTGACAGATAAATAACATTAATCTGTACTGAGGCCACTACAACATGACCAAAAATACATAGTTGACTATTTTCTAAGTAAACAAAACTATTACAGTGTAGAACACATAGAAGCCTCATAATGTTTCTATTAGACATTGTGGCACTCACCCACAGCTGGACTTAGTGCAGGAGGTGAGGCCACACAGCACGGAGCAGAGTGGGACGAGCCCTCCCTCTGCCTGGTGGGGGTGCAGGGCCTCACACACCCCAGGGTACTGTTGGCCTTTTGAGCTGCTAGGGCACACTGCTGGCTCATGTTCAACTTATGTCAAGAAGAATTCCCAGCTCCCCTCCTTTGAGGCTGTTCTCCAGCCTCAAGTCCCCAAGTTGTGCATGGATTTGGGGTTGCCCAGCCACAGGTGCAGAATCCAACACTTGCTCTTGTTGACCTGCATGTCACTGGTGAAAATGTTTATTGATAAAGAAAATTTGAGAACAGCAACAAAACTTTCTTTGTCATTCTACTCAAACACATGCTTGCAGAGGTGAAAGCAAATATATATATATATTTGGTGTGGTGAACCACACATGTTCTAACCTCCTGAACAGCACATCCACACAAAATCACAATAGCACTGAAAGCCACTGACATCTGAAGGGCGTACTGGCACTGTTCCTTTGCAGCTGCTGAAGGCAAGATGTTCTTTCACCTTCTATCACTAAAAGGAAATCCCAGTCCACAAGACAAGAGATCAGTGTGTTTTACCTCCTGAAGAGATGAACTGAACATGAAAATTCCAAGGCAATATCAACAATAAAAAGAAAACTTGTTCATGAGTACATACACCATTACAAAGCAAATTCAGCTAGATTATTCACCCTCGAGTTATCAAGTTGACTCCACTGGTCCCTGCGCAGCCTCAGTTAAGTAGCTTGTGACTTGGAGAGAAAAGTAGCTCAGTGGATTTCACAGAATACTACCACTCATTCTAAAACTAGCGGAAGATCAAAATATACTCTTTGATTAGGAAAACATTCTGTATGTTCCATCCAATAGAAGTGGTGTAGACAAAGACAATTCTTTGCACATTTACAAACAGCTAGGTAATAAAATACTTGGTTTTTGGTGGTTTTTTTTTTTTCCAGCACAGTCCAGTGTAAATATTGCAAAGAAGATAGATAGGCTGGTATTTTAACACTACAAAAGCAGAATCTTTATAATCATAGAATCAAAGTCACTGGAATTGGCAGGGACCCTTATAGATCATCTAGTCCAACTCCCCTGCAATGAACAGGGACACCTACAGCTAGGTCAAGTTGCTCAGAGCCCCATTCAGCCTGACCTCAAACGACAGGGCATCCACCACCACACTGGGCAACCTGTGCCAGTACCTCACCACCTTCTGAAGAACTATTTTGTTGACATGAAGTTTCCACCTGCATTTGGCAAGCAGAACTTCACTTCTGCAATGTTATTTTAGGACAGTAAAAAGAATTATATCCCAGAATTAATCTTTCACTGACTACAGTGGACTGGTAGCTTTATTTGAAATTCAGTTATAGTAAATTTACAGCCATCATTCTATGGTAGCAAGCAGAACATCAAACGAAACTGTTTAAAAAGATGAATACTAGAAAAATTTCTTCCTTCAAAACTGACAATACCTAGAAGGTTCCTCTCTGCCCAGTGTAAAATTCTACTATGAGACTGTTACAGATGACTTTTTGGATAAAGCTCACATCTTTCAGTCTGTTCAATGTGAATGACATCAGTATTATCAACCGCTTGCAGTTGATAGCCCACAGTATCAACTGCTCATAGTTCATTACTCCAAATTAATAGCATGCAGAAAACTCCACACTGACTCCAGAAGATGAGCTTAAAAAGAAGTCATTTTCAAAAGAGCACTACAAGAAAGAGAAGAAAAACCTAAAAAATATATCTATATAGGACAAGAAGAGCGGGAGCATGAGAATCCCCTTTCTTCTCCACAGAATTTTTATTTTCCCCACCATTGAATAAGAATCTCATAGGAAGCCCTAAATGTGCTAATTTCTTACTGAACATTGTCATAAGGAATTAAATCACATCTTCCTTTTTAACTATTCCTGGTAGCAGCATATTGCAGATGTGAAATCCATTACAAAGCACAGTGCACTCAGGCAAGCATTTTTACAAAGCAAGAGCAATACGTGCAGTACAGAAATAGTTGTGAAAGTGCTGCTTAATGCCAAGATACTACAAAGTGCTTTACGATCTAGATACAAAAAAAATTTGTTTTATGTTAAGACTGTTCTTTTATAGTAAGAGACAACGTTACATGGATTACATTAGCAAAGAAGATGAAGGATCCCTACCATCTCTGTAAAACTACCGTATTTCCAGACATAAGGAGAGATGTGTAGCTAAATATTCTCAAAGGTATGGGGGAATGTATTTTTCTTGTGGAAAGAAAGGTTTGAAATGTAATTGCTTTTAATAGATTGTGTTTTTCTCCTTCAAAATGCATGCAACTTGACCTATAAAAGTAATTTCCTATTCAAATGTTAATGCTGGATATAAACGGAAAGCATAAAAGTTATTTCAAGACAGAGCTGAAATCATCTGCCAGCAGCACAGAGCATTTTCTTTAGTTACATTTTCTTTAAAATCCCACACCAGAAACCTACACAATACTGTTCAGATCATGATAGAGTTATGCTGTTTCACAGTACTTCTCATAGGGACACGAGATAAAATAAAAGCATTTCTAATTGTTTAATTCTGGAGCTTTAAAGTTGCTCTCTGGTACTTAGACCTTGCCATGTTGACCGATCTCCTTTTACCTTTTCAACTACCCTAAGCTTTCCTATCTTGTTGAAAGCAAATTTCCATGGAAAACAAGAGCATTAAAAACAAACAAACAAAAGCCCGACAACAGAAGAAAAACAAACAGAAACCCCAGAAAGTTGTCATAGCTACTTGCCTCTTGGCAATTTCTGAGCACTTCCCAGGTTTACTGCAATATATCCACAGAAAAGGAGAAGGAGCAATCTTGCCATCATGGTTACAAGCCAGACCTCGCACCGTGAGTGATTCTGACAGGTATCACACCAAAGTACTGCAGCTGCATTTAAGGGAACGGTACTCTCAGTGACAAGAGGCAGCAACACTTTGACACAAGCGTAGCTCACACAGTGGGAGGAGACAGGATGACATCATTCACTCCCACTGGAAAAGGAGAATTAGTGGTGAAAAAAAAATCAGGCTCCCCCTACAATCTTTTTTTTTTTTTTTCCCAAGGTCCTTCCACCTCATAGAATAGATTCTTGACTGATCATGTAAATATCACACAAATAATATCAGGTATTTCAAAACCCCTATCCACTGAAAACTGTTCCAATAAGTATTTTCACTGCTTTATCCAAGAAAACTGGACGTAACCTGTAAAATTAATACTCACGCTGCTCAAAAAACTGCTGTTCTATTGAACTCAGCATTTTTGCAATCTCAAGATTTTGCTTAGGATTTCTAGACTTGTCTTTCCTTCATGCAAAATTAATACCACTTACACTTGACATGACATTATAAATAGGCAAGATAAATATTTATTCAGTGAAAGATTTGTGTTTTCAAAACTAAATGTTCTTTTTAATACATGATTTTGTCACTTGAAAAGCAATTTATATTTTCCCCTCTGTACACAGCTGTTGAGTCCCTGGGAACAACACTCAGTAAAAGCAAAAAGGCAATGTATTTTCCAGGGGTCAGACCCTCTCATAAACTACATAATTTTAAATGTAAAAGAAATTCCATTAATTAATTCCACTAAAATCTGTTTCACTCTGCAATGAGCCAACTAAGAATAATATTTGGTCCTGTCCATAACTGAGAGGGTGGGAAGAAAAGGGTGGAGCAAAACAAAAAGATTTCACATGAGTAAGGAAGGATTTGGTCTCTGCATATGGAAAAGTAGAGCCAAAGAGTTTATATGTATTAAACTAAACAGTGATTTCTCTCTCTGCTCCCCATTGTTCCTCCTCCCCATCAAAAACACAAGAAAATATTTTTCTGATTTACTACTCATATCTGGGAATAGTGAGTTGGAAGTCAGTGTCACAGGCTCACCCCTATGGAAATTTCTGTACACCATTAACTCAAGGGTCTTTGTGAGGATATTTGTGAGGATATAGACTCTGAAAGTGGGTTGTTTTACATTAACACTAAGAATAGATAAATTTGGATGAGATGAAAAGATACTGAAAAGGTCACAGGGACAGATAGGAGTGTCCAAAAACACTGACCACACCTGGTGGCCAAAGTTTTCCAAAAGACAGGAAGCACAGAAAGTTGAATACACAGAGCAATCATGTTGCTTTTCTTTCCTCCCTCTCCCCACCCCCTTCTTTTTTTTTAATAAAAAGCTATTTTTCAAAATGTTTAATGAAGTATATTCTGTTTCTTCCATTTCAAAATCAAAAAGAAAAAAATCAATCATTTGATGGAGCAGTTTCTTAAGAGAAGGGATGGGAGAATTAATTGTGGGTCACACACAGCTATTTTTGTATTATTATAAAGTGGATTCTATTGGCTTGTCTCATGGCCAACTCACTCTCCTTTTAAAGATCACAGAACACCTTTCAAAAAGGATACAAAGACCAGTTTCAATTCTGGAAAACCTCAGTGAAACATACTGTCTATTTGGCTATATAACAATACAGATTTTATTGCATTTTACAGAGATAGATAAAGTCTCACTCCTGCTATCATAACCACTTGCTCCTCTGCTGCCAGTTCCACCTTTCCTCTTCCCTTCTATGCGTTATCCAAACAGTTTTTCTTTGTTTGGTGTGCCAAACACTCAGCCTTCCCCTTGAAACTCTGGCAGACTCCAGGACCCTTTCCCTCTGATCATTCCTGTAGATAACAGCTCAAGTCAGTCCAGATTTTAAAGAACCATGTCACACTGCATTTCCTTCCACCTTAACAAGTACAGATTTCAACAGAGGCAATTATAGGTTGATAAGCAGATGCAAGTGTAAATTTATGTCAAACAATATGGAGTTTGGACTCTGAGAGTATACAACATTCTCTTTTTCCAGTGCGCTTCCTCTGTCAGTAACTTCCATGTGATCAGTAATTTTGCCCACTACTTTTCTTACAGTGCTGACCTTTTATAGGAAAGTTCTGTTGCACAAAACAAATGGAAAAAACACACCTATTTCTGCCTTCCTCTTTCCTAAATCTTTCTGCAGTTAACTGAACACTGCCTGCTACAGTGAAAGAATCACTAAAGAAACAGGAAGAGTTCCTGGGTTCAGTTGTTGCATTTCTCTTGTTGGAGAGCTGCTCCACAGTTTCCATTTAAACACAGGCAGTCTCTGTTTTCATTTCACAGAAATAAAATCTGTACATCACACTTCACAACAGAAATTACCTAATGGAGAAGATCCTCAGGATTCTCTCATCCACACAAACCTGAAATTACATTAGCAATTTTTGACTCCTACAACCACATCAGGAGAGGATTAAATGCAAGAGATTCAGTTAGTTTTGTGCTGATAAACCTTAGCAAAAACGCAAGAAAAACGAGGTAATAACAGTTATGAAAATCTCAGATCACCCAGAAAACTTTTCAGGAAAAGTAATGCAAAAGGCAAAAGATTTGGCCCCCTAACAACTCCTCCTCTTCAGCACCACATTAATGCTTAAGTAACAAAGACAAATACTCAAACATTTACTTGCTTACCTCACCTTTCACTGGTTCTCTCTGGGGCAGATCTCAAAAAACAGAGATTCCAACAAGATGGTATCACTGCTAGTCTGAGAGCTGAACAGAGCCTTTCTAGTTCTATTTTAATAGTTCCCAGACCAGTGATTATAGTAAAAACAAGACTAAAGAAAGGAAAAGAGAAAGGTGGGGGAATAGGGGCTGGGGAAAGCAGGAGATGGGATTTTACATTTTGTTTCCAAATACAAATACTCTGTTGCTGAAATTTGGGCTCAGTTCTGTTTCATCTATCAGTCCTGATTATTTTGACAAGCCAAAGCCAAGGTGACTCAACTCCTTACTTTTCTAATCTAAAACAGGGCAAATGTGTAAAACAACCTTAAAAATGAAATTCTCTCTCCCTTATGTAAAGCACAATAACACCATTCTGCGTTTGCTAGGAGTAAAAACTTACTTTCAGCACACTTGACCCATCTTCTTCATAGTAAGGTTTGTTTATACTGTATCCTTCACCAGTGTTGCCAATTGAGAAATACCCTTTTCATACAATATGCTATATAAATGTTAATTATAATTATTATTTTCTTGCACATTACTCCATTATCAGTCTCCTTTTCTTGCAAATGGAACAGGATCAACTCTAAAGGCCCACAGAAAAAGAAAGGCACCAAAGAACAGTCACACAGATGTTGCTCAAAAAGGAAAATCATTCTGAGAGGATCCGATTATTTTTTTTCTTTCTCATCCTTCTTTTCTTACTACCAGGAGCAAATTTTTGAAATCTCGTGGTATCAAAGGTTCTTTGTAACTTGCTAATCTATCAGTCATATGTGAAGTGAGATGTTCTCCTATTTAACAGCACATAAATGACAGTGTCACTGGATTACTGCATCCTCATCCCAAACTGAGTTTCAGATCTGAAAATTAGTGAGCTCAGAGACAAACGTGAATGAAAGAAGAGTAGTCAAAAGGGATAAGCAGAACAGCTGGCTCTCGTGACAATTTGTTCTATGGTTTATCAAATGTTCCAGCACTCACTCATTTGACACTTGTAATCTCAGACAGTGACTCATCTTTACTAGCAGGCTGCATATTTCTCCAAAGTTCTGCATGACATGGAATGAGGTAACTAAGGCATTTTTTATTTTCTCAATGAGTTTATTATTTTATGTTGGTGCAGTCTTCATTGCTCAAATGACACAGTATGCTTAGTGCTTCACTTTCTCCTACGTTATCATACTTAAGATGGAGAATTGGTGTAATCCCAGGTTTTCAGCTCCACCCTGATTTCAGTATTTTTGCATTATTTTACTCGGGCTTTATTTTGACATTTGCTAATTATTCCTTAGCATCACAAAATTCTGTATTCACCTGTGATTTTGTTTTCTCTCATGTTATATATTGTGTTACCACATTTTAAAGGGCATCTGATAAGTTATGTTGTTCAACTCTACTGGGTATGTCCAGCTGTACTATACGCACTTCATTACTTCACTTTGTTTTTCTACATTATGTACTCAGACAGAATTTGTTGTAAAGCATGACATAAGATTGTCATAAAAATTGCAATGTATATCATACAGTAAACTTCTACTTCAGTAAATTCTACCATATTATAGGACAGCCTCGTTTGGAAGGGATCTCAGAAAGCCACCTGTCCCACTCTGCCATGAAAACAGATCAGGCCACCCAGCTCTTTGCCCAACAGTTTTGAAAGACTCCAAGGAAGGGACCTGCAGTCTTGCTAGGCAACCTGCTCCACTGTTTGACCATCCTCATGGGGAAAACTCTTTTCCCTTATATCCAGGGTGAATCTTCCTCATTTCAACTTGTCCCTGTTATCTCTCAAGGTGCTAGTATGTACCACTGTCCAGCCCTGTCTTCTCAGCAACCTCCATGAAGACATGGAGAGGACTCCTGCTGGGTACCATTGGAGCCACTTCTCCAAACTGAACAAGTCTATTCACCTGGCCTGTCTTCACAACCTCTGCACACCCCGTTCACCTTGCTAAAACTTCACTGGACTCACTTCAGTTTAGAATTGTTTTCTTTCCATTGGAGGGACCAATACTAAACACAGTATCCAGATGCAGCCCAACATACAGCAAATAACTTCCTCCCTCAATCTACTGGCCATGTTCTTGTACAGGACATTTGTTGACTTTGTGTGCTGTCAGAGATCACTGCTGGCTCCAGAGCACCTTGCTATCCACCAGGACCCCCAAATCCTTTCCAGAAGAGTTCCTCCACAATCAGTCAGACCTCAGCGTATATCACTACAGGGGCTATTCCATCTCAGGTGGGAGATTTTGCAGAAGACCTTGTTGAATTTTTTTTAAGGTTCCTGTTGTCTCATTCCTCCAGAATGTCTAGGTTGCTCTGGATAGAATCCCCACCCTCAAGTGCATTCACCTGGTTGTCCCAGTTTTGTGTCCCCTGAAAACTTGATGAGAGTCCCCTGTTATCTCCTCCAGATCACTGAGAAAAAGTTACTGGACAGGTCCTAAGATGTGGTACTCCCCTTGTTACTGGCATTCAGGTGGAGCATGATCCATCAACCACTACTCTCTGATGTCAATCATCCAACCACCCAACCAACTAGCTGATCACACTCTGTATGAACTAAATAGAAGTATACTCTAAAATACATTCTGTGTTATAAGATGTACTTTAAAACTCTATATCTAAAACAGCTTACTTGAATATGTACTCAACACATTTAAATAAACATTAGTTTAAAGGGCTTTATCTTGGAAGGCTTCCTCCTTACAGTTACATCTTGATAGAAATGAGCTGCCTAAACTTACACAATACCCGTAGCAAAACCCACTCTGTCCTTTTGAGTGCTGTGTAGCTACTGGGTTCTGAAAGGCACTACTGTCTGAAGAAAGCTACTTTTATTTCTTCCATCATCAATACATTTGTGCCACTTCAGATAGTTAACACAAATGCAGAATTAATGGAATATCTCCATAACATTTGTCTCAAACATGTCTTGACTATGTCTTTCCTTCCATCAGATCTTTAAATGATTTAAATATTTATCATTTTCTGCATAAACAGTATCTTTTTATACCAAAATGCAGGCAAAAGCAAAGAGCAAAAGATATAAAGGCATATGACAATATCAAGCTCATACAACACAATAACTGCATGAATCAAAAAGTATCTCAGTAAACATACATTTTCTTCGAATTACACTGACTTTAGGATAGCCTAAACAACTCTGGATTACAACTAGATGATTCAAAACAAACTTTAAATCACAGACTCGTAACAGTAGGGGTTGGAAAGACTTCTGAAGCTCATCAAGACTAACCTCCCTGCTAAAGCAAGCTCCCTACAGCAAGTTGCATAGGAAATCAGCCTGGTGGGTGTTGATCATCTCCAGAGAAGGAGACTCCACCACTTTACTGGACAATCTGTGCCAGTGCTCTGTCACTCTCACAGTAAGGAGGTTCTTTCTCATATTCAGATGGAATTTCCTGTGTTCCAGTTTGTTCCCACTGCCCCAGTGAGAGCAAAGACCAACCAACAGCTCTATTTTAGAATTTTAGTTTGCATTGGAAGATGTGCTTCACCATCCACACTATACAGAGTCTGTCTCTCAATATTTCATTACAACCTTTCACCACAGAATTCAACCTTTCCTGGTCTCCTGAAATCTCTCTCCACAATATTTTCCAATTTGTGAAGATACCTTAAGATGACAATCTGGATCAGTGAATTCAGATGTCAAGTCTGGGGTCTATTAATACAGGACAAGATAGAACATGAATGTTGATGCCAGTGGCTATTTTAGTTGATAACAGATATCTGTCTTTAACACAGATTGGAAGCAGCATCCACTTCTGAAGATAGTACCAGAACTCTACTGACCAATTGCTCTCATGCTTACCAAGTTATATTTACTGGTTTTGTACAGAAATATGAACACAATGTGTCACAACACATCTTTCTGGTACAGATTTAGTTATCTCAAAACATCACCACAATACAAACTTCTGTGCCATAAATGATACCCCTTTCTCACTACTCATTCACGTCCCCAGTCAAGTACTTTAAACTTCCTTCTCTAACTCACAAGAAATATAATACGCCTTCTTTCTTCAGCCACATTTTCTGTGCCCTAGGCTTGTTCACTGTACCGTTCTTCAGCAGCTTTTATTAGAACATTGCAATTCACACCCTCACTCCAAAAGATTCTCTGTATCAGCAATGCCACTTCTCGACACCAGAGGGCATACCCGAGATAACTTACAGGCTACCCAGAGCCTTCATTTGTCGAACCTCAAACAACCTCTTAACAGTGACTAATTCTACAAAAAGTCTTTGGAGAGAGGAAAGGAGCAGGTGAGTGAAGTAGCTGGGAGTGGAATACAGCATTTTATTCCAAGGTCAACAAACGTGACTGTGGTTCAAGACTTCGGGATGACTAACATCCATCTGCCAGCTTTTTACACCAAACTGCCAGCCAGCACACCTCTGCAGAGTACAGTGAAGATCTTGGAGCTAGCTCGCCAGCAGGGTGAGAGCATGCTGCAGCACTGGGCAGAGATAAGGGCTTAGAGTGGGGGACAGTTTTATTTGTATGGCACTTCCTTAACACAAAACAGCCCACGCCATCAGAAAGGCTTGCTGGCTTAGGTGTGGTGCTGCTAACAAAATTCCTCCTCAATACAGGGCACTATTGCCTACAGCTACTACCCAAAGTTGTGAGTGCTGTTGTCTTATGAACTTCATTTTTATTTTTGTCTTTCACTCTTTCAGAAGGTCTTCCAGCATAGGCTCAAAAGAACAGAAGATGAAGACTGAACCGCTCTTCTGTTTGTAGATGTTCTCCCTTGTATCAGAAAGAAACCAACGCAAGTGACTGCACAAGGCTGTTGCCTGCATTTGTAGTCTCTTAATGGTTGTCTGTTTGAATTATGACAGCAAACGAGATCATCAGAGCACAATTCAAAACTGACATACATTTTGCCTTACTACAGATGGGGACTTGAAATAAAAGCAACTCAGTACTGTGTCTGGCCCACTCCAGGGACAGCAGGTGCAATGCAGCCGTATGCTTCACACATTTCCCTCCCCACTCCCTTTCCCTACATCAATCATTGCAACATTCTGAGAGAAAGCCAGGGGAAACCCTGGAAATAACTAGAGCAAGTAATAAAAGCAAAACACTGTTAACAGCCATGAAGAGAAGTGAAGAAGTCTTACAGTGAGATGAAGAAAGACAACAGGACTTTTAGATTTATTAAACGATTCTTATTTTCTTGGCATAAGGAAATTATTTCTTTGGCGACAATGCAGAGAGATGATGAATGTATGCAAAGACAGAAGGGAAATAATTCATGTTTGTTCCCCTCTCCTTATGAGTCACTTTGGCCTAAAAACATCTCCCAGAAACTTTTATACAGAATTTGGCTGTATTAGGCTACAGTGAACATCACCAGGCTTATCTGTTTCAGAGCAGTTTGAATAACTTTGAAATGTGGTTGCTAGTCACTACTATGAGTAGCATTTATCCATTTAGAAAACCCTATAAAACGTACACTTCATTTTAAGCTGAAAAGGCAGCTACCAATCAACAAAACTACATTAATCCACTAATATTATCTGAGGCCTAAAACACAGAGCATATGCAATTTATTACAGGCAAATGTAACCCAAGATTAAATAGAAAATTGTAAGTGAATGCATTCTCATGAAGGTGAATTACTAATCCTGGCATGCTACAATAGTTTACACACACAGGAAGCTGAACTTCCAGTTGAGTGTCTTATGAAAATAGTCCAGTCTATGCTATCCAGAACAACTCCATCATATCCACAAAATGCCAGTGAGAACATACAGAGATTACCTTAAATGCATTCTCCTGGTGTGAAATAATATATGAATGCATATACATAAAAAAGAAACTCAAGTATTTTTCTAAGATAAAAATTAAATATTGCTCCAAAGAACATTTCTGTAACTCCTACATTTAAAATAGTATTAACAGATAAGAAAATTCAGAAGCGTCCCTTTGCTCGAGTGAAAAGATAGATTATTAGACTGTATGGTACAAGTTTGGTGTAATGCCACATACCCAAGAATAGACATTGAATGAATCAGGTTTAACACTCATTATGTACAATGACTTCATAAAAAAAAGTTAGAAAGAAGATGGAAAGCCATGTTAGGAAGATTTCATATAATTAAAGAAGTCACTGAGAGGAAACATTACACATTTTGGTTCACTTTGAATACCAGTGCATTCAATTTAATTCAGTTTCTCTTAAAAAAATTACAAAAAAAAAAAAAAACAACCCTTAGTGTTCAGAAGACCTAGAGTTTGGGATCTATCTTAGATTACAGAGTGCAAAGAAGTAAAGTCCTGAACTTTCTGCTCATTTAAAATCTTGTGATACCATTTTCTTATAAATCTGGATTCAGTTTCATGAACAACAGTATTTAGACTGTCTTAACCTGATTGTGTTTGAAAAAACATCAAGGAACATTAATAGGATATCTTAAGTACAAGTTTTCAAGAGGTTTTTAACCTATGGAAGCTAAGAACTGCTACAGAGACAGACACAACCTGGAATACAGCCAGGTATAACAGTACATTTGGAAAATCTCTTGGGTATGGTTTCTTTTTTAATAAGTTGTATTTGGTAAATACTACTATCAACCACCATCTGTGTTTCTTTTATGCCAAACAGAAGTAAACATCCAGAAACATTAACATAAACCCTTAGCTCACTTCAATAACTCTTCTCACAACAATAACATTTTTCTATCTTCAGGTGAGAACAGTTGATAGGATATGGATTCAAGTGCTGTTTAGGAGCATTCCTAAATTAAGCTCAAAGTGCAAATGGCCTTCAACTATGAATTCTTTTGTTTAGCCATAAGATAGTCGCATTGCTAGTTAATAGCTGTGCTCTGCCTGTATCAGTCACAAAACAAAAGGATATTTTTCAGAAAAGATGACTTCTAAGATATTTGTGTTTCCACTGCAGACCAAATTAACAGGAAATCTGAGCAACTGTATTATGTTTACACCTGTCTGCCATTGCTATCAGTTCACAACAGGGATGTATGCAGAGGGTTGTGAGCCACTCTCAAATAAAAAACAGTATGAAACACTATAAAAACAAGTCATCTGGATATTACTCCTAGATGCGAAGATGCAAAAAGGCACAACAATAACTGCATATATTGTTCATCCCTAACAAGAAAATGAGAAATTTGGAAGAGTTCATAGATACCCAATTCTTCTCTAAATTGAAAGCGTAATATGAAAAAAAATTACATTGATTAATATTAAAAAGAGGTTTTCTTTGCTTATTTTTGTTATTAAGTAAGGTCTGTGTCTGCTACACCAAAGACAGAGTAGATGTAGCCCCCATGGATGTAAACTATTGGTTGAGAGCACATGAACAAGACATGGGCATATGCCTACATTATTACATTGATTTCCAAATTTCTTCTCATAATTAATAGTAAGAGAAACACAGCCATTTCTAAGGTTTGTCCCATTCTTTTCTTTCTGCATTATAATGACCTTGCTATATCCTCTCCAATCAACTGGAATAAATTAAAATATTAAAAGCTGCTTACAGTGTGGGAAGGAGAATCTCTGAATCCTAACAAGGAAATTTTTCACTTTACTTGCACATCAGGTAGGAATGGTCTTCCATCAGCTGTAAACATCCTTTCACTTTCAAAATTAAGAAAAGTGACAACCTAAAGAGATTTGGAAGTTGTATTCTTAGCAGTTTTAAGATAGTAAGATCATGGATTGAAATACTCATGATTTAGGACAGTTCTTACATGCACAGATAGTCTTAGTGATACAACCATAAAACTAGGAAACATGTTTTGGTATCTTATAACCTGTTTCTATCCACACAAGAAAACAATAAAAATGCCTCTGCAAACAGGGCATTTCCTACTCTGAGTCTGGCCTAAACTGAGGTGTTAAAACCTATGAAGAGAGGAACATTACTTAGTAAGACTATAAAGGCAGAAAACAATGAAAACTAAACATGTACACACAACTTTTGTGACAAGCCTTTAATCGAACAGTGAACTGATCTGTCATCTGTCACCTGTCCTGAAAACTTACCTTCAGTTTATTAAAAAAGCTTCAATTAAGTTAAGAAATAAATCTAAAATGTCAGTTGTATAAATGTGCTGGGATCAGTACAAACATGGAGCTAATCTACTGATTCAATTCTTAACTCAGTAGTTTCATTCAAGATGAAAGCTCAGCTACAGTGTATCAAGTGACAGGGGAACATGCGCTGTGAGTTCAGTGTTCTCAAAGAAAAAAAAGGGAGAACAGCAGAAAGACAAGAAGACAGTTTCTTTGATACTGTCAGTGCATGCAGAAACCAAAACTAGCTGGGTTTTGGGTCTGACGCCTCTGTGGAATTTTTTTCGCCTCTCTCTTCTATAGAAGAACTGAAAAAGTCAAACATGACATGGACTTGAAGTCCGCAGAAATTCCTCAGGCATTGGTTATGTACTTTCCACAGATGTTAGCTGTTTTCAAATGGAAATTACAGTGTCAGACTTTATTTTCTCAGAAAAACAGTTATAAACTCTTTTGATCAGTAGAGCTTTAGCTCAGTTTCACATGAGTCAGGTTGAACAATTTCTAGATGGTCCTTTGGGAACAACATTTGGATGTGAAAAGGCAAAAGCTCTTCAAGCAGCATGACAGTAGAAAAACTGGAGGTATCTTCCATAAGATGAAAGTGGGGGAAGGGAATGGTGAGAAGAAATGAATGAGGGCTACAGGGATTTTCCAAAAGAGCACTGAGAAAGCAGCCAATAAACTGACACGGCATACAATATCACTTATTTCCCAAACAGCATAGAGTCTCTACAGTACAAAAAGGGTTTTTCTAGCTTTCAAAACAACTAACAAAGCTGCCAGCTGTTACTCAATGCATCATCAGGCTAAGGGAGGGGTGTGTGCATGTGTGTGAAGAGAGAAATGGAGACAGAGAATGCTTTTATCTTCTACAGTTCTGGCCAGTGCAGTGTCAGAAAAATAAAAAATAAACCTTCAGACCTGCACAGTTTTCTCCTGCAGAGTACTGTACAGTCAGACAGAGTAAGATCAGTGCAAAAAAAAAGAAAAAGAAAAAGAAAAAGGAAAAGAAAAAGAAAAAGAAAAAGAAAAAGAAAAAGAAAAAGAAAAAGAAAAAGAAAAAGAAAAAGAAAAAGAAAAAGAAAAAGAAAAAGAAAAAGAAAAAGAAAAAGAAAAAGAAAAAGAAAAAGAAAAAGAAAAAGAAAAAGAAAAAGAAAAAGAAAAAGAAAAAGAAAAAGAAAAAGAAAAAGAAAAAGAAAAAGAAAAAGAAAAGTACCATAAGATCTTGGTAGCACATTCTTCCCCAGAAAAGTAAAGAAATAATAATAAAAAAAAGACGGAGAAGGCAGTGAGCATCTATTTTTTATCCCCTTCACTGCTATAAATCTATTTCTAAATTAATCAAATCTTAATGATTTTTTTTTCAGACAATCTTAAAAGCTATAAATGAACAATTTATTCTCTAAAACTTTTGTATACAGAAATAATTTGACATGAATAGAAACAGAAACACACTGAAAAAGGTTTCATACATTTCATCAAAGTGCATTCCCGGCAAAAGAATGAAAATGGTCTATCAACTTATAATAGTGAAGGAAAATTAAAGGTTTAAAGCAGCAACAGAAATTGATCCTGTCAAATATTAACTGGCCATATTGCTCTCTTTCTACAAAAATCTCATTCTATGCAAGACCATGAGAATCTTGTGGATGAAAACCATCCATAGGGAACAAGTACTGAATAGGAATACTCAAAAGAATAGTGTTTCTTGTAGGACTTCAGAATCAGTTGAGAGTTACATAAAACTTCTCACTCAAAAATCCTTTAAAGTCAAGAGATCGAGATAAAACTTCACGCAATCCTCAGCAAAATGATTGTGAGTAGAATTTTTCCTATCTTGATCAATTTATGGAAAACCAAGAGTAAAGTGCACTGACATTTAGTGGTATTTAATGCTGATATTATTTGCCAACACCTGGACTCTTGTGTATTAGTTTGCTTGCCTCAGGTCAGAATTTAGTGCAACTCTCCCCTCCCCCCCAAATAAAAAAACCCCAAACCATGATTGTTACACTTAAAAATCATCATTGTAAACACATGTAGGACTTTGGATTTTTAATTAGTCCTAATTAGTCCCTTTATACTGTACAAATGATTTACAGGTGCTCCAGCAAACAGTTTACACACTGATAGCTTAAACTATCTGAAGGATAGTCTCCTTCAGTTCTGCAGGGCAAAACAGTAAAAAGGGAGCAAAATCTTTCATGACTAATTAAATATTTGTTGAGCAGCTTGGGGGAGGGAGGAATTTACTCTGTTGCCACTTCTATAAGAATCAGAAAAATAAATAGGAACATCCTTTGTCCTCCTCCAAAAAAGCAAATCAGCCAACCCAAACCAACAAAGGAAATCAATGATGAGTACTTCATAAATGATAAATACAAAATGAATTTTAGTATCCACATAGCTAAGCGATCATCATGGTTGTCTTTATTGTTTTTTTTTTCCTTTACCTAAAAGCAGAGTAAGAATTCAATTTAATTGCCAGCTTTTTTATTAATTTCTGCACTTAGATCATTCACTTCATGCTTTCTCTGTTCTATTGACACAACGAAAGCACCATTGTCCAATTAAGAAAAGTTTGTTGCATTTCTCTTAACATTGTAATGAAGAGACCAAGTATATGTTCTGGATTTCTGTAAAATAGTTAAAATATTAACTAAACATTTTCAAGCATCAATCTTGGGTGTTGCCAAAGGTTAAAATGATCCAAACAAACTGCAATAAAGACTTCCCTGGTTTGGAACATAACATTTCTTCCCATCTGCCTTCATCCAACAAAAAACTATCAAGACGCACACAGTTCTTACTTTGAAATGAATAAAGCTTTTTCAAAATAACTCTTCTCCTACTCTACTCAGCTTCATATCTGTCTCTCATAAAACTTTGGATATATATATAATGCAATAGGACATTCAAGGCCAGATGATAAAAATACATCAGCAACAGCCTGCCTTAGGCATTGATTTGTAAGTCTAAAGCAAGTTTCAACTATGACTTCATGGAGTTTGAATACTGCAATGCATTTGGCTTTTAGTGACCTTGCCTTATCACAAAACTCAAACAGTTGTCACTTTAAGGTCACCTGTTGTTCACTGTTATATATTCCATAAATACTAGCTCCAAAAGAAATTACAGTCCCACAAGAAATGCTCGTCTTTCCAGGAAATTTTATCAAAATATCTGGACATAGCTCAGCATCCACTTCAAAATTAAAAGGTGGTTATTTCAACAGCATGCTGCAATTGCATCTTACAAGCTACTTATACAGCTATACAAGCTGCTGCAAGACAAAAAACAATATTTGAGGCTTCGCAATTTTACAAGTTTTTTTTAGTTACAAACTTTGTGTAATATCATATCTTATAGTCAAGTTGAGGTTGGAGAAGGCCTCTTGAGATCTTTTTCTCCAAGTTTGAATAAAAACAAGGCGAGGTAGAACAAGTTGTCCAAGAGCATGTCCAGCCACTGCTTGGGTACTTACAGATATGGGGACTCTATATTTGCAAAAGTCTATGAAGTCAGAACATCAGACTATAGATGCAAGGATCAAGAAAGAGGGAACTCACCCCAGAGATCAATATAGCCTACCTGTATTAACTGAGATGTTACTTCTATCAACTCTGAGTAACATCCTTCATTTTGGCACCCAAGGGAGGATTTAGCTACTCTAATAAAAACTTTGGGTGATCTGGTGCTCAAGAAAAATGCAGGAACATTTTGTCTCAAGTGCTGTCTAACCCCACATGTGGTTTTAGGGAGATTTGATCAACCACAGGCCGCTGTATACGCTATATACTTGTATGTGCATATACTCTACTAAGGGTCAAAGCTCATGATCTAGTCAAGCAATAACAACAGCACCCAACTGATGGACATATTTCAGAGGTAACTGACAGTCACTCTCCCACTGGACAGTGGGAAAGCAGTGGTAAAGAGAATGAGTGGTCCCAACCTAATCTACAGACTGGACCCATAAGTAAGTTCATGATCCTGTTTCCAATGGTACAGAGCTTCAGTGCAGTCTTACTGTGCGCACAAACAAAATTCAGCATGTCAGGGAAACACCAGAACAATTGCACACTTGTGGATCAAGTGCCTTGAATATGCACGGTCTAAAGGAGACTGGAAGCAGTGGAGTGCTTCTCAGCTTCTAGAGACTCTGCTCTTTAGTGTAAAGAAAAAAAAGAAAGAATAAAAACTATCATCTGAGATTCAAACAGTAACTGGATAGAATCTCTCCCCTTACAGAGCTTTTGTTAAAGGCATTCAAAAAAAGTAAATAAAAATAAGTTGGTGTCTAGACAAGAAATATGTCACATGAGCTGTATCATTATCTTTTCCAGGTTTTCACTGAAAATTGAAAAGAGTCTGAAACACATAGAAGGTAAAATGACATGGTACAATAGCCTTTTGTTTTCTCAGAGACAACACAACTACCCATAACGACTGTGATATGTTTTACATATTTTCTGTATTCCACTCCTAAAATAAAATAGACACTAGGCTAAACAATGCTTGAATTCAAAAGACAGTGAGGAAATTTTTGCCTAAGAATTAACATAATAAATGATAACTATACATGGGACAGAATAAATAAACTTACTTTAAATAAATTGGGACAGTAGATACAGAATAAAGTATAGAGAAGAAGCAGCAGAATATGAATTAGTAACTGAAAGAAATGATGGCTTTTAAGAACCAGTGGTTACCCTGAAAAATCTCAGCTGCTTCACTTATAAGATTGAGTGGCTAACCAAAATATTTTTCTTATAAGAATTCTTGATAGTCTATCCAAACAGTTACACTGGAAAGTGACAACAGGGAAAGACTTTCACTGTCTCTTTCCAAAATACAACCTTAACTTCCTTGTGTAATGGGTATTTAATCGGTGGAAACTAGCAGCTAATACAGGCTCAAAGAACAGACAGCTTACAGGGAAAAGATTACTGATGAGAGCACTTTACAAAAACACATCTAGTTCTGGAAGTCCAGTTAAAGAAAAAACCCACAAACTATTTCAAGCCCTAGTCACTACTACAAACATGAAACTTGTCAGGATCCCCGGCTGTCCTAGTGCAACTTAGATTCTTCACATTCTTTTCATCCTAGTGGAAACCTATCTACTCAGCATACATATGAGCCTGATAAGTTTACAGCATCATCTTTTCAGTAAGAAAAAACATAATACCAGTAAAATAACACAAGTTAAAATAACACAAGAACCTTTGTTAAACATAAGACTATAAGAAGCCAGATTTTCATTCATAGAAACAAATTTGACTCAGAATTATCAACCTGATGGCCAGCTAAATAGTTCTCAAAAGATGTTATTAACAATATCAGGAATTGCCAGCAATTTCCATCAGTATCTGATGTGTTAAAAAAGGCTTATTTCACTACTTCACAGCTTTAGTTAGTTCATTTCATACAGCTTTAGCTTAGCAAGGTCATTAATTTAGAGTCTTCTTTCAGATCAGTACCTGCTTATTTTCACATAATCCAGCTTTTCCCACAAAAACAAATAATTCCATTAGTAAGCTATAATTGCAAGTGTAAAAATCACATTTATTACATGTAAATGGACAAATTCTCTCATGAGGAAGCTTCAGCTAAACTGTTTGCCTTTCAACGCTAGTTTTTCTTTCAGGTATATAAATTATTTTTAAACCAGAATTAAAAACACATTCGGAATATGATTATTTTGTTGATCTTAAATGCTTGATAACAGGTTTAAAAAAAATCTCATGAAGTACACTGGCCATGGATTCCATTTGACAATAAAAGAAATCACAAGCAGACACAGTACCTTGATTATGTCTGATATAAGACAAGAAAACTCTAGAAAATTGACGTATTTAAGCAGAATAATCCACAAGTTTGATTGATTTTATTACTTAATATTAATTCTACACAAACAGCTCTAAGCAGTCTATGCTTTCCCCTTTAATTTCTCCTAGCCCATTATGAAATATCAGACCCTATGCTATTATTACCTCTTTAGGCAAAACATCCCAGTGTGCATCATCTATAAACTTTCTCTTTTGAATATGTCATTCTTGTGACTAGCAAAATCAAATATGAGGGTGGCAAAAAGTTTATACATCCCCAAGGATAGACTCAACTCAGCATTTCAAGCTTTCATAGTCTTGGTCAGCAGGTTCGTGCGATAAACCTACACACCCATCAATTTCTTGAAATAATTCTCTGGGGAAAAACGGGAGGGAAAGGGGGAAAAAATGAAATAAGATACATCAGTTGCTTGGTCAGCATTTGACTCATGTCTAAGTTGATGACATATTTTACAAGATTCCAGTACTAGCTGCATCATGCTATTCTTGAACATACAGCATAGCATAGTTAGCAGCAAATGCAGAGGTTCTAAGGGGACAGACATTTCCCAAACAAACAGACCACTAGACAGGAATTTATCACAAAAACAGCTGACTTGCTACTTTTTAATTTTTATTTTTGCAAAGTCAAGAAACCTTGAGTAAGGAACAGCAGCCTTAACCTATCATAATCACATCCTACTTTTCCTCTAGGAACCCTGTGTCATTAACTGTACAGGATAGTTTATGCTCCCTGAATAGAGTAGTTGAATAATGACTGGTGAGAAGATAAAATCATGGCAATGAACTTAAAAAAAAAAAAAAAAAGAAAATTAAACACTAGGAAACCCGTAACAGAGTTTGGAAAAGACCTATTTTGACCTGTTGGTATAAACACTAGCTACTTTTAACGGTAATTTTCAAGCAGTATTTGAATAAAAGTGGATGTGAGAAATGCAGGGAAGTTTTAATACACCCATACACTGTAACTGTAGTTTGGTCCAATAAAAACCTGCCTTCTCTTGAAAAATGGAGACGGACTACAGATAGAAAGAACATAAAAATATTTCTTAGCTATATATCTTTGCATCCTTTTAACGTAATAAAATACTTGCAGCAAGGCTGTTGATCAAGTTCAGTTATCATCTTAAATCTTTTATTATCTTATTACCTTAACTGCATTTTGTTTTAATGAAATTGAGCTTACTTCATCTTTGGCTAAAGACTCAGGATTCGTCAATAGAAACATTTTACATTTATTTTACAAAGAAGTTGAAAAGATAGATACCATGTTCTAATAGCTTCCTAGTCAGCTCAGGTCATGTAGCATACATATTTTTTACCACATATTTTTTGCAAAATCTCTACCAAGACAGAAGTTTTCCTTATATAAAGCTATCAGAGGGAAAATCTGTCCTTTAAAAGGCTGTGCGAGGCACACTAGCACAATGTTAATGCTGTGCTTCAAAGAAATGACAGGTGCTTCAGAATTCTGTAATTAATCTTCGCATTTTACATTAGAAAATTTCTCCAGTACTACAAGGAAATTATTCTGTGAGACTACAAGTAAATACCACTGTCTTAGTTGTAAATAGATTATTAAATCACAAGCATTTCTTATATGTTCATTTCATTACATTTGCTCATTTTTATCAGCTTAGGCCAAAGTCATTTGGCATTGCAACACTAAAAGCCAGAGAATTTCAGCTTACAGGAAATGATTCTGGTAATTCTATTTCTCATGAACATACTTGCAGCTAACCATCAGGTTTTAATTTGTTTGCACAATCCTTTAACTTGTAGCTTACTCATGCACAATGCCACATCGTACAAAAGATTTAGAATCATCATCATCACCAAGTGTCAGAGTTGCCAAAAAACAAGGAAATTCACTTTAGATTTCATACATGTATTCTTGAACTGGTAAACAAAAGCAAGGGGCAGCAGAAATGAAATTCATTAAACTTCATGGAGAAAAGATGTTTGTACACATTACTGTCTCAAAGGACTCACTAGCAACTACGCTGCCAAAAAACCTAAAACTTGGGGATTGGAAAAAAAAAAATGTATAAATGGTGATTTATTCCCCCTCCCCCCCTGGAAAATACTTCTGTAGCTCCTTCCATTTTGCACCTGAACCAAACCTGGTGAAAACCAGTGGAAGAACAGTGCATAGAGTTTCTGAAAGATGCAACAAAAATAATTTTGTAGTTGGAAAGCCTGGCTGCTCTGTTTTCCTTGAAAGGTGCAGGCCCTTCGTTGATGCATCTCAAAGCTCAAATATCAAAATTATCTTCAGATTAGACAAATTTTACTGAATCTTGTCAGGGAAGCAAAAGGCATCTGTTGACATCAATGTGAAATTATCTGACTGGCCTTTCCCCAGAACTTTGTATAGCCCAGCATCAAACTCATTTTCTTGACACTAAATAAGACATTATACTCAGTCAACACAGTTGCAACTTGAAAATACTATCACTAACAGACAAAAGATGGAAACCAAGTGATGTTGCAGTGAAGAAACAAGCATCTCAAAAAAGAGCATTTAATGTATGTGAGACTACTCCAAAAATTTTGGTTTTGGACAGGTCTATTGAAAGCTGAACTCAAAATTGCTCAAGAAAAGGATGAAAAGGAGCTACGCTTTGGAAGGCCCACATTTTCACTGACACTCTGGGAACCGGAATTCTCAGACTCTGACCTCTTGAGGTCCCTTCCAACCCCTGCAATTCTGTGATTCTGATTCTGTGATCACTATGGGACCACAGTCAGTGCAGAGATTTGCACAGAGAATAATAACATACAGGCAAAATAACAAAAACTGAGATAATGACCTTAAGTAATGAAGGTTGGTAAGCATTCCTGTCTTGCAAGTTTGGGCCCCTTCAGAGTGAGTGTAGATATCAAAGAATACTGATACTTGCAAAATTTTCCTTCAGGACTGCTAGCTGTAAAAACTTTAAGGAGAAAAGGACACTCATACAAAACAGTAAGATACAGAGCCAAAATCTTCAGATAACATGAAAAAAGATGTTATTTCCTATTTAACCTTGTATAACAAATTTGGGAAATTTGTGACAGAATAAGTTTGAGAAAAAATGATGAAATTTATCTGATCTCCAAGTAAAGTAGATTTACTGGAGGCAATCTTTTTCCTCTGGGACAACCCACAAAGGTCAGGCATTAGATGGTTTCTATTTTATGATGACTTGTAACTTGAACAAGCCCAGCAAGTCCAAGGTTTCCATAGTTCTGAAGATGCAGGGCAAAAATGAAAGTTTGTAATAAATTCAGAGTTGTTCCCATCTCTGTACAAACTTGTGTGAGTGGAACGGTATTTTGCTTTGGGAAACTCGTTAGTGTGGCTTGTATAGAGAGGCTGCAATATTAGTTAAAATACATTAGAAGTCCACAACTGTATATATAATTTATAACAAAGTATTTGTTCTGCCAGTTGTGGAGGTAGTACCAGTTGTGAAAACCAGTATAATTCCCATGCTGTAACGTGTATCCTGGAGTCTGCAGGATTCAGTTTTGGGAGAAAGTTACATATCTGAACCAATTAGTTTTCACAAATGGACTATTCCTGCAGATACTGTCAAACACCTGAAATGTGAAGTTATACAACTGGCCCTAGTACCCTGTCAAATCAGAATGTTCAGGCATGTTAAACTGTGGGAGATCATATCTGCTAAGAAGAGTCTGTCATCATTCTATTTTGCACATTTCACATGCTTATCCAGAAAGTTACAAATATTAGCTGAAAGTCTACATATACATGACAGTGATGTCATTTCAAAATCTAAAATTAACAATAAATTATCCATTCTTAAATACATGTAAGAATAGTGACAACTTTTTTAGAGTGATTTCACTTCAATTTTAGGATCACATCAACAGAGCTTCCCTCTTTTTGGCTTGTCTCAACTCTTCCAACAGTTTTATTTGCAAAAATATTATGTGATAAGCTACACATACAAAGCAACACATCAGCAATAAGGATATTACTTGAACTCTAATTTGAATGATTAGTGCCAATTGTATCCAACCATGTGTCTATACTTTAAGTACACATAGCAGCAGCTGAATTTTTTTCCCTATCTCCACTGCAGCCAACAGCATGGCCTACAAACCACACCACATTGGGCCCAAAATTTTTTTCGTACTGTTTAGTACTGTTAGCAGTGAGCCACAAATCTCCTTTAATATTTCCTGACAATGCCCACAGCTTCAGCCCTCAACTAAGAAGGGTCAATTGCTAGAGTAATCCCACCATTCAGAGACTCACTGACAACATAATTCCATTGCTATACTACTTCCACATGGGGAAGAAACTTCTGGCACAGATACAGTACTTTCCAGAGCAAAAGTTTCATCATTTAGTTCTCCTCTTTCAATTCTAGGCAGGGATACCAGGCCTGCTATGCTTGGACAAGTGCCTGGTGGTTTTCTCAGCCCAGGGCAAGCAGGGGGTGCTTCAACACTTGTCCAGATCCACTTACGATACAATAGCAATAGTTTATTTTCTGCATAAAGCACAACTGCCTATTTTTCCAGTTGATTCCTTGAGGTTTTTCTACTTAATTGAATCTTTGTCTTCCTTCAGGAGGTCAGCTATAGGAGAAAATACAAAAATCTTTTCTGCTGTGGTTGAGACGCACAGTATTTGGCTCAGCTGTACTTTCAAAAAAATCCTGATGCAAATGTAGCTTTTACTGGCAAAAGAATACTAGTTAATGTCACATTTTGCTGAATTAGGCTGAGTAGCTCTTCAATGATTTATACTTTTTCCATTGCAACAAGGTTTCAGCAGTCCAACAGTTTTCCTAATCTAACTGTCCTTTAAATAAATATGCCCTTCAGTAAAAGAAAACAAGTCTGAAGTCAGGCCTAGACTCTGTAAAATTTACGCCACTTAAAGTCACTTCCTTAAAGAGATGTCAGGACAGATAAATCCGCATTTAACAGATTGTGCTTATCATATCTCCATTTCTGTTTTCAATCTCTCTGTTCCAATTACTTTACGTTGGGAGATACAGTAATGATTTCCTTACAAAATTTAGATAATTTCCGCTTCATACATCTCTATTTTCATACACATTCTGAATATTTGAAGAGGATGAGAATCACCACATTCCAAAAGAAACTAACCTCTCCCAGTATATTTTTCAAGGAAAAACACAAGTGCAAAACTGTCAATAGGTTTTTGCCTTCAGGCAGTAAGTGCTGAAAGCATCCAGAATGCATACAAATACCTTGCATTTTTGTCTGACTTGATACTGTCTAGGACTCCAACCAATACTTTATGAGAAAAAAGGAATAAAAAAATAAAAGGAGTTTAATTTAAGACTACTTTTGACAAAGGGAGGGGCAAAGAAGGTACAGACAGCTAGAACTCCCATTGCTCTTCACTCTCTGATGTAGAGAGGACTCTTTAAAGCAACTATAGACACCCACTTCAAACTTTTGAGTATTCTGTGTATCTATAAACTTCTGCACTAGTAATATTTAAACTGCTTATAACAAGGATAAGCAATTCATAGCTGTGCAAGCAGTTACATTTTGGTGAAATCTTCTAGCCATAGAGCAATAAAATGCAATTCTCTGTCATGAGAGAATGAAAAAAAACCAAAAATATCACGTCAGTTCTGAACATTTGCATTAATTAGTCTATCTAGATAAGTGTTTAGGCCAAATATAAAACAGACTTCCTTCAGTACTTAATATATGCTTGCTACATGAAAAAAAAATTTAAGGAATAAATTGAAACCACAATGTAGTTTAAGGGTCATAGCATAGTAGACGAGGCATAAAAAGCTCTGCTGCTCACAGAGCAACTGAAACTGATTTGAGAATTAAGCCAGTTCTTTGATTAATTCAAAGTTACCAAAACAGAAAAAGAGCCTAATCAATGGCAGAAATCTAAGGTGAGGACAAGCACAGCAGAAATCTGACAATGTTGAATTTAGAGGCTCCAAGACCCTTATCATCTTTATGCCTCTCTATAGGACACTCTTTATAAAAGTTTATTGAACTAAGGAGCCTCAAACTGGACACAGAACTCTAGATATGGCCTCATCAGCACAGAGGAGAAGATGTGGATCACCTCCCTCAGCCTTCTGGCCACACTTTTTGATGCACCCTAGGATACCATTGACCTTCTTGGCCACAAGGGCACACTGCTGGCTCATGGCCAATCAGTTATCCATCATAACACACAGGTCCTTCTCTGCAGAGTTCCACTCCAGCAGGTCAGTCCCTAATCTGTACTGATGCATGCAGTTACTCCTCTCCCAGTGTAGGATCCTACATTTACTCCTGCTGAATTACATCAGGTTCCTCTTCACTCAACAAACCAGTCTGTGTGACAATATGAAAAGACATAGTTCTTGATCAATCTCAAAACAAATACTGAAGTATTTTCAAAACTCAGAAGCGTGGCCTACATCCGACGTACCTAAGCAGGCGAGGAGCAGGCACATCACTACCAAAACAGTTTGACACAAATTTATCAATTTCTTGGCAATAACAACTTGGACCTCACTTCTTCACTAAACCACAAGTACACAGTACACTAGCTTTTCTAAAACTAACTTGAACATACGGTGAGAAATACTACTCACATTTTACTTTAAATTCGAACACACAAACCCAGCTAACAACATCCCAGTTGTTTGCCCTGGCCAGCATCTGCACTAACTCTGTGGTCATTGCCATCCAGCCCACCTTACCTTTGTACATAATCAATGCAGTGTGCAAGCTATTCCTACGAATGGAAATATCATCAATTCCCAGAGGCACGTGCAGTGTGCCTCAGGCCACACACTTATTGACATAGTACACTATGTTCAAAGACTCCCAGCTTCCTCAAATACCACTTCCCTCAGAGCATGCCAAAGTTCTGACTCCCAAAAAGGCACCACCCACTTGAACTTTTAAACTGCTTTTAAAAAGAGCATATTTACTACTTTTTTTTTTTTGTCTGAATTAGATCAGAAAGCAAGACTCACGACAGAAGAGAATTACACTAACTGGATCACTCATTTAAATACTTAGGGTGAAGCTGAACTCTGTCAATATAAAACAAAAATATTAAATACCTCAACACTAGTATCTATTTAGAGAATTTTTACTTGCAGAGGTTTACCCAATTTTTTTCCTCAAGTTAAACATCCAGGTATCTGTCTATACATAGAGGCTAAGGAAATTAGAACCATCCTTCTTCTAAAAAATAAAAATAATAATAATAATTAAAAAAAACATGGTGGGGGAACAAATGATGGTATCCTTTATTGTGAAAGGAGGTAATTAATCATTTGCTTACTGTACTTCATCTTGTGCTGCTCACGTATGCATAGATTAGTTTTGGAAAAAAGAGACAGAGCAATGTAATAGGTCTTGTAATGACTAAATTACACAAAACAGAAAAAATAAGGGTTGAATGAGTAATCAAGGTCATTAGGATTAACAAAGAGTATAACTAGCAAAGAACATCAGAACATAATGAAACACCAAAGAGTATAATTAGCAAAGAACATCAGAACATAATGAACATAATCAAAACACATGATCAATTCTGTTCTCAGTGCCACATTCTCATCTCAAAAGGAAACAGAATTGAAAAAGTAAAGAAAAAAATCAATTTTTATTAAGGTACAAAATGAATTCTAGATGAGAAATGCTTGAAAAAATAAGACGTTACAGACAAGAAAACTGGCGCTAATACACTAAAGATAATATAAATCACAAATGGAAAAAAATTGGTGAACAGGAAGCAATTGCCCTAACTGCCCAAGCACAAGGCTAGGAAGTATTCAACTAAACTAACAAGGACAAAAATTGAGCAAACTAATTATTTAAGAACATAAGCAAAAAGAGTGGTGTTGTTTTCATACCTTGTAAAATCACATAAGACACTTTTGTCTTTCATGCTCAGGAGTAGGTAAGCTAAACAAAAGGAAGCTAGAGTGGTAGTCAGTGCACCATTTAACTAAATGAGAAAAATTGCTAAATGATCATTTCAAGTAACAGAAATACTGATATTCCATTAGAGCAGTTTAAAATATAAATAAATATTTCTATGAAATATACACATGCGTAGTTTTGAATTACTCCTTACTTTTCTGAAGTTAAATTAATCTATGCCATCCTTTCCAAAAAGTAGTTTCAGTATTAACAAAGATACATTTTTAACCAAAAGGGAAATTTTCAGATATTACTGAGAAATTCTGGATAAAAATTATAGCATTACATATCAAACAAGGGATAGTATAAAGAAGCTTTAATAAATGTAATCAGTGCTTTCTATGGGAAATTCACAGAAAAGCAATGATGAAGGCTTAAGTAGAATACAGAACTTACTGTGACTTTCATGTAAATATCTTCAGAGAAGGGAAACAAACACAGCAAAGTAAATTTTATGACTAATTGGGAAAGCAAACCATTACGAAACAAGGAAAACAAACTGAATAAAAAAGGACAATGCTCATTTGTTGCATATGAATACAATACATTTGTTAAAATAGAAAATTATTTTAAGAAGGTATAGCGAAATTTCTTATGTTTACCAACAAGAACTTAACTTGAGGCTAGTGACAAAACCCCTGCCAAAAGGAGATCACAAATGCAAGTAATTTTGAATCAGACTACAAGCTCAAAAATATTTCACTTCATAATTGTAGTTTGAGTCACTCTAGAATCATGAAGTTAACATTTGAAGGCTGTTCTTATTCTTCTCTTAATTTAAATAGATGAACATCAAGGTGTGCCAACCACCAACTTCCACAATATTTTCTATTCAAGGGAATGTAATTCCAGGGAAAAACGGACAACCATTACTTCACAGATTTCATTTGCATAACTTTAGACTGATTGAACTATCAAGGACAAATCAATTGCATACATATATGGTTTTTGTACGCTAAATACTTTTTAAAAACTGTATCTTACATTTTTATAACTTATTCAATTTCAAGATAACTGTTCTTAAATGAAATTCACAGATTGACAGTCTCCTTCAAAACTTATTTGTATTCCTCCCACCCTACACACAGGTTCCCTGCACAGTTCAAGCTTTTGAACTTAGCATTTTAAATGGCAAGATTACCTGTATATATCCAGTTACATTTTGGTGTTACAGAAACTGCTGCTTTGGGGCTCATATAACTGAATGATCTATGCAATTTCACATAGTACCTTGTAGCTGAGAATTTGCTTTATCAAATAGTGTTATTGTGCTCTTTGTATCTGATGGAATTTCCATGGCAATAAATGGGTTGCTCCAAAAGTAATGCCTTCTATGAAGTTGTATAGCCAGAGTAGAGGCTTATTATAGCCCTAAAAACAGAAGCTTACTAAACATGATTCAATTACTGTTAGCTTGCTTTAAAAGTACAAAGACACACAGTGAATGTATAACTGTATCCATCACGGCTGTATTTCTATTCATGCTCTAGACCTAATCAGCACAGCTGAGGACTATGCATTATGGTATTAAGTATAACTGTAGAATCCCTGTGGCACCCTGTGCATTTATGAAATATCTGAAAGAACCCACAGAACTAGAAACACTATCAGTCTCGTGAGGTTATTCCATCTCAGAAAGATCATCCTGATCATTCTGCTAAATCTGAAAAATAAATCCAGTTGAGTTAATCTCAAACTACGCAAAAGGAATTTAAGGGAAAAAGAATCTCAAGCAGGCAGGAGAAAAATCAAAAGAGGTAGCAAAATCAACTTATAAACAAGACTAAAGAGTGCTGGAATATGACAGAAGGAGGACAGCAGAGAAATTTTAGCTATTGGGAGAAAAATTTCAACACTCATGACCTAGAGGCATGCAAAAGGACATACCAACCTTTCCAGCTGATGCAGACACAGGAAGATGACTCCACATGCAACCCTGTCTGTGCACATATAAAAAGCAATAAAAAGAGAACAAGTACAGCAAAAAAATGGAAAACACAACTGAAAAGACAACTGCACTTCCAAAAATGTCAGATGCAAATCCCAGTCAGGGAGCAGGTAAACCTCAGATAGCAGAAACAAGACCCTAAGAACAATTGCTTGTTTGCCTGCCTTTGCCACTTGCCAACCTCCAAAATCTCCCCAAAACACATTCATACACTCTGAGCTAATGAAAAAAGCAACTTCAAATGATTTTCTCTTTCACCATTAAAAGACTAAGCAACAAATGCAGCTCCTGAAGATATTCCCCACCAGACTAATTGACATAGGTGCACACCCTATGGGAGTTGGGACCTCCTGGAACAAATTTATTTTGTTTGTTGCTACTGAACACTGACATTTCCTCCACTTCGTTCTAATAGGTGTTACTCCTACCCACATGCACCCCTTACAGGAGAAGCACAGCTATACCAGAGATCATTTAGAGGGTAATTCGCTAGCAGTCTGGAAATACCTCCACTATATGCAGCAGAAGTTCTAGCTGAAAATTTATAAAACACAGTGTCTTGCAGTGTGGTGAAGGGGAGTGAGTACTTCTGGGTTAGTAAGCTTATGTATCAGATTTCAGTTTTGGATAACAGCTGAAACGATTATAGGGATTAACAGTTTCTTCTAAGTAGTTACTATTTCATGTGTAGTGAGGGGGAAACAGGGCTCCATGACAAAAGAAAGGTGGAGGGTAAGAAGGGCACAGAAGGTCCTGGTCACTTTTTGCTTCCAGAGAGCATTAAACATCTTCTGGTTGCCTATCCTAGGCTTGTGCGGTTAGAAGAAAAAAAAAAGTGAGTGGAAATAACAAATATAATTACATATGCAGAAGGAAATCCAGCCTTTTGCCTCTTTTTTTACAGAACCCAGAGCAGCTCAGTGCATTACTGATTTTGCTTCCAGGTTGAACTTTGGTAGTACCAAATAGCATTACACTTAAGGCATTAAAAACAGGATTTGTGAAACAAGACATAAGTGATTCTTCTTCCATTCAGACCAGTGATCAAATTCACATTATCTTTAACAGAAGAAGACTGAGAAATATGATTAGTGAGCATTTAGTGGTGATGGGTTGATGGCTGAACCAGATGATCTTAGAGGTCCTCTCTTGTCTTGATGATTCCATTATTCTAAGCTTTAATACTCATCAGTACTAAGGAATCTTCAACCTCTTCAAAATGTATGATTGCTCAGATCCTGGAAACTAGTCCAAAATATTTTCTATAAAATCATGGATTAGAAACCTGATTTCAGAAAAACACAGGCAGGATAAACTTTCCCCTGCTTCTGACAGAACATAGTGGCCATACAAAAACTGGAGAGGCAGACTTCACAACAATCCCCAAAATAAAAGAAAACAGGATAAACGGATTTCAAATAAACAAAACTGAATAGGGTTCATTTTCTAAAGAGAATTTGTTAATAAATAAATGAAAAAATTAAACAGACTTCTCCCCAGCTATAATATCCACTAAAATAATATAGTCAAATTCTTTAGGAACTACTACGCATTAAACCAGTTTTGCTTGTGTTACCTACATAAGATTTCATAGTACATTCAGAGCCCTCTGACAGACCAGAAGTCAAGTTGTATGGTGGACCTTCCAATACACTCTTGTAAATACACTCACTGAGTACATTACTTTGTGAATTAATTTCACACCTAAAACTGATGTTTTTACATACTGAAGTACATAATCCTAACGAACTTATAATCTGATTGCTTCTAAATTTAAAGGTAGTTGATACTACAACAAAATACAACCTGCAGCTCCTGATTCTTTCTTAGCATCTGGCAGGCAGATGTTTAGCTCAGAGACCAATGCAAACAAGAAACTAGTGAAATACTGTGAAACCGATCTATTTTAATAAAACATCCATTACTGAGGAGTCTGGAGACTTTCTCAATCTGACACCAAGAGCAACAACCTAAAAGATAAGTTCTAAGAGAATGCCAATATTGTAGAATTGTAGAATCTACTATGTCAGGTAGAGTGAAACTCACCGTGTCTTACACCTACAACATTTTAAAAGGAAATGAATTTTTGAAGACCTAGGCCATATAAGTACCTATTTTTAAATGGCTGAAAAAGCCCTGGAGCTTTTTGGTCATTAACGACCAAGCAAACTAACTGTGAAGAATATTTACTAGTTATCCATACACATCCCCCCCATCATCAATAGCAATACATATTTGATCGATCTAAGCACATCAACCAATAACAACTTTTATTTCAAAACATCTAAGCCCCAAGAAATCTACATAATAATGTTTATAGATATCACAAATAGTATTACCACAGTGGAAAAGGCTGTCCAAAAAGGAAACACTAAAACTGAAATTTCTAATTATAGGAAAACAGAAACAAGTTTAACATCAAGAAAAGCAGTGATAAAAACAGACCACAGAAGTTTCAGACTGAAATCATACAAATATGAAATTCAACATCACATCAAAAGTAACAAGCATCTACTCTATGAATCAAATATCAAGAACACATCCATCCAGTGCTCTTTTAAATAACAGAAAAATATTTTACTTCAGCAAATAGCAAATAGCTCAGTAGGAATTCCCAGGGAAAAATTTACTCAAACCTTGCTTGTGCATCAAAGTCTGTCACGTACAAGTGTTAACAATGAAACCAGATACCAGATTGTCAAGTTGACTTTCTGGAACTACAAACAATATCACTGTATTCTCAATAATTCCTTTCATCAAGATAACATCATACAAAAAAACAAGACTACCATAAAAATATGACTGCTCACAATAATAAATGTAGATTTACTAAATACATATATTCTTAACGCCAGGTATCTCTTTAACACAGAGAAACATGAAGGTTGTTACTATTCTACCATGTGTTTTTTTTTTGTTTTGGTGGGGAAAAAGAAGTTGCATACCAATACTTAGTTCCAACTCACTTCCATATAGTATGAGGGTTTTCTTTTAGCCTAATTATACCAAATAAATTACCTAATTATAGAAATTTAAAGGATTTGTCCCTAAATCTAAATATATCCATCAGAAACAGATAAGAAAAAATAGCACTTTACCATAAGTACATGAATCATTCGTCCAACAACACACTCGAAGAAGTCAGTTTTACAAATAAACAGTTTATCTCCTAGTAACATTCTTCCAACAGCAACACCACAATATAGGTCTCATATTTCATTTGGGAAAGGGATTCTAAGTTGAATATTCATACTAGAAAGTTTCTTAAAGGTTTCATAACACATTATGGTAACATCTCATCCTGAAATTATGTATAAAATCTTTGTATTAGAAATGAAGTAGCATTCTGAATATGACTGCAAATTTACATATAATCTCTTGAATGCCTAATCACCAAAACCTTCATTTTTCTAATGCCAAAAGCACTCTCCACTTCTAACAGAAAACTTTTTTATTTTTATTTTCTAGTTTAAGATTGAACAATAAAAAGCCTGCCATAAATTCTAAAAATACATTACAAGATGTGGTTTCTTTTTTTGGAATAGAATTATATAAAAATAAGTGTAAAAGGTTGTTTATTCTTAAAGTGTCCCTTATAAACTCCACCAGAAATTTATGGATTTCAGTAAATCTGAACATCTAAACAACAAAAGAGCATTAGATTGAGGAATGAAAACAGAGCTGTCAATAATTTGCTATCCTCAAATGTATCATTAATTTGCTGAACCAAGCATGTACAGAGGCTATATCCTTACATTTCACCATCCTTGTAACACATATCTTTGGAGTGTCACTGCATGCCAATGTTGGGAACCCAGTTCTAACTTAAATAATTACTATCTATAATAAATGAGTTTAACTTCCTCCACAGGGACATACATACCAGCTATATAGTTCTTCTACAAGTAATGAGCTGTCTGTAGTCGGATTCTATATACTTTATACCTATTTATATCAAAGGGATCCCCCATCTCATCAGAGAGATGGAAGACATGATTTGATTTATATAACTCCATATGAAAATAAGAACAAACATTTTAACTTCAGTATAAAAAGGAGAAGATTGCAGTCCAGACAAATACAGTTTAAAACAATCAAAAAACTGCACAAAAATATACATTCCAGAGCAATATTTTTGCACATTTTCCCAATAAAATCAAAGTAAGTCAACATTTCTACATCTGTCCTACTTCAATTTAGGATTAAAAATTAAAATGCAGATAGTGTGGGGTTCGATCTGCTTGATTGCAGATATAAACAATAAACAATGGAATAGCTAGTAGAGCTACAGATGAATCAAACACCACCATGTCTTAGTTCTTGCCTATGCACTTCAGTTAAAAAGCTTGTCAGACTTTCATTACACGGAACTATCTGATTACTGTTAGGATTCATTTCTTATTTTTCCATTAGCATGTACTGCCAAATGTGGTATTTACAAGAAAATACATGTGCATGAAGCCACACACAACACATGAGAAAACACAGCAAAGAAGCTTATGCAGAAAGGACAAATCCAACATTAGTAAACACAAATCACAGTGGTACCTACTGAACAGATGAGCCAGGTGTAACACCCAAATCAATTCAGGTTTGATTTCTTAGCAAAAGCTGCCAACAAAGACTCCAGTACCAAAAACAGTGGCTATTTCTGCAAATTGAAAAGCTACCAACTGCAAACAGAACTGATGCAGAGACCTCACACAGGCCATGAAACAATCCCCAGTAGGCACTTTCAGACAAACTGACATTTGCATGGGGCTGCACAAATGTTAAGTGCTGTTGCAAGTCTGGATGAGATTTCAGTGTTCCAAGGTATGATAAAGCAAATATTATAGTTGGTGGAAATTCAACAAATGTAATACAAGCACCGTGGAGATTAGCTGAGTCCAATCTTTAATTTAGAGCTATTAATTGTATACAAATTTCTGTATACTGTATCTGTAATCACACCTTTTCTCCCCCCATTAAAATAGATATAATTATCTATATATTGCTTCACTTGAACAGGTGCTCAACATTGTCTTTAAAACAGTATACAAGCACATAAACACAACACAATCCAATTTTTACACGTTATGGGAGGGAAAAGAATAAACTGTTTTCAATTCAGACAACACGCAGAAAGCTGCAAGTTAAAGCCATTAAGTTTGTAAAGTATCAAGATGCTTTGACTATTGCTGGCACTGTACTAGACCATATCCGGGACAACCCTATCTGAGTAGTAACTTGCTGCTACAAAGACAGCTTAGAAAGAATAAAGTCATGAAAGAAGCAGGGGGAAAAAAAAGTTTGCCATTAGCTGGTGAGCCAACAAGTCTCAACACTCAGACATTCCACTTTGGGCTGATTTCTTTCCTTTCTTGACGGCTGCGAGTTATTCCTTCAGGACTTTTTTCTATCAGTTCAGCATGTCAGGAGAAAGTTTAGAGCAGCAAGAAAGCTGTCAAGCCTTGGAACTTTGAGTCCCTCTCAAAAGAAAGGAGATCTTTATGTTATTCAAGGACCACTTTTAGAGTCAAATGATTATGCAGTTTTAAGCAAAACTCAAACATAGCTTAAAATTAACGGAGAGCAGTTAAGAGTAACTACTTCATTTGTTCAGTCAGCTCTCAAACTGTCCATGGAAACAAAGGCAGTGTCCAAAAAGAGAAGAAGATGGCCTATGTACATACATCCCTCTGCCAACAAATCCATCTCTAACTCATAGCAATCCAGCTCCAACCTCTAAAATGTAGGATGTGTGAGAATGATCATTTCTGTTTGTTTTTTTCTCCAATGTTAAACGTTGATCTTTTTTATTTTTTATTTTTTGCCTCAGTAGGGCTTAAATTCTTTTATTCATATATTACAGATGAAGATATTACAGTGCAGCTATGGTTCAATTCTTAGGGCCTCTTGAGATGGAGAGAAGCTATGGTTCAATTCTTAGGGCCTCTTGAGATGGAGAGAAACATTCCAAAGTACACCCTCAAAAGCACTAAAGAAAATAACAGACTATAAAAAGCATAACTTTGAGAAAAGTTCAATTTTACCATTTAAATCCAACCATTGGCATTAGCTCTTAACAGAATGAAGCAAAAACTGTTTCTGCTTCCTCTTTTTTCTTTTATACTTCTAAACCTTGGATGGAAGTCATTAAGAAAACAAACTTTCTTCAGCTGCAGCTTTGTCAGCATCTTGCACAGATAACAATAATACACTGTTCAAATCTGCTTTAGAGACTGTTTCATTTAGTTAAAAAGGAATCCAAATGTGGACATAGCTTACATTTGTGTAAACTTTATTTATCAATTATTAAAAATAAAGAACACAATCCCTATACTTTCTTACTGCAAATTATGCTTTATCCCAAGCATCATGCAACATCTTTAGGTGAAAGACTAGAATGATTTGTTGTTTTATTTTAATGTCCAAATACCTTCTTATGTGAGAAAGGAGCTAGTAAACTCAGCTAGAGTGCATTAAACCCACAAGGGTGCCAACATGGAGGAATTCTCAGTAGGAATACAAAGCTCAGCAAAATAATGAAGAAGAAGCTTAAGATGATTTGGCTCTTTTACTATCTTCCCCATCAACAAATGAGACACACCAAAGACATTAATCATCTGTACTATATTTGTATAAAAATGACTGCCCAGAGAACAGATGTTCTTTGTTTTGGCATAATCCTTCTCAATTGATTTAGCCACACTCCGTCAACAGATGAGCTGAAAGAGTTGTTAGAACAGTATAGAAGCAAGCACAATCCTTAGATGTTTCTCACCCCTCCCATTATTAATCTTTTCTCTTAGCACTTTGCATTCCCAGAAACAAAAATAATATCTTTGCCAAATTAACTGGGCAAGATTTTTTTCTTGTTAGATGATAAAGGTATCTTTAACACTTCTACAGAGCACAGACTTCTAAATATCTTTAGAAAAGTAAATCTAAATCAAAACTATTACTAGTCATTAGAACTTCAGAAATTAGCCCCATTGTCATCATGTGACAGCATATCACTACACCAAAGACCCAGCACATCATAGGTATGCCAGTAAGTAGCATTTCTGGTCAAAGCCCTTCTTTCAGACACTGCTTACCATTGAAGGACTCTGGAAGCACGATTGGCACAGAAAATTATTCAAGGTGGTCAGAGGGCTCTTGCTGTGGTTTGCCACTGTATAATATTCTTGACGAAAGCATATTACATCATCTTAAGTGTAGCAACAGCTGTATTTGCACAGTTGTTTCTGCGTTACTTCAGTTTAATGAAGCAAGACGACAGAAAAAGTAAATTTGCACTCAAGTTTTCAAAGATCCAACAGTTGAATCAGTGCTGCTGGATCAACCTCAAAGCAGAATGCCAAATGTAGAAAGTGTCCTAGACATCACTTAAAATATTATAACATTACTCTTACAAAACCCCTCTGCAAGGCATGTTAGATCAACTGATGAACTTTAGAGCCATTTTAGAATCATTATAAAATGCTTTCAGCTCTTTAAACAAACCTATTATAATATTGTCTGGAGTAATAGTCAGGGAGGGCATTCTGGCAACTCTGCAGTTGTTTTCAAATCTTTGTAACTGCCTTCCATGACCTTATCATGTTGCTGTAATAAATATAACTGACCTTCTTTCAAATTTCGCCCAATAAAATATACCACAATTCATTCCAAATATCACAGATTAGTTTTCAGCAAATGTACTCTGCAATGATATCTAGCATTCTCAAATGTCTATTATCTTATTCATCAAGAAGACAATTACAATATCTTATACCATACCAGACTCTGATTTCAGTATATACACTTTTAAATATAAGAGCTATGGATGAGTTTCTCTTGTAGATCCTTGCTAGCATTTTTAATAGCAGAAACTACAATTAAAAAAAAAAGCAGGAATGTGCCTACTGTGGCTCAGTATATAACTTTATAATTCATTGTAGAGGTACGAGAAAAAAGACAAAATTCTTATAGTCATAGGGAAAGCACAGAAATGGACCACTCTGCTTGGTGATTTTACGCTGTAAAATAGTGTTGAATTGAAAACCACATTTGTTTCTCCCATGTGTGACTAAAGGACAAGCATGCCAGGTCTGGAAAATTTCATGGTAATATTTTTGAAGTCAACTGAATGCAAAAACTTTCTAGCATATTTTAAAGTACCAAAAAGACCTTTAAAATCAGACTTTGCTTTAATTAGGAATTTCTGCACACACATTATATACAACATGCTTTTCTTAGGTTATAAATACATACAGATGTATATGCAGCCAGGGCAAATTGGCTAGCAAGTGATATTCAACCAACAGTTCTACTACTCAACTATGAGTCCAGGCTTCTGAGTGTCTACTTGAATACACTTACATAAAAATCAGTTTATGGTGAATTTGTTTCACTAGTATGAAGCTAAACAATTAGCAGTTATAAGACAAACTCTGACGAGCAACGCAACAGCAAAGGGACTGGCACAAGGAGGAGATGCTACTAAAAAAGAAGGTTGCACACCCATCTCTGAGGATCTAGGCTTACAGAAAAAGCTCCACAAAGAAGGGATCTCCAACAAGAAAGCCTTCTTCAGAGGCAGTCAGCTCTTAAATGAGGACTAAGAAGGGAGGTTCCAGGCTCTAGTTGTACAGGTGAAATACCTTCACCTGGGCTTCCAGGGCTGACTGGGTTTTTTCTCCAGAAGCTCAATCAGTTGTTCAAGCATGACCCAGCAGTTCCTATGCAAGTAATGATTATTTGCTTTCCCAAACACTGAATAGTTTAGTGAATACTTTATGACTAAGGAGAAATTCATGTTGAATTAGTCCTTTATGTTACAGTAGGAGCATTGATTTCTTCATGCCTTCAGCATATTCAGCTATCACTGTCAAAGCAATCTATACTTGACAGTGCTGTAAAAAGGTACCAAGCAGGTAGTAAAACAGTCTTTGTTCCATTCTCAGAGATCTTTGCACTATGCTATACACCTTAATTTATTATGAGAAAAGGGCTTAAAATGTACTAATGCTAATAACTTTGACTGAAAGTGTACTAACTGCAAGATTCTGTAAAATAACAGAGTAAAGTAAACTCCATCATCACAATTCAGCAGAAACACATAAAAGAATAAGCAAAAACATCCAAGGGAGAAGCTAGTTATATCAGTGCTCTTCCACTCCCTCACTGAAATATCTTTTTCCACTTTTGGTAGAGATAGTGATGAACGCACACTCTCCTTCATAGGTCATATATGGAAGAGGTCATGTGGCTATGACTAAATAGCTGCTCTTCTTACTCTACAAGCCCTGCATTCATAATAACCTCTCCAAGTGTATGTCAGGCATGTGCTTCCTTAGGGATAAGAAAGAAAATCTTAAAAATAGCAACAACAAAACAGCGCAGTAAAGCCATTATTCATAACAAGTGAAGAACAAACATGTTTAAATTTACACTGCTTAAATTTCAGATATGACAACATCTCCATCTCTTCATAAAACTTTGTATACAAATATAAATCCCATACTCCTAGTACTTATAACTTCAACTACAATTCAGAACGACATGGAATCAGAATAGTTTATAGACAGATTTTTAAATTTTAGTACAAATTTGTGTTGCTGACATTGGATTAAGTTCATCAGCTTGCCAAAATTACACATGACAAGGTCTGCACTTGGTCTTCACCTGAGCAGTATTAGGTCATTGGTACTACAGATGAAGGGAAGATAAAGGCCAGCACACAAAGGCACTACCAACCACTGCCATCTATGCCAAAGTAATGGAATGAACACGTATTCATTACTCTTCCCTTTATATGTAGAAAATATATACTATTGGTTTTGTTTTTCAATTTTCCTCCATGCTAGTTATCCTAATACCAAAAGATCTATTTCACGCTATAAGGAGGAACTTTTACAATCTTAAAATCTGTCAGTTTTAGCCCAAGTGAGTCAACTACAGTTACATTAACTAAACTCAAACTAGTTAGGCCTATCATTCCCTTATTGGGACATAGTGGTAGAATGTCACAAATGAAGGTAACATAGTAACTATAATGTAAAATTCCACTGTAAGCATTTATGCTGCCTGTTTTATAAGCTTTATCTTCATCATTGGCATCATCTGATGCAGATGAATAAAGACCAATCAAGCCAACCTAGGAAGGAAAAAATGAAGTAACAGTTGCACATTCAGTTATCACAGATGAAGCAACTGAGCACTCATCCATTCTAGCAAGCCAGCATGTCCTTCAGCAAACATTTCAGAGTGTACTGCTCCTGCCTCTCAACTCCACACACAGCATATTCAGGGCCTGTGTATTTAAACAGTATACAACTCACTATAGGCACCTCTATCTATTACATAAACTTACAGGAAATATTGCTTCACTATCTACTGCACTTCAAACCATTGCACTTTTCAAGAATGCTTCCTGGGTAGATTAGGTGTAATAGCTGCATAAATTTCTCTAGAGTAGGTTCATAGGTTCATAAGGTTGGAAAGGACCTACAAGATCATCTAGTCTAACCATCCTCCTATCACTATTCCTACCCAACTACTAAATCAAATCCCTTAGCACCTCATCTAAACGCTTCTTGAACAGCGCTAGGGATGGTGCCTCAACCACCTCCCTAGGCAGGCCATTCCAGTGCCTGACCACTCTTTCAGAGAAAAAATGTTTCCTCAGGTCTAATCTAAATCTTCCCCGGCACAACTTGTGGCCATTCCCTCTCGTCCTGTCATTATTTATCAGGGAGAAGAGGCCCACCCCCTCCCCACCACAACCCCCCTTCAGGAAGTGCCTTTTACTTCTTGCCTTAGTAGCTTGCCTTTTACTTCTTCTATGGAACTGGGACTAAGAAACATTAATTTTTTAAAACGAAAATCTTATTTTTGAAGGCATATAATCAATCACTTCACAGGAGGACAATTTACTAGTTCACAAGCAAAGAAAGTATATGCTGTCAGTGGAAGAGGAAGAGCAAAGTTTGAAATCAGTACGTTAGTGAGGCACACACACACACACAAAAGAGCTGAAAAGTGCCACACAGAACAATCATTTGAGAAAAAGATATATCAAATCTGACCATTAAGAAACAACATTAGCTCGCTAGCGTCTCCTGTTAACAGGAAAACAAGATCAGCTCTACTCTGCTTTCCATATCTCCACATTTAATATCCCCACATATATAAAAAAAAGAAAATAAAGAAATAGTGCGGCATAAGTTGAGTTACTGCCCAACTAATAAATGAATTTACCCTGCACTTGATGAAGATTATCTTACTTCACAAAATGCTCTGTTACAACAAGCACAAATTCAGATAAGCTCTCTAAAGGTTAGAGATGTTAAGTGCTGTCTAATTTTACAAACAATTCATTTTTTTTTCATTTACATCCTCAGCCTTATGAAATTCTTACTGGCAAGAAATTTGCTAGAACCTGAGGAAATCTGAACACATTGGGTTAGATGAATTTTGCCTGGATTCAAACCAAGCACAAACATGCACATAACACTAAATTTAATAAGATTCCCATCAGGAATCAACAAGATCACCATCAGGAGACAGAGAATTAATTTAGTTTTAATCACATTAGAACTGTTATTGTTCATCCATAGGAATGCCTTGTGTCCTCCTCACTGTGACAATGTAGGTTCAGTATAACTCAGAGAATTCACCATTCCTCAGATGGAAAAATTTGCTGGAAAACTAGCTGAAGAAATAACAAGAATCAGTATACCCTTTACATTTGGAACCGCCCACACAACTATTAATGACCTTAAACTAATCCTTATTTTCAAAGTCCCATTACTACACTTCCTCTACCTGCAAAGGACTCTTGCTATTACATTAGAGTATTCATTCCAACTTAACCTATAAAAATAGCTTCAACTCCTTGGCAATGATAGTTCATGCCATATTTCTATTAAAGAAATTACAATGGAGAAAGATCATTGATTTTGGATGTAAATCTGTTTTTTTTTAGAGTTTAGTTTTAATTCCTTCTAGTAGTATTTGAAACATCTATACTCTAATTTCAAACCACAGTACATAAATTTAGGATATTTTTTTTCTTGCAGGATCATTATTCGTTATGACTTAGGATGTGCACTAAAACTATTACAGTCATACTTCCTATTTTGACTTCCATATTTCACTCGTATTATATATAGCGTGTGTGGTAGGGATTTTCCTCATCATATTTCCTTTTTTTTTCCTTATTGAAGTGGAGTGAGAGATATAAGGGTTGTCTCAAAAGTAACGACTCTTAAGTTATTATGTTGGCCCACAATGTGAGAGGTGAATGTTGGTGGTATGGCAGTAGTGTTCTGTAGCTGAGAATTTGCTTTATCAAACTTTGTTATTGTGTTCTTTGTATCTGTTGTAGTTTCAATGGAAAAAAATGAGGCATTACTTTTGGAATGATCTATGTACATCGCCCACATAAAGATGGATAAAGATTTTAGTATGTAATGGATGTCATAGTCATTCGAAACAAAGTGAGAGGATAAAAATAAAGGTTTAAAATGGCATTTTGTTAAAACTGAGACATTTTCATGTAACAAACATATTCACCAAACTTCAAACAAGGCTTCTAATATATAATGAATATTCTGATTGCCACTGTGCATACTAATATTGTGTATGCACATTTCAAGCATATTTTTATAACCTTACTTTCAATCAGAAAAATTTCTATTTGTCTTTGCCACGTAACAACTATGGCAAGGATTCAGATAAAAAGTAAAAAAGAATAATAATAAAAAAAAAGAAACAGAACATATGGAACTCCTATTCAGCAGCACCTAGCTCCTCCAAATACTTTTACATCTGTTCCTCACCAACTTATACAGTTTCTTTCTTTTTTACTCATAAGCTTCTGTGGCATCCTCGTTATATTCCAAATTCCCCTGTGTAAACTGCCCAGAGAGTAGCAGAACTGTGACTGCTGTCTGACACACTTCCAAAGAAACACCACACCTCCAAATATATGAAACATGTAATTCATCCCAGAGACTGTTAAAATAGTTTAGTTACTGCCAGTGTGAATGTATCATCAGATTTAATAACAGTGATTTCATTTATCTGTAAGCAGAACATTTTCAATTATGGAAATAGCCATTCCCCTTTTCCATGATTTATTTTTTTATTCACACACTTCACATCAGGACTTGTAGATCTGAGATATTAGAGGCTACTTCCACTTCATACATCTACTCCTGCCTTAAAAGGAAGGTACTATTTCATATCAGGTTCCGGAAGTGGGAAGAGAGAGGGATAAAATAAAGTAATCAAATAAATCAAAAAATGAAAGTCCAAGATCTCCCTTTGGGCTTGGGAGGAATAGCACTAACCCTAAATTCCTTACATCAGGTTAAAAGAAAAGAATTGGAACCATCATTCCAGCAGACCAGACAGTGTGGAAGCAAGGCCATTTCTCTCCAAGAAAACTATCTTCTCCTTGCTCTTACTTGGGAATCGCCCAGAAGAGAACTCTCATTATATTCACGACAATGTCATACTATTTCTTTCCATGTAAAACAGAATAAAGCTCCATCTTCTCTGCCTATCTGCCAAACAAAAGTTCCTTTCAAGTAGAGAAAATGGTGGGATATTATTTTGAGTTTGTGAATAGTGCAGAATTGCAGAGTCCATAGATTCAGAAAGAAAGGCAATTTTTCCAGCCTCTCTTTATTAATACAAAACTATAAAATTCTGTTCCACTACTTTCTCTCACATCAGCCATACGGTCTTTTTTTATTAGGTACTATATAACTACTGAGCTCCATTAAGATGTCAAAAGCATTAGAAGGTTGATAATGGGCAGAGGCCTGATTCACTAATCTCTTCCCAAACCTTAATTTTTTCTCTGTATAGAAAATTCCATTCTGTGGGAGAGAACAGTGTTAACATACAGAATGCAAAGTTATTTAACAGGAGGCATTAAGAAGGACTACCAACTGTACTTACAAGCTTCAATTCACAGACATGATTTCTGGAATATCACTCACCTGCCCTCGTAACATTTCACAGTATTTTTGTAAAGGTAGCTAGCTAACAGTCAGCCTACACACCATGCCACTAGATATGATCCTGAGCAAACTAACTCAAAGAACCAGCCATTCTTTCGTCTACTTTGAGTGAAAAAAAAATCAGATAGATTCACTATGATTACTTCTACTCTCCATTAGTAGGATTCCTTGGCAACAATATGCAACAGAGTCAAGCAACAGCACTAGCACAGTTTCAGTGTATAAATGGTAGCAGTAAGTGGTATTAACAAACAAAATCAGCTGTTCAGACGAAGCCATTTGTCACTTGGAACTTACTGGCAGAAAAGTGTGTTTCCCACAGATTATGAAGCTTGGTTGAGTTATATTTTGCCAATAAACAGGGAAACAAATCTGTGGAAGTTTATACATTATTTTTCATTCATTTTTGCAACCGCTGACAACAGTGAAGTACTTAGACTGACAGATTTCTGGAATCAAAAAGGTATTAAAGTGTACTATATATTTTTCCTAATAAATTGTTGAAATATACTTCGAAGAAAAAATGAAAGTTATCACTATTTTCTGGTGATCAGATGGAATTTATCAAATAGCTTAGAAACCCCTCTGATTTTTATCTGCAGTTACTGAAGTTGGTAACATCACTATGACCCAAAGCTAAGAGCTGTCAATGCAATACACACCACTTGAACCAGCACTTCTGTCAGTACATGGAAATAACAGAAAAACACAGAAGTACACAATATTTAAAAGGTTCAAACAGCGGTGATTTGTTAAAACCTAGGTTTTTAATCTATGTTTAATGTCTTAATTGCCCCAAATAAAACATATTTATGGTGTTTGTTTTAAATATTCTTATAAAATATATTAAAGGCAGAGTCTTAAGTATTTAGTCTATTTACAAAGATTACCAAGCTATAAACAAGCTAACATCTGCACCCAGAGAGACTTTTTCAGTAGTTGATAGTCTAAGCCTGTGTTTATAGAAATTTAAGATAAACAAAACGTAAGTTTTTTGTAGGAGGTATATTTCAACACCAATTGAGGACTTTTTATTTGTTATGTTTGTGCTTATGTACAACTAATGGAATTACAGACCAACCTCAATGTAATTGGATGAGTTCAGATTTGCATACTAATTAACTTTTGAGTAAATATTTCATTGAAATGGAGCTGATTTATAGAATTACAGAATGTACTCCACAGTTTTCGTCAGGGTGCTCAACTTTACTAGGTACATAATGTTATTAAACTGTGAGACCACCTCTGACTCAAGAGCTCCATGTTTTTCACGTGAATAAATGTTGTTCTGAGAAAGTCACAAAAAAAGATATAGAAGAACCAAAAGGAAAAAAATATTCTTTTATTAATAAAAGTGATATGTACACCTTTAAAAATAAATACATAATCTGAACTGAACATTTTGCAGATCATGCTCATTCAGTACCCTGTCAATAGCACATGAAAAGCCCTGCATCTCTTAGAATGTTCATTCAAATGTAGATACATGAATGGAGGAACAGATTAATAGAATACCTAACAGTGTTTAAACCAATAAACAGACAATGTTTTACTATAAGGTTAAACTTTCATACATCTAGTACTAAATCACAAAAGTTTAGGCATGGCACATACCTTACTCAGTCATCCTTTCTACATAAACAGCACCTCACAGAAAATGGTCAGGGAAACACACCTTCAGTTATTTCTGCTGCCCTGGAACAAACACAATAGGAAACTATCAGAAACACATAATCCCAGTGGCTTGGGGGAGAGAATAAAAAAAAATTGAACTAGAACTTCTGGACTGAGATGAAACTGTTTACTAAGATAGATAAAAGGAGAAAAATTGTGACATATAAATATATGAATGTAGATAAGAAGATCACTCAGTGTACAGGGAATTGCTCACCATCCCCTGACCAATGCCCAGCTAGCTCCTGAGCAGCAGAAAAGAGTGGTGAAACTCTACCCCCTTCAAGACTCCTTCGTGATATCATATGCTATGGAAGTTTGGCAAGTTTAAGTCAGCTGCCCTAATTCTGTTCCCTCCCAGCTCCTTGGGCCCTTCACTGAGAGTGGCCTTGGATCTTTACACTTCTTAGTGGCAACTGTAAGCATTGGTGTGTTATCAACAATGTTTATTTCCTAGAACTAAATCATAGCACCAGACATCCTGAAGAAAACAATTCTGTGCCAGCTGAAACTAAGGCAATGTTACTCCAAAATAAAAAATCAAAAGCCAACATAAACATAGGAAAATCAAAACAATAAAATGTATTTGAACTAAAATGAAGTGAAATGTGAAATACAGCCATAAAAAAAAAACAAAAGTTATAAGATGCTCAACTTCAGCAAAAATAACTCAAACATCCAGTAAAGATGGAGATCCAAAACTGGTTGCAGATATTGTATTACAGATCATCCATTGTCAAGATTAGCTGAATAATCTGTTGGCATACCCTAACAGGCAGAGAATGTGTAGTTTTAAGTTCAGATAAATTTTTATCAATTTATCAATGGCATTTCTCTAATCACAAAAAGTAAGCATACAAATTTCTAGTACTCCTTGCAAAAACTGCAGGCAAATACAAAAGAACGGCATTTTCTGCTTTTCTATTTCCTTTCAGAGCCAGAACAGAAAAAGTACTCTCTTAGAATCAAAATCTCTCTCACCTTTCACACCAAAGTCTTTGAATTCTTTTTAAATCTGTCATAATTCATTTTGTACTTCTGCTGTTGTTTTCTATGATACTCATCTCGTGCTCCAGGAAACACCTGTCTTGGATCCTCACAATATAAGAAGATCAAATTTTGTATTTATGGTTCTGTTGTAGTTATTTCCAGACAACCAATTTTTGAGGTCAAATAAATGAAGACTTCTATCCTGAAATGTACTGAAATATTATTTAAGGAGATCTTAAAGATTTTTCACAGATATCACCACTCCCGCATGCAATCATTAATAAATTTCATTCTGATAAGGTAGAATAGGGACCTGAGGCAAAGACATGTTAAATCAGAACCCAAAAGATGCACTGTGGTCTATGCTGTGACTACTAAACACACACACACAGCTCACTTGGAAAAGGAAAGAGATAGAGAAAAAACTTTGTGTTAATAGTATTAGATTCACTGTAATTGTGATGAAGAAATGTTCAGAGGAACATCCATAAGGGAAGCCAGTTAAGACTCAGCACTCAACTGTGACTAGAGGCTTTGAAGTAATTAGTCTGTAATAGAGAAATGTAAGCCAGGTCACTTGGAAGCAGCATAAGGCAGGCTGAATCTGAGAACACTACTAGATCACATACGCCTTTATAAGCAAGTTTCTGTTAAAATAACCAAGCAAACTCAGAGAATAGCAAGGCTTCCAGTTAATATTAAACAAACATAGAAAATCTATCTTGAATATTTAAACAATTTTCAACTCATTTAATGGGATGCTTTCTATTGTTCCTTATGCATAGGCAGTCAATGAGTTTTCTAACCATATTAAACTGTTGCAGAAGCCTCCTTAGAGAATGTAGCTCTGCACTGCTGCTTTTCTGATCGCTCCCTCTAATTCACTGTCTGCGGTTTGAAGAAGCAAACTCCAGCACTTTCCAGTGACCATCACATTAGTAGACAAGATGACTACAGGTCACTGCACCTAGAAATCATGGGCCACTGCTCTGTTTTCTTCATTTCTCTGAATGAAATTTCTGTAGGTCCAGCAAAATCTCATGCAGATTCAAAAATTGAGTTCATCAGACAAGTTATAAGCACCTTCCATGCGATTTTGACATCGCTTTGTGCATGACTAATGCAGAAAACACTGCGTCCCTGAAGCAACAAAGTAATTTTTCAGACTTTAAGATTAAAATACACTCTGCTGTACATAGAAAACACAGTCTGGAAAATAAAAAACAGATGAGTTTCCTTTCTGGAATGCATCAAAAAACTGCCTTCATAAAATATACTCTGAAATACTCTTATACTAGCATTTAATAATGAGACATTAGCATAATTATGCTACAGTGTAACTAAGGCTATGGCAATGTTGATAAGCGTGAGACAGCACTGTGATGGGAAAAGAAAGTAAATTTAAATAATGCTCACCAAGAGTGTTTCAACATTGCACTGAACTGAAATTACAACAAAATCTTTTTCAGATATACAATTCCTTTTGCCAAAATCAGTGATTACTAACACAAAAGCCAACTTCAGGACCTAATAGTATCAAAAAGAGTATCACAGTTTAAGCCATATCCTGAAACTACTTTTGCTAGACACTTCCTGTTCTGTGTTGATCCAAATCAAGCTCAGTAACAACAAAGATCTCTGTCTCACACACAAAGCCATACTAAATAGTAACATGAAAAAGCCACCATGGTTGTGCTGTAACTGCACTAGCATCTTTTGACAGCTGTTGCCTAACTGCAGACTATGATTTTGGATAAATCTTTGTAGCTTAGAAAAGAAAAACTAGGAGAGCTGGGTGTCTGTGAGATTTCTCCTCCCTACAAATTCTCTTTATAATTAACTATGGAAAGTCAGCCTACATTTCTGAGTTAAGCCTTCTGCCAATTTCTGATATTTCCATTAAAGAAAAGAAACACTTTTACTGTGCTCTGTGATTTATCATCTTCTCTCCACAAAATCCAAGCCCTCTCTGGTAAACATTAAGAATTCCTGTCATCCCCAAATGAAAGAAGTCTTAGTAAATTCCAAATCATTATAGAACACAGAACCTCAATGCTTTCCCTCCCCTAAACTCAGCCTTTAATGTGAAGAGGCACTCGTAAAATGTACTTTATTCATATCAACAAGCAACTCTGAGTTGGAGATATTCTTTCCAACCAAATGCAGCTCAGACACTTCTATTTTAACTCATACCACAACTCTACTCATATTCTAGCTACTAATTATTCATGAAAATATTAAAAAAATATTTTCATGTATTCACAGAGAATTATTATTTTCCCTCTTATTTAACCTCCAGACTCCAGTGGTAATACAAGACTGGATCATTCCATAAGCAACACTCTGTTCTATCTTTGTATAAGTTTTGTGCTACCTAGAGATTTATAACTTTTAGAAAACAGATTAAAGACTTCATAGAATTATAGAATCATTAAGGAAAAGACCACCAAGATCACCTCTTTCAACAGTCCTTAGATTTTTAATTTTAAAATTCTGAACACATCTTAAGGGATTTTAGATGTAGATAGATCCAAATGTAGCCTCTGACTTTTCCCCTACTTCTCCCTACTCCATAAACACACTGATATGCCATTGACTCTTATTCTAAATAGCATTTCTAGCATAGAAAGAATAACACCAACATTTCCTATGTTTTGTTGTGGCAATATACATGAATGCTACAATGGCCCTACATACGGATGCTCTCACAGTACTTCAGTTAAACCCTCTGATGAGACACTATTCAACTCTATGTATGATATTCAAGTACATATATATTCTATTTTCAATGAAATTAAAGAATACACTAAGTCATCCACACAGTAGCCTTCAGACATCTCATTTGTTACAAGATGTGTGTGACTGTGACCTTACAGCTGAAGGTTGTGTTGCTGTATGATACATACTACTAATCACGTTTGGAAAATAAGTTGTTTGCTTGAATTCATAAACACACTATCCTATAAGAAGTTGAATATGTTGCTGCAGTCAGTGTTAGAGAGTCTGACCTCAGTATTATTCAGGTCATGACATGCACCTCAGATATCCTTAAATATTTTTTTACTCTAGACCTGCGTATGAGTAATCCATTATGAGCAATGGAATTTTGTATATTAATAGAATCAACTTCATAAAATATGGTGAGTCAAAAACATTGTTTTTCATATAAACATGGTGTATTTTTTTCCTATTCATATTATTTAAAATATCATATATATTCTAAAAAAGTTAAAAAAAAGAATTGCTGGTATGCTGCAAAGATTTTCACAATTCATATTTAAAAGTAATATTAAATTTGTTTTTCTTCTGGCAGCTTCTATGAAGGGAAAATTGTCTTTTCAACTGAATGTTATGATAACTCACTATATATATATATATAGTAATTTAAAATAGATTTCCATAATGAAAATTAAGGTCATATGGAAGTAATCAAAATTTTATTTGGATAATGTACAGGTAAGGTGAAAGACTTGTGGTGTTCTGTAGAAATTCTTCCTAGTCCATTTAAAAGCTCCACTGGAAGTTTCTAAACATAGTTTCACATAATTACCACTGTGAAGGAAATTCTATTCAGCATCCCATGTGGTATGGTCTCTGCCAAAAGAACTCCAGGCACAGATCAATAATGATTTTCTAGAAACAGCTTGGTATTTCCATGCCCTTAGAGTACTGTACCAGCAATTTATTAAGAAAATGATTGCTGGACCGAGTATGAAGTCATGAATTTCCTGGATTTATGTCACTACTTTATTGTATCGTAATAAGATGCTACACTTTGACCCAAAAAGAGGAATTCACATGAATTTTGCCATGCTGAGATTAGCACTTCACTCAGGAAAAAGTCCAGCCAGAATTCTTGAAAGTCAGCCATGCTTCCCAAGAAGTTAAGAAGTGAATAGTGCATTTTTGCTTTTAAATTCAAAACACTTTTCTGTTTTGCCTTTTTAATATTTCTACCTTACCTGAGCTATGGAACACATGAATTCTTGAACATGTCTTTTCTTTTATGTATCTATTTCTACTGTGTACATTCCTGACAGGCAAAACAATGCACAGGGTCTGGCCCACTGCAAAAGCAGAACCACCCTCTTCTCTTCACAGGTTCATAGGTTCATTAGGTTGGAAAGGACCTACAAGATCATCTAGTCCAACCATCCTCCTATCACCATCCCTACCCACTAAACTACTAAATCAAATCCCTTAGCACCTCATCTAAACGCTTCTTGAACAGCGCTAGGGATGGTGCCTCAACCACCTCCCTAGGCAGGCCATTCCAGTGCCTGACCACTCTTTCAGAGAAAAAATTTTGTATGTGTTGGGTGAAATTCTGATAATACATCTTTTTGAAATCCCCAGCTGTTATACAAAGTTCATAACCTTCTGCCTATTGCATGACAATTACAATTAGCTTAGTTATGCTTAATATACATAATTTTTGCCCATTGGGAAGAACTGGATGTCATTGTTCAGAAAAGAAGAAATACTGCATTATTTGGCACATGCATATATTTTTCTAAATAAATTAGAATTTATTGTACTTACTACAACATTACAGTGTAATTGCAATTTTTGTATTGGATTTTTGAAATGTTGAAAAAAGCATGCCTTATTGAAGGTCTCTAAAGTCTATCTATGCTGCCCTAATTATAATAATTAGACTAGTAGCAGCAAGAAATATATGTATTTGCAAATTGCAGATGATTTGTAATGAATGAAATACATTTCAGGGTATAATGGTTAATGAAAGTGATCTTTTTCCTTTGTTATGAATGAAATATATAATTTTGTGTATTATAAAGTTTTCCAGCTGTAAACTAAAACTACATGCAAACAACATGGGGAGATTGAAGAGGTCACTGTTTAAATTTCAAATGTAATTAGGCAATAGATAATTTTGAATTTCTTTCTGATTCCTTTAAGTTTCAACTTCCCTGCAAACTTCCAGTATGAACTCACCCGAAGTGGTGAAATCTTTAATTTATAATCTGATTGGAAGTATATGAAGGTTTATGTCAGTTCTCTTTATCTGAGGCTGCATAATATCTCAGGCAATATTATATATGACATTCTATAAATATAAATGATATCACAGCAAATATTATCTCAAGTATTCTTAGTTTTGCATACCTGGTATTAATATTCTGGTTAGAAGAGACACTAACAAACTTGGTGCAAACAGTTATGCATTTTTTTTCCCCAGCTTCAGTGTTGCATATATATTGAGTGTGCTTTTAAGTTGCACAATTTTTGTGGTCTATTAAATATAACTACTTTAATTAAAGGTTTGGAATGAGCTAGTTTTATTTTTAGCAAAGGTGGAAAATGCTATCTGGTAGGACTCGCATGTAATTCTGCTTCTTTTAGGATCTTCTTAAGAATCCTAGCTAAAAACAAGAAAACAATCGACCATACTTCAAAGTACAGGGCTTGCAGTTGGACATACCATAGGACATTTTTTTTCTGCAGAAATATTTAATGGTTGAATAAACTTTATCTTAGCCTTTTAACAACCATTTAAATGTGCAAAGAAACATTGCAACTGCAAAATAAATAAATAAATAAATCTGCATTCAGATTGAAATTAACTGAAACGTATTGTCCCGTGACCCACTAAAATATTTTTTATATACATTCATGCCTACTTTTAATTCTTGTACTGTATTGTATAGCAACTTGCAACAAGCTTCTCTAACATACTAGTTGCCATGCAGTTGTTTCATAAACAGATTTTCCACTTGGTCACTCTGTTTAGTTCATGAGAAAGGATCAGTAGAGAATTTATACCACTCTCAACCAGTACTGTTATAAAATAGCTATCTCGTTTTGGGAATAAGGAGAAAGTAAGTGCTTTCCAAAACTAAAATATGCAGTGTGCAAAGCCAATTTTCATTTTCAAGTAACTGAGTGTTTTGCAGAAGATTCCAAGCTAATATGTGTCAAAGCACATTTAAATTGTTATAACAGAGAAGATGGTAACTGTAAATGAATTGATTGGAAGGCATTGTTTGAGTAGAAAGTATAAAAATTAAAATTCAGAATCAATCCCCGATGGAAAGATATAGGCCTCAAGATAGCAACTGGTCAGATAGGTGGGAATCTACAGAGATTGTGTGTAATCTTACAACCTACTCAAAATTCTAAATTCTAAACCTCTAAAACTGAAGCTCAGATTGAAAAGAGAAGTACTTGTACTCCTCTCCTACAATCTTATTCTTGTTTGCTTCAGTGGATCCCCAAAAAGCTTTTCTTAGAGATTTTAGCCCCTCCAGAGCTTTTGTAGGCTGCCTCTACCTTGTGATACTGTAACATTGTTTCTGCAACTTAGGAACATCCACTGCAAAGAAAAGGACGCAGTGATGGGAGCAGTGGTGAGATACAAATGAGGACGCAAAGAATGAGAAATCACTGAACCCTGAGCAAAATCATTTGAGAAAGAAATTTATGACAGGAAGGAGTAAGAAAAGTGGAAAAAAAGCAATGATGTATGTACTTGCACAATATTTTTTTAACCTCAAAAATACTCAGATTAAATGCAAATGCAGGAAATAGAACCTTTAAAATAATAATAATAATAATGGTCTGAATATCTGTAACAGAAACTTCTTTCTGCAGCTAAAATTCTATGTACTACGCAGCTGAACAGCAAAGCAGACAAATTAAAGACATGTGCCCTATTTGTCAGAACAACACCAGACAGCTTCGGCAGCTCAGTGAGGCCCCACTCCTATTGTTAAAAGCACAGAGCTTATAAAACAGCACTTTCAGTATATGAGCTAATGTACTTAAAAAAAAAAAAAAAAGCACATGAAAGCAATACTACTGTTTATATTAAAAGTAGTAACTACTTCTCAATACTTCCATTTAATGTGATCTTTTTTTTCCCCTGAGTTCTGCAAAGACGGTTTAAATCTGTCACAAACTTTCCCCCAGCCTCTCTTGACAATAATACACTTGAAAATATCTTTTCTATCTATGGGCCATCAAACTTTGCACACAGTTAAGAACAGAGAATATGCTCTGCTGAGAGGGAAGAAAAATAGAAAGGGAGGAACTAAAGAAAATTACTGTTGTTCTGTGAATGGGGCGTTGATGGAGTTTGCATTGGAAAAATACCCAGTTTTTGTGCAAAAGGAAGAAAGTGACACAATGGGGAATGACATTTGGCTTTTGAATCCTTTACTTTTGTCCCTTGTGCTTCTGACGCATCCTGCCTGCCTCAGCTCATGAGGTTTCAGATGGATTCCTTGACCTGGTCCAGGTGTAAGAAAGATCACCTTGGTATTACCAGTAGTATGCTGTAAACTCATGATAGGAGCTTGGCAAGTAGTATTAGTGGGCACTGGGTTATCTTATTATGGCCTGACAGTGTGCTGTCAAAAAGCTTAGAAATGTCATCCTTTGTATTTCAATTCCACGACTGGTTCTTTGATATAAAAGTTAGTCGTGATTTATTTTTTGTAAGCAGTTGTAACTGATTGGCTTTTCAAACACAAACTACTATGCAAACTACAGCTTAGTAATTTTTCAGTCTCCATGAGTGGCAACCAGTAGAAAAATGATAAATTAGTACAATAACTTTGCTCAAGAAAAGGTCTGTTTAACTAACTCACCATCATTGAAACGTATCGCTGTAGATTTTGTTGCAGTTTATTGTTTGTTTTTTTGTTTTGTTTTGTTGTTGTTTTTTTAATAGTGTCTCTCTAATTCACCTCTGTCCTCAGTCAGTGTGTTTATATGTATTGGAATTGCCCTCAACAAGAGTCAGTCAGGACTGCTCACATGTTTATGGTTAGCTGTCCCATAGGAGGCTATAAATGCTAGGCCTAATAACTAATAAATATTTTGATGCTGCTTGTGGAAGAACTTAGTTCTGATTTCAACAGTGAGTTGCAAAATGCAACTGACAGTGATAATGTTTGTTTATGAGAATTTAGTTTAGAGAAGATCAATCTGATTCCCTCTACTCAAACCTCCGATGAATAAATTGGAGGTGAAAACATGAGAACATGAATGAAAACATTTTGAGAAATACTTTTAGCTTTTCTGACTCTTTAAGACAATCTTTAAATAAACGTGTAGCATATCTCAAATGGCATTTACTGAAAATCAAAATGAAATACCGAATATTTCTCTATAATGATACTATCCTAGTTTATAAAAGAACTAAAAGCAGTAGTTGCTATTAGTTGATCCAGCAGAAAATCCATTTCAAAATGGTTTAACAATCAACAGTTTGTGTAAAATTGAGCTTAGTTAAAACAGAAGAGTGGAAGAAGGAAGAAAAGACTTGGCCATGTACATATCTGGAAAACCATCTTGCACTAAACCTTATTGTTTTGGACTAAGTCAGTAAATGAGCATCCCATCTGGTATAGTTTTGAAGGAAAGTAAGCCCTGTCTTTTCTGAGCAGCTGTACTCTTGTGCTCAGTGGCAGGCACAGAAGGAAAGGAAGCAAACAAATGCAGTGCTGGCAAGAATTTTGGAAGAGGTAATGGAGATTCCAACATCTGCAGGATTTATTGAACCCATTGAGAATTGGTATGCTGTGCTAGTGCTGTCCTTTTACTGCCAGTATTCTCTACCACAGACCTTTGTGTTTGTTTGCCCTGACAAGTTGTTCACAGAAGGATGGCTGCATATGATCAAATGAGTAGAACTCGTAGAAATTACCTTGCCTAGAAGGAAGTAGGATGATGGTAGTTTTGGAAGACCAAGTATTTATCTTAGAAGTACTTTAAGCTTTTCTTGCTGTCTGAGAAAGCAAGCCTTCATAAACTGGATATTTAAATTGTTGATTTAAGCTAGTGAAACTTAATACTGAGTGCTCAACTTGTACGCCAATTCTGAGCATACTATTGAGTTTAAGTGTAATTTCAAAGATAAGTAGCCAGTTTTTCTGAAAGTCTTCACTGCTTGTGTTTCTACGATCATAATAAGAAGGTTGTCTTTATCTGATGATAGTACCACTGTTATATGATTAAGGATCTGACTGACCATCAGAAGCATTGTCAGGCAGCTGAAAGATGCTCTGAAATTTTTGTTCTAGCAGTCACTGCCAGATATGAAACATTTATCTTCTTGTGTTAGATCTGCTCCTGAACTGTCACAGTTTTCATTCTGTGACCTTCCATCATCATTTGAGTGTGTTTCTTCTGGTGGTGGCAGCCTCAGATGTTTTATTATTTTATTCTGCTGCTGTGAGTCTGCTTGGAATTTCAGACTCTGGACAGATAACCTAATCCATTTGCTTCTGTGTCGGCTGAAGAGTTTGATTTGTCCACTATGAGTTAGAGACATCTGACTAGCCATTCAGATCCAGTGGATTTGAGAGGAAAGAGAAACAGAGTGTGTGTCTAATAATGAGGGCAGCTGTTCTCACTGCATTTCAGCCAAAAGAAAGGTGTCAATGCGACACATCTGAGAGGTGGAAGGGTCAGTATCACTTCCTAGTTTTCTTGGTCATATATTATTCAAACACCAAGTAACTCATCAAATGTATTTTATTTTCCATTAATAACTAAGAGTAAAGGGTGGTTCAGTCACCCATTAGGACTAACTGTTTTTTCCAAGTTACAGAACCTTGGTTATCCAGTGATGAAAATCAGCCACTGTGCCATGTTTTGCAAAAGTGACCGTAGGCAACTCAAGTCATTCTTCCCTTGTTCATTAGATTGGTAATGAGTCTTATTAAATTTTCAAACTGTAGGTACATAGTGTGTGTACTGTGGGTGACACTGTCAGCTGTTCTTCACACAAGACAAATGATTAGTTACAGTACATGTGTTTTCTAACAGCGTATTTCAAAGAGAGTGAAAGATACAAAACTTATTCCAGATAAAAAATGTTAAACCATCAAAAGACAATTATTCAAAAGAAACATGTGATATCATGACAAATATTTCTTCTTCATCATCAGTTTCCCTTATGTACTTTACTACTGTAAAATTTCTCTCTTAGCAATGGGTTTGGTTTTGCAGATAAAACTATCTACTGCTTTCTCCCTTCAATCTCTTATATCTTCTAGGATTGCATTTCATTCTTACTTTGACATTCTTGTCCAGGAATTTAAAGAGTAAATAGAAAAACCCAAAGGGGCAACATACAGGTGTGTGTTTGTGGACAAGGGCATGAAATTTTATTTTGACTATGAACAATCATTATTCAACCTACAGGAGAGCTTCAGGTGCTGCTAATAGTAGGATTCTCACTGGCAGGGTGCTAATATGTTGCTTCTGCCTTAATCCCATGTCTGAGTGAGAATTCAAGTGAGAAAGACAAGTGCTGGGGCTAACTCACATTCAGTTTGTTAAATTAAGGCTCAAATAGGCTCCTAGATCCAAACTTTGGGCCTAAGCAGGTGGTGAGGTTTGAAAATTCAAATGCCAATTTTAATGCAGCAAAGAAGCTGTTTGATTCAGCATTTTACATAACAGTAACTACTATAATCAGCCTGTCTTTAATCTTTTGTTGCTTCAGTCAGACTGTGAATATGCATGTGTTTTTCTTGAAATGATCAGAGGTTGCCTGATTGGTGGCTGTAACAACCATTTGAAGCAGTCTCTGGATTGGATTAGAGAATAGATGCCCATAAACTGAGAAGAGGTTAATCATTTTGTCTTCTTGAACTGCTTCAAACTTTCTGGCAGTTCGTGGTAATACATATGCTCAAGAAATTCATGAAGATTCTGCTTTCAGGATCAATGTCTTCCCAGAAATACTGTAGGATTTTGGCACAAGAATGTTGCAATTTGTTAGATAAACTATGCAGGGCTGATCTTGAAAGAAAAAAAAATGTTTCTGGCTAAACAGAGCAAAGACCAAACCATTCAGAATATATAAACTGGGTCAGCCTAATTGTAATGACTTTTTGTTTGTCTTCTTGCTTACTAAAAGCAATTTTATGGAAATAACTATTGACAGAAAAGGTTATTCTTGCAAAAATGCTAGCTGCCTGGATCTTTGGTCTGGAAAGCCAGCTGATGCTCTCAAGTTTTTTCAGCATTTATATTAGCAGTTATAAGACTTCCATATATAGCAAGAGACAAAAAGAATGCCCAGTGCAACACAATTTCAATAAAATGTTTCTACTTATTAAGGTAATGACCTAGGAAATTGATTTGAAATTTCCTTTGAGATATACTTACATATGCGAGTTATATTGTAATTTAGTTCTCTTCAGGCTTGATTTTAAACTACTTCAAACCTGAAGTTAGGTAAATACACTGTTAATCTGATAAATGCATGTTTGGGGATTTGGTTGGTCAGTCTGATGGTTTGCTGATTTGGTTTAAATTAGATTTCACTCCTAACGCTTTGAGTCAATGAAGGTAGGAAGAGTATTGAAAAAGGCAGGGCAGGGAGACTGAAACTAGTCAGAAATCATAGCTAGTGATAAAACAGCAGAAATGTTTGTACTACATTATTTTTTTCTTAGGCAGAAGACTTGCTTGCAGAAAGGGCAAGTAAGCAATCTCTGTAGAATACCTGACAATTGATATGAGTGCAAATGACTATGCAGCAGTTACACCAATTGTTGCAATTTCAGCTAGCATTGTGGCCCTGCACAGCTTGCCAGTTTTCCATTTTACACAACAATCAACATGAATTTTGTATGTTAATACCAGTGTCAACTAAATTCAATATGCCTGAATCTGTTGCCACCTTACTTCAGCATCTTTGCGTGAATCTTGAGAACTGCTTTTTCTGCCAGACTGTGAATAAGTCTTTGACTGTTGTGTATTTTGGAAAAGTTTTCATGATGTCCAGCAGGTGCTGCCTCCTTATTTCTGAGCTGCTTTATCTGTTCCTTATAAAATAGAGCAGTTGAAGTATGAACTTGCTACAGTGATGCACACATTTCTTCTAAATGACTTCGTTACTTATACTAGGTCACTGACTTGTTAGCCCAGATCCACTTGTGGCATTACTTACCTTGCACATGCACTGTAGCTTGCAGTTTTGGTTAGCACTCATGGAACCTAGCTACTTGGTAAAAAATTAAGCTTTAAATAAATATTTTGTGTGTGTTTATTTATAACACTCGAATACAAAGTCCTTATTTTATGGAACATTAGAGCCAGGATTTGAACAAACATGTCAACATGTCAGTCAACTGATGCTCATTTTGCTATCGACAATGTTCGAAGATTATCCCAGCATAGAGAACATTGCATTCTGTCTAAATAAAGAGAGCAGTGTCCCATTTCTCTAGGCTGGCTGAGACCTGATAACTGTTAAGGCATTTTACTAATTCTCTCATGCTGAAAAATCTTGATTCTAACTAAGTGAAACAAAACCTCAGTATTGGAGTTGGGCTATTGGAAGCTTTTATAAAACCCATCTGTTTACTTTCTTAGCTAAAATATAACCATGGAAAAGCTGTTTGCAAACCAAAATGTCCTCAGGAGGATGCTTAAGCATCTGAAATATCTTGAGTTGGCCTGGAGTGGACTACAGCCAATGGACCCCTTGATCCGAGTTCCATGCAGGGGTAACACAGAGGTAAATATATGGCTGTGCACAGGAATTATGCTGATTAGGCTAAGAGAAAAAAAAAGAGGAAAAAAAACCTGAAATCTAAAAATACCAAAGGAATTTTGAGGTGAGTTCAGCACAGCTTTATCCAAAATCAGAAGCCACAGTCCTTTCCTTCTTTGTCTCATAAAAGAAAACTAGATTAACTTGATATCTGACTGTTCAACAGGAATTACATAACCTCTATTGCTGTTCTACACAAAATCTCAGAATTAACTTACACAAATCCCTAAGGTTTATATTATGACTTTCTGTACCCATACTTCTGAACATTTCTGTAGAATGGACTTGATGTCTTAATTAACTTTAGAGCTCAATGCAACTGCCTGCTTGAACTGGGTCATAGACTTGCAAACAAAGATGTCTTACTTAGTGATTTCTTACTGAAGTAGTGGGCATTTGGTGCACACTTACTTTTGTTAGATAACTTCCAGTTGTAGATTTCTTTTTATGATTTTAAAAACCAAGATAAAAACATCCTAGCCTGACTGTCAAGGTCTCCTGCTGTAATTTTAGGGCTGACAGTTTTAAATATATATATCCACTTGTAAACTGATCTAGTAAAAAAGCTATTAAGCTGGGAAGAGTAATGCATTCCAGGACATTGCTCCAACTATCTCAGCAAAATTCCCTCAATGTTTTACTTGGTGAGGAAGAAGCAAGAAATAGCAGATGGGTTGCAGATGAGTTGCCAAATGCTCCCATGTGATGGCAGCTCTGACTAATATCAGTCCTTACTATCTTCATAAAGCACCCAATTGTCCTCTCAAACAATTAATTGTTTCACTGGTAACTGTAGACATTTAATTACTTATTCATATGCTTTGGAGGTCATAGAACAAGCAAGTGTGGAAACTTTGAGAAATGGAAGGAAGACTGTATTTCAGTGTGGAGATCACTTCTTCATGGCCATTGTACAGTACTTGTACAATGGAGCTTCACTACAGTGAGAAACGATCAGTCACATACAGCCCAGTTAGATAAAGTCTGATGGCAGTACACTGAAAGACAATCATTCTGTCAGTTGTGCTAGGGGGTGAATTAAAAGGCATCTTTAGAGGGTGATATCACCTTCCTACCAGGTGGGTGTTTTTGTTACCATTCACTTTAACACTACGGTCACAAGCTGTTTAAAAGGCTGCATTCATCTGAGGATTCATAGAAAGCCAGGGGCAACTGCTGTTGGCGGTGGGCTCACAAGCAGCTCAGCAAACAGCCATGATTTCTCTTTCTCCAAAAAGGCTACAGCTGTTGTGTAAAGGCAGTATCTCCCTAGGTTTGTCAGGACTATGAAGAGTTTTGCACATGGAAGATGAATTACAGCCTGAGATTTGTTGTGGACAGAGAAAACCTTATTAAAAAACAAGCTTTTTCTATTACCTGTAATACAACAGGAAGGCAAATGTACATTTCTTCTGGTGGATTGTAATACCAGGATCTTATCTCACTTATCCCTGTGGTTTGGTACTTTAATGGTAGATTCTTTAGTAGGTTCTGTATAAATGTGCAAGATGATGAAATTCTGAAGGTTTCTTAAGAACCTTTGCTTGCATGTAGGGATTCCCTGAAATGTGTGTGATGAAGTTATTTGATTGTGCAGCGGGCTGATAACGACTTAAAGCTGCTTTTCCTGTGTTGCTTAATTTTACTTTCTAATCTAGTGAGTGTTCGCTCAATGCCACAAAGGAATTGGAAAGTGAAAGTGAAAATGGCCTCAAAGGATTTGGAAAATAAAATAAGTCAACAGAGATAGGCTTCTCAACACACGTGTGGCACTTGCTACAATGTCTGCAAAGAGTTTGTAGGAGCAGTAATAGTTCAAAGTTATGATTCTTCAAAATAACTTTGTAAATAAAAGAATAGACACTACTTCCATCTGTTAGCCCATTCTGTCTGTAGTGTACTATCCAGATATGAGATGCAAATATTACATCTTTCTTACTTTTGCCCCATCTGTTCTGAATAATTAAGTGCTATCTTAGATGAATTACAGATAGTCTGTGTTGCAGTGAGTAACACTTTGTGGTGTGTAATATGGAGCTTTAAAAGATACATGGAAGGCCATGAAGGCGTATTGTAAGTCAATCTGTGAACACCCGTGAAATATATTTATATTTTGATTTTGAAGAGAGAAATAGCTGTAGAATCATGAATGCGTTAAGACACAGAACTCTTCAGAGATTTTTGTTTTATATTCATTTGCCCAGTGTAACATAAGGGTTTCTTTTTATGGCTGTTTTATTGCAGCATTCCCTCCCAGCGAGCAGTTGTTTGTTTCTCCTTAAAGAGCATTGAGTCTTCACTGGAATAAAACCATGTCTGCTTTTTTATAAATCAGCTAAGTGTTGGGTGGTTTTTTCCACCTCAAATTTAAAATTACTATGTTGCTAAACATTCTGTGATCCATAATAATTTAGCCCCATAAATTTCAACTTAGAGTGAAGTTGAATGTATTTTTTTTTTCTGTCCTTTTTAAATATATTAAAGGCCTATCCCAGCTTTTTCTGTGGTACCTCTGTAACTTCTTCATGACTCACACATCTCCAGTTATCACATTATTTTCTCTTGTGAATTGTTTCCTACAGATAAACAGATTTCTTGTATTTCATGGATATATTTGTTCCTGTTACCATCTGTTTATGTAGGTGTTTCTCAGTTACTTCGGTGTGTTTATTCTTTAACGGTATTGTTAGTGTGAAATGTTAAATGAAGGAAACCCTGAAGGACTAAGTTTGCATTACGCTTGGACTAGGGTATAGCTTCTGCTTTTTTTTTTTTTTACCAGAGGAAGAAAATGTCTTAAATTCATATTACTACTCAGTTATTAAGAAAAAAAGAGGAAAGAAAGAGGAAGAAAATACTTAAATTACTTTTGATGGAAAATTGGGTTTCCCATATGAGAAAAAAAATTGGACAGAGTGATTATTATTTTGTTGGGTTTTTTTTGTCAAACTTAAAACTTGCCAGAAGAGAAAGCGAGCTTGTTTTGAAAGAGTTTGATCCAATGGCCTTTTGACAACAGACTGTGTAGTATAAAATGACTGTGATTTCTGCTTTATAGATTTTTTCTTAAGATATCTCGTGCCCTTATTTCCTTCTGGATTCTTTTGTTCATTTTTGAGGAGATGGGGTGGTGCATGCGAGTTTGCTATTTTTTGTTTGCATTTTGTTTTTATCAAAGAAGGTGACTAACAGAATTACATGATTGTTTGAAGTTATTTTGCAGTGAGTTCACATCTGATCTCTGCTGGCTTTTTACACAGCATTTTGTAACCAAATAAGCTACTATGGCAACTCTTCTATCACTGGAACCAGTATTCATCACCAGGTTTGACAACTGGATATTTTTGTTCCTATGATCACTCTTGAATCTTCATAGACATCATCTACATCTCTTTCTTTTGAGTGCTGTGCATCTTTCGAGATGCTGCTGCTAGACACTGTCTTTCTATTTTTCTCTTTCCCCACACATTTAACAACAAATAGCCCTTCATGTTTTCCTCTCTAATTTACTTTTTCTTCAAATAATTTGAGTCCTTTTAAGGTCTACCAGTATCTGATTACCCAAAGTTCACCTTCAAGAGAATGTGCAGAATTGATGAATGTTATTCAAGATAGCAAGATAGTCTTCTTACTTAAATAGAAATACTGGCTTGTATATCACGTGCAGGAAGCCTTTTTTGGTAGGAGAATGAATATGAAACATCTTCCTGTGAATTAACTATTTCTAAACATTGAAGCTGTCTACATGAGCTGTATCAGTCTGCCTTGCCAGAATTTGCCTTCTTAAACACTTGCTACTACTGATTTTGACTGCTTGTTTCAATCTGTTGTTTCCCATTTATTCTGCTGACACAACTCTCAAAAAGTTTCCCGTGTTTCCCAAGTTATAGTTTTTCTTGTTCTTTTACCTTTGATGCTGTCAGCATACTGTTCCCAATGTGTCACATTAATTCATCTGATTTATTGATTGTCTTGATTTTATCTGATGGCAAGTCATGAATTTACCTTTATCTCAAAGATCAGTGTCTTTGACATTATTGAAATTTTACCCTCTTACTTTGCTAGCTTCTCATGAATGATCTGCAAAAACATTCATAAAAACTGAGGTCTTTCATTCACTGCCTGTCTTTGTTGCATAGAATATGTCACCGGCCTGTTCTTTTCATACCCCAGGTGCTTTCTTTAGTGGAAACCTTTTCCCAGAACCTCACATCTAGGTGAAATCTGAAAATTGCCTTATTTATTTTAGTATTCACAGGCTGTCTACCTGAAACCAAGCAGAGAGGTCTGCAGAAATACATCTGTCTTTCCATAGACTGAATCTCACTGTTTGTGACTGTTATTTGTTGGAGGGGAGCAATTATTTAACTACTTTGAATTGAAAGCTGAAACCATTGTCTAATTTACATTCAAACACCATCAGCTCACTCTTTTACAATATACCCTTCCTAATTCAGCTACACAGATATGCTCTTCTCTAGGCTTTCCTTATCCTGTCTTATTTACTAGAACATCCGTTCTTAGGCTATGTGAGAGGCAAATCTTTTCACGCTTGTATTCATGCAAAATATGGCTTTGAATAAAATTCCTGGGCCCAGTGTTTGAATCCATCACCTTTTTATTAGGTGTCTCAATCTCTTCATTTGTTCCTTTTTTTTTTTCCCTAATAACCCTTCCTAAGCTGGTTCTTTCATTTCATTTATTTTAAATGCCTATTTAGTCCTACTGGTAGTAAAACAGTGATACAAACATGATTGTATTCCTGTTGTGGAAAGCAGACTGGAAGTTTCACTGGTATATCAACTACAATACAGTAAAGCTTTTTAGAAAGTAGACTAAGCCAAACTGTGGTTTGGGGGAAGAGGGAGGGAAAGAGTGATAGAAAGAGCTAAGACTCTTAAGTCACCTTCTCTGGAGACATTCAAGACCCACCTGGACACCTACCAGTGCAACCTGGTCAAGGGAGATGCTTTGTCAGGGAGGTTGGACTTCTAAAGGTCCCTTCCATATCCTACAATTCTGTGATCCTGTGTGTGAACACAGGGAAGCAGATATGCAGCACTGAACAGCATGATCTCAGCATACAAGCTATATGACTTGAGGTGCCCAGCACCTTCTATGTTGCCATAGTTGCTCATGGACTGGATGACTTGGGTTCTTCAGACAAGTTCTTAGATGGGTGCTAGATTAAGAGCTTGGACATCTTCATTATGTGTAAGTATGTGTTTAGTTGTTGTTGTATAAGTGATCAATGCACATACAGCAAGATTTCCTAGCTGTAACTTTCATTTTCAAACTGAAAACTGGCTTAATAATTCCAGTAAGCTTTAACGCAAAGCATGAACTTGGTCTGGAATTACTTTGTTATACATCTGAACTGGATTGGCCATGACTCTTCACTGGAACAGCAAGCTAACAGATGTTATCCCTTGTGTAATTTCCAAAGACAGCCACAGTGTTTCACACTTTCAAATAATAAAAACAAAACAGACCATGCTAAGATATTAGCCATCTTAATATTGAGGGTAACACAGCTATACAGAGGGAGTATTTCCTTTAAGTCTGTTCATAGAATCTGAAGGTTATTACAGCAGTAAATCACTTAGAGGGGCAATAATCATGCTTGTTTTGCAGAATTATAGACTAATATAATAGAACGTTGTTTTCCTGAGTCATCCCTCTTTATCAGGAATACGTAAATAATGTTTATTCTTATTCTATACAGTAGTTACCTTACACTTGTATAGCTGTGAACGTACTTCTGAAACTAGCTTTTTATTTTGTTCTGGCATAGCAACTGCATATAGAACTCAGAGCAACCAGGGATCTCTGTGTTTACATGTGGATATTAGGTTTTGCCATACTTTGTCAGGTTCAGATTTTAGTGAAATATTTCAGAGATTTAATCTCTGAAATGTTAGGTTTATTTTGTCTTCCTCTCATTTTCGGGTACTAGCCATTGCCAGCCAAGATTCCTGATAAAATAGTCCATTTCTACATTTCTTTGACCACACCTGGTGTGGTATGTCAATCAGAAAGTCATTTGGCTTCCAGAATACTATTCTAGTTTAGAAAAGAAACTGATCCTGTTCAGAGCAGACAGGATTCTACTTTTTCTAAAACACCAACGAAGGTTTAAATATAGTTTGTTTTGGTTGGCTCCATCACTTATTAAGCCCTAACAGTTCTCTCCCAGAGCCACCACCTTCAGTATTCTAATGCAAACTGAATTCAAGTTTTGTAGTTCTCATTTCTGTTTCCTTTCTACAAGGAAGAGGATGATCTAAATACTGAGATCAGAAATAGCTGTCTTGCACTGTTTCCCACTGTGGGGCAAACAATCTGGAATTCATTTCATATAAAGTACGATGATTGGTGAGAATTGCATTTGAACAGAATAAATCATGCAATGGGCTTAATATTCTGGACTATTGGAAGAGTTGGATTGAGACTTCTCTGCAGTTACTTTCTTAACATCTGTAGGAGAGGGGAAAGAGAGTAGTACATCCAAATGGCATGCCTAAGAGAGGAATTTAAATTATCCTTTCTGTTTATTTGTCTTTAAAGCCTGTCTGCTAAACTGCTTAGTATTCAGATACCACTGTGATAGGTGCATTATAAATAATATTATCTTTATACAGATTTAGTCTAAATAGACTGTGTCCTTGATTGCCCTTTCCCAAGTTGTCCATATGCTATCATTACAGGAGAAGAGTAGAAGAAAAAAAAATAATTAATGAGACTTGGAAAGTTGTTGACTTCGTCAATTTTTAATGACAGTCTTACTAAACATAAAACTCTCCCCATTCCTTCCAAGCAAATGATGTAGACAACATCAAATTCAGAAGAAGAGCCTGACAGTTCCTATAAAATGGATTTTTTCCAGTTCATACTATACAGATATCTTCTGCATCTTACCAGGCTAAATGTTCTGCACTGGGAAAGGTTTATGACAGTTAATAGAGAAAGATTTTATCCCTAACAGGTGGGCCTGGTTTGATGTTGGCAGAGACTCAACACACTGAATAAACTTAGTTGTGCCATTTTAACAGGCTAGCACCCTCATATTAGTAGACACAGCTCCTAACTGACCTTGCCTGATGCCTGAGTTGCACTGCTGTTCTTGTTTTTCCCTACTTTGGAGCAGAGAGAATACTTTTTGTCCATAAATCTTGCACTATTCTGAAAGCTGATGATAAATATAGTAATGCTGATTTGGTGTCATTGCCAACACAGAAAAGCTAGACATGAAATGAGGAGAAATATATTAATGAAAGAGCTGAATTCCTCAGTCTGACTCTTTGATACAGGAAACAAATTATAACTCTGAGACTGCTTGTGTCATACTTGGGAGTGCAGGATAGTCCTCTGGCAACTTACCTCAACAGCAGTTCATGTGAAAGTGAACAATTGATGAAGGGTATGGGATTTTCTGCAGAGCGGATGTTTTTGTAGACAAGATGGCTAGCTCTTAGTACTGAATGTTTTTCTGCCTGATTGGCACCTTGTCAGCATACACAAGTGACAGGCTTGTTCACTTCATTACAGTTTGAAGTGGGATAGACCCCTCTTCACATTAGCATAGGCGCAGTTACACAGCAACAAGCTGTGTCCTGCAGCTTATCTTCTCGATGAGAAACAAGCAGTGTTAGCCGGGGGCCAATCCCTGAGGTAACTTGAGCTGCATTCTCATTAAGAGTTGTAAATTTGGCCAGCTCCTGGTGCTTCTAAATAGACAGCAGAGGTCCCGAAAAATGGAGAGGGAATAAGCAATGAGACTCTCAAGACTAGCAAGAATTAGGCAAGGGAGTATATTTACCCTAGAGAGGAGTGGCAGGTTACTTAGTAATCTTTGGCCAACTAGGACAGCTATGAAGTAATCTCTGGCTAGTAATTCAGACCATAAGTTAGAGCACTCCTCTGGAAGGATACCTGTGTCTGCAAAGGACTATAATAGTAGCTGTTCTGTCATGGGGCGCATTTGGGGGGGGTCACACTGTAAGGTTTTGTTACCAGCAGGGCTACAGAAGTGGCCTCCTTGAGCAGGGCTCAGCAGCTGCCCCACGTCAGACCAGATCCAGCTCCAGCCTCTCTAACGGGGTCCTGCTGCTGCCAGAGCTGAGTTGCAAGCACATTGGGTGTGTTCCTGGGAGATCAAATTGAAGAAAGACCCTGCAGCCCAGGAGAGACCCACAGAAGAGCAAGCTGTCCCCCTGCAGCCCACAGGCACCATGCAGGGCACATCTCCACATGCAGCCACAACAGAACCCACAGTATAACAGCTGCAACCCACATGTATTTTTTTTGCCCATCATATATTCTCTTCTTGCCCTATAGAGGAGAAAAAGAAGATCAGGATGGCATTGCCAAGCTACCTACTAGCATTAAACCACAGCAGAGAGAAAGCAGTATACTCTTAGTTCAGTTCCTCAATCTCCACAAGAACTACATGAACAGGAAAAACTGAACTCGACATTTGTGGTTATCTCCTTATCCCTTAATAGACTTTCTGTTCTATACTTGACCATTCTGAAAAAAGAACTAGTCCTGTAAAACCTGGAAAACATTATTTATCCTACTCCTGATGAAAATTCTCAGGTGTTTTTTTTAAGCATGCACATGTGTGTAATGCTATAATGGAATGAACCACAATAACAACAGGGTGGCAAAGTCTTTAGCTACAGCAAATGAAAATGAGCACAAACACAGCAACCACAGAAATAAAGGAGTAACTTACCTTTTAAAGGCCTCATTCACGCAAGAATCTCCAGCAAGAGATGCCTTTACCTCCACTGCCAACCCTTAAATGAGGTCTGGGAAGAGCTGGATCCTGGCTCTACCTCTACTGATTGCATGCACCTGAGCTCCCTTGGGTTGGTCCTGCCTTCCCACCAGGTGCTCAATCAGTGGCTCAGGCCATGACTCAGCATTTCTGCAGCTGTCAATTTTTATTTATTTATTTATTGGGGGGGGGGGGAGAAATTTGAATTGAAATATTTTTAAAACACTTAATTCTGAAACAGACATCCTGTGTAAAACTGAGAAATGGGGGGTTAAAGACTGAGCTGATGTGTTTAAAGTGAGATTCTATTACTAATTATTAGAAGATACAAGCAGAAAGGAGTTTTCAATGCAGTTATTATGTTAGTTAAAATTTTGTATACTGGTGGAAAGTATGAAGTGTAGGTAACACAGATTAATGAAATAAAATGTTACACAATCTCCAGCAACTTGTCTTTCTCCTTACTCTTAGCTGCTGAGCAGCTAATGAGAAGGAAGTGTGTTTACATCTGAAGCTGAGTTGTATGCATACTAGTGGAGCTGATGTTTTCCATGGAGAAAAGGATGTCAGCCAAATTCTAGCAACCTGCCAGCATGCTAGACAGATGCCTGGCTTTACTTAGCTCTCAAACAGCATTGCTCACTTTTTAGGTATCTAAGCTTCTAAATTCTGATCAACCACAGGTGCCCTAGGCAATTAATTGCAGTTTATATTGAGGTTAGGTTTCATTCTAATAGCCACCTTCTAAAAAATCAACTGGTGTATATCATAGTGTGCAACATAATAATGGGATACAATGTGCTGCAATCCATATTCCCTTCAATCCACCAGCATGTGTACAGCTCAGATAATACTTATATTGGCTATCTAGAAAACCTTTACCTATATATATGTATTTAGCTTTATAATTGCATTCTGTTCATCTTGTGTTCTTGGACAGTTCTGTTCATACCAGAACTATAAAGTAAGGGGTCATTTGCATGGTGTTTAGCAGGCAGAAACAAACTTGCTCTGCCTGTGCCTTGAGCCAGATGGAATCTGGCCAGCTCTGAGCGGAAGCCATGCAATGCAGGGATGAACCTTTGCTAGCACACTCTCTGAGAAGCAGGTTATAGGATCTCAGGCCATACAAGCATGTTAGTTTGAACATAGAATCATAGAATTCCTCAGGTTGGAAAAGACCTTCAAGGTAATCAAGTCCAACCTCAACCTAACCATAATACCCTAACTCTAATAACCCACTGCTGAATCATGTCCCTAAGCACCAAATGCAGATGGTTTTTGAACACATTCAGGGATGGTGACTCAACTGCCTCCCTGGGGAGCCTATTCTACCCTTTCTGTAGGGAAGATTTTCCTTATATCCAAGCTAAACATTCACTGGCACAACTTGAAGGCATTTCCTCTTGTCCTGTCACCTATCACCAGTGAGAAGAGACCAATCCTGATATAACTGCAATCACATTTCAGGTAATTGAAGAGAGCAATAAGGTCTCCCCTCAGCCTCCTCTTCTCTAGACTAAACAGTCCCAGTTCCTTCAGTCACTCCTCATAGAGTATATTCTCAAGGCCCTTCACAAGCCTTGTTGCCCTTTTTTGGACCTGCTCTAGCACCTCAATGTCCCCAATGTACTGAGGTGCGTAGTGATATAAATCTTCCCTATTTTAGTTTGAAACCATCTCCCCTTGTCCTATCGCAGCAGACCCTGCTAAAAAGTGTGTTTCCTTCTTTCTAAAAGGTCTCCTCCTCTCCAGTCTGAACAGCCCCAGCTCTCTCAGCCTGTCCTCACAGGAGAGGTTTGGATAATTTTTGTGGCCCTTCTCTGGCTACTCTCCTACAGGTCCACATCTCTCCTCTAATGAGGACTCCACATCTGAACATAGTACTCCAGGTGAGTGCCCCTCAGTGCTTAAACAATTCCAGGATGGTGACTTCACCACCTCCCTGGGCAGCCTGCACTTCATCACTCTTTCTGAGAAGAAATGTTTCCTAATGTCCAACTTGAATCACCCCTGGTGCAACTTAGGGCCTCTCATCCTATTACTCTCATCCTATTACTCATTACCTAGGAAAAGAGGCTGACCCCACCTCACTGCAGCCTCCTTTCAGGTAGTTGTAGAGAGTGATCAGGTCTCCTCTGAGCCTCCTCTTCTCCAGACTGAACAATCCCAGTTCCTTCTGTTGCTCCTTAGCACCGAAAGCTCTCCCTGAAATAAAACTTGGTTCTGGAGGTGATGATATTTCAGATTGACAGCTGGGAATAGAAAGTTGGATGGATTACTGCTTTGACTCCTATGAAAGCATACCTTCATAGGAAATAAATATATATTAGTTTTATATACAAATATTTATTAAAAGGTATCGCTATAGAATTAGTGTGTCAGCACTCTGTTATGTAGGTCATGCAACATACACAGTACTTCTCCCTGAAAACATTCCTTCAGCCCAGTGGCTGGAGGAGAGGAGGCAGCACCCTGAGCAGCACTGTGTGTGAGTGCAGGTGGAAGGACAACGTGGAGGAGGAGGAGGAAGAAGAAGGGGAGGAGGAGGAGGAAGAAGAAGGGGAGGAGGAGGAGGGCCAGGCCTCTCCGTGCAGCTCTGCCGGCCCCTGGTGGTGCACACTAGTAGTGATGCTACAATAGCAGGGTAACAGAACATGTAGGTTAATAGAGTAACCAAGTGCTTGTCACTGCAGCCCTTCTTATTTTTAAGCTTGAGTCAGGAGATGAAAGTCAAGTTTAAGAGACTTTGCATTAGGCTGTCATGTTAGCAGCAATGCAGGAGTTCTCTGTCCGAGGCTTTGTGGTGCTGTGAATCCCAGCAGTGTCACAGCTGGTGAGAGCAGAGTAGTCACAGCTCACTTAGGACTTCATAGGTCACAGCTGCAAAGCACGTTGCACTGGCACTATGTCTGACAGTGCTGCTGTAAAGCAACTGCCCCTTCTTTGCCTTCCGTGCCATTTCCAGTGGGTTGCGCTCCTCTTGTGTTTACATGTTGGCTGAATCCCCATGCAAAATTCATGAGATGGACAACTGATTTTCATATGGCACTCTGTACGTGAGGAGCATTTCTTATTTCTGTACTGGTGAGTTACCAAAAGCCATACTGTCATGGACTAGCTCACAGGGAGGGTGACCATTAATCACTGATAAAAACAGTGAAATCAAAGCAGGAACCCCTGAAGTTCAATCATCCTGTGTTTTGTTCTCTTTTTTGTTCGTTTTTGTTTTTGTTCTCTTAATTATTTTCTTATTTTAGCCAGAAAAAATGAAACTTGATCTGTGCATTCTTTCTACAACTCATAGGGAAAAATTTAATGAGCGTGGGCGAAGTAAGAGCAGTGGATAACTCAGTTGGCTTTAAGGAACACAACCAGGGAATAACAAAGGCAGTTGTCTTTTTATGGGAAGAATGTGTTTTGCAGGCTGTCAAAAAGGATACATTTGATTGGGCTCAGTGGCCTTCAAAATGCTGTAGGAAACACAAGACACTACTTGCTGGAGTGCATGCTAATCACCTTCTTTTGTCCTGTTTAAAACAACAAGAAAAATACATACTACTAGGGCATAATTAAGGCCCATGAGGATGAAGGAAAGGCTCTTCACCTTTATGTGGGAGATTGTAGAGTTTAGCAATGACAGAAGGCAGAACCTGAGTCAATAAAGCCTGAAAGAGACTTTGAAACAAGGGCTTTTAAACCTGCTTATTTGGCCATCATGGAAGCAAGAGATAGAACTGTGGGGACTGTGAAAATTACTGCATCTTACACTATCAGAAGTGGAGGTTAGTTAAAAGTTGAACCTGCACAGAGCAAAAAGAAATGGAGTTCCCAAGAGAAGAAAAGGGGGTATAGGACTTTCCCCCTTTCTCTACCATGCACTCCATTGCAAAGTATTTCTGAAGTCTCAGTCCCTGTGTGTAACTGGATGCTGTCTGAAGAAAACTCCCATTATTTTAATGTTTTCAGAAACCAGTATTGTTTTCTCACTTCTTCACCTCAAGTTCTAACTCACCAAAATGGATTGTTTGCCCATGCCCTGAAAGTCTATACTATTAATCCGTAATCCTGGGGATTGGTTTAAAGCCTGAAGCATTAGACTTCTGTTCTATCCCGTATTTTATTGCCACAGACATTCCGGGGATACGATGGAAATCTTGGCATGCTGGACCAGGCCATATGCTATGGGGCACAATGTAGACCAACCAGGTGGAGATGATACCCTCTGTATACACACTGTTAGTGTGTCAGCACACTGTCAATAATCCCCAGGTGGTATTGCCTGCTGGTATGTAGCCCTCTGCTGCCTCTGCATCTCAGCCCTGTTTGGGAGGAAGCAGAAGCTTGGCCATGGTATGGCCCTCCTTTGCCTGCCTCTGTGCTGTGTGTTGTGATACATTACCAGTGTAGTGAATAGTTCGGTGAATAAAAATCCTTTTTTTACCCTTGAATATGCAAAATTACCATTTTAGACTCATAGAAGTGTATTGAAAAAATGGGTAATGCCTGAAGATGTGAGTCATTTTTAAATGACAAAAAAAGACATTATGGAATCCTTTGTCATACCAATGTTTTGGCAAACACACAAACACACTAAAAGAAAAGAGAATACAGATCAGCATTAGGACAGGCTATTCTTACCTAAGCAGAGAACACTTTGCAGTCAGTAGGCCACCTATCCCAAGTTCTTGGACTAGAAGCGACTCAAACTCTCCCATCTGTATTTGTGTTGCAATAAATCCTCACAATTTATACTTGTGTAGTTCAAGTCCAGCTTGCCAGTACTCATTCCTTACCCGTTCTATAATTAGCTCAGCTGTTACAGTTGTTTTGACCCTACATGTTCATTTGATCCTCATCAGCACAGATGCAGTAATTTAGACTGACTGCACGCTGTCCCATAGCTAGGATGAATGCTCCTTGCTGCACTTAAAGGGAGAAGCAGCATATGGGTGAGCAGGAGGTTCCTAGATCATGGAAAGTACATGCTGCAATAATCCTAAAATGTCCTTGTTCCAAATCCAAAATGTGGGATTCAGATAACAAAGCTTAACAGAGCTATGTTGCATATATATATATATATATACATATACATACATTAAATTTTCTCAGAGATTATGGTTTAAATTCAGAGAATTCTGAACTAGCATGGATTTTTATTTCACCTGAAGCAACAAAGCAGATCCAAATTTCAAGTTAGAGTTGCTTCCACGTAACTTCTTTTTTTCAGGTTTAGCCAATTCAAAAGACAGAACTGATAGAGTGTATGACGGGTAGACAGGAAGAATCTTTTCATTTCGATTACTTCATTGACTTCTTTCAGCTTATTTTAGTAATTCATCTGAATTATTTATTTTCAGCTTATTTTAGACAATTATATTGTCTGTTCATAAAATCAGAACTCTCGTAATATTGTGAAATATTTTGCTCTCACAAAGACTGATCAGTATGTGTCCTGTTCTTCTAAGGGCATGTAGTGACAGTATGTAGGGAAATGGCTTTAAACTGGAAGAGGGCAGATTTATACTATATATTGAGAAGAAATTCTTTTCTGTGAGGGTGATGAGACACTGGAGCAGGTTGCCCAGAGAGGCTGTTGATGACCCCTCCCTGGAAGCATTCAAGGCCAGGCTGGATGAGGATTTGAGCAACCTGATCTAGTGGGGGGTTGGAACCAGATGATCTTAAAGGTCTGTTCCAGCCCAAATCATTCCATGGCTCTATGATATGATTCTATTACCCACATAATAACCAACACTGGTCCTTCTCATGTTCTGAACCGATATATGTTACCTCAGCTTATTGCATATAAATCTTTTAGACCTTCTGAAATACATTTACTCTTGAGTCTAGTATCTTCCCCTTCTGCCTCCAAAAGTGAAAGAGGAGAGAGGAGCAGAAACAGAGAAAATAGCAGGAGACCTTCTACATGGAGCACAGGGAGCAGGGTCAAGGTAATGAGCCTTCTTTAAAACAAGAAACATGCAGTATGTCCACTAAAAAGAAAAAAGAAAAAAATTGCACAGATGATTTTCTTTCTTTATTTATTGGTTTTAAGTGTACTGTTGAAAGAAGTCTCATGTTTTCCCAGCAGCCATATGGTGTTGCTGGAAAGCCATCAGCTGATCAACTAATAGGCACATCAGCAATATTCCAGCATATGTGTCTTTGTCTCACAGTTGCTTAGTCAGATCACAGTTTATTTTTATCCAAAATTCATCGCCAGAGGGGATAAAGGGACTCATCTGACTGACAGGAAAGCATAAATTTTTCCAGGCATTCTTTTAGTAAGGGGAAACCTTGCAATACGCCCTTTCCCAAACAGAGAGCTGACAGAAGATAAGACTCTTAAATAAAAGGATCAACTCTCTTTACTCAGAAGCTACACAGGAATGGAAGACCATCTGTTCTCCTGATCTTAAAAGATAAGCAAAAACTGCAGGGAAGTTTGACCAACTTTTCTCCTTTATTCTTTCTAAAGGGCTCTTCTATTGGCTTCACAAGTGTTGGTTTTCAAGGCCGCTTTTAGTTTTGTCATTTGCAATCTTGCTGTGAGCTGACATCCTGGTTAATGAGATGCAAGGTGATGTACCTACATATCTACATGACCAAAATAAATTGTAAAGCAAAATCTTTCATAAGTATTTATTTATCCTTCAGAGTTAGAGTGTGAGTGTGTTTATTTGTGCTTTTCAGCAACCAGATGAGGCACCATTGCCTCTAATTATTTGAAGAGCAAAATTAATAGATCAGAAAACAAGCATTCAGGTCTGAACTGGTTGTTCTGTCACAAATGCTTTGAAATGGGTACTCTTGTTGATTCTAGTGGTGCAGAACCAGGTACATCATACTCACTTATTTAGGAACTCAGTGACTTCCCAAGATAACATAGAAAGCCCAAAGTTTCTCAGCTTACTTGTTTTTTTCTAAGGTCAGAACATTTAACATGATTCTCAAATCTAAGTGTGCATGGCCAGAGGTAACCAGAATCTGAAAAGTGTGTGTGCTTGCCATATAGCTGAGAAAGGGATATAGTTCCCTATGTTGTTACAAAGAAGCTAAATTTCTTACTTCTCTGTGTGTTTTTTAAGGTGTTTATTGGTGGTGATGTGGGGTTGGTGGTGTTGTATGTATGTTTGTTTCTTTAAGTTAGCATTAACTCACAAGTTCTCAATTTTTTAAATTTTCATTAGTGTGCATTGCTGGAAATGCCTTTTATGTCTGTTTGCAGGGTTGTAGTGATGAAACATGATCAGGAGATGTTTGAAGAGGCGATTGGAAGGGGAATGAGAATATTGTCACGGTCAGCTGTGGGCAAGAGTCTTCCACCAGAGTAGTGCAGGCAATGGGACACCAAAGGCTGATGGCATCAGAACAAGGGGGTGGAGGTACCGTGAAGGAGAAAAAGGAAAGAGCAGGTTCTGGAGACAAAGGATGAGTAGGAATGGAGCTGCAAAGGTGGCAGATCAGCGAAGGAAGTGAAGCTGATTCTACCTTCTGGGGTAATTACCTTAGAAGTACTGCAATGAAAATCCTCAAGGGGGGTGAAGTTAAGTATAAGTTCATAAGTTCATAAGTTCATAAGGTTGGAAAGGACCTATAAGATCATCTAGTCCAACCATCCTCCTATCACTATCTCTACCCAACTACTAAATTAAATCCTTTAGCACCTCATCTAAACGCTTCTTGAACAGCGCTAGGGATGGTGCCTCAACCACCTCCCTAGGCAGGCCATTCCAGTGCCTGACCACTCTTTCAGAAAAGAAATGCTTCCTCAGGTCTAATCTAAATCTTCCCCGGCGTAACTTGTGGCCATTCCCTCTCGTCCTGTCGTTATTTATCAGGGAGAAGAGGCCCACCCCCTCCTCACCACAACCCCCCTTCAGGAAGTGGTAGAGTGCAATAAGGTCTCCTCTGAGCCTCCTCTTCTCCAGACTAAACAATCCCAGCTCCTTCAGCCGCTCCTCATAAGACTTGTGCTCCAGACCCCTCACCCGTTTTGTTGCCCTTCTCTGAACACGCTCCAGGGCCTCAATGTCCTTCTTGTAGCGAGGGGCCCAAAACTGAACACAGTACTCGAGGTGCGGCCGTACCAGAGCTGAGTACAGGGGGATGATCACCTCCCTGCTCCTGCTGGCTACACTATTTCTAATACAGGCCAGGATGCTGTTGGCCTTCTTGGCCACCTGGGCACACTGCCGGCTCATGTTGAGCCGAGCATCAACCAACACTCCCAGGTCCTTTTCCTCTCTACATTCTTCAAGCCATTCTGCCCCAAGCCTATAGCATTGCATGGGGTTATTGTGGCCAAAGTGCAGGACCCGGCACTTGGTCTTATTGAACCTCATCCCATTGAGCTCAGCCCAGCTGTTCAGCCTATCCAAATCCCTCTGAAGGGCCTCCCTACCCTCAGGCAGTTTGACACATCCTCCCAACTTGGTGTCATCTGCAAACTTACTGAGGGTACACTCAATTCCCTCGTCTAGGTCATCAATAAAGATATTAAACAAGATGGGCCCCAAAACTGACCCTTGGGGGACACCACTCGTTACAGGACGCCAGCTGGACTTAACTCCATTAACCACTACCCTCTGGGCACGGCCCTCCAGCCAGTTCTCCACCCAGAGAAGAGTGAACCTGTCCACACCACGGGCTGCCAGTTTCCTTAGGAGAATACTGTGGGAGACCGTGTCAAAGGCCTTGCTGAAGTCCAGGTAGACTACATCAACAGCCTTTCCCTCATCTACCTGTCTGGTCACCCAGTCATAGAAGGAGATGAGGTTGGACAAGCACGACCTGCCCTTTGTGAACCCATGCTGGCTGGGTCTGATCCCCTGGTTGCCATGCACGTGTCGTGTGAGTATAAAAAGTATAAAAAGAGTGTGTCGTGTGAGTATAAGTATAAAAAGATCAGAGGTGACTTGGGCTGTCATAGTCAAGAACATCGTAGGGCTGTAAGCAAAAATGATCAGGTTGATGAAAAAAGACTGATGACAAGAATACTTGTAGAAAGAAACAGCAGGCACAGGCTAGAGAAGAGAGAGAAAGAAATTATGGTCAGTTTTTGCAATATTGCAAAATCTAAAAGTCTTAGTTTTGGACATGTTGTGCTTTCAACCCTTGCAGAATATCTGAAAAACAGATGCTACAGGCAGGTTAGGACACAGGACTCAATAAAAGATGTACCAAAGCTAGATTAATTCCTTTGTGAAAATTTTGTGTATAGTTATTTGAAGCACGTGAGTAGATAACATTTTTGAGGGAGGAAGGCCCCTTTGCACCTTACAGAAATAGGAATCTAATCCACTGTGAAAAATTCCAACATAACATGGTTCATGCACTAACTTTGAGTAGCTTTGTCTTCTTTGGTCCTCTTTTTCTTCTTTTTCAGAGGAACATGATGGTGTGAAGTTGCTAAAACAGCTCCGTGTTTGTATGAAGTTATTACAGAGAGATTTTCTTGCTTGGTAAAGCTAATTTTATACAGGTGTTTCTGCACCCAATGGCTCATCTATATCGTGTTTGTATAGATGTGTAAGGAATACAAGCCAGAATTGCCAAATGCTGGTGAGGGCACATGAGGAAGGCTAGAGCAGCGATTTAGTTCTGTGTTGTCGGCTGTACTGGAGGTGCAAATGAGGACAAGAATGAAGTACGCATGCTTATGTCAAAAGGCTCTACTGCCAAATGCCTTCACTTGTGGCCATTGCATTGTTCCCTTAGAAGTTAAGCTCAGGTGTCCCTTTTTAGAAAGGGAGGGAACATGTGGACATCAGGATTTTGGTATTCCAAGTGGGAGTGAGTCTGGGATCTGATCAAACCCTCCAGTACCACTGCGTGATTAAATGCAGGAAAACTGCTTCTCATTTGTTGCTCAGTGTTTCTAAGTAAGTTCACCATCTGGTCACTGGAACTTGTTAAATGCCTTTGTTTGCGAGATGAAGACACCCCCGCTTTCAGACAGCTTCTCTTATTACAGATACACAGCAAGCTGGCCATCTTTCAGCACTCCTCATCTGTAATTAGCTCAGGCTGTTGAACTTAGGCTGTAACGATGCAATCAAGGAAAGGCAACTAGACGTGAGGGGTCACAGAGGAAAATTTAATGTTGAGACACCTGAGTTGGGATGTGAGAAAATTTCACCAGGTTTTGTTCAGTGTACAGGACACACCCAAGTCTATTTATCAAGAGAAAAAATTACATCCTTAATACAAGAAACATGTGAGAAGTTGAGAAAATTAAAGGAGAGAACAAAGAAGCTAAAAAAGAAACTGGAAAAGGAAAAATGATAGTCAATGAATAGAGGATATTCTGTCAGCTTTCCCCTCCCTTTTTCTGTGAAGGTTTCCTGATAATATGACTGCAGTGGAGCCTGGCAGTTGAGTCCCACAGTAAACAAAATCCACTTTTCAGTTTTGATTTCATTTATTAATTCATTTTGCCCCCTTCTCCATACATGGAGAGTGAGTATAAAGGATTAACTGTACACCTAAAGTCTAGGCATGCTTACATCCATACTTTTGAGTTATTAATGAAAGGGTTCTGCAATCCTTCAGGCTTTATTTTCACTAACAGAAAAAGAGGATGTCCCATCCTCAAGTGCATGTGAATGAGTGTGCAAAAAGTATTTTCCTCCCTGTCATCATTACACAGCCTCAGATATTCCACATATTCATATCAGGTACCTCTGATAGGAGCTGTTTGTGAGGGGATGACACAGACTCGCAGGCACCTCACAGTTTACCTTTTATTAGAGCAGTGCATGCTTGTGGTGATGTTTTATACTCTTGTTCAAGGCAGAATTTATCCCTTAATCTCTTTTTCAGGCATCAGCCTAGTTTTAGCCAGTTTGTAATTGCATTTTATTGAGTGTCAAGTGGACAGCTTTTTTTTTTTTCATTTCTGGGAAAGAATGCATCTGACAAAGAGAAGCCATACATTTTATCAAGAGATGAAAAGTTGTCGGGGATGGCAGGGAAGCTGTGTGAAAGGGAGGCTCCAGTGAAGCAGTCTTCTTTCTGTGCCACAAAAGCATATAAGAATCTCAAGGACAAAAGCTGAAGATTAAAATCTTAAATGGATAAGTGCCAAGCAAATCCTAAAATGAGCTAAGCCTTTCTGACAGAGCCCAACAGTGACAGCATCAGTGTACTTTATGTCCCATTTAAAATTCTCAAGTATAAGTTTATACACTGCACTGAATTTTGGGGCAAGCATCTCTTGAAATCTTGCACTTTAATTCACCCAGAATTTATCATAGAATCATAGAATTGTTTGAGTTGAAGGGGGCCCTTAAAGGTCATCTAGTCAAACTCCCTGCAATAAACAGGGATGCCTACAGCTAGAACAGATTGCTTAGATGCCCTCTAGCCTGAACTTGAACGTCTCCAGGGGTGGGACCTTCACCACCATCTCTGCACAATTTATTCCAGTGCCTCACCATCCTCACTATAAAATACTTATTCCTTATATGCAGTCTAAATCTACTCTCATTCAGTCTAAAATATTTCCCCTTGTCCTATCAGAGCAGCCCCTGCTGAAGAGTCTGCCCCCTTCTTTCTTACAGCCCCTCTTTAGATACTGAAATGCCTCAGTCAGGTCTCTCTGGAGCCTTCTTTTCTCTAGACTGAACAGCCACAGCTCTCTCATCCTGTCCACATAGGAGAGGTGTTCAATCCCTTGAATATTTTTTGAGGCCCTCCTTTGGACATGCTTCAGCAGGTTCACATCTCTCCTGTACTGAGGTGAGGACTCCACATCTGGATGCAGTACTCCAGGTGGAGTCTCACCAGTACAAACTGCAATAATAATAATGCAAACTTCTCTCCTCTGTGCAGGGCCAGTTTTGTCCCTAAATATTTAATGTCTGAAATAAAGCACCAGTATTTTAATTTAGCATGTCTGTATTTAGAAGAGCAAGGACAAGAGCTCAACCATACCAAGGGATGTCTGGAAAATGAATGAACAGTTTCCTTGGGAGCCTTGCAGGATGGTGCATTCAGACCAAAGTAGGCTATATTGTCAGACCAGAGAGCTTTGAGTGACTGGTGTATGGTGAGAAAAAATACCATCTGTAGAATGATGTTTCTGGTGGTTCTTTGGTGCAACAAATTGCTCTTATTCCTACCTTTGTCTTATCTAATGTGTGTTAATCATACTCATAAAACAAAGGAGGAATAATAGAAAGGCTTTGGCTTGGATTTCCATGCCTTTGATCTGCAGTGTTCAAAGTGTACATAGGGTGATGATATTAAGAATACCTACTCTTGTGGGGTTGGGATTTCTTTTGTGTTTTTGTTTGTTGATTTGTTTTTTGCATGTTGGTTTTTTGTTCTTTTTTTTTTCCCCCATTATGCTCATTATGCCACAAAACAGCAGGTGTAGATTTACTGATGAAACTTAAGGGATTTCTCTGATGTGATTTGTGCTCCTGGTCATCACATGACATGATAGTCTCTACATTCAGCCTGGGCCAAAAAAAGTGCTACTTGCTTCAGGATAAAAATAGAGATCAAAGAAGACAAATTATTTTCTGACCATTTCACTCTCAAGTTATTCACAGTAGCTCCCATATGCCACTAGCAAAAATAGAATGTATTAATCAACCTTTAAATTTTTCTGTACAAGAAGTGATTTCCAAATAAATTGAGAAGAGGAAACTCAGAGGGTATTTATGCATCTGCTATTGCATTTAAAGCCAGTAGTAACCGTCTGCAGTTTTCACATAGTAAAACAAAAGTGCTCCTAAGTAATAGGGAGAAAGTGAAGTATGGGAGAGAAAATTTACAAACCAACCAGGTAACTCAGACAGTACTGTTGAATAAGAGGATGAATACTCAGATGGGCTCAGTGAGATGTGGGTGCAGGTTACTTCAGGCTTCCTTGTTAAGGCTGATGTGAGGGCTGCTAAATGGGAAATATTTTGCAGCAGTACTCTAATACTAATGATAGTCTAAGAACACAAGCAAAATGAAGCTTTCTGGGAGAGAGAATCTGGTTGCTTCAGTAGGAGGGGAAGGAAGGGTGTGGGCAGACAATATTTCATCTTGAAAGTCATAAATCCTCCTGTTCCCTGAAAAGGATCATTGCTGGAAGTGTGGTGGTGGGTGGTAGTAGTATACTGCATTCAGCTGTCCTCATTTCTCACTTTGGACTTGGGGAGACAGAAGGGTATTCTGGCCCTCTTTGATCTCTCTACTGAGAAAGGCAGCAAGACTTCCAGGTATGATGGTGGATTTTGTGTGTGTGAGAAACCAGCACCTGTTTATTTTCCATGAACTAAGAAGTCACCAGATGGTAAAGGTTTTTATCCATGCTGCTCTATCTGGATTTGTACCAGTAAGTTGGACATGAAAGGTACCATATGGTACTGTTAATCCCTGAAGCATTCATTATTCCTAATGTAATTTTCAACACCTTTCAGTGTTGACATCTCCCTTTCATTACTGTCCGTGCTTATTTATACAGTTAATGTTCAGATGAAGTGTAACTTAGAGTATTTGCTTTGGGTTATTTTATGTGAGTGTTCTGAGTTTCAGTGCTAACTGGAAAATTAATTACTCTTGGGCAGTCATTGGGGGCATATGTAAAATGAGTTGGTAGCGCCATTGCAGTCTGCAGTGGGTAGGGGATACCACTGACAGCCTCAGCAAAGAGGCAGACTGCAAATAAGTGTGACAACTTGGGAAGTTCTCGTAGATAATACCTATTTATTCGTACGAAACCCTGTTTTACTGTGAATGATGGCCATTGTTTGTTTTCACTGCTGGCCAGAAACTACCTCAAAAGTCTTAAATTCCTCTGAGGCTCTGGGAGAGTTTTGATTTATGATATAGTGCAGATATTAAAGATTGTATCCTGGTGCTTGCTTGGGTGGCTGGCAGTTTTAGAGCTGGAGACTGGATCCATAGGATGTGTTTAGGGTTTAACAGCTGGATGTTTTGCAGGCTGTTAGGTGTCCAGAGGGTTGGCATCCTAGTGGCAACACAGTGCCTCTAGAATGGGGCTGAAGCTGTGGAGAAAACATATAACATGACTGCATGATAATGAAACGACTTCTGTTTCAGCATAGATATTGCAAAGGTATGTGCAAATACTAGTGCTTGAACTTAGGTTGTTTGGCTGTACAGCTGTGTCTACTACAGAATGTTTTATATTATAATAGCATATCAGTAAACACCACTTATTTGTAAAGAAGCAGATCCAGGAGTTTTTCATCTTCCGAAACAACTTGCTGCAGTTTCTTCAGAAATGTGCCAGTACCAGAAATGACAGGTTGATTATTTACAGTGATAGGTTTAAGCATTCCAGGCTGATTTAAAGAAATAAATTAAAAGGCAAGAAAAAAAAGAAAAAAAAAAACCAAAAACCTTTGCTGATATTTTGAATAAGACTGTGTTTCTTCAGTCTTTATGTAGAAAAAGCTGTACCAGTCACAAGTGTCTTCTGTAGAGTGGCCACTCATGGAACCAGTTTGCACAGCACACACACAAATCTCATGGCAGACTCCTGGCACAAAATGACAGAACAGTTTCTGAGGTTCCATCTGCTCTGGTGATGCTAAAAAGCCTCTTTATTACAGGAAGGAGTGCATGGAGACCTTCTGAGGGGAATCCCCTGTCAGCAGGGGCACAGAGAATTGGGATGCTACCTGCTCCAGTGGGATGACCATCCTTCCCCAGCCAGCAACGGCCAGCCTCTGCTACAGTTGCAGCCATCCTGGTTTTCCAGAGCTGTCACTGACCAAGGCATGGGGTCATCACTTGTGGTGCCCTCTGTGATCCCTTCTGCTGTCTTTCACACTACATATATCTATAGACCACTGGTCTGAATCCCACCTAAACCCATAGTCTATTGTAGCGTTGACAGCACATACCATGGCAAACTTGTTTGGCAGGTTGTGATTGCTTCAGACCTTTCTGCTGGTATTGAGGAGAACCACCAGTGTCAGTATGATATTTTGACAGCAGCTGAAGATGAGATTTGGTCAGCCGGAGAAAACCAAAAACCTTGTAGTTTAAGTAGGCTGACATCTCTTCTTGCTTCTTGGGATGGAGAATAAGACTATGGACATAGCTAATCTGGTCACCTTTTGGTACCATAAATGTGGAGGGAGCGCAATATCTCTGCACCACATCGACAGCTGTAGGGGTATGGGCTGTCAGTCAGCTTTACCCTTGAACTGGGATGAATACAAGAAAGGCTTTATACATACAGCATGTCAAGTAATACCTGCCAATAAGTCAGCCCTGTATCTTAGTAAGATCTTTTGCTGTATTGCTTTGGAAAAAGCTCTTACAATATTTTATTTTTAAAAAAAAAGGAAAACGAAGACATGACTGGACTGATAGGAAGATCATAGAATCATAGACTTATAGAATATCCCAAGTTGGAAGGGACCCATAAGGATCACTGAGTCCAACTCCTGGCTCCACACAGCACCACACAAGATATTCTGTTCTCAGCCTCAAAATGAAGGAAGCTTGAGTTCAGAGCAGTAGCTGCCAGCTGCCACTAATAAAACTTTTCCATAGTGTCATGCAAGGTGGGAGGTTGGCAGTAGGGGTCTGAATATGCCATAATTATGGATAAGGATTATGGATAAGGAGTAATAAAAATAATAAGAAATAAGTAATAAAGTGTTTGTTATGGAAATTAAAAGAGAACAGCCTATATTATGAAAATCCAAAACTATTTACTTTTTCTTTATATCTTAGTGGAAAATAATATGGAAAGGTAGATAGATTTCAGATTCACTTTTGGCACCAATAAGAAACTTGAGTGCTCTCCCCTCATCCCTGCCACAGTCTCAATATATGCTTTGGCTTGCCTTATGTTCCTTCCACAGTTCGTTTCAGAGGTTAGATTTTTAACTCTGGTTTTACCATGCTCTGCGTGTGAAAAAGCAGAGCAGATGTTTGAGTGCATGTACCAAACAGAAACAAGTATTTCCTAGAGCTCCTCATTCCTAGACCTCCAGTGTAAATGGCCCTTCAGGCTTCCTCCAGAGTTTGAGGAATTGTTTTCCCATCACTGCTGTTGTGAAGACACATCTGCCACCTGTCCTATCTTTAGAAATAGTCTTTAAAAGAAAGCAGAAGTGGCTTTTGGGGACAGGTGAGCAAATAAAACTGATTTGCTTTTGTTTCTGATTTGTAGTTGCTGACCCAGTCTGTAACCATGCTTCATCTTTTGTCTGATTTTCTTCCATTCTTTGGTCTATTCCTTTTACGTCCTCAAAAGCATTCTGAAGTGAGATCCTACTGACAGAGTAGCTTGTATTACTGTTCGTGTTCTATGCTGAAGACTTCTTTAATTGGCATCATGTTCTAGATCAGGTCCTTCTAAGCTGAAGCTCTTAATATTTTTCCTACTAACAGGGAGAAGAAAGCTGGAAATAGCAAGGTTCTGAAGCAAGCACTGTGCAGGACAACAGGCATCCTGATGTGATCAAGTTACTCCAGCTGGATGAGACAGTTGATGAATCTCATCAAGGAGAAGGTAATTTTATTTTGGTCTACAAATTGCTTTTCAGAATGGTTTGCATGTGGTTTTTATGCATAGTCTGACTTTAAATCTGGATTAATACACTTGGTTTTCAAATTTGGTCCACAAATGTGTCCGCTATTTGCTAACTGGTCTTGGCTGGATTTGAGCTTTCCCATTTCTCAGAGCAGGCTGGGAACTGCACACAGTCCTTTGGACAATGCTAGTGGCTTAGTTAACTAGAGCTGTTTCAGAAATGTTCATGAGAGATTCACATGGGGGCTAGACGGGGTTGAAGAATTTGTATATTTGGTTTTCTTTATAACAGGAATGAATATCTCTGCTATTTTTACTGAGGTTTCTTGCGGGTGGTTTTATTTCCTTCACAATCTGCCAGCTCAAACTTTTCATTCGATAAAATCATTTGGTTTTTGCACACAAGTAATTCAACAGTGGGAAGTTTTGTTAAATGTTTATGGAACATACCAGTCAGCACAGATAATCGGGTTTTTATATCATGACGTGGAACACTCTGCGATGCTGCATCTGGGAGAGGAACAGCTGGTGGCTTACAAGTTTATTCATAGGCTGCTGAGGGCACCTGATGTAACATCATTCACCAGTAGGTGCTGAGCAGTGGGACAGCAGAACCTCTGCTGTACCCAGTCGTGCACATCCTTTACTCGTATTTTGTAATTAAAATTGGCCTTGTCCAATTAATCTCCTTTGCTGGATACACATTTTGTAGTTCCTCCTCCTATTTATCTCTGCACATGGCTGCTGTATGTTGCAGAGGGCCTTACTGGGCCGTGGTCAGAGTTCTTCCCTCTCCTTTGCTAATCAGTATTAAGGATACTTCACCAGGTGCAGCTTATTGATGTGAACACATTTCAAACTACAGCTATTATGGGATATTTCTCCTCTTATTAAATAAAAAAAAAAAAAAAGAAGAAATAAAAAGAATGACCTCTTAATTTATTGCAGAGGTCCTAACCCTTCTTTCTTCCATCTTTCCCAGCTGAACGATCCCTTTCTGGAGACTGGTTTATGCCACCTGCAGGCTGTGGCCTTGTCTTCTGCTTCAAATTCCTTACCAGCAGCTTTATTTTTCCTTTTTTGGCAAGTAAGTGCAAAACCTTCTGTGGTTTACCCTTTTAAAAATCAAGAGTCATGTGGCATCCTAAGAGATGGCCCCAAAGTCAGTCTACTCTGCCATCTACCCACTAATTCTGCTTTCTGTTAGTTCAGTGTATTTGGTGCTGGCACTGTGCATGGCAGCTCCCATCCAGAGCTGTGTGCATAATATGAGAGGCTGGACTATTCTGAAAGTGTGTCTGCTCACTGTAAGCCTTGGGAAGATGTTTCACAGGGGGTGCATTGGCTGGTTTGATGTTTGTAATGCAGGCAAGCAGGGGCTGTCATTTTAAATGCTGATGTGGCAGGGAGATGGGCACAGTGGGATCTCTTGAAGCTCTCCTGAATCACTCTGTGTTCCCACCAAGGCTGTCTGAGGGCTTCCAGCTATGCCTAGGGGAACAGAAAGAAGGCAAACTCTAAAGAAGTAGCTGTGGGAAGGTGGGGAACCATATAAAGCATTTTTGTGGATCAAAACCTGCAAATACACCATCTGGAAATAGGGAAGGGAACCACAGACACTCCCTTACTGAGCAGATGACTGGACTGTGGGGAAGGACCACAGCCATCAGTTACCTGTAGGTCATGCTAAGGAGGCTTGAGCTCCATGCCGCCACTGGAAGCACTTTTGCATCCTCTTCCTCTCTGGGATGGGAGGTCATTCAGTCCCTGTATAATCCTCTCAGGACTGCTTGTATGCACGCTGCTGGGCCTGCCCTTGCTCTTGCCCTCTTTCATCCAGTCGCCTGCCCGCATTACTGCATAAAGCCTTGACGTATGGCCGTATCCATTATTGTTACAGCTTTCATTTCTGTTCAAACTAGGTCAGCTTTTCCAGAAAGGCATAGTTTCCCCATCTGGTAATCAGCTGTAGAGATGCAATCACAGCTCCAGTTAACACTGACTCTGATTTGTGTTTAATAGGAGACTTCTGGCTAACATTTCCACCTCCTCTGATTCAAGACAGATTGTAGTTGTTGTTGTTTGGGTTGTGCAAGTAACACCACCTGGTGAAGGGATCGCCTTAAGAAAAGGGCAGGCTTCAATTTTAGCTGACTGTGACCTACATATTTAATAAATACATTAACATAGTCATTAGATGTGCTGACAGAAAAATTGATGTTTCAAAAATAAATTGGCCCGTGTTCCAGAAAATTCCAGCACTGGGGGCATTTTTCATCCTGAAAGATTTGAAATCTGTCTTCGTGTTGAATTGAAAATGCAGGAAAACTAAAAGCACAGTCTTGGAAATGGCCTTCAGCTGTTCTCGAACAGCAGCAGCACCTCAGGCAGGCTGTCACTTTCAGTCCTACAACCTGCTGACATCCCCCAGCCAGAGCTGCCTTCTGCAGGAGTGTTTCCCACTGCAAAGTGCAGGGATGAAGCAGCAGGGAGGGAGGGTGACAGGCAGCAAGGGAGAGCCCAAGAGGACAAGATGTGAGCTGAAATTTCTGGAGTCATTCATAATCTGGAGCAGGAGAGCCAGCTAGTGTTGAATATGGCAAAAACAAAACTTCCCATCTTGGAATGACATACAAAAAAATGCCTTTTCTGTCCCAGAGACAGCTTTGGATTCATTTTTTTTTTTTCATTTGAGAAACAAAAGCAAGTGGATGGATGTTATGTAGAACATCAGCCTGCTGATCCCAAACTGGATCAAGCAGTGGAAAGATTAGGCAGAACTGCTGCTGGTTCTGTAGGGCAATTCATGAAAGCAGAAAGCACCAAAAGTTGCTGTGCATAACTACTAATATTTAAAGAGTAACAATGCTGTTGGATTCCATACACTGTGCCAAGTCAGCCTGTGTGCTTATAAATATATTGGCATTGAATTTTTGCTTTACCAGGAGAGGATGCCTGCCCCTGCTGTGCAGCTGTAGCACCTTCACATCCCTGCTGCCCACAGAAATAGAGTGGGGGAGAGCTCAGAGTTCTCTCCTACTCCTCGTGTTGCCTCTCTCATCAAGGACTCATTCCTGCAGGTTTGATCAGGGACGTGAGTGACAAGGCTGATCTGTAAAGGCTGAATTTACCCCCGGTGCTTTTTGCAGGTCTGAAATGAGTGGCAACTGTTTGAGAGCCTCAGCAAGAGGGCAGCCAGCAGTGCTGTGCAGGGCTGTGTTTTCATCCGTTTCAAGCCTGGGGGCTGTGGATGGCTGGCACAAGCTAATGGATCTGCCCACAATCAGCAAACAAAAACTGCCTTCATGTGTACTTTTAAAATGACTTGTCATTCAGACCTGTGCTTTTTGACTTTCTGTAAGTGAAAAATTCTGTGTTAATTAATAGCAAGTACTGATAGATTTTTACTGATAGATTTTTATGTAGAGAGTTTTGTCTCTGCCTTTGATTGGGAAATTTTAAAACAAGACAGCTCATTACACCCTTCTTCATTACATCATTCATGAGATATGCGAAAATGCATCATCAAAGAGTTCAAGCGAGGAGTTTGAAGGAGCAGAGGTCCTTTGTCTTTAAGGCATAAAGATGCCCTCAGTAACAGCATTGGTTCTTTGATTAGAGCCAAAACAGCTTTATAATGGGCAAAGACCGTAACAGAAAGCAAAGCCCTCCCTTGTGTTTTGGAGCATGAATTTTCAGAATATAATCCTGCAAGTGCTAATGAACGATGGTTGGCACTTGCAGTAGCAGTGAGCTCAGCAGCTTAACCAACCCAGTTTTAGAAAAAGTTAAACCTCAAACTTTCTGCCATTGCACGCACAGCTCCTCACGGAGAAGAGACCTTGTTTCTTCATGTCAAACTCACAGCCTCCACATCAATTTTCTAGAAAAAGTATTTTGGAAATTGTATTTTATTGTAGTGAAAATAAGATATCGTTATGCTTATAGATACACACACAAACAGGAAAGATACACTGTACATACACTGAAATACCATGTGTTCAGTGTAACCGAGAGTGCGCCCAGCAGATGAATACTGTTAAGATATGCCTGATCCCAGCTGCCTTGAGAGCACTGGGTCACACTGTAACCTCTGTCTCCTAACATCTGGTCACAACAGTGTTAAGCTGCACCATATTACTTTCTGCTGCCCTGTATTATTTGGGCTTACCATGATTTCTGTAAACCTTTATTTCAGATTTGTGGCTCTGCTAACCATTCACTGCCTCTCAAAGCAAAAAGATACCACACAAGTGAGCCAGCAAAGTTCTCCAGAACACATAGAGGAATTGCTCTGAAATCTTTACTTGCTTAGATAAATCAGCCTATAGACAAGTAGGTAATTCTAACACTGAACTTTTAAAAGTTTAATGTGACTGTTGGCACATATGGGCAGAGAGCGACAGTTATCTTCGTAAGACAACAAACAGCTTGGACTTGTTTGCAGGTAGAAGCTACTATAGACTGTTAGTGGCCTGGCCTGGCCCTGACTGCAGCATCAGGGCCTTAACAACACAAATGCTGCATCTAACCAGACCTCCCACATACCTTAACAGGTGATCAAAGTTGCATTTTACCTTGAAATTATGAGGACGGTTTCTGTACCTTGTGATGTCCCCATATCAATGCAATTACTTTAAAATGCTTCAGAAGGGCTCATTCTGCTTGAGAAAGACTACCCTGGCTGAGAGGAGTCTGACTTTTTCCCTTCCCCCTAAGAGACTATTGCCAGTCGCCAAATACGTATGCATGTGAATACCACAGCTTCATTTTGAAACAGTGTTCATGGCAGGTGTGTATTACCCAGTACAGAAAAGAAAATGTAACTAATAGTTGGCTGAATTCAACACTGAGTAAACACTAACTATGGTTTTTAAAAAAGATGGGCACAAATATAACTGTAGTATTTCATCACTAACCTACTCATCTTCCTATTTCAGCAATTAAACCCATTCTGAAAATAAGCTGGTAAGGAAATACACAACAAATAAACAATGCATCTTAACAACAAATCACCTACATACAAAAAAGTCAATGTTAGTCACTTAAGCTTTACACAACATATGTATGATTGAAGACCTTCTGTGCCCCTGCTTGTGTCTCTGGCAGGAACAGCTGGAGTGCCAACCAATAACACTTCATTGAAGGAGTGCCCTTCTGTGCTGAGGCACCAGATGTGGCCACTACAAGCCAGCAGTGACACTTACTGCATAGGGAGGGCATTTCAGAGGGCTGCAGCCTCAGCACTACACTGTTTTGCTAATGCCAGGTGACAAAATCAGGCAGTTGTGTAAAATAAATGTAACCTCATCAGAAAAGCTGTTGTGTTTGTGCTGGGAATGCTTTAGAATAATGCTAACACCATTCTATCATGGCGCTTCTCTCCTACAAGCCATTCACATGCAAAACATTCTTTCCACTAATTCTTTGAACTTGTGAATTCTCTACAGTAGACTCCAGTGAGGGGATGAATGCCAAACAGGATTTTAAAGGTGCGTTTTATTTTCAGTTTGTGCACGTATCTTGTCTTTTCTGAGATTTTTTTGCCTTGGTATACAAATTTTTCACTGTCCGTTTCAGAGTTAATGAAAAATGAACTTTCATGACCTCTGCCACTTCTGATCACCTCTTAAAAATGTCACTGTATGCAGAGAAGTCAGAGGCAATTGAGATAAACAGACATCTGTACATTTCAGCCATTCATTTAGAAAACATCTGTATCCATCCATGCAATGTTAAGACTATAAGTAACTTTGCAGTTACATCTGAGCCCATTGCTATGGCAACAAGGTAGTCTTTATCTCCCACGTGCTCTCTACTGATTTCTTTTTCTTTTTTTTTTTTCTTAAAGCAGCTTCCTGAAATGAAAAACAGAGAAACAATGATTAAGTTAGTCTCCTTCTCTCTCAAGCTTTGGATTCAAGGCTTCTATGAGGCAGCCCTGTCTACTTTCCAGCTGTGGAAAACTTAGAAGCTGATCTGTCTCAAGATGAAAATACGACCAAGTGACATGGAAAAATGTGAACTGCAGTTATTCTCAATTGAAAAACAAAACAAAACTGTAGTTGATTACTTTGGAACACAGGGATTTTGCTACTGGAGCTGTTTTTAACCCAATCCCAAGAAACTGCACTTCAGTATCTTTCAAACAAAGAGAACTATCTGTGATTTTCTTACTGCTACAGTGAGAATACTGTCTGTATGAGAGTGAATGCTGAGACCTAATTCCCTTAATAGCCTTCTCCATGCTTGACTTTCATCAAAGTACACAACTCAGCTTGGTCAGAGTTGTACGCTTTCTATTCTGATAACATACCCACAACATCAGATGATAGTATTGTACTAGTGATCTGCTGGGTTTGCTGCCACATCACATCTTGCAAACTCAAGATGAACTAACACGCTTTTTAAATTTCTCTTCTAAATAAAACAGGTAGCAGTAAAAACTACAATAAATGATTTAAGAAGGCTCTATTTGTGCTTTTTCATGACCGAGCTGATGTTAGCACTTCTCTGACACCCATTAGATGTGGGAACCCTCTTCACCGTTTTTAAACATACCTGCCTACTTGTGACAGTGTACAATTAACAGACAATTAAGTACTTTAAAAGCATTGAGCCTCTTCAAAAGTATTGAAATCTTAACTTCTAGTGCTCCAGCATTTCCAGACCCTTCAATATGAAGAACATAGCAATGTAGAAAAGGTTACATGAGAAAACATCAAAGGAATTGTGCAGACAAGATATTTTCCACTCACATTTGATGCTGCCTAACAAACTCTGCAAACTGACGGTCCTTAGCGTAGAGCTCTATAATTCGAATCCTGTCCTGAATTTCCTAGAATACAAGACAGACAATTTTAGGTACATAACAGAAATCAGAATACTACTGAAACTATTCCTTTTTCTTGGAAAAAGGAACTCATATCCTTTGATATTTCAGTGAGGAGAGCTTGAAATTGGACAGTCCAGGTCTAAAATTCTTCTTCATGCTATTTTTAAAAGTGGAGCACTTTGGAATCTAGTAATATTTTAGTATTAAAACCAGGGTTTGGATGGAATGCGACACTTCAGCTGGCTTGAACAGAACCATTCCTCTCTCATAGATACTTTCCCCACAGCCCTGGCTACAGGATGGATTCACACCTCTCACAATTGCTTAAGGATTTGTGGCTTGTTCCTGGATGTAAATCCGCTCTCTTCTTCAGTGATTCCTGGATACCACATACACAACAAGGTAGGAGGACAGTATGATCTAACTTGCAGGTTATAGTAAGAACTAAGCTTTAAAAACCCTGTATTAAAGGGGAGGAGGTTTGAGATTTTTACAGCAATGATAATTCTTGCATGTCTGTTGGCATCAAAAGCTAAAGGCCATGTCTAGCACTAAAGACAACAACCACAGGCACTGTACAGTTACTAACGCATTCAGCTCTTTTATCATGTGAAATTCATTACATGTTAGAACATACCCATTCCTTTCCATATACCTGATCGAAAGAATTTATTTCCCTGCTTGCTCTCTTCTCTTAAATAGTTGCAACAGCCATAGTTGTGACTTATCTATCTGAAGCATAGACTCTTGAGAAAGGCTGACGCCTCAAACTGCAATTGTTAAATAAGTTTATTTTTCACAAGATCTTTTTGATGGCATTATGAAAACAAGGTCATTTACCTCCTTAGTAAGCTCACTGTTTTCATAAATGTGCCTTATCTCTTCACTGCTGTAGTCGGTGGATGTCTCTGCACTGGTAGAACTGTAGGATGTTAGCTGAGGGTATCTGCGATAATAATGGCTGTAGCCAGTCGTATCACTTTCATACATGGGGTTGTATTTAACTGCGTTCTCAATGGACGAGAGGCTGTCACCCTGCCTGAGGGAGCAATGAACAAACAGTGAGCTTCTCTGCTGCCTAGAATGGCAGCAGACAGACTAAGGAAGCCTGGCACTCAGAGGCACCCACAAACCCTGCTGCTGGTCAGCTGCATGATACAAGACTTACGATGGAATTATCCTTACTGTGGCAGATGTGCTTTGTAACATTAGGTGGTGTCACATACCCCTGTGAGTCCTCAGTGTCGCTCTTCGTGTACTGGTCTCGAAGGGTCCTTGCCAAGAAGAAGATGACAGCAGATGCCACCAGAAGGAATCCTGCCACAGAAGCAATGGCAATGCCCACAACCAGTGGCTCAGACACATATTCTTCACAGTGCTCTCCTCTGTACCACCAGTTCTCTCCTACACGACACCTGCAAAAAAGAAATGCCAGGAAATTAAACACCAAACACAGAAACTTGGACAAATAGAAATGTGTTTAGTTTCTTCTTGTAACATATCATCTTTGGTTACCTCAACAAAGAAATACCTTCGCAAGTTAGAGCACCAACTTTTTTAATACCACCAGCCTTTTGGTATCACTGAATTGAGTGAAGATAGGCAGGATAAGAAAAAGGGAATTCATTTGTGAAGGCAAACTTGATATTTAGAGTATCCTGTGGCAGGCTAAAACACAATGGGCTGGAGTGTTTAGACTAAATAAAAACTTATGCACTAATAGAGCCTTGTATGGAACGTATCAAATACTACGAAGGTAAAAACAATTTTTTCAATGCTATTGCAATGCCAATGCACATGAGGGTGTGTTAAATGAGCAGAATGCTTATAGTGTGTAAACTCTACTCTTGGTTAGTTAAATACATAAAAGAAATGATGAGAAAGAAGTTTGGTCCCAAGACTGAGTTTTTGGAATTGCTTCCATAATCAGAATTAATTTTCTTCTACTTTGCTGTGGTCTTGAATATGAAAGCTTCAGCTAATACAGACTTTCCAAATACATGGACTTCCTTAAAATATACCAATATATTGCATTGCATGTTTCTGGGAGCATTTTGCTATAAAATCTCAAGGAATTATAGCCCCTCGCAGCAGTGAGCCTCATTAATAGAAAACACCAGTAAATTAAGTCTTCTGACCTAAATATCTGAAATAGTTTCTAAAAGCAGAAACTGATACTTTAACTTTTTCAAAAAGTTCTTCCCAAATACTGGCCAAAGCATACCTGAGCACATGTGTTCCCTGTTAGCATTATTACACAAATATGATAAAATTTATACTACTATACACATCTGTGAAAGTAACTGTTCTTATGCTGTAAAATATATATGTATTATTGTTTCTCCTGTAAGCTGCTAAGCCCCTGAGATTAACATCATTAAAGTTCTTAGTAAGCATTATAAAATACAAAGTCAGCTGAATATAAATTATAACTAGTTGTACTACCCCTTTATTAAAAAATAATTCTAACTTTTGTTGATAGGTGTACTTAGTTCATAAAAAAAGATGGTTGCATTGCCAAAAAGGGAACAAAAACAGTGCCAAATCTGAGGGCACATCAATTTATCGGTACCTTGCACCATTTCAGTTACTTATAAAAATACAGACATCTGTTCAAATACATCTGAAACTTAAATAGCAAAAAACTTGTCACGTGTCTTGATTTTCATATGAACCCACATTTTTTCCCAAGATACCAATGTTTTCTTTCCTTTTAAGAGCCTTTTATTAACTAAGAGCACCATATTTAATATATCTATGCTAAATGAGTATGCTTTTCAAATCAGGATTTTTGTATTGGAGTCAGCTAATATATGTTTTATGACATTATCTAACACTTTGCTACCTAGAAAAAGTTCTGGAGGGAAATTCTGCCACAAAATTCAAAGAAACTGAAGTAAACAACTTAGTATGCACTGCTGCTACTATGTCTGGTAGATAGCTCTACTTCCTGGCATTTCTGTTCTATTAAAGAAATTCATTACTATCTCATTTTTGAACTTTACTTAAGAAAACTAACATAGAAACCAGGACCCCCCACTCAACGGCATTACATGACTGATTATCACTATCATCTCACCTGTTACACATTATCTTAGGGAAGCTAGGATAGAGGAATGCATCAAACAGAAGATGACCTACCTACATATGGCCCCTTGCCCAGGGCTGATGTCACACTTGCCATCATTCAGGCAAAAGTTGGGTTGCAGATCACAAATGCTATTGCAGGGCAGCTCATCAATGCTCAGGTAGCCAGGATTGCAGACACACTCTGCTTCCCCACTCCAGCGATTTACTAAGCATTCAGAGAACTCATTACAGGCCTGGAACTTGCAGGGATCTGCTTGCTCTCCTGGGAAGAACCAAAGCAGAAAATATTAGTAATAGAAGAGAATGTTACCTAAGGCAGAGCACGGTTGCCATTTTCTCAAATGACTTCTTAGTTAAAACAATCCACAAAAATGCAGCAGGTGTATTTCCCAAGTTTCAAAGGGTTCTGCTAAGGTGAACAAGCACTAAGACGTGTTCTTCCACACACAGTGTATGTAAGTGGTATGGCTAAGATCACCCTGCAAGCCAATTGAAAAGGTAAGTATAAAAAGTGTTCTTTTTCTTACTGGAACACGCCCTACCTCAGATGCTCTCTGCTGGAACTATATTTTGCAAATGAGTAAAACACAGCTGATCTCCACTACTTCTTGTCACAAAAAATACAGGCAGCATATGGAGAAGGGCAAGAGGATTTCAGACACTCAGTCCCTACCTATGAAGTGGTTTGTCTTTGTCTGCAAGGAGCACAAGCTTGTTGCTTGTAGAATGTCTTACATCAAGCTTAAAAGGGCTGACATGAAATTTTAATATCAATATCATGAGACTTTTCATGCTTAATAGATCGCCTTTATAGCAGATCTTCCTCAGAAGCACAGCTGCCTTCTGTCAGCAGGTCAGCAGTGTTATTTAACACAGGAACTGTTTCCACATTACTTTTACAATACACTACCAGCTAACTTGAACAGAAAAGAAAGTTTCCTGTATCACAGATGGATTAAGAGGGTCAGCCACATTTTACTGCAATCAAGCCATGACTGTAAGAGTAAATCAGCAACCATTTTCTGTGTAGATAACTCACAGCTGAACTGGCTACCACTCACAGCAGTAGCCACAAGAAGAAATTCAAACTATACGTGAAAGTCAGCACAATAGAGATGAGCATCACTGTTCCTGCTGACCAGTCCTCCTCCTGCTCCTCAGTGAAAGCACAAAGACATTATTGTAAGCCAGAATGAATCTCGTATTTCTACATGAGCCCCATATTTTTTGCTCAGTCTCAGTCTCAGTCCCATTTTGCCATTTCTCTCTTTAGTCCTGTAACAGATTTTTGTTTAACTCTGTGAAAGTCTGTCCTGGGCTTTAGAAAAGCCCAGCCTTTTGAAAACCAGTGGGAAATCTCTGAGCTGTTGGGATCCTAAGTAGGTTGTTAAAGCAAAATTCCTTGCTTCTAAACTGTATCCCCCTGCCATTTTTACCTGATTCCACATCCAAAGAGTATTTATCAATGGCCAAGTTCATGGTGTGATATGCAGTGTTGCAGAAGTCTTCCAGGATCATGTACACAGCATTGGTGACGTTTCGAGGCACAGGTTTGGCAAATTTCATTCGACTGTTGACCACAATGCTGCCATTTCTGAAGTTCAGAATTTCCAGATTCTGGAAGCCTGTTAGATTTGACTGAAGGTACGGCACCAGCTGCAGCACAAGGGACAGTGAAAGAAAAGCTCCATCTTTGAATCTATACTCAAGCCAGTTGGTATTGCATCAGGCAGGGGGAATCTGAATTAGTTTATCCAAATCTCACGGCAAGGGTATTAAAACCTTTTCCAATTGAAACCCATACTAGCAGCTTGCCAGGGTCCTGAGTACTTCATACCAAATATTACTTTGTAGACAGTCTCTATGTATGAATTTAGATACATAGTTATAGGGATGCACTTGAAGCTCTCCCTTGCCCAAAGCATCACATATACATGTAATTTCAAATGGTATTTCCCTCAAACACGTTGTCCCTTTCTATTTCTCTCCTTTACTCCCTCCACGTCCCATAGAAAAGTATTCATTACACTCAGGAGAATAGAATTTCCAGGTTAAAATTTGATAATTTTTTCTGCATGTCCTGGTGGCCAAAAAGGCCAAGGGCATCCTGGCTTGAATCAGAAACAGTGTTGCCAGAAGCAACAAGGAAGTAGTTGTTCCCCTGTACTAAGCACTGGTGAGGCCACACCTCAAGTACCGTTTTCAGTTTTGGGCCCCTCACTGAAAGAGAAAACTCTGTGTCTGGATAAGGGGAACAAAGCTGGTGATGGGTCTGGAGCACAGGCCTTATAAGGAATGGCTGAGGGAGCTGTGATTGTTCTGTCTGGAGAAGAGGAGGCTCAGAGGAGATCTTATCACTCTCTACAACTACCTGAAAGGAGGCTGCAGTGAGATAGGGGTCAGCCTTTTCTCCCCGGTAATGAGTAATAGGATGAGAGGTAATGGCCTAAATTGCACCACAGGAGTTTCAAGTTGGACAATAGGAAATGCTTCTTCTCAGAAAGAGTGGTGAGGCACAGACTGCCCAGGGAGGCGGTAAAGTCACCGTCCTGGAAGTGTTGAAGGAACATACAGACATTGTGCTGAGGAACATGGTTTATTGAGAACTAATGGTGCTAGGTGGATAGTTGGACTGGATTATCACCAACCTTGGGGTCTCTATGAATGAGAAGCAGCAAGGCTTCTCCCAGCTGTCCCAATGTATTTACTACTTCTCTCCCATTGACTAAATCTAGAGCACTCCACAAGAAACTGAAGGAAGTGTTGTACTGACTTAAGCTCAATTTGCTGCATCTACTGACACCAGCAGAGCAGCTGGCCAGTATCACTAGAAAACATAATATGATCATTAGATTTAGAGAGACTACTGATTGAACAAAAACAAAACAACAGAAAATGCCCCCTTCCCAAAATTTACAGATATTGTTTTTTCAGGAGAGGGACGCAATCTCTAGAAATGCCAGACTTCAGTTACTCTCTGCAAAGGAGAGCATATCAACTGTTAATTACCAACAGTTTCTATCTACAGTAATGGATATTTAGCAGAGAAATTACACTTACCAGTTCCAAGAATCGTTGCTCTAATGCTTTATATTCAGGAGAATTTTTATTGAACAGGTCTTCCGAAAACATCATATTGGTAACCCGAAGACTGAAAAACACAACTAAAGCTCGTGATGGAACAGGAGTGCTATTGTGATTTTCATGTGTGGGCCAAGCCACACCAGCCATCTCTGTGGAGTGGGCATGGGTAGTTAGCTCCACATGGCTGTCAGTCATGCTCTTTGCCTCCTCACTTGGCTCAGGAGAAAAGCTGACCGTGCGCACATGATCCAGGTCCACTGAAACATCCAGGACTCTTGTTTCAACTCCAAGCTTTGCTGAGGTAACCACAGCCGATGACACTGTAGATGTCATGGGAGGGAGGTGGGATGGAAGCTCAGCAGCATCTGCTGTAACAGTGACATAGGAGCTCATAACAGTGCTGATGCTCATGGAAATGTGCGTGTTGTGATCTGTACCATCCTGTCCAGCAAAGCCATCTAGAGCAGTGGTTTGATCTATTGAAGAAGGAACTGCAGTTGAAACTTGAGCTGCAGTCGGCATTGCTGATTGTACTGTCTGATCTAATGTCTTCTCTAGTACTCTGTCAGTAGGCCAAACATCATCTGGTTTCTTTATTGCCAATCCAGTGTCTTGACCTGCCAATGATGAATCAAGGGTTTGCTGCTCTTCTGTGGAAATATCCATGCTTGCCTCAAAAGGTTCCACAGTCTGAACAGTTTCTAAAGAGGTTTTGTCCAAGTAGCCTATTGTAGCAGCTTCAGCTACATTTGGCTGCCCTGCTGTGAATAATTCTTCTGCTGTTGACCTGTCTTCATTTTGACGTTCAACTGCTTGAGAAATGACCTCCTGATCTACACTGGACTCTTCTATTTGTTCTACACTGAGGGCTATGGTAGATGTAAGGAGTCTATCTTCAACAGACAGACTTGTACTGTGTGTTAAGAAAGAGTCTTCTCCAGTTGGCAGGTCTACAAAGGAATAGTCCTCTGATGTCTCCAAAACAAAGGATGGTTTAACAAAAGAAGAATCATACAAGCTCGGAATCTCTGTCTGTGCAGATGGCTCCACAAATGATGGCTCTTCTGTCTGAAGCAGAGGTACCTGCTGAGTTGTAGCCTCTGGAAAGACAAAGACTTCAGACTCATCGAGGAAGTTTTCTTTTATACTGGCTACGCCTTCTTTCTCAGCTTTGGAAGGATCATCATCTAATTTATTCCCAGAGTTAAGAATATAATCTAAGATCAGACCTTCAGGAATATCTTCAGTTCTGATTAACAATGAATCATTATCATCATCAAGCCAGCTATCAGGATCAGGGTAGAAAACTGGTTCCAGTGTTGCCACATCCCAAGGCCAAATACTTGGTTCCATTCCTTTCCCAGAACCATCAAAAGCTGAACCAGACCCATCATCATATGTAATTCTATCTCCAAGATAAATATCAGTTTCACCTTCCACTGAGTGTACTTCTGAGGGAGAAGGACTTTCCTCCACAGGCTCATGCAACAGAGAATCTGCACTGCTGTCTACAGGACTACCCTGTATTACTTCTCCCTTCTCAGCCATCACTGTTGTTTTCATATCAGTCTCTATGACTGATGAGGAAGCCACTGTCGGTGCAGAAAGCAGGGGAGATGTGTAATCATCTGTAGATGGAGGTTCTTCAGGCACAAAGTGAGAAGGGGGACTTGAAGGCAGAAGAAAGTCATCAGATATCCCAGTATCTTCAAAGTCTAAAAATAAAAACAAGCTTCCAATTAGTTTTTATTTATACAAAAAAAAAAAAAGACTAAAGCATGGTTCATTTTGTTGTCTCTTGATAGGCATTAATTATAATTAATTAATTATAATTATAATAAAGATTGACCTCTGAGTGCTGAAGTCTGAAGGATACCTGTCAATCTCTTCACTCTTCATTCTGATATTCAATGAGCCAAAACAAGACTGTAGAGAACTCAAAACAGTTACTGTATAGCATGTCTGTAGAAGACTGATAACTATCTCCATTTCAGAGATCAATTATCTTCACATGGCATCACCTAAACATGCTCCATATGGTAATATTTCTGCTCAATTAAAGTAGTATCTTGTACACACAATTTGCTGGAGGGCCATACACACATTACCAGCCATTACAGGCATGTTATCATAGTGTCTTGTTCTTAGATACACATGCACGGTAAAGGTAAAAATAATCAGGAATATAACCAATTTACAGACCTTTCTGAAAAGTCATTTTGTTAAACTATAAGTTTAGTGAGCATTCAGAGACACTGATCTCCAAACTTAAACTTCAGTCAATGGCATTAACTTACCATCTGAAGAATCAGGGGCTGAAAGCCATTCCAGAGCGTCCAGAGAATCATATTCCATCACTGGTGCAGTGACCAAAGTAGGAGTCTGATTCTCATCCTCTAAACTCAGTTCATTCGGCAAAGATGTAACATCAGCCTCTGAGGAAAGTGGAGCTTCAGGTATCAAACTGACCTCAGAGTCCAGATTTTCTGGTCTTGGTCGGATTTCATTGTCATTGGACTCTTCACTATCTAAAGTGGAATCTGGCTTGGTGAAGTCAAAGGGCAAGGTATTGCTGACAGTTGATTCATCTGCAGAAGGACGTTCAGCTGAAAAAGTGTTATCCTGAAACAAAACCATAACCTCCGTTACGGGGGTAGCATTGGCTGCCAACACTGGGCTGAACATATGAAGCCATTCCAGTACTTCAAGTGCAGCTTTAGGTAATGGTATTAATTACAGTCTATACCCACCCTGTGTTCTTTCCCTTTCCCTACTTGAAAAAAAAACGAATTGCCCATTTCTAATTAAATCAAAGATAAATACAGTATTGTCATACTTCCTAAGGCATGAAGAGGTTCTAGCAGCTATTATTCATCAGCTCTATAATCATTAAGTAACTATAATATTATAGTTGCTAGTGTGTATAAAGACAGTTTAGAAACTGAATCTGACTGTATGCCCTATGGTTGTTTATCACTATCTTCTGATTTGTGAATCTGAGAAACTGGAAGGGAAACATTGATCATGATGTAACCAAGAATGCTTAGAACTTTGGATAACTTCATTCTCAGAGCTGAGAAGCCAGTGTGGAAAGAAAACTATCAACAGTAACGATGAGCAAGGAGAATACAAAGTGAATTTGCTAATTACATAAATAATGGGAAAATAATGTGTTTTTAAACCTGCAATGTGCACACTATTTACTCATAAGACCACACCCCAGTTATTATTTGGTTTACAGTTCATTTTCTTTGAATATTAATTCACTCCCACAGTGTCCCATGAGGAAATCATATTGGAAAAATAAATAAATCAATGAATAAATTAACATTTACTCAAGACTAAACTCAGGAGTTACCACTTCACACAGACACCTGTACAGCTATGAATGCCGTGCAATAAGTCAGAAATTGACCAAAAATAATCTTGAGGTATGAAAAACTGCCAAACAAAGAAAGAAGAATTTACTAAGAACTAACCAATTCCTGGTGGTGATTGGTAAAGTCGAGTGGACAGCGAACAAAAGTTTTAGTAATAAAAATAACAGTTCAAAAAAATCTATCAGTTTAAACATTTCTGTCTCTCACTATTCCCTTCTTACCTCTCTTAGCATGAACAAAGTCAAAATACTTCTCATTTATGAAATTTTACTTTGAAATTTGCAGGTGAGTTAAATTTTTATCTTCATTCAAACTGTATTTGAATGCTTCAGAAATAAGGCAGTGAAGGTATTTTTATCTAATTATTCATCTACCAGAATTGACCACGGTTTTAATAGGCACTTGTTATGCCACCCAGCTTTCTCACATTTTTAATGTATATGGTAACAATCAGTTGAAAAGTATATATACCATAGAGACACATGCTCCAGCAATTATCTTATTTGGCAAAATTGACTATTATAAATAAACCCGTGAAAAAAAGTTACTATGCAAGATTAGAAAGAAATTACACATATAAATTCCATAAAGAATGAAAAAGGACTACCAGCAATAGCTTCTCAATACATCTTTTATGTGAGCATTTAGTTGCCAGAAATTGCACTTCATCATTTAGTTTAATGTGGATAGTTGTTCCTATGACAACGAACATTATTCAAAGATTCTTGTTACAGTGCTATATATTATATTAACAAGTTTAATATCATATTGGCAAGTTCTTTTTTTTTTGCTAATGTCTTGAAAGACATACAAATATGACAGATGACTGCAAACACAGAACACCCTCCCTGATTTTCCATTTTCTGCTGCCAGAAAGACACTGTGCTCAATAAGACAATGAATTCTACCTGTTGGAACTCAACTGAAATACTAAGAAAATACAGATTTCAAAAGCTACACTTGTTTTGTATTTTTTATTTGTTTTTTAAGATATTTGTAAAACTCAAAGGAATTAATGATTAGAGTTGGTACCATCTGCTAGCAATAAGATGAAGTAATGAGAGACCCTCATTATGTCATGACCCCTTACAACTATACAAATCCAATTCGTTCCCAAATCAGCCACAAAAAATGATGACTAAACTCTTTTATAGGTAGCAGTTCTATGAAACATATCAAACTGTTGAGGTTCAAGTAGGTTTCTATGCAAACAATTGACTAATTATTTCAACCTTGTTTATTGTTTAAGCAATTTATGATTTCTTAAATTTATCTCAAATTACTTTTCAGTATCTGTGCATGGCAGACCGTGCACATCCAGTAACATTTCTTATATGTAATATTCCCTAAAATTTGCTTAAAACTAAATTATATCACAAAGCTATTTCTACTACAGATTCTTGCCTGTATACATCAGTTTAAAAATGGCAGAACTGTCTTGTTAAAATAAACATACGTAATGTTAATATAGTTTGATAGTTCTAGTAAATAGCAAGGCATAAAAGTTGCAAGAGTAAGAGTAAGCAGGAGGAATGAAAACAAAGAAAGACTGTCTAGCTGCAGGAGTAGGAATGTAAAAACATGATATGGTAGAAAGACACATGATGGACCAAGGACTTTAGGCAGCGACAAGACAGATCAAGACCTTTAAGCAAAGATAAAAGCAAGCAGAAATTGGTTAGGCAGAGCACCTCCTGGAAAGGTTAAAAGTTGACAGCAAGGAAGACTACAAGCCTTCATCGAATGACCACCAGGAGAAGCCCCCTACGTTGGATGGTGCAAGCACGAGAAGGAGGGACAGTGCAAAGGAGTTCTCAGAAATATAATGAATATGTATACGAATTCTGGGAAATCTGTTGAGTATTATGAACTTGGCTTGTATGTGTAAAGAGCTTTTGCTTGTCAGTGCGTGAGTTAGGTGGAGTGATCCCCCCTTATACCTGGCGCATGCACATCACTGAATAAACACACAGCACTTTGAAACCTCATTGGGGTTATAGAGTTTGATTCCGCACATCAGTAGCAAGCCCTTTCCTGAAAGTTAGATCCACATTTAAGCCACTTACAGGAAATCCACACAAATATGCATTTTCAATACCAATAGTTTAAAAAAAAATCAGGGAAAACTGGCAAAAAAGTTTAGGATATTCTACCCATGACCAATAAAACAGACACCACTGATTTCTGTGAAGTCACTAAGAATTTTACTTCCATAAATGTTTCAGAAATTGGCCTGAAATAAAGCATGTTTGTGCTCCCAATGGCACCTCATAGTAAGCTTAGTAAAAACCTATAATCAAATAAAGTTGGATCTGAGGGTTTTTTTTTTTTGCATGAACTGTGCTCATTTACTTTTGGAAGGTGTGTGTGTGTTACACAACAGAGTGGAAACCTACTGGGTAAATCCTTAGGCCCAGACAATGCCCAACATTAGCTGTGATCCAAACTAATTAACTCAATCTCTTCATCACTGGCACCTCACTTGGTATCTCTGCTTGAAGCCCCATTGCTCTGTACAGACTTGTTTAGGGGTACTAACACCCCCGTCCAAAAGGGGGCATTAATCTATGTCCTAAATTGTTCCAGAGGCATTCAGAAGAGATTATTAAACATTTTCAAAAAAAGAACCAGAAATCAGTGTTTATTGATTTTCTGCATTTCCTCTGCGCTGTGGCCAGCCAGTGGCTCAGCACCACTCACTGCCCTCCTTCCCAATGGAATGGGAGAGACATTAAAAGAAAAAAAAAAAAAAAAGAAGAACTTGAGGGTTGGGATAAAATTATTTGCTAAGATAGAGATAAGGAAAAGAGTTACGACTACTTAAATATATAGATGTATATGACAAATGATGTACAAGCAATTGCTCACCATCCCCTGCCTAATGCCCAGCTAGCCCTCAAGCAGCAGTAGAGAGCCAGAACTCCCACCCCCTTCAAAATTCCTCCTGCATGATGTCATATGGTGTGGAATATCCCTTTGGCCAGTTTAAGTCAGCTGTCCTAATCCCGTTCCCTCCCAGCTCCTTGGCCCCTTCACTGAGAGCGGCCTTGGCTCTGTACAACACTGCTTAGCAGAAACTCTAAACATTGGTGTGTTATCAATGTTGCCTTTCTCCTGTAACAAAACATAACATCATACTAAACATTCTGAAGAGAACAATTCCATTCCAGCTGAAACTAAGACATTTTCCTGGCATGAGAGATGCAGACATCTTTTTTAAAGACTAACCAAACAACATCCAGGTAAAAGCATAATAAAAGCAGCATATAAAACACCCTTTTACCTCTTCTAGAAGCCGGCTTTCGTGCTTACAACTATTTCTCACCTTCCAAAGAAAGGTAGTGCTGTAGGTCAAATATTTTTATTTATTTTTAAGAACAATTTACAGCCTAAACGTTACGGAAAATACAGACAAAAGAAGCCTCAAGTGCAAGTCATGGCTGGACAGACACGTAATAAGATGATCAGAGGAAACCATTGTGCAACAGATAGAAAATTATCAGATGAGAGATTTCATCAGATGTTTTGCTACGCTGTACAGTGTGCCTTCCAGACTAAATATTCTATATAAGGAATGAGATAGAGAAGCCCTGAGTGCTGGTTTTAATTCCATCTTGCTGAATTAAGCTGTTTGAATATGTGCAAAGGACAGACGACAAATTAAAAGGTCACTGCTTAGTACTCACATCAAACTCCACATGCTCCAACACAGCTGGATGCTCAGTAATCCAGGATGGATCTTCTTGGGTAGGGTGTAATATTTCTTTCACTAGGAAAATATAAATACATAGACAATAAGAGTTGCAGTAACAATGTGAAGAAATTGTTCTAAAATGGTTTGTTTAGAGTGAAAAACTGCTTTTCATCACAGACTTGTGAGACCTTTTCAGAAAGTTTGACATAGATATTTTGTTTCTGGAAATACCCCCAGATCGTTCACAGGAAGTACAGAAAAACAAAAAAAGAGAACAGAGAGATGGGACACCCCTGTTCCCCCACCAGCTATGGCAGGATCTTCGTACATTCATTGTAAGTCAGGTATTTCCTTCGTGCTGCTCAAGGCAAATGCGAAGTTGCTATGCTGAATGTCATCTTCATGCTGAAAGCAATATGCATCACATGAACTACATCTCCTTTCCATTCCTGTTAAACATTGAAGCATTGTTGGAACTGCATTCTACAAATGGTGTCATAGAAAAATTTGGAAAAGGAAATCTAATGGACTGAGCATGGGATACTACTGCTAACAACTTGAGCTGGTTAGCAAAGCAAACTGCAACACCATGGTATTTGTGATTTCTTTTCAATTATTCAGAGGGCAAATGAATCAAACAGTACTCACCATTAATTAGCTGGAGAGAGCTAGGGTCTAACGTCAAGGAAGTGTTATCAAGCAAGGCATTTTTCTGGAGGATTTCAGCAATATAATCTTGGAAATCACTGATGGTGTAAACAACTGTTGGATTATCCTCTATGTCCATAAAGGAGTTGTCCTCCACCTTGTTGGAATGAAGGTTAATCAGGTCCCAAGTGGCATTGCTGATGGCTTCTCCATCAAATGTAACAGCATAGTGAACTTCTACCCCACTTTGGTTTTACAAAAAGAAAAAACACTGATGAGAGCTGCAAGGTTTTTCGAGTATAGCAAATGCAATGATTTTTTTCCCCCCAAAGAACCTGTGTCATTACCTTTCAAAAAGATAAAATTATATTGTTTTTAAGCATTCTAGGTAAAAAAATAATTCAAATTATTTCCCATTTGTATCTGTCTGACTACCTCTTCTACCAGTGATAAATTCTCAAGAAAAACATTATCTGAGCATGACATCTGGTCTGGTCCCAGTCCTGTGTTTCTACTTCTGAATGGTAGAGAGACCATCAAAAGACCAAAACAATCACTGTCACTGTGTGGTGTCAATCTGCTTTAAATAAATACCATCTCTATGCGGCTAAAGGTGTTAATACAGTTTGTAATTGGGTAAGTTTTTCTAGATTAATTTATCATTTATTCTTTAACAAATAGGGCTCTGGCCAGTCTTGTCTAGTGGGTGGCAACCTCACCCATGGCAGGGGATTGGAAATTGATGCTATTTAAGGTCCCTTCTGACTCAAACCATTATATGAAAGTTTCATATCTGCATACAGGTTAGCTTTTTCACACTGACTCTCCTTCATTTTCTTAGTGTTGATCTCCTAAATATACTTGGATGTTCTCTTCTGCATAACAGTGTTAGGTAGTGATCAGATTTACCATGCACTGGGCATAAGCACAAGGGAACCTTAGAAAATTGAGCATACACAACGCAGCAAGTTATCTCTGAAGTGCTAAGAAAACATGCTACAAAGACAGGTTTCCCTCATTCCACAGAGCTGGACTATACTGCTGAAACAATTGTACTGTTCAGGGATGTCTCTTTAGTCCCGCTACCAGCTACAATAAAGACACAATCAAACATTGACTAAAACCAGAAACCTGATGTTTTGCTGCTGGAGCTGTTACTGATATGAGCCCACTGTAGACTCATGCTAGGCACTGAGTGTCGGTAGAGGAAATATAAAAGGTCAGCAGTAGTGAAAAGGCAAAGCAAAGACAATACAGCACTGTAGTAAAAAAATAACATTTAGATTTAATACAACTCTGCTGTCAGTTGCAGTTAACAATTGCAAACTAATAACAACGATATCATCATCTGTTTGGAAAATGCTCTAATGCCTGGTATTTGGAACACTACCTTTCTGAACTGTTGCACGCACCTTATTCTGCAGAAATGCAGAGTTACAGAGGATAGTTGTCCCTCACTATCAATTGTGAGCAAATTTGCCAGTACCTTTCTAAAATTAATATGTTCATTCACTATAGAATGGTTTGTGGAAACCAGTTATGGCTTTGCTGAGAAATACGCAAGTAATATTACTAGTAATATTAAGTCTGTGGTTCATTTTATTCTGTCTATGAAATTCCTCAAATAATATCAAAGAGGAAAATTCAGGATGCTCAACTTGCATATGTCTACAAAAAACAAGTTCTTGCTGTTCTCGTATTCTACTAAGAAATACATGTAAGAATACCTGTAAGATGTGCAGCAACTATGGCCTTGAAGATGCTAAGTCAACTTCCTTTGATGGATAACTATGGTTTTCTTATCAATTTTGATTTCTCTAATAATAATCATCCTGTATCTAAAATTTTAATGCTAATTAGAAAGACCTTGAATAATCATTAAGTAATTTTGTTTTCTTACCAAGAAGTCCCTATAAAAACAGCCCAATAGCTGACTTAGGTTTAGAATGGTTTTTCTCAAGAATTTTTTGATCAGAAGCCTTTACAAATAAACATAATTTGCTTATTTAATCACACCAGGTTGGTTACTAGTTTCCGGTAGAAGTCCCTCACACAGTATTTTTGCTGGATAACTATTGTGTGGTAGAGCCAAAATAACAAAACCCTAAGACAGTGACCTCCAGCTAACACATGCTTTCTCATCTGTATAATAAAAATACATATTAAAATGTTGTCTTTACCTGTCCTCCTCGGAAGAACTGAACAGAGAAATAAAACACAATGGCAAAACCTGTTAAATCAATGTTATTATTTCCTTAAGGTCTATAACAAATCGTAACAAATTTGCTTTCGTATTCTACAAGGCACACTAATTTGAAAATCCATAAAAGCAAAATGATTTTAAGTTTCATAGTAAACTCTTCTGCTTTTACTGAATTGAGATACTTCCTATTGATCACAAGGCATCAGAACAGAACCATTGCCTTGTAGTACAAATAACACGGTTAAATTACTGCCAATAACACAAGAAACAAGGCCCACCAATTCTACCTATAGGTAGTTTACAAACATGTTGCTTGTCATGCACAGCAGAGCACAGAAAGCAGCTTTCGTGTCTTGCCAGAAATACCAACCTTTTATTTTTCTTTGCACAGAAAACAGAGCTTGCAAATGTATTAAACTCCAAACACTGAGATGGAAGGTTTAACCTTCCAGGCAGAGCCTCAGCAGGGTTTCCCCATATCATTGCCCCAGCTTGTTGTGAGTGTAGCCAGAAATGAAAGGAGAAACTGCAAAGACAAACCTGCCTTTGGGCTCCAGTGAGGGCTGAAGACATTCTGTCATTCTGTTTTCCTTGCAGATGCAGGGATAATTACTATATATCTATGAATCAATCTCATAAAGTGTAGGTAATTATTGTCTTACAGCCACAACAAAGTGGATTTCATCAATCCACAGGGAACATTCCTGCCTTGTTGCTTCAAGCATTTCATAATTTGATTGCTATACCATCTTTTTTTGACAATATTGTTGGAACAGGGTCCAACCATATAGTTCCAACCACAGAAACTTCCTCCCTATAGCTGTTTTGTTATCTGGAAGTATTCTGGTTAGAATTTACTGGCTGGAATACTTTAAGGAATACAGCTTACAGAGCCTCATGTAGAAAACAATTTTGGTTGACTCACAAAAAGCCTCACTGGATTATGAAAGTCATATATAGTCAAGGCCAGCCATAATTTGTGATCCATATATACCAAAACTCACAAATCAGATGTTTGATATATAATACGCAGGATCCCCATTTCCCCCCCAGAGTAACCTAAAGCGCAATTCTGAATCGTAAATTGATTTGAGAAAACTAGTCCTTTAAACAATATTTTTGAGACTGAATAGAGTTAGATCATTCACCAGCCTTTGCTTTAATCAAAGGGAGAAAAACCTTTACATACTTCAAACACCAACTTTTATAGTCGTCCCAAATTAACATTAAGAAGTTGAAAAGTAAATACACGGTATCTTCTAAACAGATTTCCTTGTTCTTCCTTGTTTAATACTAGGACATGTCAACAGTATCATATACTGATTTTAAATTAGAAAACACCTCTTAATTTTAGTTATGATTCCCAAATATCTTGCCTTAAAATGAAAGCAAGCATATCATGTGAGGTTCTCTCATGGGTGAGGAGTAGAACAGTGGCATTATATACAATTCCATATGTCTATTTTGACCTCTGTACACATAGAGGTACCAGTATGAAAGCACTCTTCCTTTGATTAACACATCCTAGAAATTCCCTTTCTCTGACATTCTTTCAAGTGTGGTGCTAGTGCGTAGCATGAGTCTCAACCACAACATTCACATCAGTATCTTTTTACCTGAATTCCAGGACATGGATGTTTTTGTATCCAGGTAGTCCTTCAAATACATTCTGGATCTGTTTTGAAGGGGAAAAAAATATTTACACAAGTTTCCTTCATCTACTCCTCATAGTGAAAAAAAACCCCAAAATATTTTCAACATTTTTTTAAATTTTAAAAATGCATCTGGCATTCTATTTCTTATAGGGAAAAAATGTTTAAATATTTTCTTTACAGGAGAGTTTTGGTGTCATTTATATTACTATTACAAAAGGAAAAGTGAAAGTACAAAGCATGCTATCTAGTATTCCCCAATAATTATATACAAATATTTAAGGGAGGGAAAATTCAAACAGACCCTGCAGAGATTGGCACAAGATCTGCAAAGATAATATTTACTTTCTTATTTATGCAGTACAAACCCTTTTATGCTTCCCATATATTTCTTAGGATTTAAACAAATTCAGGAAAAATGCTTCGGACCCTGGCAATCTAAACAAGAGAAGCAGAAACAGCCACTCTAGGAACAGTGATCTAAGATTCCAAAGATGCCCGAATGCATTACATAGTGCAAAACATGGCTCATCCCTGCTGCCCTAAATATACAGAGGGCTCGGGAGCGACTGGTGGTGCTACTTGAAAAAAGGAAGTCCAAGAGCAGAAGAGGTAGCAAGGTAGCATATCTAGGTCTGATTCAATAGTTAATTGTGTTGACAAAAAAAAAAAACCAACAAGAAACAGAATACTACAGGCTCATGTCAGCTTTGGTATTTTTCCTCCCAGAAGATCCTTGCCAGTTGAGAATTATTTTCTACTCCTCATATCCTTCTTCCCCTCCCTAGACTCCCAATTTTTAAATGGTCTCTGGTGAGATTTAAACAATATGAGTGCTGCTGACTTCCTTTTCTTTTTGTTTTTTAAATAGCTTCTTCATCCAAGCACAGAGAAAACTAGGCGAGGGATCAAAGGAGTGGAACATCCATGTGCCAGGTGGACTCTGTCCCATCTGACATTTCTTCCACACACACACTCCATGGCATTGCTACTTGGCCACATAGCTAGGAAAATTAAGACGTCTAGCCTGGGCTAGCAACTTGTGACAGTTGTGGTGATGCTTTCTGGCTGCAGTTGAAGAGTACATCTCTTTCCCATCTGGCCAAGGATCTGGCACAGTGTTAGCCCCAGTAAAGGGAATTCAACTAAGAACCCCAAATAAATGATACTAAGAAGGAAACAAAGCTTGAATAAAGATGATCCCACCATTTAGAACCCTGGGTGCTTCACCCAGGAGAATGGAAAGACAAGCTCTCTGCACCAAGACAATGCTGGTAAGAAGACTGCTGTCATTATAAATAAAAAATAAAGTAAAATAAATAACAAAAGCAATAGAAAGAAGTAACTCGGGATACAGCAACAGATTGTATTTTAAGTACACCTTTGTATAGTGGTAGGACAGCACCTATCAAGATTAAACTAAATTAAAATTAAGGTTTAATAAATCATTCATATATGCACATACATATGGTTACTTGTATTTTTTTTTTACATATATACAGATGAAGTTTGTGCTTAAGAGTCTAATCTACATTTATTTCATTTCTACTGACTCCAGTGGGATTTAAGCATGTGTTAAGAAGTTCTCTGAATTTGGGAGATTTAAAAATGTGTCCATATGCACTGCTGAATATGGACATTAATGAAGGACAAGTGTTTTCTCAGCAGCCTAGGTTTTATATAGCATCTCATTGCAGTGCAGAATGATTCATTCAACAAAACGCTGCTACTAGGTGGAAATAATGGACAAGTCCTGTTGTTTGTGAGTTCCTCACTTACCACCTCTGCAATCAAAAATCTAGACATTGTGTAATCATTAAGATTTTCTAAATCCCATTTAAGGGCTCAGCTTTCGTAGGACATGCAGAGCATGCCCACAAGAGCAAATGCTTATGGACTTGTCTGCCTTCTGCCTGCATTTCATGCTGCTGCAGTGCTGTACCTGAATTGCTAGAGCTGCCTTCCAGCACTACCCCAGCACAGGCTGATGAATATGAGCTGCAGAAGATTTGCATCCTGTCATTTGGAGAGCATCAGCAGTCTGGCTTGCTGACACTCCCTAACTTTATTTTTTACTCCCAGGTTTCAAATCAACTATGTGATGGAAGAATACAAACCTGAACAAGATATGAAATAAATTCTCTGCATACACCAGTCATTAGAGTGATATTAAATTCCATGATTTGAAATGTCTTTATAAGTTAAGGTTTTCAAGACTCAGAACTTGGAGAACTAACAAAGATGCACCAACAAAGAATCTTGTCACTTTGCTGTGACTTTGCAAGTTCTACTATTGTAACCCTGACAGGAAGAGGTGCTTAAAAATTCTGAGAACATGGTGAAGCCGAAGTTAGAAACAGAACTTAATAAGACTTAAAAAGCAAACTGTCTTTCATTTGTTAACAACACTTGGCTTAGATCCTTTTCCTGACAAAGAGAGGGTTGGAAGGAGTGCCTCAGAAAGCTGTCCTATTTGGAGTGACCATTCAGGGGTGCAGCATGGTCTCCTCAAAAGCTTACTTCTACCTCATTTGCTTGCAAAAATAAAAGCATGCTATTCTGTAGGAAACTGGAAGAAAACTGAAGTCATCACTTGGCAACTAGTGCACTACCTGTGATATCTGACACAGCCCTACTATCTCAAAAAGGCAGCATGTCAGACAAAGCAGGGCATTCTCTTCATGAATATTTTCCAGCCTGCCTCAGGCAACAAAAGCCCTAAGCCGATCCTGCAGAAGGGTCTTAATACAGATGTTGTACACTACTACTGCCCTGCAGAGGCAGCAAGAAGAAAAAGAACTCAGGGAAGGTAAATCACCTGAGAAACAAATTGTTCAGAAAGCAGTTGATACTTGGCAGTCTCTGGGTCGCTCAGCTCCTCACTGTACTTCTCTCCAGCAATCACAACGCTGAACTCAATCATTTGTTCAGTTACAGGTCTCACTGGAGTCTCATCCTCTTTCTTTATCTCATTATTGATCTGGAAGAAAAGGAGAGAAGGGAGAAAGCAAAGGATGACATAGTGCTTTTTATTTTCCCATTTTACTGTGGCTTTTTTCCCCAAGAAATAAATCCACTTTACCCACGCAGACTAGATTTCTACTTATCCTGAGTTCACTCCATATGAAAAGCATTCCCAAATACAGCAGCATGTCCATGTGGTCCCACCAGCTGTCAGCACACTGCACTGCTCACGCTGGGTCCAAACGTCTTTTTCTATGCAAGCCAGAAAATTCTCCAGACCTGAAGAGTTCTCTAGCCCATGATGTGGCAAAAAAAATGTAAGCCCTCTTCATAAATGTCACAAGGGCAAGAACATATTAAGGTGCTACTGGTGGACCAAACAGATGGCATGATGAACGTACTTGATGCGGAAGCTGCAGCCCAAAGCACAGCTTGTTTACTTGAGCCATAAGCACACTTTTATCCATACACTAACAAAGGAAGTCCCAGGAATGGATGAAAGGTAATTAGACAACCTAATGAGCCAGAACATTTTTTAGTATTGTGTATTGCTGTTACTTCTATTTTCCATTTGCACATCTCTTCTCTAGTGCAAGGTTAGTTATCTCGTTGACCTTAGTTACAAACAGAAATCTAGCTGTGCCAATCTGAAATGCAACTGTGAATACACCAAGCGGTCACTTGAGCCTAATCAACAATGGGATGATTTACCCATTTATGACAAGGCTTCTGTTTACTTTCTCTCTTTGAAACATGTAGATACCCCGTGCTATTTGGCTTCAGGAACTAACATGGCTACTGTGAGCAGCAGTGAATTCCAATCAAATTTTAATCAGATTGAATTGGCAAGCACACAGCAAGAGTCCTTTCTATTTCATTCCCCAGCATTTTACAACCAGTGTACTATTTCCTGTGGTATAGTAAAAAACAGGAAAAACAGATCTTGTTTCATGGTTCTATTCTGAACAAAAGCCTGGAATTTGGGGGAGGGAGGGGAGGGCTGGCTCAATTTAACTAAAATGTATTTTGCTATTTACATGCGGCTGTTGCCTTTTCCCTATTAAAAAGTAAAAAATGAGCCAGCAAAACAGACACTTACAGCAAAACTGCAGCCAGTGCTATGTATCATGCAGGAAATTGAAGAGTTCCAGAAAGCTTGGTTGTCACCACTGAGCACTTGCATACTGTTTAGGGCCCTCTTAGATTTTATTTTTTTTTAACCTAAAATCTTTTCCCTCATCCACCCCTTTTTGACTAAAAAACTTCATTAAGAACCAGAATGATTGGCAGCTATCATTTCACAAATAAAGAGTTAGATAGCATATGTTCTGCTGCTATATGACTGTTTGCAATTCCATATAGTCTGAATCATTTACCAATCCTCCAAAAACAAAAGCACACTCATGAATGTGGAAGAAGAGCCTTGCTCACTCTTGGTCTTGTAATCTGTAACGCATTTTGGCTGCTCAGAGCAATGATGAGGTGAGAAGTAACTGCAGAGAGTGAAAACACTGTAACAGCAGCGATCCAATTCTGCTTTCTTTTTGATTTACTGAGTGGTCCTACTCTCTGCTCAGGTAGTTCTGTTTCAGAAAAAAGTAATGGTGTACATGGGACCAAACCACAAGTGTTTGTGGTACCTAAATATAAAATCAACCCCTAGACCTGAGTCAGAAGCTGTCAATTCTGTACTCAGTGTTTGTTCCTAAAAATCACAGTATCAAAGCTCAGTGGACACTCATGAAAACTCTAGAAAAAAGTCTGGAGTTTGGCCCTGCATTGTTTCCTGGCCATATTAGGTTACTGAATGGTACACAATTAAAGCCCAGTACCACAAATCAGCTTTCCAATTATATACAGCATGCGTAACTTGGTATGCTTCTCAACAAGTCCAGTGAGATGTTCATGCTTATATGAAAGCAAGTGCCAGCTGATCCATACCATTTTGGACTGCAAAATTTTGTTCAGTTGTCAGGTAGGCTCAAGCACACTGGTTGGAATCTAGAGTTTCAGCCCAAAATTTAAATCCAGAGGTGCTCTTTCCTGGAAGCAAATACTCCCCTGGGACCTGTGTGGTGGTCAACACTTGTGAAAGCCAGCTTGCTTTTACAGAGACATTTAAAGTACTTGCTGTAGACTTCCCTGTGTTGGGAGCTGTGTTTTAGATATCAAAGTAAGAGTCTAAAGGAATTCACAAAAGGAAAAGAAATGGAGAATTAGATGGAATCTTCAAGGCTATCCAGGCTATCTCTGCTGACCTAGGTAACTGTACCTCTCGTACACTTCCAAACACTATGACAGCAATTTAAGGTGTATCATGTTTCCACAGAAATAACAACATATCCTTCCTGGAGCTTTCAAAGTCCATAGGTATTCACCATCTAGTCACCAACAAAATCTGCACTAACTCATCTGTTCTCTCACATAGACGGAGAAGGTGCACTGCAAAACCTCTGCAAATGAAGTTACGTTAATGTTCCTAAGGTTCATGCTGTGATCTTATGAATTCTCCACGTTAGCACATTGTGTTCTCTAGCAATAGATGTTTTTAAGTATAAATGATCACCATGTCATTTAGCAAAGCCAAGAGAATGCTAAACAAATGGAAAAAAAAAAAGAAAAATACTCACAGTAGTGTCTGTCTCTTCAATCTCATGGCTGGTACCATCAGGAGGACTCTCAATTGAGACCTCATGAGGGGGAGGAACATTGGCAGCTGCATCTGAATTTGAAAGCAAACAGTATTGTTACTTTTTCCTCATGTACATGTGTACATACACACATGAGCTCGGCAACATAAGTAGCAACTGTTGATTCCTATTCCCATCATCATGAGAGAAACAACACAGGAAACACCCTGAAGAGCCTCAGGAAAAGCATCAAATGCACTAATCTGAAGTAAACATTACAGTGCTTTCTGAGCAGCACAGTATTTTCAGGAACACACGGTAAGTGCAGCAAAAACTGCCCAGGACTGATTTCTCAGGTAGGATTTTTCACAATTCATTTAGTAACAAAATATCAGCACATACCCCAAACACCAGATCAGAACCAGCATGATTTGGAGATGGAAAAATTCACAGATTTTTCACAAATCCACAAGACAGCGTTCCATTTCCAAGTAATTCAGAAACAACTTTGACAGGATTTAGATGAAAACTGACCTCTCAGTGTGGTAACATCAGTATCTGAAGCTGGAGTTGGAGTTCCCCCACTGTCAAATAAAAACAAAACCAGAAGTTGAAGTTGGGCATGGTGAGACAGATTGACCAGTTTTCATTACCACTGTAATTCTGCTTCAGCAACAAAAAGCATGTTTGCAGAAGAAACTTCTCACAGTGGTGTTTTGCTGATAACTTCATAAAAATTAAATTTTTTCAATATTTCCGTCATCTTTTGCAACTTAGGTATCAGGTTACTTGCAACATGCAATACATTGTTTGCACCTCTGGGGTTGGAAGACTTCTTTCATTCCAATTGACATCCACCACAAAAAAAAAAAAAAAGCATTTGACCTTCCAGTGGGTCCTATACATAAAGCAAAAGTGGAGGTCACACAAAGATATCTGTAATGTTCTGTAAACCCTTCAAGTTTTAAAATGCTCTGCAGTGCACCGAAGCATCCTAGCTGCAAGAAGATGAGGGCCATTTCATCACGAATTTTACTCATCTGGAAAACTTCTAAAGTACCAGCTTCCAAATCCAATTATTATGTTTACACACACACACACAAAAGCCCACACCAAAAAACACCCATAAACTCCTAACTCCAGGCCAAGATATGAAAGAAGTATCACAAATAAAAATCAGATTAAGACTGTGAAGATCATCTGTCTGAGGAAAAAAACAACAGCTTTGATGGCACTCTAACAGTAAATCCAAATTCCTTGGAGCCAACTCTGTGAGTCTCAAGTAATTGTCAAGTCACCAAAAGTGAGAGAGAGACTGACAAAAACAAGTGTTTCCTTAATAGAGAAAAATAGATTTCTTAAGTTTGTCATAGATTTTAATATAGACAGTCCAATTTACAAGATTGGAAACTTTAGTGCTGCAGAGGAATTGAGCACTAAATTAAAAGCTGTAAATATGAGTGAATTTCATTGCATTAAGATACTTCTCCCATTTCCAAAGTAACTCATTGGTGGACATATTTGTGCCATAAAGTACATATTGCTGCAATAAATCTCCACTATTACATACTCAAGTGCTTATTTTACTACCTGAGCCATGCTTTCCTAGCCACAAAGGGTTCCCATATTGGCCAAACACATCCAAAGTTGCATACTGAGATGCCTGGGTGCAGGCATATAACAAAAAATGAGTTTCCATTAAAGTCTCAAACGTTGTTTCCTCCCCTGCTTCTCTTGAATATTTAACACTTACAAATAAACAGACTGTTAGATTAATCTGGTGAATTTTCCATTTAAACTAATAGCGTTTTCACCCTTCCTCTCCTGAGAGGCCTAGGCTTAATCTTGTGTATGATGACTAAATGCCACTCTATGGTAAGTTCAGGAAACATTAAGCTGCCAGAAAGTACAAACAAAAAATAATCTCCTGATGAATAAAGCAGAGAATACAGATTAAAGAATTTTAACAGTACCTTTTCTTAAGCAACTGAAACCTATAAGCTCTATGCAAGCTTTGAAACATACACATGAATTTGTGTCTGCTTCCATCTCGTGGACATTGTTACCTGCTTTCAACCAGCATGGCACAAGGTAACTCTCACTCTTTGGTAACCTCAGTAAATCTTGGAATCATTCCCAAGAGTAGAAAGACAAATCTTACTAGTGAATGAAAGCCTTGCCCTTCACAGTGATGTCAAACTGAGTGACTATTAAGGTCCCTTCCAACCCAAAAAGCTCTGTGACTCCATGATATGCAGTGAAACAACTCTGCTGCAGGACTTGAAACATCCTGCTCTGCTCAGGTGTTCATATAAATACATCAATCCTTTTTATTCAGAAGAGGTCAGACAGAAACGTGGCTCACTGACTAAGCAGGTTCAAAGTTCAACCTGAGACCTGCAGTACTAAGATTCTCTGTCCGCACATCAGTGCTTAGTACACGGTCCTTCAAGTTTTTCTGGCCAAATCACCCACAGATTCCACCTGGATCATAGCCACTGATGCTCTGCAGATATGTACTGCAGCTTGGGGCATCTCATGAAGACCCAGATGGCTGTGGAACCAACCCAGCTAAGCACCTAACTTTGTGCAGGGTTAGGCTTGGCTAAGGGCCAGATATCCACCCATCTGCTCTCTGACCCTTCTCCTTACCAGGGCCAGAGGAGACAATAAGATGGAAAAGTTGGTGAGTTGAGTTAAAGACAGGAAGTTTGCTTACTAATCGCCATTATAAGCAAAACAGACTGAGATTAAATTAGTTTATCGCTAATTAAAATAGATTTGTGTAGTGAGGAATGGATAAACATTAAAGTACCACTGTTCCCGCCAGCCCTTTCCAGGCTTTCACTCCTCCTTTCCTGAGTCCTCTACTTGGCATTGGCTTTACAGAGGCTGCAGCTCCTGAGGACACATCTACCTCCTCCCACTTGAGTTCTCCAAGAGCTGCAGGGAACTCCTGCTCCACCATGAAGCATCAGTCATTCTCCACCTTCAACCTTTTAAATACAGATCTTCAAAGCCCAGCTGATTTTCTGACAAAATATTGGCTAACAGCAGGTTTAAAATTAAAAGCAAAGGGCTTAAATAAATCCCTGTGTAACCCTAATAAATCTAATCAACAAAGTCAAGAACTTAATTTTGTCGCATTATCACTTTCTTCTGAGAAGGATAAAAATGCTGTTTTAAGAAACTGCAGTACGACCAACCTCACTTAATGAACAAATTTGCTTCCAAATCTATACTAAAAGATCTCAGTATTCATCAGCTCATGTACCAATTTGTCTGATTTGTTATGTCAAGCACTCCTTAAACACTATTATGTCAATGCTCATATTAAAGAAAATATTGCTCAAGAGGAAAAAAAAATGTTTATGATCCAATTTTCTTCTTCTAAAACCTTTTATTCAGAGGTCTAACCAACTGAGTTAAATAAGCTTGTAATTTCTGAATGCAAGATTGAGCCTGTATTTATACTTTTAATTCTACTTGCATTCATCTTAATTTTTATGTAAGCAGATCTTGAATTTTGAACTCTTCTGTTTTTAATTAAAGCAGGACAACTATCTCATATTTGCTCTCTGACAGTAGAGAGCACAAAAGGTAACGCACAACTAACAAGGAACAGCCTGGAACTCTTCACATGGGGTAAAGCTGTGCAGATGCTCAATAACTCCTGAAACAAGCAATATTGTTGACAAGTTCAAATGAAGGAAGAAAAGGAGTTCAGTTATCTTTCTATTCCACTACCTGCTGACTCTGTGTACTATTGAAACAATGCCGGAATTAGAGAAAAACTCTCTTCTTCAATAAGGCATATTCAGACAAAAGGTACAAAATTTGGGTTGATACGTCATCAACCATTGCTGCTATCACCAATGAAACATTGATCCTAAACTTGCCATTGTATTTTACATCAAATACATAGAACAAAGGAGGTCTGGACATGCTTCATTATGCCTAATTTTAGTGAGTTCACAATAAGCAAGTAGAAACAAACAATTTTACTTCATTATACTTGATACTAGTAGGCATGTCAGAAGCAAAGAATATCATAATATTACATTCATCCTCTCTGACTGTATCCTTTATGTTTTCTTCAGGATGCTATTATGCATACAGCATTTGAGAAAGATAATGGCATACAAGCAATGGCTTTCTATGCAGAATTTTTGTGCTACTTCTTTGTTTTCAGTTCATTCAAGATCTGCCTTTTTGACCCACCAGGAACTAGACAGGACAACTTCTCTATTTTTTATTTGGTATCCTCCAGTATTAAAAGAACAAAATTCATTAGGTCATTGTGCCTTTGCATAATAAATAAAGAAATTCTTAAAAGCCTGTAGTTGATGTGGTATTCACACATTTTCAACCTAAGCAAAATGCCAATTCCCATTGGGATGCTCTTTAAAAAAATTCTAGATAGTTTCCCATATATTACTTTTCTTTAGAGCCTTTCTCTTCCACAGTACTTAGTTTAATCCTTCAATTCCTTCAAAAGCCAGGCTAGCTGGGAGTTTAACCTATGTGCATGAGTTAGACTTACTGGAACAACTTTCATCCTGCTGTTACGTAATTGCCAGTAATGCCGGATTGTGAGTTATTCTGGGAAATAAATCACAAGTGCAAGCCACCTTTCTGTAGGCTACATCAAAACTATTTTAGCATTTAACCAGCTGAAACCAGATTTTTCCAACTAGATAAAAAACGCACTATTGATGAATAGCTAGGATTGTATTAGGCATATTAAATGGTTTAAATTGCATCTTCAGTTCTACAACTGCTTACAGATTTCATCAGTCATACTTTCATCTAGAAAGGTAGCACAGTTAAAATTCCATGTATCAAGGCTCTGTCTTCAGCTCTGAATTAAGGAAATGAACCAGCAATTGTCTCACAGGAAAAAAAAAGCTCATTGAAAAAATAAAAAAGATACTTTTTAGTTTTTTGTGCCTGGCCTATGCTCTAGTAAAGAAAACAAACCTACTGATAATTCTTATGTTCCTACTGATGGAAAAACAGACTGAAAAATACACTTAATGTTAGGCCTCTGAACTGAAATAACTGCATCTGTGAAGTAATCAAAGAAAATAAAGGTCACCAGAGGACAGATGAGAGCACATTCCTTCTTAAGGGCATCTTCAGGAGTTTATCTTCCCCTGGCAACAGGGAAGTCTCATTCGAGCACATCTCCTTTAGATACTTACAGCTGGTGCTTTTGATAGTCCCTCCATCCCTAGGGATATGAGACCAGGTCAATTCCCCGTTCTGACAGAGATATCAAATGGTGAGATAGCTACACTCAATTCACTGCATTGCCCTACACTAAACTAATCTACAGGACCACTAGGTCCTGCACATGTAGGTGAGTCTCAGCAAGACCTGGTGCAGAAAAGCCCACAGGTGATTACAACACTGCCCAGGAAATGGCAGAACTGCACTCACATTTTTCACCATGCAGGACAGTCTTGATGCTGGATTTCCCATACCAACCCTTAAGGACTGGGTGATCCTGAGTTGTGTACTTTGACTTCTTAAAGAACACTGTAAAAAGGTATGCCATTTATTCTCATGTCTGCTGTGAAGTCTAACATATTCTTGCAGGAAACAAATTGTCCAGAGGCAATGCTGAGGTAGCTCCCTCATTCCTATTGATGGAAGATGTCTGAATTTAGATGAGACATCATCTACCCATGGCACACCAATCATGTGCAAGCACAAAGAAGTTTGGTCAGTGTTACGTTCTGTACAAATTTACACTCCTCAATTGACCTGGGAGATAAGGGGGAGTGTTCATGTCAGAGGAAAATTCAGCTCAAAAGGAGAAACAAAAAGAACCACTCTCTCAAGCATCACGTTTGCCCTTGCATCTTATGTTATTAATTTTAATATGTAATTGTGTGGTTTCGACATAAGAATAATTCACTGAAGAGTTAGGTGAGTGGGTTTTTTGGTGTGGATTTTGTTTGATCATTTTAATCTGTTAAGTGAACATTCCCCCATAAACGAATTATTCATTTATCATGGCTTTAACATGGACAGTAAAACAGGGGATTGAATCTGCAGAGTTTTCAGAGGAATTCAGCACAAGGTTGTTTGGGTTTGAATTGTTCTAAAAATAACAATTTCGATTACATTCTGAGTGAGAATGGTGTAGTAATAATTTGAACTGCTTTTCCTTCCATTTCAAAAAAGATATGAAAATAATAGCTCAAGTTTAGACTTACTTGGGTAAAAAGAAGTCTGAGTTCAGACAAGTTCTCATTTTAATTTCATTTTTAAAAACATGAGTAGCCCACACAGCCAATTCCCCTGTAACACCTCTCTGAGGTTTATTGAAAAAGCATTTCAGAAGCATTGCTTTTTTCTGTTGTTTTGTATTGATGACCAGATCTAGTTTTGAAAAAGGTTCATAAGATCGCCAGAACACTGATACAAGCAACCAGGAATACATCTCTCCCAAAATAGATTTCCCCCACTAAACCTCTCCAGGTCAACAAGCCTGCCTGCGTGTCTGACTGGCAATGAGGTGATGACATACTTAAGCAAAAGTGCAAGCTCCAGATTGGCTGAGATATTTTCAGCACACCATGCATGCTAGAACAGCCTGTCAGAGCCTTGCATGCAAGAAGCACAGGATTTCTCCACTACACGGCATACTTTTCTGTAAGCCTTTTTGCACAGAGGTGAACTCTGTTTGCCACCAACTCCAGCAGCAACAAAAAGAAAGGACTAAGCAAGAGGCTATTTAAAAACAGAAAAATGACTTACCCACATGACCAATCAGTGCAGGAGCTGACAAGATTAGAAGAAAAAAAAAGAGAAAACGTCATAAAAGGTCACAACTCAACCCTGCTGTTGCCTCCAGACAGAATAAAATGCAAAGTGAACATACTCACCCAGCCATTGCTTCCTTTGTATAGGACAATTTCTGGAAAACAAACAAACCTTCATTATATTTGAATAGCAAGCTAGAATAAGCTCAAATGCTATTTATGTCTGTTTCTTTACCATGCCAAAGCAAGTATCTTTCATTTGTTAAGTTCATAATTCATTAATTCATTTGTTAAGTTCATAATTCATGACAAAGCCTTTACTGAAAATAAAATGCATATTACATTTCCAAAATACAGCTGAAACTCTGCGACAGAGACTGTAAGAACACAAGGTGCATCAGAAGATGCACTGCTTCTCTGCCTTTTCCTGAAGGAGCAATGACCTCACTGCAATGGATGCTAGGAATTAGATATTTTCCTGTAAGAGGTCTTGAGAAATGCACTATTTCTGCTATTTGACAATTGATTTAAGAAACATTTTTCTAAGTACAGGGGCAATGCTCTGTGCCTGGATAGTATTGGCCCAGCAGCTTTTCTCACCCAGCTACAAAGACCCGCAGCAGCAGAGGTCAGTATAACACTGATCATTTTGTTGAGCCAGAAGGACATTCCCCACAGCAGGTGCTCTGGGTCCACTCTGTGGTGGAATGCCCTGAGGAACTGTTGGCATCATGCTTTCCTACACCCAAGTCCTACACAATACACCTTGCTATTGCAAAATCTTCTGTTTGATAAACCGTAAGAAGGACTGACCAAGCACGAAATGCCTAATTATTATTGTGAAGGCCAAGGCCTACAATGGGCCAGGCTTTTTCAGTGGTGCCATTGAGAGGACAAGGAGCAATGGGCACAAACTGGAACACAGGAAGTTCCATACAAACACCAGGAAGAACTTCTATACTGGCACAATATGTCCAGAGAGGTGGTGGAGTCTCTTCTGGAGATATTCTAAGCCTGTCTGGACACTGCTGTGCAACCTGATGTAAGGAACCTGCTTTAGCAGTGGGTTGAACTTTGATCTCTAGAGCACCCTTCCCATCTCCACAGTGAATAACAAGCATGACACATCTTGTCTCCATATCTCCATTTTAAAAAGGTATCAAATAGCTCTGTCTTCATCCAATTTCATAGTAAACTAGCATAGCCTAATACTGAAGGAATAGAATGATGGATTCTTCATAGGATGACTGGATTATTCCTTAATTCACCTTGTTCAGGACAGAATACTCTCTTAACAGTATTCCACATCTTTCATCCAATAAATTAAATTTGAAGAATTGCATACTTTAAACGTCTGTTTAAGTGATCTGACCTTTCATCTTCCTTTCCCAGAAAAAATCTCCCATTGAATTTAACAACAGCTTTGTTAGAGAAATAATGGTAAAGATTGTCTCCCCTACACTTGCTTGCTACCTGTGCTATGAAGCTTTGGGAAAACCACACAGAAAACGCGTAAACTGTAAATTACAAATGGTTGAGTCAATAAAATCTCAGGCATCCCTCAAAACCCACATACCAATAAAAAGTTTGCAGAGGGATTACTGTCATTTTTCAGCTTTATATCACAATTCAAATCTGACATTTTACACTAAATTCAAAAGGAAAGGATGATATCAATACCCAATTTGAAATACAAGACTTGTTTTTGTATAACAGTAAATGTTTGGGTTTGGTTGTTCCCCCTACCCCTCTATTTTTCCAACTGGGAATGTGAACATGAAGCACCACCTATAGCTAAGCTGGCACAGTTTGCAACATTTTGTAGTGATTGCTTTCCTGCTCTCTTGTAGGTAAAATTTACATTGCAGTTTGGGGTGAGGACATATAATTGAATTTCATTAGAAACAGGAACTTTTTCCCTCTATTTAGAAGTCTGGAGCTCTAAAGTTCTAGTTCTGGTTTGGTTTCTCACATAGTACAGAATAGCCCAGACTAAATCATCTCTCCTATCTGACTCAGTTCTATTATGTGCAAGGCAGGAGTTATAAAAATGTTCCTATCTACTGCCAAAGAACCTGCAAGGATTAATTCATATCTTTAGCCATTGAATACTTAAAGTTATCTATAACTAGTTACTCACATCAGCAGTAGCCACCCCATAACTCCATGGGATGACTTTACCCAGCAGAGCTGCCTCTGGCAGATCCTTTGCATAAAACCAGCCCTGTATGCTCCTAACATGATCATACCAATTCTTCTAAAACTGGATGAATTTTGTGTCAGCAGCACTGGTGCTTAACCCAATGCCAATCCAAAATTACTAAGAGTCCATAGCATTAAAATACTGGCTACCACCAACTCTAGATCACACATAGCGCAGACCAGATGGGTGAGCTCTCAACTCATGAAGAGCTGAAAAGCAGTTATATGGGATGCTCTTGCCTGTTCCTACGAGGCAGTCCTAATGCATAGAAGACAAAATATTTTTTCCTGGAAATAATTATAGACAGGAGAAAAAGGTGGATGGAGTGTCAAGGTGATCTTAAGTAATCTCATTTTAGTTTGATCCCATCTGGGTAGGATTGTACTGTTTGATTCAACTCACCTGTGCACATTATTTGCCACAGGGAAGTCATACCAAGAAAAGATTCTTTCCTTGCCTATCCTGCTTGCCCACCACAGCGTGCTACAGAACCATCCTCACACAAAGGCAAGGCCAAGACTCTGGGAGAATTCAAAGGGGATGGATGACAAAATCCAGAATGAAAGCTGGTGAGAAAGGCCAGAATGGTTAGCGATGCTCCGAGAGTTGACATGCAAAGATGGTCTACAATGAACAAAAGGAGAGACTGCAGAGAAATATAGTGGAGCAGAATTTTTTTTTGCCATATTCAACTTGAAGCAAAATCTAGAGATACGTGGTATAATATTAGAAATTAGTTGAAAGTCAAATCTGTCCAGGAGGAATCAACTCCAAAACAGAGGTGAACAGTCATGACAGAAATGATTTCTCAGTGTGTCTTAGGCAGTACTATCTAGAAATGAGATGCAAAGCAGAGAAAACAAAGAACTGCAGACTTGGCAAGTCTGATTAGGGGTGAAGTATTGGTTCTGAGTGCTGCCTGGAAGAGGTAAGCATAGGTTTCACAGCTGACAGTTTCTTAGCTGTGTCTGCACTTAAGGGAGATTGAAAAGGAAGATTTAGGCTGGAACTGGAGGAGAGTGACCAGAGAGAGAATCCACATAGAAGGAGCTGAGGAGATGAAAGGGAGATAAAATGGGACTTTGAAAAGCAACTGGAGTTAATTCACTTGAGTGTATGGAGAGATTTTCTGAGCATCTTGGTTTCTTTGTTTTATTTTAAAACTAGAGAAGTGTAGGATATGCAATACAAAAAGAGCCAAAGTCAATATGAGGAAAGGAGAACAGTAAGTGCAGGGATCAGAAAGAGGATGAAGAAAATCTGAAAGAACAGCTATAAGGAGGGCAATGGAAGAAAGTTTTGTAATCCTTAAGCAGGTAGAGAGAGAGGAAGGGGTGGTGCCAAAAGAGCAGAAGAGATCTACTTTATTATTATTTTTTTAAGTTAGAAGAACTTGATGATACTCTACACCAAGAGAAAAATAAATAAAGTTATCTCAGTCAGCTATCAAAATATACTGAAAACTGTGAGATGTTTTATTAAACAGAGAAAGAAATGTTAGCAAGGAAGAACACAGGATAGGCAGAAGGACAGGAGAAGAGGTCTTCCTGCCTCATAGGGAGACAAAAATTACCCTCTGCATGAGGTGGTCAGATGTTAAAAAAGAAGGTAGCTATTAAAAATAACAATGGGGTTCTGACTCGTTATTTTGAAAAAACCCTCAGATAACATTGCCCAGTACCCATTTCAGCATGCTAAGGAGGCACTTTGCTACAGCATCCAGAAGCATTTAGGCCATGCTCTAAACACACCAGAACAGATACAGCTGTGAAAGGTAAATACCAAACAAACGTGCTGCTGAGTTAACACAGCTACAACAAAAGTTTCTTGGCCCAGGAGCTTTTTGAACTGACCTTTGGTGGGTGTCTCCTGTTGCTGTCTTGGGTATTCCCTGCCTGCCTATTGGTTCTCTGACACATCCGTGTTACAGTCTCCTTTCTATGGCTAACTCTTCACTTCTTGTTCAAGAAGACCCACTTGTTGTTCAACAAGACCCAACATTGTGAACTTGATGTGTGACTAATAGTGTATATGGTAATTTGGCAAGAAACAATGAAAAAAACAAGTGAAATCACTTAAGGCTCCATTAAAAATAAAATCAAAGTACTTGCAAAAGAGAGCAATAAGGTAAAAAGTACCCACCAGTGCCTTTCAACAGAAGCCAAATGCTTATAGTTTGCAATGCTGTAACGTGATGGAAAGAACAGTATAGTGGAGTAGCACAATCCTAGACTACAGCAAAAGAGAATGAGTTCAAATACAACCATGGACACAGAAACAAAAGAAGAAAAACTGCTTAACTTTAGACAACCTCCAGTAAACAGGGACCTCCAATGAGACATACTCACCTCCACTGCCAACCCTTAAATAGGGTCTGGGAAGAAGTGGCTCCTGGCTCCACCCCCTTCTGGCTACTTAGGTACATTGCTTGCACCTGAGCTCCCCTGGGTTGGCTCTGCCAAGGTGTTCAATCACTACTGCAACCCATGACACAGCATTTCTACTACACAGTGTATTCTACAAATAGTGATTTTGTTTTTGCTTTTAAAAACCTACTATTGATAGAGGGATGGAAGTGACTTCATATCTACTTTCTTAAAATCTTGAAAATATCCTTTTTCCTCTTCCTCCTTTTTCATACCTTCAGCTCTTTTACTTTTGCTACTTCACACTTAAGCATACAGTGCAGCATCCTGTGATATAATCTGTGCAAATTTCTTGTACTAATTTTTCTATACGTGCTAGAGATTGATGGAGGAAAAAAGAAAGAAAAACTTGTCATATGAAGACTTTCATTGCACCAAGCTTGACTTTTTCTTTCTAATCACTGTCAGCAGCAGATGCCTCTATGGAAGATTTGTGAATATCCAAAAACTGGCTAGGAGCCCTAACAAGATCCTCAGATTAAGAAAGAACAGGAATGCAGGAAAGGTGTCAAAACATTTCCACTGGCCACACCAGAACTATGGTATTATTTCTGTAGTTTATGAAGTAAAAAAAAAATGTGCTCAGCAGGTATATGGGTACCTCAAGAAGAGATATCGTATCCCTGCTGTAGTTTTTGCTATGAATAACATAAATTGTTGGTTTGGCTGCAGTGTGTCAACTTCATAGCAAAATGTATGTGGCGCTCAAGAAATTTCTAGTTACTTTTGTTGTCATTTTTCCCTTTCTAGATTTTTCAGAAAATATCTAAGCATAAGTGTGAACAGAACCACAGCCACGATGGTAGAGTCAGGCAAATCTCACCAGTATGAGAACAATGGACACTTGCCAAAAATGCGGACTGCCCGCATCAAAAGCAAGAGAAATAGAATTGTTCTTCAAATGAACTAACCCACACTGGAGCAGACATTGCAATATCTGCAGGTGTAAATGCAACAGTGATTAGTGTGGATGTAAGGAAAGGGTAAGAAATAAAACCAGAAAGGAAGGCTGACAACTTGTCATTTAATTACACTGCTCAAAACAGACTCTCTACACTGCAACAAAATTACTATGAAATTAATCATTTTCCTGAGTTGTTGTTTACTGAAAGTGAATTTCACAGTTTCATTTTGCCTAATTTTCAAATATGCCAGTCTCGTTCTAAGACGGAAAGTTCATGGCATGCAACACATAAGAAAACTGAACTTCCTGATGTCATCTACCAAAAAGTGATACAGCAAGACACTATAGCATAAGACTACCAGAAACTGTCAATATGCAGGATGCAGAAGAGGTTTTAGATATTTCTATGGCAGTAACAGCCAAAGTAGTACATAATATCTAAAAAAAAGCAGAAATATTTTGGTCACTTGCAAGTTAAACTGTTGACCACAGGTGATTCACAAACACAAGAGAGCAAAGGAAGATTAAAAGCCAGGATTATTTAATGAGGTACATAATGGCCAGACAAAGAATTTACAGACTGAATTGACACTTGGCTTTTCTATGTCTCAATACAAGAGTGATTCTTCCATTCAAGCAACTGAGAGTGTGAACTATTCACAAGTTTCATGCTACAGGGTATTTTGCCTGCTGTGGAATGATGGCAGTTGTGAGGTGAGGAGTGCTCAGTGCTTTATAGAATATAATCTAAGGGATAAATATGGTCACAGATGACTAAATAAATGAGTGAATATGTTGTAATGAAAGAATCAAAATCCCCATGAGTAAGGGAAAGGCTTACCTATGCAACTTGCTTAACTTAGCTGGTGAGTGTGGCAAAAAAAAAAAAACAGGACAGTGCTTTAAAAGATGCATCTGGTCCCACAGGTTGAGCTGGGCTCCAGCTCCTACCACCATACTGAATTGTAACAAGCAACTGGCAGGAAGAAGGATGTTCTTAAAAGCAGAGTGATAACCCCTGCATCTGATTGGGCTTAGAATTCTCAGAGCTGCTTTGAAAAGGTTTCACCTTCTGACAAGAAGCAGTGCATAAGCACATATGAGAAAGAGTGACTCAGTACTAGAAATAGCAATTAAATCCACACTGACCTACGTATTAAAAAATACACTATGAGACCTTTTGAAGGTGGCTGGCTGGGGATGAGACAGAGTGCTCTCACCTTCAGTTTGGCTGAAATATGAATTGAGGTGTTTATGGGTTTTTTTTTTTGTTTGTTTGTTTCTTTGTATTCAAGTTATCTGATAGATTTGTAATATTATGTGTAGAACATATTGGCGACTGCATTAAATACTTCTTAGCACACACTGGTGTTCATCAGCTCAGCTCATGCAACCTCTTACCCTCCAGTCCCTTCCTCATCTTTGCAGCATTCCTTTGGACACTCTTTAATAGCTTTGTGTCCTTCTTACATTGTGGCACCCACACCTGCACCCAGTGCTCAAGGTGAGGCCATACAGCACAAGGCAGAGCTGGACAACCCCTCTCCCTCCTCTCACCCCTCAGTCTCTACATACAGCAGGGCTGCCCTTCACAGATGCAGAATCCGGCACTTGCTCATGCTAAACTTTGTGCAGCTGGTGATTGGCTAATTTGTCAAGATCTGTCTACAGGGCCTCTCTACCCTTGAGTTAGTCAACAACTCGTCCTAATCCACAAATTTACTCAGAATACCTTCAATCCCTGTATCCATTATGTAACGTGTATGTAACATTATGCCCTTGCTGAGGAGGAAACAACCTGGTGCTGCACCTACCTTGGCAATCAGACTTCGGTGCTCCTCAGATTGACTGAAGTTCATGCCCATTTCAAAAATGCTCATTGTTCCTTCCTCACACAGGCTCATCCAGGTGTGATACTCTTCACGCTCTGGCAGTCTATCCCAGAATGTCTTGAAGACCTCCCAGACTGTTTCTTGACACACTGAAGGCACAAGAAAGGTCTGCTGTTAGTACAACAGAAATGCTTCTGTGGCAAGGGCAGTCAGCACTATGTTGTTCAAATGCTGTATGCCTTTCAGTGCATTAATATTTTGATTACAGTGATCAGCAATAGGACAGGAAGGAATGGCCTCAAGTTGTTCTGGGGGGGTAGGTTGGATATTAGGAAAAACTTCTCAGCTAGAGTGGTCAGGCGTTGGAAGAGGCTGCCCAGGGAGGTGGTGGAGTCACCATCCCCATAAGTGTTCAAGAAATATGTAGGTGTGGCACTGAGGGAATGGTTAGTGGGCATGGTGGGGATGGGCTGATGGTTCAACTAGATGATCTGAGAGGCCTTTTTTAACCCTAACAGTTCTATGATTCTACTGACTACACACTACATGTAAATGTGTAAGACATTAAATGCACCAGTGATGAAGATCTGGTGGATTTTACACACTCATACTACTTTCCTTCCTGAACTTTTACTGAAGTAATTATTTCATTAAAGAAAAAGAGAACAAGAGAGATCCTTTGGTCCTTTGGATTCAACATTACAAAGAATTTAAAATAAATTCCAGTAATTTTATTTGCATTATTCACTGAAAAATAAGGCAGGATAATGATAATATTACAACGTTATATGTTAAGCAATAAGTCAATCTCTAACCCTACTATATGTATGCACTAAGAACTGGATATCTGTGACTGAAGAGACAGACTGCTAATTAAATGTTGAATTATCTTGTGTGCCAGCTGCTTCAGTCTCCCTCTCCTGAATATGCTCTTTGCCAGCCAGAAAATTTGGTCATACCACTTGCTCAAGCAAGAATCTCTCCGTGACCCAGAATAAGTGGAAGAGATGAAGATATATAAAATTTTCTACATGTATTGGAAAAGAACAGCATTAAAATGGGAACAGCTCTAAAAATCAGCTACAGGAGATGCCAGCCTGGGGTAGCACCACACAAACAAACCTGCTTTTCAGCTTTAATCTGATTTCATTAGTTAAATACATACTCACTGTTTGGCAGATGCGCACTCTGCATTCAGGGAAAGTTTGACATCATAAGCAAGACCTTACAGGAGACTGAGAATCTATATTTGGACACTCATTTTTGCCAATCAGCTTGAAAATACAATCTAAGCTGACAAAAAATGTGTCTTATTAACACTGCTTCTTCTCAGTACCCTGTATTCTGAATTCCAAAATGGATTAAATATGCATGTGAATGTGAATTCTAAAATTGATTAAACTCAACACCTAAATCATACTGAAATTTTGTTTCCTATAACCAAGGGATGGGCATTTCTCTTAAATGCTGCAGGTTTATATATAATAACTTGAAGAAACTGTCCCCAGTTGCCCCTAAAAGCTTAGCTGATTCTGGTGCTGGATGACATCAGGCAGAAAAGTTATTTTCTTCATTCAAATTTAAGTTTATCAGAGCAACTGAGACCATTTCCCTCTGTAGAACTGTCTATGGATATACAGTATTTCTTATTTCTGCTTCACATTCCTGCCAGCTTTTCCACATGCAGGTGGCCTTGCTCAATTGACATGTTTGAGTGGGGAAGTATACAGTCTTTAGACTTTGCATAATTAACTTTCTGTAATGCATTACACCAGTATCCCTCTGGCTTCCAGGTTTCTTTACCTGTAAGGCACAGTAATTGGTCCTCTCAAATCCCCCTTCAAGTTATACTGTCTGTCTCAGCTACTGAAGAAGCAAAGGCTATGCTACCATATGAATCGGCACAGATTTCAGACAACGAATCCATAATCCTTCTCAAGGATTTCTGGATCCTGATGGAATACTAATAAGCTTCCTGAAGCAGAAGGACATCTGTAGTATCCCCTCTACCATCCCACTCCTAAGAGCTGGGTGTGCAGGTAAAGACCTATGTCTTGTTTCAAACCCAGAAGCCTATACCAGGCAATAATATCACTTTCTCTAATTTCTTTGCATGGAATTTGTGTCATGCACTCTGACTAATGGACCTTTTACTCTGAGTGCAATAGTGTACAGGAACAGCACTGAAAAATGATTATTCCCTGTGGCTGGAATAATATCTCAGCACACAGTGAGAGATGAAGCCATGGCCAGAACTCATAGCTACACTGCAGTGGCACTGTCTAATCCTAATTTTCAAATGGCAACAGGCAAAGGACTGGCTTTCCAACTGCAAGTAATAATTAGTAGTAATAATTGTAGGCAGTTTTCCTTACTGCTTTTAAATAGTTCAATCTCCTTTTTTTTTTTTTTTTAAATGAATGTGATGACAGCATGTCTTGTCTGAATACAAGCTGCTGATGTAAGAACAGTTGCCCCAGTCAGCTCCCAGAAGATTAAAGATTTCTTGTATGTCCTTTCATTTGGAATTAGACACTTCACTGAATTCTAGTCCCAAAGACTTTGTGCCATCTGTGGACTTCAAGCCCATTAATCAGGCCTAAGCTGTCAGAACAGGGTCATATTTTCAAGGGAAAGATGAAAGGGGGATGTGGACAAGAAGTCCACTGTAGCTTCTGTCCTGTCTCACTGTTTCCACTGTGGAAAGCAGTAACACATGAGACAGCATGGTGCAAGCTGACACTAAGTCATGTTGCAGCCTTTCTGACATGCAGCTCACCTTGTCATTGTCCTGTTTATTCCACTGGCTAGTTTGTGAAGCAGGGTATTGCTTGGCAGGACAATGTATCCAGACTGCATGGGGCTCAACCCAAGAACTGTCCCCAGGGGAGTTAAATGGTGTTCAGAGAAAACCCATAGTTGGGTTTCATTCATAACCCAAGGACCCATTTTGTTTTTGTCTTTCTTTCCCACATATCTTTTCAACATTTAAGTAGTTAAGTGAGAGTTGCCATTACGAGCACTGAAAAAGAACAGCACAGTTTCTTCAATGTGATTCAAATCATATAAAGAAAGAAAAAAATATAATTTTATCTCCCATCTGTTCCTTCAAGTATGTCAAGAGTGAGTTCTTACCACAGCATAATTGACATGGCCACCCAAGGAAGTGGAGAGACACCACCCTCATATTGCATTCAGTTCCATAATAAGTGTTTATATCCTTCTTTCAGTTTAAAGGTGGAACCCATCACTGTGGCAGGTGTTTGATTACCTGCAGGCCAGGGAGGTTGTTCAAAGTTCTTATCAACAATTTTCTGAGAACACCCATAAAAGAAAAACCTGTTTTTCATAAGTAGATTAAAAGCATGCTGAGACTATGTAGGCAAAGCCTGAAGTCATAAATCGTAAGTAAACAAAATTTAGCAGAACTTGAGTGGAAGCTTCAGCAAATAGCTGTGTTTTACTCTCTAGAAATAATTCACCATTTTTCATTTCTGGCCTTCCAGCAGCTTGCCATTACCTGTGCCGTATGTGCTATCTACATATTCTGACCATAAATTAAGCAACATTTAACTATTATTTAAAATCTCATAAACCTACTGCAACCAACTGTAGGGAACCAACTATAGCAGGGGGTTGGACTCAGTGCTCTCCAGAGGTCCCTTCCAACCTCTACAGTTCTGTAGTTTTGTGAAATAGCAACTTCTTTGAGCCAGATCAGAAAATAAAATAAACATTAGTCAAAACACAGGTTTACCTGTATGCTTTCTGGCTTGCCAACTGCTAAGTAAAAGAACCCTTGTGTTTAGGCCTTACACTACGATCTTTCCAGAGTTGGGTTTTGAAGACTAGCTGCAGAACCCTACAAACAAAGCAGCCAACCAGGCAACCCTGCCAGGACAATGAAGGAACTGCTGAGCAGTCACAGCAATGCTATCACTTCAGGGCAGCCCTCAGGGCACAGGAGAGCCCATCCTTTACAGCTAGATCTCGCTCAGAACTTTCACTGGCCTGCTACAGGAGCAGCCACTGTCACGAAGTATGTGGGACAGCATTAGCAGCATCAGGCTCCGGACAAGACAGGATTTGCAATCCGGCCTCTAATCCCTGGTAAACAATGCTGATTAAAAGCATCATAAAATCGAGATCAATCTTTTAAGGCAGCAAGCTAAGAGCCTTGAAGTTACACGTGGGTGGGAAGGTAAGGTAAGCTCCTCCAGAAAATAACTTCCTTCATCCTGTGGCCTTGGTAATAAATAACTTGTATTTTAATGTTAAGTACTCAAATGCTTTGCAATTTTCATCAGAAGAATTCAATTGCTTAAAAAAAAATAAAAAAAGCATGCTTATGAGATAAAGGCGCCCTGCTATAGAGATGTGATCATTCCAGCTGTCGGCAGAAAAGTAAGCAAGTACACAGATGATGTGTGACTGACATGATGAATCAGAATTCAAACCAAGAATGAAAACCAGATGGCTTGATCTTCATTTTTTTTTCCCCAGTGTGCATTTTGCATGTGCATAACACAAGTCCTCAGAAATTCAGTCACTGAACTCATCCCTGAAATATATTCATCTTCAAGGTGAAAGATTTTTCTGCCAAGATAGGAAAAATGGAGCAACAGCAGGCTTGGCCCATGCACTCGTGCAAACTTTCATTTGAGTAACGTGTCATAGGCACAGTCTTAATTTTTAAGGGCCACGATAGGTTCCAAAAGCCCCCTCAGGAAGCTGGACATGCACCATGGTCATGTGAATCTCAGCATTGCTCCTTTGGAAGCCAAAAAGCCCAGCCCTTGGAGATTATCTGCTTCAAATCTAGTGTTTACACTAAATACGTTCAAATAATATCCTGAAAAACTCAAGACAAATTGTGTTTCATCAGAAAAAAACATCAAATAGGTAGGCATAACCTTTTTTCAGTCCTATAAATATGTGCAAAGGGGTGGAAAAAGTGTAACTGAAGTTTCCTTCTCAAAATCTCCAGATAAGATCTGTGATGAGATGACCTCTCTGTCTGACACTCTCCCATATGTCTACCTTGTGTTCACCTGGCCAGGATACAGCACCTCTCTGGCTCTAACTTTACAATTCAGGATGCATTTATCTCTCATATGAGAAACAATTAGCCTATTACATCTCAGTCTGTGCTCGGGGATTTCTGAGGTTAATAGGAGAGGCAGCACGTGACAGCACCCAGTGGGGGGTAGGGTGGCTTTCTGGCCATTTGTGTAAGTGGGGAGCGCTGGAGTTTAATCTCACTTAAATCCCATTAGTGCTTCTTAAGTGTTGAATCATGTACAGTGGCTAGGAGCACCGAGTCAGGCAGAATATTCTATTTTGAGGCAACCAGAGGCCAGTTCCTTCTCTTCTCTTGCAATTTCTCCACAACTGGAAGACTTAACAGTAGTGGATTTTTATAAGAACTATTGCAAGAGTGAGACTGACAGACACTTCTTAAGAGCTCTTTCCTGCAAAGACTTCGTTAGAACTTGCTAAACAAACTAATAAAGTCACATTCAGTGCAATCACTTCTGCTGTTGCTGAAATGCCACTGTTAATGGGCAATAATACAACAACCTTTAAATAACACATGTAGCAGTCTAGGATTTTAAATTAAAATAGCTGAACACCAGTTAGCCAATCCACACGAAGGATGTTTGCCTTGAATGCTGACATACTGAACTCCAGCATGAAATATTCTCACTGGTAATGTTTCAGTAACTACAAAGGAGTTTCTATCAAGACAACACTTCAGTTTCTGAGAAAGATATGCTAACATCTAACAATTCAAATGTGGAGGAAGACAGAGCTATCGTGTTTACAAATAAGCTTCAAAACTCTATTGGCTGAGTATGAGCTATTTATAATAAGTGTCAAGGAAGAGGGGGAAACAAGGAGAAAAGGCCCACTTGGACACTTTGATTTAATGTACACAGCTTCCACCAGGTAGCTTTTATGAATGTTGACTGCTTGCTTCCATCATTATTCAACAAGATTTGCATAATTTGTATCATGTAGGGTTTCAGCATCAAATTAAATCTTCAATCTTAGCTTTATCCATGTCCAGAACATCACACCATTATTTCTACTGTTCTAATAAATAGATCTAAATCAATTCAAGAAATGGGGAGAAAATTTGAATTCTGACTTTACTGTTATGAGTTCAGTCCTTTGCCCAAGATTACCACATCTTGATTATAATCATGAAAAAAACTTCATTTGTGAGAAATTTGTTTTATTCTTTCCAAAGTACTCAAATGTCCTTGGCTCTCATTAGCTTTGACATGCCAGAACACTGTTTACTTCCTTCTCTGGTCAGAATCTAAAAGCTATCTTTAGATTTTCAGCTTTACCTGAAGCTCTGGCTGACAAAAACAGTTCTGGCAGAGGGACCATCTGATCTACTCGCATGAAAATATGACACACTCACTCAACACACTGAATTGTTGAAGGCCATGGATCAAAGTAGGAAAAAATGCAAGTACAATTTAGGAATGCAAGCCATCGGAGTAATTACATCTCAGGCATCCCAAAGACAGCAACAGTACTAATCCTGAGCCACGGTGCCAAAACTCAGCATCCTTTGTTTTACCCAGTTGTTAGGAACAGTGCCAAGATAACAGTGCATATAGTCTGCCAAGCAAGCCTTACCTTATTTCTTTTCCACCTTTTAAGTCTATTAAAATTCTCAGTGGTCAACTGACAATATACCCCAAAGGAAATGGGCAGTCAGCATAAGGTGACTGGTTGGACTTATGGCCCAGAGTGGAATAGACGGACTTTTGGCCTGAGTGGGTATGGCTGTTTTTCATATAATATTGTTTTGCTAACAGGGACTTGGCCCTTAGTCATTTTCTTTTCTTCTAAGAAGCTCTTATGTCAAAACAGCAATCAGCTGTGTCCTTCAGGGCCATATCTACACGGTTCTTGAATACCTCCAAGGAGGTGACTCCACCACCTCCCTGGGCAGCCTGTGCCAGTGGCTTTGTGACTCTTCCTGTGAATAAATGTTTCCTAATATCCAACCTAAACCTCTCCTGGCACAGCTTGAGGCCATTCCCTCTCATCCTGTCTGTTACCCAGGAGAAGAGGCTGAACCCCACCTCACCATAAACTCCTTTCAAGTAATGGTAGAGAGCAGTAAGGTCTCCCCAGTGCATCCTCTTCTCCAGACTGAGCAATCCCAGTTCCCTCAGCCAGTCCCCATGAGACCCCTCATCAGCTTTATTGCCCTTCTCTGAACACACTCCAGGGCCTCAATGTCTTTCTTGCACAGAGTGGCCCAAAATTGAACACAGCACTAGAGGTACAGCCACAGGTGCATTTACTCAGTACGTGTTTAACCAGATCTCACCAAATAGTTCTGATAAAGCTCATTTCTGCTAACAGAATGAAAATGACAGGTTGCTCAAACCAGACCTTGCACAACTTGCTGCTAATTAAAGTCATCCCTATTTCTTGCAGGGATCTTTTTCAAAAGTTTAAGATACTAAGGATAGCAACAACACCACTGCTCAAGAAGTCACAGGGGACTGGGGAAGCCAGGAGTCCAACAGAAAAGCAGAGGGACTTAATGGGCCTTTGGTTCAGCCTAAAATCAGCAAGTTCTAAATAAGCTTTTACAAAACAACTTACAGATTTCTCTTCTTTACTCTCACTCAGATTTTTGCTTACTTTGTGTTTGCCTATGTTTCTGTATCATGTGTAATTGAGGGATGGCTGCATTTAAAGCACATTATGTGGATTAATTTGGAGCAAAAGAAATACCAGCTGAGTGCTACTGGGCAGACGTAAACAAGAAGTTCACAAAGCCTTTCAGATTGCATGATCAATGTCAACATCTCTGGCAAGCTGTGCACGAGTCAACATTTGGATGAGGCTGTAATTCTGAATAATTCTGTTTTGTTCTCCAAATCCATTCTTTATGTTTACTTTTATGCAGACACTCAGCTATTCCTGACTGTAACTGTTTTTCACTGCTCTGAAGGAAGAAGGAACACAAAAAGCATGATTCAAAATACGTGGAGCCAATCCTTTCATTCTCCAGCAGGCCTTGGAAAAAGACTTATTAAAAAAAAAAAACAACACAGCCACCATGACTCAAATAACTCCAAATCTGCTTGCTAGGCCAAAATACACATGTTGTGGCTAGAAGGAGTGTTCAGCAGACCAAAGATAAACTAATTCCAAGACAGAGCCAATAAGAGAAGGAAGCTAGGGATCTGTTTCATTTAGCACCAGGCAACAGACCTCTGTACAGATGCCCAATTCTGTCACATTAGTCCTGCTGTAGTATTACATGCTGTATTAACATAGTGGCCCTACATGACCAAAGCAATGTGGTATCATCAGTTGGAGTAGACAGTAGATGTCCTTGAGCCATAAAAATAATCCCTGTTTGCTCAAAACTTGTTCTTTAAGTCCTCGGTAGCATCAGCACAAGATTGCAAGTGGGGATCTCAGAACTCCAGAATGAATAGGGTGATCTTCATCATTTGGTTGTTGAGAGGGAGGTCACAGAATCACAGAATTGTAGGGGTTGGATGGGACCTCTAGAGATCATTGAGTCCAATCTCCCTGCCAAAGCAGCTCCCTAGCCCAGGTTGCACAGGTAGGTGTCCAGGTGGGTCTTGAATGTCTCTGGAGAAGGAGACTCCACCACCTCTCTGTGCAGCTGTGCCAGTGCTCTGTCACTGCACTGCAAAGAAGTTCCCATGCACATTTGTGTGGAACTTCCTATGCTTCAGTTTGTGATGATTTCCCTTCATCCTATCGCTACAGGTGTTACCCCCATGAGCAGAACCCAACACTCGTGGAAGAAGTGTGGAACACAGAAATCACAGACTGAACACCCCACCTTTTCTCGAACTTTGCTGGACCTCCGGAAAGTTGTTTAAGGTAGAATTACTGGCTAAGGCGATTTAGTTGCCCACTGTTACAACAGTTTCATCATTTATATTAGTACGATCACACAAGCACAAAGGCAGTGTGAACAAAAGCCAATAAAGACTTTTTTTTCCTTTTTATTTTTAATTTTTCTTTTTGTAGCTAAGCTACATCTGCTACTGTATAGATGTTAATTAGAAGTGCAAAAGCACGTGTCTCTGAAGACCTTTCCTTCTCCCTTCTGGGTGAACATGTTAACACCCAATAAAGCGTTTGAATCTGGCTGTACAGAAATACAGGTTGGATGTCAGGAAACATCCCTGCTCTAAAAGAGTGATGAGGCAGTGGCACAGGCTGCCCAAGGTGGTGGTGGAGTCAAGAACTGTGTAGATGTGGCACTGAGGGACGTGTTAAGTGGAAATATGGTAGTAATGGGCTGATGATTGGATTAGATAATATTGTTGGTCTTTTCCAACCTTAGCAGTTGTAGGATTCTATGATAAATGCCAGAAAGTGACACATTCTGTTGGTGTCAGATTCATGTGTTAAAATACATCACACTGCCGTCATACTTCAAGACAAGAATGAAGCTGTTACAGAATATATTTCAGATTTTCAGAGCAAGTTTATTAACACCAACTTCTCAATCTCCATACAAAGGCCTCATTATGCCACAACCTCACACACAAGAAATTGTCTTTTAGGTTAGAGAAAAAACTATAGCCAGAAGTCACATGGCTGACCAATGTCTGTGCCGTTACTCTTCCAAAAAGGTCCCTCTTTGTATTCTGCCAACATTTCAAGAGCACTAAATCAAAACAGAATCTCAGAACAGCTCTCATAAGGAAGATTTTCATGAAGAAATTAAGTTTCTTGTGAAACAGAGTATTTCCTATAACATGGTTCTTTTATGTCTAAAACATACTACATCCATGTATTATTTTTTATTTATAAATAAATGCTATCAGTTACTCATGAGATTATGATCTTGGTGCTCACTTACCTCTGAGCCTGAAGTATTTCAGATGGTTTGCAATAGCCTGTTCAATAGATTCATCAGGGCAGATCTTAACTCCACTGGGAAACAGAATGGAGCGCTTCTGTCGGCGCAGCAAATGCCTGTTGACCTGCTCAGCCTCCATAATGCCATAAAGCTTTTTTAGTTCAGGAGGCAGAGAGGGGCTTGCAAACTGCCAGACACTGAGCTGAGGGGTTGGTGAAGCATCTTCAGCCTGTTTCTCTTCTGCTGTAAAATTAAACCACATATGAATTTCTCAGATAAGGTAGCGATGCAGTCATATGTATCTTAATGCCATTGCTCTGGTCTGTGAAGGCCCTAACAGCTCTTTTTTTCTGTTAACAAGCTTAAACCTGTAGGTGCAACTGTCCTGTTACAAACAAACTCAACCTCTTTTACAGCATGTTATCAAATGAAACCTCTGACCCCATGAATGCTAATGTTTTGTATTTAACTTCTCTTCTGGGATCTGGCTTAAGTCAGTGGGACTATACTTGTCAATAATCATGTGCTTGAAATTTTCAGGGCCAGGAATGAAAAGTGTAATTAGTTAAAGTGCCCTTGTCCCATACATTCTATCTACATTTACCTCATGCTTTAAAAAAGGCTGCCTGAATCAGCAGCTAGTAACTTTCTGTTCTATCGACACAAGACCAGGTCCCTTTCTGACAGACAGAGGGAAAAAAAAAAGAAAAAAGGACATCTCAGCTTTAGTTTATTACTTTTTTTTTATTCTGTAATTTCCTCTGAGTTGTTCCACAGCCCTCCAGAAAAAAGCCTTACAGCTAAGGGGAGAATGCATCTATTTGGTTTTAGTCTGTCATTCTCTAACCTCCAAAAGCAGTTTATCTGAAATTAGTTAATTCAACCCTTTTTTTTTTCACTGTTTTTCCCCAGAAAACAATTGAAGATGAATCAAAATGAGTAACTAATCACAGAAAGAACAGTGATTGTTTTATGGCATTTTTTACCCCACAGATTATAAATTTATTCTGCAACTGCAAAATCAATAGCATTTCTGACTTTGATGACTGAAGGATAAAGATCATGGCTATTCTGATGGTATGCTAATAATAGCTCTAGAGCAGAAGGCCACAAGTAGATGATACATTGGAGAAGGGAATAAACAAGGTCACTAAGGCAAAACACCCATCTTTACCCAAACTGACATATTTTCATTGACCAAGTAGAGGACAAATGTTTTGTTTTGTTTCTTATTTAATACAAACTTACTGAAGAAAAAAAGCACCAAATGAATAACACTGCTGATCTGTATTTGATATCCTTCCAAGTTGGAAACACTTGCACCCCATGCCTACATTCTACTCCTAAAACAATAAATCTTTCTCAGAAATCACTTTGTATTTAAAACTGGAATCACAACATAGATCTGACCAATGTGTTAGACTACTTCATTTTAATTAAGGAAGAGAGGCATTTTTTTCTACACAGCACTATAGACAAAACCCTGAAAACAAGAATATAAAGAAGAAAGATGTTTACATTACCTGCAACTGCTTGAAGATCTCCGGTAATAATTCCTGAAACCAAGAGGCAAAGAGAGATTTTCCAAAAGAAGGCAAACATATTTATTTGTGTTCAAAAGTCAGTAGGCAAGAAGAAATGAAAATCCTTTTTAACAAGAGTAGTTGCCTTTAAAGTATCCTTGAGCCAACCAAGAGCATTGCCCTTCTTGAAAACGTCTTGACGTCACATAAAGTTATCTTTGGAAAAAAAACATTAGGTTAAAAAAGCCAAACAAGACATCCTGGGAATGATCTTTTCAAAGCAAGTATTCCACTTCAGTGAAGAAACAAGGAAAGGTGATGAAGTAAACGCCTCGGAGCTGGCAGATGGACTGAGACAATTTTTTAATTTTAATCTGGCCAGCTAAGCTCTTTACTGGAGCTTGTCATACCATTAACAGACAGTCCAAACAAGGACAGCACCTTTCACACTTAATTAACCACGTATTTTCACAGGCCCTTCAATTTCTGTCTGTTTTTAAAAGTCATATGGACCACAGAATATCAGTGTGAACAAATCACTTTCCACAGCAAGGTTTACACGAGCTTTGCCTTCTGCTCGTACTCATATACATACCTAAGAATGCACTGACTTGATTGTAGCGCTGATAAGCACAGAGGTAAGACTGAAACAATCATTCTGTAGGTTTAATTCTGGTGACAGAGATAACATGGTCCTGCTGCTTGAGTCTGAGCTAAAGCAGAAGGCCTGCTGCTACACCAGTGCCCTTCACATCCCAGGACAAAATCAGGGCAAATGGCGATTCTTTCATCTCTGTTCAGACGTAATCTGAGATGAGCATTAAGAACAGATTTGCGCTGATACCTGAAGAAACTATGGGCTAAGGAGAGCTGCAGAAAGGACAGAGGGTGCAGGAAAGCAGCAGCACTCCCAGCTCCCCTCCTCTCCAGGGGTCAAGCTCAGTGTGAAGACGTGTATGGAAGCCAGCCTGCAATGGCAGGCAGCAGTCAGACCATGAGAAAAAACCATGGTGGGGCTGGTGCTGCCTCCTGGGTGGCGCTGCTCAGGGCTTGCTGGTCACTGCATTCAGAGGAACCTGAGCAAAACGTAACTTTGACTGAGGTGACAATCTTTTGTTGCAGTTTTTCGGGAGTGTTTTGAAGGTGGATTCCCAAAGCTTCTCAGCTGAGGGTCTGCAGCGCGTTTGCGCAGCGCTCCTGAGGCACACAGTGGTGACTCCTGTTCCAGCTGCTCTGCTGAACTCTAAGTAACGTTGATCATCCTGGATATTATGAACAGGACGCTCTCAGGAATCAAAGAAAACCTTGATTCATTCTCTGTCTTCTGACACATAACAGACTCCGGTCAATATTTTCAAAACAACAAACATTTCTCTTTTTTTTTCCCCACAAAAACTACTAAACTGCACTTTAAATTAAACTGCTGAGTTGTTCTTCAGCCTCTTGGACGCTTTGGATCTCTCAGACCAGCACTCCTCATCTCAGCTGGCTCTGTCAAGGTAAATACACAGCTGGCAGCAGCAAGTGCACAGGGCACCACTCTGGAGGTGTACCTTGAATAGACCTGAGGAGGTGAGGCACACAAAAATGCTGCAATTGTGCCCATAAACTGCTTTTGAGTCTTATCATGAACCCCTAGGCAAAGAGAGCCACTTCCAAGGACAGTTTGAGTGCCCATACAATGCTAGCTTCAGAAACACAGATCAGACGTTATTCAGCCTCTGCAAACACAAGAGCTTCCAATGCCTTAATGCCTTCTTTCCATTACCCTCAAAAATGCAAATGAGTAGACAAGAAACATTATACTAATGTACATAGGCAAAGGCTCACTTGCCTCAAGAATGCAACAGCATTTAGAGAAAATTCTCAGAATGCGTGAGCATGGGCATGAAACCCAATAAAAAGCTTTCATAAGTTTTCCTATTTTCTGTGTTGCTGACTTAACGATGCATTAAGCAAGGCTTGAGGCTACTTATCCTCCCAGTGTACAGTACTTTACACCAATCTCCATGACTCAGATTTCCTTATGGAAGTCAGTTTCAAGTCCCACTGAGCCAGGTCACGGCAGTTTGTCATGTTTGGCACGTCATCAGTACAGTGCCTTGATACCTAACTGCAGAGTTGCAGGTTGAAGAGCCTTATAAAGATTGGTTTGCTTTGAAGCAACACAGCACTCCATCATTTAAGATAAACAGAGATTGATGAGGGAAATGGAGATGCAGAAGGTATACAAAAAGGTTCCCAAGTCAGCCTGATATGGGGAATATATATATATATATATATATATGGAGCATAACTTAACCCACACACTTCCTGGCATTCACCACATGCCTGTTACATGCATATGGCTGGAACAAGGTGGATTGCAGCTGTCTGACCCAGGCACTTCCCAAGCTGATCACTCAGGCTATTGATGATGCTAAGCCCAACTACAGAGAACTATAAAGGCTGCTGAGTCAAAAAACAGTCTTGCTTGCCACAAGAAGCTGTGACCTAGCTGCACACCTTTGTAAAGACTGAAGAACAATTAATGGCTTCGGACAAAAACTGAGTTAAGAGAGACACACTCAGTATATATCTTAAATGCAGTAAGATGGATTATCTCATATTTAGCTCACTGGTTATTTGTGTCTGAAGCAAAAAGAATGGTGACAATCACGTTCAGTTACTTCTGGAGGTTTTTATTATCAAATGTATTGGCATCCTCATAGCACATAGCTAATATTAACCTACAAAGTCAATCCTTTACTGTTATAAAACCAATTTAGAAAAGTTTATACATACCTTTTAAATATCTACGTATAAACCAGTTAATCTAAAAGAGAATATTGTTTTGTGATATAAACAAATTTTATCATATGAAAAAGTTTAAAGTATTTTTAACAAGGGAACACTGAAAATATTTCATCCGTTAAAAAGGCATAGAGAAAAACCACACATCTCTGCATTTTATCATTTATCTCTTACAATAAATACAATGATTATCCCTGGGAGTGCGTAATGGTAGTGATGAGATTTATGAGACAGAAGTCACACACATTTTTGCGATGAGAGCGACAGACGGTGGGGGTGGTGATAAACTACTGAGCTGAACTAGAAACAAAGTAAAAAATAAAGCACAAGATAAATGCATGAGGCTGCCCACAGTTACACAAAAAGTAACTGCACTCAGCAAATTATGTTTTAAATTTGTTTCTGCTCTTCAGGAAGAACGCTTCCTGGTTTGAGAAACAACACTGATTTTTGTCAGTTTTTTTGGATGGCCGTGCAGAACCTGAATTGATGACTGGGTTTTCAAAATGTTAGGGATCAGAGTTGCCATGAGGAAAGTGGCCCTGAGAATTATGCCACACTACAAAACTGCCCGCGTCTTTGGGTTGCCCTCAGTTTTTACTTTAACTTTCTACCCCACCTCCTTCGAGATCTCTGGTTTTGCAGATATGATTATGACACAAATGGCTTTGGTGGCTATCTGCAAAATGGTTCTCCTGGGGAGTACTATGATACTTTAAGTAACTTAGAGTGGGTAACAGGAGAAAGCATCCTCTCAAAACAGCCACCTATCGTGTAATAACTACAGGAAAAAGTGTGAGCATATCAAAATGCTTTCCATGACAACTGTCTGAGAAAAACTAAGTAAATACATATACAGACTATGATAAACTTGTGCTAGTTTATCATATCAAGTCCTGAGTTCAAAGACTCAAATATTTGAGTGTCTTTACTCAATTCTTCCAAATAAAGAATAGATCCTGTTCGTCTTATTATAAGTAATGTCTTAAAGACATACTACATATAGCCATATCCTTCCTAAATAAAAACACACTTATTTTTCAAATATCTCAAGCTTATTGAGCCACAGCCTACTTGATTTTATAATGCAAATGATGCCCTTAAGGGTCACAGGAGTAACTCCCAAAAGTAAGGCAATTAGGAATAAAAATCTATTGTGTACATGCACTGTACCAGCGTGTGCTTTGACAGCACAATTTCTAAAATCTGACAAGAAAAAAGTACCACAAAGGACATTCAGAAGAGCCCACTTCTGACTTCAAAAGATTTCAATATTCACTCTCAAGTAAATACATTTTTATGATGAAAATGCTAGGGAGAAAAAAAAATTAAAACCCAGTAGTGTCAAAATCCCAGCAGAATATTCTGACAAATGCAAACAATTTCTGCATATTATCAGATACAAAACAAAAAAAGAAACATCTCTAAAGAGAATCAATATCCTTAAATTAAAACAATACATAGTATTCATTCTATCTGTATGAAGTGCAAAGTAGAAAGGGACACAAGTACAAGGTCAAAAACCCACCTTTGGGCCTGACTCCTACATGCTCATCCAACTCCAAGTTAGGTTTATATAGAATTGTAAAGAACAGTTTATATAGAATTGTAAAGAACAGGCTTCAAAAATTCAAAATATTTTTACATCTTTGTTGCACATACCTGTACATATTTTCATATTCTAAGTTAAAAAAAATCTATTAGCAAGTCACACATATTAACTTTAACTTACATATTTACATTTTTCTACAACCTTCTCTCCCTGCCTGGCTCCCCCAGTGGCACTGTATCATCACTGAATCCAAAGTAAAATAATTTATTTGCATAAATACATAATGAATGAACAAAATACTCCTCATGGTATTTTTAATTTCTTGCAAGGCAGACAGAGCCAAAATGCTGCTAAGCAGAGTTCCAGTTAACTTTATACATCTTTGTCAGGTCTGGCTGATGCAATTTATTAGCTTCTGCTGCCTCTAAGCTGTTGAAAGTGCAATTGCAAGATCAGGTTTTGAATTTCTTCTCTTTTGCTTCTGATCAGCTGACGAGGAAACCACTTCTCCAGATGCACTGGATGTTCAAAGTCAACTATAGGACTCTGGTAAAAAGTAAGTGGTAAAAAGAAAGAAAAAAAAAGAATATTTACAGCACAAATTTCCCGTAACAACCATCAAAAAGAATTCCAAAGCCATCCATAGTGCTGAGACCAAGCATGCACAAATAGGTTACCATGAGACACAGTGATTGAGCTCTTAAGTTAAATTCCAGTTTCTCCACAATGATTACAGCCATACATACCCTTACCCGAGCTACTCATGGTAAACAAATAAAACAGATCATCAATTTCTCTTAAAGACACTTTAATAAAAGCTCATTCAATGCTGATTCTACATGTTCTCATACAGTTAGACATGCTCTTGATATTTGACAGGAGACACGTGTCTCCTATCACAAAATATGCACATATGATCACATTATATGGAATGATTAAGCATACTGCAGTCAAGCAAACAAGCCTCAGGCTTTTTTTTTTTTTTTTTAACTGTCGTGAGCTAGCTGTCTGACACAAGAAAACAAAGAAGCGAGAGTACTGCCAATAATTGTAGTAGGACATAGAGAGGGCAGAATTTGGAACAAAAGAGGACAGCAAATTCAAAATGGCTGAAATATTGCTTGCTCTGGTAATAAGACTACAACACTACATCACAACACTACATCAAACTGCCATTTTTTCTTCCTTCCCTCATCGCTCTTTTGCCATGCCTATTTTTCACCTTCTCCTTCCTGTGAATAAAGAATCATGTGTTAAACTCAAAAAGCAAAGTGAGAATGGCCTATGAGTCCTGGTATGTTTAGGACAAAGAACAAACCGCCTCATCCTGACCTTGTTGCTGCATTGTTAGAGAATGGACAGTTCACACTACTGGTAAAAAAAAAAAAAAAAAAATTCATCTCCTACCTACACAACAGTTCAACCTACTTAGCACAAAATCACTGAATGGATGAGGCTGGAAGGGACTTCTGGAGGTCATCTAGTCCAAACTCCATTCTTAAGCAAGACCAAATAGAGCTGATAGCCCACAACCCACATTACATCTTTGTCTCTAAACTAATGAGACATGGATCTGAGAGATGGGTCACTTGGTGAACAAGAGTTGGCTGGATAGTTGCATTCAAAGAGTTGCAGTCAAGAGCTCTATATCCAAATGCAGACAAGTGCTAAGTGGCGTTCTGCAGGAGTTGGTATTGGTCACGGTATTATTCAACACCCTTGTCAGTGACGTGGACAGTGGGATTGAGTGCATCCTCAGGAATTTTGCAGATGACACCAAGCAGAGAAATGCCACGGACATGTTGGAGGGATGGGATGCCATCCAGAGGGACTGCGACAGGCTCAAGAGGTGGGTCCATGCAAACAAAATGCCATTCAACAAGGCAAGGTGCAAGGACCTGCACATGATCACAGGCTGGGTGATAAGCAGACAGAGGGCAGCCTTTTGCTGGACTTGGGAGTACTGGTGGATGAAAAGCTTGACATGAACTGACAGTGGTTACTTGCAGCTCAGAAAACTGGACTGCAACAAAAGAAGGGTAGCTAGCAGATCAAAGGAGGTGATTCTCTCTACTCTGCTCTCATGAGATCCCACCTGAAGCAATGTGCTCAGCTCTGGGGCCCACAGCTCAAGAAAAGCACAGAGCTGTTAAAGCTGGTCAAGAGGAAGGTCAAGAAGATGGTATTTAAAAGTATGTACTGAAAACAGAAGAGAGATTCCTTTAGCTTTGTGCTTTCTCTCCTAAGGATCCTTCCTCAATCTCTATGCAGAAGCTGCTGCCTGCACAGACGGTACCATTTAAAGACCAAAGGAAAAGCTGAACAAAGTTTGAAAGGCAACAAGAGAGGAACAGCACAGAAAACATCTCTGTACCATTTCTAGGCCAGAAATGTGTAAACCACATAGGATCCAAATATATCCACACAACTGCAGACCTTGAATGTAAATGTAAATGTAATATGTAATATTACAATGTAAATGTAATATTAAACCACAAGGTCAGAAATGCCTGCCTAAGAAACCCAGAGGAGAAATCACCTGTGGCCCGGATACAAAGACCTCCTGCCATGACTAAGAACAGCTTTTATGTTCTCTTCCTCAAACACCTTAGACAATGTTAGGTGCTAAGCAACACAGGTTTTCTGTCGGGGTATTTCTCTCAGAAATAGTAGTTTATGGTTTGAGATGACTTTGGGGAAAGGAAAAGGCAGATTCTTTTAGTACCTGGAAGAAGGTTTCGACATACTGTAGCAAATACACCCCACAGTCACTACTGTTATCTTGTTTAGGCACTCTTGGATAAAAGTCAATCATTGTTGATTTACTGAATTCCCGATGTGTTTTTCGTTTAGCTTCCCATTCCACTTCAAGATACCTATAAAAGAAAGCAAATAGATTAAGTACTTGAGAAATAACTCCCAAGCTCAATGCATTTTTAGATGCTTCTCAATATTGCTCTGGAGCTGGGTCTTTTGTTGCCCAGTTCTCTAAGTTGGGGGAATAGTGACTTTCTATTAGTTGATATTAAAACTAATGAACCAGGACTCCTCTCAACTATCTGCCAAAGATCTTGGGAGTCTGGAGAGGTCCCTTGTGATTGGAAAGAAGCCAACGTTTTCCCAGTTTACAAGGAGGGCAAAAGAGAAGACTATGGAAATTACGAACCTATTAGTTTAACTGAAAAAAAAATACTGAGATTATCCTGGGTGTCACTGAAAGGCATTAAAAAATAACACTCCCATCAAAACAGATTCGGGAAAAAAAAATTCTGTCTCACTTATTTGATATTGTTCTATGACACAATCACACACTCACAGGACAAAGAAAAGATGGTGGATGGATTTTTTCAGGGTTTTATTAAGGCTATACCTTTCTGTTGACTTCAAGTTAGAGTTGCAAAGATTTAAAAATTTCTGGAAAATAAATGTCTGACTTCAGGGAATAAAAAAACTATACACACTAAGTCAGACCTCAGTTTGATTTCCACGAGTCCTTGTAATTTGGGGAATAATAATATTTATAAAACAAAACAAATTTTGAGTAAAATGGTACTCGTGAATAGTAACTGAACATTAAACAATTCAGAGTGTTCAGTGAGGCATATGACATAAGTGCTAAAAAAGGACTGATGCCTGTAACTTACTTGGTTATGAACACTATTCAAAGCATAATGAAAATCAGTTTAGGGAAAGAAGAAGCCATGGAACCTCTGTATCAGTTTTCTTCAATTTGCTGTTACCAAGAGCATAAATTTAAAGTTACAATGTCTGCTTCCCCAGCTTCACACCTCAGTAAATCATCTCTTTTTATTTCTGACTTTTTGTGACAGCTCTGTGACTGAACATCAGGAAATCTCACTCTGGAATTTTATCTCTGGGAGCAGATAAAGCATGAATCTCTACATCAACATATTAAATAGAGATTTTAAAAAATGAAATTATTTCATTCTTCCCAAGACAAGTATGGTAGGGAAGTTCTAGGGAAAAAATACTGTCACAAAATATACTGATACTCATATACCCCCAGTGCAGTTTTATAAAGGATTTACTTCTATAAGGATCTTTTCTGTGGAGTACCTGGTTTACAGATTTTTGCTTCTTTCCGTGAAGTGAATACAACAGAGTACAAAAAGATCAATTCTGTTTAGCTTCAAATAATGAATATTAGCAACTTAAAAAAATATGATAGCTATTGTAGTCATTAGGAGTATGTAAAAGTACTGTAAATTTGAAGACACTCCTCTAATACTTACTTTTCACATAAAAGACTGAATATATTTTTACTCTCAATTTTCAAAATAGAAAATAGCACCCTGATGTTACTTTCCTGACACATGACACTTTTAGGCAGTTTCAGTGCAGTTTATTTTTTTTGCACATATTTAGCAGTGGATTTAACACAGGACTTCTGAAAGCTCCACCAAAAAATGAAGGCTTTGGAAAATGTACCATTTAAACTTTGAAGTACTCATTTAAAATGAATAATACTACTACTACTTATACATTTTAAGTATTATTCATTTTGAACTTCAAAAAGACCGTCCAATTCACAATTTTTTACATTATATCTAGGCTGCAGAACAAATAAATACATGCTTCTCACACGAACCTCTGTATTGGTGTTATAATAATGGTTGCAGTTGCTTATGAGTTATCCATTAGCAACAGAAAGGTACATTTTTATAGGGAAAAGTATTTTAAACATAGATAAATGACCAGAAGCATCTGGAATAAATAGAATATAAATAATAAATGAAAATAAATCTGGAATAAATGGAAACTGTTGTCACTTACTCTCTCAAAACCTGAACTGTCTTCTGCACAGAACCAGCGTTCAAAGAATCTAAGATCAGTATACAAGGCCTGTAAATAGCAACAAAGTCAGTTTAGTCTTTCATTAACAATGCTACCAAAGCAAATATTTTCTCTGAATACAGCTTAACAAGAGCATCAATAACTAAAAAAAATGTGCAAGAAAACAGACAAGTCCCTGTACCTGTAGGTGTACAACGAACAGCTGCATCAATTATCATGGAATTTTTTAATAAGATCTTTAATGATACAAAATTAACGTGAAAACAGAAACATACCTTTTACAAACTTGCCTCTTAGAAATATTTAGAGAGATCTGGGAGACAAGAAAATAAAATTAACCTTGCAAAAACTGCAAGTATAAAAACAAACGTCTGTACAGAATTGACACCAGAGCCTTCCATTTTAGAAACAAAAACCTACATGAAATATCTTAGAATGTGAAACAATAGCATAGGCAAGGTAAAAAGGCAAAGGAGGACTTCAGACTAATTAAAGTGCCTTGTATAGGCTGCAGATCACATAAATAATGACAGCTGCTGCAAAAAGATGACAAAGTCGTTTGAGTCTCAGATACTTCAGAAATAAACTAATACGTTTCCTCTGTCAGTACAGAAAAGCACTTACTTTAGCAATACCTGAATCCAGGACTGAGGCAGAAGCAGCAGATTCATTGCCACCTAGTACAAAAGAACAAATGTAGTTAAGTTCTCAGAAAAGACTCATTAAAGTGAAATATTTTCATTTTCAAATTACTGATTATGAGCATTCAAAAATACATAAATTTTGTTTCCCTTCTAAATATTGAAATAGCAGATTTAGAGGGCCTCCCATCCTGATAATATTCATAATGAAATCCAGGAACTTCCACTCATGATGGGAAATAAGTCACTGCCTTACATCTCTTCCACTTTTTTTTTTTTCCAGAGTTGCAGGAAAAGAAGAATTCAGTGAAGTCCTTACTATGCACAGTAATACAAAAACATACTACAACTTAAGATAAGAGACAGCTTTTGAGACATTATTTTTCTCCTTCAAGGAGAGAAATTAAATTCCTTCATAATTGTATATGAATTGACATAACTTCAGATTATCTACCTTTGGAGAATAAAATTCTGTTTGCATCCGTTTCCTCTTCAGAACAGGCCAACACTGAACCACTTACAGTGTACTCACTCTTGTTCTCTGACTGAAGTGGAGATGGATTAAATGAATTCTGATGGGGACACTCCTCATATACAGTTTCTTCTAACCAAGGAAAACAGATAACTGCAACGTACCAATGAGACCTGCCCAACAGTGGGGAGAAGGGGAGGAAACATGTCAAAGTTCTTTAACATTTGGTTCTGAAAAGGACGTGAGAAGAGAGCTTGTGGATAACTGATCTATTACACATCTGCTGCTGCAATGTTCTTTCATGGCATCACATATAAATCTTCTGATTCACTTTTTTCTTTACATTATGGCATAACTGCAAAAATAAGTATAAATTCCTTCCACAGCAATTTATAGCTCTCTTTTACCACCCATCCCACTGTAAATAAAATAAAGTAATAAAATAATTGGTGACAGTGATCTCAGCTTTGAATATAGTTGAGAGTTAAACACGACTCTGCCTTTATGTCTTCTTGTAAAGTATTTAACAGTAACTCTCAATTTCTATTCAGCTTCCCTGGAGTTTCCACATGCAGTTCAGTTATTCTCACAGGCCCCGTGCTACTTCTGCTCCTTTTACCATTAACCCCGTGAGTTGCTGGGATTCTTTATAGAAGCATTACTTGCAAGGGAATCACCATAACGATATGAAATTTATTTTGAAATGCATAAAAGCAATTTTCAGTAAAACCTAGAATAAAGATGTAAAGCTTACTTATGCCAACAATAATAAGAAAATTAACTTCTAAAGAGACTTCAAAATTCCTCATTCCATACCTCATCACTATTGCAAAATCTTATCTGTTCATTTCCAGTTACCAAAGTCAGCAGCCATGTGGCCCACAGACATAAATCTTTACAATCCCCGCAACATTCAAATACTAAGATCTTTAAATAACAAAAAGGGTATCTAAAACACATAGACTTACTCCTCATTCACAGGCACAAAGATATAATCCTTATTGAAGATGTTTATGTGACGAGTCCACGTTCTTACTCTTTTGTGTCTTCTTTGTGCCATTCTGAAAACCAAATGACAATTACTATTTAGATTTGTTTGTTTTGGTAATGTAATGTAAGAGTAATGTATGCAGATTAGTATTGCTGCATATTCCTACTGCATCAACAGGTTTTTCATTTGCTCTTAATGTATTTTCTTTTTTTTGACAGAAAAAAAATAAACCAGGAGAATATTAAGCTCAAGTAACTAACAAGCTATTTCTGAAGCAACTTAAGCTCTCCTGGTAACTTATCCATTGATTGGAAAGATTTGTTGTAATTATTTAGCCAGTAATTATTTACCACACCAAACACAAAAATTGCATTTAACTATCTGTTAGTGTAAAAACAGATCTACAGAAATTTTCAGCATCCATGAATTCAACTTCACACTGTCCCTTCTGAGGGCTTATCTAAATAGTCTTGGTTTTAGAAGAATAAATCTAAATGCCTTTCTCAGCAAACCTGTAGCAAAGCCAGAACCACAGCACAGATTTCCTCCAGTCCTGAGCTTTAATAGTCTGATCACATTTCATTTCTATGCCCACAGACATAAAGCATAATAAAAGGATTCTAGGAGAATAAGAAAAAAAATTAGAAGATATTTCAGTTCATGTTTTCAGTTTCTTATTAAGTTAAAATGGAGACCAACAGTTTATAAAGCTTTGCTTTGCACGAATATGAACGGAAAGCAAAATCAGGAGAAAATCCTATCATTCTGAATTCATTCTGAACTGTGATTAAGAATCATAACTTCAGTTTCAGAGGAAAGGGAAAAAAGGAAGAAGGAATGGAAAAGCAAGCTGCTGAGAAGCTCTACAGAGGACATTGCTAAGTGAAGGCTCGCTGCTAACATTCTCTGCTACATGACTTGAGAAATGCTGGAAATATAAAAGGGGAAGACGTGTCTGCAACTTGGAATAGCACCTATACAAGCATCTAAGCTTTCTTAACATGGACAATTTTGTCTCCACCCCAAAACATTTAGGATCAGAAAGGAAACATTAAAAAATAATAATAAAAAAAGCTCCACTCTCAGTGTTGAGAAAGAATGGAAAATGTGCTAGGGACCCTTTACACATTCTTAGTTGGAAGCACAGTGATAAAGCATTCCTGAGCTCCTAATGAAATGTTTCATGAGATTGTCTAATTCCAGCATGTTAAGAGTAAAATAAACGTATGTGTAAACTTGGTACGCAAGAAAATTCTCTTAGTGAAACTTTGGACCATAATTTATTACCAATAATACCAATAATTACCAATGTGGTAAATGTAAAAATATTCCCAAACATTCAAATAATTACAATATGCATACCTTCCTAAAATCTGACTTGATAATAAAATCAAAATCCATAAGTCACTGCCTAAAGTGAAGAAACAGAAACTCATAAAAATGGGGAAAATTGTTGACACTTATTCTGTATGAGTCACATACAGATTTTAATTAATACAATTCAACTGTGAGTTACAACATTTAACCACTATACTGATTCATACTTTATGTGCTAATTGATGAAACTGAACATGAACACTGATTCATATTTTATGTGCTAATTTGAAGACAAATTTCTCAACAGCAGCAACAAATAGCTTGCTTAAGGTCATTATGCCATCTAATAAGAACTTACGAAATTTTGGGATCTTTCTCAGAGAATTTTTCTGTCCTCGTCAGGCATTTATAGAAGAAGCTGCTAAATATATGCGTACGCTCAGCGAGATGTTTTGGTGCCTTCTCCAACAACAGGTATCTACCAAAGAAAAAAGAAGGAAATTAGCACACTTGCTTTCTAGAAAGTATCTTCACTGACCAAGAGAATAACAATTCTTTTAATGTCTTAGCATATTCGGATTATGCTTAGTATCAGTTGCCTTCACAGCTGTTTTTTTTTTAATCTACTTTATTTTATACATGAGTACGTGGATGGACGTTATCACAGACTGAAAAGGACAAACAACTACTAAAAGTAAAGATACTTTTATCTCAGGTTCGCACTCGAGTATTAATGGTGATACACTTATTTTTAGAGTTATGTTTCAAGGCCTTGCAATAAAGAACTTCTTCCCAGTGCAGTGACGGAGCAGTGGCACAGCTGCACAGAGAGGTGGTGGAGTCTCCTTCTCTGGAGACGTTCCAGACCCACCTGGACGCCTACCTGTGCAACCTGGGCTAGGGAGCTGCTTTGGCAGGGGGTTGGGCTCCACGATCTCTAGAGGTCCCTTCCAACCCCTACAATTCTGTGATTCTGTGAATAAAACTGGACTTGAAAATCTGGCCAAATAAATGTAGGACATTGCATAGTCTTATATCTTCATTTACAAAAAGCATGGAACAGGTCAGTAGTACAGATTGTCAACTTGACTTCTACAAGTTAGATACAAGAAAGTTGAGATTAACTTTCTACACATATTCATTTTGTGTTATTTTACTGTTGATCATTTCAGTGCCTTGAGTCTTTATTCTGTCACTTCAGAATGCCAAAGTTCTCAATACTTAAGTAATACTACATAAGGCGCCTCCAGTTTCACTTGATGAAATACGTAACAGTTATATATCATACAGCTTTTAATACAAAGAAAATCAAGAGTATGTGAAGAAGTCTAATAAATTTAAAAAGCAGGGGGTTAAATTCCTTTATTCAAACTTCATTTTTTTTCTGGTAAAAAAAGGAGCTACAGTTATTACAAGGGCCACTCTGAATGATTATTTTTCTATAGTTTAGCACAGCATAGCAGGTAAGTTCAAGTTCTTCAAAAGTGCTTGTTACATTCCTTTCTGTAAGAATCGTGTATCAAGAATCCCTGAACACTTGTACAGAATAACTGAGGATACTCAACTTCATGTAAACCTAATAAATAAACTTCCCAGTATCTCTCTTTCTTCAGCTGCATGATGAAAACTGCTCAGCACTTTCTGTTCTGCGAGGTGCCCATGCAGCCTCTTTTTCCCTACAGCTTTTTGGTCTATAACTTCTAGGGTCTATCACAGGCATTTTAAGGGACAAAAAGAACTAAACTGAAACAGAATGAACTGCAAAGTGTACCCAAAAGCTTTACAAAAAGACACACAACCTCATCATACTGTTATTTTTAACATTACTATACTGCATTTAGCAACCAATTTTTACAGTTACATGAAAGTTCAAATTAAGACACAGAAAGAAGAAGACAACTAAGTATCTGATGACTTACTTAAGGTAGAAATCAATGATGACATCATTAAGAAACTCTCCATATTCTAAGCATTTTAGATCTTCTCTTGTGACTCCAAGTCCTCCTTTTGCAGGTGGGGGCGGATAAACAATCAGACTACAAGACAAATCACATTATAACAGTAAACAACCATGCTTTATATGACACTTCTTTGTTTGTCCAGTCTACAGGGAAAATACATTCTAGAAAACCTGGTGAAGCACAAGTTCTCAAGATCTATAACTACCTCAAAAGTTCTTTACTCCCAGGAGAAAGACTGCTTACAAGAGTTTTTTTTTTTTTTTTTTTTTTTTTTTTTTTTTTTTTTTTTTTATGTCCCCCACTGCAGACCAGAATCTTGAGAAAACTGAAAAGGAAATTTTTCACTTTTCCTTTTCCTTTTTTTTTCTTTTCATAAAAGTACTTAATAAATGGCTATACAAAATGGGAAAAATACTAGGGCACATAGTCTCAAAAAGTTCTTAAGAACATATATTCAAATGCATCTGAACAGTGAAAGAAAACATAACTTAGAAAATAAGACAACTTAAGGTAGTAATCATTTTTCTGTAATACAAATTCAGTGGACACTCATGGAGACCATGAGAACCTCATCCTCCCACTGATGCATCCATTATCTGACACTGCAGTCACAGTTCAGGTATTCCATGATTTATCAGATTCTATTTCATCCTGTAAGACTCTAAATCCTGTCTGCTAACTATTCTGAGTAACTACATTTATACTTAGTGATATTTTACACAACATCAAAATCAATTAGAAATGAAAATAACGTACTTCTTAACTGCCCCGGATTCTCCTACTTCTCTCCATTCTTCACTTGGTGCAGAGGATAGAGAGATAGAATAGCAGCCACTATTCTGCTTATTTGCAAGGGTGTAACTGGGCCTGGCCACTTTTGTTTTTGATTTCTACCAGAAAAAGAAAAAAAAACACATAAGTATCACACATCATTCAGCATTTCAAGCTGCAGAGCACCCAAGGAATGTTAAGAGGTGTCTGGAATGGGCAAGATCCACAGCTCCACCTCTACCACAACCATTAACTTCTATCTGACACAAGGGCAGAGAATCTCTATGGCATGGGCATTCACAGCCATAAGTCAATCAAAAGCTGCATTATTTATCACGTATTGATGAGGTCTCTATATGCTATCCCTTCACACACACTATCTAGAATACCACTAAATGTCCCCTTTGTAAGAAATAAATAGCTAACATAATTGGTTTTTTTGAACTAGAGATACAGAGAGAGTGTTTTCTGCACCCGCCTGATCCAACACTTAGTGGAATACATGAATGCCCAGATCAATCAAGCAACAGTTACTTACTAACCTGAAATGCAGGCTCATGAGCAAACAAGACACTCCTTTTTATTGCACATTGCTTTAGAAGATCCTCACTGGAACTCATAAAAGAGCACTCTTCAGGAGACAGGTCCTTAAACAAGAGTAAAGCTTGCTTCAAAGATAACAGTTCAGGGAGATCGGATGCTCTGTTCTTCTTGCTTATCTTTGTAATTATTTCAGACAGTCTGACGACTTCTTGTTCTGTGAGTGGTTGAGATAGTTCAAGAAAAATAAATTCACTAGATTTGGCTGGAAAAAGGAAAGAATGAATAACATTAATGATTTGGCTGCGTGATGAAGGTTCATCTGCACACCCACAAAGGAGCATAGAGAAACAACAGCAGCAGAAGGCCCAAGTAATATCCTTCCTGGGTTAATCATAGAGGCCCACCAGCCCATCAGAGGCCCAGCTCCAGAAGCCCAGAGAAGCACAAGGGCACAATAGCATGCAAAAACCCCCATTGAGGACTTGGAAAAAGTGACATCCCATCTGGGCTCTTCCCGGGGCTGACCAGGGGAGCGTCAAGTCCAGGTGAGAACCCCATCCAAATGAGTTTATGCCAGAGCATTTTTTGGATAGAAGGCGTTTACTGCTGAGGTGCATTGTACTCATGTTGGGACACAGGGCACTCACATGGTTTGCTGCTAAAACGTTTTCCTAATTGGGTTTCAATCTTTTCTAAATAATCCACTGACAACCAAATGAAAATTATTGTTGTTGAAGAACAGGCACCATCATTTCTCCACAAGCCAAACCTTCTCACATCCAGGGTATCCACAGTCAGCTTAATATTCTTATTAAGTGCCACTGTAAAAAATAGGATTTAAAGTAACTAACTATTCATGTCTGTAAAAGAGAAAGCTACACATGTCACAGTGTGAATACTTAAAGAGTTACTACATACTAGGATATATACACTATCAGGATTTATTAAAACTGTAATTGCCTATTTTATTCCTGACACTACATAAAATGTGTTGAGAGTTCAGCACTTAAATCACTTGAATTACGTAAAACAAGGCTGTCAAACTATAACATCAAAAATTTCCTATTTTCTTTCAGTCATTCCAACTCAGAATTGCTCACAAAACTTTTTCTATGAGGTACAGTAAACCATACATCATCTTGGGAAAACAGAATGAATGCAGATCTATAGTTATATTCCTCTTGGCTTCAGACAGTTCATACATTTTTAATAAACCTAAAGGTCTAAAATCCCTGATGTGAAAGAATTAGTTTGAAATATGTGAAATAGTTATATTAAATACAGTTCAACACTTAATATATGCAGGAATGCACAAACAAAGCCACTAAAACTACAAGTTTACCTTAAAAGCATAATAAGTAGCTGTTATCAACGCATACACTACAGATACTCTACTTCCATTTATTGAAAAATGTTTATTTCAGAGATGATTCAGTGTCTTTGTGAAAGACTATAAATTATTATAATCAAAATACTATGCTGAGTATCATGTAGTACACTAAGGACTAAATTTAAGTTAAGAAAAGGCTAAATAAAAGGTTGTCTTACCTTGAAATGGTATTGTAATACCATTGGTCATAAACTGAAATAAGATTAAAAAACAATATAAATAAATTCACTCTTTATAAATGGAATGTTTTATCACCTCCACATCCTCCTTTGTTTATAGACAAATAAACTGAAAATAATATGCCTAATTTGAGATTTGTCTCTTCCACATAGAACAACATTCCAAAATACATAATACAGAATCTAAATGACATCACATTGACTTTCAGATGCGCTCAGCACTGCGAATAAGGACAAATTCAAACAGTTACATTCAGATTCTTAAAAAAAAAAAAAGGATTAACACTTAAAACAAAAAGAATTTAATAAGAAAGCATCCCTTGATAAAGACTGTCAGCATAACATAAATATGTAAACATAGACAAACTTACGCTAACAGGACCTGTTGATGACCATTTAAATTCCCCAATGTATAGGCTATCAAATTCAAAATCTAATCCTGGCTTCAGTTGTTCACTATGTATGCTTCTAGAAGGCAAGTTGGTAGGACACTTATCTTCATCTGACTTTGTTAAAAGCTGAGGAAAAAAAACAGGGGGGTATATGAGCTTCTTTAAACGAGTTATTTCCATTCTGTAGTATCACACACGCTCTCTTTATGTTTTTAAGAACTTATTCACAAAATTGCGTAATAAAAACTGTACATGTTACCGTAGTCATTGCCAACTATCTCCTCAGGGCTGAATAGTATCTTACTCTGACCTCCCAATGCCAAGACATAACCTGGGCTCTTTGCCATCTATACCCAAGCTAAAACACAAACAATGGCGCAATAGAAAATACTCCCCCTTTTGATATTAAAGATAAAGATCCAATTCAATGCTTATGGCAGAAATGATGCATTTGTGCAGCAAAGAAATGATGACCCTCCTGGCCTGCCTTTGGGATTACAGAGATATGCCAAATCCAGGTCAGACAAAGCAAAACAAGGTTCATCAAGTCCAAAACACGGTAACAACTGTTACTGTTGGGTTTACATTCAAATTCCACTGCTAGCCACACAGGAAAGGGAACTTCACCTCACCTCTTTCTGCTGTCCAGAGAGATGTTTTAACTTCCCAATGCATCAAAAGTTAGAACAGAGAAACAGAAAATGAAAGAAACAACTGTGAAATAAATTATTACAGCTACTGTTTGGATGAAACTAGCCATATTTGCTATAATCATTTCATATTTGTCCTAACATGCAAGAAAAAAATAAACGCTGAATAAATGAAAGATCATAACAATACACAGCTCAAAAACTGCACTACCTGCTCTGCGTCACTGTCCATATCGTCTTGCAATAGTGTTTCAGAGAAATGAACATCAGACTGTTGGTCTATTTCCTGGTCATCAGTAACATTATCTTGCAGTTGTTCCATGTGTTTTGGTTCAGAAAGTCCTTCTTCATCCTTTGGTTCAGAAGATCCATCTTCATCATCACTGGAGAGGACAACTAAAGAGTAAACAAATTATACATATATACTACAGGATCCCGATTTGAGAATATTTCATTGCAGATTTCAGATAAGCAAAAAGCTCTTTCTCTTACAGTATATAATACTGAAGTGTGTTACCCCAGCCAGCCAATGGCTGTATGTATGAAAGCGTATGTAAAAAGTAGTTTCTTATCTTTGCTATCACTCTGTACCCCTTCTTCAAAATTGCCTGACTCCCAAAAGAGAGAAGCCACAAAATACCTGCTTAAACCAAAATTAATATTTTACTCAATTTAAAGATTATTAAAACTTTCTAATTATCTATAGGTTCAAAGCCAAAAAAGTTGAAAATACTGCTCTCTGCTCTGTTTATCAAGTGCAAGATGCTCTGCACTCTGGTAGACTGAACTGGGCACTGTTCCCAGATCTGCTTAATGAATTCAAACAACACAATATATAGAACCAAAGATGAGGACGCATATTTCAACTAGTCAGCCATGAATGAGTCCCTAAGTGTGACAATGATAAGTGTCAGCATCATAGATACAGTACATACTTGGATCAACAGAAACAAGTGGCTGATTACTCCTGCAGATTTTGTTCCTCCACTTTTTCGGGTTCTGTGATGTGTCCATCTTTAACTTCCTGATGGTACTAACTCGTGGAGAAACACTAGTGGCAAGAAGCTGTTTTTCCGACAAACTTCTGGGAGCAGACTCTGAGCCAGGCTCCACTGAACAGCTGTGAACAGGTCCTAATTGGCTGTTGGTAGGAGTGCCTTTACAGTCCCCCTCCAATGCCTGAGCAACGCAATCCTGTACCAGGTTACATCTGTGATCTTGTTCATCCTCGCAAGGAGTTCTGCAGTCAGAAGAGTGAGCTGAACTTAATCTTTGTTCTTTCTAGAAAACGGAATCAAAAGATATATATTTATTCCTTAATCTTCCTAAGATGGTTCAGATTAGTAATAATTGAGACTTGGCCATATTTTAGTTAAAATTCATAATCATAGCTTAAGGAGACTGCCCTTAGAGGTGAAGACAGTATAATTTCTCCCTGTATTTCTTACTACATAGACAGGAGAGACAACCTGTTTGAAGCCTACTCTGGCACCTCTTCAAAATGAATAAGAAACTATTTCTGATTTTTAGTAGCTGTCCCACTATTTGACAATGAAAGACCAAGCAACAGCAACATTTGTTCCTTTGCAAATGTGTGGTTTAGTCAACTACCTACTTCAATAACTCCAGGTATACTTTGCAAGCCTTCTACTGAAGTTTCCTAATCAGTTCTATGCCATCCATGCAAGAAACTTAAGTACCTAAGTCTCTTATTTCCAGTTTTGTTTTCCTCCATACTCCGGTCTGAAGGAAATGCCATCTTTGATCCTCCGTGACCTTTCTGCTACAACAAGCATATTCTGATATTGTGAACAGAAGAACCTATACTCACTCTTCTTGATGCATCACTGAGCTCCTTTCCCTCAACAATTGAGCAACATTGCTAGATACCCTACTTATTAGTACAACTCTTCTATTTTGGATGTTGCTACTGCAGCTACAGAAGTGCTCATGGAACACACATACATAAACAAACACAAACTAAATGCAACTTACAGACTGTAGAAGTGATTTTTCTGCAATGTGTTCTTTACAATCCTTGGAAATACAGTCACTAAACCTTCTTTTCCTTTTCTCAGGATCTAAGGAGCTTGATCCCTTCCAACTGAGAGAGGTAGTGTTCATGTTTTTTCTCTTCTTATCTAGTTCATCAGAATTCTTGTTTTCTGTGTCAGATAATAAGTAACATAAGTGGTTATCCTCAAAAGCAAAGACTGTTACCACAAAAATTGATGAGGATGTAACCAAATTTAGAATTCCCAAATAAGGATTAGCACTCTATATTCCACAGATTTTGTTTCTGCTGGATGCAATCCTGCAATTCTTACTCAAATCAGCAAATATTACTAAACAGTATACAAAAAACTACATATTCCCCTAGAGAAATCATTATTTTCAGCAGAGAAATCATTATTTTCAACAAGAACAACAAATATTTAACAAATTTCAGCGGGCATCAAAGTTTGAGAATTATTAATATATTCTTCAAAAATCTTGGCTTTGAGGAAATATATATACTCCATGGAACACCAGTTAGTTTATTTCTGTGCTCTCTTCATAATACTAAATAAAGACCCCCAAAAACTCTCAAAAATTCATATTTAAATGCTTCATTATTGTTCACTACAAACCTTTCTTCTCCAGCTTTCGTCTTCTAAAAGTCAAGACAACACTACCTCTTTCTGGTTCCTTAGAAAGACTGCCATCTGACTTTGTCAAGCAACGCTCTGAGCTGTGAAAAACATTAATGAAAATTTAATTTAAAAAGAATATTGAATAAAAATCTCAGCAGAAACAGGTTAGTTAGACAAATTTTTACCTCTCTGATATGCACATGGAGCTGGGCAAATGAAATGCAAACTAGTCCAGTTCCCATTATGAAAATACTGGGATACTCTGACATTACTAATGAAATGGATGCAAAGAATGAAGATTTGACATGCTTGATATCAGACACTGAAATATTTTGCAGTAAAGCATGATTGCCATGGGAACATAAAACAAATTTCAAAAAGATAAGTCAGCTGATTGTATCCTTGCCTTTGTCATGAATGCAGTAGGAATGAGGCAAAGCAGTATATTTTTTATTTAGATTTAGAACTGAAAATAGAGTCCACTGGATAAGTTCCTGCAACAAGAAGAGACTTGAGATAGAAATTCCTGCTCAAAAGAGCCGGAAACAGTAATGTTGAAAGGCAGTAAGGGGAGGTGAAAGTATATAAATGAGAAAGAAATGAAAGAGACAGGGTTTTACAGTCTGGAAAACTAGAATACCTACAGAGGTACCATCTAAGAAAGTAATCAGCTGGTGTTTTGGTTGTTGATTGAATTTGCTTTTAATAAATAGGAGAATTTATTTAGGATGCGCTGATAGTCCAAACAGTATGACATCCATACAGTTGAGTCTGCACCTTGTAAATACACCTTTAAGTTCTCTGGAGGACAGCCACAGGTGTAAAAAGTCTACATAGCCACATTTTGGCTTCTAGTGTGTGCATTATGATAGCATATTTAATTATAATATTTTCTTAGAAGAACTTAATTGTATTCAGTATACAAGACTTCTGAAAATTTAATAGAAAATTAAATTTTGTGACCTCTCCTTTATTCGCTGTGCAAGTTGGAAGGTAAGAAAATAATTTAAGATTTCACAGATAAAGCAATTTAATCCTGCTCTGGAAGACTTATTCCACTTCTCCTTTTGTCACTTCCCTTAGTGCAAAATGATTTTGTGTTAATAATTTTATAATGTGTTGAATATGTCATTTTGCAGCTCAATTTGCAAAGAGCTAACTGATGAACATAATGACTGAAATCAAAAACAGCTGAGTTCAGACAAGAACATAATGAAATTCAGGAAAAAATACTCTTGACATCTTTAACTAGACAGTCAAAATCTTTGGACACTTTCTGGACAGGTGTCTCATCTTCAGTGCCATATATGTAAACCTCAGTATCAGTGCTCTTTTGGAATGCTGTGAAGACACACAAAGATTTCCACACTGCTCTGATGTTACAGTGCTGAACACCACATGAGCACCACGAGGAAACTACCAATTCTCTTTCTATTCATAAAGAACCACAAATGTGTGCATATGCACAGAAAGTGTCAATGTATAGAAGAAATATTATTCACTCTTCATACTGAATTAGACTGTTTTTCACAAGTCAGGCAGCTCTAGTCTTACTGCAGAAAACTTATTTTGGAACCAACATCTCAATTTAAACATTTCTAATATTTAATTAACTTAAAAATTAAGTTGTTCTCAACATCCAAGAGAAATAAGTATGAAACATATCTATCAACAATCCTAAGTTTCTTTATATTTAAAATATATCTTAAATTCATTATACTGGCAGATTAACGATGACTTAAGCAAATGCATTTCACACTGCTTGTGGTGAAAAAGCAATGCAAAATCCACTAATTCTTTAACATCAAATCACAAGAAAGGAAACAGAACTCACATCAAATTCTAGATGACAGAAAAAGGTTAACTTATTGCCACCCTGTTTTCATGACACACAATTCTTAGACTTAATCTGTGATTCCCATAGCACAACAATAGAACAATTTTCAGTAAGGATGAACCCACATTCTAGCTATTCTGATGGTACCTGAGAATCTCAATATGACCATACATGCATATTCATAAAGGGGGAGCTTCTAATCTGATCTGAAAGACCTCTACAGAATCAGTGCCAAGTGTATTCTAAACGTATTACACAGACCTTAACTACTGAAAGGTGACCAGGATCAAACAAGGTCTCTGTTGGAAATAACCATGAATTTTCTATTTCCCATGTGGTAGCTATTAAAACTTGCATTAATACCCTGGGGTCACTGGGAGGGAGTGGAGGGAGGGAGAATGGGAGAGGTGCAAAATCCTCCTAACATTCCTTCTTGTTAGCAACAAGCTTTTTACTTCACAAATCAGTGGGATAGAAAATTAATCCTTCAGCAACAAATCTAAAGTAAGATGAATAAATCAGCTACTAAAAACCTAATTCAGATGCTTTTAGTCAAAAAGATATTAACTAAAATGCAGATTTTATTTCATCTATATAAATATAGATCTAGTTCCATACCTATCTGAAAAGTCTGAACTTTACTGGTATATTTCTAATGCATTTCTGTCATTGTGCATTACTCTTTCCACAGGATTACATAGAGCAGAGCAGTTATCAGCTATGTCAGTACTGAATTCTTTTACTTACAATAAAACTGAACAGACAGCCTTCAACTGTGATCATGAAAAACTATGCAAGATGCTTCCTCAGATTTGGAGAATTTAAAAGTTGATGCTTTACCTCTCTACGAACGCACTAACTCCTCTTGCCCAAAACAATTCCAAGAAGAAAAACAGAAAACTAAAAATTAGAGACCATAAGTATTTTGTAAAGCAAAGTGATAACAAAAAATTCCAAACTCATCAACACTAGTCCATCCCAAGTTATGAAAAGATTCCTTAGCAACAAATGCAATACTTCTGCAGTGACACTTAACAGTCTAAGGAACTGTTCTAAATTTCTCATTTAAATCACAACTTTGTCAGATCAATTTAAATAGCAACAGAGATCCCAAGAGAAAAAGAGAAAGCAATGCCTACTAATTCAGGTTCTCTAACATGCTCATATATCAGAAAGAGGAGTAAGGCTTCATTTTCTCAAGAATGTGTTAAGATTTCTTAAAGCTGGAAACTGTTGATGATTCCTGCAGTCTTGAGTTGTTCTTCTTTTCCTTTCTCATTCTACTTTTCCCTCACAAATTTCTTGCTATTTTTTTCTGTGAATGCTTTGCTATTAAGCAAAGGCCATAAAGGATAAGAAGGCCACAACAGGCAAGAGCTTACTCTAAAATCAAATGTCATTCTGGACTGAAAGAAACAGTGCATAATTCAACTACCTGGTGGTATAGCACATCAAATTTTGCTATGATACTCAGTCAACATAAACATTGGAAGGAAAAAAAAAGCATATGCAGCAAGATACACAAACACACAGTCACCAAACTGTGCTAATCTGCTGATGAGACTGCGACCTCTGGTGGATTAATGAGAAAGAAATGAATAGAGAGGAGTTTGGCAAAACTGCAAAGTTAACTGAAATTGTGGTAGAACATATTAAGAGCAGCAGAAAAGCAAGAGTGAAATATGTTTGAGTTACGTGACAACCCTCACATATCAAAAACACTAATCTATTGAAATTGGAAATTCCATCTACGAGAGAACAGTAGCCCATTAATATCAGGCATAGTACAGAACAGAATAAATGCAATGTAAAATGGTTTGTTGGAGATACTAGTTTTCATTCAGGAACACTGAAATGATTCAAGGCAAGAATGTCATAAAAATTGTTTCAGGGCAATACTTCTCTATTGTGAAGCCGTATCATTTCAAGAAGACTGAAAAAAAATCAGCATGGAGTAACATACCTTTCAGACAGAAAAGAACTTTCATGAGGAGAACTTAATATTTGACATGTTTGTGCGCTGGCAACAGATGTTGAAGCTAGGTGACCCAATTGTAATTTCTCAGCATCACATAAATTAGAATCAATTAATATATGACTGTCGACGTATTTCCTTCCAATTCTCGTCCTCAGTACATTCGTCAAGATAACTTGAGGTTGCCTGCCATATATATATAACAGTAAATCATAAATACCACACTGAGATCTAGAGAAAGAAGTTTCACATTAAATTCATATATCTCAGAGGCTAGATAATCCCCAAAATCATCAGACATCATTACTCTTATCTCATATGCCAGTTAGAGACATGAAACAAAATCCCATTATGGAACTTAAAAGCCTGGGTAAGTAGATAACACAAAACATACAGGTAAGAATCCACACAGCGAAAAGCCAGTGAGATAATTTCAACTTAACCAAATACAATTCACACTACATTGCCCCTAATACATCATTAAAGTATTGTTTAATAACTCATGTCTACCTCTAAGTAGCTTTCATGCAATAGCTAGATACATTTCTCTCAAATGTGGAATAAGTAATCTTGATTTTCCTGTGAACAACAAGCCTCCAGTAAAACAGACTGAATCCTCCCAAGCAATTAAAAAATAGGAAAAAAGTAGCAGATATAGAAGAAGTTAGCATTGCATTTTGTTCCCTTCCTCAAATTCCAGGTGACATTGTACATTTCTAAGCCTTGCTTTTGCTATAATCTTTTAAGTGTCAGAAGAGACAACCACAAAAATAAGCTAACCAAAAACATGAATATGCAACTGTCCACTTGACCACAAATGTATAGTGGCAGCACAACTTATTTCACATATCAGAACTGAAGTCGGCTTGCTTTATAGCCTTTGACTTATTCCCCTCCTCTTTCTCAAACTGGGATTTAAATTCAACCAATTCCATTTCAAGTTATTTGGGATTACAATGTATTGTCATGGTATTCTTTTGCCATGATAACAATATCTCCTGAGTTAATTTTCCTGTTGCATGTCTTCATTCACAAAACATGCCCCAGTACAGACCCCGTGGAGGGGAGTGCTCAGATCTCTTCCTTCACTGAGATGTAAACCTAATTTTAATCAGGAGGCTATATTGAGGACAGACTGTCGCAGAGATCTACAAGTGATATGCAATAATTTATTATTATAAAGATGATATAACGGAAGTTTGACAGAGAAGAGAATCACAGTCTGGATGCAATCTTCAACACAGGAAGTCCCTAAACTGTTTATCATCAGAAGCTGAGAGGGAAACATCAGTGAAAAATTAATGTATTTTAGCTATATATTTCCCTAGATATCTGAACTGACAACTAAGAAAAAAAATATACTAGACTTGATATGCCTCTCTTCTGACATTTATGCCAGTTCTCATATTTCCATGAGCAGTCTGAAACAGCAACAATATGTTCACAACCTTGCCTGAGAAAGAGGGCTGTTAAATGCAAATGTGTTTTTCTTTTCTTAACAAGTAAAAAAATAATTTTTGAGTCTAATGACTGAAAAAGAATGAATTGATCTTGCCAGTACAGGATTACTGACAAGCCATCTGATCAGAAATATCACTACAGTGCAGCTGGCACCATCTCTCTCAAAGATCATCAAAAGGAAGTAGATGCAATAGAATTTAAACAAGTCAGATGATATGAATGTGAACAAAAATGAATAAGACAACTGTGATACAACATAGAATATTTTCTCAAAAAAAACTGCAAGGGAAATGATTTTGTTTAGTGACGTAAGGTAAAGACAACATACCTTTTACACAGAAAAGGGCAGTGTCGAGCAGGGTTTAATATTTGCCATATCTTTAGGCTGGCAACAGATGATGAGGGTGGTTGATTTGACTGCAGCTTGCCAGCATCAGAAAAATTAGCATCAGTTTTAAGTAGTGCTTGTGTGTATTTTCTTCCTATTTTCGTCCTCAGGACATTTGTCAAGATAACTTTGGGTTGCCTGCCATGCATATAATAATAAATTAATAATAGGCTGTTGACAGCTTGTCAAGTCACATGAATGCAACAAAGCTTTTAGATGAGTTTCCTGTCTCTGCAGCAGTACTGACATCATTTTCCCAGAAAATTACAAAGTAATTCTCTTTGTACGAAAGGAATCACAACTGCATCTCTTATCAGCACATCCTTCCAGGGTTTCTTCTTCTAGTATCAATGACTGATAGAACCATATTTCAGTGCATATTTCTAATTGCTAAACGTCAAAAGTTGAGTCATCACAGCCTTAGAAAATATTCTGAAAGCATACACTTGAGTATTTCAGGGCACGACGTTAACCACTCATATTGTGCCGTCTTATTTTAGAACCATAATTATTGGTTTTCATACTGAAATCCAGAATACAATATTGTTGTAAAATAAAATCATATAAGATATAATTCACTGTCTTGAAGCTTCAACCAATGATGTTTATTCAGTTTCACTAAAGAAATAACATACAATTAAGAATTACTGAGTTAATGAAAAATCCCTGTTAAGGTTCTTTTGAACAAGAATTAAATCTGTATCAAGGCCAGTAACTTCAACAGTTTTCTTTCAGCTGACAAGCATTATATATCACAGATGATTTGTCAGCATTTATCCTAGACTGCTGATTACAATTTCAAACATGTTGAGAATTGGACTTGTTTTATCAGAGTTGTTTCTAAGAGCACACATACAAGCTCAGGCTCATAAGTTGGTCATAAAAGATTACTAAGGTCAGAACTCCCTTCTCTCTTGCTATTTCTTGCCCTATACTAAATTGCTCACCTTCTTTTATAGACACGGTATTTTACTGTTCACAAAGCTTTTACATGCTACAGCAGTATTTATTCAACAGAAGGCTGCTATTCCTCAGTGGAATTGTCCCAGTGATGAACTGCATTCTGGTCAACAGCACAGATATATTACACTGGGCGGTAAACAGATCAACTGGCAAGAAAGTTACAGAACAGGTATGTTTGAATGTTAAATATATACATTTATATATATATGAATTTATATATATGGAACTGCTAAACTGACGAAATGTGAACAGGGAAGTGTTTGACAAAATGCTTCTATTTTTCTCTTGCATGAGTTGCTGCATGTTGAGATTTCTTTTCTCTCATTACTTGCCATGTTAACTTAACACACAACCTCTCAGTGAACTAAAAAGTCAGTAAGCCTCCCCCATCCACAGCCTGGAAAACCTGCATATAAACTACAAATGCTGATCAATTTTAGTCAGATCTCTGCATCACTGAATGCCATAATGGAAGTGCACAATGAGCTGCTTTCTTTAAGAGCTCTTCCAATAGACCTCCTAACTAGTGGTCTAACGTTTTTAATCGTACACTCCATCAGTAAGAGGTATTCTGAGCATACAGAAACAATCTTATTTAATTGTGAATTACACAGAGATACTACTGCACTAACACATACATAATAGAAATTTTAAAATGGAAGAAACAAAGAAACTTATTTTTATTATTTTATTTATTAATTGTACAAACACTACTTCCTTCCTGCACACCAATGGATTGCCCTGTATAACCCCTGAGGTGCATACACCCTGCTTTGGAGTCAACTGTCCTATCCAACAGACATTAAACTTAAATAGTTCCAACTCAAAGCTAAATAATTTGAGCACAAATGAAAGCAGTTTCCTCCATTCTCTAGCCTTCCCTTTGAATTTTCCCAAAGGAAAATGAAATGGTCAAAAACTACTGCAGATTTGGCTGAGATATAATTAGTTTTCATCACAGTAGCTCTTAAAATGCTGTTTCAGATTTCTGATGAAAAAAATGTTGGTAGTACACCAATATTTTAGTTGTCATTAACTGTCATTGTTATTAGCCGTCATTTAGCTTGCCTTGAATAACATTAATAACTCAACCTGATGTATTAAAAAAAATAGATGAAGTACTCAGATACTAAGAATCTGAACAAAGTGCTTTATTTTGTACAGGATGACTCCTAACTACTGTAGGAAAAACAATCCAGGGTTTCTGAAGTAAGAGATCAGCTCTTTGGTGGAAATGAGAAGTCATATGAATGAAGTTCCTGGACTCATTAAAAGACTAATCCAAACAACAAGAATGCTCTTGAATGTTTTAGGTGGAGTCAGGAAAAAGCAGGTAGGCATTTGCTATTTTACCTACACTTGCATATAAGGCAAAGAACTGTTCTTTTTAAGAACCCTTTGCAGAGTCTGAGCACCTTCAAGTACTGTAGATCTAAAAAAGACATGCTCATCCTACCAATGATCTTGGAAAGTAAATATATGTCCTGAGCACCTTAAGGCAATCAAGACACACGGCTGGTCCCACTGTTCTGTTTCCAAGGGGGAAAGAACATAGCTGATATTCAATTACATCTTGAAGGGTGAAATGCTGTAGTTTCCCCAGATTAAGGGAAGTTTAATAACACCAATATCTAACATGGTAGAGCCCATCTGTAGCAGCCTAGCAACTATATACCAAGCCTGCAAAGCAGTCTTCAGCATAGGAAGTAGGAGACATTTCCTATGGAAGTCTATTCCAAATCAGAAGTTAATTTTTTTCCTGGGCTTCCCAGATGCTCAGAGCTGATATGATAACCCTAGTTTACGGGGTTACATACAGTGACCAGATCTATACATGACTTTTTTTTGTCCAACTGTAAGATATACTTATTAGGAAATGAGAAATACATACATTTAAGAAATCTGAGAAAATAATTCTGTCCCAGAAGAGACTAAAAAATGAAAACCTAAGTCAGATAGTTCCTCTCTTCTTCCAAGAGTACTTGAAACTACAAATAAAACCCTGAACTACCTAAACACCATCTTTCCTTCAAATACAACAGAAATAGTTAGCAAGGCCTTAGCAATCTGAACACCTGAGTCTGAAATCATTTTTTCTATATAAAAAAATTAAAAGGATTTTCAAATTGTTTCTGTAGAGCTCCATGAAACAATATAAACGTTACAGAACACTCCTCTGTTCCCCTGATTAGAATCATGACAAAAGGGTATTTTCTCATTGTAAAAATGATAGAACTTGAAGATTCCAGCTCAAGGAAATCATACATCTTGGAAACTTAGATCTGACACCCTTCACTCCCAGTCCTAGCAGATTAGATCCTGACAGACTCTTACCAATATGGTTCAGAGATTGTCATTAGGTGTAGAGTTAGTAATGTTCACCACTCCCTTCATTTAATGGGCCTTACACATTAAAAGAAAAAAAAATCTTTATAAAAAAAGACAGTGTCCAGCTAAAGCATCCTTCTTATATAGCACCAGTTTTTGACTAAAGACAAGTTGTGACTTATCTTCGGAGTTGTACAGAGCTTAACACTTCCAATGGCTTTCCTTTCTAAAGGGTATGCTCCTGGTTAAAATTTTTGAAAAATCACATCAGTAAGACTGAGCATAAAACAGATTAAAGAAAAACATCTGCATTTAAGCCAGCTTGCATCTCTGTATAAGAAAATTAGGACAGATTCATAAATTACCTGTTAAGTTGCCCATGGACTAATGCAAGCAAACAGTGCAAAAGAAATTCCAAAAGAAAAATTGATGTGAAACAGAAAACAGCAAGCAAAATATGCAGCAAAGCCAAGTCCCTCTGGCAGAGACAGAAAGGAATCTGTGCAACAGCAAGACTGGAGGCATCTTGTGAAGGAAAACCAAAGCAGCATATTTTTGTTTCTAATGCAAACACCTACTCTAACTCCTCTTTTCTTCTTCAACAAAACAGGAAAAAAAAGCAATAAAAAGATAACAAAAAAGACAATATGAAAAATGCTGCTAGTTGCTCCCCTGAGATCCTAAATCAGTTCACAGGCAAAATAAAATGGCCCCACAACATTATCCTACCTTACAAAGCACAGGATCAAAAACTATTAATTATTTGTATCAACTGACAGAAAATGTCTGACCTCTACTGCACTAGAGAACTGGAGCTCCTAGAACCAATTCCTGTCTCAGTGATTGTATTTGTATATAATTAGTGTATACCACTGGCTCTGGTTTATTCAAATTTGTATTAGAGAGTGATCAAAATCAGACCTGAAAGCCTCTTTTTTGAGTGAAAATGTAGCAACTGCCTACACAAGTATCTTCAGTACTTACATTCTTCTACTCATAAGCCCCAATTTTGTACAAATAAGTATTTTAACAGTGGTATGCACATATAATGTGAAGGCCCCCCTTCAAAAAGCTGATTTTACAGAACAAAGCCACTGACAACCTTGTTGTGTATTCACCCATCCGAGCTTCTGCAGAATATACAAAGCCCACATGGCCCTTGGCCCTTAAAGAGCCCCAAAGATTAAATCAAGTATCCATAATTACCGGGAAATTCATTGCCACATTCAACAACTACATTATGCAAAGAAGAAAACTTCTGTGCATTGTCTTCATCCTCTTACTTCAACGCCTTTACATTTCACATCACTTCATTATAAGCCAATGTTTTAACAGCAGAGGTGAACATTGCTTTGCTCTGGAAGTTATAATCACTTGGATGTTTACATCAGGGCAGGGGGGAAGCATTATGTAAATGACTGTCTAGGGGCAGTACTTGAGTCAGCTGTGATATATATTACAATTAATGCTTAAAATACCAAGCTGAAATAATCACACTTCCTATGAAAGTACTGCTCCTACCCCTTCCCTTAAGAAAATTTAACAGACCAAAACCAGAAACTAGAACTTCAAAATAGCATTCTATTTAGTCTTCTGTTGTTGTCAGATTTTTTTTTGTCTGTTTTTATTTCCCTCCTGGACAACACAGGAGTAAAGAGGATGCCTCTAAGCTCCATTTCCAAACAGTGATGGTTATCCTAAAAATTAGAGTAACCCCTGCATCAAAACAAACAAAAAAAAGTGGTACACAAAACATTAATAGGCCAGTTACATAAATATAATTTACTTTCTGCAAAGACACTAATAAATTTGACCATCTGTATTTAGTGACAGTCCTAATCTGTTTTAGCACAATGACAGCAACATGTAAGAGACCACCAGTGTATGAGAAGAACTAGTAAACTCACCTCCCCTCAAACCCTGTCCACACATCACAAACAAATCACCTGATAGTAACTTTTCACAAAATTCTGAGATGAGGTGTTCAAATGCAAACTGTGGCTTACAACATAGCTTCCAACCCTTATCGCCCCTTCCCACAGTAGGAGGGACAGAAGCAACAAGCTACCAAATTTTGCAACTCAGAACTTTAGCTAGGCCATGAGCAAATGTGAGTTTGTGCTAATGTAGCTAGCTAGTCCTTTCTGACTAAAATTAAAGTGACAGTAATAATGCTCAAGCAATACTTAAGAGGAAATACAACTCCCTAAATATTTAATATTAGTTCCCCTCAATGAAGAAGATTATACTTAAAAAAAAAAAAGCTAAGAGTTTATTATTAAGACTTATTTCCTACTTTTCAATATAAATGAGTCCACATTAAGAAGAAGGGAGAAACTTTAGCATTAGAAAGATTCGTGGTATGCCTGACCCACAGTATGAGGGAGATCATGGAGCGCATCACACTGAATGCAATCACACAGCATGTGCTGGACAACTAGGGTACCAGGCCTAGCCAGCACAGACTCATGAAAGGCAGATCTTGCTTGACAGAGCTTATTTCCTTCTAAGACCAGGTGACTTGTCTAACAGATCAGGGAAAGGCTGCAGGTGGGAGACCTAAATGTCAGTAAAGCCTTTGACATTGTCCCCCACAGAATTCAAGCAGAGAAGCTGGCAGTTCATGGCTTAGACAGGAAAAAAAAAAACTGTTTGGACAGCAGTGGTGAATGGAGTTAAATCCAGCTAGCAACTAGTCATAGTATTCTCCAGGGGTGAGTATTGGGGATGGTCCTGTTTAATATATTGATGATCTGGGTGAAGGCACTGAGTGCACCCTCACCAAGCTTGCAGATTACAGCAAGTTGGAAAGATGCGTTGATCTACCTGTAGGAAGGCTGTACAGAAGGACCTGGAAAGAATGAAGCTACTCATATGAGCTCCAACATGACCAAGTACCAGGTCCTACACTTTGGTCAAAACACCTCTATGCAACACTACAGGGCTGGGGGAGGAGAGCAGCTGGAAAGCTGCACAGAGGAAGGTATCACAGGACATGCAATGGTAACTGTTAGATCATGGCTTGAACACCTAGTGAAGGGGCATGGTCTGCCCGGGGAGCACAGGTACAAGCAATGCACCTGTGCAACTCGAAGGGACTGGACCCTGGGTCCACCCCTCCCTAATCCCATTATAAGGGCTGGCAGCCAAAAGGGAAGCATCTCTACTTGGAGAGTCGCTTGTTTGGGAGTTTCCAGTGGGCCCAGATCCTTGGAAAAGGGGTTAACTATTTCTTCTTCATTACCCAACTGTGACCACAACCAGTTTCAGATCACCCAAGAGAGGTAAAAGGCAACTGTATCTGCTGCCACCTATCTTTACAGAGCATTAGTTGACAGCCAGCTGAACATGAACTAGCAGCATGCCCAGATGGCCAATGGCATCCCAGCTCTCATCAGAAATAGTGTAGCCAACAGGAATATTGAGGGGATCCTCCCTCTGTACACAGCACTGGCAAGACTACAGCTCAAACTCTGTGATCAGTTTTGGGTCCCCCACTACAAAAAATTATTAAGGCCCCAGAGCATAGTCAGAGAAATACAACAAGCAGGTGAAGGATCTGGAGCAAAAGGCTTACAGGCAGGGGCTAAGAAAACTGGGACTGCTTAGTCTGGAGGAGGTTCAGAGGAGACCTTATCACTCTCTACAACTACCTGAAAGGAGGTTGTGGTGAGGTGGGATCAGCCTCTTCTCCCATGTGACTAGCGATAGTACTACAGGGAACAGCCTCAATTCAGGTTGGGTATCTGTAACAGGCCAATGAAAAGCACTTTATGATTTTGTGTAGTATGCTTACTAAGTCTCAAACAAATGCAAGACAAGGTCATTGTCAGGTCAACAAATCAAATCTGTGAAACACAGGATCCTCTGAGATAACAGGACAGTCTTGTTTTAAGCTTTTTTTTTTTTATACTTTCCTGCAAGAAAGTTTTCATTACAATTGTTTTTTTCTTTTTTCTGTACAAGCTTGTTATTGCAAACTTGCTTTTTCAAAACCTTGGGGCAGCACACCTTCAACCAGCAAACTTAGCATGTATAAAAGAACACCTGAGAGAAGCTTAGATGGAAGTTTTTTTCTGTGTGTGTTTGTTTTGGTTTCTTGCTTTTTGGAGACTTTAACCCCTGGACAAGCACTGTCATTCCACTCATCCTAACTCCATCACTGACGGTCCAGTGCTGGAACTCCTCAAAACAGACCAGTGAACTCTTCTCTCTGTCCAGTTTGCCTCTCCTTTCTATGTTCTTTAATTATTTTCTTTTGTAACCGTTGTCTAAATTTGTTCTGAAGTAGCTGATAAAGAAACAGCATTGATGCCAAACTATCTTTCACCCATAATACAGTCTAAAAGCTGTTAGAAAGTCTTGCCTCAGAGTAGTGAATTGTTGAAAAGCTCCAAGGATTGTCCTGTACTGTTTCTGTCAGCCATTCTCATTCCAGCAACCCCTGCCAAGCAGGGAGTGCCCTATTTAAGGGATTCTAAACATTCACCTTCTTCACAGCCTACCAAATGAACTAAGATAATATTAGAAAAAAAAAAACAGAACAGGCAGACAAGGAAGTAGTGCAGCCCTTGTCCCTGAAGGTTCTCAAGAGAAGAGTAGAAGTGGCACTGAGGGACATGTTTTAGTGGGCATGGTGGTGATGTGCTGATGGTTGGACTAGATAATCTTAATGGTCACTTCCAACTTTAATGGTCCTATGCTACTTCAAGTTTTCTGAGTTGTGAGTTCTCAGACTTGTGCTCAAGAATAATGCATACATTATCACCTCTTTAGAACATTTCTACTTAATAAGCAAAGTCAATGTGTAGATTCTGACAGACCACGAAGCAAACAGAACACTTAAAATAAGCTTCGCTATATACAATAGGTTAACTTCATCCCTAAATACATTTGGAGAAATGAAAACTGGAGGTTCAAAATCTGAATATTTACTGCTTAATCACATTCTGAATCATTTCTCACTAATGTGCTAAGAAATTTGGTTAAAAAAAAAATACCTACAAGTACTACTTGCATTTCACTTCACATACTAAGAATAACATTGGTGACAGAATCAGAGGGAACTATTTCTTTCTCCCCTCATGGAGGGAAGAGGGATAAAACCCATAACTCCTAAAAATAAAAGGTCAGTTCAAAGTTTACTGAAAAAACTGAATAGGATGATATTGAATATCAACCATCCATAGCAATCAAAAATCGGGAATCTGCAATTTATGTAGCTTCTAAATTCTTGTACTTCAACGTAAGTCACATCTTCAGCTACAAAGAAGCACCCTGAGGTAACAAAATCAGCTAACAGCTACCTCTCCAAATAAGGAGGAAAAATAAATTCAGGATTTACATTAAACTCAGCTGCAGCCTGTAACATTTTAAGCACTCTGAGTATGAAGATAAGGCCAACTGATGCTTTATATGTCACACAACTCCTGAAATCAGTGTTTCAAGCACTCACTGTCATTAAGCATTCACATTATCTGTAAACTTCATTTCTAGCAGCCTCTCCTGACAAGAAATCACTTATGAACAAGTTCTAGCTAGAAAACAAGGCAAAGAATAGGGACTATTTGCTTATACTTGCATGATTTATGGAATACTGGTTGCTTCATTACCATAATTACAATTAATCTTACCTTGAAGTCAATATACTTACTACCTAGTGCCAGTGAATGTAACCCTACAGTTTCATTTCACTGCATAGATAATAAAGTTTCAAATTTTCTTGGGTAAACAGTTACCTAGCTAATAGCTTCACAGAGGGTAGTTTTAAATAATCTGCCATGATCTCAAAGAAATCAACATATTTGCTTCTGGCAATAGGCCATTAAGAAGCAGCACATTCAACAGTTCTTTATTCATTTAAGTGCCTTGATCATAGCAGAGGTGAAATGCCTAATTCTGACTGGGATTTTTATTGCTTTGTTTTTAATAACAGCCTCTCCCTACTTATCATGATACCTGTTATTTTAACAAAGACACCCTAATGAATGTGGTCTGCAGAGCAGAGAGTGACACACAACAGACAATCTGGAAACCTTAAATCACTGGAATACCTAGGGCTAAAATGATGATCTACAAAGAATAACTAACACCTTTCAAGATTCCACACAGGCCTACAAGCAGTAATTTCTCTAGTCAATACTGCATTTTCATTATGATTTTGCAACCCGATATTTAAGCGGACAAAATAAAACGGTTGTTTCATAATTCAATGCCACAATTGTCTTAAGATGGGCCAAAACCTTGAAACCATTTCTATATGACCCAATTAACTAAAGACCAAAGATACAAGATTCAGTAAAGGTTATGAATTTCAGAACATACACACAGAATAACTCATTTTGAGACGACTTCATACCCAATTGATTCTTCATCATTAGAGCTGCATCTACCACAGTCTCTTCGCCTTCTTCCTTTTGTAGAAGTCTCCCTGTTGCTGGCACTTAATCGCCACTGAAATAAAACAAACAAAAGTGGAACACTCCAGCTGACTTAAGTGTCATATTGGACATTACATAAGAGAAATGGAACAAGGCCAGGCAATGGAACAGTGCAATTGGTTGGACAGAAGAGACAACGAATATGCACAATGATTTTGTAACAAACAAATGTTTACTATAAAGCATTTGCGTACTACCAGACCTGCCAGGAAATTGCTTCATTTTTCATCTAAAATACAGGAGAACTCAATTACATCTGTATATAAGGTAGCACTCACCCAAATGGAAACTTAAATATTAGGTCCATTCCAGGTAACTACAGATATGTTATGTATCTTATTTAACCCCACCAATTTAACCAAACAGTATTCCATTCAAAAAATACACAGTCTTGAGGAACAACAGGAATCTGAAGGTTTCACACTGGCATAGTATGGCAAAACTCACAAAGCCAGTAATTTTTTTCCCTTTCAGTTTTCTTACCTTATAGAGTGCAGCAATACTTTCAAATTAAATAAAAGCCCCACCAAAACATACAGTTGTTTCCTCAATTCCAGAAATCTACCTCCCGCCACTACCTTCTACTCTTTCCTCACATTAAAACCAAACAGGCTTGAAAATGATGCTGGTTAGATTGCAACCTATATATAGAGGTATCTACAATGAAGAATTTTCGCAACTGCATGGAAAAATCTGTAACGTGTAGACAGGTAAAAAACAAGAAATGGAAAGTAAGACAACATGCAGGGAATAAGAAGTGATTCTCTAATACATCTAGTCCAATCATTGCTTTCATAGAAGCAGAGAGAGAGAGATACATGTTACCTAGCTCAGACTAAGAGGCTGCTGCTGCTTGTGACTGCAGGTTACACTGCTTCCTGCTTCAAAGCAGGAATCCAACTGGACATGCTGCTCGCTCTAATAGTACAGAACATAACACAGCAAGTCTATATTGCAGTACATTCAAATGACCAGGCCTACCATAAGAAATGGGACACACTATTAGGAATTGTTTTGATTTGCAAGAGTGCTAATTTCCCTTACTAGCCTTCTCTGTAGTGGAGCCTGTTTGATCATTCCTATGGCTCTGAAAGCAATAAAAGTGGCAATATCTTAAAGCTGTGCTGAAGCGGTCAAGAGCAGCAAAGTACATTCCAAGACTTGGCATATTTTTAAAGTGAATTTCAAACAGTTATACACTAAATGTTTGCTTCTGTCCATGACTAAGATAATTGAGATGATCATTTATGCTAATGCTGTTTAAGAACATGTATAGTCTTTTAACTCTAATACTGAAATGAATTATTCTATTATTAGCCATTCTTTGAAGTCATACTGTATTTCACCTATTCTTAGAGTTTCAGCTTTTAGATTCAAAATAATGACCCAAATTCAATGTAAAAGCAACTTCTATCACATAGCAAGAACCATTTGGATAAGCAACCTTTACCAGGACCATTTACCATTACCTACCAGTCCAGGAACTAGAAAAAAATGAACTGAAGAAAAACCTCACATACACACACTTGCTTTTAAATTCTTGAGTTAAAAGTTAACTTCAGGACCTGAGATTACTATGGAAACATTTGCTGAACTGTCTGAGAACCAACTCTGCTTTTTAATGATTTAGGCTGGTGATACAGCACAGATTTTCCCTTCTGGAGCTCTAATAATTGGAGACATTTCAGATCTAAACACTCATCCTTCCCAAGAAATGCAGGTCAGGCACTGTCACACAGGTACAAGACAGCACTTGGTACTTAAGGAAAAAGTAGAACAAAAATAAAAAATTAAAAAACCACCATACAACTCTCCTATGCACTTCACACTCCAGAGAACTTCTCTTTACCTCTCTTAAAGGGTAGTCCCAATGCTGAGAGCCTGGGAGCCTTGCCAAAGGGGACTGAACTTGAACATCCTCTGACTTGTTTGGTTTCTTCTTTGGTATACGAAACTGAAAATAGAGGATGTTACACACACGATAAAACTAAATTATCCATTGGTGCTGTGAGCTGACATAATGCCAAAGTTTTCATAATTATCAGGCAAAATAAAGTTGCAAACAAAGCACTGACCTGTTACTTTAATTAAGAAGTATTCTCATTGATGTCTCATCATAAATTGCTGTCATTCTACCAGGAGCTGGTTATAACAGATGAACACCAAGAACTAATCTTATTTAATTAATTTCACAACAACCTCAAATACATGCCCAAAAGGTGAGAATAAAACTGATCTATTGTTACTCTATTTGCTAGGTTCCCTCTAACTTGCTAACACTAATCTTTGCATCTCAGCTTGAAGAATGATCAAGAGAAAAAAAACCTGCTGAATTACGTTATGTTTTCTCTCAAAAAATAACTAAGAACATTTACCCTGCCATAGTTCTAATGTTTTAATGATTATTTAACAACAGTATACTCTGATGTCCTCAAAATAGTATTACATGTTGTTATTACCAACCTCATCACAATTAACTATTAAAAATAAAGAATCACACAGTTGTTTGAGATTGAAAGGTCCTTTAAAGATCATCTACTCCAACAACCTTGCAATGAACAGGGAAACCTGCAGCTAGGCCAGATTGCTTAGAGCCCTTCCATCCCGACCTTGAGTATCTTCAGAGATGGGGAGTTCACCGCCTCCCTGGGCTATTAGTAATTACTAACAATTTGCCAATACAAGGAAAAGTTACTCTCAAGTTGAGTTTGTTTAATGTGTTTAAACAACTAAACGTAAGAGTCGAAACCTTGACATTTCTCCAGGCATGTTGATATGCAAAATCATAGGGTGCAAATGGGACTAGATTCAATATCAGATATGGAACATAGTACTTTTTGTTAATTAATACATCAGCCCCCCAAAAAGACAGAATACTACACATACTACACGTGACACCAAAGCACATTATGAACTTTATTTGCAAGCTGTCAGATAACCTACTTTGTAAGATGAAATTACAATTAAGTTTACTAGAAAAGAGTGAGGCCAACAACTTTGTTAACAGAGAAGCTTCATGCATTAGCCCTGTAAGCAGTCCTTCAGCTCATAACTGAAGCATATTGCATCACCAATAAGATAACCCTTCAATTTTTCAATTTAAATCATGATTACTTTTATTCTTCTCTATCCCATACAGTACCTCAAACTGCTTTAGATGTTCAAACAGTAGTGCCAAATACAATATCAGATGCCTCAAGTTATAAAAGTCATAAATGCTACACATAGGCAATGCTTCTAATAAAAGTATCTCCTTTTTTTTTATTAAGAACGTGTGCAGTAAGAGATAATTTTGTTGTTTGCAGAAACTGTTTATAAACTTGAATTGATCAGGATGCCTTCTTCAAATCTATACATTAATGGCAAACTATCAATTTATTTTAAAAAAAGAAAAAACTCAGAATCCACCAAGTAAACACCAGGCTTAAGATTCCTGACAGCACAGAATTTTACAAAATTTAAATACATACTTTGTGTTACAGAGCTTCAGACAACTTCTGTAATAACATAACAGCGAGAACAGGTAAGATCAGACTGAGAGAACAGAAACAGATAACCAAACAAAAGGACAAAAAGCCTAAGCTATATTCATCAGTCAGATTTGCACCTCTCTGCACCATATCCTCAAAGTGTTTGCTCTCATTAAGATGCTGTTTAGCTATACTTGCAGCTAACATAAAGGACAAACAACATGTAAAAAGGTAGCCAACAGAGGTCTGAATTTACAATAAGTGTAATGTATGCAAGCTGCCTCAGCTGCATATACGCACTTTGTAAATTCCTCATCTAAATCAGTAGTATTTATCTGGAAGTTCATATTTATAGAAGCAGAGAATTCATAGAAGTCAGAGAACGTGCATGAACAACGTGCTGGAAAAATCTTATTTCTAAAACACCAGACTGATCTTACCTGAATCAAAACAGCTGCTGAAACTACAGTTTGTTTTCACTAGTGCCGTTGTTGCTAAAAACTACAGCTAACATGGATATTTTAATTAAAATTTAAAAAAAGCACTAGGATATGGATTCTTACACACATCTCAGTAAATAACCAAGGATTAAGCAGTTATGCAGCTCATTCACTTGAGTATTAATACTTAAACGCTACTTGGGTCATAACATGGCATTGAAAAGTATTCAGTTTATGTTAATTGTTAACCTTACATTGTATTAGCATGTTTAGCAGCAGATATTGCTATTGACTGCTGCTAACATAAGCTAGTTCTCAAGAAAGCTGTTCAACAAAGTGAAACCAGGATCCCTGGAGAATGATGGGCTCCTTAAGTACAGCCAGAACACCTCAGAATACCCACACCCAGAAAGGTACTTTAAATTATAGAAGACTTACGCTGATGTGACCTGAAGGTGATGGTTTTCCTTCCATGACTTTCTCCACTAGAAAATAAAAACATATAATTATATACACATACACACAGAATAAGTTCAGCAATTTGTATTTCGCTTATTCAGAAGGAATTAAGATTGCAGCAGTAGGCAGTAAGCAAAAACAAGAACTTCCTTTACAGGCAACTCGTACAACAAAAGCTCACAGACAGCCACAATGCGAGAGACGTGCTCCAGCAGGGCTCTGCATTATTTGTGTGTGTGTGTACAGGCTCGTTAACAAAGCTTTCTCCAGAACTTGTCTGGAATGAAGGCATTTACCCTGAAATGGATATATCATTATGTGACCTGCTTGCTAGAACATAAGTTGGTCTTGGATTAAAGAGAAAAGGAGTCACAGAAAGACGTCTGTAACATCCCAAGCTATTCCTTCTGCTTACAAATACTGTCTGAGGCACAGAGAGATCACAAGACCTTCAAACCTTACACCTAACTCGAGAAGCCTAGCTCACCCGTTAAGCCTGGGTAGTTTCCTTTCGGTCAGCAGTTTGTCAGCCCTAAGGTAAGAGCAGCGTAAGCTATGTAAGAGGGCCCGGCTACCGCAGAGAGGAGAGAGCGCACGACGGCGTGCTGACAGCTCCGGCCGGCTGCGGGGCTTTAAGACGGCCGCTCACCGAGAGCAGCAACGCCGCTGCCCGGCCCCGGCCGCTCCGCCGTCCGCCCTCGCGGTTTCGCGTCCGCTGAACGGGAGGTGACGCAGACACCCGCGCACCGGGGCTAATGACTCGCTGCCGGGTTCCGTTATTCTCCTCCGACCACCCCCCCACCCCCAACTTCGCCCCCTCAGCGGTGAGAGTGCTCCCGGAACCCCGCCTGCAGGATAGCACCAAGCACACGCTGCCGCAGCATCCCCTCCCCCGCACCAACCGCTGCACCGCCGCCACCGCCGTTGTTGTTGTTATTGCTCGTGCCGTTCGCTAAGGCCCCACCACCTCCTCCGTCGCAGCTCCGCCGGTTACTTCCGGGTGAGACCCCGCCCAAGCCGGGGGAACCGGCCCCACCTGCTCGACAGCAGTCGCCCGCTGTGCCGGCCTCGCGCGCCCGCCCCAGCAGCACGGATCCGCTCTGTGCGGCTGTGGTCGCGCTGGGCTTTAACTCTTTTCTTCAGCCCAATAGGGAGCGGGGAATGGCCTGCCCCTGGGGCATCGAGCAGTCACGCCAACGGCAGCGCGTCTGTAAATTCAGCGCAGCTAAAGGGAGCGAGCGCTAAAGCAAGAGAGAAGATTGAGAACAACTGCAGAAAACGCTGTTGTTTGGTGGGTTTTAAGTAACACCTGACCAAACAAGACGAAGTTTAAATAGCACCTCGCCGGCCCCATTTTATTACTGAGGTTTTCACCTCCGTTTCAGTCAGAATCCTGAAGGTGGACCGATGATTTAATTAACAGCGCAGTTTGCGCTGCCCCTCCCCCGGTATCGTGTAGGTATTGCAGGAACCTCCACGCCCCCTTCTCATTTCTGTTGCTGAACCCTAAAAGCTTCTGCATCTGAGCAGGCTCAGCTGACGCAATGGTTTCCAGCTGGTGGCCTTATAAGTCCTTCTGTATAAAGACAAAGCCCTTTTTCTTCTCTTCCTTACGTAGCTTCAGAACTGAAAGCTTGATGTGTGCATTTCTGAAGTAACAGCAACTCTTTTTTTCTGCTTATTAATGTAATACCTTTATACCAAGTAGTAGAAAGCTGTGTTTAGCGTTTGTTTAATTACGTGCAAGAGAGACTTAGCTTTAACTTCTATTTAGCTGTAAAATACAAATGTGAGATGTTAGATTGGAACTATCTGAAATGCCTGATATGACTTTAACTGTCAGCAAATAATGTATTTCATAGATATACCTAAGGCTAATGTACATGAACTAATGTGGAACCTATTTTCTTCATACAGAGAAATTGCCTACAGTCCCTGAGTCAGGAAGATTTTCATCTATGATAATGGCAGATTTTACAGAACATATGGTAGGTAATATCAGGTTTTGCTAGAATAAACTCTATTAAATGCCAAATCTCATAAAGAGTAATGCCTACATGATTTATACTTCAGTAATGTTGATAATGTGCCGAGTTTTGCACTGAGTAAGCTTACAGGTGAAACGTCTTAAAATCATAGAATCATCACCAAGATTGGAAAAGACATTCAAAATCATCTAGTCCAGTTGTCTACCTACCACCAGTATCCCCCACTAAACCATGTCCCTTAATACCACACCTAAATGTTTCTTGAACACCTCTGGAGATGGTGACTTAACTGCCTCCTTGTGCAGCTCATTCCAGGGAAGGAAGGAGAAAGGGAAAGAAAGTTGTTTGTGCTTATTTGTTGTCTTTCTTTTTTCTCCCCAATGGTAATTTATTTATGTATTTATTTTAATCAAAACAGTGATTGTAAAGTCAGCTAGAATATACACCCTTCGATACGGCATTTGTATACAGACAACATAGCACAAAGAGCAGTCAAAACCTATTCAGGACATAGACTTATACCAAGAAGTAGTACACACATTATGCAACTGCATCTAAAATGATATTTGACTGCTGATTTTTAATCCTAAATGTGGCTTTGCAGGTATAAAATCTGTCCTCCAAGCTAGTTTATGTTCAAAAGTGTTGTCCATTAATGCTTGTTCCTTGCTACTACTAGTTGGTAGTAACTTGCTATTCATAATGTGCTGGAAAACTGGGATGAGGAGAAAGAGACAAGATAGCGTGATAGTCTTTGAGGAAACTGCACTTGCGTTTTTGTTGTAGAATGTTTGTTTTTTTTCTGCACTTTACATTTCTTCATAGTCCTTAAGCCATGTAAACTTTTCTTGAGCTTCCATGTATGAGGAAAACAACATAGATGTGGGAAGCTTCCTTTTCACTGAGTATGTTTTTTCTATGTATGCATAACCACTTATAAATATTAATTACAATGCATTATGATTTTTGTAACTGTTGTACAGTGATCTATTATTACACTGACATAGTTTTCTTAATTTGCAGTGGTTACAAACAGGAAATGGACTAAGCTTGAGGAAACTAGTAGAAGGTTTGGATTATCAAGAGGAACTGAGGTATGATTTTAATGCAAAAGGAGAACTGAGGCATCTGGATACAAATGAATCCTTTGTTTTCAATTACTACAAGAACAACCATGAGAGGAATCACGAACGCTATCAAGTTTTGGGACATGTGATTACCCAGTATGTTTATGAGCTCCTGGAAAGAGTCTGCACACTGCAGAAAGTTTATATTCCTTCTGATGCTACGGAGGATGAACCAAGAAGTTTCTTTTTTATGAGTGAGAAAGCACTAACAAGTTCTTCTAGCATAATTGTCCTTCTTCAGGATCGTGGAGTTTTTCATGCTGGCCAGTGGAGTCAAAAGACCATCATCAGTGAGGGTCTGTACCATGGAACACAAATACCGTTCATCAAAATGGCCCTTCAGAGCCATGGGGGAGTGATTGTACTGAATCCCAATGACAATTTTGTTGACTTTAAGACTGAAAGGGAGAAGCTAAGCTTTTCTACCAGAGAAGAATCGCTGGCTTCTCTGCATTCCTGCCAGTGTAACCCCAGGTGGTGCAGCAGTAGCCCTGAGGAGCATACCATGTATGTATGGGATCATTTCATTTCTAAAAGTGCAGCCAAGAATGTGGCCTTCATTGCCCATGGCTATGGTGGTTTGGTGTTCATTGATCTGCTTATGCAGAGAAAAGGGGAAGTAATGAATAAAGTATTCTCTGTGGCATTCATCAATTCCATGCACAACATACAGCATCAGACTAGAAACGATCCACAAATACAGTGCTGGATACAGAAATACTGTCGCGAATGGGTATCAAACAATAAACCTCTAGGTAAAGCTGTGGGTTCCCTTATCAAAGTGAATTGTCCAACTGTCTCTGCTGGAACTGAGAAGTATAGTTTAGCACCTTCCTACTGCCTGCATTCCATCTTTAAGTACCTGAACAGCACACTGAAAGCCAAGGCCACAACAGCCTTTATACGTTCACCTATTGCCACCAGAAACAGTAAATGTAAGGAAGTTGGTAAATGAAAGTATATTGACTTGGGTTTGATAGTAGTCTCTTATTTTCATTAACCACTCCTGCAGCTAAGGTCCTTCACTAGGGAGAGACTTAAAACATTAAGTTTGAAGACGCTTTGTTTTTGAGAAATGCAAGAATACAAGTTAACCACAGGGAATAAAATGCCTTACTGAAAGCTTCAGGACTGTATTCAATAAAGACTGTTTTATTTTAGACAGAAGTGAGAAGCAGTTTAAGTGCCCATACTAAAGGTTTCCAATTTATTCAAGGAAAAGGCCAAATACTCTTTAAAGCACACATAAAAGAAACAGCTATTCTGAATTTCCAGTTTAATCGTGTGGGAATTAAAAGCAGATCATGTCTGTAAAAGAGCTTTGAAGGCTGACAATACTTTGCCCTACATCTTCAGATCCCATTTGATTAAGAAAAAAGTAATTGCTGAACAGTAACATTGGGTACAGAAAACAGTGCCAAATTCCCTTTGTATTATTATTATTTTCATCTATTTCTGATTTTAGTAATTTCTCATACTGTCTGGAAAAGATCTCATACCATTACTCAGTAATGGCTAGAAATATGAAATTCTATTGTAAAGACACAGTCAAGTAAGTGCTTTCAGTAACAACTGCAGGTTCTTTAATATAGCTTGGCTAATACCATATTTGAATGAAGGTAGTATTGAATAGACATCTAATAGAGTACGCTGCTGTTTATGTACTGATGCCATCATTATGCATACAAGCAGCATGTCTGTTCTACAGCTGCTGGTCAGCATGAAACTCAAAGAACAGTCACTGACATGAATTCTAGGTGTTAACACGTAGCTTTATTTGTGAGAGAAGCACTAAGTGACAGAATGTCTGTCTTCAGAAGGAGATCAATATGATCCTTCACCATGAATGCTCAAAGTGTCCCACGGCTTCAGCGGTGGATAAAAACGCACAAAGAAAAAAACGTATCTTGAATATCTGCCATTCCCATAATTCTTTAACTCAGGTCAGCCCACTAAATGCCTTGGTAAAGAAGGTCATATTTAGGAATGTTACTGGGATCAATAGGACTTCTCACAATGAGCTTTCCACGCATGGCACCACGGTAAATCACTTCAATCAGATCTATAAAGTCTTGCTTTGTTTTGAAGCTTCCTACAAATTTGGTATGATCTGGAGACCTAAACATAAGCATAAAATGAAAGTATTATAACATTGAAATGTTCAAAGCAAAAACAAAGACAAGAAAAGGTGTATTATTATTAAGGATTTTGACTTGGTGATTCTGAAAGAAATGCACTCCTAATGGCATAACTGATTCAGGAGTATAGTATGAGCTGACATCTGAAGTCCAAAAAGGTGCAGTGTTGCATCTAAGGATTTAATCATAGTCTTATTTTGCAGAGTCAGGACTATTTCACAGCTGGTACCTATGTCAGAATGTCTTTCCAAGTACTTTTTAATGTTATGTACTTCTGCCTTCTCACACAATTATCAGTGCAGATGCTGTCAACAACAGTTTTCAAACACTGCATCCTGTAGACAGGCCTATATACAGAGAAACTCTAAATTACTACAGATGTGACAGACAATGTCAGGTGGGATGACATACCCGTAATCAACCTTCATGTGTTGTCCATTGAAGAAAAATACAGTGGATGGAATATAGCTGATGTCAAAATACTGGGTGTACACAGGAACCTTGTTCACATCCACCAAGTAGATGACTGCCATCTTACTTAGGTCATGAGCTGTCTTGGCAAGCTGACAAGAGAAGGCAGACAGAGAAAACGTATTGAGGCACAAGGGGGAAAAAGGCAGCAAGCTTTACAAAGCCCATCTCCATCACATCCTATCATTTTAAGCAGGGTCAGAATGCCTCATCCACTTCTAGCACTTTGTACACCCACAACAGTACACGTGCTTAATGGTCAAACTGTTTCAGGATATGATTTCGTGTTATGTTTAAGCATTGGCTGCAAACTCTACCACCATATTTATCAGGCACCCTATCACCCAAACACACAATCTATGGCATTCCCCTGTGTATGAGGTATACCTGGAGTGCTAATTTATATTGGGAAAAAAAAATTAAAAAAAAAACCATTTTTTAAAAAAAAGCTCTTACAATATCATCGAGCTGCAGACAGACAGCATCGTTATCTCTTCCGAACCGGAGCACCAAAACCTTCTCTGCCACGCTTTTTATGGCCTGATCCACCTCCCTCTTACAGCTCAGCTTGGGCAACAGGAAACTCATCCTGGCAGAGCGCAGCCTCCACCGACCCCCTCTCCTGACGGTCACCGAAAGTAAAAACGACGACAAAACGAAACTAGCCAACCGGGCCTCCGCCGGAACGCCCGTTCAGCGCCGATAGCGGCCACCGGATCCGGGCAAAAAAGCGCAGCGGACTGACTCCCCTCCGCGCACGCGCTGAGCGACTTCCCCGCCCGCCCGGCGCGCAGGAGTTAGCGGCCGAGTCCGGCATGGCGTGCGGTGGCTGTTAACGGCGCCGTTCAGAGGAGCGGGCAGGTGGAGATCGCGCGGGCGGTTGCGAGCCGGAGCGGGCCGCCGAGGGGCGGGGGAGAAGGAAGCCGCCCTGCCGCGGGAGCTCGGGCCGCGCCGCACGGGTGGACGGCACTGCGGCGCGATGCTCCGCCGTGTGCATCGGGGGTTGCGGGCAGGGTGCGGAGCTGGGAGCGCTTCGCTTCGGTGTGGGTGGGCTGCTTGTTGTTATTGGGATTTCCTTATGGGCACGGGAGCGCGTGGTGCAGCCTCTCTCCGAGGGGCTGCGTCTCTGCTCACCCCATGTCTTGCACTGCCCCTGCTTGAGGACGTTTGCATAAGATGAGGAAGATGCTTATCGTTCTGAGCTGCAGTTTTCTACAAACTTTTTACATTTAATAACCCGATTAATGGAATTGTGTGTTTAATGTCCTTAGCTTTATGCAGTAATGTCAGCTTCACAGGTGGCTTAGCAGAAAGAAAAATGGTCTTCTGTTGTATTAGTTATTTGTTGTTCCATTCCCATCTCTTTGCAGGAGGTGTCTAGCAAATCAGGTATGTAATCTCCTTTAGCAAGGATGACAATCAGCATGCTTCCCCACCCCCCAAGCAGTTGCTTTCAAGATCAGTTCTGGCTTGGTTCATAGTGCAGCCTAAGAAATCATAGAATTGTTAAGGTTGGAAAAGACCACTAAGATCATCTTAGTCTAACTGTCAGCCCATCACTACCATATGCCCACTAACTACATTCCTCTCTGCCACGTCCACACAGTTCTTGAACTCCTTCAGGAACGGTGACTCCACCACCTCCCAGGGCAGCCTGTGCCAAAGCTAGTCCCGGCAGACCCCGGCAGCTCTCTCTCGCGAGAGGCTGACGTGGTGTAGGCGTTGCCAGGGAAACGGCGGGGGATTTAAAACGATCAGAACCCGGAAGTACCGCTCAGTCCTCGTGATCAACTGCTTTGGAGTCGGCACAGCCGGAGCTGCAGTGGCTGATTGAGGTACAGGGTGGGTTTTCGGGAGGTTCCAGTCTCTCGGGAACCGAGTGAGAGCAGGCAGTCCCAACGGCTGTTCTCGCGAGAGGTTAACGAAGCGTTAACGAGGCGCAGGTGTTAACGAGGTAGGTGTTAACGAGGCATAGGCGTTGCCAGGGTTTCAGCGCCCTCGCCCACACTCCTCAGCTGATTAGGGCTGAAGGGGTATATCCCTGAAGGGCTCAGGGAGGGCCGCGAAGTATCACATTACAATTCATATCTATATATATATTATTATAAACCATTATTTATTTATTTACTCTCAATTTTTTTCGTTTCTTTGTTTTTATTTTTTTCTGTCATGGTCTCTACAAGACAGAGGGCTTGCCTTAAGAAGGCTGTGGCGACCCAGACAGAAGGTCTGCCTAGAAGTGTGGCTACACAGGTCTCTGGTTGCAAGGAGTGTCAGAGCCTGCTACTACTAGATGAGGGTGCTAAGCAGTTCTCCTGTGCAAGGTGTGAGCAGGTGGAAGATCTGCTTAACATGGTGGTTGAATTGAAGGAGGAGGTTGAGAGACTGTGGGCCATCAGGGACTATGAGAGGGAGATTGACTGGTGGAGTAACTCCCTAGAGTGCCAGAGAGAAAGGTACCAGGGAGATCCCCCACAGTTGGTGGTGGACTCCCTGACCTGTCCCCGTAGGGCAGAAGGGGGATATCTGAGGGATAGGGAGGGCTGGCAGAGAGTCCCTGCTCGGTGCCGTGGGCGATCTCCCCCTCTGCCTCCCCAGTGCCCCCAGATACCCCTAAGCAATAGATTTGCAGCATTGGAAGTTGAAGAGGTGATAAGGGGTGAAGTGCAGGAAGATTCCCGCAGGAGGTCACCAATGGCAAGGCAGTCACCTCCGTGCATTGAGACTGCTGCTACTAAGAAAGAAAGGAAGGTGATCGTAGTGGGTGGCTCCCTTCTAAAGGGAACTGAGGGCTCCATTTGCAGACCAGACCCAAACCGCAGGGAAGTGTGCTGTCTCCCTGGGGCTCGGATCAGGGACATTACTAGAAGACTCCCGGACTTGATACGCCCCACCGACTACTACCCATTACTAGTAGTTCAGGCAGACTGCAATGAAATATCTCAGAGAAGTCTGCGAACTATGAAAAGAGATTTTAGGGGATTAGGGCGATTAGTTCAAGGGGTGGGAGCACAAGTGGTGTTTGCTTCCATACCTTCTGGGGTGGTGAAGGACACAGAATGGGCTAGGAAAACACAAGTGATGAATAACTGGCTGAGAGGTTGGTGTAGAGATAGACACTTTGGGTTTTTTGACCATGGGACAGTTTACTCGGCTCCTGGCCTGTTATCTGTTGATGGGACACACCTATCCCAAAGGGGGAAACGAATCCTAGCACAGGAGCTAGCTGGACTCATTGAGAGAGCTTTAAACTAGCTGTGACGGGGGAAGGGGATAAAACAGGGCTCTCCAGTAAAGAGCCTAAGGAGGCTGTGCTGGAAAAAGGGGTGAGGCAGACATCTCAGCTGAAGTGCATCTATACCAATGCACGCAGCATGGGCAATAAACAAGAAGAGCTTGAAGCCATTGTGAGGCAGGCTAACTATGACCTTGTAGCTATTACAGAAACATGGTGGGACCTCTCCCATGACTGGAATACTGGGATTGATGGCTACAAGCTCTTCAGAAGGGATAGACAGGGAAGAAAGGGTGGTGGCATAGCTCTCTATATCAAAGAGTGTTTTAATGTTGAAGAACTAGTGGTTGGAAATGACAAAGTAGAGTGTCTATGGATAAGGATCAGGGGGATAGTCTTTAGGAGTGACATCGTGGTGGGGGTCTGTTATAGACCACCTAGTCAGGATGAAGAAATAGATGAGATGTTCTATAAACAACTCGTAGATGTTGCACGATGGCCAGCACTTGTTCTCATGGGGGACTTCAACTTCCCTGATATATGCTGGAAATACAATACTGCGCAGAGGAAGCAGTCCTTGAGATTTCTAGAATGTGTGGATGATTGCTTCCTGACTCAGCTGGTGCAAGAGCCTACCAGGGGAGATGCCTTGCTTGACCTACTTTTCACTAACAGGGAAGGACTAGTAGGGGATGTGAAGGTTGGAGATTGTCTTGGCCAGAGTGACCATGAAATGGTGGAGTTTGCTATTCTGGGTGCCGTCAAGAGGGTGACTAGCAAAACTATTACCTTGGACTTCCAGAGGGCAGACTTTGACCTGTTCAGGACACTTGTTGCAAGGGTCCCTTGGGACTTGCTCCTGAAGGGTAAAGGGGTCCAGGAAGCCTGGATGCTCCTCAAGATGGAAATCTTAAAGGCACAGGAGCAGGCAGTCCCGGAGTCCTGTAAGTCAAGCCGGAGGAGCAAAAGACCAGTGTGGATGAACCGGGATCTTTTGTTGAGACTCTGAGAGAAAAAGAGAGTCTATGTCCTCTGGAAGATGGGTCAGGCTACTTGGGGAGACTACAGAGAACTGGCCAAGATCTGCAGGCAGGAAATTAGAAATGCTAAAACCCAGCTTGAAATTAGGCTGGCTACTGCTGTAAAGGAGAACAGGAAACCCTTTTACAAATATATTAACAGCAGGAGAAAAACTAAGGAAAATTTCCCTCCTTTACTCAACGAGGCAGGCAATATAACCACAGATGATAAGGAAAAGGCTGAGGTTCTCAATGCCTTCTTCACATCTGTCTTTAATAGACAGGACAGTTATCCACATGGTACTTGCCCTGACCTGGAAGTACGGGACGGGGTGCATAATGCACCCCCTGTGATTCAAGCAGAGACGGTCAGAGATCTTCTCCTCCATCTGAACTGCCACAAGTCCATGGGGCCAGATGGGATCCACCCAAGGGTGCTGAGGGAGCTAGCAGAGGTGATTGCCGAGCCACTTTCTGCCATCTATCAGCATTCCTGGTTATCTGGAGAGGTCCCACAAGATTGGAGGCTTGCCGATGTGACTCCCATCTTCAAGAAAGGCCGTAAGGAAGATCCGGGGAACTACAGGCCTGTCAGCCTGACCTCGGTATCAGGGAAAGTTATGGAACAGATGATATTGAGGGAGATCACACGACACGTGCATGGCAATAAAGGGATCAGACCCAGCCAGCACGGGTTCACCAGGGGCAGGTCGTGCTTGTCCAACCTCATCTCCTTCTATGACTGGGTGACCAGACAGGTAGATGAGGGAAAGGCTGTTGATGTAGTCTACCTGGACTTCAGCAAGGCCTTTGACACGGTCTCCCACAGTATTCTCCTAAGGAAACTGGCAGCCCGTGGTGTGGACAGGTTCACTCTTCTCTGGGTGGAGAACTGGCTGGAGGGCCGTGCCCAGAGGGTAGTGGTTAATGGAGTTAAGTCCAGCTGGCGTCCTGTAACAAGTGGTGTCCCCCAAGGGTCAGTTTTGGGGCCCATCTTGTTTAATATCTTTATTGATGACCTAGACGAGGGAATTGAGTGTATGCTCAGTAAGTTTGCAGATGACACAAAGCTGGGAGGATGTGTCAAACTGCCTGAGGGTAGGGAGGCCCTTCAGAGGGATTTGGATAGGCTGAACAGCTGGGCTGAGCAAAATGGGATGAGGTTCAATAAGACCAAGTGCCGGGTCCTGCACTTTGGCCACAATAACCCCATGCAATGCTATAGGCTTGGGGCAGAATGGCTTGAAGAATGTAGAGAGGAAAAGGACCTGGGGGTGTTGGTTGATGCTCGGCTCAACATGAGCCGGCAGTGTGCCCAGGTGGCCAAGAAGGCCAACAGCATCCTGGCCTGTATTAGAAATAGTGTAGCCAGCAGGAGCAGGGAGGTGATCATCCCCCTGTACTCAGCTCTGGTACGGCCGCACCTCGAGTACTGTGTTCAGTTTTGGGCCCCTCACTACAAGAAGGACATTGAGGCCCTGGAGCGTGTTCAGAGAAGGGCAACAAAACTGGTGAGGGGCCTGGAGCACAAGTCTTATGAGGAGCGGCTGAGGGAGCTGGGATTGTTCAGTCTGGAGAAGAGGAGGCTCAGAGGAGACCTTATTGCACTCTACCACTTCCTGAAGGGGGGTTGTGGTGAGGAGGGGGTGGGCCTCTTCTCCCTGATAAGTAATGACAGGACGAGAGGGAATGGCCACAAGTTGCGCCGGGGAAGATTTAGATTAGACCTGAGGAAGCATTTCTTTTCTGAAAGAGTGGTCAGGCACTGGAATGGCCTGCCTAGGGAGGTGGTTGAGGCACCATCCCTAGCGCTGTTCAAGAAGCGTTTAGATGAGGTGCTAAAGGACTTAATTTAGTAGTTGGGTAGAGATAGTGATAGGAGGATGGTTGGACTAGATGATCTTATAGGTCCTTTCCAACCTTATGAACTTATGAAAGCATCACCGCTCATGAGAAGAAACATTTCCTCATTGGGCCCCTCACTACAAGAAGGACATTGAGGCCCTGGAGCGTGTTCAGAGAAGGGCAACAAAACTGGTGAGGGGTCTGGAGCACAAGTCTTATGAGGAGCGGCTGAGGGAGCTGGGATTGTTCAGTCTGGAGAAGAGGAGGCTCAGAGGAGACCTTATTGCACTCTACCACTTCCTGAAGGGGGGTTGTGGTGAGGAGGGGGTGGGCCTCTTCTCCCTGATAAATAACGACAGGACGAGAGGGAATGGCCACAAGTTGCGCCGGGGAAGATTTAGATTAGACCTGAGGAAACGTTTTTTTTCTGAAAGAGCGGTCAGGCACTGGAATGGCCTGCCTAGGGAGGTGGTTGAGGCACCATCCCTAGTGCTGTTCAAGAAGCGTTTAGATGAGGTGCTAAGGGATTTGATTTAGTAGTTGGGTAGGGATAGTGATAGGAGGATGGTTGGACTAGATGATCTTGTAGGTCCTTTCCAACCTAATGAACTTGTGAACCTATATCCAATGTGAAACCTCCCCTGCCACAACTTGAGGCTGTTCCCTCTCATCCTGTCATTATCTATCAGGGAGAAGAGGCCCTATCCCTGTTATCTGGGAGAAGAGGCCGACCTCACTACATTCTTCTTTCAGGTAGCTCTAGGAAGCAGTATGGTCTTCAGTCCTGGTTCCCTCAGCTGCTCCTTGTAAGACTTGTGCTCCAGACCCTTCACCAGCTCTTCTTGGACATGCTCCAAAGGGCCTTGATGTCTTTCTTCTCGTGTGGAGCCAAACACTTGTGCTGCTAAGGGAGCCAGGAACAAAAACCTCAAGGGATATGTGTTCCTTCCTTGGCAGTAGTGCTGGCTTTGCAGAACTATGGCAGTGGTAGTTCCAGTAGCTCAGTGACCTATTATATGGAAACATATAGAAGAATTAAAACACAGGTACTAAAATGCAAAAGAAGGTAGGTAGGGATTTGTTTGATGTGCTTTAAAATACTTTCAGACTCCATGCGGCATTTTGCTTGCTTTTGTTGCAAATGTCATATCTGTCAAATGGTAGACACAATGAAAATAAACACTGTAGAGATTGACTGCATTTTGAATTGCAATAGGTACAGCTGATTTAAGCAGTAGAGCTAAACACATCAGCTCACAATGGTGCCATGTATGTTTTTTTTTCAGTACAGTAGTGGAAGCAGGATTTCCTAGTATTCCTCAGGAAATAACTTGCTGTCTGTCAGAAGTAATAAGGTTGACCATCTGCGTTTCCTTCATGATTTCTGACAAGTTTTTCCCCTCTTATGCCTTTTTTTTTGCAGGGAATTGTTTGAATACATCACACATTCAAGCATGCAGACTGCTAATATGCTTCTGAAAAAATTTGTAAGATGCTCTGCCTTCTCATTTTCAATACAACATGGGGTGAAGCAGGATTTGTTTCCACTTAGTAGATCTCTGATTCTGTCACCTTGCCTGAAAGAGGACAATTCACGCAGTTCCTCAGAAAAAGTAGATCTAGATGCGTGGAAGGAAGTAATGAAGTCTGGGTTGCGAGAAGTCAATGAGACCGTCTCTGAGCCTAAGGAGCTTTCCTCTTTGGCTGCTGCACGTGAGACTTTGGAGATGTGGAGGCTAGCTGGTAGACTGGTTCCTGAAAAACTCAGTGAAGAACAGCTAAAAGCTTTTATGGAATGTCCTTCCAAATCGGCCAAAAAGAAGTATTTAAAATATTTGCATCTTAAAGAACTGTACAAGAAAAATGACAAAAGAAAGATGGACGAGAAAAGGGAAAGGAGGCTGGAAACACGAGAGGGAGCTTCAGAAGCTGAAGAGCCCAAGAAGAATCCATTTGTATGTTTGTGGGCCAGCTCTATGGATAAAACGTACAGCTGGAGAGTTGCTCAGTCTATGATCTTTGGCCAACCTCTGGTGTTTGATATGTCTTACGAAAGATATATGTCTGTCAGAGAAGTAGCAAATGCAGTGAGACAGATAGTATTAAGTGAAGGTTGCAATCGAAGATCAGTGGATCCATTCCACATTCACTTCTGTAATCTCAAAGATGACAGCCTGTATCATAAGGAATTTATCAAACATTACAGGGGGGCTTGGGACAAGCTGCTTATCACTGTAACAGACCAGTGCTACACAGACATCTTTCCAAAGGACAAGCTTATTTACCTGACTGCTGATTCTCCCAAAGTGATGAAAACTTTTGATCACAACAAGATCTACATTGTTGGGTCTATGGTTGACAAGAGTATAAAAACAGGAGTCTCTTTAGCACAGGCGAAACGATTGGGGCTGGAGACTGCAGCCCTTCCATTGGATAAATACTTGCTTTGGAATTGCGGTGCTAAAAATCTCACGCTGGATCAGATGATGCATGTTTTATTAACCTTGAAAGATACTGGCGATTGGAAGAAGGCTCTGGAGTTTGTTCCGAAAAGGAAGTACTGTGGCTTTGTAAACAGGCCCGTGCATGAACTGAAAAAAACCTTAGACTTGGTCAGCATACTTAAACTTGGAAAGAGACCAGAAGAATTGCAAAAGCGATTTGCAGACAACTACTCAAAGAGGTTAACACAAAAATAGTGATGGAGAAGAAAATTATTTCACAGGCAAGCTATACCCTTGAATGCTCCAGTTTCTTAAGTCTTCTGGGACTGTATTCTTTAATGACCAATTGTCACTAAAATTGCCTTTATTAGGCTAGTTCAAAAGGACTTTTAACTGTTGAGAGTTTTTCTTTTCTAATGACCATGTCGTTGGGGCTGTTTGAATTTATTCATGCACTGTTGAAATTATGTGAGAGAAATTAGATTACACTGTTAAAAAAAAAAAGAGTATAAATCTGTTGAGTTGAGTTGTAACGGGTTAAGGGTGATTTTATCAGAATGTGAAGTTTGTTCTTCAAGGAATGCTTCAGTGCTATGGGTTTGCAAATGGAGGTAACCTACAGTCCTGTTCTGTAAGACTCATCCCTGCCATGTCCTCTAGCCATGTCCCTCGGTGCCACATCTACACCTCCAGGGATGGTGTCCACCACCTCCCTGGGCAGCCTGTGGCAGTGCCTCACCATTCCTTCTGAATATCTGTTCTTTTAAACTTAACGTGGGTTTGGGGGAGTTGTGGGAATTGCACGGTTTGTTTCTGAGTGCTCTGAGACAAATGAAATCCCAGTTAGGAAGAAATATCCTAGTTTCTTGAGCCTGCACACTCTTTTGCGTGACTTTTCCCTCTGAATGACTGTGTTTTCAGTCTGCGTAGTACACATTTCTCAAACTGTTGGAATTTCTGAGGTGATAAAACCATCTCAGTGATGAGGCACATGGTGCCTTTTCATTTTAATGACAGCTGAACATTCACAGATCAGTCCGCAGCAGCCGGTGGTCAGACTACAGGGTGACGATGGGCACCGGAGGAACGCGAGAAACACCCGGATGCCTAAACAGGCAGTTAAAGCCTTTTGTTTTCATCAGCTGCCTACCCTGGTGCTTCAAATGACCGATAGCAATTAGTGTTTTGCGGACGGGAAACGGAAGAAGGGGGCCCAACGACTTTTTTTTCTCGTGAGGAGACGGCGTACCGCCGGCTGGAGGAAGGAAGGCGGAATGACTTTGGCGCAGGGCGTTACCCGCCGGAAGTGCGTCGCTTGGTGTTCTCCCGCCCTCCCCGCACGGTTTCCGCTTCCGTCACACCCGCTGCGCCTCTCCACGGCCGTGGGAGGGGCAGGAGGCAGTGGGGCCGCGGCGGCGCGGCGCGCATGCGCAGCGCGGGAGGCGGAGGCGGGGGAAAATGGCGGACGGCAGAGCGGAGGGGGAGAAGGCGAGGCGGCCGCCGCCCGTAGGAGGTGAACGTGCAGCGCCTCTCGCCGCGGGCCCGTGGGGCGCGCTGGGATCGGGGGAGTCCCCCGGGGGTGGGGGGGTGCAGGGGGTGCCGCCCCCGGGAGGGCAGGCCGGTGTGGGCCGCGCAGTGCCGTGCGTCCGGCCCTGGGGAGAGGGGCGGCCCAGGCCTGAGGGGCTGCGCGGGAGGGGAGGCTGCGGGCCGGGCACGGCGCATGGGGCCGCCTCGGCCCATTGGCAGCGCTTGTGGCCAGCGGTTTCGCGCTGCCCGCGGTACGTCGCTGTCTTATTTTTAAATTTTAATTTTTAATTAAAAAATACGCGGAATAACTCTGCCGTGTACGGAGAGAAATCTCCCGGTTGCCGCTGAGACGCCTGAAGATTGGCTTTAACAGCTGTAGCACCTTGGGGGTTACTGATGCAGTGAATATCCCCTGCGTGCCATCTTAAGCATCACGAGGTTTTTTGGTCTTTTGTTTTTGTTTTTTTTTAGTTTTTAGGTATTTCTGTCTCCTCTTGTACTGCTAGTCATCAATTCTCCTGGAATGTTTAATCATGTCTTTCTTTCTTGTCTGCTTTTTTTTTTTTCTGTGACTTAAAACTGAGAAAACTGACTTGCTAAAGCTTCCCTTCCCTGGTTCTGAATTAAATATAGCTAGACACAGAGGATGCTGCTTTGATATGTCAGAAGATTTAATTCGGCTTGTAAACCAATTAAGACAGTATTAAGAATGAATCTTACATCTTGTGATCACCTAAGTATGAATGGAGGTTCCTGGACTCTTCCACATTCTGCCTTTTTTCACCTCCCCCTCTGTGTGTGGAATATTATAACTGGGCAGTAGTACTCTGTCAGGAGTCCATACTGTACCACCTACTTCTTTGGTGTGCTGGAACATGAGTTACGCTGCGTTGGCCTTAATTGACTTTTTAAAGCAATTTAGAGCCTTCTGGGTTGTTTTTAAAGATGTCCACCTGCGCACGCAGCTTGTTGATGCTTGTGAGGAAAACTCCATTTGAAGCAGTGTAGCTTCTTATCGTAGTTATTGAGCATCCTGAGTTGGAAAGGACCCACAAGAATCATCATGTCCAACTCCTGTTTCCACACACCACCAACCAAAGTTCAAAGCCTGTGTCTGAGAGCATTGTCCAAAACGTTCTTGAACTCCAGCAGATTGGGGCTGTGCCCACCGTCCTCTGGTGAAGAACCTGCTCCTAATCCCCACCTGACCCTCCCCTGGTGCAGCTTCATGCTGTTCCCTTGGGTCCTGCTGCTGCCACCGGAGAATACTGTTGATATGATCCATGAAAAAAGCACCGCTCAGAGGAGATTTCCAAATAGCAGCGGTGCTTGTGATGGGTGAAATAGGACCATCTAGAAATCTCTAGAAAATAATAAAAAAGCCTTTAAAAATATGTCTGTGTTGGCTGAGGAAATAACAGAGACCTGCTTAGGGAATGGTCTGCATCTTCATTTCCAGCTGTTTCCTCTGGAAATAAAATAGTACTACCATTCCTCCCGCCAATCGTTTTAAGCCATCTGTAGCACCTTCATCTAGGCCAGTTTTTATAAGGAAGCCAATTATTTCAGCAGTCTGCAGTTTGTCCTAAGTAGAGCCAGGCAGAAACAGTGGCGATAAGATCTAATTTTGAGAGGGAAGCTATTTAACATTTCATGGAAAAAGAGTGAGAAAGTCAGTGTGGGAGTTGATACAGACAACTCAAGATTGTCTTAGGCTTCATGTTTTGCTCAGCTGCATTCTAGAATTTGCAGCCAAAGTAGTAAGCTGTAGAGTAGTGTAATTTGATTTAGCTTCCAGTTAGTGTGAGCTTAGGAACCTGGCATGGCCCAGTGCGACCTTAGGTCTGGGTTGTTGTGGTTGTTTTAGAGGCAGGCTTCTAGATCAACTGTTCACAGCTTTTCAGGCCATTGAATCTTTGCCTTCACATCACTTTACAAGCTGTCATATACCTGGATTAGACTTGTAATTGAATATTCTGTTTAATGCTGTTTCATGAACAAGCTCTCATAGCCCTGGAGAGCGCTGTTCGAAAGCTGTGCTAAGACAGCAACCGTTACCCAAGGTCACTAGCAAAAATGGGGCCTGTTTCTCTTTTGTCTTTGTTGCTTTCATATTTATAATTCAAATCAGTGGTGGAGACTTGTGCAGTTTTTGAATAGAGATAAGTTAGAATTTCTCACGTCAGTTTAATAAATAAATTAGTGATCTAATGTCTTCCTAATGGTGAACGAGAAATCAATTTTTGTTCTTGTCTCTCACTATTTTGTCAACTAGCAAAAACAAATAGCTACCACTGCCAAAACCCAACCCAACAAACCTGCCCGAGTGGAGCATATGTCTTTCATTTTTCCCTTCAAGATTTCCTCATGTCCTTAATTTTCCTTTCTCCTGACACTCTGCTTATTTTTTTTTTTTAATCTCAGAGATACAATCTTGTGACCCCACTTCAGACTAGCTTCTCCCGCATTGCTCTGCTTTACTTATCTGCTTTGTGTTGCTAGGGAGCAGTGCCAAAAAGTTTTCTTCCCTCATGGTCTGGATTTGCTGTTTGCAGAGAGTCCTTTTCTCACCTTGATACGATGAGAAACCACTGATAGTTTTTTTTTCTTAGGCTGATAGTATGAGCACTTGCCTGTCCTTTCTCTAATGCATGCTTTTTTTTTTTTCCCCATCTGCTACTGCAGTGATTTGCTTATTGCAGCAGCAGAGAATTTTATTTTTGCTGAAGTGTTTGCTACGTTCACTGTGAGTGTTCCAAGGGCACCTTTGTCCTTTGGTGTAGTTGAGGCAACCGTGTCTATAGGAAATGAAAACGTGACTCGAGTCATCCTTCTTCTGTGGACCATTGTTCAACTGCTGTGTTTTCTATGATTTTGTGCAAAAATAGAAAAGATGAAATCTATATATATATGTTTTTTCAGTGCTGATTCCTTCCTCAAGCAGAGCTTGGCAAATTTATTACAGATGAGATGCGGACAAGCAGTGACTTGAAACATGACTGAGACAGCCGGCCTCACTGTAGTCACTTCCCTGATCTTAGAGTTGTTCCAGACAGGCCGAGAGACTGGCATGGACATGTTTTTATAAAAGTTTAGTAGAATTAATTTTAACTTAGGTCATCTGCTCTAGATTTGGAATTGGAATTCTAGTTGTGAAACTTTATCTATTGCAACTTAAACCCTAAAGAGATTTAGTCATCTGCGTTTAATTTACTACGTGAACTTTGACTTCCATACTAAATAGATTGTACTTCAAGATACTTTTCCTGGCTCGTACGTGAGAAGTTCTGTATAAATAGTGGAGTGCTTGCGGTTTCTTCTTTGTGTTTTGCTGTCCACTAAATGTACATTGGTGACAACTGCTGTCACTAAAAGCACCTAACCTATTGCACTCAAAGTATAATGCTTTTTGAGGTTGCTGCTCCCATCAATCTGCTCAGTAAAAATAGCTCATCTTGGTAAGTTGTTTCGACTTCACCAGGACCTGAAGAAGAGGCAGAAAAACCTGTGAAAACTAAGACTGTTTCTTCCAGTAATGGAGGGGAAAGTTCGAGTCGCAGCGCAGAGAAACGGGCAGCTAATGAAGAAGCTGAAGACTTCACCACAAAGCCTGCCCCTGCCAAAATGTCCAAGTTTGGATTTTCCATAGGCAGTCAGACATCAAAGAAGGCATCTGCAATATCCATCAAACTAGCAGCAAATGTAAGTTGTCTGAGGGCTTTTAAATTAAGGAAAAGGAGGCAAAGGGGACGTACTGTGGGGAGGCTTCCTTGCACAAGGGAAGTCTTGAATGAAATGTGGTAACTTGGATGAAGATTAAGAATGCGTTGCAGAGCCACCTAGTCATGCATATGTAAGTACTTTAAGGTGATTAATACAAGGTCAGTTGTCTTAGCAAGCGTAAGACCTGGTGGAAATTAACTGTAGATCTCTGAATATACACAATAATTCCATAATGAAATTTGATAGTCTGGAATAATTTCCTAAGGGAAATGAGCAGGCTCATTAAGATGCTCAAGTCGCTTTGAAATGAGAGCTGGGAGCTTCATTACCTGGGATGTTTAAAGCTTCATGAAAGCAAGTGCTCTCCTGGTTGGGCTGGTAAGTCATCTTCCACTCTGAAGATCTTGTTTTTGTATGGGGAAGGATAGTTTGCTTTTCATAACTCAGCTTGTTATTTGCAAGGTCAGCGTGATTCATTTACTGTTGCATTTTTTATAGCCCTGCTGAAGGATTTATTTGGAAAGACAGTTGAAATAATATGCAAGAGATGAGACCTCATTACATGGGTCTCTAAGAATTCTCGTGCTCTGTGTTACACAGTGAAGGTTATCCTTGTGCTTGTTCTGATGTGAATCTGATGCTTCTCCTTACTACAAAGTAGACCTGTACTAGCTCAAGCAAGGAGAAGCCAGATGCTGCCCCTGTGTTAAACAGTTCATTTATACTTCCCAATCACACTATGATGGATAGGTTATAGATCCTTGTCTGGGTTAAGTTCAGACTGTAATCATGAAAGACTTCCACCTGCAGTGCCAGGATTGTGCAGATCTGCAGAAGATGAAAGGAGTGGTCTGTTATTTTCACATGGGAAGGAGATGTATGCTGGCAGCATTCTAGGGTATAAACACAATTAGGTCAGACCAGACTTTGAAAAACTGGCAGATCTGCCTTCTGAGCTACTAGCAAACTCAGATTTCTCGTGTAGAAAGCTATTTCCAGTGGCAGTATATTTATCTCTGGATTTCTGGCTCACTGAGTTTAGAGGGTAATTGACATTCTACCATATTTGACAGTGCTGTAACTCAGCCTGTTTCCTTTTAGTTTTTTTTTTCTTCTTTCTTAGTGTGCTACCCATACTCTGGAGCTGATGCTTTTAAAAGATGACACAGTATTTATATATTACAGGATACTGGATGAGCTGTAGGCAGTGGCCTGAGGATTATTCCGCAGTATCAGCTTCCAATATATTAATGTATACAAAATAACCAATAAAGCGATGATGGATGAAGCACTGTATATAATTGATTTAGATAGAAGTGCTGTTGAAGCAAGCTGTTGTTGATGATTCAGCATCTCCTTAGTGGTCTTGCAGAGAAGACATCAGAATTAACTCTGTTTCATGAGTTCAGTAGCTTGATGTGCTTGAAATAGCGGAGGTTATTACTGGAAATCTAATAAGTACTTTTTCAGAGGACTCTTATACTGTTCAGGCCTCCATGGAGTGCGTGGTCCATAGGATCAGATTGTTTTAAGCCAGAAAGCTGTTAATTTGTTGGAAAGCAAGAAAATACACGTATTTAGCTTCCTGGCATTAATGAATCACAATACTCCAAAAGAATAATGGAAGAAGTAGTGTAGAAAAATTCTTAATACAACAGCTTATTTTGGTTCTGATGTAAGTGTTGATGTCATGCACCGTTGGCTGTGTCCCTGCAGTGTGCTAGTAAGTTGAGATTTACTTGTGGGGAGCTGTAATCTGAGAAGGCTCAACCAGCTTTTCAGGGAGTTTTTTTGCACAGATGAGCAGCCATTTTCCCTTTCATCAGAGAGAAACCTTTGTCTGTTCTGATTCAAAATAAATTACTTTTCCTCCTCATTGCCCCCTTCAGTTTCAGTGAAAATGTTTGACTTAGTTATACCGCGTTACTTAAAATGCAAAGGGTAGCTTTTTTTTTTTTTCACTTTTTTCTGAGTTAGTAGATTTACTTTTCTTGTATATTTGGTCTCTTTCAGAAGCCTAAAGAGCCCGTTCCAACCCTTGCTCCAAAAACTCTTTCTGTAGCAGCAGCTTTCAATGAAGATGAAGATGTGAGTAACAAGCCAGTGACAGACACAACTTAAAGTCCCATTGGTATTGGGTAGAGTTAGGGAGGGAGATAGCCGGTCATTAAATATTTTTTGGTGTGAGTGACAGGGTTTTTGATTTTAGAAGCATCTCTTTGTTTTCTCTTTAAGTATGTGCAATTCTGTAGTACTGCATTGGTTCAAGAAATTATTAAATATACTGATAACTTTTCCATGTAAACAAAATATACATCATTTGAATTAATAGTTGATTTCTCTGGGCTTGATAAAGGGCAAGCAAAGAGAACTTGTGCTCCTTCTGTTTTTTTTATTGTATTTTTGTCATGATTGTATTTAATTGTCATGCTGCTGTTCCTTCTTGCTCAGAGGAGGTCAGAGGAATTGTGTTGGTTTTTTTTTTAATAAATCACGTTGCTTTCCTGTAGGGCTGTATTCTATAACTTAGCACTGAAATGTTCTTAAAATAGTGTCCAGCCACACTCTGAACTCCTTTTTCCACTGTAGAGTGAACCAGAAGAAATGCCTCCAGAAGCTAAGATGCGTATGAAGAACATTGGAAGGTAGGTCAGCTGTGAACTGTGGTTTGAAGAATGGTGAAAATGGAAGGATATCAAGCTCAGGTCAGGTCTTGCAGATGGCTTACAAATACAGAAAGGTGGAATAGGTTCAAAAAATTTTCCTTCAGGAACAAGTGCAGTTAATATAGATTATATGTTTCAACTTTAGGTTAGAAGTGGTATACTTACATTTGTATGTTGGGTCAAATTGCTGCCTTCATACTGAGGAGGAAGTTTATTCTGTGTTACATAAAAGCTAGTTTTCTTCTTGGAGATTATATAGTCAGGAGCTGCAGACTGTAAGTCTTTTTGCTTGCTGCTGGGTCTTACATGTTGCTAGTTCCCTGTTTTATAACTTGCCCTGAGGTAACATAATCTGCTCGGATTTTTAAACACATGCAAGAGAAAGATGATCTTCTGGAGAGACAAAAAAACCCCAAACAACTGGTTTACTTTTGAAGTAAATATATACTGCTCTTTTGCTTGACACAGATTTGAGGCATGATAGGGTCATTCTTAAATAGGGGGAAGGCTTCACTGAAGCAAGAGATTAATCCTGAGCTTATGTATTTTAAAGATGTCCATCGTTATAGGCTGCGTTTAAAGTCAGTCCTGTGACTTGACCTGCAGCTGTTGGAGGCTTACTGCTGCTCAGTGGATTTTTTTCTCCAACAGTAGATTTGAATCCTCAGCTTTTTAGCCTATACTACAAATTCTTCACAGCTAGCAGGAGTTAGCTGCCATTTCCACTCCCTCTGCTGTCTCATCTCATCACTGTCTAGATGTACCACAAACAGATGAGTTTTTTTCACCAGCTAACAGTTGCTAGCAGCTCGGACTCTTGACATAACTGAAATAAAGAAACGTGTGGTAGTTCCTGGCAGCAGGTTGGACTTGAAACTGTTTTTTTCAATGCCCTGTTGCACAAATTACTGTCCTTAAAGAGGCCTTCTCAACTGATGCTGTTTTGCTTTTCACAGGGATACACCAACCTCAGCAGGACCAAATTCCTTCAATAAAGGAAAGCATGGGTTTTCTGACAACCAGAAGCTATGGGAGCGAAATATAAAATCTCATCTTGGAAATATCCATGACCAAGAGAATAACTAAACAACGTGGATTGAGATTTGGGTGTCTGGGGGGAGGGGAGGGTGTAACATTAAAGGAACAGTCTCCTTTTTTAAGAATGGTGTAAGACTATCTTTGGAGCCACTTTTTTAAGATTTTGAGTGGTACACTAATAACTGAGTTTGAAATTAGAGGTAATTTATGTTTTGTATACAGATCTCAAGGCATTTGCTAATTTTGTAGATCCATGTGATTAGTTTCAAAAGGTTACAGATAATAAAGAAATTGGAGTGGTACCTTTTTTAAGATTTTTTTTTTGTTTTGGTTTTTTTTTTGTCAGTGATTAATGAAGGTGGAGGAAAAAGGTTACTGTCTCTTTAATCAGGTTAACATAGGGTGCTCCTGCATTCTTATTTCTGGCTCCCTCTTCCTAACAGGAGAAGCAGTTGACTCCTGGGAATACTGCTAAAGAGTGAGCATTGTCTTGTGCTAGAAGTGTTACTGGACTATTAATTTGAATAAGAACTTAAACAGGAAACATTAAGAACCTGGATTTTTTCTTTTTCCCCTGCAGTTAACTTTTTCGTTAAGTCTCTGCAAACTAGGAATTCTGTTGCTCTGAGTGGCTCTGGTAACTTAGCTCTAATATTGTTTAAAACTTCATGTAGGATGTGTAACTTTTTGTGGCCTGTTTCATCCTGAGGAAATGGGCCTCGTCTGTATATTAGATACAGTCTGTAAAGAATATTCACTACAAGGATAAATCAGTATTTTCAGTGTGCTCCTCTTAAGTCATTAGCCTTGAGTAGTGCTTGTTAGCATTTCCTTGTGAGTTAAATAGAGGCTAATATTCAGTGCGGTAATTAGCGGTACACAAAGGCTGCCACCGAAAGGACGAGATAGTGTACGTTAAGCTTCCTGTTTGGTTGAAATATTTTTCTTTACTATGCCTAGAAGGAATAAAAGCCACACCAAAAATCAATAACTCACTGCTTAAGTATGAAAAATCTTAAGATGCACTTTCCCTGTCTTGCCGTGTAAAACAGAACGCCTCCATGCCTGTGACTTCGGTGGACGATATCCACTTCAAGAAGAAATTGTTTTGCAGTCCTAATGCTTTTGCTGTCAACTAGAAATCAAACTCCTCCTCTTCCTGCCTGTCTGCCTTTTTGCAGTAAAAATGACAAAGTAAAGGCAGCAACAACAACAAGAAAGCTTGAAAAAACTTGAGTTTCATTCTGGACTCAAGTACCCGACAGCGTCAACAACTGCTTTCCTTTTAACCTGGAACTAATTGTGGAATTGGGTATATTAATTGCTTTGGTCCTCTCTCTCAAGCCTTTCTTCATGCTAAATTTAAACCTGCAAGTGCAGAAAGGAAAGTGCATCTTCAGTTGTATTTTTTTATTTCATTTTAGGAAAGCTCTGACCACTTAGACTTTTGAGTTTGTATGTTCTAAAAAAATATTTTTTGTATTTTTGTATTGTATGTGTAATCCTTTTTTCTTTTGAAGTCTGATGCAGTTGAATACCTGTAACTATTTTCTTTAAAAGCCTTGTTATAAACGTAACATAAAAACGTATACATTATTTTTTTTCCATAGCAAAAATCTTTGGTTTATTTCAAAAACAAAAACAACAAGAAAGTCCTGGGTGTTACTGGAGCTTGGCAAAGCAAAATGAAGCTTTTGCATTTCACTTGCTACATATGGTTGTATTCTTTAAGATAGTAGGAATTAATATTGAGCAGCTGTTTTATCTTGCTCCTTAGCAGTTACTTGATACGTTCTTTGGTCTCTTGTCCTAGGAGTAAGTGAAAGGGGACTTGGACTGAGGGTGACAGCGAGACCTATTCTTTCTTAATTAACCCTGCTGTCAGCCACCTGTTCTAACTCTTTGGCTGAAGCAGGCATTGATTGCAACAATTTCCTTGTACTTCTAGGCAGAACAGCTGACTTGCTAGGACGTAGCTTTCACAGAAGTCAGGTAGCAGAAGTTTGGTATTTATCTGATTTACTTCCGTGAACAGTCTTTGTGAGAGACTGCAATAACTTCTAGATTTGAATTGAAGGTAAGCAGAGATCCTGTCTCACTTGAAGTTCAAGTTCCTTCTCAGTGCCGAGTGGAAGAAAATCAAATCAGGATTGCCTAAATCCGCTCGGGACTGAATGTCTGACAAGCTTGATCTTGTAGTTACAAAGGTGTCTATTGTCTCATGAAAGAAAAAAATGATCTGAAAAGTATACTTGTGGAAAATGTTAGCTGGAACTTGGAGTTCTGGCATCCTCTGTGGTATTTATAGTCTGAATATAGTAGTAGTGAGGGGGGAGGGCTGTATTTCAAGGTTTTTTGTTTGATTATTTTTTGTTTGCTTTTGGTAAGAATATTCAGGAATTCTAAAAATAACGGTGACCTACCTGATGTAGCTATGTTACGTGCTTCGAGAGCGTTCTCAGAGACTTCGGCTGCCTGGTACAGGGAGATGTGTATGCCTGTCAGTAGCTGAAATGTGTTCTCCACACAGCTTAGAGTTTTAACTCAGAAGGTTTATGCTTGCTTAGCGGTAAAGCTTGACTTAGCACCTGGGAAGGTTGTAAAACATTTAAGACGTGAGATGAAGGCAGAAGTAATTATCAGTAGCCGTTTCCATGCCTAGACTGCATTTGAACCTTCTTTGTGGCTGGGTTGTTAGTGTATCCAAACTCATTTAATACTAATTATACAGAAGATAAGCTACTAGTCGTCAGCTACTAGTAGCAGTTTCCAGCATTGCTGGTGCAGCACCTGATTTCATTCCTTTAAAAGCATACAAAGTGTATTGTCCAGACTCAGAATCTCTATTTCTAATCAGCAGAAGGAAGTACCAGGCTGCCTGTCTGTGAGGTAACAGATGATGCTCTTTTAACTTTGTGGGTGTATTTCCCTGTAGTGGGTTACCGAACTATGGCACTTGGACAACTTTGACAAAAGCACATGTTAAGTCACTGGCATCCTCACCCTGCCAGAAGCCACAGTTGCACTCAGGCTTGTTGCACTTCACTTCTGCTTGGCTCGTGATTCGTAGAGCACCTCCTTGTCAGAACTGTGCTGTGCTTCTGTATGCTGGAGGTAGTTTTGTCAAAGCTTTCGTTGTGAGGAAGCTCAGAAACTTCTACTGCCATGGGAAGTATCTGCTTCTGCTTCCTGAAGAGGCAAACGGATTTTAAATGACTAGAAATCATGGTGTAACTAGAACTAGTCCTAGGCTGCTGCAGGGTAAGAACATAAATCTGTTAGGAGGTGCTACAGAATTACTGGAAGGCTTTGTATCTGTACAATTAGTAGCCTTAAAAAAGTGTTCTGCCAAAAGAGTGAGTTTTATTATTTTTTTAATCCCCTATAAACCAGAGAAGGCTGAGAAGTTCTGTCTATAAGCTACAGATGGGAAGGATACATTCCAAAATCAGTTTGATTTGTAGAGATAGTGTTCCTATGTGAAGTGGAGCAGTGATAGCATTTAAATTGGATGATTAACAGTTTGCTTTTCACTTGATGCTGTTGAAACCTTCCTTATTTTTTCCCGTTTTTTGTTTGTTTGTTTTTTCTTCTTATTATTGTTGGAATCAGTCACTGTTCTTATATTTGCATCTTGAAAACCACACACAGCATTTACTTAGGGAAGCTAATTGTTAAATAGCTTTGAGCCATTGTCTCTGGATAGACCCATGGGTACCTATAAAATCAGAAGCATGAGCTGTTTCATTTTAACCTCGCATATAACTCTTAAGTGTCTGTCAATTGCCATTTAAAAGTTAGGAGTGATAGGAGCCCAAGCAGGGGATTGAGGTACCAAGTAAACCTTAAACAACTACAGCATGTGCCTTCTGCAGTATGAATAGGTACATAGGTAGGCAGGAGTGGCAGTGACTGTCACAGCTAGCAGCTGAACATCAACTGTCTGATGAAATTGCGTACGGTGAGAGCTTAAAAAACCTTTACTCATCTTTGACCTCATTCCTGGATTTGGTTCTTGGATTTCATAATGGAACAGATGCACAGATAGAGTGTGGTTCTGTAGTGAGAGTTCTGAAACTTCCAGGTCATGAGCCTATGTTAATACTTGCCTTCAAGAGCGAATATATTCATCTACGGCAATGCAAGTCGTAATAAAAACACAGTTCTCCATTTTTTCCCCCTAACTTTCCATTATTTGTAATCGTTTCTAGTGTTGGCTGATGCTCAGCAGGTGGTTTTCACATTCGTATGTAAACAAAACTACACTCCAGTGTTGCAGATGCAAAATAGGGCAATGCAGTGTAAGGAGTAATAATGAAACTAGCAAATCTTAGATAAGAAAGAAATAAAGCATATTTGGATGCAGTCAGAGCAGCTGTGAAACACAGTGGGTCACCTCTGCTGGTGCAGATTTTCATGGGTGACCATACTGAAAAATAACATTTTGTAGCTGAGTACACTCTTATCAGATAGTTTACTGTGCTCTTTGCACCATGGAAGTAAGTGGGAGGCGTTACTTTTGGAGTAACTGACATAGATGGTAGAAGACAGAAGGAGTATATAACTCTAAAACCTTTCCAACAGGAAAAGAAAGGTTGCTTAAGAGAGTAATCTGTGACAATACTCCATTTATTTAATGACAGAAACCGTAACTTTATACATCAGACACTAAATAAAAACAGTTTACGGATCAAATTATGTACAAGAATTTATTACTAGGAATACTTTATAAACAGATACATCTTAGGAGCTTTATTTAATAAAAAAACCCATCAAATTAAATAATATCAACTGCATTATTAGCAGTCGTCAAATAGGTCGTGAGGGAATCTTAAATTAAGAGCTTAAAGAAAATCATAAGGCAACTGCACAAACACAGGAACAGCAAAGCAGGTATTGACAGCCCCTGCTAACTTCATGCCATTCTGAAAGGGCAAGGCACAGTACGTCAGGAAAGGGGTGTCCCAGCATTCAGCTTTGATATTCCTGGCTCAGTTTTGCTCACAAAACAACTTCTCAGGTGGTTTCTCATCTGGTTTTTGTTTGTTTCTTAACGGCAGGCTGTCACATCGATTAAAGCACTTCTACACACTGTGAATTTTCTGTTTCTACCATATATTGGGCAAATAAATAAACGCACCAAAGATTAAAAGCTTAAGCTAAGGTGCTGATAATATTCTTTGTATGGTAGTGCACTAAATATACAAATAATGTTCTAGCATTATATTTACAGCTATATTTCCTTGAATTTTCATCACTTGATACATAATTATATGTCAGATACAAACACTGGAGTAAGTTTTAAAGGTTACCTAGCAGTCTGGTTTTTTCCATCCATCATAATGGCAGTAAGAACTGTTCATTTACTTACGTCTTTACAATTTAAAGCAGGATCAGGATGGCTAATTCAAGATTCCTTTAGTATACAAAAATCCAAGCGTTAACAGCTAGCAGTACTTTTTCCCCAAAGTATTCCTTTTAGTTCTACACAACTGGGTAGTCAGAAAAAAAACCAGAAACCAAACCCACAATTGTAAAGGCTGCAGGATGTGTAAACGATGGCACTACTTCTCTGCAGGATGACCTGCACCTTTGAAACAGTCATCCACAGGTTACCACGAATCCAAGGCAGGAGCTTCGACTACCTTAAGAAAAAAAGTCAACAACTGCTTATGTACATGCTTGTAAAACAGAACAACTGCATGTTGGGCAGCTGTGTAAGCAGCTCAGCTCGTGGTTAAGGTGTGACGAAAGGCAGGAATACTGATTCAAATGAAGTGGTTACTTTATCACGGATTTTGCACTGCTTCTCAATGCACGTTTCACAGTTACAGAGTTATACACGTGCAACTCCATTTACCAATTACCCCACTTTGTTCCAGGCTTCCTTGAGTACTTTGCTGCTCTCAAAGTCAGAAAGCGTTTGACAATGCTGTAGGGATTCATTTAAAGAATGCAGTTCTGATTGTTGGTGTACGTCCCATCATCTCCAACCAGACACATTTCTTGTTTAAAAAGAAATTAAAAATGAGAGAACCTACACCTTGAGATGTGCACAGTACACAGTACTGAGTCTCAGACATTTCATCTGGGGCCGAGCATGCTGTGATCATGAAACCAAGGAAGAATTTTCCAATCCACACAGTGGCACACAAGGCAATTTGCCTGCCTTAGTATTTGTTACAGCAGCAGCAACAATAAAGCTCACTGGTCTCCAGAAGACACGAAGACCAATTTATTACCTGATACCGAGATGCTCATAATTCTCTACTCTGATACCGCTGCGTCCCCGTTTGGGAACTGTCAGAGCTCCTCCCCTCAGCAAGATACCAAAGCAGATCATAAGCAGTAGGACTAGGAACATAGGGCCATTCTCAAATCGATGCCCCGTTACATCCCTTTCACTTGTAACTTTCTGTATCAAATTTAACACAGATAGATCCATCGCTAGGTTGGCAGCTTTGGGTGCAGAGAACAACATAGTTCCTTTACGCAGCTGAATATCATTACCCTAAATGTGGTTGTGCACAGAGGATGAGGTGTAAGTTCCTCACTTACAAAATGAAGGGCAGTTCACCGAGTACTATCTCTGGTGTGGGCTGTCCCTTATTTCCTGCCATTCCTCATCCCAGAGCACCACATGGTCAGACAGCAGCACAGCCCTGCCTGTTAGCTTTTTGTGGGACCTTGGACCTGCTGCCCTCCAGCTTGGAATTTAAATCACTTCTGCAAAGCTGGGATTCACTGATTGCAGATGTTGAATCTGCCAGAAGACAAAAGCTCAGATTTTCTGTAAGCCACACAAAGCACAGCTGAGGAAAGCGTTTCATCATTCCTTTGTTTCGGAGGACAGAATGGATAGAACCCAGCTGTGGTGATTTGCTCACAAACATGATGAAATGCACATAAAAACAAAATCAACTGCTATAGGTTTCTAGGTTTTAGTGCAGCCTCTTGGTACATATTTTTACATTTACAGCATGATACTCACCCTGTAACACAGGAAACATTATTCCAACTTTTTGTTTTTAACCAGACCAGTGCAGGTATCTCAGCCTTTGAAGCCTTGGCCTAAACTGAAGCATTTAAACTTTTTCCCTGTAGCACACAATGCAGTATTTCATAACCAAGAAATCCAGTATGGGCGATTAACTGTTTGAGAACGGATGTCACTGTAAGACTCAGATACCCGGCTAATATTTAGCTGTCCCATATCATAAGACTTTGGCTTCCTTGCTCTTACGTGCTCTACTCACTCTGTCTCTGTAACGTGGGCTACTTCTACCTCTACAGTTTCCATGGCGGCCTGAGTAACTTCAGCCATTTTCTGTCCTTGCTGCTGTGCAAGTACATAATTTACCACCTGCATGATGCTTTGGTCAGAAAGAGTGGAGACAGATGTACATTGTTCAGTAGTTGTAACTGCTTCAATTGCCTCCAGCGTGTCTCCAGTCACCACCACAGTCTCTATCTCCTCACCACCAACACTGATCTCAGTTTCTTGTTCTTGCATGTCTGCAGCTAAAATGCTGATGGCGTGCTCCACCTGCGTCCCCTGGTTATGAAACTGAAGAGTATCTTTTTCCAGCATAATTTTACAGGGTACGTAGTCCCTATGAAACTTGGTCATATGCTTTCTTAGCGTCCGGGCATCTATGTAAGCTTCGTTGCAGACTGGACAGACGTACGGCCGCTCTCCAGTGTGCGTCCTCACGTGACGCTTCAGGGAGCGCGCGTCAGCCCAGGCGACTCCGCACGTCAGACACTCAAACGGCTTCACGCCTGTTCCCAGGTGCAAAGCAAAGAAGGTGGCAGTCAGCATGTGTAAAACAAGGACAAACGACAGGGAGGACAGAGGTATAAAAGAAGACGTCTGTTAATTCCATTAAGGCTTGTGAAAGACAAACTGATACTGTGCCCATGTGATCTTTTCAGAAAGATCCCAACAGCCACTGCCGGGAAGCACTGCAAACAAGTTAACTAACTAGGAGAAGCCTAAAACTGACTGGCCAGTCTGTAAGAACTTCTGTGCGTCCCGCATCACAGGACAGACAGATCCAGTGAAAACCCACAATGATCTCTTCACATTTTTAGGGGTCAGAGAACAACCCAACAACTTGCTTTCTACATACCTTGATGATTGTTCACGTGTCTCCTGTACTCTCGGAGCTGTGTGAATTTTCTTCCACAGTGCTCACAGACTCGTTCCAGGTTTTGTTTTGCTCTTCCTTTTTTACCATGCGTGGCTTTCTTCACATGTCTTCTGTACAAAGCTTTCTCATAGAATTCTTTCCCGCATACATTACACCTACAACGTGTAAAATAGGAGATCTGTTGGAACTATTATCGAAGCAGAGAAATCCGACAAAGTAACTTGACGTGCCAATGAGTTATGTCAAGCAGGTACACCCTTTATTACAGTGCTGAGTGCATGGGGATTGCTCCGCCAAACACACACGCTGAAGAGAGAAACGACTGCACATTTAAAGGTACAACACAAATATTCATCACATTCCAAGGACATGGACAGAAATTCCAGAAGTGATTGACATCTCCAGTGGTCATGGGATTCAATCTAAGAGTAAATTTCCAACTTTTAAGGGGATTCCATTATGCTGCAACAGCAAATCTGCCTCCTCCACAGGACTCCCCCACCGAGTTGCAAACAGCAGTTCCACTTATCTTCTCCTGACCCTCCAACTGTGTTGTAAACAACTACCCTACCCACCACTGTGCTGTCCTTATCTTCATGGGACCACCCCCATGCTGAGTTGCAAACAGCAGCTCTCTTCAGCTGTACCTGCATTCCCATAGTCCCTGTGTTTCTTCCTAAAGTTACCTGTTTGCTCAAGCTACGAGGCTTAGTTTTAACAAATCCATGGATTCAATCTAATTCAATTCCTTGATTCACTTATTTATTTATTTTTAAACAAAATCTGACCTTCAGTTACTGTAGGTAAAGTTCAACGGGAAGGCTGCTTCATATGATAGGTAATTGATCAGAATGGACCGGGCTCTAAGCAACCTCATCTAGCTGTAGGTGTCCCTGTTAGCTGTGGGAAAGTTGGACTAGATGGCCTTTAAGGGCTCCTTCCACCTCAATGATTCTATGATTGAAATTCCATGATTACAAATACTATCAGGCTGTAAAAGCTCCGTTTTCTCCTATTCTCCAGCCACAAAGCTTCTACTTGCCATTCTAAAGCAGCAAGATCACATACAAAGCATTTCTAAACTGATTAGATTTATCCTCTTATGACTTCCTATGTATTAGTCCCAGGATCGTGCCAGCTAATTACCCGTTTGACTATGCAATTTGAAGTCATCCATTCATTCCCAAGAACTCAAGGCCAATCAGTTAGCACTTTCACCAAAAACCAGGCAGTTCCTTGTTGACTACTGTAGGGCTGTGGAGCTGCGTAATCTCATATTTCAGTTAACTATGTATCTTCTTACCTGTAAGGGTCTGTGACAGAGTGAGACTTCACATGAGAATACCAATCCTTCTTCCAACTGTAACATTTCCCACAGAATTGGCACTGAAATGGCTTCACATCTAGATGTTTATTCATATGCTGACGGAGATCTCTAGCTTCATAGAAACTCTTTTCACACCTATAGAAGTAAAGGCTTTAGCACTGCAACGTAGTGTCATCAGTACTGATGTGATATTTGCACAACACGCCATATGGTGCACACAAGAACATTACAACACGATTGCATGAGACAAGGTTACAGTTCAAAAACAAGTTTTTCTCCTCCGATGCATAAGCCTTTATCTTTCCTTTTTAAATTACTCTTATGATTTGTAAGTCCTGTTGCAGGCAAATGAACTATTGTGTTACAAACAGGAACTGCTTTTAATCTTAAGTAAATAAATAAATGAAAAACCAACACACCACTGAACAACTTACTGAGTACACTGATATCCACGAACTTCAGGCTTTGGCTGGTGTTTTTTAATGTGTTTACTGAGTCCTGAAGCCCTGTGGAAAGATTTTCCACAGATGGTGCAAAGATATTTGGACTCTCCTGAGAAAAACAAAAGAAAGCATGTTACAAAGACAAACCTCCATCTCTCTGGAATGCTTTGTGAGAGCATTATTTGCTTCTCCTGGAACTTATCTGAGGAATGAGAGCAGTGGTACAAAGAGAAGTTGATTTAATTACATACAGATGGAAATGTATTGAAAAGTATATTTTTTTGTAATACGTGGAAGAGGAAATAACAACTCTGAATTACTTTCACTCATGTTATTAAGCACAGAGTACATCATTACAGCTACTGATACGTGAACAAAGCACTCCACTGCTTGTTTTAGCAGAAAGAAACATCATCTTTCCACATGTTGAGATCTTTCAAGACACCATTAAAAAAAACAACATTTGGTATTCTAATATCACAATTTTTAAACTAGTCCTCAATTTCTCAGTTAAAATTACAACTTTTAAAATGCCATCTTGATGTAACAGAATTTTAAAGGGAAATAAAAAACCAACTCGTTATTTCTTTGAAATGAGAACATTCATAGAAAACACCTGCAGGTTGCAGACCATACAGATAACATCCCATAGAAAAGGAAAATGGAATCTCAAAGAGCATGTATCCTATTTAAAAATAAGAATAAGAACTGAAGGATATTTCTCACATTGGTTAAAAATATATCCCTCTCGCTGAAGTAATTTAGAAGAGAAACAAATAGTATCTTCTTGCTTTGTAAGTGTTTTATTAGTGCAGAAAGTCTTGTAAAACATACGTGGATTCTGAAGAAATTTAACTTGGAAAGCATTCATCTGGAAGTACAGAATGAAAGTATAGGTACTTCAAAGTATTACACAGCTCCTTGTCTATCTTTGTTGAACTGACATATTGCAGGCATAAATAATAGAAACACAGGAACAGACTAAACAAGACTCCTTGCTCTCATATAGAATATTTCCATAATAACCTTGAGCTACGGTGAAACAAGCCCAGAGAAGAAATGCAAAATGACTGTTTACCTATGGGACAACATACTGACCAAGGGGAAAAACTATTCATGTCTAACAGTACTTTTTACACTGAAGATCAACACTGGAGTTCACAAGCATGCAAAAGCCATCCCCTTCTTTCTCACTTACCAGTATGAATGCTCATATGTTCCTGAAGACTTCTTTTTGTGACAAAGGACTTCTCACACAAATCGCACTTGAACTGTTTCTGTACTTCATGGAGAGCTAAGTGCATTTTTAATCCATGCTTATATGTAAAGGCCTTTCCACAAACCTAAAAAGAAATCCAGATCCCAAACCAAATAAAACTCAATACTTTAAACATGTCTGCTTTGAAAAACCTGTTATCTTCAAATGCAGGAAAAAAAACCTCCTGGATTTCTTAGGAACTGGGATGACCAAACTTGTGATATCTCGCAAACAGCAAAGCAAGTCTGAAAACAGGAATGCTCAAGCAAATACTTTTCTCGACAGAGAAATATTTTTAAAGATTCAGCATCTAGTACAATTCTACTTGGAAGACTTGGACTACAAGAAATATCATCAGGAATGATACAGTGTTTTCCCCATTCTGTAATGACATAAATTAATCTAATTTTTAGGATAGTCAATTCTAAAATATAAGGAAGACACTACTAAATTGATTACAGAACAAAATTACTTTCTATTTACCTTGCAAGCATGTGGTTTTACACCAGTATGTTTGAGCATATGGATCCTGAGGGAGTAGAGCTTAGGTAGAGTTCTCCCACATATATCACATATGAACTCTCGTTTAGTTCTGCCTTTCACCGAGGACACGCCTGTCTCTCCTACACCATCAGCTGCAGAATTCACTTCAGTCTTCCGCGTGTGTCGGACAAGATGGGCTCGCAGGGAGGCACCGTAGTGGAATTCCTTTTTACACAACTGAGAAAGGAAGCATCACAACTTTATTCTGAAATGTTAAAGGCAAAATAATTTCAAAAAAGCTACATCAAGGATTTTCAGCGTAGTGATCTGATTCGCTAGGTCTACAGCCTGACTCCAATACACGTTTCATCTCTGGTTAATTAAATGTTGAATTTTAACTAATGACAGAAGTGCTAATCACTTCCCAATGAGGCTACAACTTGCAGGCTAACCTAAACACAGCTGCAGATGTACTGCTAAGGTAAGAAGAAAAACCCAGCCCAGCACGATGAACAAGTGTGCTCCCATGTCACACGGTGCTATCAGGCAAGGTGGCCACACTGAATCTTACCTACCAAGGCTCCATTAAAGTCTGTGAGGAAAATAAAAGCACATACCAGAACAGACAAGAAAAACAATTACTAATGTCGTTACTGAATGTAATAGCAAGGTTACAGACAAAAGACTTACTGGGCACTTATAGTCTTTAGACCTCTCATGTTTCAGCGTGTGCATGATAAGTGCGTAGCGGCGCTGGAACACCATTCCACACTCAGTGCATTTGTGCTGTGCTTCTACTTCGTTATTTTCTGTGGTCTCCCTTTTGGGCTGCTTCATTTTTTTCCCTCTCTGAACCAGCTTCATGGCAACCTAAATGGGGAAAATATAACCTGTGAATGAACTTCATAACAATACATTTCATACGTCCTCTGACAGTCAGTGCTAAAGCTTATTTCTTTGTAACACCTTCCAATCTTGCTTAGTTTACTTAGCTGCTGAGAAGTAACGCTGTTCTTGTTTCCAGCAAATCTACAGCTACTGTGGTTTTAAAACAGGACCATTTTTCCCTACCATGAGCTGATTATAATTAGGGGCAGACAGCTTCCTGCTTCAAGAGACAACTAACCCTTCAGCCCTGAGGAACTAAATAACCTACCTTGGCTAAATGCAAGCTAAGGGATGCACGGAGAGGAACAACAAATACTTCCAATCACAACTTCTACGCAGGGACATATTCAGTCCTTTACATGTTGTTGTTGCTCTGAAAACTTATAAAACCCAGCAAATTGCAAAGCCACAAAATCATTTTGTTCAGTAGATGATTAGTTAAGAGCTTGGAAAACCATTCACTCATGCTTTATCCTTGACATCTGCATGCCAACTGCAGTCAGTGTAATTCAAGGCAGCAATATTTTTTGCAATTTCTCTGTCTTGTTATTCTTCCAGTATCAAAACTGGGACCTCAAGAAGGAGCAGTTCTTTCCTAATGCTCATATAACATCCAGGGAGTTGAGACAAGCATGGGACAAAAATGCAAAACTATGAAATGATTACGAAAGCACAAAGCTATTTTTGATTCAAATGCTTAACAATCATTTAAAACATTCTCCTGTCGAGGGCAGGGAGTTAAAACCTCTCAAGTAAGTTAGAAAAGTTAGAAGCTATACTGAAACTATCTTCAAGATAACCCTTCTCCAAAAACTGAACAAAACTGAAAGTCACAAATACTGCACTTGAATATTTTGACTGTCCTAGTTTCAATACCTTGGCTTTAACTTGTTAACCTGTTAAAAGAGAGTAATGCTACTATTTGCTATGGTTACAATAAAAAAAAACATACCTCTGAGCCTGGAACCAGCTGATCTACTACAGAAAAACTTCACAGAACACTGGAAAATAACAGTTCTTTGTAATGTGAAGCGGAATGAGGAAAGCAAGACTTACTCATCAGGGGCATGAGGGAGAGGCTGCCAGACCTCGAACATCCCACAGACTCACTACCCACTGCTGCCATTTCATGTAAGTTCAGGGTAAGGGAACTGCAATTGGTACATCAGCCTCATTGGGAGGCTCAATTTCAATTTGAGCTAACTCAAATTCAAATTCCTGTGTGCTCACGTGTGCAGCATGGGGAACAAGCAGGAAGAGCTTCAGGTGTGACATCATAGCCCTGTAGGCACGCACATCGGCATCACTGCGATATGGTGGGATGCCTCTCACAACTGAAATGTGGGAATACATGGGTACAAACTCTTTATGAAAGGCAAAGGGGAGGAAGAGGGGATATTGTCACATCAACAACCAGCTGGAGTTCATGGAACTCCACCTGGGGATAGACAAGGAGCTGACAGAGCTTATGGGTTAGGGTTAAAGGGAAGGCAGGGGAAGGAGACATTGTAGTGGGGGTCTGCCACAGACCACCTGATCAGGAAGACAAGTGGATGAGGCCCTCTGTGAACAGATAGGAGTAGCTTCACATTCACAAAACATGGTCCTCGTGGGGGACTTCAAGCACCCCAATATCTGTTGGAGGGACAACACAGCAGGGCATCAGAAAGCAAACAGGTTCCTGGAATGTGTTGATGATAACTTCCTCTTCCAAGTGATACTAAAGGAACCCATTAGACAAGGTGCTATGCTGGACCTTGATCTTTCGAGCATCAAAGAGGGTGCACAGCAAGCTTGCTACTCTGGACTTCAGGAGAGCAGACTTTGACCTCTTCAAGGAACTGCTTGTCAGGGTGACACAGGATAAACCCCTGGAAGGAAGAAGGGCCCAAGAAACTCGGTCAGTATTTAAGGACCAACTCCTCCAAGCCCATAAGTAGTGCATCCCAAGAAAAACTAAGGCAGGCAAGAATGCCAGGAGAGCTCTGTGGATCAACAAGGAGCTCCTGGACTTAATTAAGTACAGAAAGTCTATAAGGAGTGGAAGCATGAGGAATGGACTACCTCAGAGGACTACAAAGAAGCTCTTCGGGCAGCCAGGACTCAGATTAGGAAAGCTAAAACCCAGACAGAACTAAATCTAGCCAGGGACATAAAGAGGAGCAAGAACAAATTGTACATGAGTGATAAGAGGAAGTCCAAGGAAGATGTAGGCTCTCTACAGAAGAAAACTGGAGACCTGGTCACAGGGACTATGGAGAAAGCTGAGGTGCTCAAAGACTTCTTTGCCTCAGTCTACACCAGCAAGAGCTCTAGCTACACAACCCAAGCAAAGGAGATGGAAGATCTGCCTGTGTAAGTGATGATTAGGTTCAAGACCATCTAAAGAACCTGAAGGTGCACAAATCCATGGGACCTGACAAAATCCATCCATGGGTTCTGAGGGAACTGACAGATGAAGTTGCTAAGCCACTATCCATCACATTTGAAAGGTCACGGCAGTCTGGTGAAGTTCCCATTGACTGGAAAAGGGGAAACATAACCCCCATTTTAAAGAAAAGAAAATAAAAATCCATGAAACTTCAGGCCACTCAGTTTCACCTTTGTGCCTACCAAGATCACAGATCAGATCCTTCTGAAGGCCCTACAAGGCACTTGGAAAATAAAGATGAGCCGATAACCAGCATGGCTTCACCAAGGACAAGTCATGCCTGACAAACTTGGTGGCCTTTCATGATGGATTTACAGCATCAGTGGATAAAGGAAGTGCAACTGATGTCATCAACCTGAACTTGTGCAAAGTGTTTTGACACGGTCTCGCATAACATCCTCATAACCAAACTGGAGGAAAATGGATTTGATGAACGGATCACTCACTGGTAAGGAACTGGCTGGATGGTCACCCTCAGAGAGTTGCAGTCAAGAGCTCAATGTCCAAGTGGAGACCTGTGACAAGTGGCATTCCTTGGGGATCGGTGCTGGGACCTGTGTTATTCAACATCTTTGTAGGCAACATGGACAGGGGGACCGAGTGCACCCTCAGCAAGTTTGCAGACAACACCAAGCTGAGTGGTGCAGCTGACATGCTAGAGGGAAGGGATACTATTCAGAGGAACCTGGACAGGGTTGAGAACCGGGCCTGTGCCTAGCTCATGAAGTTAAACAAGGCCAAGTATAAGGTCCTGCACCTGGGTCAGGCCAATTGCAAGCACAGATACAAGTTGGGTAGGGAATGGCTTGACAGCAGCCCTGAGAATTTGGGATTGTCAGTTAATAAAAGACTCAACGTGAGCTGGCACTGCACACTTGCAGCCCAGAAGGCCAACCATATCCTGGGTTGCATCAAGAGAAGTGTGACTTTTTTTTTTAAATTATATATATTCAACTACTAAGCACTTACTGTGTCTCAATGCTTGCTTTTTAGTAACAGTGCTGGCTTTTTCATTAAATTACCTAATCCCAATCTGAGGGTAGCTGGATCATTGTGATTTATGACTGTCTTAAGATCTATGTAGGATACGAGTCTTAACAGATAGAGCCTGACTTCAGTAATGGATTTATATATTACATATTTCTCTATCATTGACATATACATGTGTCAGCTAAGAACTAAATTCCCAGGTCATTAAGAATTTTAGGGAATAGATACACCTTCTGTTCATCCACAAGAAACTATGAGGGGGATACTCAAGCTAAGCTAAGAAGAGCAAGCATTCTAAAAATCTCCAATGGCCACATCTTAGAAGTTACTTCAGTTTGCAGCAATGTTGATTTCTCAACAAAGAACACATTTAAAACATTTTCCAGACAGCGCATGGAAATCAAGAAAGAGTCTTTTCACATTGGTCTGGTAACACAGGACTACCACCACCAACAGGCCTAAGCAGAAGAATACCTGCTGTATTGCAGATTTAGGATTCGTCTTTCTGTTCTGCAGCTTCTTCTCGATTCCTTTATGCAGCCTGATGTATCCACCTTCACTAAAAGACCGCTGCCGAAGCTTACTTCTATAAGTGTCATCCTGGCTGGAAGCCAAGCTTTCTGGTGGCAAAGCTGAAAGGCTCTGTTCTCTACTTTGCTTGCCATGCTTTTCCTTGAGCACTTCTGAGGAGTCTCCAGAAACAGTCTCTGCGTTTACTTTACTACTTTCATTTTCATCTGTCTCCTTTTCCAACTGACTTTCTGTGTCCATGGCTTCCACCACCGATGGCTCAGGCTTCCTGGCAGACATGGGGCTCTCTGAAATGCTCTCTGCCAGCTGCATTTTGACACCATTTTCAGTTGCTTTGGACTGCTCCGCAGGCTTTGAAAGATCATCAGGAGAGGCCTCCACGGGCCCTGGGGGCAAGACACCAAGCTGGGGTTCTGCCTTCTCCTCTGGCCCAAGAGAGGAAGGGGCTCCATTCACAGCTGCTGTCACTTCGCTGGCCGACAGCTCAACTGGCAGAGGTTGCTCAGCACTGTCTGCAGGAGGCACCTCAACTGCAGTCTGCTCTGCTAAATTTTGGGTTGACTCTACTGTTTGAATATCTCCCTTTTGGTACACTGTAATTTGTTTCTCTTCCATTTGTTTGTGCACGTTCTCACAGATCTCAAGAACCTCTGACATGAGGAGATGCCGGGCAAGCATGGCCAGTTCTGCCATACTACAGAAGTCAAAAGTTAATTCTGAAGTATAAGCAAATTCCAACAGTGGAAGGAAACTTGACTTGCAAAATCCTATCAAGAACAAAACAGGAGATTAGAGCAAACCCTCGTTATACCAAAATACCCCATGATGGATGCAACAGTTCATCTTTGACATGGCTAAGCATGAAATTTAGAGTTAAATACACCCATGTGAAACCCTTCTATTTGAACCCAAATCACCATCACTTACACAAAAACATCCTCCTTATATATTTTGTTTGTGGAAGTCAAATTTGGACAACTTTTCCAATAGTAAGTACAACAGAAGTAGTTTCACAGTAAAATTCTTAAGATGATTGTTTGCATACCTTTGAAGCAAATTAATCCAAATTTAACCCAAATCTTTCTGGACTGCTACATTCAGAAAGTACTTAAGAGTTAAGTAACAACTGGTGCTACAGAAAAATAAGGCTAGAAAGTGACCGATGTGAAAAAAAAAAGATACACAGATACAAAAGCTTACAAAGAAACATTTGGAATAATTTCCCACAGTTCTATAAATCATACATCTAATATTTGGGGAACCTTCTGGACCATCATATATGCTCATGCATGTCTATTCATGCAAAGACAGACAGTTAAGAAATTACTGGGAAAGGAATTGGACACATGAAAGTTCTGTACAATATTCTAAATCACTACAAAGCTATTTTTGAGCATTTATTTTTGGACCATCTCCCATTTAAAAAGTAACAGAAGGTTTCAGAAAGAAAAAAAAGAAGGGTAACAGTGTTTCCCAGAAAAGAGACAATTTAGTATTTGCTCAGTAATTTACAATTTGCTTCTGTTTATTGAGAAGCCAGTGAAGATCCCTTCTTTCTGTGTTGCAACATTTAAGGTCTGGGACCAATATAAGAAAAAAATACATGTGAACAATCTAAAAACAAAACAAACAAACAAACACTGAGAAATTATGAGATGGAATTCCTTTGTCAGTTCAATAGAGGAAATCAGATACACAGAACCAGAGTGACACTTAAGCATATACAAAACACTTTTAGATTAAGAGAAGGAAAAAAAAAAACAAGTATTTGGTTGTCTTGAACACTCAAAAGAGACTAAAGCAAATACTGTACACCTTACTTCAGATATAACAATTTCTATCTTTGAAACCCACAACAATTCACCTGACAGATCCACTACAGCTTCATGACTAGTGACAGCTCCCTTCTCAATGAAGAGCTCTCGGAAGTACTCGCTGTTGGCTGCCAAAACAGATTTGTGAGCTTTGTACTCCTCTCCTTCAATCAGCAGAGTCACATCACAGAACTGATTGGAAAGCCTCTGCTGATTCAGTTGGTTTAAGACTGACAGACAATGTTTGGAAGATGACTGCTTCACAAGGCCCTTACTGTCAACCTGTCACAAACAACATTATGAGAACTTTAAGCATTCATACTGAAACACAAAAAGAATTATTTGCTTCAACCATAAATGTAGTTCAAGCCTCTATAATCTTACTATCATTCTCTTTATTTAGATGTGCCAAATCTCACCCTCCCTCCAAACAGTTAAAACAAACAGGAAAAATGGGGAGACATATCCAAATAGTTCCTTTACTGTATTTTTCAGTGCTGCAACATCAAACTGCTTCTAGATTCAGAAGCCTTTACATGCATGCAAGCCTCCAGTTACCACCATCAAAAATGTTATCTCTACATATAGCATAGTTGATTAAGCAACAGATTCCATGAGAATCTTATACGTAATACTTCACTTGTACTTGTGCAATTCATTTTCCCTCAAGTCTCATGTGCATATATAGAAATTGGACTCATTTTTATCTTTCAAAGGCCACCTACTATCACTGGTTTCATGTCATATCTATCAGACATATGCTTCCTCACACTGATATCTTTGCCAAGTTCTATGTCACCTTATCACTGCCAGATTATTACAGCACTGGAAAACAGGTACTCTGCTAAGAATGCATTAACATCATAAATACATCCAGACGTAAACAACAGTACTTACAAACACAAGCTCATGTTTTCCTATTGGCTTCTTCTTCACAGGCTTTGGGGAAGCAGCTGGGATTGATGCCGCATTACTCACTTCATCATCTGTTTCATTACTGTCTTCGTGAGATTTTACATCCAGTCCAAGCTCTTCCAGCATTTCTGAAGGATCTGACAGAGATCTAGAACGATCTAGCTTTTCCTGGCACTTGCTGCATTCTTTAATGTAATCTTTAACCTGCTTAAGAATACCTAAGGAAAATTAACAGAACTTGATTAGGTTTCCAACTGACATTCAATTTGACTTAGAAAACATTTATGTAGGTGATTAGCAAAAATGTATTAAATGCTTATTTTTGTAACAAATGAAGTCATGCCTTCTCTTTCTACCAATTCTATCACATTACTGTATGATTTTTAAGCTAGGGAAAATATTTCAATTTTCACATTCATTATAAGAATCCCAAGACACTGAAAGCTATAAACAGATCCTGCCATTAGCTCCGTGCAAATGGATCTCCCTTTGTCCTCACTAAAGAGGACAAGAATTAAAAGGCTTACATAAAGCCTTTTGCAAAACTGGTACCAACTGAATTATAGGCAATGACACTGATATTCACATTGATATAAATCAGCTTCTTGGAGTCCAGAAGCTCAAAGAAACGTCTTCCCTCCAATACTTTATGAGATGTAACTAAGTACGTTTGGATACTCCGCAGTCCCTAAGCTCAGCCATCATCTTCAAGAAAACAAGGCCTTCTCAGACTACAGCTTTGAACACAAATTCACGTTCTTCACAAGACCAACATACAAGCCTACAGAACCCATTCCTCTATGCTTCAAAATCCATCACACCTCAGAACCTTTGGCTGAGGCTGCGTTACACTCACACTGCTCATACTATTGAGGAATGTGCCACCTGCCAACATTACATATGCATCCCTGCTAAGGATCAGCAAAACACAGACCTTAAGCAACCCAAGGTGTGCCAATGCAGGACATTTGTGTCCATTTCAGACATGGTTTATGTTTCCTTGATTCCAGCTAAAACCTGGGCAGGACATGAGGTCTCCTACCTCCAGACCCCACTTCTAATACCACTCTCACCCCTTGAGCCACACTCTAGCCCATTGGTTCCCAGCTACAGTCCCAATAGGTTGGCACCAACCTAGGAACAATGAATGGGTAAAAGCTGCTGCCCCCTAATACCAGGAGAGGATTGTCACAGCAGGGAAAGCAGTGTCTTCACCGAGACAAGAAATAAAATGCATAAGGTAAAAATTAGGTGTGATTTTTTTGCATTGTCATTATAAGAGAAATAAGAAAAGATAGGTTGTGCAAATAAAGCTACCTAATAAAATTAAAAGATATAGAATGTCCCACTCGGACAAGCAGAAGATAAAGTGAGGTCCATTAAGAATGGATTGAAGGATGGATGCCAAGTATAACAACAGATGCCATAATAGTCTGACGTTGGGCAGACAACAAGAACCTACATGAAGGCAAGGAGACCATCATCCAGAATGTGTCTCTCAACTTGAAGACTCCAAATCCTTTTTCACGTCAAAGACCTTCAACTCAACAAGATCTGAACTTGAAGAAGGAGCTGCAGCTAGAGCATGAAGTCTACAAGTTAAGACAGAGAAAATTAAAGCTGCAAGGGCAGATAATAGGAAAAAAAAAACCTTTATCCAGAGGGTGGTGAGGCACTGGTACATGCTGTGGACGCCCCATCCCTGGAGCCATTCAGAGCCAGGTTGGATAGAGCCCTGGCCCCTGATGTGGTGGGCAGCAGTCCTGCCTGCAGCAAGGCTTTGGAGCTCAATGATCTTTAAGGTCTTTTCTCACCTAAGCCATTCTGATTCTATGATTTGCTTACTGACGGCTGAAAAAAAAGAAAAAAGGCAGAATGAGAGAAGCAGGATGAACAGAAAGTGGGCCCTGAGCAACTGAGAAGCTGGAGATTTGTTTAATGGATACCTTAGACTGCAAGAACACCGTTTCTATAGGGAACATAAACCCCAAGTTATTGGCTCAGCTGCAAGAAAGCTACGATTGCGAATTACTGATGTTAACACAGCACTGTTTCTAACTGCTGTGACATCACTCTGCTCCCAGCTGGGGGTTAGCTCTGTTTACAGCTTCTCACTGGAAGGACGCAGACAAATACAACGGTGAGTGCAACAGCTACACTCTAGGTTCACCTAGCACAGCGAGGCACACGTCCTAAGGCCAGACACCGCACAACGGAGCCCTCTGAAAGCAAGGAGCCCTCTCACGACACATCCCCCTCGGAAGGGCAACACAGCCCCGCAAAGTCTCCCGCCCCCAAAGCGCCGAGCACGCCGTGACTGCCCCCCAGCCCAGCGCGTCCCCGGGCCGAGGAGCGTGGCAGCGAGCGCCAGCTCTATCCCGCAGGCGTCCCGCCTCGCTCACCTCGCCACCAGTACTTCTGCGACAGCCCCTGCCAGGTCTGCAGGCGGGTGCGGTGCGCGCCGTCGGGCGCCAGGTGTGCGGCGCGGATGAGGCGGGCGCGGCGCTCGGCCTGCAGCACCACCTCGAGCTCGGCGAAGCGCTGCTGGTCCCGCTGCCGCCGCTGGTAGTACAGGGTCCCGCCGCGCACCACGTAACAGGCGGCCGCTTTGCGGATCTTCCGCTTGGCGTTGCCCTCTGTGCCCGGCGCGTAGGGCTCCCGCTCGTTGGTGAGGTAGCGGAGGATGGCCAGGTAGCTCTCTTCGCTGGACATGGCGGGACAAGGCCGCGCGGGGCCGGGGCCCCGGGAGAGGGGTGCCGTGGGGCGGCGAGGAGGAGGGCGACGGACAGCCGGCAGGAGCCGGGCCTGAGGGGGAACTGGAGTTTCGCGGCCAGCGGCGGCGGGAGGGAGGAAGAAGCTCGGGCAGCAGCAACGGAAAGACAAAATGGCTGCTGCACAAGCGGAAGTGGCGTCAGCGGCTCGCGTGCCGCGGAGGGGGCGGGGGCGAAGGGAAAGGATGGAAAGAGTGGGGCCGCCATCTTAGAGCCGGGCACGGCGCAGGCCGGGCGGAAGGCTGGCGGCGGCCATCTTGGGTGTGGGCATAGCCGGTGAGAGCTGGCGCGGCTGTGCTCCGAGCAACGGGGTTGGACTAGGTGACCTCTAGAGACCCTTTTCTATTTTAATTATTCCATTAGTCTATTAAACAAAGTGAAGCATTCCATTTTTAGTGATATTTAACAGAGGATCAATTAGGCCGCATTAGGTAACCACAATGATTTTCGTTTATGAATTTCTTTGTTAAATGCATTGCATTATAGCTGTGTTTGAGCAGAATAACGTGCAGTTGACTGCAGCCTGCCTTGCTCATTAGCATCATGTCTCACAGAAGGAGTAACCTGATGGGGCTATTCCTCTTGACCCAGTCCTGCTGTGTCAGTCAGAACGCAAACAGCAACAAAGTGTAATCTTATAGCATTTTCATGCTTCACTACAGTAACCTCAAGCATCCAAAGCCTGCAGACTTCGAGATGTGAACAAATACTGCCATACCTGACAATCAATTCCTATATATCACTCATGGCATTACAAGCAGATTGTCACTAAGGGCTTGTCTCTGCTTTTCAGCTAATTATATGCAATTGCTAAGACTAGTTTTGAGAGGCGTGTATGCAGCATGCAAGCCACTAAATAACAAAATACAAGTGATAACATCAAGTTTTTATAGTCATTGCTAGAAGTAACTTTCAGTGGTATGTATAGTTGTAAATATTCCACCCTGTTAAGTTTCTGGCTTCTTCACTTTCAAAACGTTGATACTAGTTTAAAAAGAGCTTTCAGCTGAGTCCTAAACAAAAGTAGCCCCTGAAGCAAGGCCTCCTCAACAGGCTCCCCTTGCTCAGGTGGCCTGTAACAGAACCCAACCACGTGTCCCTTTTTTGGTCTGGCCCCTGTAATTAACCCACAGGCTCTCACCCTGGTAATGGCTATTTCTCATACGCAGCTCTTCAGTCTATCCTCTTCTTAACATAAAGGGCAACTCCCTCACCTTTCCTATCCCTTCTAAAAAGCTTGTAACCCTCAACTGCAGTATTCCACCTATATGATTCATTTCCACCATGCTCCTGGGATAGCACTTTAAAGCTTATTCAACCTATTATCAGTGGTTTAAGTGTTACTACTAGACTTGCAGAAGAATGACCAAACAATGCCATTTAACTTAGTAAAAGCTCAGGGAAAGAGTGCAACGCAAGACCTTACTAGACTTTGCCTGACTAGGGCTTCCAGCACTCAGTGGTTTTGTAACTTCCTGACTGAGGAGCTGAATCTCAACCTGCTCAACTGCCACGTGATGTAAAAAGTTAATTTCTGAAACCATTTTTCCTTTTATCCTGTACAACACCTTGCAAACATGTTTCATAATGCTAGAAGTGTACTTTTTTGTCACAGATTGCACTGTTTCACATCCCTAGTTTGCATTCTGAACTTAAAACTACACCATTTGACATTTGTGCAGAGTAAGTCTCTACTTGTGTACCTATCAGCTCAATCCATCCTGGTGCCAGAACCACTGCATTCATTTTAAGACTCATGAAATGCCCTCTAGTATAGCAGATCCTTTAAGTAACTGAGCCTTTTATGGCACGCATCAGTCTGCAAAAACCAGCAAGGTTATTAATTCTCTTCAGCAGGTCTCATACAGTTGAAAAGAACACGGCACAAACTGTGAAAGCAAGTCAGATGTTTATTCAGCATGGCTAGCAGACTGGCAAGCTAGCGCTTTCCACCAACGCGAGGAGCAGAAACCTTGACTGGTTTTGCAATTTTCTGCTTAGGTGCTGCCTTCGTTGGAGCCTGTGGGGAAATAAGATATAAGCAAAGAGAAACAAATTATCCACATTCTTGAAGCTGTCCCTATGCTCCAACTTAGATAAATTAGGCAATTTAAAAATCAGAGCAGAGTTAACATCGTTACAACACATATCACTATAAGCCTTAAATATGGATGACACCAATGTTTGGCATTAGATCAGAAGCACTACTGAAGTGCATGCTAACACCAATACCCTGTCACCAAGTCCCTAAATAACGTCACATCCAAGCAAGTTGACACCTACACATTGCTGGCATCTGGTCAGAAAGTGGTTTTACTGTAATATTTACTGTCTCTCTAAAAAGCAGTTTGTTCTATTCAGCCGTTCACATGTGTACCTCTAGTACATTAGCCTGGTCAGTGTGCTTCCAGATCAAAACAGCCAAGAAAATTAAAACACAAATTCCCAACTAAATGCTGCAGCAGTGTTACAGCACAGCTGCAAATATTCCAAATACACCCCTTGCATCTCACCTTTGCAGCAGAAACAGCTGTTTTCTTGGTGGCCTGCTTAGCCTTCTTGGCTTCTTTTGCAGCCCTGTTAATTCACAGGGGAAAAAAAAGCAAGTTACTTATGTCTGCCATTCACTGTTTCTTTGACTCAACCACTGTAAGAGCTCCCTAAGATCAGGAAACAAATGCATTATTTCAGGTTTATCCCCCGCATTCAATGCTTCTAGCAAGACTACCATAGAGAACAGAACTTTGTGTGACAAAACCAGTATTTTCACAAAGGGAGAGAGCAAGAGACCCCTCTCTGCTGATAATAACTCTTGCTGAGACTACTCAGTGTTGCCTCTAATTGTAATACACAGAGCTCAGCTAGAGTTCCAGATCTTGTAGGAAAAAGCACAGGTAATATTTTAAATACCCAGGGGTAGCTCCAGTCATCTGACTTCTTACCTGATAGCTTGTTCCCTTTGCGCTTTTCGTACTTCAGGCTTCTGATTTCGCTTAGCCATGATCTCAGCTAAGGATGCACCAGTAATAGCCCTTTGAAACTTAACAGCACGGCGTGTGCGCTTCTTTTGTATCTCTTCCTAAAGTGACAGAATACAATTAGCATCACACAACATTTAGTAAAAGGCTAAAGACAATTAAAGAAACAAACTGCTATTAAGATGGAAAGTATTTCCAATAATACTCCTCATTCTGGATGTAAACAACTCACTGATTTGCCAAAGCAGACCAATAAGCCATTGACTTTGCTTCTTTGAATGAACTCAGAGGTTTTGAGTCAGTGTTTCTATGTAAGCCTTTCTAACTGCTCTTCTGCTGTGCAATGTTAAGCAAGAGACTGAAAATACCTATGCTAGCATGCTGTATTTTTTCAATACAATGACAATTGAATAACAATATCATTCTACTAAGTTAGAATCATAGAACCACTCCTCTGGTTCTGAAGGAACCCTCAGATATAACTGTACAGCTTCAGTGCTTTTGCTGAAATGTTGCTTTCCAAATCTAAAGTAACAAACTCAAGCAAACCCACTCACACCTTCACCAAACTGATCACACCTTGCTCTAGTTGTACAGGCCATGCTTTTGGTACCCATCAGCATACTGCAGTTACCTCCGTTCTGACAGACCAGTGACCAAATGTTTTCAGTGGAAAACTTGAGAGCAGCTTCCATTGGTATATACTTACTGACTGTCCTTTCTTGTGCTTACGCCTGTACAGAACAGTCCAATTGATTTGACGAGGGTTTCTCTTGGAAAGGAATGCAGACTCGCATTTTGCATTCAAGAACTGGAAAACCTAGGAAAAAAAGAACATATTCTGTGCAAGCTTCTTTTCTACATTATCACCCTTTATGTCAGCATACCAAGTGATTATTTGAGTTGGTGTTTTCCAACACTGATGCTTTTCTGTTTCTTTATGAAGATAACAATTATGCTGAGTTGGGAAGGGACCCACAGTTATCTCTGAGTCCAGCTCCTGTCCCCAGATTTTAACGTGTGGAATTTTGTTCCTCTGATTAAGCCATGGCATTCCATCAAAAAGCATCCCCTTAAAATATTTTTTCACAAATAGTTCGCTCACAATAAAGCCTAATGCTCTGACGCTAATTTTCTAAGTAAAGCTCACACTGCTTTTTTTATTTTAATCCCCACCACACTGCTGTACTGTATCCAAGGCAGAGCATAAACAGCCATATCCAGAACAGCAGTAGCATTTGTTCTCAATTACCCATGTACTTCGTGTACGTAAGGGTCACAAGCAGACGTAAGCAGCGCTTGGGAGAACAACGCTGCCTAACTCCTTGCCTAGAATAAACTGAAGACAGAATTAAGAGCCTGATTTGTTATCAGCTGTCAGTTTTAAGTTTCTCAAGAGATCAGCTCAAGAATCAATCAGTCCAATTGTTTAGCTGTCAATTCCTACGAGATTCTGCACAGCAAGACCACAACATTGGAACTGTAAAGAACCACAGAGTGTTTGGCCTCACCTTGCCATCAGTGCGGGCGTAGCGGCGGCCGTGGCCCGGGTAGATCTTGTACCCGCTGAAGCTGCACAGCTCGACCCTGCGAGAGAGACAAAAATTAACAGAAAGCGCGGTCCAGTGGCAGAGAGTCCCACAGCCTCCCCGCGGGGGATGGCGGCGGATGGGGCGGCCGGGGCCGCAGCCCCACTCACTTCATGATGGCGGCGAGCGGGCGGAAGAGGACGGGGGCCGGCCGGAAGTGAGCGTGGCGCCGCCCGGAAGTGGGCCTGGCTCCGGGCGGCGCGGGGTGTGCCGGGAGCGCTCCACCTGCACAGGGCCCGGCGGGAGGGTGCGGGGTGCTGCCAGAGCGTTTGCCGGCTGCCCCTGGGGCCCGTTAGGTCTCACTGCACGGCCCCGCGCGCGGGGAGCTATCGCTATACGAGGAGATAACTTAATCATCGTGACAACGGGAATTTTCTCGTCGAGGAGCGAGGCAGCCAATCAGCGCTCGGCGTCCGGTAGCCTGGCTGCGTCGGCGACAGGGAGGCATGGCGGCCACCGGAGCGGCGGGCGCGGGAGCGGCGGGGCGGCCCGAGCACGTGTCGCCGGCTGCAGGCGGTGAGGGGGCAGCCGCGGCCTCGCTGCGGGCGGGCGGGATGCGGACGGCGTTTGTTTGGGTCGCCGTTGCGCGTCGCCTAGGGGCTGGGTGCCGCGCGGTGCGTGCTGGGAGATGTAGTGCGGGCGCAAGGATGCTTGAGGACAGGCTGCGCTGCGGTAGGGGCTGTGCTCTGGGGCATGCTGCTGATGAAGAGAGCGTGATCTACAGGCACGAGGTGACAGGAGACAAGCACGTGCTGCAATGGTGCATATGCATAAAATGCAGAGCAGGGAATAAATACGTGGAAGTGATTATTAGTGGGTGTCAGCATAGGTGCCCAGCCATTCAAGTTCCCTGTGGATGTCAAGTGATTTCCTCTTAACTCTACATTGTTCTTTTGTGGAACGTTTTAATTGGGTATTCCACTAATGAAACACTGTTCTATCATGTTTACAATTTATTCCTCCCCAAATGTTACCTATGCTGTATCACTGCTGTACAAGCAGGTTCTTTGTGTGACTGGAGTGCACAACATTTAGCCCATCAACACATGTACAAGTGCCACGATTCTTAGGCAAGATGCACTGACTGGTTTGGCTATTGAAGTCCTGGACTGCAACTTTTGGCCCTATATTAGATACTTTACCTACACAATAAGTTAAATACTTATTAGTTAGGCTTCACAGCAGCTAAACTGCTAAAACGTGTGTCTTTAAATATTAAATATTTAAATTAACTTTAAGGGAGTGGGCTGAATCTTGTTATCTGTTTCTTCTGTCAGGTGACGCAGGAGGGTGTCAGCTTTGATTTCGTAGCTCTTTGAGTTCGGACTCGACTGTACTTTAAAAAATTCATGTAGACTAATAATGTTTTTCCTTTGAAATAGAAAGAGAAAAAAAAAAAAGAGAAAACAGCGGGTGTTTATTCAGTGGCCTAGCTTTACGTAGGGCTTGTTCACAAGGCTGTTACTTTTATTGAGCTGAGAACTGTTAAGTGTACATTTCACAAATAGGAGTCAGGTGTTGTATCAGCGTGTTCAATGGAGTGCTCCAGGAAGGGAAGTTCATAGGTTTGCATCTTGTTTTGAGTGACTAAAATCTGGATGCTGCTTATCCCTGTATCATACTCTCCTTTTTTGTCCTTCACATTTGTTTGTTGTTTGTTTAGAGACAGCGTATGTGTTGCTGTGTCTTCAGCACGTTCTGTATATGCCTGCAAATGGGCCACTTAAGATCTGAAACCTTTGAGGAAGTTAAAAAATGCATGTGTTTTTGAAATTTGGGGTTTTGAGGATCACACCTTTAAGCTTAGTTGCCTGAATTTCACTCAGCTCAGCTTCATACTTGAGGGGATCTCTGTTATTTTTACTGCCAAAATTCAACCATAATTCTTTATTTGGATAGGGACTGGAATCCACATCTTCCAATAACTGGATGCTTTTTTGTTGTTGTTGTATTTAGTCTGAATTAAGAAATTTTCTTCAGTCCTAAGTGGAAAATAATTTTTTTTTTTTTATCACCGAATTAACAGCATGTATTACAAAAGCATATTGGTTTGTCGTACTCTGCATTTTCAGTACATGTTCTCATATATCAAGTATTGAGTTGGATTACTTTTTTTTTTTTTTTTCTTATTTTAAGGTTTGGTAGTTAACTGGTCAGGTCAAGGATTGCAAAAGCTGGGTCCAACGTTACTCTGTGATGCTGATACTCACACTCTGATTCTGGACAAAAACCAGATAATTAAATTGGAACATTTGGAGAAATGCAGGAATCTGATGCAGGTCAGTGTTACATGAGTTGTATTTGCTGTGATGTAATGGGACTGTGGTGCTAACTGAAAAATTTCAGCTATAAGGCCACTTTATACAATGGAAGTCAGTCACCAGTTACTGTCTTCATAGAAAATTAAGAAGCAGTGAACTAAAATAGAAAGCTCTATTTTCAGAGTAGCTCTGCAGTTTGTGGTGGAGGAAGCTGTTCTGCTAATTTCCTAGGTAAGTAAGATTAGATTAATGTAATGTACCTAAGAACATTTATAAAGGTCACAGACCTGATTTTTGTACATTTTAGTTTTTGAGTACTTGGTGTCTGTAACTTTAAAAATAGCTGTGTAGTTTACATGAGGGAAAGGTGAATGTGCAGACATACGTATAGGGCTCTCCCTGGTTGGGTTTAAAAACTCTTTACAGAAGAGAAAGCTTAGTAATCTTAATTTACAGGAATAAATGAGTCAATAAGCCGTATGGATTAGGTTTTCTTTTTTTTTTTTAAACAAGTCAACAATCAGGAAATACATACATGTGAAATGGGAGAAAACATCTGTTGTCTGGTTTTATGTAGGCTCTACTGTTGTTAGTGCTTAACTTCAATATACTTAATCTTGGGACATTTCATTTAGGTTTGTGAGAGTATTAGTAGTAGCAGTATTAAACACACAGAATTGTAGGGGTTGGAAAGGACCTCTAGCGATCATCTAGTCCAACCTCTCCCGAGCATGATTCTAGCAGAAATCAGTGTAAATTCCACTGGGGCAAAGCTGTGCATGTTAAATACTGAAAGTACCTCCAAAAGGGCTTGAAGGAGTCACCTACACAGCCTCTAGAGCCAAGCTAAACTGACATTGGAGAGGGTTGTTTTTTTTATTTTAATTGCTACAGCAAACTCTCGCCAGTCTGCCAGCTTTGTGGTTATGGTATTAGTAAGTATTTCTTTTGTTCTGTCAGCACAGAACTTCTCTGAGAATCATTAAATATATTTTGTCCTGTGACATAAGTATGGTTTTACATGAGGAATGTTGCAAAAATTTGTATAACGATTTGGCAATTCTGATTTTAAAAGCTTATTTTCATATGACTCAATTCCTTGTTTATACTTCTTTTATTAGCTATTGATATAAGAAAATGTTCACAGTTCTACAGACTTAGAAGAAATCTGCTTTCTTTGATGAATAATTTATCTCTTGTTTCTTGTGGGGGTTTTTTGTGTGTATTTTTTTGCTTGAAAATTGAGTATATACACTGGAGTAGTTCCGGTTGGATTGGATTTTTGGTTGACAAACAACCTATTGTGTTAGTAGAGTTTAATCATTGAAACTGTTTCTTTTATTTGTGCATCCATCCGCAGTTGTCTGTGGCCAACAATCGTTTGGTACGAATGATGGGTGTAGCAAAACTGACTCAGCTTCGTGTGCTAAACCTGCCTCATAATAGTATTGGGTATGTAGAAGGGCTGAAGGACTTGGTGCACCTGGAATGGCTCAACTTGGCGGGAAATAATCTTAAGGTAAGTATACAGTGTTTTATATGTTTTCCAGAATTTACCATAGCAGAAATTTGGAAAACACAGCGAGGTTGATCCTTACAATGTTTCATTCTGTTCCACTGCAAAGAAATCTGAATTTCTGCTCCTGGTTTTAATGGGAACAGATGTTGAACTTTCGTGTCCACTAGTGTAATGAAATGGAAGAGGGCAGCTTTTAGACAGGAATTGGCTTGGGGAAAAAACATATAATGAGAACTGCGAGATAGCCTACAAAAAGGAAAAGAATGATCATATTTAAAATTAAACTGAATAAAAACTGTGATTTTAATTTTGGGCTTGTTATGCAGTGTTGTTAGGTCCCCAGATAATTTTAAGTTATTGACACCTCTTTTGATTTAATGACTAAAAAAATATTGAAATGGACTTCTCTATTTTTGCAGGCCATTGAGCAAATCAATTCCTGTGCGTCTCTTCAGCATCTTGATTTGTCAGACAACAACATATCTCAGCTAGGAGATCTCTCAAAGCTTATGTCTCTGAAGGTAGATGCAGTTTTACCTGTTTTTCTTACATGCTTTACATTGAGCGTTTTTGTTCTGAAAATTGTTACCTTTTAAAGCATTAATTATTCAAATGCTAGATCTTAAAGCATTTCAATTAATCCCTGTAACTTTTAGAAAGAAGAATAGAAGAGGTTTTTTGTTGCTTTCAAGTTGCACAAACTGTCGTTGATTCTTATGTAATCAGTAATGATTTTGATTAAGGTAACAGTGTAAGATAGCACTCATTTCTCTCATCATATGTTAGGAATGATGTTAAGTCTTTCATTGTGTACGCTCTATGGAGATAGTATTGACAGATACACCTCTTGTGAATGTGGCTATGCATCAGTTCTGTATTTCACAGAATCACAGAGCTGTAGGTGTTGGAATGGACCTCTAGAGATCATTGAGTCCATCCTCCCTGCCAAAGCAGCTCCCTACACCCCAAGCTAATAATAACGTTTTGCTCTATAACGTAAAATTCAGTTTTCCCTCACTGGAATAAACAAAAATTATTTTGATGATGCCAGAAAGCCTTAACTACTGTTCTTTTGTTCTGTTTGTTTGTATTCTGAAGTTGGTGTTTGGATGGAAGGGAGGGAAAATAATATTTTTTTTGTTCAAATACGCATTTTATCACCGTATTTCTTTTATAGACCTTGTTGCTGCATGGAAATATTATAACTTCACTTCGTACTGCCCCTGTTTGCCTACCTCAGAATCTGACTGTTTTTTCTTTGGCGGAAAATGAAATCAGAGACTTAAATGAGGTAAGATGTAGAAAATGTATGACCTTGTCTTTTGAGAGAGTGTAAAGAAATATCTGGATAATTATTTTGAGAATGCAAGTGAAATAGTTGCTCTTCTTTGGAATAACCTTTGTTAATAGAAGAAATCTTTAATTCTCTGTAATAACTATGTTTGCTCTAGCTGTGCAAGTTAGGTAACAGCTTTTTACAACTTCTTACTTTATTTCATGATTTTGTATTTATGCGTATTTTATACATATGCTTATATGTATCATTTGTATATTTCTATGTTATATACATTGGTCATTATATCTTATATTTTGAGGACTAGATTAACAGATTTTTCTGATTATCTGAAGTTGAAAATGGAGCTGATAAGCTGCTGCAGAGGGTTTCTGCTGCTGTTTAGCCGCCCTGTTTAGAACACAATCTCTGATCTCTCATTCAAACACTGTATGAAATAAATGAGTATTCTGTGACCTTTATTGGATTTTTGTGTGATGCATGTGTGACTTTCTCCTTATCTATTTTAATACGAGGAAAAAACGTGTTAGTTGGACGTCTGTATTGGAAGAAGAGTCTCATTTGGTAATGCATTTCTCTCTTCTTCAGTCTTGGACAGTGTTTCTCAGCTTTTCAGATGGCCATTATTTTGTCAGCATCTGTATCTGCTGCGCTAAACTGGAATAGTAAACCTGTCTGTAGATACATGCTAACTCACAAACTTTAAGAGACACTGATACGTTCCAAGAACTATATTACTTACAGGAAAATTAACAGGCACACGGTGCTGGTTGTTAAAAGACCATTTAGAAGATATTCAGGTTTAACAAGCAAGTCTGATTTTCAGTGTAATTGTAATGTTCTTGGTTTTTTTTTTTTTCGAGATGTATTGTTATAATTAGGCAAATGTGGTACGTTCTGTAAGCAGCTAATGGTTCTCTTCAGTTAACTGATGTATCTTGTTTTCTCAAGGTTTCTTTCCTGGCTTCTCTCCCTCAACTGGAACAGCTGTCAATAATGAACAATCCTTGTGTGATGGCCACACCTTCTATCCCTGGCTTTGACTACAGGCCATATATAGTCAGCTGGTGTCTCAACCTTAAAGTTCTTGATGGATACATGGTTTCTCAGAAAGAAAGGTAATTTAATACTTCTAAAACTAAAGTTATCAAGTAAAAGTTAGCGTAAGCTGAAGTTTAGTTTTTATATGATTCAAAAGTAGGAACAATTTTCTAATGGTCTGAAATTGTTTGTCTAGCTAATGCCCATTTGAGATACTGGCCAGTTAACATTGTTTTTGCAAGAGTTTTCAGATGTTATAGTTGTATTATTATATAAATTCGTTTAAGTAGGAGTGGAAAGTTATGGTCTTATTTTATTACTCAAATCACAGTAGCACTTGTACAAAGCTGAACTGTGATAGCAAACGGTCAGTAGTCTGTTATCTCTCTCAAGTTTACAGCCTCTTTGACTTCGTGGAACGAGATAATAGGCAAATATTAAAGCTCTTATGTTGTGGAAAGCTCAAACATGCCCTTTGATGAAGAGTCTCGTTTGTGTGTAAATTTCTTTGTTTGGCTTTTCTTTTCTTTGACAAATGTGAGTTATTTTGTACACCACTTTTTACTGCATCACTGTGTACATCAGTGTTATCTGTATGACAGAGGGGATATCTGGGCACTGTTCACATTCAGTGTTCTGGTAGCTCTTAGAAGAACAGCACTCCAAGAAAAATTATGAGGTTTATATCATGCATTAACAGTAACTGTCCTCCTGACAGTTTGAAAGCAGAATGGCTGTACAGTCAAGGTAAAGGAAGATCGTATCGACCTGGGCAGCATGTTCAGTTAGTCCAGTACTTGGCTACTGTCTGTCCACTTATATCTACGTACGGTCTCCAGACTGAAGAAGATGCCAAACTGGAAAAAATACTCAGTAAGCAAAGGTGAGAACTTCTTGCTTCTCCGTTGTTAGAGATTGTAATTGAGAATGCAGTCGTATGTCTCATGTATTAGATATTTCTGCTTAACTGTTTTAAAGCAACAGCAAGAACAGGAGATGGGAAGAGTAATGGAGGTACAGGATGAAGGGAGTGCAGAGCAAGAGAGTATCAGGAGTGCTTGTGTGTTTGCTGGGCTCTCTAGAGGCAGACTGTGCTGTGTATGCTCTGTAGAGCATTCAAGGTGATTTGTATGAGGACTGTAATTAAAGTAAACTCTACCTACTCAGATTTCTGTCACAAAGAAAAAAACATACATGTACACGATCTTTAAGGAAGGGTGAATTTCTGATATCTACCTCGTGATCTCTTATTTTTGCTGAGTTGAAATAACCTTTCTCTTTCTTCAGACTGTAAAGGATGACTTTGTTTACAGCAATACTGTTACTTGATTTTGCATTAGGGTACAGGGTCATGCTTTTGGATTAAGTTATTTCGTAATGCAAGACTTAGTTCCTCAAACTCTTTACACATATAAGCATAATATGACCTGCAGGAGATGCTTAAAATATCTGTATATTTTGCTGGTGTGTAGAGATGCATCGTTTTCAGTCTTTACTCAGAATTGCATGCTGGCTTTTTTTCTTTTTACTTTTGTGGTTACATGTGTATGTAATGGAAAGAAAGAGGGAGAAGGAAGGGGAACAGGAGCAGCTTGTGCAGTCTCCTACTTTGTGAGTAGTCCTGTTAGTAGGTGCAGGCTAGCACCTACCAGCTATAGCTAGCATCTTGTTTTAGAGCAGTTTGTTGTTTACTTTAAAGTAGTTGATATTTTATTTCAGATGCCCTGTGTACCAAAAATAAAAAAAACTTAAATGTAAAATCTGTTGAAACTTTGTGCTTAGGCTCCACCAGAGGCAGCTGATGTATCAGAACCAAAATGAAGGGCCAACTATGGCTTCTGCTTCCAACAGGACTTTGCCAGTTACTTCTGTACACAGCAGTCCAGCTCATCCACCACAGATAGTTCTTGAAAAGGGTAAGATGTAAGATCATAGGTACAAATCTACCTGTGGGAATAAAATAAATACAGATTTTTTTTAACACAAAATATGAATTACTGTGAATTAAAGTATTTTATTGAAACGCTGTGAGGCTTTTCAAAATGTCTTTCTGCCTATCTAGAACGTATCATCCAGAAGAATTCCTGGGTTGGATCAAGTGTGAATGATGATCATTCCTATGCAGTAAAGAACACTTTTCTTCATGAAAGAAATTGTCACAAGGAGCTGTACCTTGAAGACGTACAGACTGATGAAGACAAACTAAACAGCAGCCTGTTATCTTCAGAGTCTACTTTCATGCCAGTTGCTTCAGGATTGTCTCCAGTTTCTCCTACTTCAGACCCAAAGTTACATGTAATTAGTTTGGACCTAGAAGATAATGATAGTACTGTAATTGAGTTTGTAAAAGATGCTAATGGAGGAGAAACAGTTAGCAAGCAACAGGAAACTTCTTTGCTTACAAAAGAGCACTCCAGTGAAGTGACAGAAAGTGTGGAAACTCGAGAGCAAATCAAGGACAGGATGCAATTATCACCTCCTGATCTGGTAAAAGCTAACCAGCCTGATGCTAGCAACTCTTCAGCATCCTCTGAAGACGAAGTTCTGCGCAGTCGACTTGGCAACTCAGTAGGCACTGAATTAAGAGTTACAGCACCTTCTATTGAGCAGGTGGCAGGAGAAAATACTGATTCTTTAGCTGCTGTTGATGAAGGTGCAGATGAACACGGACGAATGACTAAAGCAGCTACCAAGCTTCAAGCCTGCTGGAGGGGATTTTACACAAGGAACTACCATCCCCGAGCCAAGGAAGTGCGCTATGAAATTCGACTGAGCAGGATGCAGGAGCACATAATTTGCTTAACTGATGAAATACAAAAGTAAGTTGAGGCTGTGCTGTGCATTTTCAAGTCTGAATATAGCTTGCTCCAAACTAGTTCACAAGAGGTATAGATGGGTCTTCATATAACTGCACGCAGTAGGTTATAGCATTAGTGTTACGAAGCAGTGGTAATACTAGAGGAAGAATTCCCGTAATATACAATGGTTATGCATGCACATCAATTTCTCATTCTCTCAACGTGTCCTCTATGAGAGGGTTGGATTAGAATTAACTTTTTCAATTCCTTTGTTACTTGGACATTCACATTTTGCTGCATAATCAAAATAGCAATTGTAAAGTGTGAGGTTTTTGACTTAATCTCTTAGCAGTTAGAAAAAGTATTGGTATTGAGTCACTCCTCTGTTAGTGGTTTTCACTTTTCTCTTTCATGATATAATTTTCAAATACGGTTCTACTTTTTTCTCATGTGAATACATGTTTAAAAGGGATTATTATCAAAGTTTCTCAACTTCGAAGGCAGAAATTTTGGATTCACTTAATATAATTCAGGATCAGCCTGAAGAACAGTCAGTTTGACAGGTCCCTTTCATTTACTATTGCAGATGACAAAAGTTCTGTGAATCAGGCTGAGCTCTTGATGAACGTATAGAAAATCCTAATGCTTTCACACGGTACCTACACATATATCTTGGTGGTATGAGTCGTGGATGGCATAATTCGAAGCACAGAAACACTATTTTTCTTCATTTCCTTCCTACTTCAAGAGAGAGAGGAACATGTTCTTAAAATGAAGAGGTCAGGTTCAACATGCAAAAAGACCCTTAAAGTATATGCAAGTCAGTACATGCTTTACAGCAAAAGGAAAGCAAAATCTAAGTGTAACGTTGAAAAAGAAACGTATACTTGAAAGGCAGCAACTGGCTATTGATGACAAGCCAGATGACAATGTCTCAGTGTTGGGTTCTATCGTGTTTCCAAGAGTTCTTTTTAGTAAGCAGGCATTTCTGTGTATTGTATGTTGATTTTATTACCAGAATATTATTTAATTTGCATAATTTTGAATGTGTGTTCTTGCAGACTAAGAAAAGAAAGAGAGGAGGATAGGATTCAGAGGCTTGTGCAAGAGGAAGCTGTCAGATTTCTGTGGAATCAGGTAAATAGGTTTAGTCCTTTTTTTCTTGCTTATGGATTGAGAATATATTATTTCATAGTATTGAGCATGAAGAGATGGTGAGTATGGTTCATTCTTCCAATTACAAAATTGGTGGCTGATTAGATTCTAGTTGCTATGGTTTTGGCTGTACTTTCATTCTGAGGAAAGGTAATATTCAGAAGTGTCAATTCAATAAACTGTGTTTGTAACTGACCGATAAAATAGAACTTGGTATGAGAAGAAGGACACGATGCAAAAAGATCTAAATAAGCATAATAGGCATTAAACGTGATGCAACTGCTAGATGCTTAGGACAAATGAAACAGTGTCAAGCACTATTGCTTCTAAGCAGCTCATTTCTGTAGTAGAAAAAATATTAACTTATCTTCTAATAAGTTCTTCTTTCTTCCCAAGCTAAGACTTGTTGTTTACTTAAGAATGTTTTTTTTGTTTTTAAAGGTTTCTTACCTTTTTGTCCTGAAGAGTAGATCCCCCTTTTTTTTTTTTTACTTTCTCTGGAAAATATATTCTTCTTTTCTTGAGACAGCATTGTGAGCTCCGTGGGTGTTGGGCGTCTAGTTTATATGCTATTATTTAACATTGGGAAAAAAATATTTTCCCCAGAAATACAGTGAAATGTTCTTGCTCGATCTTAAATATTATGTTAGAGGTTTGTTGCCGATTACTGTAGTCTAGAAACCAAAGTGCTTTTCAGGCTTGATGCTATAGCAGCGTTCTCTTTATATTTTACAGGTTAGATCCCTTCAACAGTGGCAGCTTACAGTGACACAACACTTAGGTGCCTCTTGTCAACCTGGGATCCCTTCAGCCAGTACTTCTTGTCTATTGGAACCATCTGCTCGAACATCTACTCCTGAACAAGAAGCCCCACCAGATGTTAGTTCTGCTTGGTTAGCTCCGGCTAGTGATGTTCTTCAGGAGAAGTCTTTGGTACAGTTTCCAGATTCTGGTTTTCATTCTGCCATGGCTGGCCAGACTCATACTGCTGACTTGTCTAGCTATGAAAAGAGTTTAACAGGAGGAACTGAGGACTCACTTTCAGTGGAAACTGTCAAACAGTGTGGCAATTCTGTTTCAGAACATTTTTCAGATGTTGAAGATGACCATGGGGAATGTGAACAAAGTAGAGAGAGCTCTAATAGTGAGCAGGACAACAGACTTCTACAGCAGTATTTGAAATCTGTTGAGCAGCTAGAAGAAGCAGATGGAGGGACAAACTGCAGTGATGATAGAGAAGAGGGTGGCTGGCCACAAACTGATGTTTCAGTAGAGAGCCAAGATTATTCATCTGACATTCTCTCTGCAGATATCCCTCAAGGCACATCTTCCCCTGCACGAGATGAAATGAGTCAGACACCTGACAGCTGCAAACTAAATTCAGGAATAGGTGAAGGGAAGCAAACAGACTGTGATTCTTCATTTCAGATGTTACATGTTGGGATAGCTGTATAGAAGGCTCTATTTCACTGGGGACTAGGGATTCCATTTCAGTTTTGTTTGTGTTTTTTTTCTTCCCATTAATATAAAACTGATTTCTGCGTATGCTTGGATTTTATTTATTCATGTTTTGTACTCATGTTAAGAATTTGTTTTAATTAGCATTCTACTCATGTTGCTGAGGACTGTCATATACTGTGCTAGATGAAATCACCAAAGTTCTCAGTGGCTATCATTATGCACTTTATTTTCTAACACGTAGCTGATATTCTAGTAACTGGCTTCCTTGAAATCAATTCTGAAGATTATAGGGGCTCAGAGTGGTGTTTGCTGTAAATTCACCTCAGTGAATGTGTTAAGTTTTGTGATTTATTTTTTCTTCTAGAAAACAGAATTAAATCCTTACTCTGCAAAGAGAAAAATCCAATGAAAAAGATGAAAGCAGTTGCCTTTCGGAGTTTGTGACCATAGCAAGCACTAGCTAGCACTTCAAGGATGCGTTCCATGAATACTGTCTGAGCCAGTGTCATCTTTGTGTCTTTTACTTGATGCTGCTGGCTTGGGATTTGGTCAGTTCCATAGATTCTGAAACAAAGACTTAGAGGAGTCCGACCTTAGGGAACTTCAAACAAACTTTGGTCTTAGTTTTCCCTGGGGTTGAAATTCCCTGTTTTTTCTCAGGTAAGAAAAAACTCGAACCTGTAGCAGCCTTTACTAAATAAATTTCAAAAGGGCATGTGATCTGGGAAACTTAGTTTCCAAGAGTACACTGCTGGGTTACAGCAGCAGACTTGATACCTATTTTGCCTCCACGAGGTTGCTAATGTCATTTTGGGATTCATAACTTTCTAGACGTGAGTGTGTTTGATGGATCACAACTCCTATATACAGGTATGAACATTAAAAGCAAATGTCATAACTTAAAACTATTGACATCTCTCTTGGTTGTTTTTTGGGGGTTGTTTTTCTACATTTTGGTATTTGACATTCCAATTAGATGTAGATAAAAACCTGTATTTCTTTCCTGTTGGAAAATATGCTAAGTTTCCCAAACTGCTCTCCACTTAAACTCCAGGCAAGGAATTGCATTTGTATTTTGTCTAAACAATTTTTTTTTTCTGATGTAAAAGGTCAGGTAACTTAATATATTACAAAAGTGGGAAGGGAAATTTGTTTTGCTGATTAGTTTGAGATGGGTGTTAGAAAAGTAAAAGTTGACATGACTTTTAGGGATAAGTTAGGTTTGCTAATTGCATTTTGCAATGTGCATTGAAAAGCCAGCATTTCAACTGTTTGCTATGCTAAGTTCTCCAAGGACAATACTGCCAATCACACAAACATAAACGTGTGCTTATAGCATCTCTCTGAATACACAGATCAACTTCTGGTGCTACTGTGTCACTGATATCAACCAGTGCTGTTCTAAAGTAACTCTTCTGACTGTGTTACCATATAAAGTAATATAGTTGTTGTGAAAGCTTCTGTTGCTTGTCTATTTTAGGTTCTGAGCTGAAGTTTATCACAATTCAGGTGTTTGGCATGAGACCAGTATCTGCTTGAGGATTCAAAATAGCCTTTCTTTAGAACATAAGTGGTGTACTGGAATTGTACCAACCCTCTGCTCAGCAGTGGAGTTCACCTTGGAAGAATAAAGCTTATTTCTGTATATAGAGTAGCCATCATCTTTTTGGTTATCTGTTTGGTTTTTCATTCCGGAAGTCTAAGGCACTAAATGCTCGAGGGAGCTGCCATTGTAGCCTGGCTGACTACTGACTGTGCCTTTCATACAAAAGAGCATTAAAAAAATGAGTTGGTGTATTCTCAGTGTGCTATTTTTCTAACTCAGTCTGGTTTACAGCATACTCGTGGTGTAGCCAGATTCATCACTAATCTTAGAACTTACGTACTTGGGTATTTGAAGTGGTAGAGGTACGTTGAGGTATCACAATATCTACAAAGCTGTACAAAGCAGTGTGTAGGCTACCTGGCCATACCTTTGTCCTGTGAAGTTTCTCAATGTGTATTTGAGTCTCTCATGCTTGGAGATGTTTGCAGTTCTCCTTAACCATCAATCTGTTACCAAGACCTGATGTAGGCCTTTAGAGAAACTTTTGAAGAGGAATTATTTGTATGTGAATCAGTTATTGGACTGTAGAGTCTGAAGGCAGCAGCTACATAAAAGAAACAATAAGGTCTCATTTGCAGCAGAGTGCTTGATTTGCATGTGCCAGATCTACAAAAAACTAGACTGCTGTTGGGATAAAAATGCATCGCTGAAGACATCAAAGTGCTATAAATATCTCTCTGTTTTCTACTAGTGTCTCTTTCTTGGCAACGTTTGAGAAGAAACAACTTGAATTTTGGAAATGTCAAAGGGTGCAAAGTTGATGAAAGAAATTGTTAATGGAAACTCTAGAATTTCTTAACACTTATTATTAGAATGTACAAACATGAATGCAAGAAAACTTATTTTAACCAATGCTTAGGTCAGCTGTTGGTTTGGTTTGGTTTTTAACTTGTATCCTGTAAATCCAAAATTGATTTTATGAAGACACAGCTAAACATGTCTTGTCTTATTATCAGATATTTTTGGTGGAAATCTTTGAAGTGCTGTAGACCTTTTCTGATGTTCTGAAAAATATCTTGTGTATGCATGTGATTGGAAGGTACAGAAATCAAATACAGATGAAACTTTGGATTACTATTTATGGGGCTAAAAGTAATTAGTTTTTACATGCGCAGAATACTTTCAATGTGGCTACTGAAACATGTACAGGGAAATGCATAATAAGGGCTGCAGTGGCAAAATAAGGAATCAAACAATTCGTACTTCACTGTGGCTTCATTAAATCCATACTGAACTCTCAAAAAATCAGTATATGGAAATGTACAAATGTAATGTACAGTTTAACATTTGCTCTTGTTTATCTACTTATGCTTTCTTCATCCAAGTCTGCAATTTTCCACGGACAGGGATGCACACCTCCATTTGGAGGTGATGGAGATTTCCTAAAAGAATCAAAAGGCTGAAAATATGAAAATCCATGTCTGAAACTTTCCTGTATTAATTAGGAATGTCTTTTGGTAGTCTGCTTTTGCAAGGCTTTGGTATTCAACAGAAGAATATACTTTGTAGGAGAAAAAAAAGGGTTTTTTTTGGCATGGACTGACCAATGGAAGAGATTACTACTGGTTGTCTGGCAGTGTTGTCTGTTCTGCTGTGAGTATGGCTTAAGCGCTTTGTTAATTTGCTTTGTAAAGATTGGCTACATGCAACTTAGTCTAACTATTCAGAATGAGGAACCAATGCAACTAGTTTTGACCCCAGTGAGGTAATTGGCTCATGCAAACCTTTCGGTTAATCTGGCAGAGGTGACTCCTTCACTTGCTCTTCTCAAGAGGGGAACAAGGACAAAGATGGCGATGCACTTAAATGAGTTTCCAGGTTTAATGTTTGATTGATTGACAGTAACATCAACTCATTGCTATTTCACTTTTCTACTGAGTATGTTTATATTTTACATATCCTGCAATCTTCCATGTAATCAAGAATGCCGTTTTTCTAATGTATATAATGTTTGATGCTGTTCAGCTGATAGTTTGAAGTATAGTTTATTATCAAAGCAAGCATGCTTGTGCTTTATATTTCAAGTTTGTTTTTTAAGGTATTTGGCTTGTATTGATTCCTCTGTGTGTTAGGTAACTTTACAAAGAAAAACACAAGGCAGTGCATCATTAATGAAAGCAGGTGAGCTTGTTTCTGCAATCTTCCACAAACTGTACTTAACTGTCACAACTCTGTTCTCTGTACCTAAAACTCTCATGAAATATTTAGCCGCTGAATGAATGCAGTGACTCAGAACATTTTGTTGTGGTGACTGTTACTATGTGGTGCTATTTTGTAAACATCATAAGCATGTGCTGCAGAGGTGTGGGGTACTTGAAAGGTTCTGACCTTTGACATGACTTTTTTCTTTTACTTAAAAGAAACAGGGTCGTACTTCAGTGGAGTGCTTGTGAGCTGGCTGTTTAAGTTGGGGCTTACCATAACTACATCTTCGGTAGTGTTCTTATATCACAAAGCAAGATGGCATTAAGACTCCAAACCTGATTTTGTTGCTTCTAGAACACAAGTATCTTTCAACTAATACTTGAGAACATCCCTGCTTCACTAAATGATGAAAGTTTAACAGGTTACTGTTAAGTTCCTTAAGCTACCATGGTCTCTACTACTTGCATGCACCAATTTCAATAATACACTTAGCAGCCAGTCTGTCTGTATATATCTGGTTTTCCTGAATAATGTTGTATGTTACTGAATTTGCAATTTTTTCCTGTTTTTTTATGGATTTGTAAATATTGTCCGAAGGATTCCAAGCTTAATTTCTACTTGCAGCAGGGTGCTTGAAGAAAAATCAACAGTATATTCCTTTAAGACTACTTGGGAACTTTGTACTGGACTTGAAGTTATAGTGTGTCTCTCACACATACTTTATCTTTAGAAGGTAGAATTGTAGCAGTTAGTGGAGACTCACTGATAATAAAATGTAGAATTGTTCAGTTCCCCTGCTTTTAGACAGTGTCAAAAGAAGCTTCTTTCCCTGGTTTTTGTTTTGTGTGTGTGTGTGTTATTATTACTATTGTTATTATTGTTTTACCTTGAAGACCGTGCCACCCAAATAAATAAATACAGAGTGTTTGTGAGTTTTCATAATCTCCCTTTGGAGTTGCAGGATTTTTTTTTTCCCTGTTTGTCTTTCTAGGACGAAATACTGTAGGGAAAAAAAAAATACTACTTTCTGTTAACTTGCCAAAAAATCCGGACTTTCTCAGCCTATTTTTAAATGCTTTCTGTTTCATTAATGGAAAAAGCACAGGATCCTTGACTTGCAGAATCATAAAACAGCATTTATCAGGAAAGGTGCTTTATTTCTTGGAAAGTGCCAAATCAGATTTTATTGTATAAATTAAAGAGCTCTCAATAAGGAACTTATTTTATGACTTAATTGCATTTATAAATATATGGGCCAAATTGACTTGTAGCATAACTCTACTGAACTAAATTTTGTTGAGTCTTTCACAGTAGTACTCTACCTCTAAACTAGAATCTGAAGAAATAGCAATTGGACATTTATTTGTTTTTCTGCTTCTAACTACTTTCTGTCAAGAGTGGTGGGTCATTAAACTGGTACAGTTCATATGTTTTCTATAAGTGTTTACATTTTCTGAATTTATTGTTTCTTACATATTTTGTTTGTACCTATGATTTTTGAATTTTAAATAAATGATTTGTATGTTTATTGAAACTGTTAATTGGTACTTTCCTAACTCTTACTAGCTGTTGTCTTACAATGGGAGGGCTCTTTTAGAGACTGTTCAGACCTGCAAAATGACAATGACAAGGTAAGCATTAGCATTCATGACTTGGTACATCTATTAGTCCACTGTTCTAAAGGCAGTATGTGGTAGGATACTGAATTTTTATACTCAGCTTGCTATCAGATGTCACTGAAGTTGGAATTCATTACTTGGAGTCCATTGGTTCAATCATCAGCCCTCACTTTCATGTTAATAGTCTAATAAAGTAAAATATGTGCTAGTATTCTGCACAGAGTTCTCTAGGAGAATTGTATAATCATCTAGGTTAGAAAAGACCTTCAGGATCAAGTCCAACCACCAACCTGACCTACCAAATCTCACTAAACCCCTCTTAGGCATAAAGATTTATCAGGGTAGAGATTAGAAAAACACATTTGATTCAGTGTTACGCCATCGTCAAGACTGGATTCAGTAATAAGCAATTTATGGGGAAAACGGGCGTGGTGATCCCTCCTAGTTACTGAGGGCTGATGAACTGTAAAACGTGGCAGAGAAGAGCATGATGGTATCTATTTCCTCTGACGAGCTCAGGTTTTGGTGGTGGTGTTATCTTCCATCCCCTCACCCCAACCATCAGTACGGTTACAGACAGCTTATGCCTAACATTTAACACTAATTAGATGCTTTTGCCTGGGGCCTCACTTTGAACTGAAGAAGCTGTAGGAAGGTTTGAAGCACCATAAGGCTCAGGAAAGATGCAAACGAGTAATAAGACTGTTATAAAATCAGCAAGCAGTACATAGAAGGGGGAAACAAATTAATACAGGGCACCTGTATTTTGTTTTGTTTATGTAGACAGATAATTTTTCAAGTTTTGACTGGTAGTTTATACACAGATAGCTCCAAAAGTAATGCCTCCTATTTGTTTTGAACAAAGTCTTTGTTGAGACTTTGCTTTTCATCCCTAGCAGGTAATCATCACTGTAATATGTGGAAAAGGAGAAGTATAAGCAGTGTCACGTGATTGATTCTAAATAGCTTTGGCTGATGGGGCAGCACGTGAGCAAGCAGTTAACATTTATAATAGCTAAAATACTATGGTCATGGTGATATTTCAGCCGCTCCGTGTGTTTTCAGCTTCTTTGTGAAGAAGTGAGCATACTACCTTTTCCTTAGGAGACATGCAATTGAACCTTCAACCCAACTGCATTCCACCCATGGCCAGGAAGGGCGGTGGAAGTTGTGAACAACTATTTTAAAGGTTGAAGCACGAAGCACAGGGAGAGTAATATTTCATCAGAAATGTCTGTTGAACACCTTAAAAGCTCACTGAGAACTGCAGCCACTGCCACTGAACCAGACTGATGTGTTTGCTTCAGAAAGGTTGCAATGTCAAATATTCCACGTTTTTTGTTTCTCACTTTTTTTTAAAAAGTTCTGTTACTTACATACATTAACTATATTTTATATTTCATGTATGTCCCCAGACAATTTATTTTCACTCAGTGCAGAGCAGTGCAGCCAGAAGGCTGGACACCCATGCTTTCTTTAACCTGAATTCACAGAAGTAGTACCTAGCGTGTGAATGTTTTGGATAGAGCTCTTCCTATGTAGGCACAGTGATTACAATGGCAAACCCAAATGCATGTGTCTTGTTACCGGACTGAACATTCTATACAGCTCTGATGCAGGGCATTAGGCTCAGTACTTGTCCTCAGTACTTGCCTCAGTGTGCTTGTTCCTGGGCTCTTGAAATTCCCACTTTGAACGTGGCTTGTTGCCCAATTGCCCTCTCTGCTTTGCTGTCACTTGTGTGCCTAGCACAGGTCCTGCTGTTGGCCTACAACCTCCTCAGCTTCATCACAGAATCAGAATTCAGGATTTGGAAGGGACCTCTAGAGATCATCTAGACCTCTGAACGGCCACACAGCTTTCCGGTGTGCCAGCCACTCCTCCCAGCCCCGCACCACCAAACCCAGCACCAGGGTGGGGCGGAGCAGGGAGGTGGGGCCATGGCAGTAGCGGATCGGGCTCGAGGCGACAGGGGAGACGCAGTGAGAGTGGGAGTTATCGTCTCTTGGCCCGGGGGAGCGGCCGGCATCACGGTGAGGGGGAGCCGCGGCCGTGTGGGAAAGGGCGGGAAGGCGGGCGGGCGCTTCACGGCGCGGTGGGGCTGCCCGGCTCCGCCCGCGGCCTCCCGGGCTGCGGCCGCTGCTGGGCGGGCGGCTCCGAGCCGGAAGGAAGGTGTGCTCCGGGTCGGAAGAGCGAGCTTAAAAAAACCCAACAAAACAACAAAGAGCGTTTTAATCATAGAGTTACGGTTTGCATTGCGGGCTTGCAGCGCTTCCTGGCTGCTCTCTTCAACTCCCCCCATCCCCCCCTTCCTCCTCCGTGTTTACCAGGCTGGAGGAGCCGCAGCAAAGCGAGCTCCTGCCTGTGGCTCGTGATGACCTCTGAATGTCAGTGCTGAGGAGCGAGCCGCAGCTCGGAGAAGCGGCAGCGCGTCTCATCTGCTGGGGCTGCAGCGGCCGAGCGCCTTAGCACGGAGCAGCTGTCCCCAGAGTGAGATGCTCGTCTTAGGGATCACAGCTGTGCGGAGGGGTGATGATATTTAATGATACGATTTTCAGCAGCAACAACACGCACGTGAATGGGCGTCACAGAACTCCAAGACTGCTCATTGAAGCTGTCCTTAATTTCATTTTTAATTTTTTTTATTTTCTAACCTTGGACAAAATGACGTGCGTAAGTACCTTGAAGTGGTGCAAAGCTAACAGCAGTAATATTTAATGAGCAGAAAAAAAGTAAGTGCAGGACCAAAGTGAAAAAGATTTCAAAACAAAAATCCCTGATTTGCTATAGAAAAAAAAATGATATTCTTAAAAAGAACCTTAACTGTCTGTCATATTTTGTTTACTTTTGGAAGCGAACCACCAGCATAAGAAATTTTGCTGGAAGAAAATGCTGTGTATACACACACGTTATGTTTTGTGTATGTATATCTGTATATAAATATATTTATGCATATAAAAGGGGCCTGCAACATTTGCTGTATGAGAAAAGGCTGAGAGACCTGGGACCATTCAGTCTGGAAATTTGAACACAGAAAGGGGGTTTCATCACTATCCATAAATATCTGAAGTGCAGAAGTCAAGTGGATGGTGCTAGTCTCTTTCCAGTGCTGTGCAGTGACAGGACAAGGGTCAGTGGGCACAAACTGGAACACAGATGTAACAGAAATGCTGAGTCACAGCTTGAAGCAGTGATTGAGCACCCGGTAGGAAGGCAGGGCCAACCCAGGGGTGCTCAGGTGCGTGGAATGCACTTGCGTGACTAGAAGATGTGGAGCTAGGATCCACCCCTTTCTAGACCTCATTTAAGGGTTGGTATTGTAGGCAGGGTTATCTCTAGAGATCCCTGTGTACCTGAGACCTTCTGAACGTAGACAGCTTCTTTCCTTCATTTCTGTGGCTGTTACATTTGAGTAAGTCCTCACTTGCTGCAGCCTAGGACATTGCTATTCTTTTGTCATTTCTGTGTTTTCCATCACATCACAGCATTTCAGCAGGATGCTGTATATAAATAAGAGGAAAACCTTAACTGTGAGGAGTGATGGATCACCACCACAGAAAGGTGGTAAAGTCTCCTTCTCTGAAGATATTCAAGGCTCACCTAGTTTGCCTACCTGCGTGTCTTGCTGTAGAGAACCTGCTTTAGTGGAGGGTTGGACTCAGTGAAGTCAATTCCAAAGCCTGCAGTTCTATATGTATACACATTTATGTGCATATAATACTCGTCTTTCTTTTCTCTTCATTTTTTCTAAGGATATTTTCTGCCTCTTAGATGCGTGGCTCCAGAGATCACTTCAAAGATAGAGTAAGAATTTAAGGCTTTTTGTCTTGCTTAGATGACTTGTGTTATGTAATAGATGAACTATATCTGTTCTTCACAGATGATGAAACTTGAAGTAAGTTGAGGCCTTTGCTTGAGAAAACTCTAAAGACACGCTACTGCTTATTTTGGAGCATGTGGCTTTTACAGAAATGTAGTATTTTGAGCAACGTTTCTTTTTTAGCAAGAGAGCTATGAAACGTGTATGAGGAGAGCATCTTCAGTTACAACCTTGCCAAGCTGATGGAGAGAGCTTTTAAACTACAGTTAGCATAGGAGGGGAACTTCAATCCATGGATTTGTTGCTGGTTCAGTGCCAGGAAAGGGATCAGGTGTCTCCAGGAGGGCACCTGAAGAGCAGCACAGAGCAATTCCAGCTACTTCATCCAGTAAAACAATTTAATTAGAGGCTCAGCTTGAGTGTCTATATGCAAATGTTCACAATTGGGGAAATAAGAGAATCAGGAAGTCTCAAGTTTCTGGGCTATGTGACTGGCCTCAATGAGGCATGGTGAGCTACTGACATGCCTGGAGTTGATGGATACGTGAATTTTTTTTTTAGGAAAGAGAGTCAGAAGAGGAGGTGGGGTGACCCTGTAAGTTAGCGCATGCCTTGGCTACATCAAGCTTGGCAGTAATGATGACAGGGTTGAATGTCTCTAGGTAGGAGTTAGGAAAGGGTCAGTAAGGCTGATGTTAAAGTGGGAGTCTGTTACCCAACCAAAATGGAGAGGTAGATAAATTATTCTTATGTGCAGTTAGGAGAAATCTCACAATTGCCAGCCCTTCTCATGGGGGACAGCTAATTCCCAGGTGTCTTCTGGAAATACAGTACAACAGAGAGGAAGCAGTCTAGGAAATGCATAGAGTATGTGCAAGATAACTTTAAAGACTAGCCTCTGTTTTATCCAAAATTAATACTTTATATTAACACAGAGATATTGCAAGAAGTGTGTCTTTTTGTTGCATTTGGTCAGTTTGATACTTTTATTTTAATGGATGTTTTCATCTTTTGATGATGCTTGTTCATCAGTCAAATCTATGTTCTCTGTAATTCTCTGCAAAGCAACTGCAGTTATAATCCATATAATCCTCACAAAGCAATTCCACATACAATCTATTTTGAGACTGTCCTGGTTATCCAGTAGTATATTTCAGAATTCTAATTTATGCTTGTCTAGTGAAAGATTTAATTAGGTAATCGTGATATTCCATATGTCATTATATGTAAATTTATGCAGTGTTCTTCAAACAGCCTGAACGAATACTGTAGCTTTTCAGCTTAACTATTTATGGAAAATTATGCAGAGTTTATCTAAATCATTTGATGTTGTTGCACTTGGTAGATGCTTCTGTGAGTAATGCTGTGTTGAGAATATTGGATTTGAAGGGACCGTGTTCTTTTGACTGCCTCTGCCTGCCATCTGTTGTGCGTTTCCAAGTTCAGAGCTTCTCCTTCTGTAAGAATGAAATCCGTTTAGCTTTCGAAATCACTGCCTTCAAATTGTCCCCTTCAAAAAGAAGGAAGACAAAAGATTCAAACTGTCAGCGGTTTAAGGGCTGGTTTGGCTCAGTGCCAGGATGATTGAGGTGGGGGACCCATGGAACTATGCCCCGAGGAAGGGGGAAAGTGAAAAAGGAGAAGGGAGATGGGGCTAAAAACAAAACAGCGGCAACAATCTGAGGAGGGAGGCTCATTTACTATATAAGATGTCGGAATGCGAAATAGCACAATATAATACAATATAATTGGAATTGAAGCTAATAAATCAAATAAAATGAGCAAGAGAGAGTGTCTGATAAAACCAAAGGCCTTATGCTAACACTGAAGGTGAGATGGCAGCGAGCACCCACTGCTGAGCCGATCCCAAAGGAGAGAGAGACTGTCCTGTGACCGCAGACAGTTTTTATCTTTCCCTCTGAGTGAAACCACATAAAAATACAAAGCAATGCGCAGTCCTCTGGGGAACAAAGTAGTTCTCTTCTGAGACAGCCACATCTGTAACTATTGATGATCCACGGAGCTGGAGCATTAACTCTTTTACTCCCAGTGCACTACATGATGTTATGATGTGGAACACCAATAACAAAAAATCATAACACCATGACATGAACTTAAAAAGCACTAAGCTGTGAGAGCAGTTTATCAACAATTAAGTCTGTGGTTCTGTATCACAGCTCTTCATCAGCTATCTAGCAGCATCAAGAGAACACTACATTTCTGGAATGTTAAGATTTATGCATGGCTATTGCATAATATGTTTCATAAGAACAATCTTGCATTCTTCAAGAATTTTTTTTTAACCAGTAGGTTTATGTAAAAATGCATGATATAAAAGGAATGATAAAAATCAGAGATGTAGTCTAATGTTTAGAAGAGTTCTAAAGTTTTTACTCTCTTTTAATGCATCCAGCTCTGTTAGACATCTCTTCTTGAACTGGTAAGTGTTAGTTATTTGCTTCCCTCTCTCAGCCTTCTGCTTGATATACTTTTTCTTACAGAGACTTGCTTCAGACGTCAGTCCTTGGTAACAACTTGGAGTCTCCAATCAGGTAAATGTGAGGATGCCTAAAACCACAAGTTTCTGCTAAAAGGCTTGGACTTATGATGTCTGGATGGTGATAGTGTGGCCTAATAGGGGACTGCTGAGTCATGGTGCTCAACCAGTGATTGAGCACCTGGAGAAAAGACCTGCTCAGCCCTGGGAGCACGACTGAAGGCAATTCCTCCTCTTGGAGTTCTTTCCCTGCTAGCCTAGATCCTTAGAGAGAGGTGACCATTCCTTTCCTTCCTTTTTTGTAACATCTCCTTGTTCTTGCTGGTCCATTTGTGTTTACATGATAGTTATTTGCTTAGTTGATAAAAGAAGTCTCAGGTTCTTCTTTTTGTTTTTCTCTATCAAATACAGGTGAGATTACCTTTATGATATTTTTGCCTTGACATACATGTTAGAATTATAGATTTTTATGGCAATCTGAACAGTACTGTTTTTAGACTTACAAAGACTGTTAAACCAATTGTTGTTGTGAAGAGTTTCACCATTTGTATGCTTTCTGTGTTCAACTCTACTTCTAGTAATGTTTTTGGGACTTTAGATAATTCTTGTAAATGCATTCGCAGGAATGAAGTGGAAATCAGCTGAACTAACGCATGCACTACTGAGACGAAATGACTTTCGTGTTTGTGATGAGTAGAAATCATGGCAGCATCTAACATGGGAGGAAAAGACATGAGCGGACAATGTGGCGTGACTCATTCCGATTGCAAATCTTCTGCCTTCTTATGGCAGTACTGGCTGTTGTGGTGCTGGTCCATAATTTTTTTCAGTTAGAGGTAAGTGGAGATGGTTTCTTCTGCCAACAGCTTGAACAGTGTTATGCCATTTTGGATGTAAGGTTAAAACTGTGATTGGCAGTTTACCTACAACTTGGAATCATGGAAGAACTCAGGGCAGAAGGTATGCATGGTGGTCTTCAATGCTCTAGTCAAAGGGATAACTCCAAAGTTAGTTTGGATTGCTAACTGTGTTCTTGAGTCATGTTTTGATGCCCTTCAGAGAGCAGGCATTCTGCAATCTGGCTGGGCAGCCTTTCAGTGCTGCGGATAGAAAAGAACATTATCATTATGTGCACGTGGAAGTTGCCTCTTGTACTTCTACTGTATACTTCTGACTCCAATTTCTCTATAATTCCCATCTGGGTAATAAAAGGAAAAACAGAACAAACTAGTTTGAACCCCTCATGGTCTTCTCCAGATTTTTCAGAGTCTACTTCTATTAGTGTCTCCTGGTATGCCATGTTTCTGCAGATGGACTTTATGCTGTTAATCACAACAGCATATCGGTTCAGCCAGTTTTCAGTCCAGTTTAATCTGCATCTCTGTAGCATGTACTTCATCATTTTGTCTATGGGGGTATCATGGGAGTCTTACTGAAAGCCAGGTTAAATAACATCACTGAGGATCGGTTACAGGGAGCCTTGAGGACTGGCCCTTGCCAGTGGCTGCCTGCTTGCCCAGACTTTTCAGTGTAGCATTTGGCAGGTGAACATAATGTTTAGCCTAACAGTAAATCCTGGTTATCTTTCATGTTTATTAGCTGATAAATGTGTTATTTGTTGAAATTGCATGTATCCCACTTCGCAACTCTTCATCTTCCTGGCTAATGATGCCCAAATAAAGTTGTCCAAGAGGGACTGTAAAATTCTTTCTCGTACCTAAAAAGACATTGCTCTCTTGGAAGAGGTTCAGATAAGAGATATAAAAGAACACATAACATAGTGAAAACAACAAACAAATTAATGTTAATTGCTTGTCCCACTACTAATGGAGACGTAGTTAAAAACTGTGGGTGCCAGATTCAGAGGAAACAGTGCATAATAACTAAAGTCCTCGCAGTAGGACTGAGTAGCTGCTAGAAAACATAACCAAAGAGTCAGGATGAATCATAGAATGGCAGTTTGGAAAAGACCTCTGAGATCATCCAGTCCAACTGTTCACCTATCACCAATATTTCATGCTGAACTGTGCCCACTAGTACAACATCTAAATGTTTCTTGAACACCTCCAGGTATGGTGACTCTACCATATAACTGGGCAGCCCGTTCCAGCACTCTTGGAGAAGTAAGAAGTAACATAATCCCGAAGTGATGTTTCTGTATTAATAATTAATATGTGAAGATCTCAACCCTGATGAAGAACTCCTTAACCATAAAGTGCTAGACATTGGATAAATCTTTAGGGAAAGTAGCACAGTGTGTTTGGCCTGTGTTCTTCCCTGCATACCTGCTGTTGGAAACTGCTGGAAATCAAGACAGTGCATTTGATGGACCTTTGGTCTGAATTAGTATGACCTTGTTTTGTGTGGTGTAGAAGATAGCTGTTCTTTTGTCATCTCTTGTTGATTTTCTGCCTTATTTCAGTAAGGTTGTTGAATGAGGAACAGCTTTGACTTTCAAAACTATGTTCTTTCTTTGTGAATTGCATTTCTGATAGAATTCTGAGGGCAGAAAGAAAAATGCAGTAAGAGCGTGTTCACTCTGCTTTCTGTTGGCACTGTTCACAGTAAGTGTCTATTATGCAGATGAGAAACCCTCTAGATAATAACTGAAAGCATCATGTTGTTGCCAGGAAGCAACATCATGGTTGTAGATTACTAGTGTGTTTGTGTGGTGTACCAGTTGTCTCATTTTAGGGGTGCTCACTTTGGTTGTGAGTATTCTTTTGTTCGAAAGCTTTTAGAAAAGAGACAGTATGTGGGCACAGGGGAAGTACCTTGCAGGGGTGAGAGAGTGGTTGAAAGCGGACAGCTGGAACTGAACTGAAGAACTATGTGACAAAGCTAGTTTATTTATTTATTTTGTGGTGGTTCTAAATTGCAGATCATCTCATTCAGATAATTGCTGGAGCAGTTGTGTGCCAGGTGGTGGCTTTTTAGAACTGACTTTGACATTTTAATTTATTTAGCACCCACTCAGTGCTGTGCTACAGTAAAGACAGGGAGCTGATCTCATGCCCGTTGTAGATGACAACGGGGGCTAAAGTATTTGGAGTATGAAATGACTGAGAATAAGACGACTGGCCTTTCAGTATCTGGTATCCAGTCTCAAATATTCTGTATTGTATGAATTAAGGCTTTGTTGGGTGACCTTGAACTACATTTTTTACTTCCATGCTTGTCATTTGGGAATCTCCTGTGATGTTTCCTGCCCTGATGTTATACGGATGTAGATAGTTAGGTGAAGTATATCTGGAGCAACGGTCATAAATCTAACAGTTACAACTTGTGGATGGATGTTGGGCTTTGAAATGTAGATGAAGATCCACCTTTTCTGCAGTGACTGAAAGATTCAGCTTCTTTTGTTTATCAGCCAACTGTGCTGGTGCACTTAACTGAGAACAAGTGTTTGCTGCAGATCTAATGAAAACACCAGTAACACTTCTAGAATGTCATAGGTTTGATGTGGATGGCATCTTTAAGTATCATCTATTCTTACTCCTTTGCTATGAGCAGGGACATATCTTTGTGAGTGTGATTGCCTGTCTGGGGTTATAATGTTATGCATTACACCTTATTTTCAATTAGTTGGCAGCAAGGATGCTGATGCTAGAAGCTGAAGAAGCAGCTTCCTTTTTTACTTGCTTACGACATAGCTCTTATGCACCAGGGACAGCTCACAGATTTGTTTGTTCTTAACTGACATGTAATCTGTCCTGTCTGCTCTACTAGGTAGACATCCATTAAATTAATTTATGATCTCATTTAGGTTCTGATTATTTTCAGAAAGCAGTAAATAAACAAATGCTAGGAATCCTCTAAAGTCAAGACATTTTGAATAGAGTATATGTGGAAATAAAGCAGGACAAGCGTTATTCAGTATGGAGATTACATTGGAAACTAAAACAATCTAAGATCTAGGAAAAGGATTCCTGAAAAGAATTGAGATGCTTGTTTGTTTTTGCCTGCTATGAAAAACTTGATTTTTTTTTTTCTGCTGATTGTAGAGCCTATGGTTCTGCCTGAATGGACTGAGTGTTTGACAGAGTTGTATATCCCAGGGATTGCCTATTTGTTGGGTATAGGAGAGTTTGAACACTTGTTTGGAAATGAGCCTGGGAACCTCTTCAGAAAGGAAGATAGTTTGGAAATTCCAATCAATGATATTCTGTATATGAATTGGCTCTGAATCTTTCCCTGCCTTAACCAGGAAAGCTAATCTATAAATTTTTTTTCCTGTGAATACTGTATGTGTTGTAGCAATACTTTCACCTCTTAGCTTATAATTTTGCAATAATACATTGTCTTATTTGGGCTTTGAAGAAGTCTGTAAAGATGAGTGAGGTTATTACAGGAAGAATCATCTTTCATTGTATGGAGAAAGTTTTGTGTTTACCTTTGTGGAGAGGATGTGGTTTCTTTTTCCCCTCCTCCTTGAAGGTTGATAAAGAAAATATTTATGGTGTGGTCAATTCTGCTTTATCATAACTTGGAGATGCTTGAGTTGAGGTGACAGCTCTCGTCTGAGAGCTTAGCTGCGTGCAGATAAAGCACTTTGGCTTGAGACTGTGCTAAAAAGCCTGCTTAGGTATGCTGTTTTGGGAATACTGAACTATATTTTCTGCTTTGTTTTGTGAACTTAGATTGGATTAGTGTCCTTTATGCCCTGTTCCTCTGAGTTATATAGGTAGTCTCATGAAGATGCTTCAGAAAGACTAGCTACCTCATAGCCATCATTTGTATGAGTAGGTCTCTGATGGATAGAATAAGTTAAAAATGAAGAAATCTACAAAAAATTAGAACAGTGTTAGGCCTGTTATTAAGACTTTCTTAGATAGCTGTGTCTGTGGTCTTCATTTTAAAGGATGTATATGGTTTTATTTTTTTTTTCCATCCCACTCCCTTATCCTACCTCCCCTTGTTGAGTCAAGTTAAAAGAAGAAACTTTCCCTTGAGAATCTCTACTGAATTTGAGAGTTCTACAAACATCCCTGTTCTCCCCCACGTTCCTCCTTAGGAAGATTCTTAAATGCTTTTGTGAACCTAGGCATGCTTACCAGCCTGCTGGATGTGTTGAAATATAAAACTAACTTAAAATATATACGTATATCTTACCATGCAGTATTTTCTATGCCATCTATGTACATGAGCAGAAGAAAAGAAGTAGAGAAGGTATCCATAGATAGAAACTTTACTTAATTTAAAAATGTATATAGGCAAGATTTAAGGTTGAACCGTGCTTGAGATTCGTTCTCAGTTTTGCTTGAAATGTACTGGGTTAGGAAAAGTAATGTGCAGAGACTTGTTCACATTTCTACCTGCTTCGATGGGAAATAGAAATAATTCTGAATTACCTTTAATGGACTTCATTTTTGTTCTTAAAAATCCTGGGTAGACAAATAAAACAGAAGCAGAAGGTTCTATTATAAATCATTAAAAATGTATCTTGTTGATGGGTACTTGCTGGTTTACATTTCATATTTAAAATGTTATAATTTACGATTTTGTATTTTATACACAATTTTCTGTTTGATATCCATGTTAATTATATTTGTTCTACATCAGTGTGTTCATTGTCCTCTCATTCTAAGCTGAGCAACTTCTTACATAATGGCCTTCGAAACCTGTACGTTTCTTGTTCTTGTTAGGCTTACATTCTTTTAGATAAGAAGGACGTTTGAACATTGTGAAGTTATCTATTTTTTCTTTAATTTTAATATGCTAATATACTACATACAGCAGGGGAGTTACTTAGTACATACAAATATGCTAAGTAATACTTGTGAAAAAACCTTGACTCCCTGTAAGCACTGCTTAGCTGCAACCAAAACATCTCGTGTTCAAGATAGTCAGTTTGTATGTTCTACTAAAGTTGCTTCGTTTGATCAGCTTCAAAGCTGTGTGAAGCAAGCTCCCAGTTCTTAGGGTCCTTTCACAAGACAGTATCTGTTATTCATTGTGTTTTGTTTAATAGCACAGTACTCTATTTTCCCCCTTCTAGCACCTGGATGACTACACAGTCTCAGGATCAAATTGGATAACAGAGAACAATGACCAGCCTTCTCTATCACAGACAACTAAAACTACCAGGAAGCCTTACTGTGGTTATGAGCAGCAGATCTTGTCTAGAAGAGAACAAGCAGAAGAAGAATCATTGCTTGCTGCAATACAATGGCCAAAACCCTCTGATGGCAAAATTGCTTTTTTACACAGCACTGATCCGTTGCACAGTGACTTTGAGATTGTGAAGCCCAGCAGGATCTTCAAGGTGGGTGACCAGTTAGAGGTGGTTGTTCATGTGAAGGATTTCCAAGGAAAATCCAAGCAATATGGTGGAGACTATCTACAGGCACGAATCCACTCTCCTCTGCTGAAGGCTGGAGCAACAGGAAGAATTGTAGATTGCCGTAATGGCCTTTACAAAGTCTTCTTTACTTTGCTTTGGCCAGGAGAGGTCAAAGTATCTGTGACTCTTGTCCATCCAAGTGAAGCTGTCCAAGTCCTCCTGCGTTTACGAGAAGAAAGGCCTGACAGGGTTTATTTCAAAAGCTCATTCAAGTCTGGGAGGTATTCAGAAACTACTGAGTGCAATGTATGCTTGCCTGGAGATCTTCCAGTCTGTAACTTCACGGATCTCTACACTGGTGAGCCTTGGTTCTGTTACAAGCCCCGAAAACTGTCCTGTGCCAGCCGAATCAGCCATGCCAAGGGTGGATATCAGAAAGGCCTTCTGACACATGAAGAAAGCCTCTTTTTCCAAAGGTATGTATGTTACTGACTTTATATGTACTTAGTAATTTTTAAAATGTGTTTTTAGTTTTTAAGACTAACTTTAGGATGGAGGGGAAGAAAATACTCAACTACTTGCATCAAACACCTGCTCCTGAAGATGTACACCTTCTCTAAGGGTGGGAATCTCTTCTATTTCACCAATAGGTTTCAATCACAGAACCCTATTGGGTTCAGTCAGCTGAAATTAGGTGGCCACTGTGTTGTGTCTGAATTGTAGTTGTGTGCTACTGCCTTTCTCTCCAAAAATGCAGCGAAGCGAACTTTCAGCTGCATGTTAAATTGAGGTTTGGACTGGGGAGGATGTTAAGGTAGCAGCCCTAAATAGTTCAATTAGGGAGGGAGAAAGCATGTGCATGTGCATGCTATTCTTTATAGTGTTTGTAAGTTAAACTTGGAACTTTCTCAGTTCAGATATGTCACCTGTATACTATGGATGATTGATGTTTCCAAGTGAAAGTCCAAAATTTCCTTGCCTTATTTGTTTTGCTCAACTTTGAGATCACTGACTTAAATGACCTATAGAATTTCCCTGTAAGTGTATTTCTTAAATGGAGGAAAAAGTATTAAAAAATTCTCTGTAACAGTAACAGAAGTCAAAGCAGAAGCTCAGTAGTAAATCTCTACCTTTGCCCAACCTGTACAGTAGCAGTGTAGGTCTAATGCAAGATCGTCAGTGTTTTGTCCTCAAACAAGCACTTCTGAGGGCTCTTCATTTGTAGGGGTGTGGGCTTTGCTTCCATATTCAACAAACTGCTGTCATGCTGAAGATAGGCTTGTTGGATATTGACTGATGCTGCTGTCACCACCAACAATGTAGAGTAGAGCTAAAATTGCAGGTGGTGATAGTGCTGGGCTGCTAGAAACCCCCCATGTACCACGAAGCAGGATGTGGCATTATGGAGGCTGAAAGCAACAGCCACCTCCACTTGAGGTAAGCAGTTACTGAGATGAGGCAGAGCTGGGAACTGCTGTGGCAGCATGTCCTCTCAAGTAGTTTGCCTCTTGGCAGAGGTCCCTGTGCCCCAAGCTGGGAACTTCCAATCTTTGTGGTTAATCCCTCAAAGCATATGGCAGACTTCTAATAGCTTAATGGCTTTATCTAGGTTTATGCCAGTAAGATGTGCTCTGAAATCTTGTATTCTGACTGAAAACAGTGATAGTGGTCATAAAGAAGTTGAATAATGAATTCAGTTATATCCATCTAAGGAAAAAAGATTCTTACTGTGAGTTCTGAGTTCTGTGTGCTTATATGAAGTGAATAAAGTACAGTGATTTATAGGCCTGTGACATTACCTTCAAGTTTTACATGACTATTTTAATTTTTGTTCCAGCGATGTGAACATCAAAATGCCAATACTCTCCAGTGGACCTGACTCAGTGATTGTAAAGCCCAATGCATTTACAGGTATTGTAGATTTTATAAAGTTTTTTATTTTAATTCATATGTAAATAAAGAGCAAGAAGCATGAGGTAGTAATGGATTTGTTAGTTTTTCACGTTATGGAATAGAAATCTTAAATCTATTTTGTGTTGAAGGTGGAAGTTTTTGTGTTACTAAGGATTAATGTCAAGTTTATCTAAGAAGACATGTAAATTGAGTTTTTAGCAAGAAAGTTTGTTTTCTCTAGTATTTACTCATAGATATAAAATTAACTGCTTAGAAAACTCAGATTAATCTAGCAAAAGTAGCTGTGAGGAGTTTTCTAAGCTTAATGTATTTTTTTTAAAGAAATGTATTTAATAGATATCAGGTGATTTGCATTTAATTGTCAGTATCTCATGTGTTACCACATGGTGTCATAACCTAAAGTTGTGGGCTAACCTGGTTTTTCTGTATCATGTCTAAACACACTACAGCGCAGTCTGTGTGAAGATAAACTGAAAGAATTTATTTAATTCAAATTCACTTGCATGCTTTTAATGCCTCTAAATGTGCTGCATAAGATATGATAGACAGAGGTTTACTTCTTAATTGAAAGCTTTCTGGATTTTTTTTCAATAAGCTTTTAAAAATAAGATTTTAAAGTAGAGTTCCTGACCTAAGCAAATGAATCATAAAAGAAAGCAGCCTACAGCACTTTTTCTTTTTAGTTCTGCCATTCTCTTTATTTTTTAAAGAAAAAAGATGCTATCGGGCCAGCAGCATTTTCCCCCTTCTGTCTCCAGTCCCTTTAGATGAGATGTATTCTGTTGTTTAATTTTTAAAATATTTTCTCATAGAAGCTGTTTGAGATTTGATTATATCACCCTTTTTGCAGGAGGTAGATGATCAAAGTGTGTTTTTATTTCCTGAGGTTTAATGATAGGTTGGAAAGGGTTGATAGGAGTGGCACAGTTTCCTCGGGGAAATTCCTTCTAACAGGAACGGTCTCTTTACAAGTAAATCTAATACTCTGGAATAGAGATGATATGATTTAGGGATATATGATTTAGAATTAATGCCTACTTACATTCCTCATTTTGTTGCCTTTGGTTCCGTGCATCTCTTTCTTTGGGGGATAAAGGTAGATAAAGTTTATTTTTAACATTTCATATTTCTGAACTATAAGGTTCTGTTTCTGTTCTTGGTTTGTAACTGTTCAGATTAGAGCTTGTACCCTTTTCTATAAAATCCAGAAGTAATGGCTGTTTGAATTCTGGAGAAGAGCAGGTATACTACTGAACACAGATTTGAAATGCTGGTGTTAGGTTTACTGTGTGTTTGCAGCTTGTTCTCACATCTCACTTGATGTATGTACAAGGGCTGCTCTGAAAGTAATGCCTCCCATTTCATTATGTTGCCCCACAGTGTCAGAGGTGCATGTTGGTGGTATGGCAGTAGTAGGGGTGGAACCTTCCTGTCAGTACTCCCTTACATGTTGTTGCCATGTGACAGATGGCAACAGAGGGGCAGTCTGACAGAATGCTGTCCGACATGGAAGTATGGGTTAAGTAAAGGTGTCAATGAATTCTTCCATGTGGAAAAATGGTACCCACTGGCATTCATTGGCACTTGCAAAACATTTCTAGAGACGAAACAGGAGATATGAACACAGTTAGGCTGTTGGTGATGTGCTGCGACAGTGGCAGTGGGGCACTTCATCTGGTGTAGGTTCTTATGAGCACAGCATGCACACTCTCATTCATCACTACAAAAATGTGTAGCTAATGGTGGTGACTATACTGAAAAAGTGTTTTGTTGCTATATCTGTTGTAGTTTCCATGGAAATAAAGGCATTACTGTCAGAGCTTTCTACTTATATGCTTAGTCTAAGAATCAATTAAAGGTTAAACCAAAAAGTCTTTACAAAAAACTTAATAGAAAGTTTAATTTGTGATTTCACAGGAGTTTGTCTTCAGTTACATGGTTGTATGGTGGCCTTTTCACTTCCCTTGTAGGGGTTCTATTTCATATGGTTTAGATTAGTCAACATCATTAGTTGATGGCTTTTTTTTTTCCCTCTTCCTTCATTGGCCTTATTGCCTTGTTTGCTACATGTTATTTAAGGAATTATCCAAATTTAAGATTTTTCTGATAGCTTTTTCTGTGGGTCTCAAGATTATAGGCTTTGTATTCTGTGAACATTCCTGTAAAGTCTAAGAAGGCTAAAATCTACTGATGTAAGGCACAGAATATTATATAGGAATAGCAAGACCAAAAATGTCTATTGGAGATGGGTATTTTAAGATGTCTGTAGTGTTTGTTTGAATCTTTGAATCTTTATGGAATTTAGCTACTACTGTATGTACTATGTACTGTATGTACTATATACTGTATGTACTATGTACTATGTATGTACTATGTACTGTATGTACGCTAACTATGGTAGTTAGCGTAGCTGTGGTACCCAGATACATCCTCTGGCAGATGTAATAAAACACTAACTACCATAGTTAGAATGAACTTTGGTATGGTTTTGGCCATGTGTATGTTTGCATTCCCAAACAACTGCAAGCTATAACAGGGCAGGGACTAATCATCTATGTGCCAAGATGGGTATAAGTGTTAACAGATGGATGTGTCTGTTCTGTGCAGTTGGCTTTGGCCTCAGAGAGCAGCTCTGTGCTTGCTCAGTTCGCTGACACTGACAACTTTTCTGTTCAGCCTGTGGCTTTGGGTTTCTTTGCAGCAGTGAGTCAGCCCATTTCCAGGCCTTTAAGAATTAGAACAGATACACGGTGAAAGAGGAACTTGAACTTAATGACCTCATTGAAAGTTCAATGTGCTAGTATCACACTGGATGCCATGAGAAATAAGGCAATGTTTGACTGATGTAACCTTGAGATTGCAGCTTCTCTTCCTGTAATTACTGGCCCCAGTTTGCAACATACTATCCAACTTCTGCAAGACAAAGGAGTCCAAAAGAACAGAGCTTCCCTGGTGCTGTTTAATTACTCCTCAGGGGGCATCCTACACCAGGCAGTGAAAGGAAGGAGCTAGAAAGCAGGAAGCATGAAACCCATGGAATTAAAGATTAATATAATACATACAATCAAAGGGCAGATAAAAACTATTGTCGATAGCTTTAATTCTAGTACTTCCTGGTTTTGGAGTCCTTATAATTCAGATTTTCTTTTTAAAGCCTCTGTGGTTGGGCCAATATTAGTGACAGTCTGTGGGCTTTTTCGTAGATGAATTTACATAATTTAATCAAATACGATGGTATAGAGTTGTCCCTTGCGTGTTGCCACCTTAGGGCTGGTGCTTTCTGCTACAGTGGGAAATGCTGTTCCTATAGAGCGCCAGCAGCTACCATCCCCTCCTGTTGCATGGCTGCCGCTAGAGGGGGAAGGTGTACTTCGGCTCAGAGGATTGCAGATGTGTTTTGGCAGAGGAAGCATAGCGAGGCTTGGGAATTCTGTGATTCTGTCCAGACTGCCTTTCTTTATCATCATCAGATGAAGTTGAACTTAAAAATGCTTCAAAGTAAGTTAAATAGTTTTAAATAGTCACGTTTAAATTAAGTTTAAAAAAAAAAAAGAAAAACTTGTGTGAAGCTATAAGAAGTCATGTGTCATTAGTAGGTTTTGATGCAGAAATAGTGGGGGAGAAATACTTGGGTGTACAGAGTTGTGGCGCATTGAGCTTTTTAAAGTATGCTGTACATCATACTGTTTCACTTTAAAATGTATGTGTTCAGTAAAGTTACAGAAGGTGTGTTTGTTTATTTCAGAGAATTTTCTTCTTCCAGATTCAAGCAATATGGACAGAGCTGAAGATCCCACTGTTTCCCCTTCTGGTTATTACTATGAAGACCTTTGGAGGCCAAGAACACGCTGGATTTATCATTTTAACAAGTCAGATGATATAAGCAAGTGCTTACAAGGAAAAGTAATCCACTTGTTTGGAGACTCTACAATGAGGCAGTGGTTTGAGTATCTGACTGCAGCTGTTCCAGGTTGTTACTGTTCTTTATTTGATTTTTGACCTTGAAGACCTTTGCAATTCTTTAGTTCGCTCATCTCAGCTGCAGAGTTGATCTTATTGAGTAGTAATGTCAAAAGAAAAGGGAGAGGAAAGGCAAAGTTATCAGAAGTGCTGATAGAAAGGCAGCCATTCAAATGTTTGAGAAAACTGTAGAAACTGAGGCTTTAGGAGAAAAAGGGCAGCGAGTTGTGTATCTATGAAGTTATTATAAAATGTTTCACCAGTTAAGAACGTTGTTGCTACTGCGAGTTACTATGTGGCCACGAGGGGGCACGCCAAAACTCGTGGAGGATGCCTAGGCTGGTAATGTAAGTGATTTTGGAATAAAGTAGCAAAATGACTTCCAGAAGCAGATGACTACTGTTGATTTGGTTTTGAGCTCCTTCTTCTGTCTCCTGTATTTTAACTTTTCCTTAAATAACAGAATTTCAGTAACCGATTATATAGGTATTCTTCCTTCACCCCAACTCTAAAGCAGTTAAATTGTGTTGAAATGGAAACTGAGACTCCTTCAAAAATTAAATTCTTCTTTAAACTCAATGGAGTCCTTGCTGAAAAACTTACAGTGAACTTTGGGGCTTGTAGGGTGACAATGAAAAGGCCTATTGGTAAAATAAGAGATCTTATTGGAAAATATTTTTTACCAGAGAAAAACAGTTTTGGAAACTTGGAAAAAAACACTAACATTTATGATCTGTTGAAGGTAAAATGTGCTGTTTTGCAAATTTCAACACTCAGAAACTCCATTTTGAAATATATAGGAGCTGTTGGGATGGGTCCAGAGACAAGACACAAAGATGATTAGAGGGCTAGTGTTCCCCTTCTGTGAAGAAAGATAGAGGAAGCTGCTCTTGTAAAGCCTGGGGAAGAGAAGACTGCAGCAGGAGACCTCAATGCAACCTGTCAGTACTTAACTGGAGCTTATAAGGAGAAGTGAGACTGAATTTTTACACAGGCAGATAGTGTTAGGACGAAGGGGAATGGCTTTAAACAGGAAGAGAGGAAATTTAGCTTAGATATTAGGAGGAAATTTTTTACTTGAAGGGTCTGCAATTTTGTGTTTCTGTGATATTTGTGTACTCGTGGTGAGGCACTGACTCAGGCTGCTTGCAGAGGTTGTTGATGCCTCATCCCTGGGGGCGTTCTAGGCCAGGTTAGGTAGCGCCCTGGGGAGCCTGATCTAGTGGGTAGCAACCGTGCTTTAGAAGCTTGATGATCTTTAAGGTCCCTTCCATCCTAAGCCATTCTGTGGTAATGCTCGTCCTTTGTTTCGCTTTAGGATTCTAACAACCGTGTATGTATTCATTGCTACTGTTGCCCTGTGATTCTATTATCTTGCTGAATAGTTTTCTTTTGCTGTCTTTAACCAACATTTGCTCTTGGGTTTTCAGATCTAGTGGAATTTAATCTGGGGAGTCCTAAGAACGTGGGCCCTTTTATGTCTGTGGATCTGAAGCACAATATCCTACTGAAATTCCGCTGTCACGGCCCACCCATTCGCTTCACAACGGTCTTTACGAGTGAACTGCGCTACATTGCTAATGAACTGGATGGCATTGTTGGGGGTAGAAACACTGTGATAGCCATAACTATATGGTCCCACTTCAGCACTTTCCCTGTGGAAGTGTATATCAGGCGGCTGAGGAACATTCGGAGGGCAGTTATTCAACTGCTGGATCGCAGCCCCAAGACTTTAATTGTCATCAGAACTGCAAACGTTCAGGAACTTGGGCCAGAAGTGAGCCTCTTCAACAGTGACTGGTATTCCCTTCAGCTTGATTCTGTCATGAGGAAAATGTTCTCAGGAATTGGTGTGCACTTTGTGGATGCTTGGGAGATGTCTCTGGCTCATTACTTGCCACATAACTTGCACCCAAAAGAAGTAATTGTTAGGAATCAAATAGATACATTTCTATCTTATGTGTGCCCTCTGCAAATTTAGCACAAGTAGGTATCCCTGTGTTATATTCTGCTGCAGCTGAGGTAAAGTTGGTCTTTGCCGGAGCTAAATTTATGCTAAACAGTATGGAAGAGCTCTGGTTATTGTATCTGCATTTGGTCTAAGCAGGATGGCTGTAACTCAGAGCTGTGAGGGAAAGTGGAGAGGATTAACTGTTCATGCCATATCAGGCCGTGTGAGGTTGATTTCTTTCAATCTTATTTATATCTCAGATTATTAGCAAGCACCTTAAATTAAATTGACAAGATTCAATAGGGAATTATGTGGGTTGTTAGCTTTACTAGTCATTTGCACTATATGTTTAATTTGTGTAACATAGAATCTGCTCAGAACTGGGTAGAATCTAGCAAAAGAATTTTTTGGGAGCAGTCTTTCTCCCAGACTCTCAACTCAGAGTTGGAGGAGCATCCCCTGCATTGGTCAGAGAAGCACAATACCTATTCTTTTTTTGAAGTCCCAATCAGAAATGTGAAGTGTGTGTTCTAAAGCTGCTACTATCACTCAAGGAAGCTCAATCACCACGTCTATACGTATTAAGACATCAAGAATTGGCTTAAAATTAGTAAAGTACACTAGTTAGGTACTCTTGGTGTTTACAAATAGCTGCTAAGTAATGCAAATGGACAGTATTTTATTTGGATTTACTATACTACTAAATCCCTTCTGAGCTTTGATACTGTCTACTTCTTTATTTATCTGTAACAAAGCAATGTCTACACGTTCACCTCAATGAAGACACTGTCTCAGGCAATTTCTGCATGTTAAAAGTGCAATGCTTTTGGCACTTGCCTGCTTGAGGCATTTCCAAATGAAATCAATTTACTTCCCTGTTAGATAAACATGTTCTATTGTGCTCTTGCAAAGCTGGTCTTGTTATGTCCTTTTATACGTACTTAATATGTGGTGTCATGAGAAGCCAAGTTACTTGAATGCACTTAACACCAATTTGTGAACAGGTAGCGTAAGTTAGGCATAAGCTAGCACCAAGGCTGTGTGCTGATGTCCTCCTTTCCTCCTGTGTTGTGTGGTTTTTATCACGCTGGCAACAGTGAAGCTGTTGAATAAAGAGATGACAAAAATAATAATAAAAATGTCCTGCCCCCAAACCAAGCACTCACAGGACTGCCCTTCATACAGGTGCTTGGTAAATGTTTGCTGTTTTGCCAGTATAAGAGCAGGTGTCTCTTGGGCATCTTGGAACTGTTGTCACTGCTGCTCATTTGACTGAACCTGCCTACTGTTGTAATAAGTAGCACTTTAAATATTTTGATTAAATTCAACTCTGAAATTGCAGAGTAATTCAGAAAAGTGAATTCAGAAAGCACTTCAGGAAAGTGTTCCATGTTCTCTTATTTCTGATCCCACTCAAGCCAGAGTTGGTCTTCACCAGTGGCTTTCTTGAGAAATGTCAAGATGCATGTAGTAGAGTGCTTCTGAAGAAGTTCGTAACACCTAATGATAATATGAGTCAATTATTTGTGAGGGAACTGAAAAGATTAAAAAGAAAATTAAGAAATGAGCAGGTTGCAGAGTGCAGTAACTGAAACATCTTTGGATCAGAAGTGTTTTGTTTGTTGCTGTGTATGGGGAGGTTGTGCACTCATTGCTGGAAACTAAAGAGCTTATGCTGCTAGCTACAAGAACACTGTTTTAAAACCAAGTGTAAATGCTTATAGCATGTAAAAGCCAACAGCATCCATCACTAAACTTAACAAATTGAAAAAAAAAAATTAAAAATCATTGTAGGAGTTACATACATCCAAATAGCATGTAATCTTACCTTTTCAGATCAGAATTCAGGATGTCCAGTTTGCCACTTGCTACTGGCAACTGCTTCACTTAGTGTCTGTGCATATATTAGCTTTAGGTAAGTGCTTCTTACTTTAATATGTTAATAACAATGTATCCACACCAGTTCAGTCCTGGGAAGGTAAACCAGCACAATGCAAAATGACTTTTCATCTTCACTAGGTGCATTTTTAAAATGGGTAGAGTGTAAAGCTTTCATCCTGAATAAGAAATTTATCCAAGTAACGTTAATGAAAATAAGGCCTCAAACTTTTACTTTGAAGGAAGGTATTTAATTTGTGGACAAACCATTTGGTTTTCCTCAAAACGCTGCATCAGTACACATGCGTGAAGGCATTGTGACAGGATATTTCTTCTCTGAATGCTCTGGTGTTCACTAGTGCTCTTCTGCAGCAACTTTTCACCACCATTAGCCATCAGAAATAGAGAGGAAGAAATCTTGGATGTTATGACAATCAAAAGCAAGAGAACTGGATCACAAAGAAGTCCATTGTAGAACCTCTGCCCTTCAGATTAATTTTTTAGTAACAGATTAATGTGTAAATCATGCACCTGAGGGAAATTGCCCATTATTGTGGGTTGAGGACTGATAGTTTATTTCTTTTTGCTCTGGAATAGACAGGGAGAAGAAAGGGAGATGCTGAGGAGTTACAGATGTTAAAAGATGAAGACTGAGGGCAGAATGCTTTTGTCATTCAGTTCAACTGTAAGCTTACTTTCATTTCTTCTTTTGCTACTGGTTTTCACCAGTTGTGTATGTACTGTATGTAGAAACATAATCAGAAGCAATAAAATATTTTTAAATCACTTTCTTTTAAACCTTTAAGCTTCTAAGTGTATTTTAATGAGGGCCAAAGGAGTTGGTTATTTTTCAAGTTACTCAATATGAAATGGGATCAATCAAAAGTTGTCAGTGAAGTATCTTTGTTTACACGTAGAAATTTCTTTCATGAAATATTTCAAAGCCCTGTTTTTCTTTCCATTCCTTTCAGTTGGAGGGAAGAGTACGTACTATTTTGAATTTTTTTTATTCCCAACCCTGAGCCTTTTGACTATTGATCTTTCAGTGCGTAAGTTTTCTTTACCTTATTAATTTGTTTATTCCATGTGCAGCTCACTTAAATACCAGTGAAAAATACTCTGTGTTTTTATGGTGTTTGTCAGAAGATATCAGAGCAATTTGTAAAATGAGTGATCTTCATTTTACAGGTTAGACTGACAGTGTTGGTTTTTTTTGTTGGTTTTTTTTTTTTTTTTAATACTGATAGTTTGATCTTGCTTTTTGTGACCTTGCTTTTCATAAATCACGTTAGGCAGATTTCTTAATTCTAGGTGTTTAGAAATGTTATTTGAGTTCTTAATGAAAGAGAGGATAAAAAGCAGTAGGTGTCATAACATTTTTCAATCTCAGTTGTTTGATTTCTTCTCTTTGTAACACCACTGCACCTCTACTTTTGAGTCTTAAATGAGTGTTTTTCATTATTCTTACTTGTTAAAGGTAAGTGTTTAAAAAGTGGGAACGTTGCATACTAGAAGAGTCTTTTATGTGTCAACGATAGTGCTTCCATGCATATATGACAAACATGAACATCTGAAGTTGTCTGCTGGTCAGGTTAAGAGTATTAGGTTTTTTGCTTTTATTTATTTATTTGGTAGAAGCATGATTTAAAGCTTTTTTCCACTTGTGGTTAAGTAGCAGCAAAAAATGCCTGTCACAAAATGCGTATTTAACTTACAGAGCTCATAATTACTAAATCCAGATCACTTCTTCATACTTGGCTCACGCTACACATTTAGACTGTTTGGAAGGCTCTTGGTGGCAGTGGAGGACTCTGTATCTTAGAAAAAAACATGTTTTTACAGGTGTCTTTTTTTTCTATTGCATGTATGATACTGAAATGGTTACAGTGCAGAGAAGGCTGTAATGTATTCTTGTCTGAAATTTGATAGCCAAAATACTCCAAGTTCCTATTAAAATGGGCAAGCTTGTGCACAAAAAATGTTTGATCTGATTTGGTATCAGTTTATCTTGTTTGCTCTAACCTCACAGAACTTTCCTTCTTTTTATAGTTCCTTTAGAAATGTGTCATATTTCCCTTAGTTTTACTTAACCACATTTTGTGTTGCGTGTTGGGTAGAAGTTTTATAAAATGGTTTATAGATTAAAATCACTTTATCTTTTTTCTGATGATGTATGTATGTTTGGAGGGGTGTGATCTGCGCAAGTGGCTCAAGCCTGGCACCAGACCTAGTGCTAAAACACATTGTTTCCTGTTGTCAGCATGTCAGTCCTGGACTGACATACAAGAAAACTTTGTACATAATGTAGGCTTCTTTCTCTGAGGGCTTTGAATACCCAGCTGGTCAAGAGGAAATCCTTTAGCCACTCCATTACTTTAAGTAATGGATGAAATCCTGTAGTCTGGATACATGCCCACTGCCATAGAACATGAAGTGTGCTTGCCCTGTGGTGGATTGAGGGCAAGGATGGAGGAGGTAGAGATAGGGATGGAGAGATAGAGGGGGACTGCTATTGGGTTGCCTTTGGGTTATACAGCAGCTATATCCACATCTGGGAAGCAAGTCAAGCAGGGTGCATTGCCAACAATACCCTGCTTGACTTGGGAAAAATCCCTCAACTGCAAGTTCCAGGTAAATGGAAGAATGGAAGTGAGTATACTGAAGCAGAATTGTGAAGTGTTTTCTCTGTTGTACTCCCCTTCCCCCCCCCAATCTTTCAGTGCTGACTCCAGAAGGAAGCAGGGTCTGAGGCAATTTCCTGTGGAGTGATTTAAGTTGCTGCTGTTCTGTGAGCTTGCTCTAAAATAGTTGAGTTCGAGCTCTCACCTGCTCTCAGAAATGCCACCTGACAGTCATCAGATAATAGGGCAATGGCAAAGTGACTTCCCCTGTGTTTTACTTCAGAAATGAAAAGTGAAGCGTACTGCCATAGTGTCCCATCTGCTTATCCAATCAAAACAGGAGCAGGGGGCTGCAAAGTGTAAGGTGCTTTTCAGTGTGGTGTGAGAGCAGGCCTCAGACATGCTTACAGATGGAAGGGGAATAAGGTATAGGAAAGAGGGGAAGCAAAAAGGATTGAGGGGAAGGAAAGATGTCATGCAAAGGTCTTCTGTGACACTGAGGAGAGGAAGGAAGTTTGGTCATTTCAGTCATAGACGATAATAGCAATTGTGAGGGATGGAGTCACTCCTGGATGCAACACCCTGAAATGCATATATTGCTCTCCAATTGTGTTGAAAAGTTCAGCCACCTCTTTCTCTATTCCCTTCCTGACAGTAATGAGATACAAGTCATTTGCTAGGCATTGCTGTGAAACTTTCTGCTTACGGTTGCTTATACAGGCATGTGTTCTGGGTTGTCACGTATCTGCAGACATGATAGGTAACAGAAGTGAGTAATTTTTTAAACTAAACCCAAAATATAGCCAGAATAAGAATCAGTGCACAAGTGGGCTTTCATCATATGTTGTTCAGCTGTTCAGTGCTGGTGGTAACTCAGAGAAGGTCTGTAACTTACATGAGATGTGACAGAAGTGCTTAGCACAGAGGTGACTGGAACCTGAGTTTCTGACAATAAGGCTAGAGCCTAGCACATCCAGATTGATGGTGCTACACTGGTCTGGCAAAGAGCTGAGACCTTAGGGTATTCCAGTTGATATGGGCTGTTTTGTGTTCATCCCATGGTTTATTGCTGCATCCTTAATTAGCAAAGTACTGTGTAATATCCAGCACGTTAGCTGTCCTACTGACAGTATAGGAAGCTTTGAAATGAGGGAAGTGTTTTTTTATCTCTCCAAGTCTGGATCTTTGAATCTATCCAGAAATGTTAATTCTACTGCCTGTCAGACAGATCTGAGCTCTCTTACCTAGCCCATTTCTGCACGGTGACTATCAAATGTTGCCTTCCTTTTCTGCTCCTTTTACTGCATAAAGTCTTTTGGAGTAAAATAAACGGGTCTGTTTTCTGATTCTGCCAGAGTGAATTGCACAGGAACTTCTCTGCCTGGAGGGGAGCAGGGGGATTTTGTGAGAGGATGCTAAAAGTCAGCAGTGTTTGAGTAGCTTTCTGTGAGCCTTAAATGCAGAGTGAGCATGTGAAAAACCCAAGTGAAAGTACAATATGCTCTGCCCTGCGTCTTGGCCCTGTCAGCTGGGATGGGCTTAACAGATTAGTGAATCATTAATGAGTGTACCCTGAAGGGGATTTTGAGGCTCTGAAAAAGAGCCTGCGCTGACTCTCAAATGAAAGCTCTCTTAAATCTGCCATTGATAGCCGTTCACCTTCTAATTCCTAAGGCTTAAAAATGAATGGTACAAACACCACTGGGTGATGTACAAAGTCACTCTGAAGGTAATGCCTTCCATTTATTTCCATGGAAACTACAACAGATACAAAGAGCACAACAATATTACTTGATAGAGCTAATTCTTAGCTACATAACATTATTGTTCAACAATCCCTGCCATTATCTCTGAATTTTTGCTGGTGATGAACAGGAGCCTGCATGCTGTGCTTGTTAAAATCTGCACCAGTGGAAGTGACCCTCTAGCTGCCACTGCTGAAATGCACCCTCTACTGCCTCACTGTGCTCATGTCTGTTGTTCGGACTCTATCAACATTCAACAAGTGTCCAGGAATGTAAATGCATGCTGTTTTTTCCTCATGGAGGAATTCAGTGACGTATCTTTGCTTCAAATGCACTTCAACATCGTGCACCATTTTGTCAGCCTGCAATCTGCTGTCATCAGTCTCCTAGCAACAACATGTAGCAGAATTTTGTAGAGTAGGTTCAACCTCTACTGCAATACCACTACTGTTCACCTCTGATGTTGTGGGCCAACATAATAAAATAGGAGGCATTAGTTTCAGAGCAGCCTTTGTAGACAAGTGTATTTTACCTCCTGACTTCATGCTTGGGCCTTCTGCACATCTGCATGAGCCTGGTTTCTTTCTGTTTCAGCCTGATTCATGCTCTCTTTTCTTGTTCTATCTGAATGTCTGCTGCAAGTTGTTTGCAATGATTGGGATTTGGTATGAGACATGAAGTAAAAGGCAGAATAAGCAGAATATGCTGACATTTTTTTTCCCTTGCCATCCTGCACTCAGTTCTTATTCCCTGGGACAGGTGAGTCATGTTTTCCAGAACGGTCTTTTTTTTTATCCTGCCTGAATCAGATTCTCTCCTGGTAAGGCAGATACTTCTGTCTTAGCTGTTTCTTCCTTCTAATCTTATTTTCCCTTTCTCATTTATCTTTAACATTTTTTCCCTTTTTTGCTTGTATTATTAGTTGCTTCTGCTGTGTCTTACTTCTGTCTTTGATAAGTAATGCAAAAAAAAAAAAAAAAAAAAAAAGATAATCTAATTAAAAAAAACCCAAGAACTCAACAAACTAATGTTACAATTATTTCTATTCTTGTAAAATGCATCCAATAAATGAGTATTTCCCAATCCCACCAACTTCATATCTACCATTCTCAATGTAGTTTTTGTGTCAACTAATATATTCCTTAAGTCTTACTCTTTGTCCAACAAATACTACTACAATTTTTTTTCATTTCTGTCTGAAATTGTGACTCTTCTTCCTGTTCTGTTGTACATTTTATGCTTGGCTTTGTTACTTTGTATTTCTGTGCCTCGGTTTCTGCTTCTTGTCCCATTTGGACTTTGTTTTTGCAGCAGCAGTTAGAATGAGTGGATAGCCCTCCTCCTTGTGTTGACTAATGGTGAGTTTGCAAATGACAGTGTATGTCTGACAATGGCTTTAGGACACAGAGCACCTGAACTACCCTGGTTTGGGGGAGGCAGCTACACCTGGGGGAGAAGGAGCTTGAATGAGCTCAGTGGTGACCGAGGTACTGGTGATGATGGTCCATCTGTGTCCCCCTCTTCACAAAGAGAGATCTTGGTGTCTTGGGAAGGTGTTGAGAAGCCACTCAGGTCTCTAACTGCAGCCCACTTTGCTGCAAAGCTGCACTGGGGGAGAGTTGGGTGAGGGCCTGGTCTAGATTGTAGCCCTGCCACGTGTTACACAAGGCTGAGGGCACTCTAGGGCTACAGTAAATTCTTGCCCTGGCTAGAAGAAAATACCCTTATTTTGAAGAAAAGCACTGAGCCCATTGAGATTATCAGTTGAACATGTTCCAGTGATATAATACATCTGAGAACAGGAAGATGGAGCCCACGCAGCATTTCCTGCCTGCAGGCGGAAGGTTTCAAAATTATCACCTTTGGGAAGAAAAAGTTCTACATCTTTCAGCTTTCTGAGGCAGGGTGAGGGTGGGGGTAGTGTCTGACTTTTTTATTTTACTCTATTATTGTTTTTTTAACATCCACTTAATAGCGTGGGAAGCACAAGGGGGTTAGGGGTTAAGTGTTCTTACCTTGTAGGTAAATGTGCGTTAACTGCTTGAGAAAGGTTATTGAAATACATCAGAGCCAGGATATGTTTGCTCTGAAAAGATCTGAGTGTCCTCTTCTTGTTGGCCGTATTGTTTGATGAGCAAGGAGAGTTCTGTCACATGCCACTGGTGAAAGGGGAAGAAAAGCAAGATGATTTTTAAGGAGCCTTTCTCCTTTTAGGAAAATCTTGGTAATTTCTCCCATTATGAAGATATGAAGGTTAGTTTATCTACTGAAGCAGATGACTGCTTTACATCTAATGCATCTATGACTAAGGGGAAGTACTTTTTTTTTTTTTAATCAAGCTTCTGATTGTGTGGAGTTTGCATGATGTAAGTGATAATAGCTTCTGTGAAATTCATCTCAGCCTTTCTGAAGGCAAAACCCCACTGAAATCCAGACATTCACCAAGGAGAGAGAGGTATTGTTCCCTGCTCTGTATTGTGAAGGCTCAAGCTGTTCAATTCTTTTTTTTTTTGTTTGTTTGTTTAAATCCATGGGATGCTTGCTTTCTCTGTATGGGCACCTCCTTGTACAGATTACACTGTAGCGCAGTGACAGAAGAGGGTTACAAAATGCTTCTCAATTTCTTGTGGTTGTATGTACAGTGCTGAAAATAGAAGGTGGAACCCCAAGCTACATGAGGAAAGAAATCCTGCAGAGTTGCACACAGCAGATTTCTGTTCCCTTGTATTGTTATAAAAGACCTCTTTCATTGCTCTTGCTGTAAAACTTACGTCAGTATGTTCTAGACCCTATTTGGCAGCATTACGCCAGCCCGGGGTTTCCTGCCAGCCTCTCTGGCAGGGGAATGTCCCTGATGGGGCTCACCCTGCCTGGGAAATTCCACCATGCAGAAAAAGTCCAGGGAGCCACTCTTGCTCTGCCTTCCTCCACCCTCCTGCTTCCTCTCACATGTCACAACGTTCCCCCTATGGCCCTCCCCAATTAACCAGAGCCAAAAGATAATTGGTGCCTGGGTGCTGCAATAAAAACAGCCCTGTGGGCACTCAGCCTGGAGTGGTAAAACTTACAGAGAAAGTGTTTAGGGTATATATATATTTTACATTTTTTTCCCCCGTGACTAAAAAAACAGAGTAAGCAAGATGTTTGGAGGGTAGTTTCCCTGCTGTTGCTTCTCTGTTTCATATTGTTAAACCTCAGAGGATCTTTTCAGTCATTCTCCCAGACGTGGTCATAAGGGACGGTTGGTTGCCATTGGGGTACAAGGAGATGGCTTGTGTTCCACAGAGCTCTAACTTCACTTTTCTGACATGAAGGTACTTTATTATTTCTGTTTGCCTTGTTCTTTGAGAACTGTAATTGATTGGGACTTACATATTACATATATGTATATAGTATGCATCTGCATTGGGTTTGGATATAGAAGGTGGGTTGGGTTTTGGATGGGTAATGGCTAATAGCCAAAAGGGAAGAAACCACAAGAAGTGGTGGGATTTTAAAAGCCTACAGCAGATCTAGGGACAAAATGATAGCAGAAATAACTACAGTTTTTAATCCCAAACAGCTTTTATGTTTGGAGCAATTTCCCTTGAATCTAACAATTTTTCAGGAGAGGGTGTATTCATTTTCCAGAGTTAGGACAGATGGGCAGCTGAACTCTGAGGGCATTGAATGGAAGAGAGGTAAGTAATGGATGCATGTGTCGTGGGTATCTTGATTACAGGTTTGTTTGTTTGTTTTAATCTAATGAGTAATTTTGGGATAGCAGATATCATCAGCATACAAGTTGGCCAGATTCAACAGGACAGGAGTAAACTTGTCATGGTGTGTTTAGACTGTGACACAGCAAAATGTATAAAAGCAGGGGTTTATGTTTACTTTTGTTTTTATTTTTATTTTTTGAGACTTAGCAAAAAACCTGTGTGAATAAAAAGTGTGTTTAATGAACTTAATAGTTTAAGTTTAGTGAACCAAGCCATGAACTCCTTTTCATTGCCTGGTGAGAGTTTCTCTGGCTTACTGCATGAGGTTGATTATGCAGCATCCTGATTTGCTACCTGTGCCTGTATCTGCAGGCTGGGAGGCAGCTCAGCATTGAGCTTCTTGGAGAGAACAAAATGTAGTTGTCATTGTATTACAGTGCCACATGAGACAGGTATGGCTGGGGATGGGAGGCATGCAAGTACTTGAGATGGAAGCTGGGCTTTTTCAGCTGGGACATCCTGGCATTTGGGGACCAGAGAAAGGGCCAAACCCTGTACGCTTTCACAGCCAGTCTGTGCGACCAGCTAGTGGGAGACAAATGTCACCTAGGGACACTGGGAAGAAAGCCATGTTTCTGCTCCAAATTAAACTCTTATATCACCTTTGTTCCTGAGGCAATCAATTTATTTTGGTCTACTGAAACCTTTTATTGACTTACTTTTTTTACAGAGAGCTACATGGTTCCCTTTGCATTTAATGGAAGTTGATAGGAGGAGGGTGTTGGAGGCAGAGGGTGTTTGCTCCCCACATACAAGTGCCTGTGGCTAGCTGCTGGCAAAGCTCTGGGCCTGTGTGCTTTCCTTGGCATGTCCTTCCAGTCCATAGCCTCCCATAGCAGTATGGTGGCAGGGGTGCTGTAGCACAGGGTTTTGTGGACAGCAAAATGCAGTTCTGATGATGCTACCAGCAAACCAGAGTGCAATTTTTGCATTCCCGATCACCAGCTCCAAGAGATGAAACGCGTAAGGCTAGTCTAGAGCTGCCTTTAGCTCTGCTTTCTTTGCATGAAATTGGCAGGAAATTAAAAGAAAACATAAAAACCCATGGTCTAGCTTCTGTGAAAAGCAGTGTCCTGTGAGACAGGATGCGTCTGGCTTCAGACAGTGTACCTTTCCAGCTGAGATCTGAAGGAAAGAGCCAAGGTGTGAGAATGGAGTTTTGCATGATGCCCCACTGAATCTAAAGGATTTATTTCCAAGTTTCTTGCTATTTTATGCTAACTGCTGCACAACTTGCATATTACTGTAACGTGTTATTACTAACCGTTGTCATGGATTTCTTTCTAAATGTGTAGAAAGTGTCTGTTAAACTTACAGAGGCAAAAGACAACATGGCACTGGTATATTTTTCATGATACTAGTACCCTTTATGCAGGTGTAGGAATTTTGTTGCTGAGACATATGTGGCAGAAAATTCTGATAGCGATGTTGTCTTAATTGAAAATGATTGCACATATTTAACTGTGGGTAAATCCTGCCCTAGAATATGAAACACATCTCAAGCACCAGGAAAATATTTATATCATTGCTTGGAAGAAACCAACATTTTCCTTGCAGTAGTAAAATTTTACTTGGCTGCCTTGGTTTAGGTGCTTTTTAAAAAAGTGAGAAAATTTCCTGTTTATTGAATTTTTGTCTGACTAAGGGAGGACAGTTCTACAGCTGAGTTTTGGGACTTTCCTGGGGTCAGATAGCCCTGTGATTTGAATGCTGGGATTTCTCTATTAACTGGAAGTCTGAACTAAAGGTATTTAAAGGTGGTGTGATTATCATAGTGAAATAAGGTCAAGACATAAGATTTGTGGACAGCAAGGGCTTTGCTGAAATAAGCTTTGAGTTGTTAATGTGGCGTGATTGAGTCTCAGTGGTGAGAGACACTCAGCATTGTCTTGTTTCTGCTTGGGATTTCCTGCATGCTGATACACACTCTCAGACTGAGCATCTGCTCGAATATAAGCTGTGTAGGATGGTGGAAATCAATGCTGAAGCTCCCTGCAGGTGTTGATCTCGCCGCACATCTACAGCACAGTTGGTCTGCATGTGCACTGCCACTGTGCCTGGGATTTTTGGCCAGTCAGAGCTACTGTGAAGTAGATGTGACTGGGTTATCACATCCAAGAATTGAGCAATTTTTCAAAATCTGTCTGGGCAACATTTTTGAGTTGAGAAAAAACATGTTTGGGAAGCCTGAGTGTATGGTAACCTTAGCCATAGTCTTCCCATTGCTATGTGTAAATTGAGAGACTGAGAGGTCCTGGGCAAAGTACAGTTTGAAAAGTATATTTTCCTGGGTTAAAGTCTCACTGAGATAAAGCAGTTTTTCCTCATATTCCTGCACTAAAGAGTTGAATGATGCTGCTGCATTCTGGGAAACATCTTTGCATCCCCTGTGAGAACATGATTCTTTTTTTACTGGTGGTTAAAGTTGTCCTTGTTTGTGGAAGGCAAGGAAACTGAAATCTAAGCTCACTGGAGCCTAACTCACTGCCATAGTTGTAGCACTGCTTCTGTGTCTGACTGCAGAAAACAAAAATGGAGGTGGGCTTAGAAAGATCGATAGGTTTTGTCCTATCAGGTCACCTGAGTTAGGAGGTTAAAGACCTTCAGTGTGAGTCATAAGGAAAGCTCATGCTTGTATTTTTAAAATCACAGTGGCCTCTGAGAAACTGCACTAACTCCCTTTCTAAACCAGAATACTGTAAGCGGTGTTTTGAGACAGGAATATGCACTATTTACCTCATCCATGTACACACCAGTATGTTTTCCAGTTGACAGGTGATGTTGCCCTTTGCTATGGGGAAACAGCATTTTGCTCCATATTTACATGCTGTGACATCAGCGGTGCGTGTATGTCTCAGTGGTGAGTTCCTACTGCAAGGTACTAATGAGATAGAGCAGCTTAAGAGAAAACATGACTAACCAGGACAGTGAGTATGCTGAAAGGAATGTCCATAAATATAAGGCATACAAGAGAGACTGTTTACTTGTAAAGAAATCAGATCAGCTTAGGCAGCTTTGAACACTTCAGTGTTTCTTTTCCTCGGTACTGATTTCAGCTGCTTTATATATATACAGTGTGAAAAAATCTACTTGGGAGCAACCAACTATTTTTTTCTTAAATATCAAACAGCTGGTGAGGGGAAAAAAAAGCAGAATTGGAGGCATTCTTCAGATCAAAGGAGTTAGCCCCAAAAGATACGTAGTAAATAGTCCAAGTTTTTCTGTAATATGAGGAATTATACACGCTCCCTTTTGAAGTTCAGGCTAATCCTAGGCCGGCAGTCATGGAGACCAATGTTGAGGAAAAATGTAGCAATACAAGTAGAGCAGAGGGAAGGAACACAGACTCCTCTGTACTAGCTTTTAGAGAAAAAAATGCATCATGGCCTGTTTCCAATCTGCAGACACGTGGTCGGTCTCTTAAGTTGTTGGGGCAAACGTGCTTATTGATCCTAGAGAACAATCTGCAGGAGTGAAGGTAGTTACTGAGCTTTCATCTCTGTTTTTCTTGGTGCTGTTCTAAAAGCCAACTCAGTGTTATGTTGGACTGTTTGGAATTTGTGTGCTGCATAGAAATGCTTCTGGCACACAGAGGTGTGGCAGCCGTATTCACACACCTTGACTCAAAGCCTGTAGCAGGAGGCTAATTATACCTGTTTGAGAGTAAGCAACATTTGACATCCATACAGTGAATATTCGCTTGCATTAAGCAACCGGTCAGTAAACTACCATTTTTATTTTCAGTTTAAGAAATACCACAGAGGTCATACAATTCCAGAAATGTGTTGCAAAACCGAATTCTTGTTACTATTAGTTTGTCCCTGCCAATTTACCTAAAGGCTGTTCTGTGCTGCCACTTAGGACAGCGTGAGAAGACTTCAGTACACTCCTATTCCCACCAAACCGCGAGCTGCTCTGGGGGCTGGCACGCTCCTTGTGCTCCCCAGTCTGTTAGGTGTGGCCATGTGTCTGGCAGAGACAACTGCATACTGCTGTCCAGTGAAAGCAAAGCTCTGCTTTCTGGACTTCATTTATTTGAAGTCGATATCCCTTGCTGCATTCACCCCAGTGTGTGCCCCAGGGATCAAGCAGCGCAAGCACGCTGTCTAAGCTGTCCATTTCCCTACAGCAGACTGGCCATATTCATAAAGCATAACCCTTTGCTGTGATCTCTTCTGGGCCCTGTGTGGCCTCCTCAGGACATATTTTCCATGCTTGTGTTGGTTTTGGGTTGTTTTTTTTTTCCCTTTTTAACACTGAGTGCCTGAAATAACATGTCACTGCCAACACGCTGCTGCTTTTCAAACAAGTTTTTGCCACATAAGTGACGTGGAGCTACAGCTTCCAGGGGATTTTTCTGAGGGGGAAGATGAGGAAGGATGCCTTCTGGAGAGTCGTTCCAAGTAGCGGGAGGTAAACTGGCACAGCCTTGCCTGTACAACTGCCTGTAGGGAGCTGTCCTAGAGCAAACCATGCCCAGGAGGTGGTCATCCCAGAACTGAGCTCACGAATGTGTTTTGTTAGCAATCGTGGGACCAAGATATGAGGGTACACTGTGGGACCACATCATTTGACCATATAAAGGTTGGGGCTGGTCTTGTTGGACTGGTGATCGCTTACCTATGAAGCTAAAAAGGATGATAGTGTTAGGAGGAAGTGATTTACAATGTGTAAACCTCTGCCTGAGCTGTGGAGCCCAGATTTTTCAGAGCTGGGAGTGCTCAATCCCCTCTGTTGCCTGTGCTGTTTTGGACCTCACAGAGCTCATTGCACCAGTTGTCCCCATCCAGTATTTGAGGCAGTTTCACAGAAAATTTCCTTCTGGTTTCTTTAATGCCACACAGCAATATGGTCAGGAAGTCCCCTTCTCCTTCCAGCTCAGGCTATAGACATTTTGTAAGAAAGGATAAACCAGAGATGGTTGAAAGCTGGACAGGAAAAATTCTCATGGTCTGAGGTTATGTTATCATTAAAGCACTGCTCTCAGCACCAGGACCCAGAAATGAGAGAAAACCTCATGGTTACGATTAGAAAGGGTTCTGAAAACAATGAAAATGTGTTTTAATAGAAAAACCCCAAAGCACTGAACAGGCTTCTTGGTCTGCTTCAACTTTGGGCAGTGGGTCAGCTGTTTCCTTGTGTCAGTAACACAGTTATTTCAGGCCTTGTCCATGGGAAAGCCCAGTACGGCATTTCCAGTGCATCTTTCCTCAGTGCCTGCTCTGAATAAGAACAGCAACACGGAGACAGGCAGCAGTGATTAATCTGCGTGTGTAATTGGTAGCGAGGGAAGAAGCTGAGGTTTGGACTTGAAAACCCATACGCTCCATCCCATTTTAGCAGCTATGTGTGACACGAATATAAGCACATCTGGCTATTTGCTGCTGCATTCAAGACAGGGGTCAGGACAAATGTTGCTAATGTTGGCCACTAGTTGGCATTATTGATACATCGCAGTGAACAAGAGCAGGTGTGATGAGAATCTGGAGGCCTTTGCTTAGGGAGCTGAGTCCTTCGGCTCAGCAGATCCATGGGTTTTGCTGAGTTACCACTTGGCCAAAGCTGGCTGAAGCTGCCTGTTGAGCACCTTCACAGCTCCTTCCCCACTGACATCCTTCTCCCAGCTTGTGGCTGTCCATACAGGCTCTGCCAGCTCTCCCAGCAGAAGAGGTGATGAGCCCTTCAGGTTACTACCCTGCCTGGCAGGAATTTCTTTAGTCTGAAGACATCTGCTGGGGCTTTGGTCACCACAAATGTTACGTGGTGGTTGGGCCAAGAGAAACGTTCGAGGTCTGCAGTATTAATAATTACAATTTGTAAATGCAGCAATAATTTGCCAGTAACTCGTGTGGAGTGCTTTGAGAGGTTGTTGGGAGCCAGCTCATCTTGTGCAACATGGGTGTGTGTATTTTTGAAAGAGTCTTTTGTTGCAGAGTTTGGTGGAATTAGACTTGTCTTAATCTGCTTTGATGGGGAGCAGATTTATGTCAGGAGACCTGATAAATAAGACGTTGCTGGTGAAACACGTGAGAGCTAAGGTATCAGAGCGTTGCCTGGAGTGTATTTTTGTGTGGTACAATGAGAGCAAGTCTCATTCGATCTCAATTCAGCCTTCAGTAGACTTGAAACTTTGAAACAGAGTAGAAATTCCACAACATCTTTGCGTTAAGGTAAAAACCTCATTGTGTTGTTTCATAGGATAGCTTTTGTTTATATGACAGAGGCTAATCTTCAATTAAATCAGATCCAAAATGATTACTGAGTAGCAGTGATAAGGTGTTGCTCGTTCTGCCTGTATGTGTTTTAAGGACCTCGTGTGACCTAGCAGAATTAAAATGAGTGAAATTCACTTCTGGTTTAACATCCATTTTACCTTTGTCATTTCTAAGGGACTTACAGACCACTGTGACTCTAAATCTAATTTTTTTCAGCTATATACTTCTCAGATTCATGCTATTGCTTGTTAAAAGATGCGATTCATTTGCTGTGGCAGTTGGAGGCCCTTCTAACGAGACTAAAACCATTTGCTTCCCATCTGTGGAGTAGTGATGTAAAAATTAGGTTAGATCAGTCAGATTTGTTTCCAGAAAGCCATGTTATGGATTCTCCCATCAGAGTACCAAGCGTGTCCTAGAGGCAAGGGATGTCAGCAAGTGCATTTAAGGAAGAAAATAGTCTAAGTATCTACCAAAAGCTGAGGTATCATGGTTGAGATCTTGAGGTTTGGAGAACAAGAGAGCAATCTCGCATGTTTAAAACATACAGCCTGACTTCAGAAATTCTTGCTTGCACAACGCAGTTCATTGAAACCTGCTGGGAGATGGCTGCTGATGAGGGAGCAATTGAATTTCTGCCTTTATTAGACTGTGCTGTTTCTGGCAATGTGTAGTGTTTGACTTCATGTGTTATGTTTGCAAATTTAACTGCATAAATCTGATCTGGGGCTTAAAAACGCAGAGTTTTTGGAGTAGGAAATTGTAGGTACTGCCAAGTGAAACCCTTTCCTCACTAGACAAGGGGACAAAATGTTTGAATACTGCAAAGTAATTCCCTCCTGCCTCCTCATGGCTGATTAATATAATTTCACGTTGCACCTGTCCCATGGATTTTTTTAGCACAATTAAAACACGTATAATAATCTAAATTATAGCCCTCCAATTTGCATAATATACTTCAGAAATACGGTGGTGCTTTACTGCATATTTTCGGGGCAGCCGCAGCGCTAACAACATCCTAATCACAACCTGGCACGGACAAACACGGGCTTGCGTGACACTGAGTCCGGTGGCGGCTGAGAAACACCTTTTTGAGAGGCAGAAATCGGGAGAGGTGTCCCCTGTGAGTGCAGGTAACTGAGACTCCTCGCTCGCGCTTAGCGTGGGCACCACGCAGCTCCACCTCCACGCTGCGCTCTGGGCTCCGACACAGCACGAAAACAAAACAGCTTCCGCGCCTGCTCCTCGCCGGGCAGCCGCTGCGGGGTTACTGCCTGGCTGCGTGCCCCAGCTTCAGCCCGGGCGCGGCCGCGTCCCGCCTCCCCCCGCCGCCCTTACGGGAAGCGCGGCCCCGCCCTTGCCCGGGTCCGCCTCTGCCGGCGGGGCGGAGCCGCTATAAGCCCGGAGCGGCCGCCGGTGCCCGGCAGTCCCCGCCGCGCCGCCCGCTCGGTCGTGGTCGTGCCCGTGCTCGCCGCCGCTCTCCTCCGCCCGCCTCGATCCTCCGCGCGCCGCCTCGCGGCACCGCCATGATCGTGGACAGCAGCCGGGACGCGGCGCCCGACGGCGACGGCGGGGCTCTCAGCAGCCCCATCAACCTCGCCTACTTCTACGGCGCCTCGCCCCGCTCCAGCGAGGGCAGCTGCTCGCCGGCGCACTCCGCGCCGGGCTCGCCGGGCTCCGACTCGGAGCTGTCGGTGAGCAGCCGCGGCGGCGGCCGGAGGGACGGCCGGGGCAGCGCCCGCCCCGGGCTGCAAGGTACGGCGGGGCCGGGGCTGCGGGGAGGGGACGCGGCGGCGGCGGCCGAGGTTCCGCGCTCGGGTTCCTTTTTCAGCTGTTGGGCGGCGGGGTTGCCGTGAAGGCCGACCCCGGGGCTTAAGCGCGGTCTCCCGTGTGCTCTCTCGACAGTGGAGCAGCACATGGGGGGAGGAAAGCAGCACAGAGGGCCGTTCCAGGGGGTCCGCGTGAAGAACTCGGTGAAGGAGCTCCTGCTGCACTTTAGGAGCAGCAAGCAGATGTCCTCGGGCCCCGCTGCGGACGAAGGCAAGGTAATGAGCGTTTTTCAGGGCTGACATAATGGGGTTTAACCACTGGTTGGCGGAGGAAGGCACGCGATAAAGCGGTGATCTTGTTCCTGGTGTTTTCGGATGTGGATGGAGTCATAATGCTTCTTTTTCAATACACGCCGTGGAAGAAGTGATGTGGGAGGAGATGGGTGAGACGGCTGCTGCCACATGGGGGAGGGGACCTCGGTGTCTCGCTGAGCCCTGATTTTTGAGAGTTCAAGATGGGTTTGCAGTCTACACTTTGACAACCCTTAGAAGCAGAGTCTTCTCTGAGGAGAACTGCTGAGCAGCCCTCTGCATTCCTCCCGTGTAAAGTCAGGCAGACCCTCAGGCTGGAAAATAGTAAGGTGTGGAAATGCTGAGTTTAGAGAGAGTTTTTCCTCACAGTCTGCCTTCCGAGAGCGTGTTTGAGTTTCCTACACGAGTGTTGCTAGTGGAAACTTTGCATACAAAGGTTCGTGGCATAAGAGACAGAGAAAACTTGGTAGGCTTACTTACATTAAAAAAAGAAGAATCAAAGTCTTAATACCTCACTTGGGAACGTTGTCTTTCTCTACGTTTTCTTCAGTTCTGTGGTATTGTAACAAGTAGCTTATTAAAAAGCCTTAAGAAAAATCATGGTTTTCATTTAAGCTGCGTAAAACTCTTTATGTTTTCTAACCTCAATTAAAAGCAATTAAATTAGGGCTTGACCATCATGTAGTAGGATTATTCTGAGACATGTCCTACGTTTATAGAAGCAAACCTCTGCTTTTGGTTGTCTCTTCTGTTTTGTTTCCACCAAAATAGCGTTATAATGATGGAATAATCTGTTCTTGTTGTTTTATTTCCCCCTCAAAAGCCACAAGGAGGATTGGTGAACTACGAACCATACACAGGTAAAAGAAAAAACAAAAAACCCTCAGCACTTCTAAATACCCCACAATAATATTTTAAAAATAGATTATTATAGTAATCTCCAAGAGGGTTTTAAATTTGTCTATTTATATGTTTATTTATTTTAGCTGAATTGAAGAGCGTTCTCAGTCAGGGTGGCAAAAGAAAGGCTCCTGAGCTCCTTTCTGATGGACCTCCTTTCAAACGCCAAGTTAATGTTCACCCACACCTCCTGGTAAGCTTCAAGTAATATTTTTTTTCTGTGCCTGTGTTTTGTGCAATCAGAAATTTCCTCCTAAAATGGTACCTCTGACTCCTTGGGGTTTGCTTTGCTCCTTTTTCTGACAGACACCGCCCCAGACCCCGACTTCAATGGATAACATGGAGGAGACGCATAAAAACGAATCCAAGCATGACAGCAATTCTGATCTGCTTCAGAACATCATAAACATTAAGAACGAGTCAAGCCCTGTCTCCCTGAATACAGTGCAGGTTAGCTGGTTGCACGGAGTCTCACCTGGCGAGCAGTACCACGACAGTGCAGGAACACAGGCTTTCTCTCCATCCCAGAAGTACCAAGCATTCCAAGATCACGCTTCCCAGAATATGCTTGATCCTCCTCAACATTACCAGTTTCCTTCATCGCAGAACCAGGATTTGTCCCAGAGCTACACTTCAGATGCATCTCTGGAGTACAGGCCGTTTTCTGCCAATGACCAGTCTCCAGGCTACCACCAGCACTCCTTCGAGAGCCATGAACTGCAGTACTGCCCGTCACAAAGTTTCTCCTCCCTCCTGAACGATTCTGAAGGCTCGGAGAACATCGCCGCTCCTCTCCACTCACTGAGCAGTGCCCATCCTCAGGCTAATGTCAGCCCCCATGCTCAGAACTTCAGCCTGGCTCCCAGTAATGTCTGTGGTAGTCTTGAGCGCAGCGTCTCTTTGGCAACTCTGAATGTCTCTCTGCCACCCCAAAGTGTTGCCAGAAACACAACGCAGCTGGGCAAGTCATTTTTCCAATGGCAAGTGGAGCAGGAGGAAAACAAATTGGCTAACATCTCTCAAGACCAGTTCCTCGCAAAAGACTCGGATGGAGACACGTGAGTAGTGCTTATCTCGCTGCTTCTGAAGTAGAGGGTTGGAGTGTACTTCTGTTCAGGTTTTGGTGGACTGCTGAGTTGTAATGAAAGCTGTTTGTTAGTGGTGCTTGTGTCACGAGTGCAGTGGTTTCACCAGTCGTGGTCTTGCTGATGGGCTGTGATGCTTGCAGTTACAGCATATTTAGTAGATAAGATAGTTGTATCATCTCGTTTCAGGTACTTATTAGATTTTTATCTGGTAAATTGAGAGTAAAAAAGATTCTAATTTAGATGCTTTACATTGCCTTGGGATGAAGGTGCCTGAGTTTCAATCTTAGTCACTCAGATGAAGTCTGAAGCTGGCAGTATAAAGCCCTTCCCACAACGTACGTTTGGATTTATGTAGTGGCTTGAGCCCCAGTCTACTTGGTGTCTAACTGCTTTCCCTCTTTCCACAGCTTCCTTCACATTGCTGTTGCCCAGGGCCGACGAGCTCTCTCCTACGTTCTCGCAAGGAAAATGGCTGCTCTGCATATGTTGGATATTAAAGAGCACAATGGCCAGGTGAGGTTCTCAAACTCTTTCTGCCTGTCTTGTGCACCTAAGTGCTCCGATGTCTGGACCCCGAGGAAAATGTGGTGAAATGCTTATTTAACATTAACCCCGAGATTTAGTCTGCATACTAATATTAACCTTGAGCTATTAATACTTCTTGGGATCACCTTGAGCTGGTAAAACTATACTCTCGACTTTTTGTCCTGGCTTCCTGGTATTCATAATCACTGCTTAAATAATACCGGGCAGCTAGGCTTTTTATTTGTTTTAGTTGCTCTTTCCTGTTAGAGATCAGATGACTAATAGTTGAAATTTTCTTCTCAATGTTTGCAGAGCGCTTTCCAGGTTGCTGTGGCTGCCAACCAGCATCTCATTGTGCAGGATTTGGTTAGCCTGGGGGCTCAAGTGAACACCACAGACTGCTGGGGTAGAACGCCATTGCATGTTTGTGCTGAGAAGGGGCATGCCCAGGTCCTTCAGGTGAGAATGAGGCAGACATAACTCTGCCCTATCCATAGTTCTTAATTTGGTGTTAGCAGTTTTGGAGAGCTCTGAAAAAATACTGCAGCTCTCCTTATCTTTCTTCTGTGCTGCCTTTTTTTATATATCTCAGGCTCTACATTTATATTTTAAAGTGAGGTTGACTCTCGCTGTGAGATTTCAACCAGTGAATAATTCAGTAGTATATGGAAAGCAATAAATAACTCTTTAATTCAGTTCTTGATTGCAACTTCGTTGCAGCAAGACTGTATGCAAGCTTGAGGAAACATTATGTGGTTTGGGTAGACCTAAATGCGTATCTGTTCCCACATTTGCAGGCCATCCAAAAGGGAGCCATGGGAAGCAATCAATATGTGGACCTTGAGGCAACAAACTATGATGGTGAGGAGTTTGGGGTTTATGACTTACAGTTTACTGTGTGATACAGTGCTTTATAGTTACCGATGTGAATGTTATCCTGGGAGAAGGGCAATAAAATGCATTATATCTTTGCCAGGTTCACATTCACAGTTAGAATTGAAATTGCATTGCAGTTGGCATATCTGTCAGATAAAAGCATGGCTAGCCGCTGCCTGTTGAGATCTTTGCCTGTTCCCTCTTACATGTGATCCACGTGTTTGGCATGGAAAGGATAGATGATAATGGGCTATTGTTTAAAATATGAGTGCCAGTGGCACGTCGGTGGGTACAGCATGCAGAATCTCTAGCACCAGAGAGTTGTTTTAATTGAACCTATTTTCCATGTGATAGATCTTTCTGAAGAAGTATATTAAGAAGAGATCCTTATGTGCTGACTGACTGTGACTTACTACTTAGAGTGACTAACAGCCCAGATCCTGAGCCATTCAGGAGTAGTCATTATCACTTAGAAATGTGGAAGCAAACAGCCAGTCAATAATTCTGTGTTGTATTCATTCATTAATGAGGAATTTTTCATGTGAAGGTTTGACAGCACTACACTGTGCTGTTCTGGCCCATAACGCTGTGCTGCATGAACTGCAAAACTGCCAACCACCTCACTCCCCTGAGGTTCAGGAGCTTCTGCTGAGAAACAAGAGCCTGGTGGAAACCATCAAGACTCTGATACAAATGGGAGCTTCCGTTGAAGCAAAAGTAAGTGGAACAACTTAGTGTAAAATGCCAGGTCCAAAGAAAATATGGAAGCAGATCATGCTCCTTTCTCCCACGCCACATCTCAGCCCACTGATTAGGGAGGAAGTAGATTCATTTGAAAGCTTCCTAAGCAACCTACGGCTCGATTTACCTAAGTGGAATAAGAATGTTGCATTTATTAAGAATAAGGTATTATCAATGCAAATGAACTATGGGAAAAGGGAGGTGACAGTCTAATTTCTGGATTAAGATTGATACTATGCCAGTTGAAATTGACTGTGCCTTAAGTTTAAGAATATGTTAGGAGTGTTTTGAGGTATCTGTAGTAATAGGGTGCTGATGATACCCTGTTCTTGAACTGTAAATTGTTGTCAGATGTTGCTTCCTGTCCAGACTGACTTTCAGTGTAATATAGTTTGAGTACTTTTGCTCAGCATTATTTACTTAGTTCTTTTCTATCTGCTTGCTCACCCTGGGTGGATGAAGACTGCAGGGATGCTCTAAATGCTTCTTTTTTCTTGGTAGGATCGTAAGAGTGGCCGCTCTGCCTTACATTTGGCAGCAGAGGAAGCAAACCTGGAGCTCATTCGTCTCTTCTTGGAGCTGCCCAACTGTCTCTCTTTTGTTAACGCAAAGGTAGGCAGATGTAATCCAGGATGTGTACACCTGCCAGCATTGACTATACTGCCACTCATGCCCCTTGCTGGTTTCTTTTCATGGTGTTTCTCTGTCTTTTCCAGGCTTACAACGGCAACACAGCGCTCCACGTGGCTGCCAGCCTGCAGTATCGGGTCAGTCAGTTGGATGCAGTTCGCCTGCTAATGCGAAAGGGAGCTGATCCAAGTGCCAGAAATTTGGAAAATGAACAGCCAGTTCACTTGGTTCCCGATGGCCTTGTGGGAGAACAGGTAAAAAACAAATAAAACAACCTGCCCCAAACTCTTAGCCCCCTATCCTCCCACACCAACACGAAAGTTACGTTTCTCTCAAAGTTTTCCAAGTTTTGAGCTCTTGTAACTTCTAGGGAGAAGTTTCAGCAGATGGTATTTTCTTTATTTTGTGGCTTTTTCCCCGTCTCAGAAGCTTTTTATCCCCATGGAAATAATATTTAGAAATGTTTTCTTCATTACTGTGCAGCGTATGGGAGGTCATCTCCCTTCCTGTGTTGATCTCAGAATGATGCAAGATCACGTTAGTAATTACAGCAAGCAATGAAAATGGCGGTTCTTAGGCCTGAATAACAGATGAAGAAATGGCTAATTCCTAGCAGCTGTACAAATATGTAACCAAAAAAGATGGCTCTTGAGCTAAGAAGCTAATAGTCTGAGGAATTCTAGTTGTTCAAGTCTTGTGAAGTTGGATCCGTTCTGGTATAACTGAACTTGGAAGCTAGACTCAGATAAATGAGATATGCAGAGTTGGATGTCTGGTGTTGTTTTTTTCTTGTTTGCTTTAGATTGGTTCACTTTAGGATGATAAATGCTAATGGTTTTGTCTTTTTCTTTTCTCTAGATAAGACGTATCCTAAAAGGGAAGACGGTTCAGCAGAGAGCGTCGCTGTTTTGAGCTCCATGTTACTTGGAGTTACCGTACACTCACTGTCAGTCAGGCAGTCCTAATGTATCTGTAAATAGACCATTTGCCTGCTGTTGGCAAATGTTAGTTGTTTCTATGAAACAAAAGTATTTTGTTCACTATCATATAGTGGGTTATGTAAGTTTAGGGGAAAAAAAAACCAACAAAAACCACACAAAAAAAAACCAAATTATAAAAACCTAACAAAGCAGCAATCAAATTCCTCTGAGCAAATGGGAATGTTTCATTCCCAAGTATGTGGAGCATTTGCCTGGATACCTGGATTTCTTAGCTACGGCAAGCTAACTTCTGGACAAGGACAGTTCTACAGTCAACCTTGTTTGGAGAGGGCTGATACATGACAACACTGCGGAGTTTTGTTTTTGTGATAACAATATTAAAGTGTAAGAGAAATCAAATATTTTTTCAAGTGGGAATTTTATTTATATACCTTGGTGGCTTCCTTCCAGTATCCTGTGCAGGATTGTATATAATCATTGGTGTTATTGTACAGTTGTGTAGTTCTGAGCATCTGTCAATAGATTGGGAATGAGCTGAAGAAGAAACAAATCTGCTGATTGTGAACTTCTAAATCACGTAAGAAATTTTAGTACTATACTGGTGCAAATCAGGTCAATTCTGTTACTATGAAAGACTGAGGACCAAAAGGACAGTTAAGAGGAATTGTCCTAGTGCTGACGTGTTCGTGCTTTTGGAGCTGTTAATAAAACATGAGAGCCATGCTCATTCAGGTGGCAGTGTTGGGTGGTTTTGTACCCAGCAGAGGGTTTTTTGTTTGACTGGATGGTAGGCTGATTTACATAGTGTATATAACTGTCATATTTTAAGGACTCTGATTCTGATTCACTGGAAATAATTAGCATGTACCTAGCTCCTGATGCATGTTGAAATCTCTCTTTGTTCGTTGTAATACTTAAGTGTTTGTAAGCCCCACTATTGTCAGTAGGACTTGAGCACATGCCTAAGTTGTCTACTGAGTTGGGCTCTAGTCAGTTCTAGGGATTTAGCATTTTTCACTAAGCAGAGATAGTCCACTTATGGCTTTACCTTATAGGTATTGTAGAGAGCCAAGTAATATTTGAAGCTAATGTTTTTCTATTTTTAATAATTATAAATATTGATGCAAAGTGCGTACTAATTATACTGTATTCTTGTATTCTGTTGGAGAAAGCTCCCTCCTCTTGTCAATTTCAGGACAGTCCACGCTGGGCTGTAATGCAGCAGTATGTTCTCCTTGTGGTCTTTGCTCTTATCCTGTTCCTGCATCATGCGCCATTCTCTGCCGTGACCATTTAGTCTGACTGTGCTGTTGTGACAAAGTATGTCTTGTAAGCAAGCTAAGTGGGAAGATCTAATATGCTGAGGCCGAGCTGTGATGTGTTTCTTGAAGGGTTTAATGTATCTTGTGTTTGAATAAACATGTTAATTGCACGTTTTGATGGTTACTGTCTGTGGTATGAATGCGGGTGGCAAAATCAAGCTTGAGATAAATATGATAAAGCACAGCAATACTGTGAGACTGCTGAAGGTCCTTCTGTGAGGTACGAGATGGAATCCCCCTTCTGTACCACTGCTGATGCTTACTTTTGATGCTGTTTTTGTTGTAGGTGATGCTAACATGTTTTGGGTCATGTGCTATGCAGTTGTGTTGCCTGTGTATTAGGTGGCTGCTCCTCAAATAGAAAGAGTTAGCCTCTAAGTTTCCCAAATTCAAAGTTGTTAGCTGAACAATTTCTTTCTTCAGAGGATATTTTATTCTTTTATTGTCCCTGTATGAGAGAATATCAATTTTGTAAAAGTCTCACATTTTCCCTGTTATTTTTCTTGCCTGTCTTCTATTCTGACAGCTCAGGTACAGTCAGTTTAGCACTGATGAAAGTCTATACAAGTAAATGAAGCTAATACAGATGGGAAAAGACTGCCTTCACCACTAAAACTGTAGGCTCTGAGCTTGCTGCAGCTGATCTTTCAGAAAGAGAACTTCTGTGACAGACTGTCCTTGCTGAGCACTGAGCTGATAGACAGCAACAGTCAAAAAAGCAGACGAGCTGTGCAATCTTTCTGTAGGAAAGGAGCTGAGGGGAATGAGATCATTTCTATGCTACTTGAAAAAATGTGTTTGCCTGACTGTTGCATGCAGTTTGGATGTCTGCTCAGGTAAGAGTGTAGTGGGATTGCAGGAGGTGTGGGTCTGTGGAAGAACTTCCCTGCAGGGGAGAGCAGAGTAGATGAGCACTCTTCAGCTGCAGGAGTGGTGACTGATAGCAGATACCACAGGCCTGTGCTGTTGTCAGGCCAGAGAAACTGGACTGGAATTAGCTGTTCAATGCCTGTTCCATTGTAAAAGATCTACAGGCTGTTAATGAAGATATCAAGAGCACAACAGACAAGAGGATGTGATTATTTCATGTGAAAAGCGTAGAAGTAAGACATGACGTGGGGAGGGGCTGGGTGCATATTTAGAAAGCAAACCTCCGGAGGATTAGCAAACAGATGAACCATGTCAGTTAGTCCTCCCTGTGGTGAAGGGTGCTGGCAGAGTGCTTGATGATGTTCTGTAGTATCATACAGTCTTATCCTGCTCTTAAATCTCCCCTGGGATTTTCCTAATGGTCACACTCGCAGATATGACGCTGGAGAAAATTGTGTCCTTTCTCCAAGTCATTGCAGATAAGGTCCTTAGTGATTGTCTCCCAGCTTCAGCCTGTTTTCCATTGATTCCAGTTGCACCTTTGTGAGAGGAGCATCTGGGAAATCCTTCTTATGATATCTGAGTGCTTCAAGGGAGGGACAACAGATTGTTTGGTCTGCTCCTGCTCTGTGCAGGAAGTGGTCCCTGGAGGCCCTCAAAAATAGCTTCTTGTGCTGAGAAACGACAGAAAGAAGAGGCTATGTATTGTTTAGTAGTTAAGAGTACAAAATGATGATGGAGAGTGGAAGTAGGACTGAACTTCTATTAGGCTACGTGAAGATGAAATGGTACCCATTTAGATGAGCAACTATTTGGGCTGAGACTGTACTGGATATGCTATCAATCTGAATATGCCTATTACTGCTAGTAAAATTGGCTCTTTTTTTCTCTGAGGAGCCAAACTGTAAGCTTTCTGTATTTTTATCTTCTTTATAAAAGATGATTACAAAGGAAAAATGTGCTGATGAGATTTGGTCCTTCACATCAGCCCAATCTGCCTGCCTGGCACTCCTTTTTGGGTGTTGTTAACTGAGTCATCTAACCAAAGGGATAGAAGCAGCTTGGGCTTCTTAGAGCGGCGGAGTGAGAGCATGCACTCTATCTTTGCTTATGCATAAAATAGGTGCTGCTGGTGAGAAGCTTTTAACAAGTGGGGGCTGTTCTTTCAAGGGATATTTGTGCTGTTGATTTGTTAAGTATCCTTGAGGGCACCCCACGTTTAAAAAATAAATAAATACAAAAATCCCGAGGGGAGACAGAAGTGTTTGGAACAAATTTAATCTGCACAGAGTCTAATTCATTGTCTTGAGGTCAGTAGGTAATTTCACAAGAAAGCTTCCTCACCTCAAGTATAACTGACTCATTTATCTGTCCTATAGTATTGCTAAGCTCTGACGTATCTGATGCGACATGAATAGTTATTTGAAACCATCCTTTTCTTTCTTTTACTGAAGGGCAAGTGATGTTAAATATTTAGTAGGCCAGTAGTGTTTACCTGAAAACCTTTGGTGCTGGGAAAGTGCAGAATTACTTTTATTGACTTGGATGCAGGTGTGCCGTTTGTTTCTATAGTTACAATAGAGGCAAAAGAAACTCTGGCTTTGGTCTGAATAGGGATCTTAAGACGTAGGGAGCTTTGTTCCCAGGATGTTTCTGATTTGTTTGTCTAAGTAAGCCAAACCTCAGGAACGAGTTGCTTTTTGATTTTTGTGGACTACTGATCTGGCTGGAGCTGTGGAAGGTGGCAATTCATGATTTACAAGAAATGCATTCTGCTTCTGGGGATGGAAAAAATACATTTCCCACATTCATTGCTCATTTTATATTTTTATCAGAAAAAGAAAACATGTCCAGGAAGTGCATTCTTAGAGAGGTTGGGTGTGGTGGAAGAGACTTCAAACATATAACACGAAGTGCTTGTTCTTCTCGCCTGACTGTTTGCTTATCTGTTTGCCTTTCTTTAAAAAACATAAATGCTCTCCTCTGTAGGATGATCCAAGTGCCCTAAAAACGGAAGCTCAAGAACAGGTTCCTGAAATCAAATATCTGACAAAAGTTGATCAGATCTTTCAGAGCATTCAAAGTAAGTTCTCCCATTGTCCTGCTATACTACCTTTTTTGAGTGTTTGGTGGTGGTGTTGGTCCTAGCTACTGATGATTTGTTCATCCTACTTCACATCAGGATGGTTAATATCAGCCAGCATCGTGACACTGCTGCCTGTTACATCTTTTGAATTAGGACAAGGACTGGCATTGCCAGTGATAAGAGTGGACCTATGTTTGGTTTTAGAGAGGCAAGTGGCACCCCTGTTAGTCAGAGAACCTTCCAGCCAAGTGTCCTGCTTCCCTTCCCCAGTGTCTGTAGGGCTGAGTGAAGGCTTGCCTTATTGTATTCCTCCAGTTTGAGAGGAGGATTCTCTTAGAACCTTAGAACTTTATCCAGAAAATGATATGCTAATCTGAGAAGAGAAAGGTTTAGTTTGCTCAAGGGATGGACTCGCTGATACTGTTGCCTCTAAAAGAGTCAGAACTAACCCCTAATTGAAGTAGTTTGAAGCTAGCCTTAATACGTGGGAATGCTAATCTGTAGACAAAGTTCACGTGGCTGGCTGTGTTTCCTGACAAAATTTACCCAGTCTTGTTGACTAATGCACCCCTGTCAAATCTTAGTGTTTTATTTTTGTTCATTGATTCTCAGATTAGCCCACTGTTAGCAAAAACTCAAGACCACACTGGATGAAATTGGGAACCACAGTAGTGTAGAGATGCTATGTGAGGTTGTCTCTTTTCAAATGCTTTGACTTGGGGATTTGCTTCATCCTCAGGGCCCTATCTTGGTTTTGTGGGAGAAAGGTGATATATCTGGGCCTGTGTTTGTCTAGTGTGTATTTTCAGTTCTTAGAATTGATTAAGAAGATGACTCAGTAACTCTTTGGGTTTCACTTAGTAAAACTTCCTCTTGTCTCTGAAAAATTTATTTAAGCTATTTAGAGAGAATAGATTGGTTAATGCAGCAACCACACTTGACTTGTGTTTTTTCTTTTAGTTTCTGGTAAAATATCTCCCCTCTCCTGCTAGTCAGAGCACCTGAGGGATGATGAAGGCAGTGATTTTGACTTAAGACTAGGAGCCCATTTCTTCTGTAAACTTGCCTAGGCTGTGATTTGGACTGACAATGGGTCTTGGTGAAATATTTACATGGATGTAATGCAGGGATGTTTTCATGTATGCTTAATGTTATGTTTATAGCATCTGTTCAGATGGTCTCAGTCAAGTACGTATAGTTCACGGTATCAAGTGCTGCCTGGGATTGATTTTTAGGTCCTAACTGAATGATCTCACTGCCAGTGCTGAGCTCTCTCCATTGACTTAGTCTTTGAAAGAATCAGAGCTTGCTTCATCTCAGTCTGTGTCTCCTTGGGATGGCATTCAGTTGTTGCATGTATGTCCCTTGGGGTCTTTCTGGAAAGGGCCAGAGTTGCCTAGGTCTAAGAGAGACAATCACTTCATAGATGTCAAGCTCAGGTTTACCATAAAATTAACAAGAAGAGTGGGACTACATAAACACTGCAGTTTGTGGCTGACCAATAAACTTTGCTGAACCAGGCAGGTACATCTTGTTATCCTCAGACTGACCGCAGGCCTTTTCTCAACAACGTTAATTCCACTAGAAACAACCCAGTAAGTGATGCCCATACATTTGGGATTCTTGTAAGAAGAATTGGAAATATGAGGTCACAGCAATGAAAGATTTTGAGAGAAGAGGTGCTTAGAGTGCTACCTGTGACTTGTCCTCTGCACTTGGTTGCAGTTGGGTGTAGCATGGAGGAGTAAGAATGGGGTCACCAGTGGCAGTCCACTAGCATACATCTTGAGAACGATTTTTGGAAGCAACTGGAAGAAAAGCAGTGGATATAGCAGCATGAGATTATCATCATTCATCAGTAGGTTTCCAGGTGGCTTCAAAGTGCAGTCAGATGCTTATCCTATCACCTAGATAAGAAACCAGAAGTAGAGAGAAGCAGCTTGCCTAAAGATACTGAGAGAACCACAAGAACCTCATCTAAAGCCAGTGAAAGCTTGCAATTATTCCCACAGTTGCCTGCTCTTTCAAAATGTATTGAATAGCACAGTGAGCAATGGCTGATCTGTCAGTCATTCATGACCTTTTCTGAGTAATTCATGTTCAGTTCATGTGGTGCCAGTGTGAGTTCTCCACTCGCTTTGAGAGGCCTTGCCTGTAGTATGGCTGGGATTAGCAGACAGTTTGAATCAGCCACTGGTCGAAAGCTCAGGAGGGAGATGCAAACTTCTTCCAGAAAAAAATTCATCTTGTTAAATCCAAGTTGCTGGAACATGAAAAAAATAAGCAGACCGGGACCAGGAAAAAATAGACTGAAGCAAATGCAGTGTGCAACAAATGCAGAGGACTCTGAGCTTTACCCATGCCTCTCATTGCTGCATTTTGTGAATGCTGGAGCTAGAATTGTGAAAGCCTTTTTTCTTAGGTAAGGTTAAATCATTTATTTGGACATTGCACTGCAGAAGGATATTGAGTTGCTCGAGTGTGTGCAGAGAAGGGCAATGAAGCTGATGAAGAGACTAGAAAACAAGGCAGGAGGAACAGCTGAAGGAACCGGGATTGTTTAGTCTGCAAAAGAGGAGGCTCAGGGAAGACCTTATCACTCTCCACAACTGCCTGAAAGAGGCTGCAGCAAGGTGGGAATTGGTCTCTTCGCAAGTGACAAGTGACAGGATGCAAGGACATGGCCTCCAGTTCATTACACCAGAGGAGGTTTGGACTAGGTATTAGGAAGAATTTCTCCATGGAAAGGGTGGATAGGCTGCTGCCTGGGGAAACTGTGAGTCACCATCCCAGGAGGTGTTTAAGAGATTGCTGGATGCTGCACTAGGACGTGGTTTAGTGGCGGATTTGTGGTGTGACGTGGATGGTTGGACTTGCTGATTTTCAAGATCTCTTCCAGCTTATATGTTTCTATGATTTTAAAAAGCTGATCACAAACATGGTTTTAGTCACTGATGTATTTCTTAGAAAAGAATGGAGATGATTCAACCAGAAATAAACATTTGTTTTGCTGATAGGAGTTTTTAAAGGTGCTTAAAACATTGCCACGAACATTGTGACAGCTGTATAAGTTTCCCCTTTGGGGTAGGGGTGGCAAGATTCAGCTCAGGGTGTGATTGACTCACTAAGAGATTGGGACTGGTGCTTAGGATAGACAGAACTCTTTTAACAAAAATAATTAGCGATAAATAAAATAAGTGTCTTTAACAGTCATCAGGAAGGAGAGGATGCCATACTACCTAGAATGTGCCGCTTTTATCCATCTCTGTCCTTGCCCCTGGCCCTAGTCACAGGTTGGTAGAGTTCTTCAAACTTTCTCACGTATGTCTGAAGAAGAAAAATGCATATGTAGAGTAAGTTTAGAATATGGATCAATTTATTTTTGTACTCTGTAAGAGAATTGTATGTATGTATGCATGCAAAATCTAAGTATGTAAAATGTATTGTGTGGGAGTGCATAAGGCAGCAAAACTCTTTCAAGAAGATTAATCTTTTAATCCAGGTTTACTTCATTACTTCAGAAGTTTTTAAGTTCTTTTGTTAAAAATAGAAACTTTTCCCATACTATTCCCTTGAATTTGCAAATGGAATACACTAGTAAAAACCTGTAGCAAAATAACAAAGCTCTATGTGGAATGAAGTCAGGTTTTTAATGGTTTTCTGTCCTGAGAATGAACGCCAACGTAGACTCTCCCATGCCTGACAAAGATGAAGAATGTCCTTTATGGTTGGTGAGGACCCTCGTGTGCTCCATTTCCCTTTTGACTGTATTTCTCTCCATAAATAGAGTAAGCCTGTGTGAGTTGGTAAACCTTGCTGTCTCTTCTCTCTGCTTCAGTGAGGAGGAAGGAGGACACCAGAAAAGGAGGTTTGTGTGCACACTTTGGCTGGAAATGGGGTAGGGGTAGCCGAGTCAAGATGGTGAGGGTCTGATGTGCTGCTTGGAACATGGCACAAAGTGCTCCAGAAGCTTCCAGCCCTCATCAAGGACTGCGGCCTGCCCATGAACCAGTAGTGCAAAGGCAGATGCCTTTGTTGGCTGTCTGTAATAAAGTACAAAGAACTTTTGTTTCTTCTTCCTTAGTTGTCATAATGAAATTCTGTTACTAAAGTGGTTTTATCTGTCTCCTGATGAGCATGAATGTCGTTAGCCTCTTTCCCACGCTCTCTACATCAGTGTCTCGGGACATTTCCCTTGATTTTGAGGTAGCACTGCCTTTCCACACCTGGTGGCCTCAGCCCTACATTTGGGCAGAACCTAGTCAGAGAGGGCTGGAGGGGACCTGTCTGAGCACTGGCTGGGCACTAACAAGCTCTGTGTCTTGCTGTGGATGGGGCTGTTCTGGGGGCACAGCACAACCATGTGGCTGTCCTGGCCATGAGGGCTGGCAGTGTGCCCTTTGCCACTAAGAGGCATACTTGCTGCAGGGTTACTGACAGCCATCCCCTGTCAGTGTGCATGGGGCAGGTGCACTACTAATAAACTCTTTTTCTTAATCTTTATCTTTTTGCTTTTTAGGAAGCTACCAGAACAATGCAGCAAGAGCTCTAGAGAAGGCAAGTGTGGTCCTCTATGAAAGAATTATACACCTCCACTCAGGGGCCTGCTGGTGCTGCCCACCCTTGCAATCTCCTGCTGCCCCCACATACTGCTGAGATCTTGTGACAGCCTCTGCCCTGAAGAGCTCTTGGTCTAGACACTGGGTGCAAAGATGAGCATGCATCAAACAGATGAGTCTTCCCTGACTGCTTGCTTGACTCTTTCAAAAGGCCTTCCGGCATACATGAGGAGATTTGAATAAGGAGAGGGAGGAGGCCTGACTGCCCCATGGGGCCTCCATCAGCTTCTGGCTTGGTTTCTGTACAGTCTGCATGCTGCTGTGCTGTGATCCTTGTTATCACACTGATGGCTCTGGTTCTTGCTCTGCCTGTTTAGTTTTACTCCATTGTTGAATTTATTGCTCCTGGACTCTTTGCTCTTGTCGGCTCCTGATAAATTGCTGCCTCTTATTAGCCTTAAATTACTGCCTCTTACCAACCTTTAATTACTTGCCATCATATCTTGGTGCCACATCCTCTTAATTATTGCTCCCATACTAGTGTAGACTCCTCCTTGCTAAAGCCATTAGCTTTGCTTTCAGTTTGCTTGAACTGCATCTCTCCCTGCCCTTCTTTCCACATCTCCCTGCGTTGATGCTATGCAGAGTATCACGGAGCCTTATCCCCATCATTTCCCGAGGGCATTTCTGGTCTCACTGCACCCTCCTTTCTCCTCCGCAGCCTGCACCCTACCGTCTTTCTCAGGGCTGCAGGGTACTGGTGGATTTCTTTTGCTCTGTCTTCTCTCTGCTTTTATGCATGTTCTGATGTCCTCTTCCTATCCAATTTCCTCCATCTCTCCTACATCTCACGTTGCCACCGTGGTTTTTTTGTTTGTTTTGTTTCGTTGTGTGCTGATCACTTTGGTGCAAATGCTTTGCAACTTTCTCCTCCCTTATGTTTCCACACTTTATCTTGAGACTTGCTTTTCTACTCGAGGCTGCTGCTGTGAGCTCCTCGGTACCTCTTTTCCTGGGTAGCTCCCAAGGGCTCTCCTGTTGCACTCAGTCACATCTAAGCATGGTACTTGTTTTTTTCCCATCTCCTGCTTGGTCTGCCCTGGTGAGGCCTTACCTGGAGTATAGTTCTGGGCTCCCTGGAACAAAAAAGACAGGAATCTCCTGGAGAGAATCCAGTGGAGGGCCACAAAGATGATAAAGGGCCTGGAAAATCTCTCTTATGAGGAAAAGATGAAAGACCTGGGTCTGTTCAGCCTTGAGAAAAGAAAACTCAGAGGGGATCTGATCCATATCTGTAAATATCTAAGGTGCAAGAGGCAAAGGGACAAGACTGGACCCTTTTCAGTGGGGGGGGATGAGGGGAAACATTCACAGACTGAAACATAGGAAGTTCTGCACAAATGTGTTTAAGAATTCTTTACAGTAAGATTCACCCTTACTGTCACTGTCGCTCCGTCATGGAGCACTGGCACAGCTGCACAGAGAGGTGGTGGAGTCTCCTTCTCTGGAGATGTTCCAGACCCACCTGGACGCCTACCTGTGCAACCTGGGCTAGGGAGCTGCTTTGGCAGGGGGTTGGACTCGATGACCTCTAGAGGTCCCTTCCAACCCCTACAATTCTGTGATTCTGCGATTCTGTCTCTTTGGAGTGCCATGCCCATACTCCCGTGGGCAGGTCCTGCCTCTCCTGTTGCCTTTGAGCTCTTCACCTCTGTCCATTGCTGGTTCCACCTTGATACTCATCAGACCCGTTTCTCCCTCACCCTACTTCTCTACATTTTTTTACTGTCTAAAGATTTGCCTTGTCACAGCACTCAGTTCTCGGGCACCATCCCCTCTCTTGTGCTCAGTGTCACTGTTCCTTGCCATGTCCTTTTCCAGCCTCACCTGTGGAGCTGTTGTCTCCTTGTCCATTTTCCCTTTTGTGCAAATTCTACTGGATTATACTTTCGTCTTCAGCACCACCAACACATTTCCTTTTGTACCTGCTCATATCAAAGTGCTGGCTGTGAAGAAGAAAAATTGGATTGAACAGGAAAAAGTGATCAAAACTAGAATCACAGAATCATTAAGGTTGGCGTAGGCTACTAAGGCCATCTAGTCCAACCATCAGCCCATCCCCACTATGACCACTAACCATGTCTCTCTGTGCCCCATCTACATGGCTCTTTGAACATCTCCAGGGATGGCAACTCCACCACCTCCCTGGGCAGCTTGTGCTAGTGCCTCACTACTCTTTCTGAGAAGAAACAGCCAAACCTTGGTGATTTACCTAGTATTAATCCATCCTACCGCATTACTCTCCTCTTCAAGTTCCTCTGGTCATAAACTATTGGTTAAAGGTTGAGTGCCTGCTTCTGTGCTCTGTACACAGGACCTGGAGCCTGTGCAGCCCTTGTCCCTGCAGCTCAGACATTCTTGGGTGTCAACCACAGACTGCAGCACACCTCCTGCCACCCTCCATGCAGGGCTTTACTGATATATACAGCAGTATCTACTCAGGCACGCTTTGCATCTTGCCTCTCAATGCAGGGTCCAGCAGCTGCACTGACATTGCCATTTCTTTCCCTAATGTTGTCCAATGAACATTTCCAGTTGTGCTGTGTGTGCACCCAGAAGCACATTCTCCACTATGTCATGTCATTGCAGTCTACGCTGTGGATCATTGATGCTGTCAGTGGAGGCCAAGAGCAGGGCGTCCCCTTGGTGTCAACCCTTGTTCAAGGGTCTGGTTGTGCCTGGCCAGCTCTGCTGGTTCTCAGGACTCATCTGCTCAACCTAAGCCATCAGCAAGATCGAGGGAATGGTTCTGACAAAGTAAGTCATTAGTTTAACTAATACTGTATCTCTTTATTGTAAAAATGCGCTTTGAGGTTGATTAATGAGGAGTGGGTGGAGATAAAATGAACTCTGGTTTTACAGGTGAAACACCATTCCTTAAAACAAAATACTTGTAATGTTACAAAAAATAAACCCACTTAAAACAAGCCTCTACTTCTTCCTGTGAGGAGACTGTCTCCCACAGAATGTTATACTTTCTCTTTCCCATTTTTAATTTTTTTATTTTTTTTCTTAAACAATGTATTCCCTTTATCTGTCTGTCCCTTTATCTTTCTGCCTTTGGTCTTCCTCTCTCCCGGTTGCTAACATCTTGGGTTACCAGGTTCTATCCAAGTCCCTTTCAGATGCATTCATTGCCTGACATAAGGTGTAGAAACACTACAATGTCTCAGAGCAGGATGCACAGTTTTCCAAAGCTTCTCTCCACGTGGCACTATGCAGCTGCCATTGAAGACTTTCAACTGGGCCAGCAGGGACCTTGCAGTCTGCAGTGATCCCAGGAAATCTCCCTTGGTGTAGTTTCTGGATGTTTCATCCCTATCAGAAAGCCACGGGGAACCCTGTGTTGGGATGTTCTTCTAAATAACTTCTATGTCTATGAGTGCAGCTGGGAGCTTTTTTCCAAGCAGAGGTGCCTTGGGGTAAGCCAGCAGAGCCATCCCTGTGCCCAGTGTGTGGTGCCACTAACCTCCTCTGCTATGTTCCTTGGTAAGGTTGTGGCTGTGTGACGGAGAATAGGAATCACCAGTCTGCTTTTGTAGAGCTTGCCATCACAATGATCTGCTCTCCTGTGGTGTCCAAGACTGCTTTTACTTTCTCTTCTCTCCTGTTAACCAGGCAAGAAGGCCTCGTGGAACAGTTTAGAAGCACCTGGTTATGCTGATATGCACCTCCTCAGAAAGAGCCACTTCTGGAGCAGCACTTCTGGTGCCCCTTTGCACAGCTCCATATGTGGCTAGTTGCGGTGGGGATGGAACAATGCTGAGACTGGCTGCACGACTACACAGAGAGCTGAGTGTAAAAAAAACGTATGTACACACCTGTGTCTGGCCTGAGCCTGATGCCTGTGTACTTTAGCACTCTGTCTGCTGCAATGACTGAAGAGCTGGATGGGTAAGCCTGGGGGAATACATCTTGATACTGTGGCCCTGCACCCAGCAGCTCTTGTGGTGTGGCTTGGCTTGCTCTCTGCCACACCAGGCCTGGGTGCTACTCTCTGTGCTGTTCTTCACTTTCATATGATATAAACCTTGTTTTGGTGACTGATGTAAGAGACCAAGCGTGGTGGAATTCATGACTCTTGGTGTATACAGCCTGAGAGTTCTGGAAGAGTGCTTACGCATGTGCTACCAGGAGACATGTGAATGCATTAAGATTCAGCTTGTGCACAGAGCAAGGAACAAGTGTTCCTGCCAAGCCAACAGTGGGTGGGCTGCTGGCTGCCTGTTCAAGGGCAGGAAGCACTCTAGCTTCAGCTCTGGCTCAGGAAGCAGACAAGGAGAATGGCTTTGTAACTGTGAGCAGCCCTGCCCCTTGCTGGCTCATCTCTGTCTGGGAGGAAAAGGATGCTTTCCTGCACTGGAACTCCTAGAGGGAAAAGGAGACTGCCTGTCCCTTTCAGTCCATGTCCAGTTTGCAGCATGGAGATTACTGCTGGTGCAGCTGGCTGGTGGGATGAGGTGCCTTAAAACCATTTCTACTGACATCTTCTACTACACCAGCCATTCCCTTAGCCTCATGAGGGTAAGGTGAGAGTCCTTGCCCAGGATAAATGACACTTAATGGAGGTAGCTCAAGACTGGGCACAGGGCTCTGCCCCTGTGGGAGAGGCTGAGGCCTCTGGGTGCTGGCTGCACCCTCTCCATGGGGCACTGGGTCTTTAGACCCATCTGCTGTTCTTGGCAGACCTCTGACTTCTCATGGAATGCTGCAACCTGTCTGGGAATGAATTCTGGGAGTCTGAGATATGGTGGAGATCTGCTTGTGATGTGGTGAAATCTAGAGAGAGCAATGTGGCTTCTCTGGGATGTGGAAGGGCTTTGGGCTGTTTGCAAGAAGATGTGGGGACCTTTTCTTGTGCTTCTGAGGCATTATGGCACGTGCAAGCAGTGAGCAGGGTGAGATGAGGCTATAATTAAAGCCTTCTGACCTCCTTGCCTTACTTAATTTCTCTTAAATCGAACCTTACGTATGCTTTTCTTTTCCTTACCCAAGGATAAATGCAAAGTAATGCAATTAGGTTCAGTGGAGAAACAAATTATAGAAAACTGATCAGAGATATGAATCTGATTTCATCTTCTCTAAAACAGTGATCCTTTTGCTGCTTCCTCATCCTGGCAAAACCTCAACTGTGAATTCCCTGTCTGTCAGTCAAAGCTATTGGTCCTCTTTAATTTTGATGCCCTCCCTGCCTGCTGTGCAGGTGTGCCCAATCTCTGTCCCAGCCATGACTCCACAGAGGACACCTGATGGGGATGAAGCCGCCTTTCACATGTTCCAAAACCTGTGGTGGCACCAGTGCTATGGCTTCACATCCCTTGGTTGTGCAAGGTAGATCACAGGTCCTTTGCCCTGGTGTCTGGGGTCCAGATTAGCTCCCTGCATGCAGGGAGGTGTTTTAATCCTCTGTTTTGTGCAGGGGAGTCTTACCTGCCTGCCCTGCTGGAGGCTCTAACAGCGAGCCTTGGCTTAGACCAAAGGGGATCAAAAATTGGGAGGGTACGTCTTATGGTCACTGTGTGTGGAGGGGGGAGATTAAATACTGATATGTGCAAGGATGCTGCAGTTGGCAGCCTTCCTTGGAAGCCACCTTGAGTTTTGTTTCCATTTTCCCATCAACATTTGTATTCAATTTTGGGAAAAGTTTGATCTTTCTGAAGCAGCCTAAGTAGCTGTAGTTAGCTTTGGTCAAAGCTGGTCTCCAGCCCTTTGTGGAAGTGCACAGGCTGCCAGGAACAGCAGAGAGGAGGAATAAGTCAGACTTCTTATCCTGGTGCTTTGTTACAAGAGTACTGTTCAGAGACCGTCAGCTGGGTGAGATTTGCAAGGAGAGGTAACATCTTTTATCAGACTAACAGTTGCCACTGCAAAAAAACTGAGATAGTCCTTTGGGAACAGAGTGATTCTCTGCATTGGGGCAGTAGGTACAAAAACTATTTTTTCTACCCATACCAACCAGTGGAATAAGAGAGAGACTTGTAATGGTGGCTGTCAGTACAATTAGCACTACGACAACAGCAAGGAGGTTTATGAGCAGCACCTCAATAGAAGGAGCTCTGCAATGCACAGCTGGTGCGTAAATCAGGCCAAAGAAATAAATTAACCTATCAAATTCAGTAAATCAACAAAGCACACAGTCCAAAGTTCAGCTTTGTTTAGGCTTTATTGCACACTCAAGACCTACCATTCCAGTAAATGACCGCTGTTCAGGTTCATTCTGAGTGTTATAGCAGTGTTGTTTCAAAGAAGTAATAAAACTTCAGAACCGGACTTTGAGCTACATGGCTGTGCTTGGGTCCTGGAGGTTCTGAAGCAGAATCTGTCTGTATCACCTGGGTGGTGTGTGCCTGTTTGTGTGCGCAAGAGGGAGAGCAAGAGGGAGATCTTTACATATCTTCGTCATCTTGAATTTCAAAGGGCTTTACAAATCTCAGTCTTCCAAAATCTACTAAAACGCCATGCTTTGCATATGATTATGTGAAGCTCATTAGTAAGAGTACTAATGAGACTCACACACCCGAGGCAGATAAATGAAGTTCCAGAGCAAAATGATTTGCTTAAGGTCAGACTCCTGCAAGCTGACAACAGAGCTGGAAATAGAAACCATTGTTTCCCAGTGTCTTGCACCATGTTCCCACGGAGGGAATGTTGTTTTTAAAGACGAAAGCATTGCTGTTTGTTCAGGATCTATTGCTTCTTCTGCTTTCAATGTAATCTTCACAAATGCAAATGTCTTGACCTAGAGCTATGTAAGGCCTTCATTAAAACCTCTCTACAGCATCTAGCCTCATGCAATTCTATGAGGCAGAAGGGGTAGCACGACCTGACAATTCTCACGCCTTCTAAACGATTGCCCTCCTTTCTTTAAAGTACATTCAAACCATAGCTCCTGATGTGATTTAAGGCGGAAGCCACGCTATTAGTTGCCAATCTTCTGCCATTATGAGTTGCTGGAAAGCAGGGAAAAAGGTGTTTGTCTTACATGCGCTAATAGCCCACTTTGCTTGGTTTTTATCCCTGTTTTTAGGCTGCAATGAAACATACTAACCTCACTCCTCTGCCTTGAGGAGCTGTGTTTGGTGCGGGGTCAGGCATGGGCTCTGCAGAGCAGGCATGGCACCAGAGGAGCCCTAGGGTGGGCAATGGGGCACTGCCCAGGGCCATGGCACCCACTGAGATGCCCAGAGCTGGTGCAGAAGGTGGGATCCTGTCCAAGAAGACAGGGGCAGGTTGTGTGAGGTCAGAAACTCCTGGTTGATCCCTTCCAAGAGCACCGCATCTCAGTCACCCTGTGTTTAACCCATGGGTGGTGAAACCTTTCCTCTGTGTTTGCCCTTCTCTCCACGGTTTTCTCTCCCTTCCCTCCTTATGTACAGCATGTCTGTTCCTCAGTTCCCTGTTATTTCTGGAACACATCCCACTGTTGGTCTTGTTAACCATTTGGAGCAGGTTTTTGGCAGTTCCAGGCTTGCAGGAAAGACTTGTGGCCCAGAAAGAAAAAAGTATGTATGCACACATATATGCATATACATACACATATATAAGCATATGTACATATACATGTGAGAGAAGGAGAGAGTCTGCCCACAAGCTTACTGTCTGTGTGTGTGTGTTTTTTGCAGGGCATCTGTAGCTGTGCTGTCGTATTTTGTACCCCAAGTACCAGCTCTGATTCCTGTGTCCTCTTGTAATCCTGAGCTCAACTGAAGCTGGGATGTTCACAGATGAGAATTCACTCCCCCAGAATGGATGTAACCTTGGGGAAGCTGTCTGTCTGTCCGTCCATCTGTGCAGGAGATGCACCTGCCTACGTGGCACATACTGCACAAACCCTTGCAGGGAAGATGATGTTTTCCTTGCAAGCACTCCCACTGGGGAATGCTGGCAAGGGGAGCATGGGGAGCATGAGCAAACAGTGTACTTGTTGCTTGTATAAACTGAGTAGACGAGCACAGGGGTGCTCACTCTCCTGCTTATCTCGGCGTGGCTGAACCAAGAGACAACTTGGGAGCACAAATACCTTCCATTGATTAAAATCATTTTTTGGAGGTTATCTGGAAACTGCTTGCTTTTTCAATACACTGAAACAATAGCAGTAAAAGCTGTAAAACTGTGTTCTTCTTCTGGCATCAGCCCATTGTAAACAGCAAGCTACCAGGCTTAATTAGGCAATCCTGTGCTGTCGCTTTTAATAACTGAATGTTTGTCTCCCGGCTATTCAGGTGGGCTATTAGCGATATTTAATATTACTGGCAGTGTTGTGGCTTGCTCTGTGCCAGCTCTGGCAAGGAACAACGTGATTCTTCCAGATAACAGAACTGCAGTAGTATTTTTCTGGATGTAACTGAGAGAAGGGCTGCTCACAGAGGCTGCATGCCTTTGTTCAACTCCCCATTTTTTTGTTGCAAGATTTATTCCAAAAATTGAAAGGGTTAAGCAAAAAAAAAATAATCAAGAATAAACATGTTGGTTCTAGCTTCTGTTATGGCAAACACCAATATGTATTGACCTAAAAGGCAAATATTGATTGAAGTGAAAAACTGACGTCAAACTCCCAAGTGCTCTGAATCTTGTTTGGCATGTGAATATGGTCCTATGTATATTGTGTGAAATACTTAGATTGGTTTTAATTGGATGACTGATAATCTGACGATTGTGGTTCTCTTTTCAAGTGTAACAATTTTCTGCATGACTAATGCTTTCAAAAATTAGAAATGGTCAGTGACAATCTAGAGTTGAGCTATTATTCCACAAATGACACAAGTGTTTAGGTTGTTCTTTTTTTTAGAGAAAAAGACTTTGTATGCCCAAATTCTTGGAGTGATGTTTTTTTTTTTTTTTTTTTCCCATGTGCTTTGTACCAAAATTTTCTCTTCTCCTACAAATCTGGTGATGCACAGCTGTTTGGGGCTGAAGATTGAGACATCTGATCTCAGTGATGACCCTTCCTCCCCTCAGTGCTGGTGTAACCACTGCTGAGACTTGACCAGGGCATGAATTCCAAAATAGCCATGGAGCTGCACGTTGTATGAATGTCCAAGATGGCTCAATGCCATGTCAGTGACCTAGGTCATTTTCCTCTCTCCAAGAAATGCCAGGTTGACTGCAGGGCACTGAGCATGCAGGTGATGCTGGCACTAAGCAGGAGGATGTAAGAGTCTTGCATGTGAGCTGTGATGAAACCATCTTCTACAAGGAAAACTGTTCTTCTATGGAAAAGCTTACCTACAGCAACTACTATCATTAAGGTTGGAAAAGCCCACTAAGATCACCTAGCCCAACTGTCAGCCATCACCACCATGCTTGCATGTTTTGGAGGTAAGGGAGGTGCTCCATGCCACATGAAGACCATTTTAGCTTTCCACTAGCATGTTAACTGGTAGATCCAACAGCAAGTCTGACTGCATACAAGACAGGTTGGAAGTGTTTTCCCCTTCCAGTAAGGGCCTTCTTGCAGAGATGGTCATGGCAGGTGATGCCAGGGGTATGCATGCAGCTCTTGCTCCTCAGGGTAAGAGACACGGCCAGTTCCCAGATGGTGGAGGTGGGCATGAATGATGGGCTGGAGTTTGGAGATGTGGGTAACAAGAGATGGCTAAGAACAGGAATGTTTTGCTCGAGGGATACGAGGGTGGCACAGGATGGGTTGGTGTGCCTGCAGCTCTGCCAACGGCTATTCTGGAGCAAACTACAATTAGGATTAGACTTGCAAATCTCCTGAGAAGCCCTTGGGAAAGCACACACTATGATTCATAGGGCTGGTCCCTGTGTGTATGGCACAGGGGGCAGATCTTGACCAAAGCCCTCACTCCTGCTCTGGAAGGGAAATGGGGAATCTGTACCTTCAGCTTCTGGCTCTGCTGCTCAGCCTGGTGTCACGTCTCAGCACGTCACCTTTATGTGTAGGCTTCAACTTTTCTCAGCCTCTGTGCATAGACCAGAGCTTATGTTCGTTTACGTGATCTCCTGGCTGTGGATAATGCAATTACATGTGTCTTCCAAAGAAGCACCCAAGAAGAGAACAGTCAAGTGGAGATGAAAAAAATTGGTTGTTGGCTTCTTAAAACACATCTGACCATGTACATAGGCTCATTTTAGTTCCCCATTATAAGTGGAGACTCACTGCTCTCCCAGAGTGCTGCTGTCACCAATCCAGTGCTAACTTGAACTGAGGGGCTTGGAAGAGTGACTTCATCTGAAGGCAATTTGAAGCATGGTTTCTTCTGTTTTAGGGTGTTCTCACATCCTGCTTTCAAGCTCTTCTCTTTCAGAAACTCAAAAGGGAAGAAACTTTAATTGGAATGTTTTAATTAAATATAAAAGATGACATTCTCAAACTGCAGCTTACTTCTGGCAGTTTATATGTTAAGACAGAGATTACTAGGCTACATTAAAAACACATACTGTGTGCCTTTTGATTTGCTTGGAAAATCCTCAAGGACTTGATGAAGAATTAAGCACATTGAACAGTTTTCCTTGAGCCTTGAAAGATTATCTTCAAGTTTAAAAACAAAACAAAACAAAAAACCCAAGAAACAAGGGTAAGTATTTTTCCAAGTATTTTCAGGTATTCAAGCTATGTGGTAAAACAAGGTCTCCAACAAGCGTTTTCTTCTGTTTTGCAGGATTTCTTCTCTGTGTTAGGTCTACTGCCTTCAGGGAAAAACATGGCAGATAAGACTGATGTTCAGCAGCAGAAGACAGCTGGAGGATCTCACTGCCTCCTCCTGTGGGGATGAGCAAGAAGGACTCTCAAGCTGAAAAGAAGAAAATTGGGGTACTTGCATTTTCCCTTCTCCTGCAGTTGACTTTATACATGACATGCTTTTTGTTGTTTCGGGCCACTCCCCATGTATACGGGTCTGGAGGGGAGCAAACCTGATGCTTCAGAGGAAATCTTGTAATGCATTGTAACCTGGTTCTGTAATGTGGCACATGTGGGGTGAAGAAAATGGGAGAGCTTTTTCCATCTGCATCTCTCATACAAGGACTGACCTTTCATTTTGTTAAGAGGTTGTGGTGATGCATTGTTATAATTTCTTAGCATTGTGTAAAGCAGATATTGGGTCCATTGCATTTTAATTGCAGGAGTTCTGTGATTGCTTTGGTGTTGAATATTTCAAGGTAAAAAGCAACAGAAGGCAATATAAGGAGCTGCTTTAAATGCAATTCAGTTGAAAATGAAAGGAAAGGCCCTTTGCATGAGATGTAGCTTTTGTCACCAGGATCAACACTCATGAGCCCATTCCTGGTGTGGGGCGGGTGTGATGGTCACAGGCTCTCCATAGTTCAACATGTGACTGCAAGTAGCCCAAGTGACTTTGTTTTGCATCCTGCTGGGACCAAGCTGGGTGTTGTGCCACCAGTGCACCCAAGAGATCTCTAGGGTGTCCCACTGGCTTGTGCTGTATGGGGTAAACTGCCCAAGTGAGGATACAAAGTACAACAAACAAGACCAGTTTGTTGCCCAGACCTGGCCCAAACATATCTCAGTCACCAAAGGCATCTATTAAACTCTGACTCACCCCACAGAGGCACAGCCTGCAGTGGAAAAGTAACTTTGCATTGCAGTCACTCTGCAGTAAAACCACACTTCAAGAAACCTTCCTGCTGGTGAGCTCACCAGCTCTGCACTGGTGATACTTCACCTTGCATCCTTGTGTGCAAGATGTTGACCTCAATGGCAAGTGACCTGGTTGAAAGAAGAACCAGGATGCTTCTCACAGTTTACCACTAAAACAGGGTTTCAAATACTCTGTTTACAGAGAGAGGAAGAGGTGATTCATCTTTCTCTGGGTAGGTGGGTGATGTTCCTCTTAACACCCTGGATATTCCCCAGCCTCCACCTACTTGTGCTGTGAGGAAGGTATTGCTCTTGAGGCTTCTCTTCATGCCCATGCTGCAGGAGTGCATATGGAGAGTTTTGGGTGCCTCCAGCAATGCTGCTGGGGGCACAACAGACAGCAGCCAAACGGTCCGCTCTGTGCCACCACTGTGTGGCTCTACAAGGGCTCGGGGCTCTGCACTGCTTCTGGCACAGAGACCAGGTGCCAAGTTTCTGCTTGGTCAGCACGGTTTTGCCTTCCCTGCTCTGACTGCTATGTACAGGTCAGGTAGAAGCCTCAGAAAGATGCATCTGAAATAATAGCTGGCTGACCAGTGAAATGGCAGACTGCTTCATTACACTGGAGTGCTGGCTCTGCCATTGACTGCACGTCAGACTTTTGCTTGGAACAATCCAAATGGAGCCAACATATTTTGTACTTTGTAGCCAGGGTGAATCACAGAGTGCAGGAGGTTGAACTATGTCTTGCAGGGTGAGCTTTTCTCATTTTGAGCAATTCAGATGTGATCTTGCTCCATGTTCTTTCCATGCTGTCAAAGCCAGTGTTGCTGAATAGTCCTGGAAAGGTGGAGAACAGATAGCTTGACCTTGTTTCCAGTTTGAAAGCAAATCGGTGCCTTTTAAGAGTTCTTGCTGTAGTGTGAATACAGTTATCTTTTGTCTGCTCATTATAATTCCTCTTTGGCCTTTCGAGTCTACGTATTATTGACTTTCTGCACATCCATTTACAAGACTGATATTCATGTCTGCTTTTACAGCTGGACAGCATATGGGATCTGGCCAAGGGAAAATACCAACTTGTACAGCTTATGAATAAACTCCATCTGTGCTTGGCGGTGGATGTTTCCATCAGCTCTTTAGCTGAAATAGCACGCAATCAGTTAAATATTTGGGTTCTGCGTAACATCTGTAATGGCAAAGAAACTGAGAGCCAGTAACATTATTATACGGTATATGAAACCAAGTTACATCTACCATCTTGGGCAATGGGTTTATGTACGCTTACACATGTATATTTGTACCCACATAGTTAACTCTTGATGTGGAGCTACTACTGTGTGTCACATCTGCTCCTTAATAAGCCTTTTGGTTTGAAGTGGAAAAAACTTTTCTATTATTTTGCTGAAAAATACCGCTGAATTTGCTTCTCCAAAGAAATATTGTGTGCTTTTTTTGAATTATGATGGTTGTTTTTTTTTGTTTGTTTTTTGTTTTTAATTCATATCAAAAGATTGCTTCTGACATAGCTGTGCTTCCATTTTTCTTGGAAAATAATGAGTTCTGGCAAAACCTTCCCTTTAATTCACCCAGCAGGTCAGCTAATGCCACTGAAGACGAAGTCAGTGCAGCCAGTGAGTGGGGACAGGTGAGCAGAATGGAATGCCCATAATGCCTACAGTCCAGTGAACCCCAAAGAGCCCTAATGGCTATGCTGCATCCCAAGGTCTGAGGCTGCTGACTTGGGTTGGTAGGTGCTCATTGTTCTGGTTCTCATGTCAGGTTCCTAGTAAAAGCAGGACTGGGCTCTGCAAATCAGTGGAAAGTCTGTTAAATGACTTTTTTTTTTTTTTTTTTGGTGCCTGCAGCAGAGTGGCTTGCTGGAACCACAAGCGTTAACTTCGAAACCGCTCCTGTCATCATTCTCAAGGCACTCACTATCACTTGTTGACGTAGAGTCCTTTCAGCCCAACATCCCCAGGGGGGTGGAAAATAAAAATGAGAAATGATAGGTTAAAAAGATAGAACTTAGCCTCCCTTTTTTGCTTTCGCCCCCTCCTTCAGGTCAACAGTGGTGAAAATAAAATCGATAAGAAGAGATTTTCAATAGCCTGTTTCTTGGGTGTCAGTATGAAACCTTATCTGGAGGAAGAGGAAGCACGGAATATTTCACTGATACTTGTGTTAGCCAGTTGCTTGGTGTTTCCTTTTATATATTTATTAATTTATTTTTAATCTTGAGAGATTTCCTTCTGATTAGAGCCTTCCTCTTCCTTTTGTTCAATTTCTTCTTTTCTTGCAGGACTTTATTCCCAGCTGTGACTTGGTTAGCTAATGGCTTACAGCTGCAGAATGGAAAAAAAGTCTTAGATGGGAAAATATTTGCCTAGTCTGACCCTAGCTTTAGGTTCACAGCAAGCTGAAAAGGCATCTAAAGGCTCTGAGATTGCTTGTAGAACATTCAACTCTGCTACTAAAGAGATGACCCTAAATGATTAAAATTTTAGAGCCCCTGACTAGGCTAAGTTTTCTCATTACAAGTTGATCCTTCCACACGTGGAGAGACATTTTCTGATAATTGTATATGGCTTGATTCATGACCCCAAGGATGTGTACAGTGGTCTTCAGTGTAATGGCAGGGATGCAGGTGTACTTCAGTTCTACTGCTAACTTTTTAAGCTTCTATCAAATTATTTTCCTGTAAGGGGCCTAGGGTTTATAACTGATATTTTTTGTATTTTCTGAGCTTGGGTTTACAGGTAAGTGGCACCATTAACCAGCATGATTTTTTTTTTCTTTTGCTAGTAGGATGAATAGAATTAATCCCTTCAGTGCCCCAGATGTTGGTTTTTGTGATAGAAAAAGAACAGTTTTGATATAAGGCTCTCTCAGGAAGAACAATAATATTACTGCCCAGCTGCTCTATATACTCTTCCTTTCCTCCGCTGGGCACAGAAGTAATTTTTACATCCCTACAATACATCATAGCTATCTGTTAAGCCAAATACATACCTGCATGTGTACCTTGTGGTACATCAAGCCTTCTTCTTACAGTCTTCCATCCTGGCTATTTGCTATGGTTTTGCTGCCTTTTGACACTTAATTTGAATGTTGTGACAGTATAGTTTAGAAATGTCAAAGCAAGGAAAATGGTTTGTCTTTGCATTCTGGCTCCTGGAAGAGGGGTATGCAGAACAGAGGGAAGTTGGGATTTACCTAAAAACAGGTGAAACCCAAACCACAGTGTGTATAGTTCCACTCAGCTACAAACTATTACATCAGCAGTGGATTTAATCCACAGAAAACATCTAAGGATTACATGTATGAGGCATCTAGAAATAATATGTGCACATTAATAGCAATTACTTTCTTCTGGTTTTGATTACTGGATAATGGTGGTGTTACTAAGTAGTTGTTCTCCCTTCCAGCTCTCTAGTATTTTTATTCCTCTGCCTGTTTTGTTGTTTTAGGAGGTTTTTTTTTTACTTTTCCTGGTTTTGATTGTAAACAAGGAAGCAGATGCCAGGGCCTGAAACCTATTAGAGATCTGGTCCAAAAGGCATGAAAGTGGGTGATTATCTTGCCTTTGAGCACAACCGACTGTCAAGCTAATAGGAATGATTTTAAGCCTAACTCTTCCACATATTCATAGCAGCAATTCTGGATATTCTTTTCATCTGTATGGACTGAAGAGTTGGTCCTTCGTTTCTGCTCTTCCAGGAAAATGTTTCAGAATGGCAGCAGTATAAAATTTTTAATGGGAAGCTGTGGTTGGTCCTCATCAACTTTTGAAGTTTTGTTATCAAATTAAAAAAAATACTTGAAAAGCTCTAGTTTGTAAATTCTGCTGCATTCTACCTATTGAGAGCTGCTGTCCTTATCTTGCCTTATGTGATCATCACCTTTTGAGTGCTCTACATGAATGGCAGTGCCAATATATCTGGTGCACTAATTCACTGCCACACCTGACACGTAAAATCCTTCAAATGACTTTTCTATACCTTCTCCTGCTCTATGTCCCCGTGTGTGTGGAAGTATTCTAATGTCTCCCCAAAGTGCAAAATGAATGTAAAGCTCAACCCAGCAAAGAGATTTACAGGCATTTGTTGCTAGTGATGATGAATTCTGATTTTGGTTATCCACGCCTGTACAAAAGAACGAGTGGAAAAAGCAGTAATATTATATTTTCCTTCTTTGTTTTTGAAATTGGGCCAAAAATTGCCTACATATATGATTTAAAAATACATAAGGTAAAGTCTGTAACTTTCTTTGAGAGAACAGCTGACTTTTGTGCATGTTGATGTGTCTACCCGGTGCTGGAACCATGAGGCACTGAGAGCTGTTGAGCTGAACAGAGAGGAACTACAACTTGCAGATGTTATGTCAGCCAGGCAATTTGCAATACGTAATAGAAATGTTTCCATTTGGTTTTAAGGTGAGTCATGAAAATGTCTCACCATAGAAAATGTCAGAGCGCTTTCTGTAATGGCCCCAGTTTTGCTATATCACTGCTCTTTCCATGCTAAGAAACGGCTTTCCATCCAGTTCGGTTAGAAAAGTACTAAAAATTCACCAGGCTGCAGCAATGACTCCTGTGCCCACACTTCCCACTGAACATCTGGAGCATCAGCAAACTGCTGGTGCTGCGGTACTGTGCTTCACCCTCTTTACTGGCCTCCCTGTGTAGAGTGCTATGTGCCCACACCTGTGCAAGACTGCTGAGAAGCACCTTGGCCTGGTTTCCCTTCCAAGGCAGCTCCTTGTCACAGGAGGTGCCTTCTTCTGGCTGCTGGTTGCTCTGATGTGACAAAGTCCACTGCAAAGCCACTGAGTTGACAGCAGGAATGCAACAGACTTGAAGAGGTTGATAATTGTTTGATGGTGACACAAATAGAGTCCATTTTCAGCTGGTCTGTTGGCTCCCAGGCAGGAGTGGTCTGCTCAGCTCTTCCTGCTCCCAGTATCCTGGTGGCATACAGGACCAAAAATTCCCCTGGTGCCTTGGCAGTCTGTATTGAAAGGGTCATTTCATCTTTTCTTGAGTGAAACACTCCTGTCTTGCTCTGATTTAAACCTGTGGGGTTTTCCATCCACTTCTATGTAGAAACCATGTTTTGGGGACCTATCTGACCACCATTTCACCTGTATGTGCTCTGAACACTTTAGTTATCCGAAATCATGATGCTAAAATCACACTGGCTGACTTGAAGTCTCTTCTCCACATCCAGTCCTGACTTTCAGTACATCTTCCATAACCCTTTCACTGAGTTGAACTGGAATTATTCTTCGCACCGCTGGCCATACTTGTGGAAGACCACTGTAATAGCTGCTTAGTAGCACTTGAGATGGTTTAATGTGTCTTTATGAATGTTTTCACTGAGTTCCCTGCTGAAGTGCTCATTTCTACCATCTACCACCCGATGTTGTTTACATGGTAGTCCAAGTGCTGGCTGTGCCCTGAGGACAGCAAAACGGAAGGGCTCGGCTGCAGCCCAGGCCTCTCACCCCATGGGACTGAGCACTCAGTGTGAGTCAGCAGCTGTGCCTCAGCCTCCTTGTGTGCATGACAGGACAACAGCATCCTTGTGTGGATGGCAGGACGGGCAGGGCCTGTTGTCCTGGCATAACCCATCAGTTGCTTCTTGATGCAAGACTGAGAAGTGACACAGAGGCCTCTGAGGCCTCCTGGGAGCACAACACACCCCAGTGCTTGGGGTCAGTCCTCACAGTGGGCAGTGGGGCCTCAACTGAGAGCATGTGCCTGACCAAAGCATCCCAAACAACTGCAGTGGGTATTCTCTATATGTTTTGTTCGCGTGCATGGTTATTCAGTTCTGCCTAAGTTCTTTGCAAAAGGAGTGAAGTGGAGGGAAAAGAAGAAAAAATGGCCCTCACTTCTAATGGTAGTGCTTCGAAATAATATAAAACCATCCTCAGTGGCCAAACCACAGAAATTGCCATGCAGATCCAAGAGCAGGTGTGCCTCCTGGAGCTATTGGAACAGCATCAGAAACCTGCTGGATCCCTGCTAGAAAGTGTCCTTTTAATTCTTGGTCAAATTCTGCTCCAAATGTGGTTGAAAGCTGAACTGCTATTTACTTTAATGCTCTCCGGCTTTCATCTGTTGTTTTTGGAATAAACCAAGATCAGACGTGAGAAGTGCAATGTGCTGCTGTTAAGATGGTAAGTCAGTGCCGTGCTGAGAGAGGATGGGAATGAGCCACTTGGTTCTGGGTCCAAAGTATGAGGCCTTTTAGGAGTGAGATGTGACAATTGATACTCCTGGTCTTACCAGCGTGAAGTTGAGGCCATGCCTTTCCATCCTCCTTTCTTCATCTTTAACTTCACTTGTAGGACCCTTGGGTGGCTGCAGCCAAGTGGCTATACATGTGCTCACTGTGATAATTTCCATTTTTTTTTAACTTTTTCATTTCTGCTATGTTAACAGCTCTGAAGGAGCTATCCCTGTGCCCTCAGCTGTGAATGTGACCAAGCAAGCAAAGCAGCTCTGCCACTGGGTTTCTGCGCTACCCTGGTGCTACAGGTTGCCTCCACCAGCATGGATAGGTTCTGGCTGATGGAGCAGGGCTTTAAGCTCCTCCAACGTGATGCCAACACTCCTCAGCCTTGCTAGGTACGGGTTCAGGCATTTTTAGTGCTGTGGAAATCTCTCCATTCCTTCAATAGTAGTAGGCTGGCTCACTGCGTTCTTGTATTGCTACAGAAATAAGGAGAGAACAAGCTCTGTTGTGCATACAGGCACATATGGTATGTATTTCTTAATTCAGTTTCATAACCATACTGTTTTCTGGGTCAGAGTGGATATGAGGTGGTAACTCACATTTAAAGCAAACTTCCAAACAGATTGAAACCTTCTATTGTTCTTTTCTAAATTCATATCTATCAAAAACTTCTACATAAATAATTGATCTATTATTCAGTGGGAGAACTCCTCTCCTGCCCACTTTCCTCCCCCCTATTTCCCAAACCATTCCCTCTCACTTAAAGCCTTCCAAAACTTGAGACTTGATAGTCCAGCATGCCAAGCACCCTGGCCCTGATTCAGTAGAGCACTTAAACTAGTAATAATTTCATTTGAAGTCAATGAAATTATTTGCATGCTTTAGTTGCTTTGGAGTGAATTACTCTATATTCAGTTGGGTGGAGCCCATCCAGTCCTATCCCGGTTGTGCCACTCAGATTTCCTAGACAGGGAGGAAAGCTGGAGCAGTCCTTCTCAGTGCTCATGCTGCTGGTGAACAAAGGGAAGCGGCATCTAGAAAGGGGATTTCTGGGCATGCTGGGGTTGTGGTTCACTAGTGTTGCATTGTAAAAGCCTTGTTCTCATTGTACTCTTATCAGAGCCTGGGAGATTACTCTTATCAGAACCTGTAACATTATTTTTATCAGCATGAAAAATGATTCTTTTATATCAGGGCAGCTGTGAGCCTTGTAAGGCCTCTTGCTTTATTTACTTTTCTGCTGTTCTTCTCTGCCTCTCACCCATCAGTATTTGCCCTTTGATATGAAAGCTCACAGTTGACTGACTTTTAAATGTGCTATGCTGAGCTGGAGGCACTTTGCAGTGCAGTGTAAAGTGAATGGATATGTGATTTAGACTACTGCCTCTCCATTCCCAGCTTAAAGCGTGGCTCAGGCTAGGCACCAGCATCTGCCTGCTTGTCTGAGATTTAGCCCAGAAATATTTGCTCTTGACAGCACAAGCTGATGGCAGAACATGAGGGTATGCAGCAATGATTTTATCTGTGCTGCCTTGGGCTGCTTGGGTGTGCTCTTGGATGAGCTCAGCGGCTCTTTGTGACGGGAACATCTTTCCTATTTGATGTGGAGTCTGCAGTAAGACTGGAGCACCTGAATTCTCCTGGAAATAGTCATTTCTTAATAATAATAATAATAAATAATAATAATAATTAGTCATGTTTCACCTTCTGTGTCAACCTCACCAGCTTGACCAAGGTGCACGTTCTTGTATTTTGGTACTTTATTCTAGAAACCTCTCCTGATCACAGAGCGACACCAGCAGACACTCTAGGCCTCCTATTTCAGTAGGATCTGTATTAAGCTTTTAAGATAGTTTATATAGATTTTTAACAGAACCTTAAGGTCAGTCTTGAAACGCTGTTGCATATTGATGAGATCCAAAAGGAAAGATGAAAAAAAGCCTGAAAATGCTTCTTCCATCCCCAACCCTAATTTGAACCCTCCTCACTACCAAATCTTGCTGGGGCTGTGGTATCTATTGACTGTGCCATGCTCTTCAGTACGTTTTGGGTCAGCCAGACAACCCAGCCCCTGACTGACAGCAGTTTTGGCAAAAGCCTGCAGTATGTATCTGGCCTATGTGATGCATGGCGAGGCACCTTGCCAGCAGAGATTTAGGCAGGTATTTGGATCCAGATGAGTTTCACAATCTCTGGAAGCCCCTGGGCTGACAGGAGTGCTTACTGGGTGCTGCAAGGGAGCACAGCGCTCAGCAGCTTTCAGGGTGGAGCTCATCTTCCTGCTTCCAAGCAGTCCGTCATGAATGCCCTAGTCTGAGAGAAAAGGGACAGTGGCGTTTCCCAGTGCTTATACCCTGGGTAATAAAGGGAAGTGAGACCAGTGGGAGTCTTCAGAAGCCTCTAACTCACCATAGCAGCATAAATATCTTCAAGGGATTGCCCTGGGGTGCTTCTTAAAAAAGCAGCCGGGTTAAAGAGGCTTTGTTAAGTTTGTTCCCATGAATATGATTTTCCCGAGGCATCCTTTTTACATATACTCATTAGATAAAAGCTACCACACAGTAAAAAAAAAAAAAAAACAACAAAACCAGCATGCAACCCTCTTAATTAAAGATATGGGGTGAAGGAGGCTCCTCATACAAACAAGAAAGAGATGAGATGGTTCTGTTTTACAAAACTCTGAGAAAAAAAGCTGCCAGTGGCTGCTGTGGTGGTCCACCCAGACTTTTGCACAGTGCCTGGCTTCAGCCAAGTACCCATGGCCAAGAGGTACCCAGATGACCCAGTGCCTTACTGGCCTCCAGCCACCTCCAACCTAACCTCTCATTTCCTGGCAATAGCAGGCATTGGGAAACCCTACTAGAAAGCTGCTCCTGTTGATCTTCTCCTCTGGGCTGGTGACTCTGTCATAGCCTGCCTTTGTTATCCATCTTCCCATTCAGCTGATGCTGAGATTCTGGTGTTCCCAAACTCCTGGAAGGTTTCCTGAATATGTGACATGTTTCAGAGGATGGGCTCCTGCCATCTAAGTGACAAAGACATGATTCCGTTCCTGGACGTGATCATAGTGCTGACTGTCCCATCCCTGTTCTGTGCAAATCTTCCCTGTGTTTTCCTTTCCCAGCACCTGATGAGGGTGGACTTTGAGATCCTTCTGTTTCAGAGTTGTGACCCCTCATGTGTGACACAGTGATTTTTATATAGCTTTTTTCCAGCTCGCCTGTCACGTGCTGCAGAAATGATCCCACAGTGCTCAAGGCCTAAGAGCAATGGTTACTCACCCTCGAGGCTGAGAGTGTTACGCAGAGGAAATGAAAGCAATGACTTGTGCTGGTAGAAAAGCCAACAGCTGGATGTGCCTCTCTTGTGCTGGTAAATGCAATCATGCCAAAGACTTGCTTTGATGTAAATTCACTTTTGTGAACAAGCCTGTAATCTTCTATTTGAAAGCCAGGAAATTTCTGTTGTTGAAGATTTGGAAGCTGTAAATGCTTTTGTTGGTATGTGATGACAGTAAGGACACATGGGGTATGCCTTTCTAAACATACTGGTCTGAGACATTGTGAAGGGAGAGAAAAGGTGGAAAGGGGATGGGGAGAGCCTTCACTGGGTGGGAGCTGTAGAGCATTTGGCTTGAAAGGCCCACGTGGCTCAACAGATGGGTGTTGGTCATCTGATGGAAAGGAGCTTCACCTTGCTATCCCATCTACTCTGCTATAGCCTGTGTTCCTGTAGGTGTCTTGGGAGCTCGGTGATTGGCTGAGCCCCTCCTGAGAGGACAGTGTAATGGTAGGGATGCCAGGAGAAGCTGGGGGTGTGCGCAGGGTGTCTGGCTGATGTGAAAGGATGGTACTTGTGGATCTGGATAGTGTGGCTTCTGGGTACTGTGCCAGTGGCGCAAGGCTGTGGCTGTGAGAGCAAAGGGAGGGATGCCAACCCTGCCACCAGCTGCTGGGCAGTGCTCACCCATGGAGGAGCACTTGGCTGTGGAGGAATACACATTGGGCAGAGTGTTAGTTGTACAAACATAAGTATCAAGAAGAAGTCTGGCACCTCAGTAACGGAGTGGTAGAACTGATTGAAACAACTAATGCCAGTGGAAAACAGACCTATAAAAATGCTGTGTGAGATCTAGGGGATAGTCCAGACTTAGTAAACCACTGTGAGAGCGACAGCAGTGGTTTATCTAACACTCCCATCTGTCTGTTCATGGGAACCCATGCAGCAAAGTGTTTATTCAGAGGGCTAGTTGTGTAGGTGGCCTAGCGTGTTATCACAGAAACAAAATGTTAGTCATGAGAGCATACTCACCAGACATGCCTTCTGCATGCGCCTTCTCGTGCAGCAGCCAGCTTTATTTGCTGGCAGCATGCGGGTCCCTGCCAACTTGGCATGGGAACATGGCAGGATGGGACTTGACAGGGAGCCTGGAAGACAAAGCTGCTCTGCCAGCACCAGGCACTGGGGTTGTATTTCCACGTCTAATCGGTCTAATTCACATTTGAATTAATACAGCATATTTGAAGAAGCTTATAGCTAACAAGCGATTGTGGTTTTGTTTTTCAAATTTTTATCTTGCTTTCTGATCAATGAAACCAACTCTGTGGCCTACAAATGAAGTTAACACACTGAGGCTTTCCAAAATACGTAACTCCTATGTTGGATTGGTTTTTGGGTGCACAAATTTAAACTTTAAGCAACTTTTGGAAATGCAAATCCTGATAATGGAATTGAACACAGCACAATAGAAGGTCCTAAATTACGAATGCCTTGGTGTAAGGTCTTTAGATCTGGTCTTTCCTTGTGTGTGGAGGAAGGGATTATTAACAAGAGGTTATTGAACTCTACACCACCTCAAGCCTTATTTTCATACAAGTATAACTGAATCCAGAATTTTTTTCTCTGAATAATAGTGAACAGTGTTAAGTCAATGTATGTAAGATCATTTTTCCCCTTTTTAACTGTTAAATCAATATAACTCCTAGTGTAGTTTTCTTTTTTTTTTCTTTTTATTTTTCCCTCTCTTGAATAATAGAATGTAATCTAAGGATTTTCTGCTTCAGAAAAGTTTTGCTATGTGATAGAATGCTCTGGTCAGGACGTTGGGACATTATTTCTGCAGTTGTTGATTCTTCAGTTACTCTATTTGTAACATGAATGTCGTATTTCAAAGAGGAATGTCTTGAATTTTGAAAACAAAATAGAAGCAGATAAATACAAGTAAGTTGTATTTATCGTGCAGTTGAGTCACGGAGGAGAGATGGCAGCTGAAGGGACTTTGACCATAGGAGGTAAACAATACACTTTCAGGGATACCAGATACCCCCATTCTTGGGCTGCCCCTTGGGGCCATATTTGGTAGCCTTGCTTCATAGCAAAGCAAGTAGCTTGTATAGAGCTCCATACAGTACAGCCCAAAGTGCCCAGAACGTCCCTTACTGCTGCCCATGTCTGACAATGCAAGTGAGGCTGGGTAGGCTTCCTGTGTGTTACAGCAAGGGAGGAGTTATCTCCATGCATTGCTAGTGCATATTAGCAGAGTCCTCAGTGAAGGCTTCTTCTGTGCACATTTGCGACGTGTTTGTCGTTCTTCCTGCCTTGAATATTGCAGCGCATTAATTAATGCCTTACAGATATTGCAGTAGTTTAGAGTGCTGCGGGGAGACCTGAAGGAGGAGGCTGTGGGACCCATGGCAGGGCCAAGTTAACAAAGTAGAGGAGGTTTTGGTGGGCAGTGAGCACCTGAGGCTCGATTCCACCTGCACCCTGACTTGAGGAGGCGTTCCCATTGCCACCACACTATTAATTTGCCTGCACTGCAAGTTGCCAGGGCTTTTTAACTATCATTTTCTTGGTACTCATTGATTTTATTCTACTGCCTAAAGACATAGAAATAATTAGCAGAAGTCTTCCCATTGCATTTGCCATATAGTTAATTAGAGGTTTTATCCTGTAGAGTAGTCATGTGAGAAAAACTGTGCTTTAGCAACTCAAGTATGGTTTTTCAGCTGATGTGAAACAGCAGACCTCCACTAACTCCTACAGGCCCTCCTCATCTTACAGTAGCAGCAGAAAAATGATTCCAAGTATCACAGCAAACACCAGTGTCTAATGTTTTGTGCACACTTGGAGGCCCTGCTGGTGCTCCAGAGGACACTCCTGCTGTTAAGCAGCTTGTTGGGGAATTAAGCCAACTTGTTTCACATCAGTGCACTGTTCCCCTAGTTTTCTTTCTGTCACTATGGGAGGGACCTGGCAGCTCTACAGCATTTCCACATTCTTCATGTTCATCTGGTGTTTAGGATATCAGTTGCCGCCAGGCTCAGAACTCTGGGCCTTGCCATGACAATATTAAATACTGATGCTTGCACAGGCAGTGGCTAGTAGACTATCCCTGCTCTGTCTACCCCTTTATGAGGCCCTCCCTGCAGAGCATGGCCCGTAGGCTAGATGGTGGCCCTGCATGTTTGAATTTGGTTGATGGTCAGTGTGTGCACGTTGCTGTGTTGCTTGCTGTGTCTGATGATGGCAAGCTTGATGCTCAGGTGCTACTAGGAGTGGCAGAAATGTGCTTTGGTGGCGTGCATCTGTGTTTGTGTGTACACATGGCAGAGAGGAAAAAGAAACATGACAGTAATATTTGAATATTGATAATGAATCTCTCTCTTGTAACTGGGTGGCTTATATCCAGCTGATAGCCTAGATAGCCTAGGGAGAATAATGTTTATTCCTGAAACAAAGACTCTTCAGCAGGATTCTCTGGCTGTGGTTCAGTGCCTGATATCTATTTCTTCAATCAGAATAGATATACTCATGTTTCAGAGAGGAAGTGAGCCTGGTGGCTGCTGAAGGCGTAATCAATCTCATCTCTTCCTTAAAGGCATCTCTCATAAAGCAGGGAGGAAGCATGTACTGGCCTCAGCAGAGCTCTGTCCTTAGGCTCTAAACCTCTCTGAAGCGGTGCTGTGCCAGTTGGCTGGTGGTTCTCAGAAGCTCCATGTTTAAGTGCTTGTTCCAGCTTTATGACATGCAGAGGTTGGCCACAGCTAGTTTTGAGTTGAGTGGTACTGCCTTGTGCTGAAAAGATGGGGATCAAAACTCAAAAGAGTGACTGCATGTATGAGTTGGTGGGATTTCTTTGGAGGGGTCCTGTTCACCAGTGTGGGATGGGTGGAAGTGCTCAGGACGTGTCTCAGTAACATCCCAGGGATAGCATCTGAGCAGAGACTGGGATTTAGTCAGTTTCTGCTTTTGGGATCTCTACTGGGAGATGCCATAAGTGACGCATAATTTCTGCAGGCACTGCCCTACTTGCATGGCAAGCTCTTTGAGCCTGGGTGCTGTACGTCTTCCTGTTGTGCCCTGCAGCCTTGATTTGGTATAACGCTTTGCGGGCACCTGAGGTGGCTGTGGGGTTGGGGGCACAGGTGGGCAGCCTGCCTGAGGCATACATCCTGAACTTGGGCTCTGGGGTTGTGAATTGCTTTCCAATTACTTTGCTGACCATTCGGAGCTGGCATAAACACCTAAGTTAGATGTTAAAAGCTAACCTAAGTGAGTGTGACTGTCCTCTTCCTCTCTCAATACATACGTTTAACTCTCAAGCATGTTATTATATGGCTGACGTTCAATTTTTCTCTGATCTTTTCAACCTGAAAGTAGTTCTATGTACAGTCAGTACAGTCAGTGTTGTTGTTGCCTTTGCCTGTAAAACCAAAATGTGCTGAACATCGTCCTACAGCTAGCTTTCCTAGAGCCTGAAATGAGGGCTCAACTATTGTTTATGTACCTCAAGATTGCAATTTAAGCTGCCTGTTCAGTTTGGATGGTAGAGAGTATTTAAAAATATAACTCCTCAAAGCCATCCATGTGTTTCTGTTATATCAGAATAAAAAGAGAAGTTCTGCATGGTCAAAGCTAGGTTCCTCTTAGATAACTGTCCATACAGTTTATATTGCAACTATCCTAGCTCAGATAAAATACCCTAATTGTAGCACAAAACTATTATTGTGTTAGAAGCGAACTTCCTGTCTAAGTCTTGCACGAAAGAGCTCGTAACCTCAAAATAGTTATAACTGAATGAGCAGCAGCAGGGCTGTACACTGGTTGCTTCTTCAGAGATGACTTTTTTTTTTTTTTAATTTCTTCTTTTAATAGCTGGCCAAGCTGTGTTGTTCACTCCTTTTTAATTTAAGGCAAGTTTACTCTCAGTCATATGTACTAAAGGGAGACAATACCATCCTCTGTCTGCTTATTACTGCTTCTGTACCTGAGAGAGGCAGCCATGAATGTGTCAGACCTCTCTGGTGTGTGATGGAGGGATCCCTGTGAGCATATCCTGGGCACAACCCACCTGCTCCAGCAAGCAGCTGCCTCTGGGTGTCTGAGGATTCGCCCTCGGTGCAAGTGCACAAGGAAGGTTACTGCATAGGGAGGCAACTCAAAGCCCTGACTAGATCTGCCAGCAAAACTGCTTGTTATCTGCACCCTGATGGAGATGAAAGGAGCCCCGTTTAACTATTTAAACTTTCTGAATGAGTGTGCTCTGACTGAAGTAAATGAAGGAGGAAGGCAGGTTATAGACATGCAGGGATGCTAAGCTGCTGAGCTGACAGTGAGGTTTGGAAATCCCATCCACCCATGACCTCTCAATTAGAGCAGTGTGTGTGGCTATGAAATAACCCCCATTACTTTTGAGCTGGAAACAAGAAAGGCTGCTTACACCCCCAGCAATGGGAAGTTGCCCAATGGTATTTTTAAATGGTGGAGGATAGAGAGGGCAGCAAATGTCTGAGCGACTTGTTCCTCAGCTCTCAGATACTTTAAGTTGCAGAACGATGTGATGAGAAGCAGCACTTGAGTCTGTGTTTCAGTTTCAGTGGGCTTTGTGGAAAGCCACCCAAAACCATTTCAAGTTTTGATTGAGATTTTAATATATTAGGGCGATGCCTTTTTTCAGTGTCAAACAAGACATTTCACAGCTGAGAACTGCTTATCTCATACATAGTGAAAGCAGAGATTTTGTTACCGGACAGCAGGGAATTTGAGGATTCTTATTATTGGTCATATTCCTGAGGTTGATTTTTGAGTCTCTCTAAAGAACCTAGGAGCTACTGAAAGTAGCACTTTTTTCCCCAAAGTGATTTTTTTGGTGAGGCTTCGATAGGCAGAATTTAACAGTTAGAAAGGAGGGGAAAGATTTAGAATTTCCCTCTGCAATTAACTGAGAGCAGGACACAGCAGTCTCCTTGCGTATCTACAGTTAACCTTCAGGTGAGAGGCTACTGGAGTCCTTATCAGTGAGCAGAAGGTTTTGTGGCTGAAGTTCTGTCACCATAAATGCTGTGTAGCAAGGGGTTGCCCTTCCAACAGATGCCCAACATTTTGAAACACTTTGAGAGGTCTAATTGTTATCACTGCAGAAAGATATCCCACTCATTAATTTAACGTAAATGAATTCTCCAGTCCTCTTCAGACACCATCTGAGGGACAGGCAGAGCTGGCCAAAGCAGTCTGCTGTTGTCTTAATTAGCTTAACACTGCCCCAGCGAATCTCTGGCTTGAGGATAAACTTTCCTCTTAAAACATGAGCTACTGCAAACACAACTGCAAATGTAGCCAGTGGAGAGGCTGGATGCAGCACCCTGCTTCAGATACAGATCTGCCTTGAAACAGCAGTCAGGGCCTGATTCTCCTTGTCAGGTCTTTCAGTGGCTTTTCATCCCTGAGACATTTCTGATGGGATGGCACTTGTAGGGCTGTTGAGGGACCCTGTGTCCCTTTTGGGGTGTGTGTAATGAGAGCTGTGGGAGCTGCTGATTCTTACAAGGCCAGAAGATCTGCCCCAGACCTGAGGAATCCTTTCAAAAAACTCCTACTGGCTTTCTAAGGAAGTAAAAAGTGTTCTCCTGTAAACCAGATTGACATAAAACAGGATCAGGTCTTGCAAAATATTTAGTTATTGCACCTGGTATGTCCGGGTAATTTGGTGGACAATAGCTGTATTCTCTCTCTAACAAGAGCTTCACTGATTGCCTAACTGGGCAGGGAGGAGAAGCTCGTGGAGCAGGGTGCCAGAGGCAGCAGCTCTTGGAGCAGCAAAGACAACAGTGCCAGGGAAAATGGTCAGACAACTGTAATGTGAAGGGACAGCACAAAACAGGGAGTTAGAGCATCTCTGTCAACTCCTGTTACTATCTAACTTGCTTTAGCAGCCAAGCAGACCTGACGTATCTCCAGGAGCCTGGGCTCCCTGCACTGCACTGGGATGGCAGCTTCCTGTGGGTGGTGGGTGCTGGGGACTCCTTTTTGGAGCTGTCAGCTTTTCCCTTCCTCATTTCTTACACAAGAAAGGTTTTTACCCCCCATTTTCCCCTGTGGCAAGGTGCATCAAGGGCAGTTTCTATCCCCCTGACAGACTTGATTCAAGCTTCCCTGTTCACCTTGCTGGCTTTAGACTGCTTTATGCTGCAAGGCATCTCTCTCAAAAATTGTAGTTTCGCCCCTCTGCCTGTGGTGGAGGTCCTGGTGCTCCATCTACCAAGTTCTGCCTTCAGCTGGGCTCTTTCTTTCAGCAAGTGGGACCATACAGCCTTGACCAGGGGTATAAATCCTCCCCCACAGCTCATGCTTCTGCACCAGGGCTAGAGGTGATGACTGCTGGCTCATGAGAGGGGCTCCTTGCCTGCTCTGTGGTGAACTGAGGACAGGTGGGATGGGATTTGGCATCTGACCAAGTGCTGCCATCTCTTTGTTGTAGGTGTGTGGAGCTGTTCCTACAGGTCTGCTGAGTCAGTCCCATTGGCAGCGCTTGGCTGCTGATGAACCTTTGCTTGAGGGCAGAAGACTGGTGTGACACTCAGGTGGGTGTCACCTCAGGCAGAGGAGGCGAATCAGGCTGAACTTGGGGTGTTAACCTGGGCATTGTGTGTTGAAAGGATTGGCAGGGCTCATTCAGTGGGAAGACATGGCTCGGAACCCACAGCCTCTTGCCCATACACCAGTGGCACTATTTTGGACACAGCACACTAAGGCTTGATGCTGACTGGTTCAAGGATATTTTTGCAGTGTTGCCTTTTTGCCTCTCCTCTGCCTTTTCATCTCACTCTTGTGTTTCTTTTCAGCGAGCTGGAGAAGTGGGTTGCACCTTTCATTTCAGGGTGTTTAGGTCACCTGATGATTATTCTATGCTCCTAGCCATAGCTGGCTTTTCCAATACCAGCACCTACTTTGAAAAAGAAAAGCACAAATTTTTACGTTGGCCCTTTTGAAATAGGTCGTATGTTTCTTTTTTTTTTTCTTTTCTTTTCTTTTTTTTTTTCTAATGAGTAAATGCCTCCTAAGGGGAAGTGACGAATGAGAAGTGGAAACCAGTGGCTACCAGTCGAACCATTTAATCTGCCTTTCTAGATAGCTTCCTGCACTGCCAAAAACACTTGCTATCAATGTATTTCAGAAAAAAAATGAAATTCATCTTCTCGGTTTCTCTCTTTCTGTGAAAAACAGAAAGTGAATTTTGATGAGATCACCATACTGTATGACGTGAGAGGCTCCACTGAGTTGTTTTCCTGCAGACTGATTTGAGGATGAATTACTCAGCAGAAGTTCCCTTGAAATTAGTTGAGATATATGCATGTTTCATCTGCTTCCTGAAAGCAAAATTAGCCTGCACTGTGATTTAAAAAGATCTGATACATTAGGCTCTCCCTAGAGCTGAGTTACTCCAGTTCTGGCCTACCTAGAAGGCTACTTCATTTGCTCAGACTTCAGGTTGGATATAGAAAAAAATGTTTTCTCAGGAAGAGTGGTGATGCATTGGCACAGGCTGCCCAGGGAGGTGGTGGTGTCATTGTCCCTGGAGGTGTTCAAGAACCATGTAGATGTTGCACTGAGGGGCATAGTTAGTGGGTATAATGGGGATGGGTAGGCAGGTGGACTACGTGATCTGGGAGGTCTTTTTCAGCCTTAATGATTCTATGACTTTGCTCAGGCCAACAAAGGCTGAGTTGCTGTGGCTGCAATCCTGCGCAGAGGTTGTGCTCACTGTGTAAAAGACACTAGTTCTGCCATCTGATGGATACAGAGAAGCTGATGGTACTTCAGTGCTGCTAGTGAGCAACATAGTGAAGAGGAATCTTCTGAAATTTGAGTGTGGTGGCATGTAGTCAATAAAGCCACCACCCTAGCTTGGCAGGAGTAGGACTCTCAAGGAACAAGAGTGTGGGATTGTAGGCCGCGGGTCATCATTCATCACACTTTCTTCTCTTCAAAAAGTGAACATAGGAAGGGTTTAGTTTTTGTTTCTGGGATAGAGGCTAGTTGGGGTTTTGGCAGCTCATTTTCTAACCTGGAGCATCAGGGAGAGGCCCATACAGGGAGAAAGATGCTGCAGGCTATTTACTTTGAGATCCTGCTGTTTTCTCCTGTACAGTTTTAGGTGTCCACATGCAAGATGTGACCTGTGAATCTTATTGGTGGTGCTACGGTTTTTGTGCATACCCTTTCCAATGGCTGTCGGTGCAAATGCTTGGCATACAGTGGCTACCAGATTGAATTGGAGCAGTGTGGAGGAATTCAGATTCTCTCTGGTTTCCAGTAGTGTATGTCACAGTCGTAGCTACCCATGAAGCGTTTGTGTCTTGAGGCTTCTTGGTATTATCCCTAACACCTGACGTATCATTTGGTGGAACAGAAACTTTCCTACAACTGCTCCTTCACACGAAATGCTGAGAATAAGTCTGCCTCTGATTAGCTACCTGTTGTCCTACAGGCCATGTAGTTTCCAACCAAAGGGCTCTGCCCTCTCTCTCAGCCCATCAGTGGAGTTCAAGAGAGGTCAGAAGGCCTTGCAACTGTCTGTAGAGGAGAGAAGTGAAAACAGTTCCCAGAAATGCACTACAGTTGAAGTGGGAAGTATCAGAAGGACTCAAGGCTCAATCAGAAACTGGAAAGTCTTTAAGGCTCAAAGAAAACATAGAAAGATTCCTTTGTCTCACAGACAGAAACATTTACAGCTGTTCACTGGCAAAAATTTGCTGGGTTATCCAGAACATTTTCCCACTTTTATTTGTAAACCCGAGGCACTAGAAGACGGAAGTGAAGGATTAATGTAGATACAAATAGCATTCACTTTACTTGTGCTAAGCCTACCAGATTTCACTGGAATACTTACAACAGTGAAGGAACTTTGAAAGGAGACACCCGGTCCTGTACTGTGGGGAAGTATTCCACATGTAGGAAGACAGGCTGTAGACAATGTAAGTAAAAAAAACAAAGTTTCTATAATTACTTTTGTGCTCTTACTGTAGTAAGTAATTTCTAAGCACTGACATTTTTTTTCTCTTAGTGAAATCTTTATAACGAGGTAACAAACCTTACACTTTAATTTGAAGTAACCTGTATTGTTTTTCTTTTTAAACCCATACAAATATTTTTCCTGACCAGTCGCTGAGTAGTTCACATCGTGATATACTTTGAATGTCAAGTATCCTTGATATGATTTCAGTGAAACTGTGAATGTAGAAATAAGGCAAAACCTTGCCTTTATGCAAAGGAAAGACTACAAAAAAAGGACTTTCCCAGACTTTTTTTACTTCTTCTTTGATGTCACTTCGTCCGATATTTATTTGAAAATCTAAACATGAGAACATGTGCACTTCCTGTGGCTGACACTGTTTCTATTTCTGAACTAAAGGAAATGATTATTTTCCTATTTGCTTACTTCTTTTGTACTGATTCAGCCACAAATACTAGTTGACCTCAGCTGGATACAGATCTATCCAGGCTTTTCTGTTCTGTGCCTTGTGAAATCTTGCATCTATGCATACATGAATCCTCTCCCACCTTTTTGGTTTTCCAATCTGTTTATGGTTTGTAGCACACAGATTTCTGCTGTGTGCCCAGAAACCACAGTGAGCGCAAGTGTGGAATGACAGCAGACCACAGCATACATGTGCTGGTATTTTGATGAAGTTGGTATGATCATTTTCAAGAACTCTTCCTGGCAGAACAGGATGACGTCTTGTGTTGTGATCATACCAAAAATCCCTGGCTTTTTTTCAGTATGAACGGTTTCAGAGCTGTTACTGTTTGAGATGCAAAACCTGCATCCCACTGTCCACATGCTGCAGCCAGATGAAGCTGTATGGACACTGTATAGCTAATTGTTCAGCTTCCTGGTTCTTCTAAACAGATACAGTAGTCTTCAAAGATACATAACAATGTGCTTAATTTTTCGTTCTGAAATGTATTTATATAACAAATCATTGTCCAAATTATTTTCCTCATCATGTTTTTTAGCTTGAGCTAATAGTTTAAGATTTGGTAATGGATCTCCATGCCTGTCTAAGGGGTGTAGGTCTGAAACAAAGACCTGTCCTGTTGTTCATTCTGTGTCAGAAGTTAAAACTGCTGGCCCATTTCTGCAGATATCTTGTTGAAGCATATGCTTCTCTCTAACAAGTTGGTACGGGAATGCCTACCCGTATAATATACGGGTATGTTTTATTGCATATTTGTGGGAACAGTTCCTCCTCTGCACAAAAAACTGTACATTCCTGCTGACTCATGCAGGGTAAGGAGCTGTCTCATAATTTTGGGGGAATTCTGTGCCATGACAATTATTATGGTTCAGAAAGGGTTCTTCTGATCCACTTTGCAATGGGTCAGATGGGGTGGTAGGACTTACCTTGTAGCGGTGTTTCCAGTCCTCTCTCTTTTTCTGTTTAGGATTAGGAAGATGGTGCTGAACAGTTTGATTTTTGGAAGAAAGCTCTCAGACCTTTACAGGACAGCTTGTTTTGAGAGGCTGGGATGTTACTTGTTCTGTGAAGTGGTACATACAAAAGGTGTATCTGCCTGTGGCCAGGGTTGTTCCTGATGTCTTGTAATGTTGTGCCATCCCCAGAATGGCAAGTAAGGATCAGGCATAAACACAGTTGGTCTTCTGGAGTGCTGAGCACTGGCCCTTCCAGTGCATAGAAAACATACTTAGATTTCTGCAAAGAATTATGGCAGACAGCCCAAGGCCAGCCAAAGAAGGCCAGGACAAAGAAGGGAAGTGAATCTAGATCTTTATGCACCACATTAGGTCAACGTTTACAAGACCCACCTTTCTTCTCTACCTTCTTGGTTTGGGTTAGCTCACTTCTTCCTTTGTAGTTTAAAATGTCCTCTGTTGCAACTGACAGAGATCGTTTCATTCTGCACAGAGCCTCTGAATTTGTGGTAGTGATGATGCAGATCACTGAGCGATATCTCTCCCCGACTGGGTGAGGCTGCCCATGAGCACTCTCTCCTCTCCCATAATTGGCCAAAAGGCTGAGAAGTGTTCCGTTTATGCTCCATGTCTGCTTTTGTGCTAAAGGTGATGCCAGCTGAATTCTGGCTGTTTTCTCATCTGCACATACACTTTTTATTTTAGTAACTCCTCTAAAATCCGAGTGTGGGAGAAGTCACAGCTAGATCTTTTCAGAAGGTCTCAATGAGCAAAAGGTAGAAAATGCCACGCTGCCTCCCCACAGTGAATGTTAGGGAAACTCCTGATGTAATAAAGAAAAATGTGAGCTCAGAGAGGGAGAAGCAGCTTCTTCCCTGAAGGCTGATGGAGGATTAGGAGTGTATGCATGACCTATAGAGAGAGATACTGTTTGGTAGTGTCTGTCTCACCTGTGACGCAAATCCACTGGGGCTAAATTTGTGTGTAGTGAAATTAAGCAGAGCGATATGTGCTTCAGGTGTCTCGACAGCATCAGAGTCACCAGAGACTGGCTTTGTGGTTTTTAATCTAAATATTCTTTACAGTGATGTGGTTGATCAGAAAAGAGAAAAGAAGTGGCTTGTGGCCATCAGGAAGCCATGTCTGCTTACGGTTGCTGATGCCAGGTCAGCTTTCCTGGAGCTACTGCTCGCAGCCAGTGGGATTGCACAGTCTGGACTGAGAAGTGCTACGACACGCCTCAGGCCTCTAGACGTTGTTGTCCTACAGATAAATAACAGGGTTTGAGCTGCTGACATTGCTTGTAACACTGTGAGTCAGGTTTTCCAAAAAGTACTGAGCATGATGTGCTGAGCTGGGGGAAAAACTGGCCTCATATTTGGGTGCCTGCTGGCATGCCATGCTTTTGAGAAAGCCCGGTGCTCTTCTTCAGGAGGTACATTTCCTTGGGTTCCATGGCTCATGTCTTCTGCTTGGTCTTAAGGCTAGCTTAGCCTGACTGGTCCTGTGCAGTTTACCTGGATGGGCTACCCCAGCTCTGGGTGGGATTGTGCTTGCCCGGCACATCCTATCTTTGTGGAACTGCAGCCAGCCTTATTTCTGCAGAGGCAAAAAAGCCGCATTGCCCTTGCTCCCTTCACAGATGAAGCTGTTCCTGTCCCCTGCAAAGCCTGAGAAGAGCCAGGCATTGGAAGTGACATATTTAAAAATAACAGAGAAAGGTGGGTCTTTGCTCAGGGTTCTGTTCAACCTTGGAGAAAACAAATCCACTGGAGGTTATTATGATGGCTACTCTGAAAGTAATGCCTCCTATTTTATTACGTAGGCCAAGACATCAGAGGTGGATGGATGTTGGTAGTATGGCAGTAGAGGCAGAACCTTTCCACCAATATTCCCTTACGTTTTACTACTGTGTGACAAATGGCAGCAGAGGGGCATTCTGACAAAATACCATCTGGCACAGAAATGTGGATGAAGAAAAGATGTGTCACTGAATTTTTCCATGCAGAAAAAATAGCATCCATTGACATTCATTAATACTTGCACAATGTTGATGGAGACCCAACAGTGGATGTGAGCACAATGAGATGGTGGGTGGTGTGTTTTATTAGTGGAGACAGTGGATTACCTCTCTGGTGCAGATTTATTGAGTGGCATGCAGGCTTTTGTTCACTGCTGGTGAAAATGCATAGCTAGTGGTGGTGACTATGTTGAAAAAGAGTGTTTTGTAGCTGAGAATTTGATCAATCAAATAGTGTTACTGCACCCTTTATGTTGGTTGTAGTTTCCTTGGAGATAAATAGGAGGTAATTACTTTTGAAGTAACCTGTGTAAGTACACAGTAGCTAACGATGACACAGGAGGTCTCTGAGTTGTACAGTGCTGAAAAATGGGACTACTCAGCTAAACACTGCCATATGTCTGACACTCTTTTAAACTGGTGCATGGCTGGTTTTGGAGGGCTGAGGTGAAGCAGGGTGGGCTTCAGAGCCACCTCAGGACTCTGCTTCAGGCCTTGCAGCAGCACACGGCTCTCCTGAGCACAAAGGTAGCACCTGAGGGGAAGCTGTGGCCTACACAGCTAGTGAAGTAAAAGGAAATTCAGCTGTATGTTTTCCTCACTGCATCAATACCAAGAAAAACTGTAGGGAAAAAGCCCACAGACTTTCTCAAAATTATTTCAGCTGCGCTTTTTTTTAATTTTAATTTTAATTTTAATTTTAATTTTAATTTATTTTATTGCGTATTATTGGGGGTTTCATTTTTTCACTGTTTTTCTGTGTGTGTTGTTTTTTGTTTTGGTTTGTTTGCTTGCCTGAGGCCAAAGACTGGACATAGAGTCAGAAGCAAATATCAGGGTAAGCACTGCAAGACCCATTGTCTCAGCTACCCTTCAGGTCAATTCTACGGCCTACTGTGTCCAGGTCACTTCTATGGCCTACTGTATCTTCCTTTCCCTGTATCGTTTATATTTCCAATTTTTCACTTGTTTTTGCTGTCACTTCTAGACATTGGTATCAGTGGATGGTTAATGCAAGGATTCCTCCTTTAAAAGAAACCTACACAACGTAACTTGAAGGCTATTCCTCCTGTTCTTTCTCTTAACACATCTGAAGTGATCTACAATGCGGCTGAGAATTCGATGGTGGCTTTTATGGTGGCTAGAAACTCCGTGAAACCTGCAGAGACATTGCTAAATCTATCCTCTGGAAACAGGTATCAGTGGTCATACAATGCAGGAAGCTGTAGGTCAGCTATGATGGCAGCTGTGAGACAGTCCTCATGGCCCACCTCTGCCTCCTGAGACAACAGTATATCCAAGCACAGACCATGCACATCCATGGGGAAAGAAATGTTGGCATGTCCAGCCCTCCCTTCTACAGTGCTGCCTGTGCTACCTTGCAAGCTGTCCATGGACCCATGTGTTTGTCTTTTTGGGTCACTTTCTTTCACTTTTCTGAGGAAAATGCTGAAGTCCAAAGGGAAGTGCTGTGAGGCCAGCCATCAAGATCTTGAAATTTAAATGGAATTCCTGTATGTCTGGCTGCCAGGACAACTGTTCCTTCGAAGCTGAAGCTTCTTCTTGGGGGGAAAAAAAAGTAACAATAAAAAGGTCGGTAGCCATACAAGGAACTGAGCTACTTAGGTTGCCAGCAGATAGGGATGGAGAGCTGCTTGTGCTTGCCTTCTGCATGCTCTGCAGTCCCTGTCAGGAAACAGGCTGGACACCCAAATCTCACTGATGAGAGGTGTGAGAATTTTGATCGTTTGGGGTTTCTTTTTTCCCCAAAGGTGAAAACTGGAAAAAACCAAAACTTCAGACCTTCAAAGCCTTTCCTTCCAAGAAGGAAAATAAAATCCTTCAGTACTGTTTGGATGGAGTAAATTGTTGTAGTTTCACTTTGTATCTTAAGATTTTATTTTTTACTGTAGCCTTTTTCTACAAAATTAGATGAAAACATATTGAAATACCATCATTAGAAAGAGGGAGATCCCTGATCTGCTGGGATATGGAAACTCTTGCCCCAAAGCCATTTTTACCTGATCCAGCCATTTTTACCTGATCCAAAATCGATCCTGAGTTGTTGGATGGAAAAGCAACCTCATTAAAATTTTCCAAACCAACCTTGTATTTATCTTTGCAATGCAGGAGTGTGGGAAGAAATGCTTGTCTTCCTATCTAATACATTTAGTATATAGGCTGTATAGTCAAGCATGCAGGCTTACTTAAGCACTAAACCCCAAGTGATTTCAATGAAAATGACACGATTAAGCATCCTTTGAATGCCATGGCCTGATCTTACCTAAAAGGATGTAGAAAACTACTGGCAGTACCAGGAACTAACTATCCTCCCTGGTGAAAGATTCCAGGCAAGATATAACTACTTGATAGTAGTAAGTACTTGATAGCACCTGACACGGAGTTTCAAATGGAAGACATGGGTAGGAGGGGAAACTGTGATATGAGAACAGGTCAGACCAATGGGAAGTCATTTCAATTGCAAAAAATGCTGCTAAAAGAGTGAGAAGAATAAAAGGTTTTATAGGTTAAAATAATACAGCACACTGCATAAATAAAAGTGTGAGAGGGTGAAATGCTGATGAAAGATGACATCTGGAATTGGAAGTACTGCTTTATCCTATTGGGAAAACCATGGAATGGAAATGCTCAGGTGCTGGAGCTGCCACTAGCTGACCCATAGAGGTTCTTTGTAAGAACGTCATTGAGGATTGGTACAGCTCCCCAGTGCATGATGCATAGCATTCTATTCTCTAGTAAAGATTATGCAAATTCAATCTAATAGTTCAGCTATGGGAAACTATTGGATTTCCTTGGCAAGATGAATTAATAAGCAGTGAAACTTAATATCCTGATGATAGGGAAAGAAGCAGATGTGCCAAATTCATATTTTCTTCTGTTGGTCTTTTTTTTTTTTTTTTTTGCTTCCCAGAAGTCGCATGAAAAAATTTTAATTTGCCGGTTAGATGTTCAAGTTATACATATTTAGGAGGCAAAATGCTCTTAAAACAAGATCCTAGTGAGTTTCATGGTTTTTCTTTATGTCATTTATAACATTTCTGACTGTCATGATATGATAATGTTTTTCAGATGCTCAGTTGCTCTACAAGGAAGCTAAATCTAAAGAGATCCACCAGCCCCATCATCCCCTACTCAGGAAGTAACCTACTCTGCATACTGTCAGTGTAAGTAATGCTAATGTAGAGTGTAACTGAATGCAATGTATAGACCATTATTGGAAAGAAATGTTATTTTCTCAATTAAATTTACTTTTGTGTTTGCATCTTTTCAGGTGATTCACTAAACTGACTTGTAACTGTAATATGCTTACTTTTAAGTCATGAAAAATTTAGAATAAGAATAAATATAGAGTATATGAATTTAAAAGAACATTTTTTAAAAATAGATCAAAGCCAGAATTTGAAATATTTGATGTTGAGACAGGTTTATAGTTATTAGCCAGAGAGAACAAAAGCAGCAGATTATTCTTCTTTTCTTTTGTTTTTTTACTTGCTGTGGCTGGACTATTGCAAGTGTGGCTTTACTTTTAATGTGACAAGATCCCCATTAAATCAAGTGTTTTAGAGGATTTGTGCTTCTCAGTGTGTATGTTATGCTATGCAAAAGTAAAGTTATTTATATATGGGCAGGAGGGCACGTGGTGTTGTTATGACTGGACTTCCATCTGGACTGCAGAGTCACATTGAGGATCTGATCTTCAGAAAGTGTTGGTAGTGTTTAAATGTGGCCCATATCCTTTTAGTTCCTAATACTTGATGTTCAGCACTTGAAATTCTGGTTTTAGATATTTGTTTTCCCCTGTGGTTCTTGTTCTCATAGCTTCTTAATCATTCTCCTCTGCTTTGGCTTCCTGAAAGGAGCACATCTGTTCTCTCGCACTGGTTTCAGTCTGTACTGAAACCACAAAACTCAGATTAGACTCTTCAAAAGCTTTACCAGGCTTCAGGTACTCCTGAAGCTACCAGGAACTCCTGAAGCAAATCTGGGCCCGTTTTCATGCAAATCCAAATACCTTTTATGGTTTCGTTTCAACTTGACATTTTGATTTTGAGATTTTGAGTTGCTCAGACCCTAGGGCTTTGTGTGAAACCCAAAGGGCGTGAACTTACATGAACTAAAGTGGAAAAACATTCAGATGAGCCCACTGAAGACTGAAACTATGTTCCCACAACTGTGCTTAATAAACCGCTCTGTTTTTTTCTTAATTGGAGAAGTGACAGCTTCTGTTCCACAGTTTGAAGCATGCAGTAAGGTATAGTTTTCTTTTTATGTACACTGGATATTAATTAGGCATCTCTGTAAATCATGGACTATTCATACCTTTCCAACTGGGAAGTTGGTAAAGGCAGCATCTTTTCCAACTCAGTGTGACCTGAGCAGCCGAAAATAATGTTTTCCCTTCTTCAGGTGTGCTGGTGCAGGGGTTACAGAGTGCTTCTCATCACGGTGGGCGACCCACTCTGCTTCCAGGAAAGCTGCAGCTCCTCCTCCATCTTGGCACAGCCAAGAGCAGCACAAGCCAGTGCAGCCCAAGCCATGGTGGGGAAGTCCTGGCTGTGCTCTAGGCAAACTCTTACAACATTATTTGTATTTCTTCTGACAGTAGCTTGGTGGTCCTTGCTGACCCTCTACTGAGTTACTGGAGTGGCCATGTCATCATCTCCAGCCTCAACAGCTCTGGGAACACTTGCTACTGGCAGCAAGTGGCCGCACTTGGGCATTCATAGCTTTGTGCCATCTCACTCTTCTGCCTTCACTGCCTTGCCAAAGGCCAGGAGGTCATTGGGACTGCCCCATGAAGACAGAATGGGAATGGAGAGAGAGAAGATGAGGAGGAGATGCTGTCTGACTCAGGTACAGGATAGGGAGCAGCATCTGATCCGAGGAAGCTTTAACAAACTGTTGGGGACTTAGTTATCATGGTAACAGATAGTTGTGTCCAAACTCAAGCTTGTCTATTCTCAAGAGTGAGCCTACACACAAAATTGCAAGGTCTTAGCATTACAAAATATTTTAGAAGTTATGGATACTCTTAGGGAGTTATTCCTGAGACCTTCTCTGCAAGTCTGCATAATTGCTACCTTTTTTTACCCTCTTTTTACTTATCTTATGAACCTCATATATCCATTAAGACCTGAAGTCTGTCTGTCTAAGGAAACCCCCACAGAGGAGGAGAGCTGGGTGCTCTTGGCACTCCAGCGTTCTGTTTAGACATTTCTTCACATCTACTGTGCAGTACTCGAAAGTCCATTCTGAGTTTTGCATTGTATGATACTCATTCCCCATCCATATCCAATGGCAGTGTTTTTTGAAAGATTGCTTAAAGTTTGAGAAAAGTTGTGATGTTGTGATGAGCATCTCTTTAATTGTGATGAAAGTTTCTTTCATTGTCTCAGTGCTCCAAAGTGCTTTCCTTGCTGGACTGGGCAAAGCCATGTGTTCTCTGCAGGGGAGGCAGGAGCAGAGGGCAAGCCTCAGCAGGTGTCCTTGCTTTAGGGCTTGACTTTCTTTCTGTCCTTGAGGTTTCAAACATGCGAGACAATGATAGTCTCCGATTCAGTGAAATATCTGGCAGTGGTGGGCTCTTAAATATATATATATGTACATATTTAAGCCTTTTTGGCACAGGTGTTCTCAAAGCCCAGAAGAGGACTACCATAGCCTGTAACACTTCCAGATTAAGATGGCAGCATATGGTGTTTTGGCACCACATTTACCTTCAGAAGCTATTGACTAAAGAGAGAGGTAAGGCTACTGCAGAGTCATCACTGTGAACAGCCATGTTCAGCCCCTAGTTTTCTCAATTTTAAGAAAGCATGCAGGTGGAAGTAAAGACCTGCCAGTTCAAAGGTTGACGTGATATTGTATGTTTGAGCCTACAGGTGAAGCAAGCCAATCCACACCTAGGAAAATGAAGCCTTTTGAAATGAAGCTTTCAAAACCATCAGTTAAAACTTTTTATGTTAATTAAAAGATTAATATAATTGATTTAAAGAGCATGCACATTGTGGCATCCTATTAGGGATGTGCTATCTACAGTTTATGTTTGGTTTACTCACAGCAAATACCACATGTGCTGTGAAGCAAAAAGGGTGAGGTTAACCATGAGTGGAGAGAAGCAAGTTGTCCTTGTTTAGTTATCTCGTGGTAAAAAACAAAATAAAACAAAACAAAACAACTTTATCTCCATTAGGATTTTACTATGATCTTTCTAATACTCAGTAGCTAACTTGTTTCTGTGTTCTCTTTCACTCTCCCCCCACCAGCTTCTACATGAGAGGCTTCATTTCAGACACTCAATTTCCATAATCACAATTTCTTCACACTTGATTATTGCTGAGACATTTTGCTCTTATGGCTGGTTGGGGACTCCACAACTAAGTGACTTTCTCAAGGGGACATGAGAAATGGAGCTGGAAATTGAATTTAGGCATTCCCATTTGAGTGGCTTGCTTAGAAGTCTCTTTTTCTGTTTAATCACTCTGAGGCTCTTTATATTGGTCCAAGTAGTTAGTTAATTCAGCAGACCTTTCTTTGGGCCGTCACACCCTAACAGCAAAATTTACAGTTCTCCACCAGATCAACATATCTTTTTGCAGATGAAGTTAAAAAGAAATCAGTCTTCCATGGTGTGAACTACTGACTCACGTCTCTTCAGTAACTTAGCTTAACTTTGAACAGAACTGACTGTAGCCTGACTTTCCCTCTAAAAGATTTACAAACCCTTCATAGAGGTTTGGGACAGGTAGGTCTGTCTTGCTTTTACTTTCTGACAGCCATATGGAAAAGAAAGGGCTTCCTTGAAAATATTTGCTGGTCTTTCATTCCTACTTCTATGCTGACCTCCTGTACTGAAAATGTGTTCTCCAAGAGCTTTTTGTCTGTAAGGAAGCATACTAAGAATTTATTGGATGATCATTGACTATTGCTGAAAGCTTCCTACAGGGAAGAATATCATTTAACTTGGCTACTCCTCCTTTTGCAAATATTATTATTTTAATCAAAATTGCAATGCTTCCTGGAAGATTAGTGAAGAACCAAAGCCCTTTGAACACCTGTGACCTAAAAATGGCAAGTAACAGAAACTAGGAGGATTTCAGGCATATGTGACTGTCATTAACAATATCATAACCATTGTCATTGCCAGAGCCCAGGGGGTTAAAATGCTCCAATAGGAATTTTATCAAGGAATTTTGAACTTATTACTCTAGAATCATTTTGCACAAGTTGGATTTGCACATATAGCAATAAGAACAGATCATTTGATTATTACTTTAACCAAACTTACAGTGGTTTCCTACAGGTTCCACAGATACAATGTGCTGAGATTTTGCTGGTGGAAAACTTGTCAGCTTTGGGTGAGTCTTAATGTTTTCTTTAGGTGGCTGATCTGTATGAGATTAAAACTTCTCAAACTACTAGCAATGTTTCCTGGCTTCTCTTCCCAGCCAAATCACACAGATGCTTTTCACTGTGGTTTAAAAAAAAAAAGATTTTAAAAGTTGATTCAAGAGATGTGCATTTAAAACACCATCTGATCATTTTGTTTTGCAAGAATGGCTGAAAACGTGGAAAAAAGTGCAACTTTGCTCAGTTTAAAGTATTTTGACTTTTTTATGAAGCCTTTTATTATCATCTGGCTAGGGCTGGGAATATGCATGATAATGACAGATACTTTGTATAATGAGAAGGCTGCTGGACCTTAGAATGACAGGTCAGGATTGATTCTGTTGTCAAGTCATCCACATCACTCCCACGACAAAGGCCTCAGGGAGACATTGCATAGTTGCATTGCATGTTTTGAGTGGACATACTGTGAGGTGATGAATGTGGCTCCAGAGTTTCTTTCTGCCAATTTAGAAACTGTGTTGATTAAGCACTGAAAACAAAATCCAAATCCCATTTTAGAAAAGAATACACTGTTTATACTCTCGGTTCATAGTAACAAAATTCTGAGAGGCAAGACCTTGTCCTTTGAAGACTTTAATGATCTCAAAACTGTGGCATAGCTCCAAGTGGTATTTTGTTCACAGAGAAGACCAAACGATTTACTTCTCAACATTTCTAACTTTTAGTTGGGATCAATCTCAGAGCTGAAGATACCTGTGCATTTGTGGGCCAGGATACTCTTATTCTCAAAGAATCAGTTGGGAAGTCAGATCCAGAGGTCAGAAAGCATAGAGAGTGTTTAGATCTGAAATAAACTCTCACTCATGCACAGTGGTACAGCTTCTGTTTAATGTTTCATTATGATTTTGTAGTTTGTGGTTGCAAGGAGAGGCCAGAGCTGTTTGTTTGTCATGAATAATGTGCACATCCTGTTACTGTTTATTGTAGTTGGCCTATCTGTATTCTCTGAGCAGATCAGAAGCAGCTGGAAAATAATAAACCACTGAAACAGTTGCTAGGGTAAGAGATGGAAATCTAATGCCCTCAGAAATGGAAAATGAAAACCTTCAGACAGCAATGGAAAGCATGCATCAGCTGAAACAGAAAAGAACATTTGGATTCACATCAGGTTGACAAAAACTGCTTGAGAGTCTTGTTTCTGAGTCCTGTTTCTTCTCTCATTCCCAATCTGAGTACACTGGTTTTTACTCACTGATTGCTTTTAAGAAATGGAGCTCCACTACCTTGGTAGATACTCAGGTCTCTCTACCTTCTAAGGCCTAGTCTTTTATTTCAGTACAAACACTGTAACAGGTTCTGAAACTGATATGGATGGTGCAGACTTATCATAGACATGTTTTTTTTTTTTTAATTTTAATGTTCAATAGTGGGTGCATTTTTTTTTCACCTGACTAATATGAGTATTTCTGGCTCAGACTTCCAGACACTGTTTTTATAGGGGGTGGGTAGGAAGAGGAGAGAATCTGTACAGTTCTTGCACTCTGATACTGATTGTTCTGCCGCAGCTGCTAGGCACGATGTGTGATTGTTTCAGGCTGAGGTAGGCTCCTACCCTTGTATTCCCTCTGTGATCCACTCACCTTTCAGAAACTGCAAAGGCTTGTGTGCTGCTCTCAGCACCTCCTGGGGTGGGATCTTAACAAGTGTCTAGAGATTATAGCAAAATGAGCTTGATGTGGCCTGCACTGTGTATGGCAGACACTCAGCCTCCTCCAAAACCTTTTCCAGGGTAATCTTTTTCTGTACAAGGCTGTCTTTTCTGAGGAGTACCTGCCCAGGTCTGCCCTTCTCTAGACTGACTCTGCATCTGATGGGCCTGAAGAGCAGCAAACTGGAAATTACTGTTTTAATGAGTGCAAGATATTCAGTAGGTTTTGTTAGACTTGTCAGAAAGCGTTTCTCCTTCCCTCCACCGCTTGCTTTTTCTTCTCACTATAATGATCGAGCTCCATGTGATGTTCATGCTGTTGGGTGTATTCCTTCTCAAACATGTCTTGGCATCCCTCTTGGTCAGCTGGAGCAAGAAATGGAGTTCCCTGGTTGTGGAGCAAACCTGTCCTTTACTGCAGTAGGGCTATGCAAAGCCATGGCCAAGCTGCCAACCCGGTCTACCTGCTTCATGGATACAGCGTGTGTGCAACCAGGTTGTGATGCACCTATCTGTAACCCACTTCAGGAGTGAGCACTTCTTCAAGTGGAGAATGGACAAGACTTGGTTTCCTACAGCTCTGTGTCTTGTGGTTTACTTTGCTGGTGCCAAAGACAAGACAGACAACAAATGACATGGCTTCTGTTCTTGAGAGACATTATGCCACTCTCCCTCCTGTTGCCAGCTGATGCCTTGAGAAACTTTAGGAAATTGCTGTATTTGAAATTTCTGTAGTGGTAAAATGTGGCTCAGTTTGGGTATGGGGCACTGGGAGGATGGATGGGAATGAATACATGAAGCATCTCAGAGAAAACTAATGATTGCATAAATGTCTTTTCTTTAGTAGTCTGAAAAAAAAAAAGGGGTAAATGCTATATACTTTTTTCCTCTGCATAGGCTATCTCTATTTATAACAGCACCCAATTCCATCTCTATCAGTACACGTGGAATTTTTAAGCTGCTAATATGAGATTTCTCAATGAGGATAGTGTCCTGGAGGACATTTTCAGAGAGAAGACCACCACTGCCTGATTTTCAGGGTGGGGAGATGTGTCAGCCTTGCAAATTAGTGCAGAAAGTCCTTGTGTTAGCACCCCACAGCAAGGCCTCCCAATTGCCAGGTGGATGCACAGAGACAGAACAGCCTTAATACTGGGCTTGAGTGAAACTAAAATTGCTTCACAGGGTGCACAGAAGCTCCTGCGCAGGCAAGCGTGAAGAGAGGTAGCTGCCCTTATCAGGTCAAACTTTGCTTGCTTGTGTGTTTGGATGGTTTTCTTTCAGGAAAATGCCTGTATTTGTGTGTGGCAGCAAGTGTTTATTTTCCTAGTCACCGAGTACTGTTATTAGTTGATCACTATTCATATTTTTCCTTTCAGAGTGTTTCAGTCAGAGGTTACAAAAGCAGAAATAAAGCCAGCATGCAAAACAAATCTAACTAATTATGAACAGCTGAACAAAACCATTTTCAATTAACTTGGGCTAGAAGCTGTTTTGATGCCCATCTGGTTGAAGAATCTGAAAGCCACGCACAATCTCGGGAATCAAGGCTGTCTCAGAAATGAACTACAGACTGCAAAACAGTTGCAAGCCTTTTTCATTTCATTCCTCTCAATAACTCATTTCTAACATTCTTATGACCCTGCTTTATACAACAGCCACGAAACAAACTTGATAAGCACCTCCTGAGAATCCAGATGGCAAGTGGCTTGGGAGCTGATGATGCTACAAGAACCACGCTGGCGCATTTCTTGTGGTTTGGTCCCTCAGCCAGGAAGCCTAGGGCTCACATAACTGTGCTTTTCCCACCATAACTGCTTCTACACCAGTAGTAGTTTCACTGTATCACTGTACCAGCAAAACCCCCTATGGCTCTCAGCAGCAGCCACCTCCTTTTTAGACAGGAGTCAGAAGTTCCTTTGAGTGAGGCTGTGACATTAGAATCACCTGAGGCTACAGCTTCAGACTGTGGCTGTCTGTACCGTAGGTCCCACAGTACTGTGTGTGACACTGACGATGGGAAAATAGACGAGCACAGTACTTAGGTCTTACTAACTTAATTTCTTGTTTCAAGAGAAATACACAAAGGGTTATTCTCACTTCTCTATCTTAGGAGACAGAAGTTCAGAAAAGAACAAGGTGGTACTTTCTGATGGAAAAAAAAAACAAACAACCATGTTCTGTGGCTCAGGTTTGCCTGTCCTCTTGAGTATTTGTGTTGAAGAGGACTGTCTACGTGCTTTCATTCAAAACACTTGCTAGATTGCTAGACTGTACACAGCATGACGTTAAAAAGGTTTTCTTTGCTTTGAATGCCCCATGAAGACTTACTTGGCACCACATTATATCTACTAAATTGCCATATACACTGCAAACCAGCTGCACCTCACTGTTGGTGGGTAAATGTGTACATTTTATATACCAAGAGTTTAAGTTCTTTTGCATTGTTTTGATTGTGAACCTTTGTTATCCTGTTTCCTTCTGTGAGGTGGTTGCCAAGGGTGCTGGACTGTATATAAAGGCCACTGCAGCCAGCTTTCACTGCTGTAAATAATGGAATTAGGATTTGTGTGAGTTGGAAAAAAGGTAGGCTAGAAAAAAACGGGTAGCTTGCTCTAAATGCAGTTGTTTTTCTTGTAAACTAAAAAGAAAATACTAGAAGTTTCGGGCAGTTGGGATCTCTAGCAGTGCCTATCAGATATGATAACTTTGATATACATGGAACAGTGCTAATCTAGCTGAGGATCAGATACAGGAGTCATCCTTCAATGCAACAATAATCCCACTATTCGATGCTGCTGATTCCGGTGTTGTGGCCTAATCTAGACTCCTGTCAGACATCTATTTCTAGGAATATCTTCTCATTGTGGTTCTTTTCGTTAACCTGTTGACTTTTAATGGGGGATAATGGTGTTGATTAAATACTTTTGTGCTTATTATAATCATCTGTGTGCACCACTGAACATGTATAGTGGTTGATTTGGGTTTTTAGCTTTGTGTAATTCATGTCTAATTTCTTTTCCTCATACAAAAGCTGAAGAGAATATTAGCTGGAGCAAAAAAAAAAAAAAAAAAAAGCACTAAAAAATCCAATCAAAAAACAAAAAACAAAAACCAAACCAGAACAAAAAACAACAAACAAACAAACAAAAAAACCCTTACATATTACCTAGGAAAGTGAATGACGTTGCAAAACTCCTGGTAATTATGACTGGAACTAAATATTTTTGGTTTTCCCAATTCTATTCCCTTTGAGAAAAAAACAAGAGCAAATTGCATTCACATTATCTTGAGTTGCATCAAGCTTAAAGCCACAAATGCTAACCGTGTTTTTTTATTTTATTTTTTATTTTTATGTTTTCACAGTGAGGAATGACGTCAGCTGGTTTTGGGAAGAGCAGTTGAAAAGTGTTCTTATCCTCTTTTTCATTTCTCTGTAGAATTTAGTCCAGAACAACAACAACAACAACAAAAAACACTGTTTTGTTCCCAGGCTAATAAAAATCTCAAGAGAGACACTCATTTTTACATCCCGGCAGAAGTAGAGGCAGTTAAGTAGCACAAAATATGAAGCCCCCTAAAGATGTATAGGATAAACTTTTACCGTGACTGGTGGATGAAGGCAGAAAGAAACATAAGTTTGTTGGTAAGTACATGGATTGCATGTAACATTGAACTGCAACAGGCACTACTCACATGGGAATAACAGCATTTCTTCCTGAGAAAGACTCATGAAAAGACACTGGTTTTGGAAACAGAGAAGTTAAGGTTGAAATGGAATATTATGGCTCTTTATAAAAGTATTTTGGGGAATAGAGAAAGGGCAAAAACCGTGGAAACAGAAGAGGTATTTACGTTAAATGACACTACTGGCACAAAGCCCAATTGGCTAGAAATTGGTCATGAGGAAGTTCAGAATTCAAACTAGTAAAACTATTCAAAGAATTAAGTTCTGGATCAGAATCTCAAGCAGTGTCGAGAAGAAAGACCTAAATCAATTTTTAAAAGCGGAATGTACTGAGTTACTGATGCAATTGAGATGCAGAGGAGGAAAATTCATAGTGATGGACAATAAGATGTCCTCAGATTACCATGAGCTAGCAAATCCAAAGGCATTAGAAAGGTGACTGATTATTCTCATTCTCATTATTAAACCCATGCCTGGATGTCTCTGCAGATGGGATAGCAGGGGTTAAACCCTTTCTCTGCTCCACCATGGAGATTGGCTACAGATAGACTGTGGTGGGAGGTATGTTAAAGTAAAAACTGGTACTGTTCAAATGACTGGAGGGATGGAGCACTCCCTTTTTGTCTCTGGGTGAACTAAACCTTGATTTAGAACCGTGAAAGAAATTTCCCCCATACCAATAAAGCAATGCTTCCTTCTTTCCATTGTCCCTTTGGGATAAGGTACAGTCCACTTTCAAGACCTGTGTGGAATCTGTCATGGTAGCCTTCTTCTACCTTGAGTAGAGAGAAAGAGGCATTTTCAGGGAGTGCCTTGTTTGACCTATTTTACACATTTCCTTCAGGATGAGTTGAAGAGCATCCCAGAATTGCATAGCCCTCTTTGTTGCCCATATTAGGAGCTGAGGTGTGTAGTTGAAAGACAGAAGAAACCTTTCATCATGGGGACAATGGTATGGCAAGGGGAATTTTTTGTTATTTTTTCAAAACAGATGCTCTCATGACTTCTCCCAGGGAAACAAGCATTTAAATTGTGAAAAATTAAGTTCTTTAAATTATCAGTTTCCTTGACTATAAAAAACTGCCATTAGCTCTGAACTCATCAGTCTCTGAATCTGATGGGCATGAAGGAAAACTTTACTATCAACCTTTATGGAAGGAGAGCTGAGCTAATGTGAAAGTGGTTTTGTGTGTGTGAGTCTACGTGTGGCTAGCATTGTAAAACAAGACAAGACTTGCAAGTTTTCTGAGATATGCTGATTTACATCATGATAAACTGTCCAGTTAATTCAGGGACCTTTTACAGCACTTCCCTTATTTGATTATATTGATCTTACACATGTGAATGTTTGTGTGTGTACATGACCTGCATGTGTAAGCATTTACTATGAGACAGCAAGAGGAAACATATTTTGTTTGCCATTTAAAAGGGATCTATTTTTTCTCATAGAATATAATCTTGCTTTGTATGCATTTTTCTTGTAAGTATTCATGCTGGAAACATTTATACTTTACTTCCAAAAAGTAAGTTACTAGGAATGTAGTGTCAGTTATACAATACTCACATGACTGCACTATCGTCTGAACGATAGAAATTATTTTAAATAAAAATCTTTAACGACTGGTGCAATAACTGTCTGATATATCAGAGATGCAGGAGTGTGTTTTGATATCACTGAAGTTGAAAGTAATTAGAGCAGAAACAAGGAAATTACTTGTATCTCAGCTATAGCAATGAGATAGAATTATGAATTGAAGCAATCTGGAAGTCTCTCAAGGTTCTTTTATTACCTCTTTGCATTGATCTCCTATCTTTACTGGAATAGGAGTAAAGTGTATCATGAGAAAGCTGGCAGGAAATGGCCTCAGTCAACAATGAGATTAGAAGTGAATTCATGAATTTGAGGTACAAAACAGCACATCACTGCCTTCTTTTAGATTTGGAGGCAAGATGGCAAACAATCTCCTGAGTGACACTATGGCTCATGTGGGCTAGTTCTGGAGATACTGCTTCTGCCAAGCTCTAAAGATATTCTTACCTACCAGAAAAGGTTTCCTTGTTTAGTATTCTTGTTTGGTTTTCTTTAATACAGCCTGCCAAAGTAGGAAGGAAATACCCGCTTTCATAAACAAACTGCATCCGTGAGTGAAATCCATCCTTAAGCTGCTGAAGTGTCAGTCACCTCCCCAGAAAAAAATGATTTGTTTGGTGTGGCTGATTCACAGATCCATCCAGGGTGTCTGTGTTTGAGCTGGGTCATGATGGGTTCAGCCTGGGGAAGAGTGGGTGGAGGAGGACAAAAGCAAAGTTTCAGTCTTAGCTCAACTGATACGTAAATCAAAAATTCAGCCTTAATTTGAAGCCATTGGTTATAGCTGTGGTTGCTAGATTGATCATGTTTAGCCACTGAAACCAGAAGGTAGGATTAAATTGTGTGAATTTTCAGCTGTCAGCAACCTGTCAGGAAGATGTGGTCTATGTGCTGTCCATATCCAGTGCATGAGGGACCATCTACTTATGTCAGGAGTTGCTGTACTTGCAAGGGGGAGATTACTTAAGAGGTTGTAGGGAGCACTCCTTTACAGGCCTTCAGCCTGGAATATTTCCCCCCAGATGGGATGGAAGTCTGAACTCCAGTGATACGCTGGTAGAAAAGGGGAGTCTGGGCTTAAATCAGAGCTTTGGAAGGGTTTTGCAGCCAGACAAGCAAATCCTGCTTACAAGTGAGAGTAGGATGGCAGAGCTCTTTAGGGGAGCAACTTTCCCACTGCTATTGGCAGCCTCGAAGCTGTATCATGATGGAGTTACTTTATGCCCTTGCTGGAACTTTACAGCTCAGTCTAGGAGTTAAATTGCAGAGGAAGCATTGCAGTGAAGGTTATAACAACACAGAAAAGATTTCAGTTTGACACAAACCTATCTCTGCCATTTACCACAAGATCCTATAAGCTTTCAACTTACACCTATAATCGTGTCAAACTGATTTTGCTGTGCTGATCACTGTTGCAATGACGCAGTCATTGTGCAATGACCTGGGTGTGTGTGATCTGAAGTGCTCTGAGCTCTCGAAGCAGGGAGCAGACGAAGGGAAGGTGTTTTGGTGTGCCCATGAGAGGCCTGTGCCCACCATGGTGAGCTCACCTCAGTTGAGCTTCCTCCATAACTGCTCTCAGTGGAGGCTCCATCCTGTCCCTGGTATGACCCAACTGCTTGGGTTGCAACCTACTGGCCCTGGATTTCAGTTAATTGCAACTTCCATAAAAGGTGCAGCCTTTGTTTTTTGCTTACAGCTGTCAGCAGGTGAAACAAGTTTTTATTTATAACTGTTTTCATGTACTTCTCTGCTCAAGGCTTTCTTATGTTTGTTGCACATGCTGACCGGACAGTGGTGATAAGTTACTTCTATTTTTGTCCTTGGCTTTTCATCTTCCTTACTATCAAGACATTACACAGTGTGCTTTTGAACTAAAGTACACAGAGGAATTAATCACCCTAATCTGTCTTCCTGTTATCTTGTATGCCAGGTAAATCAATAGGTACTGGCTTTGCAATCCAGCTCAGCCATAAAGGTCTGCTTAAAAAAGAAACTGGAAGGTAACTACAGCTTATCTAGAGCCTGTTGGTTGCAGGGGGCGAGAATCTGTCCCCATGGGCTGTAGTGTCATGATTCACTTGTGGCTGGGCAGCATCTCTCTCAGTCTCTCTGCTCGTACTTGCAGCCAGCCTGCAGAAAACTTCTTTGCATGACATGCCCTGATATAAGAGATATGAAAGTGTTGAGTCAGAGCTGAGTTCAAACAGTCTCATAGACCGATGATATCTAGTGCCCCAGTGAGCCACGTCTATATTCCTCAGGTGCTTTTCAGATTGATAAAATGGAAAGGCGAGAGCTCTGCTTTGTCAGAGGTATGCTCAAGTGAAAAGCCTGCCTGCTGTGGTAAAAGTGATGAGAGAAGTGAACACACTTGGTTAGTGCAAACCCACCCAGTGGGTGACCATGTGCTCCCTGAAGCACTGCAAGTATCTGAGCAGGGTGATGGAGTGATGGAGCCAGCCTTTCCAATCATGTGTGCCCTGTTTGTCTGCATGGTCACATGCTGATGTGTGGGAGAGCTGTGGGCGCTCACACATCCCTTGCAGGGCTGTGTCATCAGGTCTGCAAGTCTCAGTGTCTCTCAATGGTTGGCTCCCGTGTCTGCCAGAGCTCCTGCTCATCACATGCTTGGGAGAGTATGGGGAAGAAAGTCACTGGCCAGAGTTTCTGGACATGCTGTCGGTCTGTTTGCTGTGGTTCAGAACAGACACTGGTGCTACAAGGATGGTGAAAAGTCAGGAGGGCAAGGTGCATGAAGAGCAGCTGAAGTTCTGTGGTGCGCTCAGCCTAGAGCAGAAGAGCTGAGGGGAGACCTGATGGTGGCTGCAGTTCTCACAGGGAGTGGAGGGGCAGAACTCTGCCCTATGTGACAGCGACAGGGCCTGAGGAAATGGCATGGAGCTGTGTCAGGGAAGGGGTAGCTGGGGGTTAGGGACAGGGTCTGCACCACAGGGCTGTGGGCATGGAGCAGGCTGCCCAGGGCAGTGGGCACAGCACCGAGTGCCAGAGTACAAGAAGTATCTGGAGAATCCTCTCAGATATAGGGATGGATTTTGGGTGGTGCTGTGTGGAGCCAGAAGTTGGACTTGATGATCCTTGTGTGTCCCTTCCAACTCAGGATATTCTATAATTCTGTGATTCTATGATCACTGCAAAAGTCCATATTTCCTACCAACTCATAAAAGTGACTTTGCTGTTCATTGCACGTGTGAAAGATGCTGTTTCAGTACAACGCTTCTGTTGTTTGTTTTATATTCACTTTTGTAAGGCTGTTGTTTCCCTTTTTTAATCATGGCGTGGACAGCATTTATAATTTGTGATTTGGGCTAACAAAAATCTTTATTGCACTCAGGAACCAATAATGAGGATCTTACTCAGGGTGTGATTGGTCCTGTGACTGAAATAATGTAAGTTAAAATGTTATGTAGCAATAAACACAACAAACTGAAGACAACCTAAATATACAGAGAACTAAAGAAACAGAAAGTCTCAGCTAGAATCCAATTGCATCCCAGACAGTGCCTTCACTTCCAGACCCTTTTCTGTTTTTGCTGCTGACTTGATGCAAGTAATTTCTGTGAGGAGAGAGCGAGAAGGTCTGTGCCTGCTCCCTCTGTACTACTTCACCACTTTGAGCCAGCAGGATGACTGCTTCCACCTCCTGCTGCACTCTGGGAAAGGCAGCAGGAGCAGGGTTTTAATGAAGATGCAAGGCAGGATGGGATGAGGAGGCTGGGTAGCCATGCTCTGCGAGGGCTGGAGGCCAAGAGCTAGCTGAAACCAGACACTTTCCCCTCTAATGAGTCTCTCTTATTATTTGTGGAGAAAGGTCTGAAGGAGAGGCTGGAGATTCTAACTGCACAGCTGCATCTTACAGGAGCACATGCACTCCAGCACCATGCATGGTAACACACATCTCCAGCAGTCTGCTCCTCTGTGTCATACTAGCTTTGTATTCATCTTGCACACCTGTATTTCTTGATCCCTTCAGGATTTTGTGCAACATGGTCCCTCTGCAGAGCATCTTCTCAGCATTGTGTGGTGATAGGACGAGGGGAAATGGCCACAAAACGATGCATAGGAAGTTCTGCACAAATGTGCATGGGAACTTCTTCACAGTGAGGGTGACGGAGCACTGGCACAGCTGCACAGAGAGGTGGTGGAGTCTCCTTCTCTGGAGACGTTCCAGACCCACCTGGACACCTACCTGTGCAACCTGGGCTAGGGAGCTGCTTTGGCAGGGGGTTGGGCTCCACAATCTCTAGAGGTCCCTTCCAACCCCTACAATTCTGTGACCCTGTGATTTTGAAAGGATATGTGTGCATGATTACTGTCTGGTCTCTTCAAAAAATAAACAGTTATGCTGGCATGCAGAAGATGTTGGTGAGATACTCACAAACTGCACCTTGCCCTCTTGTAATGATATTTCCTTGTTTGTGCATATTTGAGTGACTGTCTGGTATCAGTTGCTGTGTCTCACAGCATGCCTATGAGCAGCTCCCGTTCATACTGGTGGCATTCAATCAGGAAGCAGAAGTGGCACCAGGCAATTTAGATAATCAGGTCATTATGTGAATTGTTTGTATGTCATTCAAAAAATTTATAAGCAAACCAGAGACCAAAATGTTTTCCACTCAGTTTATTGATAGTTTGTATTTATGAGTGGTGATTACAGAGCAAAGAGATTTCTCACTCAGACCAGGTTAAGAAAAAAAAGGAGTAATGTGCAAACTTTCCTACCTTAAATAAGAGAAATTAGGGCTACAGAGCATTTTAAAATATATTCTACTCTAGCAAGTCTCAGTGTGTGGTGTGGTGATCTGTGATAGCACAGACAGCAGACATAAAAGGGTGAAAGGGCCATAACATTTAGAAAATCTGGACAAAAAACACTGTGAAAAATATACACTGTCCTCATCTGAGCAGGAAGATGAAGAAACAGGAGGTGGAGAATAAGAGCAAGAATGACCACTGAAACTGGACTCAGTTTTGTTCGGCTGTAAAAGAGAACTGGTAAATCACTGTGCAAGTTGCTCTACTGAGATTTGTATTTTTGCTTTTACAAAGTATAGGAAAGCATTTGTGTTTGAAAAAGGTGATCAGTGGTCAGTGTACTCCTCCACCTTCAGTAAGAATCATAGAGTTATTCAATAGTTTGGATTAGAACAGGACATATAGCCCACCTATTTCCAGACCCTGATGGATTGCCACCCCCCAATTCAGGCTGCCCCATCCAACCTGGCCTTGAACAACTCCAGGGTTGGGGCATCCAAAATGTCTCTGGGCAGCCTGTGCCAGTACCTCTGCACTCTGAATAAAGAGTTTCTTACTAAAATCTAACCAAAATCTCCTTTTAGTTTAAAGCCATTCCTTCTTGTCCTGTCAGACTGTGTAAACAATTGGTCCCCCTCCTGCTTATGAGCTCCCTTCAAATACTGGAAGGATCACAGCTGAGTTGGCTCTACTGGGAGATAAACAGTGGCTCCAAAATTGTCTAAGTGACAGCATGATTCAAAAACAAAACAAAGCAAACCCAATAACAACAACAAAAGAAGTGTATTATTATTTTAGTGTAGATAGAAGATAGGTAGAAATTTAAAGAAATGGGTTTGAATTCACTGTACAGAGACATTTCTCAGATTTGTTAGTTTGCCAGAATATAGCACTTTGTTTGTTTGCAGTGCTTCTCATTGCAACCAGCGATGGAAAGTGATGTATTCCCATCTACTTAATCCCCTTTAGAAAAAAACAATCCAGACCACAATGAAGTCATTTTGGTAACTCGATGCAAGTGTTTATAAATTTGTTGTTGTCGGTAGGCAGTAACTGTCTACTATAACTGACTTAGAACATAATAAAATGTCAGAAGCAGTTTATTAGCCCATAAGATGGAATCATGAATGCAATGTTTGGCTTAGAAAATTGTTTCTTTGAATTTACTGAAATGCTGTGAAGTTATGGCCAGTACTGCAGTGACACTGCCCTTAACCATGAGTTTCCCAGCCTCTGCAATGTGTGAGGGAAATGCACCATCTTGCATAGCAACTGCAAGTGCTGATTATTCATTTTGGGCTGGAGGGTGGAATGAAGAGTCTGAGTCATAAAATCTCAAGCCATATTCCATCTTCCTTAAAATCTGGGAGTGTTCAGAGTTTATTGTCTTTGTGGCAATGAGACCACTAACATGTTTTCTTCATTTACTTCTCGAAAAACATTTATGTCTTGAAACACAGCTTCTTACAGGGTCAGACTGCCAACACTTTTTTTTTTTTTTTTTTCAGAAGCACTAGCTTACTAATATAATTCCTTTCCCTGGGTGTTGCTGCCTTTATTACTAAGACACACTGACAACGTAATTGTCCCACACATCTCTCTCCTAGCATGGGACTGCATGTGTGGGATTTGCCAGCTGGTGATTAAGTCTGATGCTCACTGCTGAAGTCTGTTTGCAGCTGGTGTGGATAAAAAACAGCTGGTGCCTTCTTGGAGCCAGCAAACCCTGGTTTGTTCCCAGACCCTGTGAGGTTTCGGCTGGATCCCATTTTTGCTCTGTACATGGAGAAAGAAGTGCTGGGAGCTAAGAACTGTGCATGCTGTTGGTCCTTGTATGCACAAGGCATGCCATTTCCCTATGTCAGGCTGAGCACTGAAGCCAAGGAAGGGGTCAGCAGGTAGCACTGGCACCCCACAGCTGCCTGCTGGGCTGAACCCTGCTTCCCGGCTGTACTTGGCAGAGGACATGGCAGTCAACATGTGGATTGGCCTGAAGGGGACTGAGCCAGCAGCTTGGAAACACCCTTTTATTTCACCCTGCAGTGGGTGCTGTCAGCACTGTGGAGAAATGAAATGAAAACAAACTTTGACCATCATGTCACTGGTGTTGAAAATAAACAGGGATGTGGGAATGGTGATCCTGCTTTATTTTTTTCTGCTGCATCCTCCAGCCACGGCTGAGATTAAGGCATTAGCTCTGCTCCTGCTGAGCTGCTTCTCTACCCAGGGACACTGGCAAGGCATCATCTGGGACTAACAGGCAGTGCTACAAGTACGGGATAAGATGATAGCAGGGCCCACCAATCTTGCTATGTACAGGGCTGTTGGCCATCTCCCCAAGGGGCAGATGCTGTCATAGAATCATAGAATGGCTTAGGTTGGAAGACACCTTATAGATCATCAAGTTCCAACCCCCCACCATGAAAGCAGAGTTGCCAATACTAGATCAAGCTGTCCAGAGCCCCATCCAACCTGGCCTTGAATGCCTCCAGGGATGAGGCATAAGCAGTTTCTCTGGGCAGCCTGTGACAGTGCCTCACCACCCTCACTGTCCTTGATCTAGGTGAACTGGCTCTCTCCTGGAGTAAGAATGGGGCATATTGCACTTTATTTCCCCAAACAAGGGAAGTTTCTGCATCTACCGTGCATTTCCTGACTCCTGGAAGTACAGCTGCAGTGCTATTGATGGTGCTTGCTCATGGCTGAGATTTCCCAGGCAGCAGTGTGACTGTTCTTGGTCTGCATCTCCAATATCTTTTTTCTTTTTTTTTTTGCAAAGTAAGTTTCCTATTGTTGACATGATTTGTTTAGGGGTTGCATTATCTATTTTTCTGCTTTGTCTTGGTTATTCCACTTCTGCTGGGCCAGATAACCTGAAACTGTTGATAACCATAATACTGTGTGCAGACCCAAAACACAGGACTTGGAAATGCTTGGGGGCCTGGAAGATTACATTTAAAGAAGAGTAATTCCCTTCTTGAATAGCTAAAATTGTAGCTCAGCAAGTCATTTGCTGAAGTCGTGAATCACTGGTAAACATTACTGTTGTGAAGCAAAGGAATGTGCAGCTGGGAACAGTGAAATACTTGAAGGAAATTTTAAAGCATAGGGCAGCTGCAGGAGAGCAGAGTCGCAGGGAAGAGATCCCTTTGTTACAGCTTTTCACAAGAGACTGAACAAACATGAGGAAAAAGTACTAATGGTGCCAACACAGTGTTGTGTGGAGGTTGATAGATTCTCCTTGAAAGTTTATTTTAAAAAATAAACAGTTTAGACAAATAAACATCTGAGGGCCATATAGCAACTATACATGGGCAGCACTCTCCTTCTCCAGTTTGCTCCCAGGAGAGTGAACAAGACCCAACAGGGAGTTCCTGCTGCTGTGTTTTTAATGACTGCAGCAGTGTTTGAGCTGAACTGAAGAAATTCACACTGGAAGTGAAATCAAAATATCCTTGTTTTTCTTGTGTACTTTTGTCTGCTTCCTGTTCTCAGGCCTTCCACAGGTTTCCAGATGTTACCAGCTGGGCTGTACAAGGGGAGATGGGTGCTGAGAACAACGGGCTGTGCTGCCAGGGGCACAGCATGGAGCTACCAGTTACTGGGAGGTGAATGGAGGGGCAGGCAGAGGTCTGTCCTGACAGCTGTTTTTGGAAAAGTGAGTGGACCCTACGTAAGAAGGAATACTGAAAAATGCTGGAAAACCATGACTCGTTCCACAGTTAGTAGTAGGGTTTCATATTATCTGGGCAAGCACAAGCCCTCGGTAGCACCAAAACTGAGATTTGAGTGTATTTAGCAGTCCTGTGCCACTCCTGCTTTTATTCCTGTACCCGTTAATATTACTTTTCATGCTGACTCACAACTCCTAAACAACCAATGCTTTGTGGGCTTGGTTATTTTTTTTTCTCACATCCTTCTACCCATGCTTAGGATTTCCCGGAATTAGTGTAGAGGCAGATCTCAGTATTGTTCTTGGTGCAGTTTTCCTGCAAGTGCACTATTCTTATAGAGATTTTTGGAATTGTTTTTTGGCAGCTTATATACACTTCCTCACTTACATCCATGTTTAATTCTGGGCTTTGTCAGCGAGGAGTGTGTATCTCAGGATGCTGCCATAATCCAGTAGTTCTAATACCAACACATATGCAAATTCACAATTTATCTACTAAAACCTTGAAATTGATTTGAACATATGCATATTTGAGATTGATTTCAACATATGTGTGTTTACATGATTGGGCTTCACTTGACTTTGCTTTTGACTCCTAAGAGATAACAGCTTTGAAGCACATCTAAGAACCAGGAACTTAATTTCTTTTTAATGAGAGTCCAGATTTTCTTAATTGTACTATACTTGGCAGTGTTAAGAAAAAGAGTAAAAATCACAAGACCTTTGATACTTGTCAGAAGTGCGTGAGAATCTGGGTAATTTTTTTATGTGCGTTATTATCCAACCCAGTTTTCAGGTGTGGCTGGCTATTAGTGCTTTCCAGTTAGTGGACATGAGCTTTAGTCATGAGTACCTTTGTTTTCTACATCTGATATGACACGCAGTGCCTGGAAGTCCTGTTTATTTCTTAAGAAAGATATAAAACTACTTCGTCACAGCTGATTGTTTCAGTATTTATCATCATAATGCTAAGCCCTGTCAGTTCAATAAGTGTGTGTGTAGGAGAGCACGTGTCTGTGGCTAATTGCTGCTAGCAGACTTCCCCAAGCCACACTGATAACTCCAACCATTAATTTGAAGCCTCAGAGATGGGAGAGGACAGGAGCATTAGTTAATCATAGACTGGAAAACTTGTGCTATTTGAGTTATAAATGTATATCATCAAGATGTCCTAAGAGCTGGATTCTGCTTTTGGAGGAGTCAACGGACCTGGAGTGGTGGATTGCAGAAAAACAGGATACAGCTTGAGGGGGCTGACTCACCTCCTGCTAAGATACAAGGAGCAGCCTCGGATTTTAGAGAAAATAGCATTATCTTAAATGACATATGAGACTTTTTCTGGAAGGCTAAGCATTTCTGGGATCTCTTTCCTCTTATTCCACTTGTGCTGCTATTTGTTAATGACTCTAGGTAACCTTGCTGTTTCTTTAGAAGAAGTGGGATAATGGGTGCCTAGTGGGCCAGTTGTGCCTTGTCAGGAGAAGGAGGTAGCTGTGATGGGCAAATCACCCCTGAATGAGACTCACTTGGGCTTTGAAGCCCTTCCCATGTAAGGGCCTGGAAAGGAGGTGCTTTATTTTCTCTCTTTTGTCTTAAGGAGTAAAAGAGAGTCAGGAAGGTGTGATGTCTCCTTGGTTGTAACAGCAGGTAGCGACAAAAGCAATGACACTGAAGGGCACAGTTTTCCTTAGTTTCTCCAAGCGTTCTCCAGAAAACAAATACCTTCTGTGCTGTTACTTAGTTTATTGATGTGTGTGCTAATTCAGTGAGGTTATCTTTAATTTTTTGTATGTCTTTGTGGATTGTTTGCATTAATTTAACTACAGTTTATTTAATGTCCTTGTTTTCTCCTGGCCATCTGTGAAATAGTAAGTGAACTTATGTCAGTGTAGCCTCTAAAGAAATATTTGCTAATTAATTTGAAGTGCATCTACTGTTTGCCTATTCCTGTTGAACTGGCAGTAGCTATGAACCGAGATAACTGCTAACACTAGGCAATTACAATCTTATTTCTTGTCTATAAGTCCTGTTTTGAGATGCATTTGAGCCTGGGACTTGTTTTCTCTGTGGAAAAGAGGATGCTTTTAAATACAACTTAACGTGCAATGTGATCCTGAGAAACAAATAAGCCTAGGGAGGTGGTGGATGCCCCATCCCTGGAGGCACCCAAGGTCAGGCTGGATGGGGCTCTGAGCAACATGACTTAGGTGTATGTGTCCCTGTTCATTCCAGGAGATTTGGTCTAAATGACCTTTAAAGGTCCTTTCCAACTCAGACTATTCTATTCCATGAAGATAGTGCATCTCCGTAGATCTATCAACCTGCATGAATGGGACTGATTCCCCTAAATCCCTCTGATTTGTCTTTGCTAGGCTCACCAACCTCTAAGTGTGTTTCTCAGGTCTTGAAATAGATTATCTTTGGGAGATAAACCTGTTTGTTGAATGTCATTTGGTTTACAGCTATGAGGAAACTCTCTGCCTCTTTTGTGAGAAGGAGATTGATTTGGCTTCCATTTACCCTTTCACCCAATACATGCAGCCCTGGTACATAGGATTTGTGACAGTTTAAGAAAGCAACTTTGGTGCCTGATCTTAGAGAGGTGCCTGTGTTCCTTCCCTTCTCCCAGGTACTCTCTTTCCCTTTCCAGTGTGAGCTCCTTTGCTGATGTTTTCTTGCCTGAGGCTTTGTACATTATCCTATGAATATGATCTCAGTCTAAAATCCAAACCAAGGCATAAACACAACAGAAAGCAGCAGAACTGTTTGTTTTGCTTGCGTTGTCTGTTTCTGGAGAAATTACCACTGTGTTTAGCATTTTGTTTAAATTGCTGAGGTGTTCCCATGTCTTTGAAGGGTTACACTGCACTTGCTCGTGGCGTGCTTCTCCTAATCACCTGTGTTTATTGCTGACACATACTTGGCTTGTTTCACCTGTCTGTGATCTGGAGATGGGGGCAGGAGGAGGAAGCATGCTGCTTTCCCAACCTGAGACCAGAGGTAGCAGTTCAGAGCCATGTGAGGTAGTGCGCAGGTGAGCTAATGATTTGAGGGGGGAGGAGGGCTAATAGCAGCTACGCTCCTGTTAAAGCCCTTCTTGGCAGAAACAAGGTCTGGATATGTATGTATGCTGCCGTCCAGTGGTCAAGGATGCTTTAATCAGAAGTGCACTGGTGTCCTATACCAGTGCTGGAAATGATGTTCATCCTACTGTGGGCTCCTGATGCCAAATGAACTTGTTGTCTTTGCTCTTCTGGAGGCTTCTCAATTTCTGTCCTCCCTCTCCTTCCATTTTCATGGAGCCCGGGGTGGAAGCTGTTTGCACCATTCCTGACCGATACTCATGAAACAGTTGTCCTGGTGCAGGCAGGAGCCTTTGAGGAGCTGGGGCAAGCCTGAGGCACTGAAATGAGAACGTGTGTTGTTGCAACACCTCTTACACTGCTGTGGTTTCTGTTCTCGCCCTCCTCCCATCCTCTCTGACTAATACTGTAGGAACGTGACAAGCCAAACTCTGTGGGCTATTGTTTAAATTTCTTCCCTTGACTTTGAAAATAAGAAGTTAAAAAGAGGCACACAACATTCTGGCTTCCAAAATAAGCTAGTACTGTGCTGCTGGAGGATTCTCAAAAATGAGTCATGGTCTGAGTCTAGTTAGAGGGAACTCCTTACCAGGGAGTGAGTGCTCAGCTCCTTTGACCTTCTGTCCCCCTACAATATATTCAGAAGAACAGCAAAAAAACAAACAAAACAAACAAACAACAAAGAACTGTTTGCTCCCAAATGCCTCACCTACAACTTTAAGGTGTCCTGTTGAAGAGAAAAGGAAAATAAAAAAGACAACTCTGTGGTTTGTGATGCTAAAAGCAGAAGTACAAATAACACAGTAGTGGAAGCTGTCTTGAGGGAGATGGTGGGGAGAAGTGAATTGGCATTCACGTGCTGTGCTCCTCTTCGTGGTAATAGCTTCCAAAATTACTTTAGTGTTAGCCTGATTTGTTGCTAAGCCTTCAGAGTGACAACACAAAGTGCTACTGTGGGTTTTCCTTCTGTCCCACCACTGGCTGATCAGAGATGAAGTCAAGTGAAGGCTGGGATTTTAAACTCCAAAATGCATTTTTGTGCTTCAGTAATTCCTTCTGTTTTGAATATTTGTCTTCTGTTGGTTTGCTGTAATCTTTTCTCACTTCATTCAACATAATCATTGAAGTACTGTTGCTAAATTAATTGTGATACTGTAACTTGCAGCAGATTTTGTTTCCCAGATGTGGTGCTGTGTCAGCACAGCGGAAAAGCTGTGTTGCACATTGCAGGGTTGGAATTTCTTCACTGACTTTTTCTTCCTTTTATTTTAAATTAATAGCACAAGTTGGGATGTTTCTAAAACTAACAAAAGTGATTACGATTGTAGGGCTTCCAGCTCAAGAGAGTAAAGGCCAAAAACCTGCCATTGAGTGAGTTGTTAATTAACAACTAATTATTGATTTATTCCCAATGTATGACTTAATCTATCATAACTTTCAGTAAATCATCCTTGCCTATTACATAGATGCCTACTGCGTAACCAATACAGCATTTACAGGCAAATAAAAACAAGAACTCAGCAACTACGAATTAGCAGGGCATGCTCACAATCTGGATCAGGTTAGAAAACATTTTCAGCAAGTATATATGCATGACATTTTATTAAAAACAGAGTCTGAGCTTTGTGCTGGGGATGGATGGCTGAAGAGCACCTCTGCAGCTGGGTCAGAAATCAGCTGCATGCCTGGGGATGCACCCTGTGAGACAGTATATTGTCTATAACTGAGTTGCTGGGTGGAGTGGGTGCTGCAGAGCTGCTGCTGTGCTGGACCAGCTGTGAAACACTGTGCTGGGCTGGGTGGGAGTCCTGTGAGACCCCAGGAATCTCATGGTTGTGGCCACTTGTCTATTTTTTATTTTGAAACAGTTTCATGCAGTCTGAATAAGAGATTGGACCTGAGAGTGACAGGGAGAGCGTCTGCTTTGCTGCTAGCCTTTAGACCATAATATACATCCACCCTTCATAATTTAGGTGCTTTACAGGTGCTTGTGTTCCCTCTAGCAGGAGGAGGAACAGGAAGGGAGAAAGATAAGTATGCAAGGTGAGCACGGAGTCAGGAAGGTGAAGGCCAAATCGTTGGAACAAATCCTGTTCACCCTCTGGTAACTCAAACGTTTTTTTGTGCAGGAGAGAGACCACGGTGCATGGGTTTTGACTTAGATGTATTTTAATAACAAACAGAGTTTCAGTAGGAGATGCTGAAACTTCATTAGAAATCACTGCTAATTAGGCAGTGGCCACATTGTGAGAGTTTTGATCTTGGGTAGGGTCCTCCAGGTGGCAAATCTCCCTATGGCCCTGATCGCCCCTCTTCCTCCCATCCATCTGGTGATTTGCCATCACTAATAACCTCACCATCTGCCTGTGAGGCACCATCTTCACTTTAAGGATTAGGAGCTGAAATACAGCACAGATTAAATGACTTGCCCAGGGTCATGGCGGAAATTGGCACCTGAGCCAAGAACCTCAAAACCAGTATTTCTGAATTGTGACTGGCACTGTGGTACCAGTTTGGTTAAGGTTGGGTCACTGGACAGAAGGAAGGAGGTAAGTGGGGGTGAGAGGGTGGGAAATCACACTGATATTCTTTGAGAAATAACACTGATTCTGACTGACTGTGAGTCAAACATTTCTTCCGCGCTCTGACCCTTCACATCTCCCCAGCTATCAGTGAAGCTAAAGAGCTTTTTTCAGTGTGCTTGCTTTGCTGCATCCCCTGTGTACAGACCTTCAGGTTCACAAAGCCTTCATATCTGCTGCTCTGTGGGGTTTTTCTGTCTTTTGCTTCCTTTCTGAGGTGCTTTTCCTTTCCATGTTGCTGAAGTGCAGGTGTCAGGAGGAGTGGCAGTGGCAGCCAGCTGGGATGTGAGCAGCAAGGAGTTAAGTAATGCTCTGCCAACATGGCTTCCAGTAACTGCTGCCTGCTCTGCCCTGCCAGGAACAGCCTGTTGGATGGCAAGTCCTGAGAGGCAGAGTAGCCTGAACTGGCCATCTATTGACCTGCTACAGGAGAAAGCCTGTGTGTATGCGTTTTCCAAGGGAACTTATTAATGACATGTAATAATATCTAATTATCTAAGTAATAGCTGGCTGGGAGCTATGGGTGCCTGATGAAGCGTGTGCAAGAGGTTGAGTTTGCTGATATGTGTGGCGTGCAAGCAGGAGGGGACTCCAACAGAGTGAACTCTGCATGGGGCTGTGGGGCTGCCTACCCCAGAGCACGGTGCTGGTGACCCCATCAGCCTGCATTGTCCCTTATGTATCCCCTTGGTAAAGGGCATGATTTTCCCTCATGCTTGTTTTCCACCTCTGCTTTATTTATTCTGAGTCCAGCAGAGGTGGACAACGAGGGGTTTGTGTGGTAGAGCTGAACGTTTCTTTTAACGCCCAGGTGAATCATCTACTGGTTGAAGCTTCAGAGCAAACTGAGCAGGCTGAGCACGCTTTCTGATGTCTGCAGGATTAGAAGTTTCCTCTGATATTCAGCAATAGCTTAAAAAGAAAAGTGAATGCAACTCTAAATATGTGTGTTCCTAGGAACAAGTTCAACTCCTTTTCCTTCCCTTCTTGCCTTGTAGCATTGTTTAAAGCTTCCCAGACAAATGGTCTCCTAAATGAGATGAATCTCTATGTTCATCAACAGCAACATTTTTGCATCCCTATGTACTCTGATATAGTCACCTCTAATACCCATAGGCAATGTGATCTAACAGCATGAAGGATAGGTTCCCCTAAGTTATTTAAACAGGGTATTTTTCCATTTAGGGGGAAAAAAATGTTCTGTAAAACTCTGTTCCCAGCATGTCTCTTTAGCAGGTCAAGGAAACAAACCCGAAGACCTCATTTCTTCACTGCTTATTCTCATCCTTCAATTCATGAATTTGTCTGTGCCACCTCCTTGTCACAATGTCAAGGAAACCTAGTGTTCTGAAGGTGACTGATCAAAGCCAGTTGGATATACTGATATTTAGATATATTTTCAGGTCTTCTACCAAGAAAGAACATGTCTCGATAATGTCTTATTTGTCCAGGGATGCTTTTCTTTATCTCATGTTTCTGCTGTTAGTTTGTCTTCAAAAGGAGCTGACAATCTTTTCTTAGCAGAAATTAGATGATAGAAACATCAACATAGGCTGAAAGAGGATGGAAGAGGCAAGTGGGTTATCCAGAATTGAAGCAGTGAGGTCTGCCTGATCTATGCTGGTGTCTTCTGCAGCCAGGTGATAAAGCCATAATTTTTATCATTTCTCCAGATGGGGGGAAAAACTTTAAACCCCCTTTCTAAAGAAAAAGATGGAAGTTGTCTTCACTCTACATGCTGTCTGGAACTCAGGTGCTCTCTTCTCATTTCTCAGTAAACAGACTATGATCTTTTCATGTTGTTTTACTCTCCTCTGACCTACGATGCTGTATAGATATAGTCCTCTGATGGCTTTTTTTTTTTTTTTTTTTGTATTGAATTAATATGAGAATTGAAGCACAAATGTTGTGCATCCGTTATGATTTGTAGCATTTTAGTCCGTGGTAGCACTGATTGTTTTCCTTTCCCATGACTGGGGTTCTTTCTGAAGGTTTACCATGCTGTTTCGTGTGTGCATTTTGTACGCTGTAGCTTGGCTTTAGGAGACTGGTATTCTCAGTTCTTGTGACCACTTTCATAGGGCAAATGTGAGGAGTGAATGATTGCTTAGAACGTACTTCTGGCCCATGCTTTGCTAGGGAAAGAAGCCTTTCCACAAAGTTAGGGGGAAGAATGGAGAAATGTGGAAGGGCTTGGCTCATGGAGGTTCTTGGAGCTCCCTCTTCTGCTTGTACAGACATAACCTACTGTGTCCCTAAAGATGACAGGGATTTAGTCTAGGCCATTGGTATCTCAGATATTCGCATGTCAAAAGCAGGACTAAAGGAGCCTTGTGGGAATCATCTCTGAAGCGATACCGTGACTTTAAACATCTGTTTTCCTGTTGGGGCTGCATGCATAGGCATCTTGTCTGTTCCTCCTTGGCGTCAAGGAGGAGGCAAGTTTACCAGAGTCCAGCCTCACACAGGTACTAAGCATGGTTGCTATGTAGCACTTGAAATGTCACAAAACTTCATTACTGCAGACTATTATCAAACAGTTTGTACCAGTGAAAAACAAGAATGCATTGCTCTTCTTGAACTGCTCTTTTAACTCAATCCTTTAAAAAGGCTAACGATCTTCACTAATGAAGACTTGGGAATTTCTCAGAACAGCTAACAGAAAAGGAGAGGGACAAAATATTTGACATACATGAGAAATGAATTATACTTTTGCTTCAAAAATCAGCTGGAGCTTGCTTTAGCTTTAGAACTGCAGAAAGAGCTCCACTCGCTGGTGGGACATGTTTCTGAGCTCTTTGTTGATGATTGGTTTTGAACTAAAAAGATTTCAGAGCAGCAAATGAGAACGTAACTGCCCCACTAGGAAATCCTGCATGCTGTGTAGGGCTGCTTCTTTCCTTACCAAACCAACTCAAAATTATTCAGTGTTTCCTAGCTTTATGCATAGAAGTTACCATATGCACTGAGTTAGAGGAAGTGTACTTTTATGTATGCGAGTGGAATAGGTCTAGAGTCTATTCAGAAGTTTGTCTGGTTCCTTAAGCAAGCACTGTTGTTGCCCAAGATTGCATGGGATGTATGTGGCTTGGGTCCCACTGTGATATAAAGAGGAGAAAAAATCCGGTTTTGACCAACATATTTTTCCCTTCTGATACAGTCAGCACTTACGCTTCCTGCTACGCTCTCTGCCTGGAGCAGGCCTCTCTACAAATGCCCTGGCAGTGTGCCATGCAGCTGCTTGCTCATGGCTGCTTGGTGTGGGGATCAATCCTGCAGTGCTGGAACAGTTACTATTGGGATTTTGTTGTCACAATAGACATCAATTAACATTGTAACAATGGATGTAGTGATGGCTTGGAGGCTCTTGTGACAATAAAATGTAAGTTTATCGCGGCTGTATCATTCAGAGCTAGATCATAGTTCACAAGTTGCTGTGTGTCCTACTTCTAATGCAGGACCAGACCTGCAGAGTTAGAGGCATGATGGGGCCAGGCATGCAGAGATGTCTTGTCTGGTTTTGCATGAGTCAGTGCTGGCAGCAGAGGCACTGCCATGGCATCAGTGTGGCAATCCCAGCATGTAGGTCTGCACATGTGAAGTTGGATGACTTTCAAATCCCAGTGAGGCATGAGCCATATATATATGCTTGAGGCTGTCTTGGCTTAATGGTCTCTGTGTTGCTTCTATGTAGTGACAGGACTGCTTCTGGAAACAAAAGATGCTTTGTGCCCACGCAAAGTGATTACAGCTTGATGTGCTACTATTGCTATATTGCCTGGACTTACTCAATTGACAGTGACTATGGAAAAGGTCCTTTTTGGTTGTCTCCATCACAGAGGTTTGACAGCTGCCTGGCTAATGGGCGAGGGGGATGTATTAACACATGGTGGACATACAAGGGCTGCTCTGAAAGTAATGCTTCCTATTTCATTATGTTGGCCCACAACATTGGAGGTGGATGTTGATGATACGGCAGTAGAGGTTGAACCTTCCTGGCAATATTCCCTCATGTTCTTTTGCTGTGTGACAGATGGCAACAGAGGGGCAGTCTGACAAAATGGTGTTTGACATGGAAGTGAATATCAAACAAAGGTGTCTTTGAATTCCTCCATGTGGAATGGCATTCACTGACCATTCGTTGACTCTCATCAGTGCTTGCTGAATGTTGCAAACAGTGAATGTGAGCACAGTGAAGTGTGCGCTTCAGCAGTGGTGACAGTGGGTCACCTCTGCTGGTGCAGGCTTTTACAAGCACAACACGCAGACCCTTGTTCATCTCTGGTGAAAATCCACAGCTAATGGTAGTATGTTGAGGAATAGCATTTTGTAGCTGAGAATTTGCTCTATCAAGTAGTGCTATTGTGCTCTTTAATCAGTTGTAGTTTCCCTGGAAATAAATAGGAGACATTACTTTTGAAATGACCTACGTCTGTGATGCTGTAGTGATATGATCCTAGGATACTTTGCTCCTTTTGTGGAGCACTTGCAGTAGTTGTCCCAGCCACATAAATATGGTCAGTGTAGACTGTACCTCTGTAGCTGAACCTGATGTGCCTGAGTGGCACTTCAAGAGTTTCATGCCATGAACTGAAATTTGTTGAGTTTATTGCCAGTCCTAAGAATTGATTTCTGGCAGAGTAATCAGTACTATCTTTAATTGTCTTGAACAGTACCAGTGTATTCATATCTGAACAGATGTTAGTGCATGCCATGCAAAATATTCTTCGACACTAATTGAAGGTGCTGAGGGACCTAAGAATAGAAATCAGTGTGTGCTTACTCAACCACAATTAGAATATTATCTGACTTCAGTCCTGGAGTGAAAAAGCCTGCTCATCAGAGGCACGTGATCTTGTCAGGACAGGTAGCTCTGCTGTGTGCACAGGCTGTGCTACCTGGCATGTGGTGGGAGCACAGCCTGTGCTGCTGCATTGCGACCTGGATATACCTGGGATAGATGAGTCTCTTTTAAGTCTAGAGGCTTGTGCAACTTGTATCTGTTTAAAAATTCCCTGTCCATGTGTTGTGTGCAGATTGGCTGTTGGGAGCTCATCTGAAGATCAGAACTGGCAACTCTTCCTTTCCATGCAAGTATCTCAGCTAATGTCATAGTGAACACATTTAAAGAGCTGTACTTGTTTGCTGGGCCCTGTGCTCTCTCAGAAGTGGCCACAGGGAAGAGTGAGGCGAGTGTGCATGATGCTGCTCCCAGTATCCTTTCTTAAGACTTGTCTGTAATAACCTGATGTACTGAAATTTACCCAGGAATTTCTGTTGTGTATATGCTAAGGGTTTTTATGATCATATGCTCACATGATTTACTGTTCTCTCTAGATGCACAAGAAACTCCCCATGAGTCAAGGTTTTAAAACAGCAAATAAGTTATATGAGCCATATTGTGTTTCCAGCTTCCCTTCTCTGGAGCCTTTGTGAGCCTCAATCCCTAGAGTTGGGCTGGGTGTGAAGGAGAGGGCCCAATTCCTGCCTCTCAATCAGGGTGGTTGCTAGCCTTGTGGCACATCAGTCTGGACTACAGTTGCTTTGCAGATGGTGGTGCTGCTGCTGCTTGGCACTGTGGATCTGGGTGGATCTGTGCTAAGTGATGTGCAAATAAACTGCTGTTCCAGCTCCTGGTAGCCTGTGAGCTAAATGAATATTGATTTCAACTCATACAGGAATCCAGACAGACGTATCCACGTTGCTCTGGCCTTATTCATAGAGGTTTGTTGAGTCCCTTGTGAAAGGAGAGTGGTTTCTGCAGACTCTGCAGATTATCTTTGGCAGATGATAACTGATAAACTGTCTCTGACAGGAAAATGAAATAGTCCTATGATATGATGAGGGACACTACTCTCTTCCAGTGCCAATGTTGTCACATTTTACAAGCAATAGCAATCTGCCACGTAGCTGTATGTAAACCCCAGCATTCCACAATTGTTTGTGTGTAATAGATCATATGTACTTACCTCAACCTTAAACAAAACACTTAGCTGTCTGGACCAGAATGATTGTTAGAGAAACAATTCAGTTCAATTTCAGTGTTGTTGAGAGTCATAGAGTAATCGAGATATGAATGCCTGAAATAACGCACTAAGTGGCATAGATGAGAAATCTAGTGTATATATTTATCTTTAGCCTCCTTTTGAAGTAAGAGTGAATCCCTTAGTGCTGAAGATCTGCGTTTCTTTGGCCTGAGGACTTTTATCCAGTATCCAGAGGAAATTGAGGATTCTGCATTTATCTCCTTTCTGAAGGAATAGATTAGTGAATTAAAAGAAAAGCAGAAGTGAAGAGATATATTTGCTTCAACTGTTGGGTTTAGTTAATGTGGTGTACAAAAGTTACCTGAAGTTTCTTGAACTACTTACTTGTATTTGGTTTTTTTTTGTTTTTTTTTTTAGAAGTGAAGTTTCATATGAAGTGTAACTGAACTTTAATTCCTACAAATAACAGGATTGTTGTGAATGTTAATCAAAATTGCTTTTCTTTTTTTCTGAAAGGGCATACAACTTTTCCAAGACGTTCAAATTAGGATATGCTTTCTGCTCTTTGTTACACAAATAATAAGCATGTTGATGCTTGTTTTATGGACTCTCTGAGTTCTGATGCAAAACCCCTTTCTTTTCAGTATGTGCAATTTTCCAGCATCCTTTTTGGTACTGAGTCTTAGACAGTGAACTTCAAAAGATTGTAATACTCTTGACAGACACTTGAATTACATACCTTTTTAGACTTGAAATCTGGAGCAGGATCATCCAGCCTTGTTGAGAAAGTCCATCCTTCCTCTGCTTATAAGATGAATTTGTTTTAAAATGTGAGGGAATATTGTTAGGAAGGTCCAACTTCTACTACTATGCCACAAATATCTACCTCTGATGTCAAGGGCAACATAATAAAATAGGTGTTACTTTCAGAGCAGCCCTTGTATGTTGCTACAAAACCCTGCATGGAAATTTCATCTAACTTTGCTGAAGAAATTCAGTGTTTTGAAGTACCACTGTTCTTTGATTACTGATTTGCCAGTTCTTTTTGGAAAGAGCTGGTATGGTGTGGTACTTTCACTCTGTTTCACTATGTCATGGCAAGGAATGAAGGCAGATGAAGCAAGACCCTCTGGAGGGGTGAGGGCAGAGAGACAAATGCTGCCGTCTGCAGCTGGGTGACAGTTCAGAACCTGAAGGGAGGCTTTGTTTTAATAAGACAGGCTTGTAGCTCATCTGCCAATCTACGTGTGTCTTGGATGCACTTGTACAAAAACATGATGGAAGCCTTTCACCTGGAAATCATGTACGTGCAAGTGTGGGCATAGAACATAAAATACCTTTAAGAACTTTCTTAAAGTGTTACCCAGTACTTTAAAGAGGTGAGTGATGATTTTGTATCTGAAGCATCTTTTTGATACTTAAGAGAAGGATGGCGAACTGTGCTTGCAAATCTGTTCAGTCTTCCCCCAGCCAGAACAATTCAGTCTCAGAGCAAGGAGACCAAATAGGCAATGCTGGAAAGTTTAGCTTTGCTTGAAGCTGTTGAGACTGTGGTGACTCAGCCAGTGGGCTGTTTGTTACACAGAGATTGCTGTTTCCCAAAAAAATATGTGCTGTTACATCTGCTGGAGTCAAAGGCCTGCAGATCACACTTTCTACTTGCCTTTTCTAAATGTTTTGAGCATGGCTGGAGATCTTCCTGATACTCCTCTGTCAATGATTTTTTACTTTTTGAACATTTTCAACAATGAAGGGAATTTGTGCACATACCACAGATGATAGAACATCTCATGAATGGAAATAAAAGCGTCTCTGGTGTTTTTTCAGAGATATTACTTGCTTCAAGACCACTAGGGTGAGGGAAAAAGTCTGGGAAATAATGTTTTAGAGAAACGAATACAAGGGAGGGTAGGAAGATTAGGGGGTATTCCTGATCAAAATTTGTAATAGCCTGCAGTAACCCACTGACCGTGAATTCAGAATTACACTAAAATCAAATGTAAGTGATGAAGTGCCACGGGAATTCTTGTGTGTAAAGAGAAACAGCCTGTGCTTTCTGCTTTTATTCAGAGAAGAAAGGAAGAACTTGCTTTGGCATGGGTAGGAACTGGAGGAGTTGGTAAGATGATGATCTGCTAAGCACAGACTCAGTGAGATTCTGTAGCACTTGAAAAGGTAGAAGGACTTTATGCTCATCCTGGGGTGAACCATGCAAGCTGAAAAAGGATGGATGAGAAGGATGCAGCAGAATTAGAATAAGCGTGGATGCATGGGTTTTAAAGAAGTCTGACAAGAATAGGGGGGAAAAAGTCTGCTCATATTTAAGTAAAGAGCCTCCTCTTGTTTCCCAGACAATGCTGGCATCATGTGGCCACTTTATTTATTAAAATATTGGAAATGCTTGCTTTTTCTTGGTATCTTTCTGCATGGAAGCCCTCAAAACCCATAAATGCATAAAAACTGCTGTTCCACTTGCCTGGATGATCTGGGACATTACTCCAATTTTATAGAAGACATGAGGAATCTTAATTGATATCTTGGGTTTTTTACCTTCTGACTAGACTTCGCTTTGACACAGAGTTTTTAGCCATGTTTCATTTCTGAGTCTAAATGAGAGGAAGAAGTTGCCTCTTTTATATCAAGTAGGCTGTGATTGTAAGGAGAGGGAAGTTGTGTTATGAGACAGTGAGTTTGCAGGGTCACAAAAGAAATGACAGCGGCAATTTGTAGAGAGGAAGAGTAGGGACTGCAAAGCAAGAAGTTTATCTTATAAAGAGTTGAAGAATGAGAGATCCTGTAATTGCTAAAAGATAACCACACAAGGTACAGATGTGAGAACAAGAAAAAATAGAAGCTGTAATGTTGCTTTTCATGGGGCCCTTGAGAAAGAACAACTCCCTGTTGAAGACTGTAGTGAAACAAACTTGAGTGACTTCTGGGAAACAGAAGGCAACTGCAGGTCTCATTCTGAATTGAGCTGGTTGGTTTAATAAGTCAGGCTACAGAAAAGAAAAACGATTTAAAAGCATTCTATTGGTATTCTGGAAGAATGGAAACCTGGGTAGAGATACAATCTGGTATTAGTTGAAGTGGGATCTTGTTACATGAAGTGGGATCCTGTTACACAGACTAGATTGACTTAAAGAATTTTGCAGAAATTCCCCTGAAGCTCAAGTAAACAAAGCCTAGGTAGTAGAGCTTTAATCAATGAAACTAATAGCTTATTAACCTCTATATGAAATAGCCTGCCAAGAATAAAAAGCAGAATCCGTTCAGGAGAGTTCCTCTTTGAAGATCTGTACATTCAGGTAAAATAGAAAACTTGGCAAGAAACATAAACCAGTCAATAAAACCCTATTTTTTCCAGCTGTTTCAAACTGAGAAACAGATGATTCAGCATTCTGAAATACAACAGAACATGTATAGCTACACACTTGTGTAAACTCACATTCATGCTTATATTTTAATGCATACAAATATTTGTACGTAGTCATATTTCTCTGCAGAGACAGATGCTTTGATATCTAGATTGCAATGAACTTAGTTATTTAACTGTTCCTACATCTAGCTGAAAATCCTTGATGTACTACTAAATTCTTTCTAATAATGCAGATCCAAGTGCAGTTTCCTGGGAAAGCCCCATACCTTTACAGGAGACTAAGCAAAATCAGACTGATTGAAGTTAGCGCTGCAGACGATGAATGCAAATCCTTTGCCTTTCTATGTCATGTTCTTCCCTACAGGTTCTACCCAAAAAGAAAGAGATTAATTCTTTATATATTATTAAAGAGAAATATATACATATACCTACTCTGTATATGATTTGCTAGACAATTTGTTTCTAAAGACTGCTTTTCTATGCTGATTCATACGGATGTGCTGATAAAAAACGAGGAGAAAATAGTATTCTGTTCTGTGGTTTTTTACACTGTAATGTTAAGCAGGAGACTGCCTGCATCATCTAAATTGTTGGGCTGCCTGCATGTTGATCTACCCAATGCTGATGAGAAGACTACAGGTCCTTATCTTCATTGGAGTCAGGGAAAAGGTGAGACTTCTGGAAGGTCACTTTCTCTTAAATCTGCTTTCTAATTTCTCCTGGCTGAGGGAATAAGATCCTTTATATATAATCTTAGAAGCTTTTGTCTATTTCTTTGGGTAAAGAGCAGAACCTGCTATTGGTAAAAATAATTTTGGGCCACGATGGCAGAGACAGTCTTTCTGATGCCTCAGCTGGAGCCATAGTGAGAAGGTGGTGGAAGACAAGTGGAAACACATCTTTACAAGGTAAAAAGAGCCTACATCTTTTGATGCTACAGTATTAAATTTACCTTGACTGTGATAGAAAAAGTGAGCTGGTTGATTCTTTCCTAAGCTATTATATCGCCTTTTCACTCTCACTTTTCAATGAAGTTAGTTCTAGCAAGTAAAATCACTAAATGTGCCGGTAAGGCATATCCTGTGCTCTCATAGAATGGGTTGGGTTGGAAGAGATCACAAGAATCATCAAATCCCAGTCCCCCTGGCACAGGCAGGGCTGCCAGCTGCTAGATCAAGTACTAGATCAGTCTGCCCAGCACACCATCCAACCCAACCTTAAACACTTCCTGGGATGGGGCATCCACAGCCTTTGGGCAACCTGTTCCAGTACCTCACTCTCTAAGTAAGAAAACTCCTCCCTGGCATCCAATCTAAATCTCCCTTCCTCTAACTAAAAAACATTCTCCCTTATCCTTTCACTATCTACCTGTGTAAAAAGCTGATTTCCCTCATGTTTATAAGCTCCCTAAAAACACTGAAAGGCTGATCCCCACAGCCTTCTCTTTTCCAAGCTGAATAAGCCCAGTTTCTTCAGACTATCTTCGTAAGAGAGGTGTTGCAGCCCTTGCATTATCTCTGTGGCCTTCCTCTGGACCCTCTCCAAAAGCTCCACATCTTTCTTGTGTTCTGGCCCCAGTCTTGAATGCAGTACTCCAGCTGGGGCCTCATGAAAGTAGAATAGAGGGGGCCGATCAGCTCTTCACCCTGCTGGCCATCTTTCTTCTGACGGAACCCGTGACACCTTTGGCCTTCTAGGCTGCGAGTTCATACTGCTGGCTCATGTTAGGTTTTTCATCAAACGGAAACCCTATCTCCTTCTCAGCAGGGCTACTTTCAAGGAGTTCTTCTCCCAGTTTGTATACACTCCAGGAATTACCTTGACCCAAGTGCAAAACTTTGCAATTTGCTTATTGAAGCTCATTAGGTTCGCAAGAGCCCCCCTTTTGAGTTTATCATAGTCCTTATGGCTTGCGTCTTTTTATTCTGCTGTATCAACTGCACCTTTCAGCTTGGTGTCATCAGCAAACTTGCTGGCTATGCACTTGAAATCATCATCTATGTCACTGATAAAGATGTTAAAGAGTAACGAACCCCAGATAGGACCCCTGGGGGCGCCACTCACTACAGGCCTCCGCCTGGATGTAGAGCCATTGACCACAATCCTATGGTTGTGACCTTCAGCCAATTCCTTATCCACCAAATAGCTCACCTTTCAAATCCATACTTCTCCAATTTAGATATAAGGATATAGTGGGGGACCATGTCAAAGGCCTTGCAGAAGTCCAGGTAGATGACATCACTTGCCTTCCCTTTGTCTACTGATGCCATTTCTCCATCATGGAAGGCCACCAGATTGATCAGGCACAACCTTCCCTTGGTGAAGCCATGCTGGCTGTCTCAGAACAACTGCTCGGCCCTCATATGCCTTAACATCTTCCAGGAGGATCTGTTCCATGATCCTTCCAGGCACAGAGGTAAGGCTCATCAGCCTGTAGTTCACCTCCTTCCTCACTTCTTTTGTAAATGGGAGTGATGTTTTCTTTTTTCCAGTCTCTGGGGACTTTAACAGCCATGACTTTTCAAATATGATGTAGCTTGACAACCACATCAGCTAGCTCACTGAGGACCTTGGGATGCATGTCATTCAGCCCCATGGACTTGTACACAATCAGTCTCATGAATCAGTCTCAGACTTGCTCCGCCCATACAGTGCGGGAGAGTTTTGCTTGACATGATCTAAGTGCATGTGATGGGTGCTTGTGTGATTGTAGTGCATAGAAACTGATGTTATGTATGTACAAGAACAGATGTGCACATGATGAAAATCTATAAAAACTGATATGATCTAGTGCACTGTATGGGAACTGTTGAATCACCACTGATTGATCACCTGAGGTGAGCACTGAGTCAGCCACAAGGGGCACAGGTGAAGGTAATACACCTGTGTGATGCGAAGGGGTGGAGCCTGGCTCCACTTCTCCCAGATCCCGTTTAATGGCTGACTACCACCTGGGAAGGATCTCTTCTTGGAGATCCCTCCCCAGTGGAGTCATTGGTGAGCCTCAACCATCCGAAAGGTGAGCCACTCTTTATTTACCAGTTGTCTGTGTACCATCCGTGTAAGCCTTACAAAAATACACCATCCTCTTCGCTATTCTGAGTACCATTCTTTGGGGTTATTTGCCCTACAATGCACACATGGTGTGTATCACTTGATGTGAGGCGAGCATGTGAAATGGAAGTACATATAGCTCATGTGATGAAAATATATACCACTTGATACAACAAGTATATGCCATATACCATAAAATATTTATCATGATGCTATGGATGTGCACACATTGTATGTATCACTTGATCTGATGTAAACACGAATAGTGGGTGTGCACACAATGCATCTATGTATCACCTGACAAGGTACAGGTGCACAAAAGGAGTGTGCACATGATGACAGTCTATCACTAGGTACTATGTGTGTGTGATTAGAAGATGTATCACTTGATGTGATATAAATGCAACACTGATGAATATGTGCCACTTGACACGATGCATGTACACATGATGTATATGCATATGATAGATCCATGTATCAATTGACATGATGTAAACTCATGATGGATGTGCACGCAATGAGAAATATAAATCACTTGATGTTATGCAAGAACATGCAATGAAAGTACATATCACCTTATGCAATGTTAATGCATGCAAGGGATCTACATGTGATGAAAGTATGTAACACTTGACATGATGTAAGTGCGTGATTGATAGATATGTTCCACTTAATGCAGTATAAGTGCCCATGAGGGATGTACACACACTTGCGTGTACTTATCAGTTAATGTGATACAGATGGAGTGAGGTATGTGCAGATGATGAAAGTATGTATCACCTGATGCTGGAAGTGCGTGATGAATGTGGCATTTGACTTGACAAGTTCACACAGTGTATGTGTGTATGATGGATCTGTTTATTAATTGATGCGAAGTAAGTACACACAAGGATGTGCACACTGAAAGTATCTATCGCTCAGTGTGATGTAAGTGTACATCATAAAAGTGTATCACAAAGGTTGTGTGTGCAAAGAAAGTCCTCACACTTCCCCCTGGACCTACTGTTCCTCACTGCTACAGGACTAGCTATATCTTTTCTCTGAAGATGGATGCCCTCTGTGTATTTTGAACAGATCCCTGCTGTTCTGTTTCCCTTTCATAGCTACAGACAGCTAAAGTGCAGCCTGGACCTAGATTAAAGAAGGCTAGAGGAAAGAAACACAGTCAACTCTATGGCTGGTGCTGTGGAAAAAAAAAACCCACAACATTCTTAAAATCTGGTTTCTTTGCCTGACAGATAAGCTCATAAGGAAAGATGAGTGCTGAAGTTAATAGTACACAACACACTGAAGTGATATTTAGCAGCAGCCATTTCAACATGCAACAAGGAATGACGCCCATTGTTTAATTAAGAAGGTGCTTATTATCTAAGTTGAAGTTTATTATCAGACAATAGATAAAACAAATCTGTGTTGGCAACATCTTGCATCTCAGTTGCATCTTGGTCCCACTATCTAACATAAACCACCAAATATACAATGTACGCTAATGAAGTACCAAAATATACAGTTCCTTATTCTACTTTCTGTAACAAACTAAAGATTATCTTAGGCACTTAAAAAAAAAAAAAGTGTTGAGAATGGATAGCAAAAAAGCAGAAAGGCTGTCCCAAGTATTGTGGAATACTCTTGGGTGGGTTTTTTAATTAGTGTAATTACTGACTGCTGGAAGAAACTCCATAAAAACAAATTATATTATTAATCAAAGCACAGAATTCTCCACATAGTTATGTACGGGGACTAAGTTGATTGTATTTCTTCCCTCCTGCCTTCTTTATCTAGGTCCAGGCTGCACTTCAGCAGTCTGTAGCCATGAAAGGGAAATAGAAGGCCTGAGGAAATTTATTGTGTACAAAAAGCCTTGGGTAGTTGGCCTTCACAGTTACCATTATCTCCCTGGGCCAAGCACAGAGGCATAACTGCTGGGGGTAGGCACCATCCAAGGCCTTTCCCAGTTTGTTTTTATGCTCAGCTGAGATTTGTCCAAATTACACAGAGGTCATCCAGATTCAGAGAAAAGCTGTAGCTGGTCCTGTAGCAGAGGGACAGTAGATCCAGGGAAAAGTGTGAGAACAGATGTATCACGGTGCATTCTTGATGAACTCCACTTGAACAGGCAAATAGCCACATTGCTGCAACTGGGTCTAAGCTGTGGATTTTCATGCTGATGAAAACTGCTTTCATAACTGATCACAGTGTAGGCCTCTGTCTCCTGAGTTAGTAGATGTGACTTCTCCTTCCCCCATTACAGCAACTCCAACCCCAGAGCCCTGACTTGGCTTTGGCATATTGTCTTTGGTCTTGTGTCTACCACTTAGTGCTATGGCACTGGCTGGTGAGGCCAATGTGGCAGGCTCATAGAATCAGACAAACAAAGCTGGTTTTTGTGCATCTTCCAAATCTCATTGCTCTCTTGCTTTACAGGAGCTCTTTTGGGATTGGTTGTAGCATGGTGATGTCGGTTCTCTAAATATCCAAGCAGTATGCTGGGCTAGACTGCATCCCCAAAAGAACAGAGGAAGACAACGATTTGGTCCTGCCAAATATCTCGCAGTGTTTGATGTGTTTAGGACCTGTTTCCTTCCACTTTATCTGAGAAGGCACGTTTTATCTGCAGGATCTTTATCAGGGCTTTCTGGCAACTTCTGCTAAGGAGAAAGGGTGGACAGGGTGCCTGTGGGATTTGCTGGGCTGCAATAAGTGAAAGAGGGCAGGTTATGGCATGGGGTGGGATGGACAGCAGTGAGGGTGTTCAAAGCTTTCTCTCATAGATCAGAGGAGCTCTCAGTCACCTAATCAAGTGAGTATTGGTGATACATTGTAATATGCAGAGCTGCCTCTGCATAATGTATGGATATGTTTTTACATAATGCATGGATAAATAAATGCTTTGTGGATAAATAAATGAAAGGATTTTTTTTTTTTTTGTCTCTCAGGTGATGCTAGGATACCAAGAGAGCCAAGTCTGGCCTCTAGTGGTCTGTTTTAAATGAGATTTTTCAGATTTGAAAATAAAACAGGACCATCAGGGGTGTAGATGAGTGTACAGATGAGCCATGCTTTCCAGAATCTGATGAAAAGAAAATGATCAATACAGAGCTGTGGTAATTAGGTTACCTGCAGTCACACAACAGCTGAGGTGAGATGAAAGATCTGTGGGCACCTGTGTTTTGCAGTAAAAGAGCTGTCATTATAAGGAGTGTTCTCTTCTTTTTTTAAAATGGTGCCACAATTGAATCATCAATCACAATTATTGTTGATGCATTGGGGCTTTTATTAAATATACAGTACAATCTTCAGGTAAACAAAGCTCTAATAGGTGAGATATTTTTCATACAAGCACAAAGTAAACATTAGATTGTAGTTGCTTTATTAATATTTGTTTACTTCTGTAATTTGTAAAGCTCTGTTGCAAGGACTTTGGCCCCTGTGTATCTGAGATGATCTCCTACAACTTGGATCTCAGCTTTGTAGCTGCAGTGCAGACATATCTTACTTGGCTTATAGCAGGATATGAAACAAGCCCTCATCTGCTAAATGCTGTATACCCTGGAGACGATCAGTTCCCTGGAGTACAGACTTAATAACAGCAAGCAATGACAGTGCTAACAATAAGCTTATTTATTTATCTGTGATCCTTAATTCTAATCTCAAGTAAGTATCAAACTGGCAGGATGGAGCAAATGGTGCTTTGTCTTACTTTTTATTTCTGGGGAGTGTGTGTTATGCGTGCGAATACATCCTTATCTGCACTTGCCCACAACCTGTGAAGTTCTTATCCATCTTTAAATCACTGGGGGAAAGTTATTACTAGTGCTCACTAAGTGCAAAACGTTCTTTGCACTAAGACATGTTCCTGATCAGTGGTGCTGACTCAAACATGAGCAAGATGTAAAACTGCGTGGGTGCAAAGTGTGCCTTTCATGCCTGCCCATCATGCCCCTTACTCAGAGGTTTTTCCCTCTGAGGCTTCTGGCTCTGCTTTAGCAGTGACTCAACTGTTTGTGACCCTGATCAGAGCAAATGACAGTCTGGCATGTTAAGGAAAGTTGAAACTGGTCCTGATTTTAACTGTGCTACAGCTAAGCAGTTACTCTGTGAGCATTTGAGTGATCCCTGTAGCTGCACCAGAGAAGTCTTAAGTAATTGGGAATATCACCTCCCTCAGACTGTGCTCTTCTTTTTCCCAAACAGAGCCCTGTGTACTTTCAGGAGCTTGGTGGTTAGGTAGAGCCCTTCTTACTCTGGGAGAGAGAAAAACCTGGGAAACAAAGCAGAGTTTAACTCTCCTCAGTGTCTGTTGTGGTGACTTAGCCTTTAGCATGAATGGAACTCCAGGTTTCCTGGTTGCAGTGGTTTCTCAGATGTGACTATGCTCAACAAATGCCCACAAGATCATTGCAAGATTTGTTAAGACATAGCCAGGTTTTCAGAAGTACATAAAACGCATTCAGTAACATTGTTTCTTCTAAAACTTGCCTCTAAAGTATCACTCCTTAAGGCTTTTCACGAGGTCAATTGATTTTTATTTTTTATTTTTTAATTCTTATTAAAAACCCAACAATTATTTTATGAAGTTGTTTTTTTTTTTTTTTGTTTGTTTGTTTGTTTTCTGGTCTGTATTAAAATGAACCCATTCTTTGTTGTGAGTTTATTCAGCCCTGGAAGCAGGTGATGTGAGAATGCTTGGAGGTAACAGAGAAGATGAAAAAGCATAAAGTTCACTTGTTATTTCTCACTGTTTTGGGACACAAGACTTAATTTCCTCTTCAGATTGGAGAACTCTCATCCCTCTTTTTTAAATTATGGTGGGCTGAGTGCTGAAAAAGGATAACTTTCAGTTTTGCCTGTTTAGTACATTAGAAACCATTTTAACATTGACATCTGCAGGCAGTTATCTTTGTAATGAGACTGGGAAATACGGAAATGGTGATGTCTCAGAAGTCCCTGAAGAGCATGATTAGCAAAAACTGGTTTGGGTGAAACTACTTTCTCTGTGTTCTAGCCACAGAAAATAATAAAATATTTCCCAGCTGGTGCTTAGAGAGCTTAGGATGTTACCTGAGAAGAGGGTTGCCTTAATGTGTGGAAAAAGCAATAGCTTTTGGATCAAATAAGTGTTCAAACAGTATACTAAAAAGTGATGGTAACTAGCAAACAGGGAAAACAGCCTCCCTGTCTGGGCTTCTTGGTGGAGGGCTCACTGCATCTGCTTTGTGGTGAATAGACATGGTGCTCTCACTGCCTTTTGTTGCAGATGGATGCTTGAGAGGCAGGATGAAGTCAGTTTTGATGGTGTGTGTGCATGATAACGCCTATCAGTTTAGGGCTAGGAAAAGGATCTGTGTGAGGAAAATAAGGAGGCAGTATATAAGATGGGAAAGTAGACCCTTGCCTGAACAAGCAATGTTTTCTATCATATCTTCTCTTCACAGGCATGAACTCAATTTCTGATTTATTTTGTAACAAGAAACTGTTAACTTTGAAATCCTTTAACTGAACTAAGATTTGTTACATATGCATTTTGTCTACTACCTCAGACCCTTTTGTTTGTTCTCATCTGGTATTCTAATTTCTGCATTCGCCGATGCTTCAGGGAAAGGTAGAGAAACAAAATGAACATCTTAAAATGTAATGCATCTATATAAAATGCGGAGGGCTGTGTGCGAGAGAAACACTTCCTTTGTCTGCGAGGGTGATCTGCCTGTGCAGCGAAGCAAGAAATTTGATTATTGTTGTATTTTAACCTTTATTGTAGCTTGCAGAGCTGAAAACATTACTAATGTAAATAAAATGATCCAACCTTTCCTAGGTATAATTTTTAGATGCAGAGGATCTGGCAGGCTATGTTTCAGTGCAGTTCATGCTGTGTTCTTTGCCCCACAACTTGCTTTCTGCATTGCTGTGGGATGAGGGACGTAACAAAACCTTTGCCTTCTGACCCAGTGCAATGTAGAACTGAGCAATTTGCAAGGGTTTAGACTTGTGCTTTGTGCTAGTGTTCTTTTTTCTTCTAAAACAAACAAACAAAAAAACTCAAAAAACCCAAGCAAATCCATAACAACCCACTTGCATGTTGGGTCAGAAACCATTCCTGTTTCCAAGGCAGGTAAGGAGCACATAGTATGCTATTTTGGCACATACCTCTGGTCAAAGCAAGACTTGATGCCAGGCTGGGTCTGTGGGGTGCCAGCAGAAAAGACTAAAAGCAGACAGTTGCAGCTAAGCCAGGCCCTGCAGATGGCAGCAGAAGAGCACAGAAGAGCACAGAAGGCAGAGTGTGGTCTGCTTGGAGCAGGAGCAGAAACATTCCCAACCCTGACACAGCTGTGAGACCATGGACTTTCTCCACTGAGTCCTTCTGCAAGTCTGAATGACAGGCAGTGAGTTCATGCATTCAAACCATGTCCGAAAAGTCTCATGTTGAACTTCAACCCTTGGCACTCAGATATAGCAAAATAAAGAAAAAACAAACAAACAAACAAACAAAAACACTGAAAACACCAACAGAAATAAAACTGTGCTGGAAAAAAGTGCTTAAGATAGGGGAAAATGCCTTCACTGCAAGAGTATACACTAGTAATGTATTTTGTTAGTGTGGGAGGTTCAGGTTGGATATCAGGATAGGTTTCTCAGAAGAGTGGTGAGGTACTGGAATGGGCTGCCCAGGGAGATGGTGGAGTCACCATTCCTGGAGGTGTTCAAAAACTGTGTAGACAGTGGACACAGTGGAGATGGGTTTTTGGTTGCACTATATGAACTTATTAGTCTTTTACAACCGTAATGATTGTAAGATGACGTCCTCTCAGCATGTTCTGTTATTGCACAACTGTGTGAATGCTGGCAAAGGAGCTTGAGCAGGAGGTTGTTTCCCATGAGGGGGTCTTAACTAGTGCTAAGATGTCCTTGACAGCCTGAGCTAAGGGATGCTTTCTCAACAACAGGGCTGGGTGGGTGATAAGGAGTGGGGAAAAAACCTACTTGAAAAATGTCTCTAAGCTCATAGTTAATACTTTCTCCCTTGGTACGTGAGTTCAGAAGCCTTCATGCAGAAATAGATATAGAAGTAATATCATGAGTGGTCAGTCCACATTGAGTACCAGGAGGTGTTGTTGCCCAAGCAAAAGAATCTATTGCAGGATGTGAATGTAGGGTTCTCAGTGTACTGTGTCCTGATGATTGTCTTCCTGTATGTGTTTGATGGGGAGTGGCAGGCATCAACTTTGAATTGCCATCACAGTTTATTCTGGAAAGATCTTCAGCAAGCTGCTGAAGCCATATGTAAGCCTGCTTTGTATGGTTGGCTTATGTGCCAGGATCAAGCTCTGGGTGTCTGTTGTGATTATTTATTACAGTGGGTGAATATAATCATTATAGCAGGTTGAAGAGGCCATTTTTCTGTATATAATTACCGCTGATTTTATTTGGTATATTTAACTGTTAGTAAAAGCACCCATAGCAATGGATCTGTTGTTGTGACATCAATCAAAGTAAGACTGCTATGAGAAAGGGCTATTGCCCATGCAAAACAACTCCTCTTCAGCAGCATTTTTATTATGCCTTTTTAATACACACGTAGGTGGTAGTACATAACCTCTGGAAGATGTGCAATTAAATCGTATACTTACAGTCTTTTCAGAACTCATGCCACTTTACCAGTTTTATGTCTGTAGTCGTATTTGTGCTACCGGATTCTCACAATCACCATAAAAAAATTAACAAAGGCAGTATTCTATATAATGTGGTTTATTGAGCATATTGAACAGCAATACACAGATCCATGAACCTGTGTGCAGCCAGATAACTCTAAGTCATGGCTGTAGTACTGTCTTGAAAATGAACTCAAAATTGACTTTGCTATTATTGTGAGTTCTTTGCTTTATAACTACCAAACTTCCCGTTGAACTTTAGAGTGCTAGAAGGCCAGCTGAGATTTTCTTTTCTAACGAAAACCTTCACCTGGTTCCTAATATTTTGCAGCACCACCACATTAAAACAATTGAACACTTTTATAAATACGAAAAGTGGTGGTGAATTTCAGAAGCATCTGTTATGTATTTCATAGTGCAAGTTGGTTTGTTATATAGGGTTGTTATGGTACTGGGGCTTGGGCTTAAAGTGGATCAAAATACAAAACTTCAGTGTGATGTGAGAAGTGTAGGCTTTAAACAGCTAGGTTTGACTAGAGTAGATACTGGAAATAAGGACTGTACCAGGTGAGTGAAGGTTGGTTAAAGGATATTTCAAGGTGTTACCTGCAGCCTCATATGGTTGGTCATGTTTTGTACTTATGAATTTGAGTGAATAACTCTCTCTAGTGGTGACTACTTCTTGGCACCAGGAACACTCAGTTTAGAATCTTAGTTCTGACGAAGGATTGTAAAATTTAACAAAAAGTAAAAAGAAAATATAAATTCTACTTAGCACCGTACATTGTTATACATAAGACTGGTAGCTGGGTGCCTCTTTTGGAAGGAGATCCCTTTATGAAGATCCTTCTGCAGAGTAGTTTGATTCTTTTGCGTCTAGTAATTCTCCTAAGCCCTAGGCCATCTTAGACTACGCAAGTGGAATTACACTGAAACTGTTTAGTCATTAAAATTCAAAATTGTAATACTCTGAGCTCAGCCTTTGCTGAAAGTAACTAACAGCTGAGGGGAAAGGGGAAGCAAATGCCTTGCCATGAATTGAATGGAGAATTAAGTGAATAAATTTTCACTGATTTTTTTTTGAAAGTGTTTCTGAAACAATATTCCCTTCTTTCTTCTCACTTATTTTAATTGCTGGACTTCGAACACATTACCTAAATGTGTTTCAGAGACATTTAGACAGTTTTCATATTGGAACTCTTGTGAACACAAAACTGCTTGAGTGTAATATACAAGTGGTACCATGTATCATCTCTTGAACAGCATTTATGTACAAGATATTGTAAAACTGTATGGTCTACAGAACGACAAAGGGCCTCAAGAGCTCACCTAGACCATCTCTGAGTCAAGACAAAATTGACTATGAGCCAGTAAAGCATGCGTCTCAGATGGAAACAGCAATATAACTGGTGCAGGGATGGACAGAAACTCTATTCAGACTATTTTTCATTTATTTTCCACTGAAACTGAAGGATTTCTGAAGGTGGTGTGTTATGGAGCTAGTGCTGGCTAAAAGGAGACGGAGGAGATGGTTGCTAAATCTACTACTGCTAGATGTTTCAACTTTCATGTTATCTCCAGTTTTCTTGAGCCCAGGAAATGTAAACAAGTTTCAGAAATCAGGAAAACTGTGTGTGTGATGGAGAAATAGTACGGAAAGAAAAAAAATACAATTCAGCAGAGCAAGCGTGAGGTACTTCACTTGAGCAGAATTATGAATTACACAGAAGTGGAATGAGGGAGTAACTCAGTGGGTACAACTCTAGTCCATACTGTACTGGAGGATGTAGGTCATCATGCATCACAAACAGCATATCAGTTGATATGCCATAAGGAAAAAAGGAAAACATCTTACTGAAGTGTATAGTAACAGACAAGTTCATCAGATGTGTGAAGCAGTTTGTCTGTCCTGGCGCTGCCAGGCTATGTGGAGTTCTGCACAGAGCACCGAGAATAAAATCAGAGGGCGAGAGGATCCCAGCAGCGGATTTGTAGGTAGATTTTCGGTGCCTCAACCCGACCCGGCGTGGTGCGCGCGGGCTGACCGGCAGTCAGCGTGCGGGCGGCCAGCAGGGGGCGCTGCCCGACAAGGAACGCGAACCCGCCATCTCGGGCTGTGCGAGGAGCATGGCCGTGCTCATCGCTGGGGTCTGCGCTTACTGCTTTACTCCATCTCTGAAGAATCTCCTGGTTGTCCCTTCTACCCTACTATCATTCTTTTCCTCCTCTTGGAGTTCCTTAGGAATCCTTAGTCCCATTTCCTAATTCTCTCTCCAGATTTTTGAGGAGCTTGATACGTATCTTTCATTTTAGTTAGCTAAGTACCTTTTCATGCCTGCACATTTTAGACATTTTCTGTCCTCTGCGATTATTTAGAGCGTCCTTTAAGTGAATCTGTAAACTGTTACTGACAAGAGTGCACCTCAAATACTGTGTTCAGGTTTGGATGCCACACTGTAAGAAGGATATTGAGGCTCTGGAGGTCCGTCCAGAGGAGGGCAATGAGGCTGGTGAGGGGTCTGGACACAAGTCCTATGGGAAGCAGCAGCTGCAAGTAATTGGGATTGTGTAGTCTGGAGAAGGGAAGGCTTAGGGGAGACCTTATTGTTCTCTACAACAGCCTGAAAGGAGGTTTTAGCAAGGTGGGGATTGGCCTCTTCTCCCCGGGCAAGAGGTAATGGTCTTAAGTTGCAGCAGGAGAGGTTCAGGCTGGACTTTAGGAAAAGTAATTCTCAGAAACTGTGGTGAAGTATTGGCTCAGGCTGCCCTGGGAGGTGGTAGAGTCACTATCCCTGGAGGAGTTCAAGAAACATGTAGATGTGGCACTGGAGGGACATGGTTAGTGGATGTATGGTGGTGGCGGGTTGATGGCTGGACTAGGTGATCTTAGAGGTCTTTTCCAACCTCAGTGATGCATGCTATTCATGATTCTAAGAGCAAACCTGGTCTCTGTTTACTCGCTCTCTCCAGTCCAGATTCCATAAGAATTAAAAGCATGGCAGTGGTTAACTCTGCCATACAGTACTAAAAGGGGACCATAAGACATTAAAATCTTTTATGTATGAGCTCTTCTAAGTACTGTTCCCTTCTCAAGGGCTGAGAGAAAGCCTCGAAGCTTCTGTTATTTTAGTTTGTTAGGTTGTACTTTGTCAGGAAATGCAGCTGGGATACCTTGTCTATCTTTTAGAGCAGAAGTCTGTACTGCTGGAGAATGTTTTCTTTTGTGTGACAGATGGGTCCCAAACTGCAAGCCTAAGCACTACTGCAAGTAGTGCTCTGTCTCTTTCTGGTTCTCTTGAAAAGAAGCATTTTGGTATTAATGTATTTTCAACCACACTTAATATGAATAATAATGATCTCATTAAGGCTGACAAACCTGTCCTCTTTAGAAACTTTATTTTAACGCAGGATGATTTGAATTTCCATAGATAAATTAAGTGTTAGCCTTGAGTAAGTACAAATTTGTAGATAATTAAAATTGGGATTAGTGAAGGAAGAGGTGAAGAATGGGGGTCAGAGGCAAACCACTGTGGGTCACGCACCATCAGTTTTGCTCTCAGAGTTGTGTTAAGCATAAAATTTTCAATACAGCTGGTCAGAATAGTTTTTAGTTGTTTTGTGCAATGAGTCGCTCAGTTTAAAGTGCAGCCTTATCTCAGTGACACTGATAAATTCTCTCACTTATAGCTAAAAGGTTTAATGACAAAGAGAGTGGGCAAACAAAGCGTGGTGTGGCAGTAAATGAGAGGTGCAACATTTTGCGTGGGAGCGTGTGCAGGGAGGGTGCTGTCACTCTGCCACTTTCAATAGAAGTTGTATCCTGCTTGCAGGAATCTCCAGTTATAGAATAGGTTGGGTTGGAAGGGACCTTAAAGATCATCTGTTTTCAATATCCTGCTGCTATGGGCAGAGTTGACAACTGCTAAATCAGGCACTATATCAGATTGCCCATGGCTTCATGGGCAATCCCAACATCTGGGATTGTTGTGACCCAAGTACAGCACTTTGCACTGGACCTTGTTGAACCTCATTAGGCTCACATTAGCCCACTTCTCAATCATGGCCAGGTTCCTTTGCATAGTATTCCTTCTTTCATCCTTCCTTTATATTGACTGCACCATTCTGCGTGATGTCAACAGCAAACTTTCTGAGGGTGCACTCAATCTCACTGTCTGTGTCACTGATAAAGATGTTCAAGAGCTATGGTCCAAAGATAGACACCTGGGGGACACCACTCTTTATGGACCTCCATCTGAACATAGAGCCCTTGATCACAACCCTCTGGCTGCAACCATCCAGCCAATTCTTTATCTGTGTTTCTTCAATTTAGAGATAAGGTTGCAGTGCAGGATCATGTCAAAGGCCATGCACAAATCCAGGTAGATGCCATCAGTTACTCTTCTTTTACACACTGATTCCTGCACTCCATTGTTGAAGGCCACAGATTGTTCAGGTACTGTATTCACCCAGCATAAAGCTGTGCCTTCTGGGCCCCTATGGCCTCTGCAGTCACAGGAACTTATGCACCTACTCAAAACTCCCAAAGGAACTCAGGCCTCAGGGTGTTCCTGAACTTCCTGTCAGTGTCTGGTGGAAGCGCTGAGCACACCTGTGGGAAGTGCACGTAGGGAGAAGTTTCCTTTCAGGTGTTCAGCCTGAAGACAGAGCTTTGATAGGAAGTGGGCAGTCTGAGGAGCATCAGGGAGTCAGAGAAATTGCTTGGTGGAGTTGTGCTCTACCATCCTTGCAACAGAAGCATAAGCCACAAGAATCGAAGGACCCTCTACCTATTCACCACCAGGCAGAAAGAGGGGACCTAGGAGATAAGAATGTATGGGAACAGGTTTTTGCTCAGGGCAGCAGTTGAGTCCCCTCTGTGTCTGCCTCACTCTCCCAAGTGCGTTTATACAAAAGGGTATGAGGCTCTGGAACCGGATAGACAAGCAGATGTTGATGTGGATTAAAGTCCATCCAGATTGGAGTGGTTGCCTATGCTTGTCATCCTGTTCCTGATATGATGACAACCTCTCTTGTCATAGGTGACTCCCTTCTGAGGGAGTAGAGAGCCTGATATGCTGATTGTACCCCATGGATATTCAGGGAGGTCTGCTGCTTCCCTGGAACCTGGGCAAGACATGTTACTAATCTAGAACACTGGTTATTACCCATAAATAGTTATTACTGGTCATGTCAGCATCAATGGAGTAGCAAAAAAGAACTCTAAAGGCAATCATAAAGCACTTTAGGGCCTTGAGGTGATTGGCTAAAGGATCAGGGACACAGGTTGTATTTTCATCTACCTTTCCATTAGCATGGAACAACACTGAAAGGAACAGGCAGACCCAGCTGATCAATACATGGCTACAAGGGTGGTACTGCCCACAGAATTGTGAGTTTCTCAACACAACACTAAGCCTATTGGTGTCTGATTGGAGGCACCTTTCTCCAAGTTGGAGAAGTTTCTGTGTAGGAGTTAGCAGAGCTGTTCAGTAGAACTTTAAACTAGACTTGGAAGGGTGGGGAAGCAAATAAAACCAGACTTGACAGTGAAAATTTATGGGACAGCACACCAAAATTTGAGAGACTGTGTGTTAATGAGATCCTTCAGATTGCTCTTGAAGTACTGGCTATGATGAAGCACATTTGAAAAGTTTCTACACCACTGCCTGCAGTATGAGGAAGTCTTGATTCACTGGCAAAAGTGCAGCCTAGTGGGGAGTGTCTTTTGAATAGTGTTTTCGATGGATGGCTCTATGCCAGACGTGTCCAAACCATGGCATTGCTGGCAGTGTAGCCTGCCCCTGCCCTGTGGTATAAAGGCAGTGAGTCTTCCCTGCAGGGTGGCCTGAAGCATGTACCCATCTGTCAGCAGCAGCCAAACTGTCAGTGCACTACTAATGCTGTGTCGATGGAAACCAGGGCACAGGGAGGGCAGTGCTGACTCAAGTGATGGCAAGTAATTTTGATACACTGGCTAAATACAGTGCTCTGAACAGCCAAGAATATGTAGCCATACGCAGTAGTGTAAAGGTGGCCTCATCAGGGCAGAGTAGAGGGGGAGGATCACCTCCCTTGACCTACTGGCTCTCCTTTTTCTAGTGCACCCCAGGATATCATTGCCCTTCTTGTCCAGAAAGGCACACTGCTGGCTCATGGCCAATCTGTTGTCCATCGTTGCACCCACATTCTTCTCTGCAGAGCTCCTCTCCAATAGGTCAGCTCCTAACCTGTACTGATGCATGTGGTTTTTCCTCCCCAGATTTTTGAAGTCTGGAGAGACATTGGCTATCCTCCAGTTTTCAGGAACTTCTCCCATTTGCCAAGACCTTTCAAAGATGATAGAGAGCAGTTCAGCAATCACTTCTGCTGGCTCCTTTAGCACACATGGGTGCATCTCATTGAGGCCCATGGATTTGTGTGTGTTGATTTTGGCTAGATGTTCTCTGACCAGATCTTGCTTGACCAGTGGGAAGTCTTTACCCAGATACTTCCTCTTACCTCCAGGGTCTGGGATTCCTGAGGGATAGTGTTGGCACTGAAGACTGGAGCAAAGAAGACATTCAGAATCTGCCTTCTCAGTGTTCGTTGCTAACAAGATACCTGCCTCGTTTAGTAGAGGACCCACAGTTTCCCCAGTCTTCCTTTTACTGTTGACATACTGTAAAAAAGAAAAAATCCTTTCTTGTTAAACTTTACCTCTTTTGAAAGGTTTAATTCCAGGAAGGCCTTGGCCTTACTTGTTGCATTCCTACAGGTTCTGACAACATTCCTGTATTCTTTCCAGTCCACATTTCATGAACCTTTTTTCCCTTTAGTTTATCCATGAGCTCCTTGCTCATCCACACAAGCCTCCTGCCTCCTCTCCCCAATTTCTTTCTCTTAGGGATGTACTGATCTTGAGCTTGGAAGAAGCAGTTCTTAAGTGTCAACCAACTCACATGGGCTCCCTTCTAATGCTATAGCCCATAGGATACCTGCAAGTAGGTCTCTGAAGAGATCACAGTTGTCTCTACTGAAGTCCAGGCTAGCTGTGCTATTGCTGTGCTTCTTCCACACAAGATCCACTGCATCCTAAACTGCTCCCAACCTTCATATCCCCAACCCAGCCCTTCCTTGCTAGTAAGAACAAGGTCAAGTAGCACACCCCTCCTCATTGGCTGTTCCACCACCTGCATCAGGAAATTATCTTCAACGCATTGCAGGAATTGCCTGGACTGTGTGTGCCTGGCCTTGTTACTTATCCAACAAATAGAAATCCCTCATAAGAACCAGTGCAGGGGGTTGTGAGGCTACTTAAAGCTGTTTGTAGAAGGCCTCATCAACTTCCTCCTCCTGGTCAGGTAGCCTGTAGTACCCACCCACAACAGTATCACTTATGCTAATCTGCTCCTCAATTCTTACCAATAAGCTTTCCACTTGTTCATCATTCACCCTCAAGGGGAGCGCAATACATTCTAGTTTCTCTCTCACATAAAGAGTTTTGATAAAGGAATTTAAGAATAGGTTCCAAGATTGAAGAAAAATAAGGTCATCAATTTATATTTTTGACACAATTTCACCATTTCCAGTTGATATAAATACACGACCTGCAAATGTTCAAATGGCATATATAGAGTTGCAATCAGATATTCAACTAAAAAATCTGATCATGTCTCTTTACCAGACTTTCATAATTCCTATGTTGCCAGAGAAAAATATCCTACACTTCGCAGTCACACCTTATTCATGTCATTGCTTTTTAGCAATATGTGCATTTGTGAACAGTTGTCAAGGATGAAGCATGAGAAAAGTAAGATTTCATCAAAAATCCCTATTTAGCACCTTGAGACCTCTGAGAATTGCAGCCACTGCCACTGAAACAACCTAATGTGTTGCTAAACCAAGGTCAATTATTCCACTAGTTTTATGTTTTTGTTCCTCTGTCCTCTTAATGTTAAAAAAATATTAAAAATCAAAATGCTTTGTCACTTATACCGTAAAAATATTGTATATTTTACAAGGGCTGCTCCAAAAGTAATACCTCCTGATTTATGATATTGGTCCACAAGGTCAGAGGCAGATGGTGGTGGTATGGCAGCAGAGGTTGAACCTTCTCACCAGTATTTCCTTACATTTGTTTGCTTTGTGATGGATGACAGCAGTGCATGATGTTGCAATATGTAATACTGATAAAACCACGATGGGAGGACAGATGAGTCAGGGAGGGGCTGGGCTGCATGGAGCTAGCAGTTGGCGAAGACACTGTTGGGAGCCTCCAGGTAAAGATTAAGAGACAAGCAAATAAAGCAAATGTTGTGGCAGGCAGGGTGGCAAAACCAATGAATTATTCTTTAAGGAACTAAGAGTAGCTACCCTTGCACCTATGGGTGACTTCAACTTTCCAGATGTTAAGTGGGAGTGCTACACAGCTGATAAAAACACATCCAGGAGATTCCTGAAATACCTTGTTGATAACTTTCTGATACAGGTACTAAGGAGGATGACTAGGCAAGGTACTTCATAGATTTGCTTCTTGTAAGCAGAGACTTGTAGGTGAAGTGGCAACTGATGGCCATCTTGGCCATAGTGACCACGAAGTAGTCGAGTTTGAAAATGCTGGTGATAGGAGGAAAAATAATAGTGAATCTTCAGCCTTGGATATAAGAAGAGCAGAATTCAGACTGCTCAAAGATCCGCTGGGAGACTGCTTCTGAAGGCATGGATGTCACTTGTTTAGCATCTCCACTTAAGAGCATGGGCACAGGCAGTTCCACAGTGTCGGAAGTCAGGTGGGGCAGAAGGCCAGCTTGGCTGAGCAGGGATCTTCTTCTAGAATTCTGGTGGAAAAAGAAATTGTATGACAGCTGGAAATGAGGTTGGGTGACATGGGAGAACTACAGAGGTGCTGTTCCCTGTTGTCAGGAGAAAATGTGAGATCAGTGGGAGCTGAAGCAGGCCAGTACTGTGGGGTCAGTAAAAAGGGCTTTTTAAAAATGTGTTAACAGCAAAAGGAGGACTAGAGATAATATTGTTCCGTTACTTGATGAGGGTGGTCTTCTCACAAATGGAGGTGCAGACAGAACAGAGATGCTTAATGCCTTCTTTGTGTATGCCTGACTTCAATACCAAATGATGAGTTCTGGGGCTTCTAGAGCCCTGAGATGGAGAATCCCAACTGCAGTAAGGATAAACTCACAGCTAACCTCTAACTTGTTCAGGATTTACTGCTCCAACTGGATGCGTATAAATCTATGGGACACAATGAGATTTGTCCCAGGGCACTCCCAGGAGTTGTCTGATACAATCACCAGACCTGTCAATTATTTTTCAGTGCTAATCTGGAGAAGTCCTAGTTGACTGGAAGCTGGAAAATGTTTACTCAATTTTCACAAAAGGCAAAAAAGAAGTCCATGGCAATTGCAGACCTGTCAGCCTTACTTCATTGCCTGGCAAAATTATGCAGATTATTTTATGAGTTATTGAAAAGCACCTGAAGGACAATGCTGCTGTTGGTCACAGCTGATGTGAACTGAAGAGCGGAGAGTCCAGTTTAACAAACTTCAGTGCCTTTTATGATAAGATTACCCCAACATCTATGGTACTGTGAGAAAAAGTATCTTTCTGGATGAAATTTCCAGAGTACAGGTGGACAAAAACATAGTGCAGTATGTGAACAATTGGCTGATGGGTCAGGCTCAAAAGATTATAGTAAATAGGATTACATCAGGCTGGTGGCCAGTCACTAGTGGGATTCCCTAGGGGTGTATTTTAGAGACAGGTTTTTTTGAGCCCTATATCCATGTCATTTATGGAAATGTTAAAAGTATACTATGTTAGTTTGCAGGTGACACTAAAGTGGGAGGAGCTGTTGACTGTCTAAAGGGCAGAGAGCCCTTGCAGGGAGAAGTGTGACAAGTCAGAGGGCTGGGCAATCACCAATAATGAGCAAGTGCTAGATTCTACATTTGGGACTGAGAAACCATTGGTATGCCGGCAAGAAAATATTTTAATTATCAGTTGTGTTGGGTCACACATGACCCTGGAGTAATGAGTTGCAAAAGGCTGTTGAAAGGCAGGGCCGGTTAGCTCAGTTGGTTAGAGCGTGGTGCTAATAACGCCAAGGTCGCGGGTTCGATCCCCGTACGGGCCAGTTGCCTTTTGACACGTGAGGCTTTTAAGGATCTGGGAGTCCGTTTTGCAGCCATCTGAACGTGAGGCTCCTGTGGCAGGATTGCCAAAACAACCGTGTCTTAAATCTGAAGTAGGGTAGTCAATAGGACAGGGGAGGACCCAGTGTCTGGAGCACAAGTCTTCTGAGGAGCAGCAAAGGGGAAACGTGATTTTTAAGTCTGGAGAAGGCGAGAACATGAAAGTGAGGTTGGGAATTCATCTTCTCCTAACACCAATAGGAGGAGAGTTATAATAGGCATTGCAAGTAGTGCTATGTTCAAATTGGATGTTACAGAAAATGTATTCTCTGAGAAGTGCTTGGGTATTGGGATAACACTCCCAAGGGAGAGTTGGTGAAGTCAGTGTAAACTGAGGTGCTCAAGCATAGATGTGGCTGTGAGCATAGGGTGGGTGATACAGGATGGTAGTTTTAAAGGTCTTTTCCAGTTTTAATGATTCTGTGTATGAGGAGCAGCTGAACTGTCTTGTGTTTTGTGCAGCCCAGAGCAGAGGAGGCTGAGGTGGCCTACAGCCCCAGAAAAAGGGGGATGGAGGGACAGTGCTTACTAAGTTGATAGGAATTTCCCATGGGCACATGTAGTAGATGCGGGAGGCTCAAAAGAAAATGTTTTTCTCTCCCTCTCTCTCCTTCCCTCTCTCCCTCTTGCATGTGGGGAACTATTTCAATGGGGAGCTGAGTAGTATGCTGAAGTAGTATGCTGCACGCTGAGATTTGGTGTAAGGATTCTCTTGGAGATGACAGACTCCTTCCAGTTAAAGCAAAAATTTTTGGAGCCAAATACCAGATCTTGGAAGGAACTACATCTTAAGGTGTAGGTAGAATAACTTCTAGATATCACCTAAACCATTCCTACTGTTGTACTACTCTTAACTGCTGAATCAGCACCAAGGTGAACTAACAAGTAGTCTTAAAATATATGCAGTAATGGAAAAACTTTGTCAGATATCAAGATTTTCCCCAGTAGGTGAAATAGAAAGTCTGATGATGCGTTCTCTTAGTACAAACAAGCATTTCCTTAATTTCTTAGTAGTTCCTATGGATTAATATAGAGTTCTGCCTTCATGGATACTGTAAGAATACATGCACAAGCCTTAAGAGTCTTATACTCTTAATCAGCCTAGTACATTTTCCTCATAATTACATCATTCCAATGTTTCTAACTCTTCATATCAGAAGATCAAGGGCTATCTTGGCAATTTCCCTTTTCTTCAGCTCTCCTGGAGGTACAGAAAGGTGTTTATTTTAAAAGCTAGAAGTGTTGCCTTGTGCCACTGCAGTACTCCTTGAATCTGGTTTTTCTCTGAGATGATGTAGTGGGGCTTCTTGTATAGCTTAAGAGGCAGAGTGGATAAGTTAAGTTCCAGTACAGTTTATGAACCTCCCTGGGGCAGTGAAACTATAAGAAACTAATATTAATAGTTGATTTCTAATACCTACAGTTCCCATTGTGGAAGGCTTGTTCCGGTTCTGTTTGAATGAGCTGAATCTTTCTTTTAATTCATGACAATAAAAAATAATAAGTGGAAGTGCATTTTGCCACTGGTAGCTTGCTGCTGATTGGAGATAATGGAGAAAAGCCTGCAGAGCTTTTCCTCAAGCACTTGCAATTTTCTTGATTGTTTTATTTTTTGTGTGTGGTACAAAAATGAAAAGTCTCCTAGACAAGATATTGAGGAGGCAAATAAAAATTCAGGTTCCAGTATATTCTCCCTAGCAGTCTGGTTCCTGTCCCATGCACTACCTCAGGGCATCATGGTATGGAATTTTCTCTAAATCTCCTTCAGTCTCCACTCATCAGGGCTGTATTTGCCACAGCAGTCAAGTTTCTGCCCTGATCTGTGCATCATTTTTTATTTTTTTTTGGCTGTCCAGGACAGTAGAACTGAGTTCTAACTAGTAGTTACATAGCTTCCCCTCCATACTTAAGAGTTGCAAGCAGAAGCTGGCAAGTATTGGGCATATACTGAGGGACTTGAAGTTGAGAGGCCTTTGAGAGTGTTGATTTGTGTGGAGTTTTAAAGTAGGCAGCTGCCCTTACTGTGGTGCCGTGTTTGGGTATAACAGGTTTCCATGTCTTACCCCACAAAGAGAGAAAAGACTGCGGGGTTGGCAGGGAAGAATGGAATAACTGCTTGTAAGGAAGGAGTGCTTAAAGCCACTCTGATTTCCTCTGGTTCTGCAGACTTGTAAGCCTTCTTCTCACTGATGCTTTGTAGAAATGTTCTGCACAAGCTGGATTCATTCTGGTTTGGTTTTCATCTACATCCTTGCGATTATTTTTATATTTGTCTTTTGTGAAAAATAATTGATTAGCTGCTTTATGTGTTTAGATGTATTGGGCATCTTCTGTGGAATTGGCCTTTAAGTTATAGCTGAAATGAAGCCAGGGTGCAAAGCCAGTAAAGCAGGACACTTCTGATACTTTCAGGAGTTCTTGTGCATTTTGCTGTTTATAGCAATGTGTGCTTATGACTTATGAGAAAATGCATGTAAGAATCTAAAATGTGTCTATCTAGTGATATAGATTGCAATAATTCCAACACAGCAAACTTTCCCTGAAAATAAAGAAGAGGTTGAATCCTATGAATTTACTTCTCTTATTATTTTAAAATTGCTACTGCATTTGTTGTAAGTGCTTGGAAAGCAAGTTTAGAACGTTATTAGAGACTTGTCCCTTGGGGCATATCCTTCATAGAATTAGTGGCTGGGGAGGGATATATCTATATTGAAACAGCAAAGGTGGAAAATGTTTTAAGTAATGCAGTACTGAAAGTATGACCTGGCGCACCTTCACTGTCATGTGAAATGAATGGCACTGCCTACTGAAGGATTTCTTTAAGTCTCTTTTCACCTCCCTTATTTGGGCACTGATATAGCATCTAATTTCTTAAGCATTCGATGTAATAAGTTTATAGCTTAATCTATTTAAACTAGTTTTTGGCTTTTCAGCATTTTCTCCCTTTGCCATGTCACATGGCATCTACGGAGAACTTTCTCCACCTCACTGACAGCTTGTGCAAAACACTTTCCAACTATAAATTTTGGATTGTCTAACAGTGAGATTCCAGCAGAACTCTTGCTGTAAAGGTCCCAGCGGAAAAACTGTAGGATTAAAGGAAACGAGGTGTTCTGTGACCTCTGTAGTTCTTTAACTGAGTTTGAATTGTAACTTATATACTTGTAGATGTTATGTTGACTGTATATAAGAGGTAACTGCAGTCTTCCAGAGCAAGTGTCTGGCCATTGATGTGGGGTTGGGAATCTACCTTCTAGGAACAAACAATTCTTAGATGCCTGAGAAAAACCTTCTAAGGGCTTCATGCTGGCTTGTGATGGGCAGTGTAATTCTCATTCCTTGTCTTCCTCCTGCAGTAGTGCTTTCCTATATGAAAACCTTTTCTGTCATCTTTTTTTTTTTGTTGTTGTTCTCTTTTTTTGTTTGTCTGTTTTATGTTTCCATTTATTCTTTCTACTCTTCTTTCATGAGGTCTGAAAGTTTCTGTGAAACTCATTCAGTTTACTGAATCTGCAGCCCTAGTCTCAGCGCTGTACAGAAAGACGTTATGTTCTCATTAGGTTATTTCAGGCAGTTGATCTGCTAGGAAGTATTTTTGCATGCCCTTTTCTTTGAAAAGGTGACCTTCTTGATAATGATATGGTGAAACAGGCCAGCACCCCAGAAATCTCAAAATGGATGCAGACTGGCTGGGGTAGCTTTGGCTTTTTTCTTCCTCTGTGAAAAGGTTTACCAGTCTTAATTACAAGACCTAGATGTGTATCTTGAGGTTTGCAGCATCTGGAGCGCAGCGCAATGATTTCCTTCTGCATGAGGCATGCAAATAAGTGGCAGCTTGAACTTGCTCTCTATTCCAACGGTGTCTATGTCTTCTGCATGCACATTGCCTCATCAAACCCATACGAATATGTGCCTCCTTGTTGCATTGTGACAGACATGTTTTCAGACTCCCTTGCTTTTAAAGCAGACGGATGGATTCTCTTAGGATAAACCTTACATAGCTTCAGTGGTTGAATTCCTAAATTAAATCAATATCTTCTAATTGGATAAACCCAAGTGAGTCAAACAGCTATGCACAATAAGGGAGAGAAGATAGAAGCTCATTGCTAATATTCAAAGATGATCTTCATAGCTCTGTGTTTTCACTCCTGCTTCCCAGTCCTGTCCATTGCTTCATATATTGCTGAGGGTAGCTCTCTAAATGGAACAGTTGTGCCGCCTGCCTGCAATATTATTTCAATCGTCACTGTTTAGGGATAGATTTCATAAAGTATATTGCACAACAAACGTTTAATTGAACAAATGGGAAGCCTCTCTAGTTAAGAAGGCTTTGCAAATGACAAGCAGTGTCCAATTTCCATTCTAATGGTTACTCCAGGGCTTTAGAGTATGTTTGAATTCATCTAGTGGGGGCTGATGGTATATTTGAGGCAGATGGCTTTGTTCTGCAAAGAAATGTGTCTTTCGCTATAAATTTTTTTTTTTTTTGGAAAAGGATTGATGTGATAAAGATGTGAATATTACTGAGAGTGCTCTTTAATAATTATACTACCTTATGTTTTCCCTCAAGAATATGGTTAACTGACTGAGAAAATCTATTCAGAGTTTTTATGCTTAACTATAACAGTTAGAAACACCCTTTACTGTCTCTAGAAGAAGATTGAAGAGTAGGCATGTTAGTAAACAAAAACACTAAACCCAATCCTTAGAGAACCATCGCAGCCTCTAGAATGGCACTGAACTTTCCGTAAAATTTGTCTCCATCACATAGTATGCTAATTTATCAGAGGACAACAAGGTCATGTGTAGATCTACCCCCCTATATGTTATCTGATTTTGGGGTCAGTTAGTAAGTGGGCAATTGGAAGATGTTGAAGTTCTTTCTTTCATACCGGTGTTTTTTTGTTTGTTTTTGTTTTTGCCCAAAGCTTCAATGCCTTATAAATCTTAACGCTTGTGAAAGCTCAGCTGTGAGGTAGATTATTTCACAGTCACTGAACTGAGAGTCACTAATGCAAATGGTGGATGAAAAGGTAAGTCTTACTGAATGCACTGGGGATGAACAAACCTAAGGAATGAGTGAGGTGGAAGAGTCTGAAGAATGTGATATCTCTGGCTGGAAACCTATAAACAGCTGAGCTCTGGAGCTCATCTTTTAGACTGCCATTTAAAAAGAAAGGAGTGGAAACAAAGGATTGATCTCCAGCATACCTCCAAGAGGTGCTGGAGATCACGTCTTGACAATCAAATGCAAGGAAATTTGAATCATTTTCTAAATGTGCACTAATTATTTAGAAACAAAACAACCTCTCATCCAAGTTTTGTTTATCTGCTATAAAGTCCAGGTTTATTCACTTAAATTTATACACTTTTGAATGCCGGCATATGTCTTTCTGAAATTTTAAAATATGTTTGTCAGAACATGTTTTCTAAGAGCATACTTGAGACTCGATTGTTGAGTGTTGAGATAGTGGGTTTTTTTGTTGTTGTTACTTGGAACAAGTTTTACTAGTGAGTTATGAAGGCCTGTAAGAAAAGAGAGACATAATGGAATCACTGACAGATGCCTTAACTGCTGTAGCATTGGCAGGCACCAGCCTTGTGTTCATAAACCTTCTCAGTAATTCTTATTTTAACAGTAATAAGCAGGTATTGACTTCTGTTGCATTCAGCATCGAGATTCATTGACCTGAGAGGTAAATATTGTTGAGAGTGAAGCCAGGGTCAATATAACCCTCAAGGGACTGTTAATCTTCTGTAGACTGAAAAGGGAGTCAATATTGCTATCATTACATAATTCCAGGTTAAAAATTTCTATTATGTGCACACACAAAGGAAAGGAGAAAAGAGCTTCCAACAAATATGAGACTATTTCATGGGTGCCTGTGTGTAGAATTTAAGTCATAACATGCTTATTTTCATAAAAATATTCTAAAGGGATTATCTCTTGTGGTGCAATCTGGGGTTGGGTCAAAAGCTAAGGAAGGCTGTGAGATCTGTTAAGAGGGAAATGGCGTTCCCCAGGTGTTTTTTTACCTGTGGACATAATCCTGACCAGTGCTGAGGAGAGTGTGGGAGTTGACGCTGTTACTTCTAAATAGCCGTGTGCATGCTGCTTTGCAGACTTAAGAGCTCCAGTGCTCACAAGGCACGTTCTTGCCTTCAGCATAGCTGATAAATTGATTAGTGCGCTGTTTTCTTGAACAATTACCTGAATTGCAGTCAAATCCTAGTTTTGAACAGAGTACGTTTTTTGTCACTGTGCGCCAGTTTGCCTCTCTTGAGGCTTCCATTTATTCTCCTACTCTGTTTCTTCTGTCTCTTGGCTTGGGTAAGAAGTCTTAAACTTTTGAGCTTTATGAATAATTAAATTTTGTGAATGCAATGCCTTTCAAAATCAAGTGTATGCTTTTGGAGATTGTGTTGTGCTTGCATAGGAGGGACTCTTCTGATTCACTGCCTGCCCAGCACAGCAGTGGTGACACAGCACCAAGAACTGTGGGGTTGCAATGAAACCAACAAACTGCCTGATGAATGTATGCCAAGTGCTATGGCCTGGCTGGCTGCAGTACACAGGTAGGCTGTTGGAAGGTGCTTCTGGGCTTCAGGAATGAGAGAAAATTCTGAGTCTTGATATGTCTAGACTATTCCTTGGTGCTTTAGCAAGGTTTGAAAAGAGGAGGCTTCTCAAAACATTGTTATAATTTAGCATTATGTCCACATCTGAAATAGGATTTGCCTTTTCAGGGTTAGTTAGTTTGGTCACACTCCTTGCTGTTCTTTCTGGGTGAATATTATCAGCTTTTAAACAGCTAGGCAAAGATCACATCTCAATAGCCAAAAGAATTGTCTATTCCCAATTCATGATTTGCTTTTCCTCTTGTATTGAAACCACAGCTTACTTTCACTCATACCCACAGGGAGCTGAAATAATGTTGTGTGACTGGAGAGCCTGCACATAAACATAGTGGATAATAGGTAAGGATCAGTAAAAGCAAACAAGCTTGCAGACAAACCCTTAGGGTGAATTTCCTTCGTATAAATTATTCAGTGAATAATTTGCAAACAACTTATACATATCGGCAAAGAATGAGTTTGGTTTGTGAATGAGTCAGACAGAGGAAATAGATTTGAAATCACCAGACCATTTACTTGCAAGAAGTAATTGGACTGGCTCTTGTTCTCCCTTAGGATAATCTGTAACTCTATAAGAAAATAATCATGTATTAGAGTTATGTAAAACTTGGCAATTGGTAACATCTGTGAATCTATACAGGCTCATGTTCTGTCTCTGCTATTTGGATAAGAAATTTCAAGTCTTAAATATGACACTTAAATGACGTTGACGTGGATGTGTCCTACAGGAGAACAGTATTTATACAAATGCATGGTTTCAATGCAGAATATTGATATAATTGCATAAATAATTTTTAAAAACATGCCTATATACAAAAAAATAATAAATCTTTTCTACTTATGCTAGTTTTTGCTATTTATCTTTACATATCCTTAATGTCCTAGAAAGAAAGATGTAAAAAGTCACATTATTCTTAAGTCTGAGTTATATTTAGTATTACTTCAGGTTTATTATAGTAAAGCAATGGATTTAGGTCTGTGTAAAACTGGATTAATGTGGTGATTCTGCGCCTGTAGCCATTTAAAGCTTTGGCAACTCCTTCTGCCCCTTTTCTCCTCCTCTGCCCTCTTCTGCTTCTAGCTATCTGATTTTCAAGAAAACTTTTTACACAGAAAAATCTGTTTTATTGGCTCTTTAAATGTCAAGCCAATATTTTTTGTGCTGAACCGTGCAGACTGCCTGCATTATATTCTACAAAATGTGAATCAGAGTACCTCATGGTTTGTTTTTTTTTCCCATGGTTCTCTTCTTAAGCAGTATTTTTTACAGTTTTTTTCTCATTTCCTTATCTGAATTTTTATCTGCAGTTTTCAAAGTAGCTTTCCTTTATGAGAGTTTGTTTTCAACCTAGCCTTCTTATCAGAAGTTGGTTAAAGCTCAGAAAGGTGGTTTTGCCTGTTAATGCTGTCCAGAGGGCTTCCTGGAATTAAATGTCATGTACAACATTCAGGACTGCAAAGAGTGCTGCTGTTTATCTAGGTGTATGTTAGGGATAGCTACAGAAAGTTGCAAAACAAGAGTCATTTCCGTATTTCCTATCCACATTTACTGGAGCTGAAATAAAGAAATTTCACAATTGCAGCTAACATTTAACCTTGAGTTTTAACAAATCAGTATTTAGTGGAAATTTTAGAAAAGTAATGATATTTCTTAGGGTTTTTTTATGTTTTATTTTTTATTTTTATTATTTATTATTTATTATTTTATTTTATTTTATTTATTTATTTATTTATTTATTTTTTAGTAGAAGAGAATTACTTGTTTTCATTATTTTATTAGTTTGGCCTGTGACATCAGAGGCAGATGGTGGTGGCATGGCAGTGGAAGCTGAACCTTCCTGCCAGTAGTCCCTTCCATGCTGTTGCTGTGTGGCAGATGGCAGTAGAGGGGCAGTCTGACAGAATGGCATCTGACGTGGAAGTGCAGATGAAGCACAGGTGTGTCACTGAATTTCTCTGTGCAGAAAAAACAGCACCTGCTGACACTCATCTGTGTTTGCTGAACATTGATGGAGACCAAACAGTGGATGTGAGCACAGTGGGGAAGTGGGGGGTATGTGTCAGCAGTGGCAACAGCAACTGTGGGTCACCTCCACTGGTGAAGGTTTTGACAAGCATGACAGGTAGGCTCTTGTTTGTTGCAGGTGAAAATGCACAGCTAGTGGTGGTGTCTATGTTGAAAAATTTTGTTTTGCAGCTAAGAATTTGCTCTATTAAATAGTGTTACTGTGCTCTTTGTTGTGGTTTCCATGGAAACAAATAGGAGGCATTACTTTTGGAGTGACCTACACAGCTCTGTATTTTCCTGACACTCTGTGGTCATGGAATTATTTCAGGAAAAGTTGGAGAGGAGGAAAAAAAATTAAGAAAAAGGTGTGTTGCTACTACTGTGGATGCTGTTTAACACTAGTAATAAGCTTTGTTACAATTCTTAGGGGATTTGTGCAGTTCCTCATTCCAGAGTTAAAACTGCCTGTATTTTGGTCAGGGAAAACTGGAGTACAATGATGATCTTCTGAAGTATCCTTTTCTGCATCAATCCCACTTTAAGGAGCTAGATATTAAATTGTCACAAATAGAATACTTGAAAAAGATTTTGTACGGGTGATTCCTAGGCAAGAAATTCCACCTAAAGTGTTTATTCCTCTGCGTTTGCCTGAGTCTTTCACTGCTATAAATTGTCAAATATATGCCCTGTTAATCTGCCATGAGGATATCAGTTTGTCAAAAATTGATCAGCAGCCCATTACTGATTCATGCCTTTACCTTTCATTGTGGAAAGGTAGCAGATTTTTCTTTGAAAAATTGTTGCATGATCCCAGTTTCTTTCCTTTTAAATACAAATAAGACTGAGATATAAGTAACCCGGTAAAATGGAAGAAGTGCTTTTTCTAAAAGCCCAATATTTCAGTGCAAATTATTCATTTGTTTCAGGAGTTTCTGGCTGGAAATGCTGTTACTGTTAGCACTAAATGAATGTTCAATTTCCAGACTCACAGCAATGGAGCTAAAGAATGTTGTTCCAGTATGATAGTGTGAGCCAGGCATGCGGCAATGACTAACAAATTCATATGCTGAGCTCCATGTTAATCAGTTTCTACCCTGTGGATCCCTCAGAATTTGCTTTTCTAGTAGGTACTATCCATTTTGTGTAAAGAGCAGATGTGCATTTCCAACATATGGTAAAATCTGAAAAGTCCAGAAGATGGTAGAATAGACATTGCCCATATTTTATGTTGGTTTGCAGCATACTAATGGTGTGCACAGCAACTCTTTCTACTTTCTTGTCTGCTACTTTAGAATACCTCATCTCTTTTCTTGCAGATTGCGGTGAGCAATCTGTGGCAGTTTCATTTTGTTTCCATCTGTCAGAGGCTCTGATCCTCTCAGTTTTTACCTTCTCAAATTCTATATGACGCTCAACCAGAAAGCTGTAAAAACCTCCACTCCTGCCTCCTGTCTCTTGTGTATACTTACAAAACAGTGTATGGTCTTTCTCTTTGCATGGAAGTCCTGAAATAGCTTCATTCTGTTGGTGTCTCTTGGGACGCTGGCCTTTCCTTACTGAGTTCACTTCAGAGAGCAAGAGCAGGCTGGGGGCATTGTTAATCTCTTAACAGCCCTGTTGTATGATTTCAAATTATTTATACTGTGGCAGTCGACACCAATATTGATAAGATGCATTGCTGTGTTTATAGCATTTGCTGTGTTTAGGTCAGGATCTTTTGGTCCTATAAAAACCTGTTTGGCTTACAGAAGTCACAACATCTGGCTAAAACTTTACCCAAATTCACATAACATCTGCATTGCACTGCACTTTGGAACAGAAAACTGGAGAAAGCATTTCCTTTCTCTTCCCTTATGGTGCCCAGCTCCAGCAAGGGCATGGAAGGGATGCAGGACACAAGCAGGTATAGCCTCTGAGGGCTGTTCATGCAGTGAGAATATGTTATTCATTTATTTTTGCAAGTATTTGTATTTTTGCCAGTTGGTTGAGTATCACATCTGCTGGGAACAAGGAGGACTGCTGAAGAGCAGGTCTACCAGCTCTAAGCAACCTGATGTAAGATACTCTGCTGATAAAACGGCCAGTAACTGATGTGGTTGTACTGTGGGAGCTAAGCAGTGTTCCACATTATGCCTTTTTTTTTTTTTTTTCTGTTTTATTTTGTGGAAGATGAGTGAAGGATGATAACTTATCCCTCTTCTGTTGTGAATGTGCCTATTGGTATCTTTGCTGGAATGGGCTTACTTTTCTGCCCTTGGTCTAATGTCTTTGTGTATTTTTCCTTGAGTTGTGAAGTTATAAACAGAAAACTTGTGTGTCTGATTTTGCTTTTATTTGCTTGATGACCGAAGAGCCTGTAATGCTGACTCATGAGCTGCATGCCATGCATTTATACTGCTTGTTCTTGAGTGAAAAAAGGGCCTTGGATGAACCAAGTGTTTCTTTGGTTTCAATAATATTGGGCGGTATTTAGTATTTCCAGGCTGGTGTCTATCATCCAAGGGAGTAAGAAAGGTAATGAAATATTTGTGGTGGACAAACTTTATTCTACAAGGTACAAGAGAACAATTGATTAGCACCAGTCTGAAGTGATGAAACAGCAACATGAAACTTATATTGGATATTGGGGCATGAAATTCTGAAACAAATGGTGTGGCTTTGCTTTACCCTTCCTTCAAAAGCCAGCCAACAAAAAACAACAACAAACAAGCCCAAAGTTAAAGTCTGAGTATCCTGCATCTGTCCAGCCTGGTGAAAAGAAGGCTGAGGAGGGAATCTGATAAATGTTTATAAACATTTAGTGAAGGTGGGAGGCAAATGGATGAGTCCAGGCTCTTCTCAGTGGTGCATATCAATGGGAAATGGAGTAATGGCCTAAAGATCAAAGATAGGAGGAGAACTTCATTCTGGTGAGGGGTGATGAAGTGCTGGCATAGGCTGCCCAGGGAGGTTGTGGAGTCTTCTCTGGAGATATTCAAGACCTGTCTGGATGCCTACCTGTACAAACTATTGTAGAGTGCCTGCTTTAGGAAAAGGGTTGTACTCGATGAATTCTTGAGCTCCCTTCCAACCCCTGCAATTCTGCGACTCCTTGAGATGGTCTCCACGTTTTCTCCAAAGTCCTGCTGCAGCTTCTCTTTCCATGAGAGGCTAGTTGGACTTGTGCACTTGGTGTGCTGTCTTTGTAACTTCCTCCAGTGCACTATCTGCCTGGACATAAAGAAATGGAGCTTAAAATTCTGCATGTCATAACGATGTTCACCTGGCTACTACTTCTCATAACCCAGGGGCACCCCAGGACCTTGAGATTAGAGAAGTCATTCTTTGCACAACTTCCTCATTTGATAAAATGATGTGGGCAGAAGTCAGAAAAAGCTTAGTTAGGCTTGAAAAGTCATACTTATTTCTGTAGCATTTTATTATACCTTGTAGCAGTTCTTTGCTGGTACTGAGCACTCTGACTATGACTGGCAAACCGTGTAATTTTTCTAATGCTGTTTAATCAGGAAGCTTTTGGACAACAAGCTGGTAGTACATGCAAGCGCTTGAGTGAAAAGATTATTTCCATAGCCTTGGATGTAGGCATTGCCAAGTCGTAGGGTTAAATGATGGGGAAGTTCATGTAGATTTTTTTTTTTTTTTACCCCTCCATCACATAACTATGGACGGAGTTCCCAGAACGGAGAAGCATTCAACAGTGCTTGAGATCATCTTACAGGCTTTCACTTGGAAAGTGGACCTGGTTGGGCTTCTCTACCACCCCTCAACTTTGTCACTATTTGTGTGTTAAGCAGAGAGGCCCAGAGAATTTAACACTACTTTCTCTCTTGATGCAGCTGTAGGAGGCAAAGGAGATCAGGCCCTCAGCAGTGCTACTTGTATGATATTTGTGCAACTGCAGTCCATGTTCTGTGTGCTCCTGCACTGCCTGGTGCAAGCAGCCTACTAGCTGTCACACTGAAGGACAACTAGAAGAGGAACCTGTGAACAAGTGCCAGAAACTAAACTCCTTCACCTGAGACAGGTGAGGGAAGAGTAGAGGGGGGGCTTCTTGGCTCATGTGCTTCTGTCCCCCTGTGCCTATGCATCATCTCTGTAATGATGAAATAGGAGTTTGGGGCTGTGTCTGAACATATTTTTACTCCGGTCCATCACCTAGCTACTGTTATTACATGTGTATCAATTTTCATCTTTCTTTCTTTCTCTCCTTTTTTTCTTTTTTTTTTTTTTTCCAAACACTCTTTTATCCTAGCACTTTTCTGCCTGTTTCGTCTTATAGATGTATGGTGGGAACCAACTTGCCTTTTGTTCTCTGTTCTCAGAAATACGACACCAATGTGCTTTTCTAGCTAGTTACCAAAATTAACATACTTACTTCTCTATGCCTCTCCCACAGTGGCAGTGGAGGGATGGGAGTAATTTGCCTTGGTTCTTTAAATCTACAGCAGGAGGCGTCAGGGTTAAGCATAAAACTAGATGTTCTCCAGTGACACAAAGCTGAGAGGAAAGCTTCAAGGGTAATGTTCTGTCCTTAATCTAATAATGTTCCTTGTTCAGCATTAGTAGAAAATGACTCTTTCTGCATTCCCTCATACTGCTATATAATAAACAATAGCATAATGCTGAAGATATGAAGTAATTCAATAAGTTCAGACTTTGTTGCAGATAATGGATAACCATGCATAGGAGTATAGTAAATCCTGAATGACAGTTTTACTTGATTATGAAGCCTGAATGCAATGTTCCACAGCATGGCTTTCCTGTAACACTGTGCCATGCTGTAGGAAACCTGATCGCTCACGGATTAGATTAAGCAGTTTCACTTCTGTGGCCTCTTGTCTCATCGAATGTGACAGACTATGCTTGGTCAATACTTGGACGGAAGATGTCTGGAGGAGATTTATGTATGGTAGGAAGAAGTCCTATTGGCTCAATAGATCCAATACTTTCCACTTAGTCTAAGTTGAAGCCATATCTTTGAGGCAGTGCTAAGTGGATTGAGGGTTGCTGATGGAGTTGCCACTTTCACATGTGATGTATTGCTGAGATACAAGGCAAACACTGAGTCTTAAAAGTAATTTCTGCACATTCGGTTCATTTTGTTGTTGTGAGGTTTTCATCATGCATTGTCCTGTTGTCCCATGGCTACGTTTTAATGATCAGTGAAATGTTTTGTAATGGATTATAAAATGACAAAGAGCTTTGCTATCTTGCACATATTATATCTATGTCAGAATAGCACAATGATTGAAAGAAATGTAAGGATCTGTTTTTATCAGACACTGCCAGGCTGATGGTATGCATTTTGCATCTTTCTTGCTTTTCCTGTGCCTGTTTTTCCATACAACCTTTTACCTGCATGCTGCTTTGACAGGGTGACTTTGAGTAAAACAAGAGAAGATACTTGCCAGTTTTCTAATGAAGCACCAACACTGTCCTTTAATACTGCCCTGAGAGAAGTCATGGTATTTTGCTCTTGCTTGATGGTAGACAGACAAATGTTCTGTTGGCATTTTGTGATGTACAGGAGCTGGGAATAAGGTTTTGTCCTTAGGCACTGAATTAGCTGACTCTAACTCTACTACATTTGTTTTGTTCCAAATAAAGTTCACTTCTGCTTTACTGGAGACCCCAATTCTAGGGCTTGTTTCACTCCTCAAAGACACTTGCTGCTGGTGTGGAAGAAATTGCACTTCAGGCAGTTCCCAGTTTTCTTTGTCATAAATATACAGGTTACCAGTATTAACAAAGATCATGTTGCTCTTTGTTACTTTGTCAGGGTTGCTCAGTTTACTAGATTTCAATTTGGAGGCATTTCATAGAACTGTTTTCCTGGTTTCCTACATTTCCTATAACTTGAGAGAGTATAATATTAAAGTGGATTTTTATGACTTGTGTTTTCCTTGTCACACATCTTTAACTGAAGTTCCAAGACGAGGTGAATAGAAACAAATTCTCAATTAAAAATTGCTGGGATGTAATAAGCTAACAGATTGGAGAGTTGAAGATCTAGCCATGGAGTGGTCCTGTGTTGGGACTCTGCAAGGACAAAGCTTGCTGTTATCCAGAAATAGCACTTGAGGCTCTAGAGGTCATTTGGATATGCTATTAATACTGCTGTTAGTTCATACAGCCACAGTAATTAGGATTGCATCTGTGCTAAGATTTTCAAAGTGCTGTGTGTGGTCAAAATAGGAGCTTCTCTATTCTAATAAGCACCACAAATTTATTTTGACTTTCAAAAGGATTTTGTTATACACATTTATAAAAGACTGCTGAGGGTTCTTGGATAGACACTGAGAGGAGAAATCCTTTGAGAAAGGAAACTAAGACTGAGAATAGCTAATTCTCAGTGTAAGGGAGGTTAATAGTGAGGCAGGCCAGCGAGGAACTTGAAAGGAATTCCACTAGAGTGCTGGAGATCAGAGACGCTGTTTTAGAATCCATCACCTACTCTTTAATGTCTTATTCACCACTTAAGCCTGCTTGAACATCTAAGAAAACTTTTTTTTGTCTCCTTAATTAAGACCGAAAGTTAAAAACAGCTAAGTTTTATGCAGCTAAACTGAGGTCAAATGGATGAGTGTTAGAGTCCTGTGTAGGAGGTACAGAGATGTAGCACGGTGAGGACATTTGTGAGACAACTCCTGCCTTCTATTAACGTTTTGCAGAGAATTGCAGGATCTGATTGAATGCTGTATAATCTCGATTAAGGCATTTATAGATGGCAAAATCAGCCACATTTTATTTCTCTTGAAGTATTTCTATGCTGTTAGTCCTAGTAGTATTCACACTGACAAAGATGAATGCCAGACAGCTACTGTTTTTCACCATCACAGAATATGTTTGGTGACCAGATTTATATAGATTACATCATTGTATGGAGCAGCAAGTAAGGCGAACAGTAATATACAGACTAGATGCTGAATCTAAAAGTGATTGTTACTTTAACAAGCTGTAAGCCAGTTCAGAAAAAAAGGATACAAGTATCATTATACTTAACCACATACATTGATTTCTATAGTCTGGCTCCTCTTATGCATAAGGATCATTTTTTTAGGATGCCTAATATTTGGGATTGTGCATGTTGTGCATGGATGGTGTATGTTGTATATGGAGGGAAAGGAAATAAGGAGCGAAATTAATTGAAATGAATTAAGGAGTAGAACTTTTTTTCTTTTTTTTTTTTTTCTGCTTGTGGAAAACCTATGAGTAGTTCTTGATTTCTTGTAGTGGTTACTCAGTAAACAATATTTTATATTAATGCACTGAACATAAACTCAGTTCTGTTGACATTTATGTGCTGTTTGAATTGCGAAGATGAGTAGTATTTGGGGTTAGTCACTGTTTTAGTTACTAGGATGCACATGTAGCTTAAATAATTTTGTACAGGCATCTTGGCATTGAAAACTCTGTAATACTCATTTTTGGCAAATGAGCACATTGGAAGTTCTGTTTTGAGCATTTATGCTAGTATAATTCAGATGCATAAACACTTTAGAAAGTAAATACAAAAGCAGGTCCTGTGAGTGTTTTCAGGTTTGAAAATATGTATACAATATTCAGGCAGATCTTAACTCATCTTTATCTAAAGGAGTTGCAGAAATTACTGCACATCTGTAAGGTGTAATGTGCTACTTGGAGCATACACTTGCAATGGTGTATTTTTTATCTAACCCATATATTTTGGGTCAGAAACTGCATCCAGAATGTAGCCAATTAGAGACTGTCCTGATGATGTAATGATTTTCCTGTTCAGTGCCATTGGTTGCTTGTGGAGAAAGTGGGTGGAAGTGCGAGAACCCTACAGATCTTTCTGTTGCATCCATTTCATCACAGCTTTTAATCAGCTCTCTCTCTTTCCTAACTTACAGCATCAAACTGGTTTTGGAAAGAGGTGTTAAGCCAGCAAAACAGACCCATTCTTCATTCTTGAGAGAGTGTCACTGAGCACAGATGACAAAATCTTCTCTGCAAGTGCAGGTAGAATTTCTCTGACACAGACAGATTTGTCTATCAATAGTCAGTGTGAGGGAATAAGTCGTGCTTAAATCTTGCTCATTTCAACTCAAGTGGTTGAATTTTGCCCACTGAAACAAACAGCACATGGGAGGCAGGATATGCTCTCAGTGATGGAGGAGCTGCTATATTGCACATGATGAAAACATCAGCCAGAGAGCAAGCACTACAGCTATAAGCACTGACTTTCATTATTTTTATTTTTATTGCTAGATCTAAAAAGTGAAGACCTGTTTCTGGGAGCTGTGACTTCTGTGAACATGTAAGATGCATGTATCTAGCATTTACACATCAGGTGAAGATGGTAGGCTTTTATCCATTTAAGTAGAGAATACGTGGCAAATTAATGCTGTGTTTATGGTTAAGCAGAAGGCTATGATTTGATTTCATTTTCAAATTGCCTTATAACCACATCTTCAAATAACCTCTTCTGCTACTTTTTCCATACTTTTCCAGTTTGGCTGTACATGGATACAGTATTTTCTGCTACAGTTGTAGAGATGTGTTACTAAGACCCTCTGATCTGTATAAGAGAGCTGCCATGCATCAAAATACTAAGTTGCATCCTCTTTGGTGCCAGTAATCTACACAACCTAATAGCCTGCGACTGCATTAAATTGCTATAATTTTTGACAGAAGAGACCTTGTTTGCATAAATCTCTTGAATACCAATGGGAGTATGATTACAGCCTTAACAAAGGGAGAGGCTGAATACAAATTTGGGAGGGCCAGAAAGTGTTTAGTATCTTATTGTTTTCATCAGAATTCTAAATCTCATTCATGCAGATGACTCTGATCTTTATATCAATGCACAAAAAGCAAAGAACTGAGAAGGAAAAAGACTCTTCTCTTTTGACTGAAATGCTGATTTTGTTATCATGTTACCAATGAGGGTCCATTTGGGATATTATTCAAGCACAAGGATCAGTGCTGGCTTTTTGTAAGAGCCCTTAAATGTTTGGAATACATTTACCCTTGAGGGAAATAATCTGGAAAAAAAAAAGTTTTTTTAAAAAATCAGAAGACAGAGAAGGTGTGATTGTGTTTAGTACATTGATGCTTGCTGGCAGAGCACTTTTGCCTTAAGCTTAATACTATCAGTGTTCTTTTGTTACCCTCTACACTTAATACCTGGATTCTGTTTTTTTTCTGTATGTGTGACAGGTTTTGTTCATGAAACAAATTGGCTATTAGCCACTGACCAGAGAAACAAAAAGGCATTTGTTTGGAATAAATGCAATGATCATGATGTTCTTGGTTTTTGGTTTCTTTTGAGATCAGAAATACCAGGTATGTGTTCTGGATCCAAATAAATTAAACAGACTGCTTGTTATACTTAGAAAACAAAATTTCAATAGCTATTCTATCATGGTAACACCATATTGTCTCTTGTTGCTTTTGTGGTGGAAGTTTCTTGCTACAAATGGACAAAGTCAGGTTGGCTTTTGCATTGACTCACAAGAAGAAACAAAAGACGAACCTTTTTCATGTCTTGTCTTGTCTAACTAGGCCAGTCTTCCACTGGGAAGCTCAGTTGCTCTTCCCTGCTAGTATCCTGACAGGAGGAATGGGGTTTGAGGCCCACACTGAGAAAACTTGTCACTGTCTGAGGCCACCAGAGCTGCTTTAGGGGCATATGCAACCCTGTATGACAAACAAAATGAAAGCTCAAGTTTACCTTTCAAGGCTTGGTCTTTCATTCCTGCAAAACAGGAGAGAAGGTAGTCAGTCTTCAAAACGGAAAAACTTCTGTCTGGGAATGAGTGAAAGCTGGAATAAGTAAAGCAATCCTTACTGAATTCAAGTCACTTAGTTTCAGACATGCAATGATATGTCTGTTGCTTCCATTATAATCTGAACATATCAGTTCATTGTAAAGGTGAACCTCAGGCTAATTTAAGATTGTATCAGTTCTAAGCTTACACCTAAGGGGTTTCCTGGCAGATCTGAACATTTCTGAAAGAAAGCCATGGGTCGAACTTCATGCTGGGAGGTAACCATGTGAAACCTTATGTTCAGTCTGAGGCAGGTTAAGTACAACCATGTACTCTTTCTGCCTTGAAAACCAGGGTTTGAAAACCAGTTACTCTAACAGGCCTGGGTCACAGAAATAGGTTGCATCTGCTACCCTGTACCTGGAAGGCTGTAATCTAGCATCCTCTGCAAGTTTAACATCTCAGGTGTGTCAGCTCCCATTGAAATTCAGAAGGATTGGGAAATTGTTTTAGGCCTTTTTCAAAATTGATACCTGAAGTCTTATCTTCCTCCAGAATTGTACTACCAGAACTGCATTGATGCAGTGTCACTTCACTACTAGCCATGTAGATAAAAACGTTCAGGATTTAGACTCGATCTTCTAGCTCTGATTGCTTTTGTTTAATAGTGTATTATGTACTGCTCTCATTTCTATAAGTGATATGCATCCAAAATTGCATTCCATATAGACAATTCAATTATACACTTGATTGTATATTACACTGACATTGTTTTTCCCATGAACTTCCACAAATGAACCAGATCTATTTCTATCCATCATCTTTTCTCCTTCCTTTCTTCCTCCCTGACCTGTCCAAGGCAGAAAAACTGCCAAAAATGAATATTTCTCCTTCCAGGAATAAGACCAATATAATTCAGATGATCTTCCTAAGTGTTAGCTTGGGTCATTGAATAACGTTAGAGAGAAAAACCACTCCAAATTCTATTACTTTTTTATGCTTTTATCAATACATAATGCCTCGGAAGTCAGCACTTTACTTTAGGTCATCAGTTTTGACAGTCTTAAAGAAACTTGTTAAACAAATACTTCATCAATAATGCAGAGTTTCTAGGAACAGCCATTTATTCTTTCTGTGTGTATGTGCGTGCCAAGTAAGTGTACCATTGTAGGTAGCAGCAAGAGCATCTAGTGTGCTGCAATGGAGATGCAAGAATTATCCTACTTGTTCAGTTCTCCCAGTGAACATACTTTCTGTAGCTTCGTATTTTTTTTATGTTTATCCTGGCAATGCTACCAGGGGATCATAAGTACTAGAATACCTGGAAAGTCAAACATAAGTCTAACAGCAGGGTGCAGTTGCATGTTATGTTGTCCAGTGTTGTTATTTTTGACATTATATTGAGAGATATGGATCTGCTTGAATACTTGTACATAGAAACTAATGAAGGTACATCTGTGTGTATCTCTGCCCCTTAATGCTGGAGTCCTGTGACCTTCAAGTGTCCTTATGGTGGTGCAAGATCTTGAACTGGAGCATGGTGCTGTGACCACTCTTTGTGGTTGTATAGGTTACATGACAGTGTAGTTCATGTGACAGAACAGCAGTTGTTCTCTCTGGCTGTGGGGAAATGGTAGACTGCTGTCTAAATATTTCACTGGATTTGTCCAGAGACATTGTAAGAGTTGTTATATGTGATCACCTGAATGATCCTTAAAACATTTATTCTTTTTCCATTTTTCCTGACATTGCTAACTAAAGGGATGTTGGTATCCTCAATAAGGTTTTGCTTTTTTCCTAAAAAAAAATTCTAGAAAACTAGCAATTGTGAAATAATTCAAACTATCCTGCTGCATATTACTGCTGTGTTTTACCAGAATACTTCAAAATAAACAGTACTCAGTCATGTTCTATGAGGGCTGCTCTGAAAGTAACGTCTCTTACTTTGTGATGTTGGGTCATGACATCAGAGGCGGATGTTTGTGGTATGGCAGTAGAGGTTGAAAATTCCCACCAGCATTCCCTTACATGTTGGCATGTGACAGATGGCAGCAGAGGGGCAGTCTGACATGGAAAAGTGTATGAAGCAAAGGTGTGTCATTGAATTCCTCCCTGCAGAAAAAATGGTACCCATTGACATTCATCGATGTTTGCTGAATGTTGATGAACACTGAACAGTGGATATGAGCACAGTGAAAGTTGGACTGCATGGCCAACATTTTCCTAGCAGCAATGCTGCTATGAGCAGCAGTGAAAGCAGTGGATCATCTCCACTGGTTCAGATTTTGATGAGTGCAGTCTGCAGGCTCTTGATTGTTGGCAAAAATGGTTGTGACTTATGTTGAAAAATAGTGTCTTGTTGAGAATTTGCTCTATAAAATAGTGTCATTTTGTTCTTTGTATTTGTTGTGGTTTCCATGGAAATAAATAGGAGGCATTGTTCTTGGACCAACTTAGGTAGTTTATCAGCTGGTATTTGTGACATTTAAGCAGAATATTTGCAAGTTCCTAGCTATGGCTTTCTTGCTACAAAATGACATGGATAAAGCAGAAATATCTGGGGCTTTGTTCTGATTTCCAGTAGAGTATGCTTCCTGACACAACACCACCTATTTTGTGGCCCTTATCTAGGGCTTTGTAAACAATGAAATAGGTGCTATTTAAAGGATGTCTGTAAGAACTTGCTATCTTTCTCTTATGTCATAGGTAGGCTCAAGTAGCACTCATTTGTTTGTGAAGGGAATTGTCTGCTTCTTCATTACGTTTGATTACTTATCTCAGAGATTATAGCCATGCATAGCACATGAAGTCTAAATCCCAGTGCAAAGAAAGAAATGAAGATCTTGTGCCTAGCGTTCATTCAGCTTCCAGCTTCTTCCATCTTTCTCATTTGGTTATATTTTGCTTTCAGCATATCTAAATCAGAAGTCTTGCAGATCTTTCTAGTTCCTGAAATATCAGTCAGCACTGTATGTATTTATTTTCCCAAGTAAAAGAGATTACAAAATCAACTTTAAAGTCTAATTTCTTCTGTTAGGATACCAGTTGTACAGTTTATGTTTTTAAAAGTATTGACTCTGCTTTTGTTTAAGCAGAGGTGTTTGGTTCTGATATTTCTCATACTCCACATACCTAGAGTTCCCCTACTGGTCCAGTATCATTCATCTTATTCTGACATTATTTAAACTTTAAGTCTGCTGATGCCTAAGTAATACAGCTCTCACTGCCTTTAGCAGTGGCATGCCTATGTACTCAAGGGGAGAAGTTAGCTCTTAATTAGCATGCTCTGGCTTTTTATTTCAGCCCTTTACCCAGCAGAACAAATTCAGAGCAAATGAAGCATCTAGAAATTCCAAAGCACTACTCTCAGTAGCCAAAAGTGATGAGCGTCAATATTTAGCTTGCCAGGGGAGACTGATATTGTCTGTAGGCAGAATGTAATCAGTGATTAATGTATTTTTATTCTGCAAAGAGAATGGGACTGACTGAACATATGGAGGTTAATCAGGGGAGATGTTCAAATCTGGGATAGACAAAGCACAGCATGTAATCATCGGAGCTGGTTCAGGGAATGGATGGGACAAATAATGTGCTGGATTCTCTCAGATTCATTGATTATTAAATTTAATAATATGCATGAAAAACAGAATGTCTCCCTTCTCCTTATAACTAGATTTTATGGAGCAATAGCTGTAATGGGGAAGAAGTATACAGCAGGCATACTGCGACTTGAATTTCTCTCATTTTGCACTGAAATTTTGCCTTTGCTAGACCCTCTTGATCAGCAGTGAAGGCAGAAACTTGTTTATCAAATGGAAAATAATAGACCTGATGAACATACTTCAGAATGAAGCTAGCATGGCTATAGTTTGAAAATCAGCAGAAGGGTGAAAATGTCACAGTGGTTTTTGTGTCGTTTTGGCTGCAGAGTTCCTATACTAATCTTGGAGATGAAATATTGCTCTTTTGCATTACATGAGAATTTGCACTGGGGCCATCTTGCCAGCTTATTTCTTGTCAGGGCTTTTGCAGAGATCATCTGTGGATGAAAGACTAGTGTCCTGCCAATTGTTAGCTAATAGGAAATGAGAGACTAGCATAGATCTCAGGCCTGGTAGGCAGGGTCTGAGTGCCTGTCTGGGCGGGTGTGAGCCTAGCAGTTACCATCTCAGCTCTGATTCTCTGTGGGGTTAGTGTGTTCCTGTGAAGGAAATACCCTGTCTGCATCTGCTTTGACTGGCTCTTGATTTGCACTGCATTGCAGCAGGGAGAGCGGGATAGTTGTGAATACCTAATTTTGGTGCTCTGAGGGAAATACTGTTTTCTTTAACTGAAGATCTTTTGTAGAAAAAGGCCCTAAGGCCCTTTGGAAAGGCCTTATACAGGTTGGCTTTGTCAGTGGTGTTAGGGGGAAAAAGGGAAACGGAGAGGAAGGAAGCTGTTGTATAGAAAACACATTATTTATAGTGAAACACTGAGCATCCAGGTGAGGTATTGCATCAACACCTTTTATCATCTAACTTGTGGGCAAACAGAGTGGTGGCTTGGTTTTTGCTCCTAAGGGAGCAAAGTGTTGTGAGGAAAAACCTATCACTGCAAATGTAATAGTAGCAGCCTACAGCTTGCAGCAGGTGGTTGTGGCTGCAAGCATTTCTGAGTACAGAAAGACTGTGTCATTGCTTAGTGATGTGCAGCACCACTGCTGTATCACTGCCTGCATAGGGCTGCCTCATCAGTCTTGATGCTTGTCCAGGCTGAGAGAAAAGTACCATAATATTAGTAATAACGGTAATGGAAGGCCCATTAGAGTATGATGGAACCTCCTGTTGGGAATGCACTGTAAGCATGTTGGCACATAGAAATATACTGTAATCCATTTAGTTGCTCCATGTTTTGTTTTGTAGATGTGCACTGTAATCACTAAGTGGGGGTAATGCTTGGAGTTCTCTCACTTGGGATATGAATCCCGTGCACACTGCAGCTGAGCACACACATGCTGGTTTTTGCAGCACCAACAAACAACTACATTAGAAAAACATTAAGGCTGTGAAATAAGAATGGCAAGGCAGAGATGAGGAGTGAATCTACAGTATGCTGATGTGGAATGCAGAGCAATGTCAGTCTGCCAAACCACCATCCATTCTGCAGAAGTTTAATACTTGGCTGGGTGTTTCTATAGTTATCCCACTACTTTAATAAACATTTCCCTGTTAAAGTTACTTAAATATCTTTGTCAGCTGATTCTTGCAGGCTGATGCTTCTCTGCACATCCCACAGTTTTTCATTGAAATAATTGAAAAATAAATACTCTTATGAAAGGGCAATTGTGTGAGGGCAGTGGCTGCCATCCATGTGCTATATAAACTTATTCGTATCCATTTTTACTTGTTGCATATTTACATAATGTAGTTATATTCAGCTAACCATATCATACAATTAGCTACTTACTCCTATTTTATTACTGTAAGTCATTAAGAAATACACTCTTTATTGACCACAAGTTGGTTGTTTTTCATTTTGTATAATAAAACATATCATGCAAGGAATCTACGTATCCTGGGCTTGGACTTCAAAATGTCTCAGCTGCTTGAAAATGATTTTGCTCCAAGGTTTTCAAACTTAAAATAATGGTACTTTTCTTGTTATTGCCTCTGTAATAATTCTGTCTGGAGTTAGTGCTGCTTATGGCATACGCAGTATTATTGTGTTTGCAGCACTGATGGCATTTGCAGATATTGCTTTACAAAACCAGATTAAGTACGTCTTCTCTTGCAAGTTACCTGGTGTAAATTGCTGTATTTTCATCATATGGGAGTATTTTAAACCTCATTTTACAAACCTAGATTTGTAAATGAGGTGTGTTTATGTAACTCCTTTGGGGTTTATAGAGTTAATCATGAGCCTTAGGGAATGATTTACATTTTTTTTTTTATGTAGGTACTTTTCTTGTAGCCCTGCCTGGTTGAGAGCATAGTTGTTCCTAGAAGTTAATAAGGTTCAAGCAGTAACAAATACAGAATGATTTTTTGATCAATTTTAGATAGTATTCCTGGATAAAATCAATTATATCAAAATTTAATATACTCATTATAAATGTATTCATGTCATCTGAGCCTGAAAGAGCTTGGTTTTCTGAAATGAAATACAATTTTTGTTTTGTTTTGTTTTTAAAGAAAAAGCTCATCTTTACATTTAGAATTTATTCTTACCTTGGCTCCTTGATCTCTATTTTCCTTACACATTTCTCCTAACTCTTATCTCTTCTGTGGAGCAGGAGTGTTCAACAACTAGTGCTAGAAAAAAAATAATGGAATACGTGGGTGCTGCTAGTTCTAGCAGGTAATGTTTGATCCCCTTTTTTCTTACTATAAAGACCATTCAGTTTTTTAGCTGTCGAAAAATCAGTGTTGTGCTTTGTACAATGAGTCTAAATAAAACTGTATATTAAATTCTATAATTATTCTGAATCACTGTCAAGTTCAAGAAGAAAGAAACTAAAACTGTAGGGAAAAAAGTTTTACACTATCCATCTTGGTTTCTTGAAGGAAATCCGGTCCAAACAGAATGTGGCATTTTTAAAACAGCAAATATTGCTAAACTGAGCTTTGTTGCACTAACTGCGGTCTTCAAATCCAAAAATATCTCCCGCTGCTTTACACTGCATGTTCCTATCTCCCTGTTACTAGATGAGAACTGGTTTTATTTTTTGGCCAGCCTGACGCTCTGTGCCACCAAAACAGTGTTTCTGTGATGTTTGTTCTGCCACTGTAACTTCTGTTATGCTCAGCTGCTCTGCTGTTGCTCCAGTTGCTGCTTTGGTATTTGTGCCAGAGAAGTACTTAAACCACTAATAATGTGACTAAGTGTTGAGTCTGTCAGTGTTCATCTAATTACAAATTCTACATTGATCACTGGAGTGTTGGTATCAGCATTATACTGATTGAGAGAGCTATTTTAGGAGACTGTAGTTACAATTTAAAGAGGGTTGTGGAAGACTTTATGCATCACGGACATTTCTTTTAGTATACGTGTCACGTAGATTATGTGAATAAATTCCCAAAATTTATAGAAAATGTGTAGATCAATGCAATTTTTGACCATTGCTCCTGGACGCCAATTGTGGATTTTTTTTTTTCAACCAGCACAAAGATCTTTGTTTTATTATAATTTTATTTGAAAATAACCTAAAAGTCCCCTGGAAGTATTTTTGCTGTTTATTTATTAACTTTTTTTAAACTGTCTTTTATCTGTACTATCTCTTCCAACCACAGAGCATACATTTTTGTCTGCTTTTATTTCTTCAGTTTATTATCAATTTTATTTTACTACCTAGAGCTGGTAGAACTCAGTCTTGTGTTACTGACAAGCACAGTCATGGCTGATTGATCAGGATTAGAAGCAGCATCCTTTTATTGCTTTCAAATCAAGACTAGATATGTTTCTAAACAAAATAAATAAAAGTATTACTGCTCAAGCAGGATTTGAAGCCTGATATAGAAAGAGCTGGGGAAGATTTTTGGGCTGTCCTACAGAAGGTCAGCCTAGCCTTCTGGGCTTCAGTATTGATTTGAAGTTAAAAATAAGATTTATGCTTTTCTGAGACTGAATCACAGCCCAGAGATGGAGTACATAAATACTGTTCCTGATTGGGGTGGAGATGCCAGTAATTGAATTCATATTATGGATTCATATTCAAATTGTGGGTTTTTTTGTTTTTTGTTTTGCATTCATGAAAAACTCAGAGTGTGCTGCTGCCCTTCAGAACTTTTTACAGTTTTGAACACTGCTAATTTTCTTGTAAGATTTCCATTTAATGATTCCTTCAGGGAGAAGACTTTCTGGCAGGACTGCTTGCAATAGGCATGGCACAGCATCCCCTTTTAACCTGTCTCTGTGGGGGGATTTTCAGGGCTCTGGCATGGGCAACCAGCAGCTGGAGAAAGATGGAGATGGGATGGGGGTCTTCAGTGATAACTAGAGTAATTAATCAGTGTGGCAAGAGATCTCTGGCATAGGAAATTTATTTAATTCCATAACAAGTAGGGACTTTCCTGATTATTAAGTAATCCTAAGAGTAGCTAATTCTTTCTTAAGCAGAACTTTTGCATAATCAATGAAGCAAACATGGATTGCAATCTGAAGGAGGCACACTTTCTATTTCTGCCTGCCGAGGGAAATGAACAGCTTAATTACAGCATGCTGCAAGTTGTTCTCTGCCAGCAAAAAGGTGCACATGTAAAATCTTCACACATTGCTTGACAGGCTGAGCATCACAGGGCTGCTGGTAGGAGCACTGCCAGGAAACTGGACTGCTACTTTCCTGGGCACTGCTGAAAAGAGAGGTCCAGATTGACAGCCGGAAAACCTACGTCCAGGTCCCAAATGCCAGGGTCTTGTGCACACTGATCACCCTGACCGTCCCTGCCTAGCTTTCCCCAACTACCAAGTGCTTCTTAATAAACCATAAATGTGTTAATGGTGTGGTAAATTCGGCTACAAATTTTGGTCCCAAATACAATGAATTTGGATTCCAGCAAGGCAACACAGCAAGGTGTCTGAAATGGTTCCACTTGCAGAACCCCACAAAACACGTCCAGTGCTTCTCTGTGTGACAGGATTGAGAGAAAGTGTCTGTGTGATTTGGCTTGGATCATCATGCTGCAGGCAGGGGTGATTCAGATCTGAAAGAGGTCTGGGAATGGATTCAGTTGTTTGGCAGTGTGAATGCCTGGAAAAACTATGGCCTTGAAAAGTAGGTTTCGGCTTGTGAAAAGCTTTTTTTTTTCTTTTTTCCTTTCCCCATGGCAATTTTATGCTTAGAAATAAATTGCAGAATTTTGTTGATGTTGCTCATGTATCACTTGGACCTCACTGAAATCTCCTTTATGTATCTCCTTAATGCAGGAGGAATACTTATAGGAGTTGTGTTGCTCAGGAAAGGGAAACTATGCTGATGGAAGTCAACTACCATAAGCTTTTTTGTGCCAGTGGAAACCAAATAGTGGCATAAAAGCAGTGTCAGCTTTGCTAACTCAATTTGCTTCCTAGCTGACTGTTCTTAGACTTTGTGGAATCTAATTTTTGTTTTAATTTGTCTTAATTCTATAGTATTTTGCTCAGAATTCTGTGGGAGTTTATCAGGCATTTACCAGTGCAGAAGCTCATGCTTCTGATTAAGAAGTGGGAGTGATGTTACGCACTAAAACGTGGGGTTGGAGTGATGCAGTGTTCAGATGCAAAGGATGTGAGCAGGAACTTAACATTGAAGTTCTTGGGTATGGAGCATTGTAGTGTTGATGTGGGCTGGTTATGTTTGGTTGGGAGAGCAGAGGAATTTGTCCTTGGTGCTTGTAAAATAAAAGAAGACTATATGCCTTGCTTTACACATTTAAGTTGAATTAATCAGACAAGAATAGCTCTGAAAAATAGGGAAATACAGTTGAGTACTGTAGTAAAAAATGGCTAGCAGAAAGAAATAGATGGTGTACATTGGGTATAACATCATAGATTGATAAGGCTCCTAAAAATTTAATACTGCAGCTGTGAGGAAAGTGGCAATGTGGATTTTACTTTTCTTGCATAAAATAAAACCAAGTATTTGTTGGTAGTATGTTTACTCTGATTTTCTGGGCTTCTGTTTACCATCCAGAGTTTGAGGCAATACCAAGGTGTTGGGGAAATCTGTTCATTCAAAGGAAGGTGTCAGGTTGTGAAACATAAGCTATTAAAAGTGTTAAGAAACCTGAACTTTTGAGGAAAATAATCATTATATTATTTAGCCAATTATATGCCATTTCTTTCCCACTCCCCACATTCTCAGGGTATTGATTTGTCTTGCCAGCTTCTCTTTATTAATGCTGCTTGTATATACACATATTTTTTTGTCCCTCATATGTTTGCCTCCAAACACCTATCTTTCTGTCCTGGTCTATGGAATACTGGCATTTGAGCACAAAGCAGGGGCACCTCAGTAGCTTAGATGTGCTGAAAAGGCCTCAGGCTGGATCTAAGATGAGAGAATTTTTTTGTCCCCAGTAAGCAAGGGTGATGAAATAGTGTACAAATAAAGTGTATTCTAATTTAGTAGTGCAGCTAACTTGATGTCATCGATTAGTTACTGGAGGGCTTGATAGAAATAGTCTGAAGTCCCACCTTGTTTTTCCCAGCATAAATATTTAGGCTCAGAAACTAAATTATCTGAAAAGCTAAGATGGTTGCCAGGCTTTTTTTTTTTAATTTTCTTTAGGGCATGCAAAAACTGTCTGGCTCAATTACTACTAATACTAGAGGTGTATCTTAGCTCCAGTAGTTCTTAAATTTACCATGCTAACTTAAGTCGATAAATGAATTCCCATGAAACTGCTGTTGAATGTTAAGTCTATCTGCATCATTAACTGCATGCTGTCTCATATCCTTGAAACAACCATCTCTACTGTGAAAAGAATTTGCCCACAAGGTCAGCCGTCCTTCCCAAGTTACTGTTTGTAAAGCAGATCTGGATGTTTATGCAGATAGTCAGTTTTGTTCTCCTTTGGCTGTGCATAGTTCATAGGTTTTCTGAAGTTACCAAATATCACCGAAGCCCAGAAGAAGCAGTATTTACTAGCTGAGAGTCCTCTTCCAGTACTATTAAATGTAGATTTGTGAAATACAGTGATGAAACAATTTGAATCGAGGTGTATATCAAAACAAAACACTGTAATTTCATGTAGAAATGAATGAATACTGGGAGAAACAGCTTCCAAACATGCGCACCCAAATGTACTGATCAGAATTAATGGGAATATCTCCAGGCAGTGTGTAAGTACTGCAGATTATTTCTGTAAAACCTCTGTGCTGTTCCTAGCTGTGTGCGTGGATGATCCTGTTCTTGTCCTTCACTCAGAGTAGTTGTTCTGAGGTGGGAGCTGCATCATTTTTTGTCTGCTTGCTGTGTGCACTGCATGCCCCTAGGGTGTTAAGAACATGATTTTAGCAGGGTAGCTTGTTTCCTTATTGGCCCACTACTGCCTTCTCTTGTGCACTGACTTTGTGGTTTTTTTGCTAAGGTCATTCACAGCCTTACTTTTTGTAGCTTCCTTTCTCATTCATTGTGGAGAATATGATCTAATTCCAGTAACTGGTGACTTGTCCTGGTTAAATCTTCAAAAAACATTTCCTTCCTTTTGCTTCCTCTCATGCCGGAAAAAGTTAGCAAACATCTCTATAGCCATTTCACTGCTCTTCTGTTGCAGCTCTCCTTTGCCTTGAGGCCTGCACAAGTCTTTGCTGAACTGTTCATGGTCTAAGACCTTTCTGTTGCCAAAATGCCAATGAAGGTAGGCAGTTTCTGCAGAAAAATATGTCAGGCTAAAAAATAACCCAGAGAGAAATGCCTGACAATGTACATCAGCAGAGCATGAAGGGCTGGGAGCAATGGAATGGAGCTAGGGTTGGGAAGAGTTTGTTTCCCCCAGCTCCACAAGAGAATGGCCATTGGTAGCAAAGCAAAAACAAACTGCCATTGTCTCAGTCTGTGCAGTGGGCTATTCTTGCTTTTCCAGCTGTCTTTATGCTCGTGTATACTTCAGATGTGATTGTAAAGTCTGAGACAGGCTATCTTAATGGCATTTGTCTAGCATCTGTTACAAATGTGATGTTATTAGAGTGGGAACAGTACATAATAGTGGATTTTGTAGAGTAAGCTTTAACTAAATTATTTTAGCTGAAAGAGAAGTAAGCTTAAAGAGAAAATTGGAAATGCTGAAATTTAAGAAAGGAATTTAAATCTCCTTGTAAAACTTGTGCATACTGTTATGTTTTCCTTCCATATATATTTTTTTTTATCTCCACTTGTAGTGTCTGGTATTAAATGAGACATTAAGTTCCAAAGCACAGTTGTTTTTCCAAATGTATTTATGTTACAAGTAGCATGCCTTGATCTAGAGAGATGAGCTTCTTGCATATAATAATAAAAAGCAATAATAATTACTCCTGTTTGGAAGTAATGTTGAAAATGATTTAGACAATACAGAAAAAATGTTTTCCTGCAGGAAATGTAAAACCATAGGTCTTGTTTATGGTCTTCCTTCCTAAACTACAAACTTAGTTACATGGTTGCTGGAGTTTGCAGGCACGTGGACTTAAAAACTGACACAAGACCATAATCCTGATACCTTTGTTCAGAAATAATGGCAATGATTAGGGGTTAGAGCTGTACTGTATTTTAGCAAGAGATCTTACTTTTTCTAGATTCCTTGAGCTTATACCTAATAAGTGATTATTTATCCCTGATGAGACCCACTTCCAGAGGACATACACAGGTCCTGTTGAGGAAAGAACAATATATTCTCATTTAGATTTATTATACTAGAATTAAATTCTATTTTAGAGGAATTTCATGCAAGAATGGTGCATTTCTAAAACACATAATCTTCAGCTTCAGTGCCTCTGGAATCTGGTGACAGGAGGTCTTTAGCTCCAGTATTTAATTTCAACATAGTTCCACAGCTCTCCTTTTCTAAAAGGATGCTTTTGAAGGTGATGCATGTATTTTATTTAAGAATAACATTGCAAAAGTTCTTGCTGGTTCTCTGTTTTGTGACCATTGTTATTCATGTGTTCTTTTCTCTGTTCTAATTTTAAATTTCCTTCTGTATTCTAATTTGGCTGGAGTGTTCAATTATTTTCTTTTTATGTTCCTTATGTGGCCTTCATATCTCTTAGTGGCTCAATGTCAGAAAGATATCTGCTATAGCCAGTAGCTGAGAAATTGATTGCTCCTTTTCACAGGAAAAAGCCCAAACTCTTATTTTAGGAAAGGGATTTCTTTTCCTCCCTGATTTGAAACAGAAACAAGACTGAAAATTTTATGGAATTCAGATTCTGAAAAATAATGCTTCAGATGTATTTAGAAGTTAAAAAAATAAGAAAATAATAACAATTTGTGAAGTACTTAGTGGCTTATCTAATTAGCATTTTATGATATTCTCAGTGTTTATTTTAATACCATGATCCCATCTAATCTAAAATTATTTTGCTGCTCAAAGTATTGAGAAGGGAGACAAAGAATTGGTATGCTCAGGTGCAAAGAAACTATGCTGCCAAGATATGAGTAAATGTAGAGCAAGGAATAAAGCTTGTGTTGAGCATGGTGTTGATAACATTTTTCCTTTTGATTTAAACTTAAATTTTAGATAATGCTAATAATGTCATTGAAAAGGCAACAAAAACACTTAACCGGCAATATTTCTTTCTGCCAAGTAGATATAAAAGACATTGTTGATGTCTTTTCTATGTGAGGAAATAGTCTGTCATTGATTTAAAGACCATTTTGAACAATGTATAACCTCACTACTTCTGACATAGTACTGTGTTTAGTCTTCATTGTGCATTTTATGATAAAGTGCATGGTTTAACTCATGTTTTATAAGGGATATAATACTACTGTTCACTGTAGCACTCAGGCAGATCACAAATCCAGGAGTTTGCCTAAGAAGCCTTGTTTTGAAAAGAACTGTAATCCTTCAGTGGCTGGTAATGATGGTGGGAGCCAGGGGCTAGCCCTGCGTTATGCAGCCACCTCTGCCCCACAGCGTAGGCCTGCGTGCCTGAAATGTGAATTCAGTAGCATCTCGTTTTGTGGAGCATACCTTCAGACTGTGGTGGATGGTACAGTGTGGCTCTCATGCATCCTGGGATCAGGCATAGAGGAGGAGGCTGACTGTTGCAACAGTCAGAAGAAAGGAACACTTGTTTTTTACATCGTAAAATGACTTTCTCAGCTGTAATCATGTAATGTGCCCTCAATCCAGCAAGCTTTTTATGCTGCTGTACATCACCATGGGCTGCAAATTGCTGTTATCTCTTACTGCTACATTTAGCAGTGCACTCTTATTTAAAATGACTTCTGAGCAGTTGTCTTGATTAGAGCACTTAAATGAATAAATAATGCAGTGGACTTCACAGTGAGGGAAGAAATACATCAACTGGAGCTGTAATTCTTGAGAGGATACATTTTTCTCACTTTTTGATTTTATGGATTATTTAAAAGAAATAGCTCTGATCACAATGTTTCTTGTAATGTTTTCATTTAGTATAGTAGCACTGACTTTGATCTGTTGCTATTGTATGTAGCAGGCAGTTCTGATATTTGGCCTATAATATCTTTCCATAATGTGCAGACTAATGAAGGCTTGCAGGCATTCATTTCCTGCTTTTTTTTTTTGCTTTTTTTTTCCTCCAGAAAATGGCTGTAAAGTTCAGAACTCTGTAGCTCTTTGTATTAGTTCCGCATGGAGAAAAAGAAAAGTAAATGAGTAAGAGGCAGATCTGTGATGTGGCAGTATGTTTTCCTCATCAGACCTGAGACAGCGTTTACACCTGAAACAACTAAGATGACAAAATCATCAGTGTTTCTGAGAATGGCATTTCAAAAGGGCAAGAAGTCATACCATTTCAGATATACTTGCTGAGTTCTGGGGATGGCGCTCAGCTAATGAAGAAAAGAAGCTACAGCTCTGAGTTTTCTCGTCGTATAACTTGGATAAGTTCATTTCTTGTTCTTTTTGGTACTTCACTACTAAAAGTACATGTTCAAAGAACACAGAGCAGGTGAGTAACAAGATTTATTGCAGACAGTCTTCTTCCCTGTTCATGCGTAGTCCTGAATTTCTGGTGTTATTTTTCAGACTACTAAGATAAAGGTATACATCTTCACTGTAAGTTTTAGTCTCAGGAAAGCATGTCTGACTTTTCCAGAATGGATGGAAGAAGAGGTGTACACAAATCCCAGAGCCCCTTATCCCTGTGAAGCAATATTATTTTTTTTTTAAAGTAATGAACTTTTCAAAAAACAAACAAAAAAACACCCAAGAAAAACAAAACAACAAACAACAAACAACTTCCCTACTTGTTCAGCTGTCCCAGCTTGCCAGAAGAGGTTAGCATTAAGCTTTTTACATTTTGGTGCAAACTGCAAATAAGATATGTAAAGAAAGCAGAGAGCAGATTGAGTAGGCAGGAGTTATCTCTGATTCCAAAATTTCACCTGAAAAATCCCTTCTCTACAGTCAACATAGGCCTCTTACTGGTGGATGATGGTGGAGAGAGAGAAATATGGCTCATTCAGTGTGGCAAGATTTTAGTACTTACATGGCTCTTTTGTGTGTGCTGAGATAAATTAAATGTGGATTTGAATGGAAAGACTCTTCTATGTCCATCAGTTTTAGATGCCACGATAGAAACTTGCCTCTGCAATGGCCCCTCCTGTTAGGCTAGTGTTCTGGCTACTTGACTAAGATGTAGAAGACCAAGTTTAATGCATTTCTTATTCTGAGGGATTTTAACATATTTCTCTGGGCAGTGCTTTAGGCAGTTAAGCTGGATTGTTCTCTCTCAGTTGTCATAATCAGTATTAAACATTGTGTAAACATTTCAGGTGGGGTGGAGAGAGCAACTCACTAACCCAGGGGTAAGATTTTGCCCATCAACATGATAGAGCTGTCCCCAAGAGAATATGCTTGCTAGGGGAAAGACCTTCACTCTACTCTCTCATGTACTTGATAAATGCCCTAATGGTTACCAGGGTGAGGAGTAACAAGGCAGTGATTGTAGGCTTGGTAGAACCACAGTGGTAGCAGCATTAATGTTTTTGCGATTTAACTAAGATTAGCCCTTTGCTACTTCTGAAAATGCCTCACAGGGGAAGCAAAATATTTATTCAGTACACACTTAAAACACTTCGTTTCTCAGCTTCAGCAGAGGCCACAAAATATCCATCTTGAGTGGATCCAAACTCATGACCTTTTTGTACCTTACACAACGATTAAACTTGCGAATCCTTCTTGTGTAGGTGGAGTCTCACTGGCTCATGCCTCTGCCTTGTGGGAGCCTGGGGCAGAAAGGTGCTCTTGTGCTGGATGATCATAAATGATCTGAAGATCAGTGAAATCGATGCACCCTTGGCAAATTATGATTTGGGAGCTCATTATCTCTTTGTGAAACTCATTTTCCAGCCTACTGATTAAGCTTATAAAAGCACAGTTTTAATATGCCTCTTGCTCTGTTTTTAATTCCCTGGCTGACAGTAAAGAATATTCTAAGCAACTCTCAGGACAATTTATACCATTCTTTTATCTCAATGGCATATTGATCCTCTTGAACATCCCCTCTGCAAAATAATGAACACGCATCTTAAATCCAGTTCAGAGAGGTCATGTAGCGAGCATTGTTTCCTCCTTGAGGGGTAGTTTGCAGTTCTGTATTCTGGTACCAAATACAGCCTAGGAGACTAACGTGGAAAAATCTTTCTGATCTCTTCTTACTTGTTCTTTCTCCTTGATTAGTTTCCTGACACTTGATGCTGTTGGAGTTTTGAAGTTATTTCACACTAAATGATAGAAAATCATCCTAATAAATAAAACAGGGACTGTATTGACCTAGGGGAAAGCTCATGGAAGGTAGTTTAAGAAATCTATCTGTGGCCTGAACAAACATGGGAAGCTCTGTGCGTACTATGCTATTGAACTTGCATTGTTCTTAAAAGTAGCTCTAAAAAAATCCATCAAAACGACATGAATGCTTGCGCATTTACAAACAAACAGAGAATCAACTTAAAGGAAGCTCCTAGAGCAATGTCAACCACACTCCAAAAGATAAAAACGCTCTTACAGCACAGGAAGGGCTAGCCCGGGGGATCTGGGAAGCTTCGCTGGTATGTTAAAGTACATTAAACTCACATCCTACCTTATGCAGAGATCGCTTTCCTCCTTTGAGAAGCCCAAGTGTGTATGCGTGCATGCAGACTGCAGCAGCATACACTTGGGCAGGCAGCCCCATTTGCTTCAGCTCCATTCAGACTCTTATTGAACATGAGCAGTGACTGGGACTATCTGTGTAATTTTCCACCATTGTGAGCATGGACTATGCCTCTGAAAAGAAAATAAGCTTCAGGATTTGTCCTTGGAATAATGAAAAACTCAGGCATGTTTCTTTGCAATGCAGGCAAAACTACCTGTGTTTTTCAAACAAATAATTATTGCCTCACTCACCCAATACTCTGGAGCCTAACAGGCTCCCAATCATATGAATGAGGTAATCTTTCAGCAACTTAGCACTAAACTTGAGAACAGGTGAAAGAAGGAAACCACTTAGAGGAAAATAACCTCTCTGTGATGGCCCTTTCTCAGAAATACAAGATTTGCTGTTCAGTATCAGCAAGTGTGTAGGGAACCAGCTGAATGGGAGATTCTGTCCACTGCTCTAAGTACTTAATGGGACACTGACTTCCTTTTTCTAAAGAAAGGCTGGTGACATCTGCATTTAATTTAAGAAACTAATGGCAGAGAAACAAGGAAGGGCTCTGCTGTAAAGCAAGAAAGCCAGATTGATGTTGCTTTCAGATTGAAAATAGCCTTTCTCATTGGGAAAACTGCAAGCCTCTCTGGAAGATAAATGTTTGAAGTAATGAGAAATATTAGATATAATCTGTTTGTTAAAGGAAAGGAATATTGGCTGCAGGTTTAGCTAAAATTTGGAAGTGGGTTCAAAAATGGGCGTCATGCAGTCAGAGGTAGGAGAGTGTGATGTTCAGAGTTAATTAAGAGTAAGAAAGTGTGTGTATATTTAGAAATGCCTTTGAAACTAGTATGGTCTTAAACTTTGCAAATTGTTTGGATAAAACTCCAAAAGTAATACCTCCTATTTATTTCCATGGAATTTGCAAAACACACAAAGAACGCAGTACTTGGTAGAGCAAGTTCTCAGCTACAAAATAATATTTTTCAATAGAGTCACCACCATTAGCTCTGCATTTTCACCAGCAATGTACTTGGGTTTGCATGCCTCACTCATCAAAATCTGCATCAGTGGGGGTGACCTAGTGTTGCCACTGCTTAAATGCACCACCCACTGCCTCATAGTGCTCACATCCACTTTTTGGTCGCCATCAACATTCAGCAGGTGTTGACAAATGTCAGTGAGTACCATTTTTTCCCAATGGAGGAATTCAGTGACACACCTTTGCCTCATGTGCACTCCCTTGTCAGACACCATCCTGTCAGACTGCCCTTCTGCTGCCATCTATCACACAGCAACAACATAGAAATGGGAAGGTTATACCTCTACTGCCATATTGCCTTGTGGGCCAGTATAATAAAATAGGGAACGTTGCTTTTGGAGCACTCCTCGTATAAATTTCTGTGACTAAATTGGAAATAGAATATTTTTTATTTTTGTTTGATTTGAAGAAGGAGCTGAAAAAAATGAATCCAAAGTAAAGCGTGATTCTAGATTTATTTTTAGATCTGATATGGTCAACATGAAAATTACTTTCCAGTTCACCCTGGTAAACTGAAGCTCACATGTGATATGATGTAGATTCCCCTAGCAGGATCCTATGGATCTTAAGCAAGCAGGAAAAAAACAGACAAGCTGTGAAACAAAATATATTAATACAAGAAGCTGACTGTTTTTAATGCTTTGTATACAATGCTGTGAGAAATATTTGTCGCTACCAATCAAGTTGTTTTCAATAAAGCTGGAGAAGCTGAATGTAGTCTCTTGGGTGGTTGGTTGTTGTTTTTTCTTTAGTCCCAATTCACAATATGTTACCACAACAATTTCTTTTGTAAGTTTACCTCTGCTGTTATTGAAACACGTCAGTCCTTTGATGTATGTTGTTGTGCACTGCTATGACTAACAGGGATTTATATATCCTAGTTCTATGGTCTTTCTGCAGATAATACTGGTGCCAGGGTTATTTACAATCTGTTCAGGTTGCATTTTTGCCTTTGGTAGAGATCTGCATAAACTGGATTTGGATTCTGTGTGATGTTTCATTACAAACATAATTTCATGATCATTTTTCTCACATGTGCACCCTGTTTTTCTAACAGTTTGCATTAGAGAGATTTAAATTACCATTGCTTGGGCAGGATAGAAAGTGAACTGGTTGGTTCTGAGGCAGAGTACTCTTGAGTTATTTAAAACTGGTATGCACTCCCTAGATGCCCATAATATAAATAGAGATGACAGTTTTTAAGCTATGTGTTTGTGTGAGCGTATTTGACTACTTCTATGGAAGAATATCTCCTGTGGTATTGGTTCTTTTCAAACCTCTTTCCTTGCAGCTACAGCGGGCATTGACTACATATAATAAAAACAATATGATATGATATGTCTATGTTAGCTGGATTCTGAAATACATTAGATCTTTCAGGAAAGAATCCTAGAATAAAAAAGGTTGAATAGACCTCTATAATTATCTAGTCCAACCATCAACCTATCTTTCCCATGCCCATTAACCATGCCTCAGTACCATGTTTACACGGTTCTTGAGCTCTACTTCCATGGAGAGTGACTCCGCCACATTCCTGGGTACTCTGTTACAATGCCTCCCAACTTTTTCTGATAAGGGACTTTTTTTCCTAATACACAACCTGAATCTCCCCTGGCACAACTTGAGGCCGTTATCTCTTTTTCTACCAACAGAAAAAGGGTAGTAGTGCAAATCTCTTATGCCAAGGGGCTTAGTATGGACCTAATTCTGAGAAGTGGTTAGAAAAGCAAAAGCATGAAATGTTTTAAAATGCAAATAAAACTAAATATGTGAGGAAAACAAAGCAGCAGGAAAAGGGGCAGGAAATGTTTGTAAGCCTCTGCAATTTAGCCATAAGAAGAGCAGAAAGTATCATTATAGACCTGTTTGTAAAAGAGGCAAATAAGAGGAGATTTAATAGATAATGGTTATGCGTAGAGAGGAATTTCATCCAAATGTCTCCAAATATGGGTCTATGTATTCCAATACATATCCCAAATATAAGCCAATTTCTGCTATTGGGTTTTTTTGTTTTGTTTGTTTGTTTTTTTCCTCCTCCTTAACAAGTTAGCAATCTAGTTGGGCTTTGTGGAATGTCTTATTACTGTTGAAGTTCCCATGCTGGTGTAAATTGGCAAAAGAAAATCTAGGATGTCTCCAAAGCTCTACAGAAGAGGATAGTTGTGATATAGTAGCACTAGGGAAGATTATTCCTTTGGCTGATTAAGAATAAATTTATTTTTACTTATTTTTCTAAGAGAAATGTAAATCTGGCAGACTCAGACTTTATACTGTGGGCAAAGAGCAGAACAATCTGGCTTGCACATGAGCTGGTTAAGAATCTTTGGATTTCCCCTTTGGATTGGATTTTTTTTCCCTTCTTCTGAATTTTTTTTCATTCATTTGTACCTATTCTGTCTTCCTGTGTGTATTTAGATATCAGCAACAAATTTTGTGTGAGGGGGAACTTCCCATGTCCTGAAAGACAGGGTGGGAAAAGTGGCTTTAGTTACTTATTGTCTGTCTACATGAAAAGAGAAAGCTCCTGAGATACTTCAGTCCTTTAGATGAGTCACTAAAACTTGCAATCAGATTGTGTTCAGAAGTTCTCTAAAATTGTTGCTTAGAAAGAACAGCTATTCTAATCTCAAAAAAATGCCCAAAATATATACTGAGACAGGCAAAGGGATTTATGGAAAAGAGAGAATTTTAATTTTTAAAATAACAAGTGTATTATAGTAATAATGAGGTATATTTAGAAAACTATTATTTGTTTTTTTTATTTGATATATTCATAGTGTTGTCATCTTGTATTTGTTCTAACCAGAGTGCCTGTTTGAAATCATGCTGAAAAAAGCTTGTAAAAATATTGAATATTTTACAGAGCAAAAACATTTTTCTACAAATAAATCGTGTAAGTTTGGAGAATCAAATGGGTTGGAACACATCCCTTCAGAGATTAACGGTGAAATAGTTGGGTTTGTTTTATTTTGCTTCACGTTAATGAATGCAAGGATTTCTTTTTTATTTGAAAGAGCAAATAACATTATGTAACAGTGGAATTACTGAATGCCATTATTGATGGAAAACTAAAAGCAACTTGGGATTTTATAGGTATGTGTAGCATATCCTTCAGATTGTTTATAGTACCATGTGATAGCAGTGAATTGCTGTCTTTAGAAAGCACAGAGATTTCTTCATTGCTTTCTTTAAATACTTGCCAACTAATTACTGTCTGAACATGTTGTACCTCTGTTCCTTCTTACCTGTTCTAATGGCTTGAGGGTAAAACTACTGCAATCCTATGCTGTGTGAGCTGTCTGGGGATGGGAGCTCACAGCTGACTGTACTTTCAACTCACCACATTGCTTCTGAGGGAAGGTCAGCAATAACTTTAGTAGAGGTGCAAAACAGTGGACTGCCTAGCTGAAAGGCCTTGGAAGGGTTATGACCTGCTAGGATGAAGGCTGGTTTTGCAGGCTCCCCTGAGCTGTGCTGCCCAGCCAGCATTTAGTGTGTTTCTGCTTGGAGGTGGAAGTGTGTTCACGCCAGTTAAGTCTTTCCTGTAGCTAATGGGGAGAACTAAGTCTCCCAAAAGTGTGTAGCCACCATTCCTCAGTGTGCGTAGTTCCTGAAATGGCTGGCTTTTGGCATGAGCTACAGTTGTAAGGACCTACAGTTGTAAAGATCCTGCTGCCTAGTGCATTCAAATTAGAAGTGAAGACAGTTAGATTGGACATAAGGAAGAGATTTTTTTACAATGAGGGTGGTGAGGCACTGTACCAGGTTGCCCAGAAAGGTGGTGGATGCCCCATCCCTGGAGACACTCAAGATCAGGCTGGACTGGGCTCTGAGCAACCTCATCTAGCTGTAGGTGTCCCTGTTAGTTGTGGGGAAGATGGACTAGATGGCCTTTAAGGGCCCCTTCTAAGAATGATTCTATTATTCTATGAAAAACGTAATCTGCAGCAAGAGAAAGATGAGGTGATAGCTGTGATGTTGGGCAAGGACTTGATCGTGTTCATGTCCTTAGGGAAGGAAGCAATACACACTTTGCAGCCACTGGAAATGGAGAGAAATTGCCCACCATGTCTTAACATGATTTGATGTTTTTTAATAAACTCGTATGAAGGCTTATAAGGCAGGGGATAGCTTTTGATTTTATAGGTGTCTTTAACTGAGATTCCTGCTATGGAAACCTACTCAAGGGTAAAACCATGCTTTAACATTCTTGTTTGTGAAACAGATACTATATTCCGGTGCTTCAATGTGGTCTTGTGATTTGAGGCATCAAACCTGTCTACACACTTAATATGAAGTGAAGGTCATGTCATTGCTGAATATTCCTTTGTTTATCTTTTTATTAGTCCAAGGCTACCCTAGTCCTTGCTGAATTGCACTATTTATATTGTAGGGTTGGATTTAGTTTCTTGAGTTCCCGCCCCGCCAAACCAACATTAATGTCATAGGATATGTGTCTGGAAATAGAATTAGAAACTTGCAGGTGTAAAAAGCCCTTTGATGTCTGATGACTTCAGAGTACATTGTAAATGATTCTTTCTGGGGCAAGACTGCTGGAAATAGCAAAAGCTCTGTATGCCTGCATGAGGGAGCAGCAATAGGCTCTCCTTCCTGGGTCTAGAGCAACCAGGGATGATCCACCATTCTCATGAGTGCAGAGGGCACAAGGCTTGTATAAGAGGAGTCTTGTTCAAGGGGAAACCTGCTTTCCTGCTCTTCTTTTTCATTCACCTGATAGAGCAGGCCCATGAGGTGGGGAGGTCAGCATATCAGGACACCAGGTGGCTACTCATCTAGACTGGCCAGGGTTGCTGTGGATGTGCTTAGCAACACTGATATCTATGAGGAGCTAGCGTAAGTGAAGACATGGCAGAGGCCAGGCTTCACTGTTCTGAAAATCACGCTATGCACCAACAAATCCAGGCATCTCAAAGCTTTCTCTGGGATGCCAAAGCCTATGGACTACAGTTTTACCTGCCCAAAGGCATAATGAAATCTTAACCGACATAGATGTCTGTAACAAAAACTAAACGGAGAAAGTGAAAAGAGGCAGGAGGCAGAAAAAATCTAATGCAACAAAAGGGAGTAAAACATCTCCCTCTGCCCCCTCTAAGTCCTGAGGATCAGGGAATAGATGTTACGAAGCAGGTTCAGTTTCTAGCAGCTTGATCTTGGCCTTTGTATGCAGTTGGCTTTGTGTGCATTGATGTCCTGTTGGTAATTATCATTCTGTTGTCACCTGTATTCACAGTGACACCCCCATATCACATTTTCATCACAGCGTGAAATGTCGCTCTTTTTGCTTTTGTTTTGTGGGTACTATGAATTTAGCCCAGAATTGAAAAAACTAGACACTTCTCACAACACACAACGGGGCATTGATAACCATGCAGCTTAGTTACTGATCCTATCTCAGTGCTTCCATCTGTCTCCTTCCTCCCACCCCTCTTTTTAAGCAGACAAGGTTTTCCCTCAACAAGCTGATGACAGAATAATTTCTTCACATTGATTGTTTGCCCCACTTGGACCTCTGGAGATCTTCGTATAAGTGGAGAGAAGTAGATCAAAAGGCTGCAAGAAAAAGAGGCAGAGGATTGAAAAAAAACCACCATAAAGATCCTGCTCAGATTTCAGCCTGGTGATGAACAGACTTGTAAAGTATTCTGAGACCTGTCAAATTTTCCCATCTAAAATCCAGACCTATTTTTAAAAGAATTTTCATAATGAGTCTCTCTTTTCCCCCATCAGCAGGCTCAGAATGTTTTCTGAATAAGTTCTGCAGGACAGAGGAGTTGAACACTTGATCACATGCAGGAGCACAGGATAGATGGAGTACAGCTGACTCAACAGCTACAGGGGATTTGGGTAAGTGCCCACTATGTCAGCCAACTAAGACTTACTAAAATATTGGAAAAAATCACATTATTTGTTATTTTAAAAAAGAAAAAGTTATCATTTTAACACTTGTTTAACAAGTTTAATCTCACTGGAAAATCTCAGGGGGACTTGGTTGGGGAAGAAGTTTGTAGGGAATGGATAATGAAAAGAGGAAGGCAAATTATCATCCAACTGTGAAAAGAGGTGTTATATTTTTTCTTCTCCGCTTATTTCTTACCTAAAGGTACCCAGACCAGACACATGCAGTTAATATGAGGGAGGAAGGTTATGCATCTTCTGCAGAGCTGAGGTTACCAATGTATGTCAAAACCATTTGCTTTGCTTTCAAGAGGAAAACAATAAATTTCTTGAGGGAGACAATGTTATCCAACTTGTGGTGTCAGTCTGCCTGTTCCCACAATCGTTGCATTGATGGAAGAAAATTTTGATAAGCGAGACTTATCTGTCTCCCTCCACAATATAATGACACGGGTTTGCTGATTGGAAATGACATTGTCTGCTTAACAAAGCTGGCTGGATGTGATAATTACACCACCTTTCATTATTTTTTTAAGAAAGTACTAATAATGACAATATATTCAGGAGTGAAGATAGTGGGGATTTGAAATCAAGTCTTTAGTTAAGTTGATGAACTGATACAGTCCAAATTGACATAGTTATTCTAATTGCTATGTGCACTGTGAGAGGAAATTTTACCATGGTCCAAGAGCAGAGGAAGAAGGTACTGACTGCCTTACTTGTGTGCTTTTGATCAAAGAATGTTTTTTATCAGTACGTAATATTTTGCTTTCTTTTAGCTTAGGCTTGTTTTAGAGACTGGCTTACAAATTACTTCAAACCTTGCTATAAGTCCAAAATGGCTAAAAGAGTGACTCGAAACATGATAAAGGAAATATTCATAAGCAAATCTTTTCCTTTACAGTAAAATAGCTTTTTTATTTTTCTGTTAAAATGTAATCCTTGGAAGAGTGTGAGTGATCTCCGATTTCACGCGTTTATGAAGCCTGTGGGTTTTTATACTTGTTTGGACCGAGATATTAGCAGCATTATTTACCCCATATTTGTTTATCTTTTAAGGATTAGATAAGATTGTACCATTCTACAGTGGTATTCGATAACTTTACTGCTTAATTTCTATTCTGAAAAGTCAGGAAATTGAAGTCATTCTGATAGCATAAACTGTTGTTGCTTTTTGTCAGTGAAGTCTTATTTTAATGGTAACTTTTCAAACTGCAAACAGATGGCTGCACTATAATCTACTTGCTAGTGACATCAAGCATTATTTACTGAAGATTTATATTTATATCGCTCTCTTCAAAAGCGTAAAAAGAGTAATTAAGGAGAATTATACCCATTTAGATCTTTATCTGCCCATGTGACTGCAAAGCTCTAGGGGCAGGCAGTACCATTATAAGTGTCTCATCTCTGTATTGGTGTTTTTGAATCCACACCATGGTTAGAGGCAACTGAAGGCCATTACCATGTGACGACTCTTTAGTGGCCTATATCAAATGATTTGATAGTCTCTGTAAATTTGCTAGCTGATGGAATCCCCATAATGATCAGTGATGTGAAAAAGAAATCAGTAGAGTGAATGTGCTTGTGCTGGATATCTTTAAACCTAGAAACAATCTATTCGTTCCAGGCTTTAGGAATGGTCCTTGTTTGCCCATACAGGACTGCACAACTGTTGCTTGTGTTTGTCTAAGATGATCTTAGACTTGCTTTAGTCTCTTACTGTTTTTCAAATTGCAATCTCTCTGCTAAAAATTAAAGAGGAATACAATGTGGAACAGTTGCAAGACAGCAAAATAGAACCATTTCTCTACGCAGTCAGTGTAGTTAGCCAGTGACTCAAAATTTTGTTGTCACTGTATTCACTGCAGATAGTTCTGCCTATTATAGCCAGTCAGTGGCTATAATATATCCACCAGGTGGGTGCTGGTGGTTATGTAATTAAACTTGTTTTGTAATCAGTTTTAACTATTAACTACAGAATTTTTTTTTAATATAATATTCTGCTAGCAAAGTGAAAAATACAAAATGATTTGCATTCTGTTATGCAAGTCGGATATACAGTGACTTTAATAGGAAATCTGTTTTCAGTTGGTTTAAATTCTTGGCTTTTCATGTTGAATCTACCAAAGTTGCACAAAGAATCTAACTTTGAGCTCAAGATTAATGAAATACAGAACAAAACATCAAATTATGAGTTTTAATAATGAAAAGGAGGTCTTGCTTTGTCAAGAATTCCCAGATTTGGAATAAAACAATCTTTTCAGATCACTACGGTAACCTCCAAATTCTATTCTGAATTTAATTATTTTTTCTCAGTCTGACAAATTCTTCTGGTATGTGGAATATAATGTGAAATCAGAGAAAAATTTTTCAAAAACTCTTTAATTCTAGTCCAAAGCTTTGACAATGGATCACTTTTTTCAGTCTTGTTTTCCTTTAAAATCTGAGCCCAGTGCCAGCATTGCATAATATATAGGCTATGGGAAACCGTGGTTATTCCTGCAGTTTGGAAGGACAGCACAGAGATCTCCTGTGTGACTTGAGAGATGCAATTGGTTTTTCTTTATTATTTTGTATTTTTATATCTGAAGCTTTACGTTGATTTATGTTCTCACATTTTATTGAGGCACCTGTGAATCAAGCATTTCAAACAGAAATCTGCATTATTTTATTGGCTTATCTATCTGGCACATAATGTTTCAGTACTTTCTTTGCATGATATAATAGCAATGATTTGGAAAACACTAGTGTTCTCAAAAGCCTTAGGATGTTAATATAAATGTCTGGAAGGATTTTAGCAACGTTTTCTGTGAAATGCAGCAAGATCTAAATTGCTTATTCAGGTCATTTCTATGGGAGGAAAAAATATTCTGGCAATACTTGGATAAAATTGAACTGATCACTGAGTATAACTACAGTAAAAATAATACAGAATTGCATGGAGGAAAGGCAGCCCATTTGAAGGATATTGGTATTTCACTCGTGGATGTGGAATACAACCAGAATAGCTGTTGTACTGTTGTTTAGCACAGAATAACAGGTAAACTGCTTGAATCACAATTTACACCATCTTAAGTGGAGAGTTTAAACGGATCTAGGCAGTCAGGATCTACGACTTGTTAAAATATAGCCCTTTTTAAGTGCTTAGATCACTTTTATTCTGTTATCTCCTTTGAAGATATATATTGTGCTTCGAAATATTTCATACAGTTATACTATTCATTTGATCACTGTTTCTCTTTTTACTTTGTAAATAAGCAATTTATTTTCAAAACAGAATAATAATAAAAAACCTCAGTGCATTCAAGGATTTGTCATAACAGCAAATAGACTTGTATGCTGAAGTACAGCTCTTAAAAGATTATTATTATGAATGCTTTGAATTGATAAAATATAGATTTATTTATTTTTTAATATATAGCACAGTGGTTCCATTTTCCTAGCCTTTAGAATGACAAAATAAAAAATAGAAATAAAAAAGTTTCAGCTAGGGTTTTGCCTACCTAAGTCTACGGGGTGAAGCTGTGGATGTAGCAGGACCACTGTGAATCTCTAAGTATGCCTTATACTGATCTTATGGGTTGAAGGGCACTGCGTGGCTTTAATATTATCTGCCCAACATACATGTTTAATCCTCATTAACAGTAATATGGTTCACAAAAGATAACCTGAGCTGTGTCTTTAGGAACCAGATCTAGATTTTCAGCCCCTCAGTGTTCAGCAGAGCTTAGAATGGTTATTTCATTTCAGTTCAGAAGAAAGCTGTGTATTACTTGTACATTGACATTTAATGGTCTTAAATTTCCACTGCCAATGTATCATGCTGTTCTAAATTTGAAGCCTTTCTGAACTGACTACCTTCCAGATTAAACTCTAGTTTTCTGTTTGGTTTAGTTGGTGCTCTGAGCTTTGACTCAGTATTAATTACAGAGCTCATATAGTATAGAGACAATCCAGAATTTCTGTTTTAAATCCCAAGAATGGGGTGTAAATGTATGACTAGAAAATATGCATGAGTCATTTCTGGGACCAAGTAGTTGATCCAGAAAGCAACTATATGCCTAAGTACACATGTATACTTCATGCGTGGTCTTTCCTGCATAGTCCACCACTGCTGTTTGTATTCTAAACAGTAGAGAGATTAGCTTACCTATTTTAAAGAAAATTATTTTCCCATTGTATTGAGAAAAGAAAAAGCATGCATTTTTTACATTCATGGATGAGCTGGTTTCTAGAGTTCTTAGCTCTGATGGAGGCACGGTTAACACACAACACTAGTGCAGATTGAGAAGCAAATTTAATAACAGTGACATGTCAGGGCATGAACCAAAAGGACAAGGAACTATTTTGTCATGAAATTACTATAAGAAGTGGAATCCATTGAGCAGTATAATGTTAACTTCAAAACATTTTTAAGTAAAAGCAATCATTTTTCTATTCCATTACTTGTAGAGATCTAATGTATGTTGCTAGAGAGTCTTTAGCTAGTTAGTATATCTATATGAAAACAGTTGTAGATGGAACACTGTATTATTTTGTATTATTGCCACTTCATAAATGGAAAATGAAGAACAAGCATTAGATTATAGTCAGGTCTTATAAAATATAAGATGAATGTTTGAAATAAAAATTAAACTCAAAAGTCAGAATTAGCTCACAAGTGAATTTAAATAAAAATGAAGGACTGAACGAGTAGTGAATGCTATTCAAAATGGAAAACCATTGAAGATGATTTAAAAATAAGAGAATGAGAGAACAATCAAATTGAGTGCCTGGTAATAGAAGAGGAAATTTGGGTAGGTCACTGCCATTCCACAGTATTTCTAAGCTGAATACAAAGTGGCTTTTATTTAAATTGCAAACATCTTTACTTTGAAATTTTGTGTGGATTTTCAGACATGGCAACATTTGTGAAATCGGGGACAAGGGCTTTGTTGAATAATAATAATTAAATTGAGGAATGCATGTTGCAACTGTTACCCCCTTTGTACTCTTCGATTACATGCAGCACATAACAGTAAGACCTGCAGATATGACTTGTTGCTGGATGTATAAGCAACTTCAGCTGCATGGAGATTCATACTCTGCCTACTTCAGCATTCTGAAAGCTTATTGTTCTTCTGTTAGATTGGAACTCAAATACAGTGAGCTGATTTTCCACTGAGCTGGTTGTTTTTGAAACCTATATGACTCACAGGTTCTGAAATGATTAATTAATCATGTTTGATAGGTCTTCAAATCCCTGTCTCTTTGTCGATACTCATCCTTCATATCTGTTCTACTACAAATATTTCAGATAGTTGCCATGTGAACTTTTTTGGTGTTCATGGAACAGAGAGCTTACCTCCACCTCCGTATCAATGGAAAGAACTGTTCCCCTTCTGAATAGAAAATATCAAACCTTGTTTAGGAGATATCCTTCAGTGTACATATTGAAGCAGAAACTAAGTGAAATTATTTTCGTGACCTTGAATGTATTTTTTTTCTTCAAGGTGATTTGGACATTTCAGTGAGTCCAAACACTACACTGAGTGTCATAAACAAACACAATAAATCATGTAAACATCAAAAGACCCTCAAGAATGCTCATCAGAGAAAAATGGAGAATGAGGGTTGAAGGAAACAAAAAAGTATTTTAGTTATGTTGGTGAAAACTGGAGTGAAGGAACATATTTTGCAATGAGTTTGTGTCTTTGGAGTCATGATAATGTATTTTAACAAACAAACATATTTGCTACTGGACCATAAAGCACGAAGAGCTGTATTCTTCTAAAATGACCCAAAGAGCTCCATTCCATATTAAACAGAAGGGGGGAAAAAACAGCAGTTGTATATCTTTTCTACCTTTCATATGAACATGTTGATTTATGGATTAAAAATCACCCTAATCCAGAGGCTTGAATTTTACCTTCTTTTTTTTTTTTCTTCTATGTGGTTATTTCATTTCATAGGCATATACAGACAAGTGCCATTTTGATTAATACAACTGGATGAAATATTAAGCAGCATCTGTGTGGTTGGGGGGTGGAATTTGATGATCCTTGGAGTCCCTTCCAACCCAAGCCATTCTATGGTACAAATGTTTTGATTTGGATGATTTGTTTGGTTGGCTGAGGTTTTAGAATTTTTTTAGTGAGAAGTTGCTGCAAGCATTTTAAGAGCAAGTTGGGAAGGAGTGGTTGCCTTGATTCTAAAAATGGTAAATGGATAGGTAAAGTTGGCCTCTCAGGCTATTTTCTAGCCCTGCAACTCTTTCACAAGAAGTAAAAAAAATAATGTACATTCCTAACTTATTTAATGGAGATCAGCAGGAGTCACCCCAACTGGTGCTGCAGATCTGCATGCTAATCCATATGCAGATGAGTCAGTAGTTGAAGAGCAAGACGAACATTATCAGTTGTGTTAAAATCTGACTGACTCTGAATGTGGCTAGAGGACTAATGCTATAAATACTTAATGTCTTAATTCAGTTTTGGTTTTTAGCAATCATCTCTCCTTCCACTCAAATGCAGCAACAGAAGTTAAGTTTAATAATTAAAATTTTAGAAGTTACCTGAAGGTCTGCTTTTCATCTAAAATAATAATTACAGCTTTGTCAGTGTTATTTTTAATTAAATTATTTTCAAACTTTTTTTGTAACAAAAAATATGGTAGTAGTTAGGAAATAGAAGTGAGACTTAGATCTTGGTAAACTGCCCTTGAATTATACAGTCATCAGAAACTACCTCATTTACAAGGAAACAGAAACAGTTATTTTATCCAAATCACGGATGTACAAGCTGAGGTAAGGCTCCAATATGCCAGAGAAATGCCACTTTTCCACTGGAAAAATTGTTTACAAAATTAAGGTTTAATTTTCCTGGTTCTGAAAAACAAACAAACAAACAAACAAAAAAAAAACCCAAACACCCTAATTCCCACTGAGAGTAATGGAAAAGGTAAGGAGATCATGAAAATATAGAGATATCATAGCATCCCAGTTAAGAATTTTACTTGCTTTGTTCTCACTTTTTTTTTTTTTTGGGTCAGTATTAGCTGCAAGTGCTGTCAACCTCCACAGGAGTCTAATGGAAAAAGTGTTTTATTTAGCATTTTGTATCCACTTGAGACTGAAAGAGGGTTGCATTGTTGCTATAGGTGGCACTTGGAGCAGGAAGTTGTGCAGAAGTGACACAGCACAGCTGTTTTTGGATACCATGGCAAATGTTGCACCTGACTTATTAAAAATAGAACAGCTTCAGATGGCTGGGATCTACAAAGATGAAGTCCAAGTATCAGCATGCATGCTTAGCAGGAACTTGGTGCTGCAAATTCTATTTTAATCACAGGTAGTTCCAGACAGGATTGTGTAGGAGTGGATGACTGGACTCCTCTGGTGACACTGGGACATTCCTTTGGCTTCTTCAGTAGCATGTGGCTCAGAGCTTTGGCTTAGTCCTTTGTCCTAGTTGGCTTGTTTGCTGCCAAGGAGTGTTTTGGGAATGCTCTTTGTGGGTTTCTGTCTCTTAACACAAATCTTTAAACCCAAGACTCCTGTCTCAAATGTTTTCCCAAGTGCTTTTTGCTAGCTTCTTCCGTGGCTGCAAGGAGGTGTGCTTTGTCTGTGAACGTTCTTTCTCCTCTCAGAGGAACGTGATGAACAACAACTCTAACTCTTGTATTAGAGGCAGCAGACCTCCTCAGTCTCTCAGAATTGCTCAGTTCCTGTGTGAATATTGCTTCAGATCAGCAGAGATTTTTCTGTTCATAAAATAATTAGAAGCAAAGAAAAGGTAAAGCTTAGATTCATGGACAAAATCCCTGGCATTCTGGGATATTTCTGATGAATATATGAACCAGATGTTTATTGATTGTGCTAAATATCATAAATATGACACCTTGGAGAATTTCTCCTAGGAAGAATAATTATTCAAGACATGAAAAATTCATGTGTTCTGACCTTCTACTCTGGTTGCCAGGTATGATTCAAGTAGATGTAATTTCTATGCCAGCTCCTTACCTGAGCTCAGTGCAATTGGATGCATGCTTCAAAGAACAGATTTTTGGCAATTAGATATGGACTGATTTTATTCCAGGACCTTGAGCCTGAGAATTGCTCAAAAAGACATTTATCTGCACAGTTTTCAAGGACGTGGCTGAAATAAAACATTATTCTCCTTAATTCATCTTTCTCAATGGATTTTTACACTGAAATTTCAAAAAAAGCTGCCAATGTTCAATTGCATAAGCACTCTCCTAATCTATCAATAAATTTTAGGGGACTTCTTTTTCCTTTTTCTTTCTTTTATACCATCCATGAGCATTTCTGTGCTGCAAGTTATGATTAAAAGCTGTAGAAGTTAATAGAAATTATTCGTTACTCAGAGAAGTGTGCCAAGCTGCCCGTGGCCTCTTTCCCTTATGCTTGTGAACTTTATCCATGATTCCTTTGCTGGAGGCCATCACCTCCCGAGCGGTAAAATGTCTTCAGTAAGCATCTTCAATGCAATGAGCAGATGTGTGTAATAACCACTTAATGTTTTGCTAGGTTTTGCAATGGAACAGGTATGGTTACTGCTCCTGCTGACTATTAAAGTGCTTTTGGTGACTGCTCAGTTCAACGGCTACAACTGTGATGCTAACCTCCATAGCAGGTTTCCTGGTAAGTGTTTAATAGACTTTTTTTCTAAATGGCTTCTTTATTGTCCTGGTTCAAAGCAGTGCTTATTTTTAAATACAGAGCTTTAAATCTGTCTGGAGCCTAGGGGTAGGGCTACACATTAAGTGAATATTAACTACCTGAGTGACAATGAAGCTCCTGTAATGTTACACTTTACACTCCTCTTAATTGCACACTGGGTCAAATCCAGCCTGGTATTAATGAATGCAACTACTTTCACATCAGTGGGGTTTGACCTGCTTTTGCCAGAGCTCTGTCCTGTTCAAGAAATTCACCAGAAGTCATGTTGTTTGAAATGTCCTTTACAGGTTTAAGAGCCTGAAACTTCTAACTGGGTTTTCTTTCAAGTTCTATCTGAGTGAGATAATTATGTCCTTTTAATGAAATACAGAAATGGATACATATTTTTGAGCAAAAATGAAGTTGAACGCAGAATTCAGTGCCTCACTTCACCATTAAGCTCTTGCCTGGAGACAGGTGAAGCAGTGGGATGTATCTATAGATGATCTATATTCCTGCCTCAAGAAAATAGGAACTAAGTTTTTTTATAGAGACATTGGGTGTCCAAAACTTTTAATGCATTGAGAAATAGATATGTATATCAGAATTTACTCAGTTAAATAATGTTGTAAGTCTGTTACATGGTTTATCCTTCCTGCCTCCATTGGTTCTTGGTCAGAATAGTAATGGAGGGCTGATTCTGACTGGTTCACATCTTGTGTTTCTGAGGTAGTGATTGAATCAACAGTAAATGATGAACTCTCAGTATTACGCTTTCAGGTTTTTTTTTTTTCTAATAATAATAGTTATGATTCTTCTTCAGGAAAGATCACTTCTATTAAATCAGCTGTTTTCACTGTTTCCTGTTACTACCACACTGCAATGTGCTTCACTGATATAGAATACTGCCAATGGTTTTGAATCCTCTTTCCCTTGGATGATGTGAACACAAAAAGTAGAGAAATAGCAGGACATGCAAAAAGGATCAAATATATTTTGTTCATCCCTGACAAAAATCACCATTAAGCTGAGTTTTTCACAAACTACTTTTATATTTCTAGGAGTTTTACAAGCTTGCCTGAAAAGTGTGAGTTAATTATGCCCACCTATCTCAGATCTACCTTTCATCATCATCATTTTCCCTGCATTTTTTTCCCCATTTCAGACTTCTTAAGAGGATTGCAGCCACTAGAGGGAAGCTTCGATTCTTCTTTCTGCACTTTGAAAAAGCTTCTCTGGTCACCTTTTGCACTAACCTCGTGCCATGGTTTTATATTTGCTATGTGATACCCACAAAACGAATCCAGCTCTTACTGTGGGTATTTAGGGATTACTTATAGCTCTATCTCATCATAATGGCTATATCAGATTCCGTACCTGCTGAATCCCAGAGATTCGGGCACATCTGTTTAGGCTGCAAGTAAACAGATGATTATTTTTTAGAAGTAAATTCTAATCGTTCTGCACTGCCCATAGCACGTGAGAGCTGAGTCCTGCTCTTTCCTGTTTGTGATCTCAAGCAGTAGAAAGTCAAAGGTTGACATTTAATCACCGGTCTTAGTGCCAATTTTGAGAGCTTAAGAAAGAAAAATAGTTCTGCTTATGTTAGCCGTGTATTTGAGTTAGAGATGAAAGTTCCAAATGCTTTTGTCCCAGAATATGACAGCTATCTTGTGCAAGAGGGACTAAGTGACTCACTGAGGCTGGAGGAGCTCAGTAAATCCACCAGAGCTCTGTTTGATGGATTCAGGTACCCCAGAAGATGGGCTAGAGCTTGTGCAGGGAGTGAGGGGCTCACATTTCCTGTGCTTGCTACCCTGGTGTTTGGCTCAGGCTGCAGCTCTGAGTTTAGACCTGATGGCCTACAGTGTGCAGGTGTGAGGACAGAATGAGAGGTTAGAAAGCAGAACACATCAAACAAGCACCTTGGAGGCTGAGATACTGCCATGCAGAGCCTGGTTGTGGGTAGGATTTTTCTTCCCCATACCTTATTTGTTCCTCATAAGAAATATTTGTTTTTGTCAGCTGAAATTCCAAACACGAGGTGACAGTGGACTTTCTTGCTGAGGTCTGTGGTGTGCAGATACCTCAGAAGCCATTGATTTTTTTTTTTTAAGTTGTTTGCTCTTTTATTTAATGCTGAGAGGAACAGAAGTTTAGGAAGCTTGTCTTCAGCAAAGATGAGAAATTAAGCCTTCCTAAAGACCCTTGGAGCTCATCCATTTTTCATTTGTTTGTGCTTTTATCGTTCAGTGCTTAGATGACTTTTGCATAGGGATGGTGCTGCATAAACAGGGTGATAAATAATCAGACTGGACTTTTTTTTTTTTTCCCTGCAGTTTGCAGGTTTGTTTTACAGACTGAGCATACAATAATCAGCAGGGTTGAAGACAAAAATGCACTTGGTCGATCAAATATTCAGTGACTTTTTGTACTGAGAGGCAGATGCATTCTTGAGTATGGAACAAGGTCAAATCCTGCTGTCCTTCAGAAAGCTGTCTGGAGAAAAAAGCTTAAGTTCTGCACTGTAGTGGAGCATAGCTTTTAGAAGGCTTTTGGGGTGTACAGCCATGTTAATGTCTTCAGATGGAAATGCACAACTTTGATTCAGGGCTCTTGCTGAAAGAACACACTGAAACTTAGTAAAACTAGTTCATCTCCAGAATGTGCTGCCGCTGTTTCGCTTGCTCTGTGCATTTTAATTCACCACTGAAGCTGAGACTTATTCAAAGAGGAGGCTTCTGCAGGAAAGCTGGTTTGGGGCTATAAATGTCCTTGCATGCTTCTGGTGGAACGACTTCTGCCAGCAGTTTTCTGGCAAATTGTTTTCTTCCACACATTTTTACTGTCTGCTCCATTGCAAGTCTTGGCTCTGTACGGAAGGGCAGCAGGCAGAAGTGGGCAGCGGAACTGTCAGCATTTGGCCTGTGCTACCAGGAGTTCATCCTTCACTCAAGATGGTCTCTGTTACTGTAGTTATCTCTGCACCTCACGGGTTGTGCTGTTTTGCACATGACATTCTTGTGAGTACTCTGACTCAAACTGTAGTGTGGTTTGAGTCAGAGGCCAAGTGCTTTGCATACCCTTAGCAGCGATAGAGGGCATTACATTCAAGGCCACATCAAATCTAAGCTGGGTGACCTTACCTCCAAGCCATCACAACTATCTATGTCAGAAAACCAGAAGCTTTTTCCACAGGAATGCAACTATTTTTGTCTAAACATTTATATATAGGAGTAATATTTCACTATATAAATTCACCAAAAAAAAATGTTGCTAGATGTTTAGCATTTACAGAGGCATTAAATCTGTATATAGTTTCAGAATCACCTCTAAACAAAGCTGTGCTGTGCTTTTTGAATTGTGGAATGGACAGATTTAATAACAATATGTCCTTGAAAAGCAGTTAGCAAAAAGGTTCAGTTTGGGAAAGCAGATTATCCTCCTTTATAGTGCAAAAGTGGCTATTGTACCGTATGGTCCCATTTCCATTAGTGTCAAATGATAATTTTGCAAGTTATAAAGGTATCATAAGAGGAAAAATAACACCCTGCTTTTTAAAAGGCTTGAAGTGAGTTATAAAATTAAGCAAGCTATTTTATATTATATCCTGCAATTTATTATGATCAGTGCATTGTTGTGAATAAGTGTAGAAGCATATCCTTTGCTCTTTACCTTTTTTTGTATTGTCTCCTCCGCCTTAGAATACCCATTAACTGAATTATAACAGTCCTCTAGCAGTGAATTCCAAGACATGCTTCTTGATCTTTGTACATTATGTTAGTGAAAACACGTACATGTACAAACCAGGAGAATACCACGCCACATCACTTCCACTTATGTTTTTCCTCCAATACCTTTCTGCCCAAATTTACACCCAGAGAGTAGCGTTTATCACCACATTAGTTCAGGTCAGAGTTTAGCCTGTTATTTTCTGCACTTGATTGTTTTGGCTTTAAAGCCACCATTAAAGCTGTCTAAATTAAACTGTTTGTGCTCCTGTACCATGGGGGAAGAGCTAGTTCATTATAATGGAGATTTCATTTCCTCTCTGTTTTGTCAGCTCAGTGAAACAATTCATTTCAGCGGGCTTAATGGCATAGTATTGACTGAAGTTGTTCTGCAATTTTTAATAGCTCTTAATCTTTAAGCAGGTGTAATAAATGTGTAGTTCTATAAACGAGTAATGACTGTGTTTAACGTGATGCAGTACACCTTTTGCAGAGCACTTAAGGGAAAAAAAAAAGAAACCCAACAAAATGTCCCCTATCATCTAAAGGCAAGAAGAGCTTCTAGAAATACTACATAACAGCAAGCTCTAGGCCCAAAGAAACCATCCCTTGTCCCTATAATCTAAACCAATGCTTTGCTATTCAAAGGCCTAAAAATCCTCAGTATTTTCAACTTAAATAAATATACATTCAAAGAAGGACCTTCATAGAATCATTAAGGTTGGAAAGACTACTAAGATCATCTAGTCCAGCCATCAACTCATCAGCATTTTGCTGCTGTGTGAAAACTGATTAGTGGTAACAATTGCCATGTTCTAAGCAATCTATGTTCTTTTGTATTGTAATCACGTACAGAACGAGAGTTGCAAGACACTCTGTGGGTTTAGTCACTGTCTGCTGCGCAGCCTGAGACTGTGATCTGCTACGAAGTAGGCTCCAGACAGCCTCAGATGTACTCCACTTCCATGCCAGGTGCCAACTGGAGTGGGCTGAGGGGCAGAGCTTCCCTCTCAAGTTTTCTCAGAATTGCTGGGAATTTACTGTTTCGGAAGAGGGCTGCATAATCAAACTCCATGTATTTAACCACTTTTCCAATCCTTTGCCTTGCTTCCACTTATGAATGTGCTACTGAACGACTTGCTGGACAAGTTTGGAATAGTGGACTTTTTGCATGGTGGACTACATTTACTGTATTAATCTCTATTTTTCATTAGTGAAGTTGTAGGTTCAGATATATCTGTTTTTCAGAGCAATGCAATTTTGTCCTTTATATTTCTATATATTTCTGTGACTGAGGTCTAAAAGTTGATTTGTTAGGAATTTATAACACCAGGCCAATTGCTGCAATAATCACATGCTGTTTAGTTTAAATAAAATCATTATTTATTTTTACAATATATTTTACTGTTTTCTTTCCTTGCAGCTGAACGAGATATCAATGTTTTCTGTGGAGTACAGACAATTACTATGAAGATAAATTTTTGCACAGTTCTTTTCTCTGGTTATTCTGAAACAGATCTGGCACTAAATGGGAAGCATGGGGATGCTCACTGCAGGGGATTCATCAATAACAACACCTTTCCAGCAGTGGTCATTTTCATCATCAATCTGAGTACTTTGGAATCCTGTGGAAACACTTTAGTGGTAAGATGAAATCAAAATGAAATTGTAGCATGGTTGTTTATGCATAGGGTCAAGTGAATGGCCTGACAGCATTACTTCTTTTACAGATCATGTTTGCATTGTCTTTCCCAGTGAGCAATAGAATGCATACATCAAAGAAAACTGAAAATTGATCTTGATTTCTAACTAGTAAAAAATGGTGGGATACTTTTGCCCTCTGATTAGATAGTACATTTCTCATAGTAGTAATTTTTTTCATGGGAAAAGATGTTTTCATGAGGCATTCTTAAAACCTTTGCTGAACATATTTTGTTTTCCCGAAACTTTTCAAATACCTGTTTGGGAAACGAAAGAAAATATTTTTAAGAGGATGAGAGTTATAGTTTGATTACTTCTGAGATCTCGTGTCAAAGGGCTTGCTGATTGATCCTGTACATTCTGTAGTAAGGCAAGGCCTTCAGGCTGAATGTCACAGGTGAAATAATGTGGCCAGAGGACTCAGACCCACAAGGGAGGAAGCTCACAGCAGGCATCTCTGCAAGTAGTGCTCTCAGGGCATGCACCTCCTTACAGGATCTCATCTCTATGGAACTGTCAAAGCAAACTTTGAATATTTGACAAGAACAAGCAAAAATTCACCAAACAACCACAAAATGAAGAATGACAATTACCTATCCACTTAAATTATATATGAATTAAAAAAAAAGGCAAGATGTGGGCCTGAAGTTCTTATTTATATGTTCAGCTCAGATCGTCTACGGGGTGTGGTGCCAATGTGTGCTACGATGTTTTATCTGGTGGCATGACTTCAGTGCCTACATTTTGTTATTACTTTGTGCATGAATTATGCAGTTCCTTATGCAACTAATGACTAAATGTAATCTTTAGCTGTTGGTGTGTTTTTCAAACCAGAATCTGGTCCAAGAACTGACTTCAAACTGTTTCCTGCCAATATAAATTCCATTCCCTTGAAAAAGAATTATCTAGCAGTGAATGACTGACTGAAAAAATAAAATAAAATAAAATAAAAATAAAGGTCTCAAATCTTCTAAACCAAGGGAGAGTGAGGTTGCACAAGTTGTGTATGTTACCCTGTACAAGTTGTCACTGTTTGTATCAAACTGCTTATGACTAACTTACAGAACGTGTAAGAATGTATTATTTTTAAGGCTTATATTCTACCTGGAATTCATACAATCAAAGTTAGCTGTCAGTTTTCATAACAACCCTGCTGTTTTCAGTTGCTAATAATTTTGTCAAACTGTGCTGAATTGTTCAGAATGCTCTCTGACCTATTTGCCTCAGGCTGAGTTTTCTTTAAAAATTTCAACAAAAGCCAGTTCACCAAGCTCAAGATTCTCTTTTCACAGTCTATGAGTAGTTTCCATCACCTGTGTTTAGAACTTGTCAGGAAGGAACCTTTTGCTCTTCGTGTGGAGTCAGTCATGCTGTCAACTCTGAGAACACGCTCTCTGATTATAACTTTAAGAAAACGCTGTCTGATCAATCCAAATAATTGCAGATTGGTGATCCCAATGGGGCTTCCACAAAGCTGCACAGGATAAAAATGTAACCAAAAATTCCCCTTAACCTGTCTCTGCATGCTGTGCCACAAAAAGGATGAAAGAGCTGGGAGTATCAGGGTCCCCACAATGGAGCAGTAAGATTCCATGCAACTTTTTGGCTGTTTTTCACAGTGAAGGGCTTCAAACTTGCTTTCTGTGTAAGCAAAGGGAAGGTAGCACTTTGGGCAGAACTTAGGTAAAACCCTGGTCTGCCAAGTGTCAGACAAACCTTTTTGATTTTGGGAGGATGAGGTGGAGAGAAAATCAAACAGCAGTAGCAGGTTATGCTACCTGGGTGCTCTAGGCTGTGTTTCTTAAGCAAGGGACAGACCCTAGGAAATCACACTGAGCATTTTCGTACCACTGACTGAACAATTAGTCACATACTATTGGCATTGTAATAGAAAAGTTCCTTCAGCATTGTCCAGTAAAACATGCTAATTCATTGGGAATGCTCAGAGAAAGTACCTTCCAGGATTCATCAGTTTTACTCAAATGTTGCTCAAACCTGTGTTTTAAGAACAGTGGTATCCCCTGTGAACTTCAAATGCCTGATCCTGGGGAGGTGAGAGATACAACATAGACAATATGGTGTCAGTAAAGCAAACTCATTTTCAACAGATCTTTCTGAAGATATTTCTGGTTAAATGATGAGTAAAGCATCTGTGTTCTTAAGTATACCACTTGTCTCATGTTCGACTTCCTGGTAATACTTGTTTTCTATCTCCTCCAACAGGTGTCCTCAGCTCGAGGTGTCAATGCTTATGGGAATATCTCAGTGGTACAGATAGGTAATGTTTCGGGCTATATAGATACACCAGACCCACCAACTATTATCAGCTATTTACCTGGGCTTCTGTACAAATTTAGCTGTAGCTATCCACTGGAGTACCTGGTTAACAATACCCAGCTTGCTTCGTAAGTGTCCTTTTAATTCCTACATGTTTCATTCTCGTGTTTGTAAGAGTTCATACATATGCATAGATACTTGTATCTGTGCACACCTAAATATTTGCATGCCGTAGCATACTGTCAGCATGGTGATACTTAGCTTTTTATAACAGTAAAGAGGATGAAAATAAAACCATACTGAAAGAGGTGATGCAAAGGTAAAAAAAGAAATTCATTACCATCACTGTATGAGATACCATAGTGTTTATGAAGAACTACTGTTGACTTTGTTGTAAAGCTTGCCTTAAAGTTACTGTATTCTGATGACAAAATGACAGCAGAAAACATGGAAATTCTTCTTTAAATCATTTGGAAGAAAATATTTACATGAGTAGGTTTTGTACATCGTGAAAAGCAGGTTCCTTTTTGTCACTTTGCCTCTCTGTTAATTATTTTTCTGATTCATGCTTCTGACAATATCCATTATTTTCCATATAGTTAAGGTTCTGTCAGTGTTTCCACTGTAAGCTTGTATTTCTGAGGTTTATAACCCAAACAGATAAATTAACTTCTTGCGATATAGCTCATTAAGTTTTTTAACAATAAAAGACACTGAAGTGCATGAAGACAAAACTAAAATGCATTTTTGATCTTCACGATTCTTCTGGTTCTGTTGTAGGTCATCGGCTGCTATTTCTGTAAGGGAGAACAACGGTACATTTATCAGCACTTTGAATTTGCTGCTTTACAATGTGAGTATAAAACACAGTCACATGACCCAGATGAATTCCATCTCTGCATTATGTAGGTACAAGCTGGATTTGTAGAGCAAATTGTAAACTCCTCTTTGTTAGGTGTTATTCCCCTCCCATTTCTCCCATGAAGGACCAGGCCTTTAGTCTGGACAGCTTTCATCTAGGTTCTCTTGTCCTTTTTGTTTGCATGTACCTCTTGCCTTGTGTTTAGATAGCTGGTCTTTGAAGACACACAGTCTTTTCATTCTGTATTTATGCAATTCATCAATTTACAGCTCTGGCTTTTAGGTTCCAATGCCATGCAAATAATCTGTTGTACTAATTATTATCATGTTTCAGAGTGCATCCTCATGTTTTCATTCATTATGTTTATGCACGTGTTTCTGTATATCTCTGTGTATATGTGCATAGGTACACTGTACTGATACAGAGAGTAGTCTGTAGTATTCTATAAAAATACTACAGACCCATTCCCTTAACAATAAACAGCAGCTCTTTTGCTGGAATATTTTTATGTTTGAACTTCATAGGAGTGTTTTGATCATCTTTAATGGTCGTGAGGGATGTGGGATTTGTTACAAACCTGAAGCCCAGTGTATTTGTTACCTCATTCTCTGAACTTAGATGATTTTAGGGGTTAATAATTCTTACAGGTTTCAGCTAACCTCTCTGTCATGCCTTTTAGATAATTTAATTTGGATATGCATTACTGTATAAGCTTTTCCTACATAGATATGGATGGTGACAGTAAAATGTGAAAAACGGGTAGACCTCTACTTAACAACAACATTAATCCCTGGAATGATTTTTTTCCTGTTGATTAAAATTTTTATTCATACATTTTAAATACCTGATTTAAATATCAATTTCTCAATCTATGAGGCAACATTTTTGGAAATTATGATTCTGATTTTTTTCATTATTATTCATGTCATCATGACATTGAGTTATAATTCATGCAACTGATTTAAAAGTCAATGCTTTACACTTTGAACATAATGAGCTATAAATATTGTAACAGGACATTTTCCAAAGGCATTCTTTAAGAAATCATTTTTGTTTGGCAGAGCTCTGAAGAGCAGTTCCTAATCTGTTAAAATGAAGATTATTCTTCTCTGATTTTTAATAATCCTGACCAAAAAGGGAACTTTGCCAGACTTCTCTATAAGAACAGGAACTGACCACCACTCGTTTGTTGCTGCCTTTCAGGGTCTAATTCTGCATTTGCTCATGTATAAATGCTATTAATGCTTGCACTGAGAGTGCATTTATTTCTCAGTTAACACCCAGAAAAATGGGTTTGATCTTCACTACCCCATTGAGTTTACAAGTTGATCATGAACTTATGGAACGAGGGACTTACTGTGGAATGTTTTTCATTATTTTGGAAAATCTGACAGAGTTAGAAATATGTATGATTGTCTTCATAGGTCGCAAGCTTACCTCCTCAACGTCCCCAGGCCTCCAATAATGAAGAGGGTGGATATTGAGCTTCCTTAGAAAAAACATTTGTTTTATATACTTCATCCTTTTTGTTACTCTTGCCTGCCACACTGAACCTGGTGTTATTGTAGCACTTTCAAAATTCTACTTATTTCAAAATTCTACTTGAGTGCTTTGACCTCTCACAATAGGTATTAACATGCTGAGTTTCTGTTCTTTATGGATTAGCAACCTTATTTGACATAGGTGACATTAACAGTAAGTGCATTTTGATATGCTAAATTAGCATCTGTCATTCTAAATTTGTTTCATGGCATCTGTGGGTCACTGCTAAAGAGACATTAATGATTCAGCTTGTGAACAGTAAGCTAGCAAAGCAGCTATGTCTATGTATAGTCATAGTATATACGATGAATTCTTAGCTGTTCTCTTAAATATAGCTTTCTTGAAACAGAATTCTTGAACTATTAAATTTTTAGTATTCTTTTAAATTCTTGGACAAACCAGCTTCCACAGAGACTACATTCTGGATACTGAAATATGTCTTTTCAACCAGGCTAAATCTTAAGATGAATAAAACCTGAAGACATTACTATCTCTGCTCAGTCAAATAACCTTAAGAACCTTCCCTGGGAAAGGGTGCACTGACTACATAGTCATACTCCTCCTTTAGAAAACCACAACAGCCACTTGACTACATATAAGCACTGGGAGACATATTGAGGTGTTAATTTGCAGTGACCTTGTTCATGAACAGTACCTTTTCTTCGATCACTTATCCAGATGCTTCATACAATGATAAAAAAAATAGATATTCCCCAATAGCTGCATGGAATAAGACATATGAAGTGGTTTTGGTCTTTACAGATAAACTGCAAATACCTACAATGCAGTGCTGGCACTGCCTTCTACTTCCTCTCAGAAATGGGACAAAAAGAGACGAAGTCTCTTTCTGTCTTACACAAATTGAAAAAATTAGATGAGAGTTTAGTTTGTGAATGCAGGTGATTTTTCACAGTAGGATTTCTGGTATATTGAGTCAATATTTGTTTTTCAGGACTCAACCTACAGCCAGCAGCTCCTCATCCCAAGTACAGGTTTACCTCTAAAAACCAAAATATATGCAGCTGTGAGAGCAACTAACCTTGATGGCAGGTACCATACAGGATGTTATTTCTTGTTCTGTTGCCTATTCAGCTCATGGTTTTCTAAGTTATTCTGATTTAGAAGCAAAAGTCTGTCTTTGTAATCTTTTGTGCATTAAAAGGGTGGTTAGTGTTTGACAATCATTGCCTTCAACTGAAGGATATCAAATCCTCTATACTGAATGCAAATCTTGCTGCTGTCCTTGTAATGAAAGTTTTCCCTCACTGTCCGTTTGTACCCTTACACTGCCAGTTCCCATCATCTGTCACTTTGCCTCTTGTACAGGTGGAATGTTTTGATGGACTACTGTTACACTACACCATCTGGTAATCCAAGTGATGATCTTCGATATGATCTTTTCTTCAGGTAAGTCCTGTGCAAACCCAGTGTTTGCAGGTCCTTCTTTATAAATCTTTCAGTTAGTGGTTTTCTAAGCTGCCTGAAAACTCTAGGCAATATTAGTAGAGAGGCCAAGGGATGGAATTATAGGTAGTATGTCAGGACATTGCTTTTTTTCAACATAAACATAGAATCTGGTTCAGAGTAATGGGAATTATGGTGGAGAAGTATACAACTGAAATGTCTCCACTAGAGACTGCAGAAACACACAAACTAAGTATCCGAACTGGACGTTGTTTTACCAAAGGTACCCTTGCAGTAAATGACAACACAATGTAGACTGCAGTTCAGGAAAAAAGTTAAGCAAATGATGAAAGTTAAATAGATGTTCCTGCTAGTCCCAATAATAATATTTTCTTGAATTGGAAATTTGAAAAACGTAAGTAGTATCTTGGCAGTATTACAGATTAAATCTCACCAATGAAGTCTGCCTTCATTTGGAGTTATCTGTCTATACTAGTTGCATAACTGGGTACTTCTTGTTTCTGCGTTCAGGATTTTTTATGTCACTGAAATTAAATGGTACCTTAGTTTGCAACTGTGATGTTACAAAACGAATCACAGTGTTTCTGTGGCAACCTGCACAGGACTTTGGAGCCTAGTAGGGAGATTGTGGTGGCACATGTTGGACATTGTGGCACTATGTTCTTTTTTAATGACCTAAAGCGCTGTCTTGGCTACTTAAGTTATCTTACTCTCACCTAAGAGCTTTAAAAAGCCAGCCATCTATCTACTCATCCTAGTTTTAATCTTCTCTACAAAAACTAGCTGTGACAAGGACCCGCAGACAACTATCATTGAAAATGGCAAGAGCCAAATGGGACGATTTTCCTTTGAGGTATTTCGCTTTGTGAAGCACAAGAACCAGAAGATGTCTACGGTCTTCCTCCACTGTGTGACAAAGCTGTGCAGAGCAGATGACTGTCCCTTTCTTGTGCCAGTAAGTTTCAATTGATGGAAACTGCTGCTAATTCTCTGAATGTAAGATAGTCAAGCTGGAGTTACTCTGCATCTAAAAGTAAGAGATACTTGGAAGACACAGAAGGAAGGTGACTTGGATAGTCAGAAATAAGATGTGCTTGATGCATCTGAAGGAATGTAAAACAACTTGTGGTGGATATGGGAATGGATGTGTTCACCCATACGTAGAATAATAATAGATCTGCAAAGCACAGGTTGTTGGACATGCAGCAAGTCATCTTTTTGTCTTTTGATCCTTAGCTCATTATTAGAAGTCATGTCTGAGACATTTTCAGAGCTGATAGTCTTAATATAAGACTATCTAAGAGACAAAGTATCCATAATCATTGCAGATGAATGGAAATATTTTAGAATATAATATAATTAATAGAAAACTTATGGTAAGCACACTTATTCTGATGAAGGATAGTTTAAGTGTTCCTGATAGTGGGGAAAAAAAAATGCCTCCTCTCTCATTTATTATCACCTCACTTGTAGTTACAAAACTGCTGTGTTGTAGAATCACAGAATTATAGGGGTTGGAAAGGACCTCTAGAGATTATCTAGTCCAAACCCCCTGCCAAAGCAGCTCCCTCGACCGGGTTGCACGGGTAGGCATCCAGGTGGGTTTTGAAATTCAAACACGCAATTCAATTCAAACATTATTTCATTTTGGCGGCACTGGAAATAACAAATATATTTTGGAAATTGAAACACTTCAGTACGTATGTTGAACACAAGATATTCTGTGTTGATGTCTTCAAAATGTGGTATAGTTTCCTGCTGAACAACTTTCCACTCATAATTTTAAAATGCTCTCAGATCTGCCATTTTGTGCATTATTTTATTACTAATAAATTATTTAAAACCAAATATTTGTTTCTGTGGAGGTGCGTGTTCTATGGGTTTTGAAGTTCTTCCACATGAAGTCAGAATCTGAGAAATGATCTTGTTTGAAACATTCTTGGGTAACCAAGATTAAGATAGATAAGAGAGAGATGCTAATTAAAGGTAGATTCCAGATGGTAGAATTCTGGCAATTCTTTTAATGTGTTGTCACTATTTAGGAGTCCATGGAAAAATATGAAGTTTAACTTAAGAACTCTGGTAGAACAGGAACTGTAGCATGTTGTCTATCCCTAGTCAAGTGAAACACATTTGTTGTGAAAACTGACTGTAAACAAAGCACCGAGAAATCAACTACTGAAAATTTAATATACTATAAAATGGATCTTGTACACAACAACAGTGTAGCTCTGTAAATGAAGTAAGGCAAACTACAACGGGAAACTAAGCATTTACAAGACACGCTTCTGCAGACTATTGCAGCTGTTTTTATTGCAAAGTAATTTAACGCATACTAAGAAATAGAAGTTGTAGTATTGCTTGTAAAAGAGCTTCCATTAAAAGAGGAAGCACAGAAGGGCAATAATTCCATTCCACTCTGAAACAGTGATTATTTTGATTAACCACTCAGATTTGCAGTCACAGAGAAAGAAGAGATGCTGGTAGCAGAACGACTTGGAGCCCTCAGAGCACCTCTGGCAATGCTGTGATCACTGCTGGCCCCATCATTACCAGGAGTGGTAGGAACGAGCAAACTTTTTCTATGCACTTCAGAAATTTCAAGAACCTGGGGAAATGTTTTAGAGTTTAATAAAAAATTGCCATGAATTAAAAAAGGATGGATTCTCCATGAGTTTGGGTATGTTTTCCCCAACTACTGCAATCTTTGGTAGAAAATCTGAGCTAATATTTTTGCTCAGCACTTACACTTCCTCTTTACCCCATGAAAATCATTGTGGCATATGCTTATGCATGTAAATTCATTATAAAAACCCAAACTCAGTGGTTTGACTACTTATTTTTGTTGGAAGATTTCACTGAATGTAATGGAATTTAAGGTACTATGCTCAGCATCACAAGTTAATTTGGACAGCTAATAAATATTCACTGTCGCTTTCTATTCAGCATTTCTTCCATCTTCACCTTTGGGCGTCTATTTGTGTTAATACATGCTATTACCTGCCTTCACCTTTTAGATTCAGAGTGAGGTCCATTCTTATTGTCAAAATATGGGGTTTTGTTTTTTTGTTTTTTTGTTGGTTTTTTTTTGGATTTGTTTTCAAGCAACCTGCAGTCCATGAAAAGTACTTCTGTGACTGCTGTTGACAATGTAATAAAAATAAATCATTTTTAAAGTATTGAAGAAATTCAGTTTGCAAATTTCAGAAGCCTTAGATTTAGGAACCAGAGAACAGGAGTGAGTCTTGTCGAGGAAAAATAACTGAAACACTTGAGAATAAAATCCATGCAAAGGGATTATGCCTACATGTACAAGGAGAGTGACTGACCTTCCATAATTGGGAACCATCTACCAAGAGACTACTTTTTAGAATCAAATACCCTCAGTTATAAGCAATGTTTCTGCAAGGAAAGCTAGTATTTTTTTCCTGTATTATAAGTGATCCCAATTGAGTACACTTCCTGTCATCTGATTAGTCAATAAAAAATAAAAAAACTAACTTCAAAGTTGCATGCATGAATACTTATCGAAAATAAATGACATATTTGCTTAAATGCGTGGTAGAGAAACACTACCTTAGGCAAGGGAAGAGAGCTATATAAAGCTTGGTGTGTGAGCAGCCCCTATTAAAAAATAAACTTTGATTCAAATGGTGCAAATGCTACTTTTGAAATAATAATAATGATAGAAGTTTTTCATATAGTAGCTTTAAATAATACATTACTTCAAGCAAATCAAGATCTTACCATGGGTATTTAATGATCCCAATGCAATGATAAACTAATATATATAATCTGTTGACAGTTCTTGAGTGACTTTGTTTATTTATTTTTAAATGAAAACAGGAATACAGCTGAGAGAGCTGGGGCTGTTCAGCCTGGGGATGGCTTCAGGGAGACCTGATAGAGGCCTTTCAGCACCTAAGGGGGAGCGTTAAAAAGGAAGGGGACAGACTCTTTAGCAGGGCCTGTTGCAATAGGACAAGGTAAAATGGTTTCAAACTAAAAGAGAGGAGATTTGGACTAGTATAAGGAAGATCTTTACAATAAGACTGATGAAGCACTGGAACAGGTTGCCCAGAGAGGTGCTGGGTACCTTGTTCTTAATAGATATTGAAGATCAGGCTGGATGGGGCTCTAAGTAACGTGATCCAGCTGTAGCTGTCCCTTCTCATTGCAGGGGAAGTGAACTAGATGACGTTTAAGAGTCTCTTCCAACTCAACTAGCATTGTTTTAGGTGTCTTTTAATTGAGATATGTGACTAAGGCTTTTTTAGATTAGACAGATTTCTTCGTAGAGCATTCATAGAGCATCCCACTCTCACTGACAGAAGCATGTCTTGATGGCATGTGCTTTAAAAAGTAGTGATTTAGGTCTGAACTGTGCCAATAATTTCCTGCCTGCTATTGGTCAAGTCAACCTGGCTTAAACTTCATTCTTCCTTCTGGAGCAGAAAGAGGGAATTACTACTTTCTACCACTGTCTTTTCCTGTTGTGAAAATAAGTGATAAATGCACTGATGGTGTGAGGTTCATGAATGCTGCAGTCAAAGAAAAAAATAGGGAAAGGACATGGGAAAACTTCAGGCTGACTGCTTTGTGAATAAGGAATCCCATGGGTGGCAGTGCTGACTTCGACACAATGCTACACGAAGGTGCTTAATATGTTTTTCAAGAACAAATCTGCTCCAACTTTAGTACAGACTGCATAAAACATGTTGTACCTGTCTGAGCATAATATATATACCTGTCATTTGGCTGCATGTGTGAAATCCCTTGCTTTCCTCATTTGAGTTGTGCTGTATCTATGCTGGGACTGGTCCTGTGCATGTCAGTGTGTCAGCTTGGTGTAGTTGGTGTGCAGTTGTGTGCCTCATGTAGTTGGCCAAGCCTTCCCATTACTCTCACCAGTTGTTCTGGTAACAGCACTGTTTATGTAATTACCCTAGGAGAACAGATTAGTGCTGCTGCACATGGGTAATGGTCCTGAACTCTTATTTCTAACATTACATTATTTTCAGATAAACTTCATTCTTGTTTGGTAAAATAAAATAAGTCTTTGCAAGAGAAAAACACAGGAGAAAACATTTTGGTCTCTATGTTCAGAGACAAAGCAAGCACCTATTTGCAAAGGTGAGATTGTACAGCTTTTGATGGTTGTCTCAAACATAGAAGACAGCTGCTCAAAATAGATGCAGACATGAGCTGTGATTACAAGTTGCATGAAAAAGCAAAAGCAATGACAAAAAGTTTAGTTTTGAGATGGATAGTGTAATTTGTTTTTTTTTAAACGTAGATAGAATGTAAATGTTTCCCTGAGTACAGCATGTAGCTGCCAAGAGCAAAGGGTGCATTGAGAAAGGGTGTTTTTGTTATCCCTTAAGGTCATTGCATTACTTTTCCTTGGAAAAACTCAGGTTAAAACTTTTTTTCTATTCAGACCATCCTGTAGTATGTTTATAATAGAAGGAACTTGTGTATAGCATCATAGTTGTCACTGTATTGTTATTAAAAGGAGTAGAATAGAACTGGGACTCTTTTCAGCTAAATAGTTCCTTCACTAAGGTGTTTTTTTTTTGTTTGATTGTTTGTGTGATTTCTTTTCTTCCCCCTCAGAATGATAAGTAACTTTGTGTTGTCGCACTTGCCTAAAGAATGAAGAAACTTCATGTAATTAATATTGTGATCCTGGTTTTACCAGAGATACAAAAAATCATCTAGTCAATGTTGCAAATACAGTAGATGTGTTTTGAAAATAAAGCCAAGTCTACTGGCTTTTTGTGTGCAAAGTGAGGGGAGGAGTGGGGTAGGGTGGGGGCAGGCACAATGTGTTTATAAAATATAATGCATCTCATTTCTGTTTTATACAGATGAGACACCAACCAACAACTCACAGCTTGGTGGTAAGTTAATAAAAATTCCAAGAAACACATAAGAAATGGCCTATGAGTGAAACAGAACTGAGGAGGATGAACCCTTTGGATTCAGTTTGATGCACTGAGCTAGAATGTTTTGTTGTTTGTTTTCCATTCTTTTTGGCTGTTGTCTTTTAAATAAGTAAATACTGACATCCTGCCATAAAGAAAACATTTGGTGAATTTGGATTGCTCAGTTTAATTTGTATATCCAACCCCACCAACACAGCAACTTCTAATTCCTATAATAGAGTCGAAGTGAAAATCTGTTGCTATGACATGTAAGGGTGAAGAAGCATTGCAACTGCCAGAAGCAAAATCAGACTTAAGCAGTAAAATCTGCTTATGCCATATGGGAGCTGTGCAGCAAAATGGTTGTTGAGGTGCAGTTCAGTTCAGAGCTCAAACTCAGAAGAGTCCTGCCGTAGTTCTCGTTCTCATGGCACTTAACCACATGAAGAGCCCATGAAGAACTTTGGGTAGAACAAGTGGTCCATTGTAGGGTGAGGAAGGAAACAGGCTGCAAGTTTTACAGTGCTTCTCCTTCAGACACTTGGAGGACTTGTTTCAACTTATATGTTATTCTGGTGTTAATGAGGAGTAGCTAATGACTAGTAAAGAAAAGATGGTTTGTTACACCATCCTGCCTCTTACTTGCTCATAACAGGACCCAGTGACAGAAGCAACCTACGCTGTCCTCAGAATTGTATTAGCTATTTGTTCCCTTCTCTTCTTGGTTTGGACCCCATAGAAGCAGCTGCCTTTCCCTCCTGGCATGGAAACAGTTTTCCTTGAAGTCAATCACACATTGGTATGCTCCTTCTTATGGGTGCCACTAAAATAACAATTCAAAAGGCAAATTCTTCAACTCCTGCACACAGCTTTGTGTGTTTCACAGGTGCTACCTGTTCTCATCCACAAAAAAGAGCAGCCTTCTTTCCACCCCATAGGAACAGCTTTCCTGGGCCTGTCCTCCCAGAGGCAAGCACAGAGGTAGAGTGAGGTAGGATTACTACTGTAGTAGGGAGATAATGAGAGATAAGGTCAGACAGCATCACATCTGATATAGATATTCCTGATAAGGATTTATGTACCCTTCAGATTGAAATGTAGCTAGGGATATCAGGGAAGAAATGCTCTCATTAATTTGTCTAGGCCACAAATCTTTATACCTCTGCCTTGATAGCTCTTGGGCAGTAGCAGTCTTCTAAATATAAAAGGTCAAGGTTGGTCGCCCAGTGTGAGGGGTTTTATTAGAAGTGTCTGCATTGTCTTTATTCCCCACTATAAAGGGTAGTGAAAGAACAACTATTTTCTAAGTATACTTAACTAAATTTTATCCAAATTTTATCCAGGTACTCATTCTGATGTATAATTTTAGTTTCTCACTGTAATTATTCCCTATATAAAAGCAAAGACAGAAGTTTTTGGTGCTGCTGAGAAATTCTAACCAGAGATAACCTGTGCGTTTTTGTTCTTGCAGCTCAACACGGACCTCCTTTCCAGCTGAATTCAGTCACCAGTGCTCTGATTTCAGGTGTGGTCATCCTTGGAATCACAAGCATTTTCTTTTTTGTGTGTTCCCTAACTCTTCTGCACAGAAACTGGCCCAACAACTTGGTCTTGAGTGGCATCCGAAACCCAGTTTTTAACTGAAAATTATTTACTGGCACTTTTTGTTTGGGGTTGCCTTTCTTGTTAATGAAATATTCTTCCACTAAAAAAAAAAAAAAAAAAGGCAACATTCCATCTGTATCCAGCTCCTATTCCAGCTATTCTATCCTTTATCTGTAGGCATGTTAGATGTTGTTGTGTAGGTTAAGTAGCAGTGATATTGGTGACAATCCTAGGAAACTGAGAATCTCAATTGTGTTTGTGATCAGACTATATATGACATAATGCCCATGGGTGTGCCGACAATACAGCTCGCGTCTCCAGCTTCCCAAATAGTTCTTAAAGCTGAAGATGCATAAGGTGAGAAGCTATTAAAATGTGCCATGCAAAACCTGACACATTCAGAAACATTCCTATGTTCATAAATGTCTCTTGAGATGAGGATCACTTCTATTTTTTCATGTTTTGTCACAAATTTGAAAAAACAGTTGTGGCTCAGGAGGAAACCGTATCATCTGTCTTGGCTAAAAAGAACCACGGTCTTAGAGTAATGAGTGACTTTTGCTTATTATTCATTTGAAAATGTTTTCTTAAGATATATCTTCCATTGAATTGTGGTTGATTGCACATAAAGTAACACAGAACAGAATTTGGATGGGTATCTTTGAGTCAAATGTTTTAGGGCAAATTGCTGTAGGTGCCAGGAAAAATGCTGAGGGTTTTGAGGTTTAAATCTTTTTTCCAACAAAATAATTGAGTGAGAATATGAGTGAGTTTTAAATCTAACTAATATTCAGCAGAAAGTTAATTTTTGCACAGATTCACCACATCAACAACCTTCAGTCAAATTCCAACCCTGGCAAATGCTCTAAGGGGAGAAAGTATTCCTTTACTCCCTGCCTCCCTGAAGAGGCAAGCAAATAAATGAATAGTAGATGACTGCTTGATTTCTTTAGCAGATTCTTCCCATGGATTAGACTTCTTCACTGCATCGATGAGGGGAAAAGGGCAACTAGAAGAATAGCAGGCCACAGGCAGTACCATGCTGTTGACTCCAGTTAATCTGATAAACAACAGACTTAACTGAAGTGACTGAGAGTGACAAGGTGCCTTCAAACAGGAGCACAGGGCAGTGCTGTAACTGTAGAATAGAAAAAAATTCTGGTACACTAGAGAGGCCACAGTATACATGACATATATTAAGCTGGACTGGATAGACAGTTGGGATTTTGGTCACAGATTTATCAGTTGATTTGGAATTATTTTTTTCATGTACCGTACATACTGGCCTAGATAAACACCTCATTAATATTTATCCTCATCCTATTTCAACAAAGTCCGTGTTATCGTTGACGTAACACAACCAGATAATGATTGGGTCTCCTTGGCTCTCAAGACATACAGACTGGTTCTCAGTTTTCTGTGGTCCTACAAATGCTGTATAAAGGCCTGGTGTTCACAAAGTCCACTGTGCTGAAATATGGTGTCCCTAACAACCAACACTGTGCCTGTTTTCCTCCAGTTTTAATACCTCAGAAACATTTTTGCACTTCAGGGGTTAGGTCTGATGACATGTAAAACATGATTGTTTAATAAAATTATTTGAAACACTTCAGAATGAATGCTTTGTGTGAAGCATTTTTTCTTTCTTTTAAAATATGAAATTTGTATATGCACGCAGTGACCTCATCCTACAAAGAAGCAAAAAAGTTTCTTTAAAGACTAAGCTTTTAACACAGAAGGTCAATTACCATAGCTTTACTGGCCCTTAAGGGGTAGTGATAAAACTCAAGAGATTTCTATCCCAGTCTGGATAGAAACAAACTCAGATAATCCATGGTAATTAACTCAATAATTTGTTGTAATTAACTCAGAAACAACCACATAAATTCCATAAATGTAATTCATACTACATAATCAGCAGCTTTAGTTGGAAGCTTCTAGTGTTGGAAATAGCCATTACCATCCTCAGTAATCTGTTCCAACAGCTAAATTATGTCCCTAGTACTTTTAAAGACTATTTCTAATGTGCCCAACTTAACTGACGGAGAGACGTTTCTAACCGAGATCTCACACAATGTCCTTAAGGAAAATAATGGTAAAAGTTGCTGCAAAAACTGGGGAAAAAAAGCAACACAAAACAACACTGAAATAGTCTGTTGCAAGCATTGTTTTGCAGCTCAATAACATAACGTGCAAACTATGTTTTTCATATGTAAAGTAAAACGGTTGAAGTCAATCTGCTTCCCATCCACCAGTCACTGTCTCGACCTGCCATTGCTACTGTTTCTCCACTTGTTCTTCTCTCTCATAAGATGGGATGAATTCCTCACCATGGAGATAGGTTGACATTGCAAGATATTCAGATATTCTGGATATTTCTTCCAAAGTGCAAGAAGGTGCGAGGGGCAGAGTAAGCACCTCACTGCGCCCTACCCTCCACAGCATTCTGCAGCCTGCGCTGAAGTGACACACAATCAGCTCATGTATTACACTGTTAAGAATTGCATAAAAATGTTAAAAGTTTACGACCGAGTGGGGCTGTGTTATGGGCTGTGCTGAGCAGCATGAGGCCTGTGGCCTGGGCACGCCCACTTTAGTGGTAGAACTGACAGTGTCAGGGTAATGGCTGGAATTGATGACCTGAGAGGCCTAGTCCAACCCAAATGATGTCACTGAGGAACAGCCAATGACATCACCAGGTGACAGACTGTGACTTGTGTGGCCCTCACAGCATCTACTAGAGTGAAGCAGAGCCTGGCTCAGTTTGGCTCGTTCCTCGATCATGCTGAGCAACTCTGCGAGTCGCTCTGCCTCGGCTTGGAGGCCAAGAAAGGTTTTGTGCTGTGCTGTGGTGGGTGCAAATGCCTGTGACTGCTTGCAGCAGCTCTCAGAGCCTGTCCCCACAGCATTGCTCGTGTTTCCCTGGGCCTGCCCCATGCAGGCAGCCGGGACCCCGCAGGACGCACCCGCAGCAGCGGAGGTGAGTGAGGCAAGAACTCGTCTCTGTGGGGGCTGTGGGGATCTCGGTCCTGTGCTGGTGGGGAGCAGGAAATGACCTGGTGGCCATGGGGCTGGGAGGGCTTCCTGCTGAGGGACAGGGGCAGTGAGAGACTGTGACTTCTCTTCCTCTTGCAGTGCGTGTCACCACCACTGCAGCACCCACCGGTGATGGAGAGCAGCTTGCCACCCTCTGCTTTCCACACATGCAGCAGCAAGAAGAGACCGTGGCTGCGGCAAAGGCCTGGATGTGTCCCATCTGCCAAGAGGCACGAAGGGATGTTGCACACGTGATCCCGTGCAGCCACCATTTCTGCCTCGGCTGCATCCAGCGGTGGGCAAGGCTGAAAGCCAGCTGCCCGCTCTGCCGCACCACCATGAGGACCATCCAGGTCTCTGTGAGGGGAGAGCAGCGGTACGTGGAGTGCATCGTCTCCCCACCCGCACTGCCAGCACCTGCCAGCCTGCATCCCAGCACCGCCACCGGCCCCAGCGGCACTGCAGCTCGTGCTCCATCCCCTGCGCCTCTGCCACCGCAGCAGAGGGACGTGAGAGTGGGCGGCCTCCTGCTGCAGGAGTGGGCAGCGCTGTTCAGGGAGCAGCACGACGTGTTCAACCCCGTGCTTCTCTCCCTGCACCAAGAGCTGCGTGCCATCCCTGGCATCCCCTGGGGGAAGGCCCAAGCTGCGGAGAACCTGTTCCTGTGTGGCCTGTGTCAGCTGGGGCCGGACAGGGAGGCCACGGTGCAGTGCATCGAGCCCATCTTGGGACAGGACACCGCGAGACTTGTCGACACCATGGTCAGCCAGTGCGGCCGGGCAGCGTGGAGGCTGCGGGGCCTCAAAGACGAGGATGCCGTGCAGGGGCCTCAGGACCACCCGCAGAGCACCTCCGCCACCCCCTCTGACGGCTCCTCGGGGCCACTAGCAGGGCTTAAACATCTTTTTAATAACATTTAATAAAGATGTCAGAATTTCTGTTGCATCAGTTGAGCCCATGTTTTTGAACGTGGCTGCAGAACACAGATCCGTTGTTTGTTACTTGGGCGGGCTGCTGAGCCAGCAGGAGCGGGGCTGGCACTGCCCATTCTTAAATCTCTTGGCCTTGACCGATGGTTGCCAAGCTAAAAGCAGCCCCAGGGTGGAAGTCAGCTTCTGCCCACACAGCACACTGCCCTTCTCATGCTGCTACAGCAGGTGTGGGAGTTGGGTCAGGTGGTGGGTACGAGTGCCACGTGCTTGTAAGACCAGCTCTCCTATTGACAGCCCCTGAGACCACAGGTTTAAACGTAGTCTCTACTTGGCAGCAGGCTTGTCTCAAGAAGACTGTGGTGGCCCCAACAGAGCACCTGCCCAGAAATGTGTCGGTTCAAGTCTCTGGCTGTAGAGAGTGGCTGAGCCTACTGCTGCAGGGAGAGGGTGCGTGGATTCCACCTGCGTGAGGTGTGAGCAGGTGGATGAGCTGCTCAGCGTGGTGGTGGAGCTCAGGGAGGATGTGAGGAGATGAAGGATCATCAGAGAGCGTCAGCAGGAGAGCAACTGCTGTAGTGACTCTGTGAGATAGACACCGGTCTGTTTTAGACCGCCTAACCAGGATGAAAAGACAAATGAGCTGTTCTACGAGCAGCTGGCAGAAGCTGCGTGATCCCCATCCCTTGTCCTCATGGGGCACTTCAACTTCCCCAACGTATGTGAGGAATATAACATAGCACAGAAGAAGCAGTCTAGGAGGTTTCTAGTGTGTGTGGAAAATAACTTCCTTCTGCAGCTGGCAAGAAAGCCTACCAGAGGAGCTGCCTCACTTGACCTGCTGTTCACAGGCAGAGAATCTCTGGTGAGAGACATGGAGGTTGAGGGCTGTCTTGGACAGAGTGACAGAGTGAACATGAAACGGTAGAGTTCTTGATTCTTGGTGGATCCAGGAGTGGAGACAGCAAAACTGCTACCGTGGAATTATGGAGGGTGAACACTGAATTGTTCAGAACCCTAGTGGGGGGAGAGCCCTATTATTCAGTCTTGGAGTGTAATGGAGTCCAGAACAGTTGGTCACTCTTCAAGAAGGAAGTCTTAAAGGCACAGGAGCAGGCTGTCTCCTTGAGCTGCAAAATGAGCTGATGGGGAAGAAGACTGGCGTGGATGAACAGGGAGCTTTTTTCGAGGCTCCAGGAGAAAAAGAGAATCAATCTGCTGTGGAAGAAGGGATGGGCAACTCAGAAAGAGTATGAAGAAGTTGCTAAGGTGTGCAGAGAGAAAATTAGAAAGGCAAAAGCCCAGACTGAACTTAACCTGGCCACTGGAGTAAAAGGGAACAAGACTGGATGGGCTGCGTGGAACCTGCAGGCTGTGGGTTGAAGAGTTTTTGTTATACCACAGCTCTGTCATAGTGCTTCTTCTTTCTCACTTTCCACTTAACTAGAATAAGGCATGTGGGACCACACAGTAATGAAAGTATGCAGTGACTAACACTCTGGAAAATGATTTTTTGTTTTGGTAAATGTCAAACTTACAGTTCCTCCAGGTAAGCCTTCAGTAAATCTTGATACTAAATATACTGACTGTGTGCTGTAGCATGGAGGAAGCAAAAAGTTATAAGCAACTGTAAAAACGTATGCTAATATTTTACTTTTACATCACGATTGAAAATAAACCCAAATCTGTGTGCTTCCATAGCATTTCTGTGTATTTAATTTTGGACTGGGTTTGCACAAAAAAAAATTCATTTACAGTACTTTGATTTACATGGATGTAAAACCATTGTGTGGGCCCTCTACAGTTAATAAAACAGAGCAAGCAGGATAGAAGTGTTCTCAGAAGACGTCTCTCATGCATTTCCCCATCTGTTTGTTCATATGATTTGTAAAGGTTGCTCTGATGTTGCAGAGGCTATTTGCTATTCTCATTGTTTTACGAGTTTTGCAGAGGAAGAAATCTGGAGAGACTCTTACATCCTGCTTCTTGTTCCTGTTTCTGTGATTGACTGGTTTAAATCTGCTTATAGGTGTGCTGGGGATGCCAATAATCTCTTGTAAATTGGGTATGGCGACTGTTTGTCTTGTCCTGCCTGCAGACAAAGAAGCTGAGCTTTGCTACTTTGTTCGAGCTGTCTCAAAACAGCCTCCCCCTACGAGAAATACATCTGTAACAACTGCAAGACAGTGAATATGCAACAGAATATCCTAACAGGATCCTTATCCATGGGTTTAATGTGGTAAAAACAGCCCCGCCTCTCAAATATATAGTTGCCTCACAAATGGGTCCCATTTGAATTGCTGAGTGAAATGTGGAAATGTGTGTGTTTTACAGAGAAATGTACTGCAAGCTGCATACCTCCTTTTCCTTATCCTTTTCATTCTGTTAATAGTTCTCTTTCCTCTGATGCTTTGGATTCCTACGTCAGGAGCTCTCCGAAACCTCTTCCCCTCTCTGTCACTCACCTCTCAAGACCTTCCTCAGCACTGTCTAACTTGTGCTATAGGCTTACTGGAGTTGGTAGTGCTCATTTCTTTGCCTTTTTTAAAGCAACAAAGGACAGTTGGAAAGAGGAAAATGCTAAGCAGAAATCTGAATTTTCTTTCATTTTTGCTTGGCTATATATATGCTGCAGTAAGGAAAGGCAAGGTTTGCAAAGTAGCCTTTGGCTAGGTTTTTCTTTAGAAAAAATCTGTACTCCTTTTCAGCTTTTCAAACATGCTTTAGGACTTGAAAGTCTGTCCTCAGTTTACTGTAACTGGGTGACATAGCTCATCAATGAAACATGAGTGTGCAGTGCCAGTCTACAGAAAACACAGGAACAGCGGAGCTTGTAAGGAAAGCTTAGAGAAGTTTATTCTCACTTTATTCACTCTGTCATCTGATGACCAGTATTCAAAATCAGGGAGAGAAAAAGGGACTTCACTGACACTGGTCTAATGTGAGGTGATAAGGAGTTGGTGTGATTGATTACTTAAGGCGTGTTGCAGCATATGGCTTGAGTAAGTGACTGTGAGGAAAGCTTGGGGTACAAAGTTGTGGCTTGGGAACTGTGCTGTGGTGACTGCCCAGCTCACCTGTTGCCCTGACTGGTAGGGTGCCTGGCATGGGTAGCTACAAAATGATAACTGGGATGCTGTAAAGTACTCAGCACCCTGAAGCAACAGGAGGATGGTGGCCTGCTTTTCTTAGTGTGTCTCTGTTACTTCTGTTATGCTTAAGAAACATCAGGGCATCTTGTGTAGCATCTTCCTTGAAAAAGCAAGACCTGAGGGGAGAGAACATTTAACACTGAAATGATGACAGAAAACAAGGAAGGAACCAGAATTGTGATCGACAAGGAAAAATGAAGAGAGGTTTTGCAAGTGAAAGCTGAGAAAGCATCAGGCTCAGATGCTTTTTTGAATCCACACTGAAATTTTAAGAAGATAATGCAGCACCTTCCCCTTACGGACACAACAGCAAGGTAGACTACAGCCAGACTCAGCAGGGCTCTGAAGTTTGTGTTCTCCTCTGGTTATGGGTGGAAGATGTGACACCTGTAAAGTAGCAACTATGACTAATAAACATGTAGTCAGATTTTAGCTGTTGGGCTGTTTTGCATCTGAACCATCACATTTCCAAATCAATGTGAGCCAGCAAGAGGGACTTCCAAGCTGCTGCTGTCGTAAGTTACTGTTGGTAAATCTACTGAGGCATCATATAATGGGAATCATTGAGGTGCATATGCTTAATGCTGTGGTCTCATCAATGTAGAGGCAAACTCAGAAACTGCTCCTATTAACTCTGCGTATAGCACTGATACATGAGACAGCTGCTGAGAATAGCATTGGGGAAAAACTTCTGCAGTTGTTACACTTCACATCTAGCAGGAGGGAGAAGACACACAAAGATATGGGGCTTACACTGGAATGAAATAAAACACATGATATATCAGGAATTTATGTATTTGTACATAAAAAGATGACCTAGAACTCTTCATCTTATTTCTTGCCTTCTGTTGAAAGATGTGGAGATGCTGTCCTGATGTTTCTGAAAGCTGCTCAACATCTCTTTCCTGTTGGGACTGACTCATCCCACAGGCAGTGGGAGGATTTGGAGCTCTGCAGCTAACAAGATCCACCTTCGTATTTTATATCATGCCTGTCAATCACTGGAGTATTGAACAAGGCCACTGCATATCACCTGGATGAGTTCTGAGAAATTGACTTTCTGCTGCAAAATAGTGTCATGTTTGATTTATACTACTGCTCGTTGTACTGCAATATTGCAAGAGTCTTTTCTCTTAGGAGATGGCATTGGTGGTGTTGTTTGTCTTTTTTTTTTTTTTCCTGTGGGTAAAGACCAAGCAGATGCCCTTTGTTATCTGCATAATAAACATCTTGGTGGTAGCAAGGAGGAACCAGTTGCTTTTTCGGAAGTAGTGACAGAGCAATGAAAAATCCAGCAGCAAGTGCAAAAATCAGCCCTAGAGCTAGCTCCTCTGGTCTGGTGTAAAGGCAGGAAAGCTGCTGTGCGGGATAGAACCGCTGAAAGCAATGGCTGAAGAAATATCAGCAAGTGGCAAGAATAAGTTCCTTGATAGATCTCCCTCAATGAATACATGTTTAGGATTAATTAGTCGCATTGCTTTGATTTTTTGTTTGACCATCTGCTGTCAATTTTTTGTGAAGATGTTTGCTTTAGTTAATAAGGAAACTTGAATTGTCGATGCACTCACAGGCAGAATGGTCAGTGGTCTGCCTGAACTCAGTTTAAACTCTTGATGGCAGATGTGGGAACTGCTGCTCTCACTGCTCTTACTCCACAAGGAAACATTTGGGTCCAGGTGCCTCTCTGCATCATTCTTGTAGCACCTCAGATCTGACCACGATTTTTAGAGCTCAGCTGTGCTGCCTGTGGGTGAGTGGCATGTAGTATCACTGCTCTGTAAGTGTTGGTTTAGAAATACTGCCATGCTGTAGGCTAAAAAACCAAAAAACAAAACAGGCAGAAGTCTAGTAGTTACATCAGCTTTTTGACTGTTGTATCTGAGACTGGATTCATGTAGTTGTCTCTGCTGTCTGTTCTGGTGGGAATGAGACTTGGGGCCTGTAGAGTTATCTAAGAAGTAAAGCAAGAGCTTTAATTTCTAGGAGGCTCCTCTGTATCCACCAAAGAGTATAGTTAACTGCCTGTAATTAGGAATTAATTGTTTCTGCTCTGTGCTGGCCTGACATTTCAAATGACTTACTAAATTCCCAGGCTTCCTTAACCTTAGAGGAAGCTGCTGAAGAGCACATCTCAAAACGGTCAGAGCAGTAATCCCTTTGTACTCAGACTAAGCGATGGTGACTAAGGATGACCAGCATGTGCCCAAGCATAGGCCTCTAGTGACATTTTAGACATGTTCTAAAGGCATGTTGACATGTTTGGACATATTCAGGCTGGCCTCTGGTTTCTACTCCATGAAGACAAATATCTGTAGGTTGTGTGATGGACGTCTTGCTCACGTGTGCCCTAAAAGGCTGTGTGTAAGTGTTGATCACCAGCTCTTATGCACACCAATGCTTCAGTTGATAAAAAGTGGCATGAGCAGATAACGGAAGTACTGAGCTTAGCCCAGGAAAGGATACTGGTGCCATTTATTAGTATTCATGCTGCAGAGTCATGGGGACAGGCAGTATAGGAAGGGCTATGTATAGTAATGACAAAAGATGTAGAAAGTGGACATTATTTCCTTTGGAACCGAGAATGCTAGAGAATCCAGAGCAAAGCACCAATGAAATGATAAAGTACAAAGAACATTCCTACACTCTTCTTGTTTTTGCCTCTTTTATATATTTATTCATTTCTGGGATGATTCAAATGCATTTGGACTCTTAAATCTGCAAGTCTGCAGGCACTGTGGAGTGCCTCCAGGTGCAAGGAGATGCCTGAAGCAGAATGGCAAGGAACTTACAGCTAATTGAGAGAATTGCTACTGTGTGTGTATTGACACCTGGAGCTGATTCCCTGAATTTTCTCCTGTGGTACCAGGTAACAGTTGTAGCAAAGAAGCTCATAGAGTAACCATGGGGCTGCATGGAGCAAGGAGTTGCTGACTTCTGAACTCCTTAGAATATAGACAGACAGCCTCAGGGACTTAAGGTAATAATCTCTGGTTTGGTGCTGTTTCTTCTGCTAGCCTAACCTATCTGGGAAGGCAAGAGATGACCCATGAGTTTATTGCATTTCACGTTTTTCTCATATTCTTGATGTCCTCTGTGGGAATGGCATGTGAAAAATATACAGTTCAGAAACCTGTTAATATCTTCAGACATCCCCTGCAAAGGAGGGAACAATCTCTGCCTTCATGTGAGAGAGGATGAGAATATTGTTTTATTTGTAAGGTGGTGGGAGGTGAAGGGTGGGAGAACAAAAAGCTTCAGCAGTAACACAAACTTAATCTATGCTTAGGCATAACACGGAAGGTATTGTAGAAGAAAAAGGAAAAATATCTTAGAGATAAATAACAGAAGCCAACTAACCTCCCTAAATGTTAAATGACGTATGAGGGAACTCAGAAGTGTTATTTGAAGATACTGTCCTTCTTCCTATTTCTTACAACAATTATCTATCAGCAGATAGGGCAAAGTTGGTACTGCTTTCTTGAGAAGCCATTGATGTTCTTGGAAATTGCTTCTCTGTGTTGTTGTTTCTTTTTCCTTCTGTATGAGAGAGATTCCTTTTACTAGCCAAGACCTGGTGGTGATTGATGCTTGGAAGGAATAAGTGATATTTGAATAGCTGGGGCTGCAGTGACCTACTTCTCATAGTTTGATAAGAAGCTGCACAGTGGATTGTTCTTCTAAGTAGCTGTATCTTCCAAAAACACTTGCTTCTTGGGAATTTTAATCTCATCTCTGCCCCTTCCTAGCTTACTGCAAGTAAATACAGACAGAAAATACAAAGACTTCCCTATGAGTGAGCTTTTAAAACTACTCAAAATGAGTTAAATTGTGCAGTAAGTAGGTCTTGACTGATAAGTCACAGTGTGAGAACTGCTATAATGTCACTGTGCTGACTCTCAGAAGCAGGGCTAGAGGTGGTGGTCTGTGGCTGAGACTTGACGCATCATTTTTGCTGATGTTGTTTGTTTGCTTCTGTCTTCTGCCTCTGATATGGAAAAGATCCTCAGCTACCAGCATTGATCCTCCTGCCTTCCTTGTTCCCTGCTTTCTTTTTTCATACCTTTTTCCTATTCTCTATTTTCCTTCTTTTTCCTTCTCTCTTAATCACTGTACTTTCTCTGCATCTCCAAGCCCAGAATAAAAACGAGTCTATATCCCTTTACTCCCAACTTTAAATTGTGCTTTAATTTTGAAATGAAAAATGTGGAATAGCATTTGATCTGATTAGAGAGTAAACACAACATGGAGAAAATGTATTAAATAGATTATAGGGAAATCAAAAGCGGAAAAGCTAAGCATATAAAATCTTGACTTCCCCAACTTCATGCTTTTTTATTTTTATTTTGTCAAATAATGTTAAATAGGTCTTCCTCGAGTTAACTCCTCAGTAGTTTAATATTGAAGCAGTTTACATTGATAACTTCTATGCACCAAATTTGCACTGGGTTTAAGACAATGATCTTTTGACTGCTTTTCAAATCGATAGGAAGAAAGGAGGCATTTTCACAGTTATTCTTCCATTGAAATAAAGCTGCATTTCACTCAGGAATAATTTCATGAAAATAGGCTGTTACAATTAGAAGTAACTTAGATTAGTAATGATCCATTTCACAAAAACAACCTTTCCTCAAAAGAGGACAGCCAAAATCCCTCTCCCCTATCAAAATAATCCTATAGAAAAATGCCTCTGTTGGTGCTTGTTCATTTGGATAGAGGAAAAAATCAATTTGGTGATCATGTTTTTTTGTTTAGAAAAAATACACCCTCTCAAAGGAATCAAGTTAACTAATGGGAAAGCTATTTTTCCTGCCAAGGGGCTGCATCATAAAACTGGGAATCAGACAAAAGACTAATGCATTTTAATAAAAACAATGTATTCATCATTCTAAAACCCTGTGATCTTGCATATTTTCTCTACTTGGGCTACTGGCTAAGCAGATGTCAGTTATAATTGCTCACCCTATAACTCTTATAACCTTATAACTTATACCTGGAGCAGATTGTGTTACAAGAACACAGATATGTTTGGGTTGTATGAAATGATTTCTACATACGCTAGAATTGCATTCAAGAAAAATGAAAATAATTTGGAATGGTTCTTCAACCACTGAAATTATGTATCTGCTAAGAATTTCGTGCATATTACACATATCTTATTATTCTGCGTTCTTCAGTAAAAGCAGGCATTTTGAAAAGTGATGGCAATTTGTAGGAATGGCATTTCTTGATGCAACAGTTCTGTTTTGTGAGTGTGCCCAGCCATATTTATTTACTTCTGTGAGTAAAACCAAGTATTACTACTATTATTTCTTTTACTTGCAGTTAACATTGCAGAAAAAGCTATTAAATACTGAGCTAGATCCTTTTCCCACTCTTTCTGCTTTTACTTCAAGCCATTTTACCAAATTCAGCTTTCAGAATCCTTGTTGACAATATGTTGACTGAGAAGTGCTTGGTTGGCTTTTGAGTCCTGAGCTCGACTGGACACCCATCAGCAGGAGGCTGTGAAGGGTTGAGGAAACTGGTGGAGGGGAAACTCTCCTATCTTGTAAATAAGTCAGATGTAATTTATAAATGGTGTTCAGATGGCAATGCCTCCCACATCAGCATCTTAATAAAAGCCACTCTTCAGAATTTATTTCAGCCTGAGAACACTGTTAAACCACTCTTCCTAGCTGTGCTAATAGGTAGGCTCAATACATTTGAGATCTTCTGCTATTTGTTTTCTGTTTCTTAAGCAAATCTGTTGTTTGATATCCTTGCTGGATTATGGGTTTCCCTCTTTAACATGCTTTTTGTCTAATATATATAGCTCATGTGAAGTCCTTGGGATTTGCTTACTTCTGGAATACTATTTGTGTTTCCTGCTGGATGATATTGGAAAGGTTTCAAGTAGAGAACCAGTCCACACACTGTTAGAAGGACACAGTTATTTGCCTCATTAAGCACTGTACAAAAAATGCTAGTGAATTTTTAATTCCTCTCACAAATCTGAGTGGGGTTGCTTTTCCAGTGGGATAAAGGATTTGAAATAATGTGTTGCTAGAGCGTAGAGTGAGCAAATGCTGTACAGTGAAGTTTTGCCACAGTTGCTTTCCATTTCTTGTTTGTTGTTTTCTGACACCAGCACTGGCTATCAGTGTTCTGTAGTGTGCAGGGAGGTATGGATATAGCCCACAGCTCCTTCAGTTCTCAAGCTTGATCTTTTCTGGTACCCATTCTGGAAACAGCAGCAGGATGGTGTCTTCCAAAATCCCTGCTAGCGGGTTGCCTTTGCTATAGTTTGTGGAATGTGCTCTTCATTGCAAATACAGTCAGAACTTGAGCCATGAACCTAAACAAAGCATGCCAGCAGAGAGCATATGAAGCATACTGATGAACCACATCAGCGAAACTGGTCATTTTAAGTCAGATGGTGGATGTAGTGCTGGTCTGACAATTATTTGTCTGTGCTCCCTTTTTGTTAATTACAATTTTTAATTTAGCTGTTTGTGTTGATCTTTGTTTTGATGAGAAGATGGTGAATTAAAGAGGCGCAGAGAGGAAAAAGGAAAACCTTAATGTTTCACAGATTCATGTAGTTCTGTTGGCAAGTGCATACATAGAGTCCGTTTAAGAAAAGCAGTTCCATTTATTTATTTGTTGGAAGGCAAAAATGTAAGATCAGGCAAGCACTCAGGCTATGGCTTGTGCTTTCCTTCTTCATCAAGACCCCAAGGACTGTGGATTTGATTATATTGCTGCTACACTGCTGTTTGTGGTTGGACTTCATGATCTTGAAGGTGTTTTCCAACCTGAGCAATTCTGTGATTCTATGAGAATAAGGTGAGGATTTGTGGCTGGTACCTGCCAACTTTTTACTGGGTGTTGGTACACAAGTGAACTGCTCTGGCACTATTTGTACTTTCTGTGTTTTTTGAGTATTTGCTACACATTATTTTCCCCTACACTTCCAAGTTGTTAAAAAATATAACAACATACCTCGTGCTGTGAATTGTAGAACTTTTCCATTTGTTTCCTATTGCACTGAGCCAGAAGTGAAGCTGTTGACTTTGCTTGTTTTATCTATCACAATAGGAAAAGAACATGTTCTTGATTCAAACCAAATATGCAAGTGGAAATGATCAGTTAATTACCATCAATATCAAATTGCTCCTATAGAGTAGTTATATTTGTTTATTATGTATGTTTAGTGTAGTCTTCTGGCCAGTGTTCATGATCAATACCCATAATGGAAGAGGATGTAGAGAAGTCAGGCTTTGACTAGAAAAGCCCTGCCAGAATTACTGTAGTTCAGTTCAGCCTGAGAAACATAACATGATAATATTTTAGCTATGTAGTCCTGCCCTAGGTTCTTAGGTATAAAACTTTCTTGAGTATCTGAAGGCCTTCATCTTGTGAAATAGCTTAACATTAGTATTGTTCTCAGGATAGCGTAGTAATTCCTATTTCACTTCTTGTCCTCTGGTGTAGCTCTATGCATGAGATTCCCCGTTCCCTCCTAGTCTTTACTCATGGGTAGTTTTGCAAGCTCTGTGTTTCTATAAGTCCACTGATAATTGTTGCTGCAGAAATCTAATTTCCTGGAGTTGTATGGTTAGGTGAGAATCTCAGGCCCTGCTTAGAAAGTTCCCAATAGTATTAGTATTGAGCTGATTTTGAAAATGTGACCCCTAAGTGATCAAAGGCTAAATTCGTGGATGCTAAATGGATGGATTTTTACATTTTATTCATTCTGATGTGCGATGTGTTTTTTCATGGCTTGAAGAAGGCATTAGTGCCTTAAAACACCTGACCCAATTCCTGTTATAATGGAAAAGGCTATTATTAAGGCTATTAAAAAGGCAGGTTGCTACTGAGGCTCACAAATATGCATTTTGGGTGAAAACTGTCTGTTGCTGCTGTGGAACTCTGCAATCTTGCACCAGAGCGGATAGCATTTCCTCCACAGATGCTTTTCACTAATTGTGCTGGCTTTGGAACACAATGTCTTCACAGGAGTTGCAGTAGGACTGAGACGAGGTGCTTTCTGTTCTACTGAAATACCTCATGCTGCAATAGACATGGTGAGAGATATCCATTTAATTGTTAGTGTGCTAGTAAACCTTGATGCTTTCGTTTTTCTCAGTAATCCAACAGATTCCCTGCACATCTCCTAAAATATAGTCTGGCAAAGTGACTCATCAGCTCAATGGATTTTGTGAAAAGACAGAGTGAAATTGTCATCTTCAGCCATTCAACTGGGCCTAGAAAAAATGACTCAGGACCCTACCAGACCCTATATTAGAGGTTTAATTTTTAAGAGAGGTCAGATGTGGGCTTTGCTTTTGGTTTATTCACACATGCAATGGAGTCAGATGTAGTTTCTTATAGTTCCATTTATATTCTTTTCCATGAGGTAGGACATCTGTGCCAAGTCCAGCTCATTTAAGAATGTTTGATGTGAAAAACAGTTCACGTGACTGAAGCCTGAATTCTTTTAATCTGTGGTCTTCAGAAAAGCTCCCTTTTGCTGTGTTTCAGCAGGGGTTGTGTCCTTAATTAAGATACGTCCCCGCAGCTGTTGAGAGCTGGCTAAACTTCTCTGCCTTGAGGTCTTAGAAGGAGAGGTGGTCCAAAAACCACATAGGTATGAGAGTATAGCAAATAAATTCTGTTCAAGGATGTCTCACTCAGAAGTGATCATACAAGAAAGCATCTAAACTATTTCCAGAGCATGGTTGTATCTCACAACCTCAGATTCCCAGCGAAGCCATCGCTGAGCATCGTACTGCAGCTGAAGCAGGCACGCCCTCCAGCTCCTCTGAAATCTTAATATTCAACTTTATAAATCCCTTGGTGATCCTTGCAAGAAAATGCCTATGTCAGAGCAAATTATTATTACTACTGACATGATAATAAAAGGTGAAATCAGACATTGCTTAGAAAATTGAATTTCTGCTATAAATGCCACTGTCAGGGCTGCATGTTACACAGTACCTGCTTTTACTCATTTGACTTAGTGTCGTCTTCAGCTCTACAGCTGGCGCTCAGCTCTTTTTTTCCCTTCAAATAATTGGCAAATGACAGGGTGTGATTACATGGCCATTTACAGTACTTATTAGCATTTCATTTATAACATTATCATATAAAACTGACTTAATTGCCCCTTGGGTGTAAACATTTAAATTTCCTAAATGGCAGCTCCGTTCAATCCTCTGCCACTGAGGAATACAGTATATTACTTCTCAGAAAAGAAAACATGAATTTGTCACAGATGGCTACGTTCACTGTACACGAAGAAGAAAGAGCTTAAAAGATGCTTTGGCTTCTTGGGAATATAGACAAGGAGAACAGCATAATTTGCATTCAGATTTTGGCATATATGGTACAGTATGTTGGCATGGATTCTTTGGTTCTTATCTCATAGGAGGAAAGAATTGTCTTTTATTATTATTATTATTTATTATTATCATAAAATCACAAAGTCTATTGCTGGAAAAAGTCCTTGAAGAGCATCCAAGGCCCTGCCACTCTACAACTGTTCTCAATGGAGTACTTATAAGTGCCTTGCCAAATCTGTGTTAAATATACCAAGTGTTAGCTTGGCATCCATTTCTATTTGGAAGTATTCAGGAAGCAAAGCAAGTGTGTGTTTGGGGAATTTCTTCTTTTTTTGGTTTTTGCTTCTAAATTTCTTTCCAGTTCTGCCTCCATTCTTACCTGAACTATTGCCTCCATGCTCATTCAGCCAACCTGGATGTATATTTAGCTACTCTGTCCACAATTACAGCTCCTTGAGAGCAGCATTTGAAATGCTTTAGGGAGCTGTTGCTTTCTACTTAGCAGTGTTTTAAAATTCCCATTCCTAATCTCTCCCATCTCACTGCCCCTGCCGTCAAATATCATTGTCCATTTTCTTTGCAACTCCCTTTTGATAACAGCTTGTTCAAAGCACTAAGCAATAAGCTGGATGCTGCTGGGGCCACCTGGGTCTGATGCACTGGGACCAGTGGAAAGGCTCCAGTGGGCTTTGATCAGGAGCAGAATGATGAACCAGACAGCAAGATAATTGTGTGTAACTCCAAACCATGAAATGTGATCCCATATCACAGTGCGAAGGGGGAGAAACTGAAGGCTAAGGACCTTTGAAAGTAATGCTTTTGCTCCTGCGGAGCTGGGTGCACTGTTGCTTCTTTCAGTAACAGGCTGTGCACACACGAGGTGGAGAGAGGCTGCTTATGTGGGGAGAGCCCTATGTCTCCTGCATCCTCCACCCCCTGTTCGGGGCACTGGCCCTGCCGCTTCTCTGCCTGTGGTGAGTTCAAGTCCTTCCCAGGGCCAGGGGCTCTTCTCCTGGCTTCACCTCTCCATCTGCTCTCATGATACGTTCTTGTTTTTTTTCCTTCTGGCATATATAATCTCACTGGTTTCCTCTGTCCTCAGAAAGCCAGCCCTTAGCCTTTCCTGCCCCTTAGCTGCTGTTGCCCCATCCTGTTTGCCTATTTCTTGCTATTGACTGGCCCAGCACTTGTGCACTGCATTTGTGTACCATAGCCTGGGCAGGAAAGGTGTGTTGATTTAGCCCATGTGGGAGCATTTACAGGCCACTGCAGTCTCTAGTAAGAGACACCACTCCACGGGATACAATGAAGCAGGAGGAGTGTGCTGGCTTTACCCATACCGTACTTTTCATCAGGATCAGTCTGATTCTTTCCTAATGCACCATCCAGTGCTGGGTCCTTTGAGTGAAGTTTTAAAAGTTCCTCAGAACTTCCATTATTTTCTCTCCCTGCCTTAGGTAAGGCCATGTAAGCATGGTATCAGCAATGAGCTTCTTCCCTCCTGCTGGGAATTCAGTGTCTTCTGGGCTTCCTGCAGAAGTCAGATAAGTTTCTTCTCTTCAATCAAAGACCAACAATGTGTATTTCCATGTCAGGCTAAGCTAACTGGCTTATCCAGTTGGCATCAGAAAGCTTGGTAAATCAGATCCCTTCTTCTTTCAGCAGTTGTTTGAAATAGCTCAATTCATTTTCGTGTCTCTCTTACTGACCTTCTGGGATAACTTTTTAAAATCGCCATGAGGAGACAGTCACTTTAGGAATAAACCAAAAATGTCACCCTAACTGCAAGCAGCATAAGGACCTGCAACAAATTCTTTTTTCTATAAATGTGGAAAAATTTACTTTCTCATCTTAAATAAATTAAGGAAAGAAAGTTATCAGAAGGAAGAAATGTCAAGAAGGCTAAAAGAAAAAGCATACCCCCACCCTGGCCTTCAAATGAAGAAAACCAGTTAGTGGCCAGGGTTCCACAGCTCATTCCTAAGGATGCACTGCCACCTGCCAGCTCCGAAGCAAAATGCAACCCAAGGAAAAGTGGATTTCATTCCGAATTGTGCTGTTCTTTCGCTGCCTGAGTTACCACGTGGCCTACAGATCCGTTCAAAAATAAATCTCCTGTCGGGGATTTGCATACGTATTTGTACTTCTGCATTTGCTCATTATGCATAGAAGGGGAACATGTTGACAAGGTGAGGGACTGCTCTTGTCCTTATGTTATGAACAGTTTCAGGGAAAGGCACAAATAAAAAGGCACGGAAGGGAATCAGTTTATGCTTCTGGAAGAGATTAAAGCTGCGAGATATGAAGGGGTTATTAAATGAGAGCAGGAGGAGTGGGTTGCTGAATCCTGAAGGTGACAAATAACTGAAGGAGAGGAAATATTACTTTAGGGTGGCTGCCCAAGAGAAGCAGGATGAAATTTCAAAGGGAAAGATGAATGCTGTGTATTAGGAAATGCCTCCTTGTACCTAGCTCTATCAAACTGTGAATAATATCCCAGAGGAAGCTTCTTCACCCCAGGCGCTTTAGAACTAGACTAGAATAAATTCTATGAAATTATTATGGAGTGAAATCCTATAGTAGTAAGAAGATGAAACAGATAATCTAATGGGCTTTTATTTCTTCTCAGATTTCTTAGCATCCCTTGTCTTTCATTATGCGGCATGCACAAGTTGCTCAAATCTGCATAACAGGCAGTATATGGCCATTACTGTGCTGTGTATGCTGTCTGGTGTTAAGTCCATTGTACAACCACTGGTAAGAGATGTGGCAGGTACAGCTTCATCCTCCACTTGATGTACATGGCTTCTTTGATCAGTCAACCTTTTTGCCCTGCTTCAGTTTTAGCTTTGCTGTAGCACTGTGTGTGACTGGTTACTGTGAAGAACCTCGTATACACTTTGTTCAGGATGTTTTTATTATTATTTTAGGGAAAAAAAAGACTTGTCATTTGAGACAGTACATCACCTGAAACCTTGTTGAGTTACTGAGTCAAGAGCAATTTAGCAATTTTTTTTTGATAGTGTTGTGTGGGATGTGAAAATTCAGAAATGTCTCTGGAAATTAAAAAAGCCTTACATCTCCCTGTTAAACTCTGAATACTCTTCACCAGGTTGAGATCAAAATAATTGTCTTGTGTGCATGACTGACTGAATACCTGTTGTGCTTAATTTAAACACAGACCTTGTGACAAATGGCAAACAATTAATCAAGTTCTCAAGAGATTAATCGTTTATTTATCTTTTTGCATAAATGGTGAAAATTAATGAAGATGTTGGAAGTGCACAGGTGAAAACACACTGGGGACAGAATCAAACCCTGATTTTTATCATCTGGTTCACCCCAAAATATTGGCCAAAAAGGTTTTTTCTATTAATTTTTTAGTTGTATTTATGTATCCTGAAATGCAGTTAAAAAAAAAAAAAAAGCAAAAATAAAAAACAGTGATGCCACAAAAAAAAAAAATTTTTTTTTTTTCAAAAGAGGTCTGAGTTTGTATAATAGCTTCCCATAAATACACTGTCTGACTTGAGTGTGACATTGTGAGTCGCATGCGTTAGTTGTCATCATTACATTGAGAGTTCAGATATTTCTTGCCTTATGAAATTGATTGTATATTTTAGAATATTTTTGTTATTGTTTTCCTCCCTGGGAAACATTTCAAAACGAGTAACCTAAGGATTGTTTTGAGTCTCAGTTACAGATGGGTTAAAAGCCTTCTGCAAGAGTCAGAAGAGCAGAGGGTACAGTACGTGGAAGTTCATGATTCACTTTGCATTTCAAACATAAACAGCGATCAATCTGGAAGACACTTCAAGGGCTCAGGAATGAGTGTGGTCTTCTGAATGAGTGGGTAACAGAAAGCACAGAGTCCTGGTAGAGCACATGCAGGTTAAAGCTGGGACTGAGGAGCAATTCATTGTAATCTACCTTTGAAGTTGTTTTGAGAATAGGGCAGCTGAGAAATGAGATGGTCCTTGCTGCAAAAAGTTTTCATTAGCTTTCCTTTAGGACAGAGTGACTGGATGATGAGTGGTCGAGCAAGGAAGGGTTGAGTCAGTGAGCGAAGGTGCCACAGTAAGTGGGGAGAATGAGCAGGGTGGAAAGTAAAGCAGCTGTAGAGGTTGAATGATACATTGTGAGAAAGAACAAACCATATGGAATGATTTGTTGCCAATATTTTGCCTTCTGGGCAGAATATTATATAGATTGAAATGCTAGCAAAAAAATACTTGATGAGTATAGACTATCTGTTGCAGCTTTCCTTCTGGCTTGGTTATGCCAAGTGTTAACCTATTGACCTATCCAGGAAACTGGTTTATCTGTAGTCCCTGCAGGACAGGAGCAAAAAACTAAAACTAAAACAAAACAAAACAACCCAACACAATACCAACCTCGTTAATCCTTTTTAAAGTGGGCTAAACATAAGCAGTTATATTTCTTAACAAACAAGGAAATTATATGAAAAGTTTGAGCTTTATGTTGTTGAATCATCATGGTTTCGCTCCTATTGCATGCTTGCAAGAATAAATTAAGTAAACGAGACTTTATTAAAGTTATTTTTAACTATGCTTTTGTTTAGAATTTTCCCACCAGTTCTATGAAGCTCTTTAAGTTTCCAGGTTATTAGAACGATCTCCTAGCATCTTCTGTAGTTGCCTAAATGTAGAGATAAAAAAGAAAACTTAGTTCACTTAGAAATGCCCTTGGGGACTAATTACACTCATTTGACTAGACTCCAGTTAGATCTGAATTATAGTCATGAATAAGTTAGATCTTAATTAAAGTCATGTTTGGGTGCAAAAGGCAAAGTCATACATGCAAAGAAGCTGCTTTGTAATATGCAAGAATTAGTGTTCATAATAATTTGTGTATGAGATTTGGATTTCAATTTATTCTTCTTATTGCTCTCTCTGGTGGTTTACCCATACAATAGTACATCTTGCTCCTGTTTCCATATTTGAGTACTCTCAAAGTGATAAAAGGTGAAATATAGATAAACAAAAAACAAAGCGACCCATTTGTTTAACATCAATGTTTAAGGAGATATTTAAGTGTAAAGACGTTATTAGGTGTTTGACAGCGTCTGTTGGGATTATGCTGAAAAATTAACAATATTACAGTGTAATAGAATTACTACATATTGCCAGAATTTCCCAGAAGGACAGCCTAGTTGTGTGTTTTTTTTTCTGTTCTGCTTTGTGCTAACCTTTCCCATAAACTTACCAACAACCCATACGTAAATAATAATACTATGTACTTTTAAAACAGTGTTGCATGTGGATAACCATCAACCCTTGCTTTGTGATGGCATAAAGATGTTCAAGAGGCCATTGCAAAGAGTTCAGACTGGAGGAAGTTATTCTTGCCCTGACAAGCTGGTTAGGAACAGGCTGGGGTTCATTTTGGTAACTTGCCTTCAGTCATTCACTGGAAGGAAATACAAAATTCCAGACTGAATTTCACAAGTTGCATCAGTATAGTACCAAATCACTCTCTTCTGTCTTAAAGTGCAACTTGGGGCAAGATGTACTCCATATAAGGGAGGAAGATGATGATAAAGCATGCTGGTAGGAATAGAACTCACTCAAGGCCTGTTGATTAATGCAGAGCTGAAACAGCAACAGGCATTCATCACCTAGAACACAGGATGTCTATGTGGACTGACCAGACATATCCAGGCAGGAGTGGCTGTTGCTGGTAAGTGATTTTATTTCTTCACTTCTTGCTCCTCTTGCTGCATGATGATCTAAGCCGTGAAAGACAAAATGCCAGTCCTGTCCAGCACAAGCTGGCAGGCAGCCTGAAACACAAATTATGCCAGGCTTCTTTAATAGGAAATATTTTCTGCAAAATGTTGTATATGAGCACTTTCAGTGAAAAAGTGTCTGTTATATTTTTGTGTCCATTTTGTCTTTTGTTTTCTTTCTTATTTGTAAGGAAAATATTCTTAGAATGTCAAAGTATTTTCTTTGATGTTCTCTAAGGAATGTGCTGTTTCTTGAAAAAAGATGCTATCATTTTTTTTCACACCCAAGCAACTTCTTTTTTTTTGACACTTTTCCCTATTTACTTATAAAATAAACAAGGGTTAAGAGAGAGAGGAATACTTGAAATGGAAATGAACCTCTTTGACATCAATCTGAATTAACTATATTCTCTTTAATCGGAGGTGGATTTTTTTTTTTTTTGCATCTCCACTTTTTTTCATTAGATGCACTGTGTATGTTGAGCACAACCCAGGCAGGCAGGATATATTTGGTCACGGACAGGGACTGAGTGGCAGTATGAGTTTTGTATGTTTGACTCCTCAAGACAGGGCTTGATCCTGGCTTCCTGCTGAATAGCCCTGAAGATCCTGGGTTTGACTGCAACAAACACAACACCCAGAGAGTGGCACGGTTTCTAGGAGACCATCTTGGAGAATGGATAAGGTGCACAGGTGGCTTCCAGCTCAGAACTCGAATCTAAGGGCTGTTTCAGGCTCTGAAGGTGCTTGTAGCACACTTAGGGAATCAAACTGAATCATCCTGCACCACGTTGTCGAAGTATTTTTTAATGGTCTGTGGCTAAAGCTTGTGTTTGTTTTATCACTGAGGAGGTTGAAACTGATGCGTTATTAAGTAGGAACAGCCAGAACCCTTCAGATACAGTGCCTAAAAACAGCTGATGAAGATCTACATATGAAATGAGGTGAGGTAACAGGACACTTTTAATTCTAGTCACTGCATGGGGTGCCAGCACTGCTCATGGATATGGAAATACACGCATAGACATTACATTGCTTGCTACACTGTTAATGGTTATTTGAAACCACTCAGCGGCTCATACATTGAGGGTGAGGCTGTGTAAGTCAATCTATTTTATTGTTTTGCAGCAGCAGTGCATAATGACATAATGGATTAAAAGTTCAGCTAGGGAAATTTAGGTTAAACATGAAGACAAACTTTTAACAATGAGTAGTTAAGTGCTGAAGTTGTCTATCCACAGACCTTCTGAAAATCTCTTTTCTATAGATTTTAAGTACAGATGAGACACCAGGGATGATTTTTGGTTAAGTTGATCTGTGCTTAGTAAAAGATAGATTAAAGAACCTCCTGAGATCTTGATGCTCCTTTAAATTGCTGAAGGAAATTATCCACATGATACCAAGGGTAGCTCTTTATGCAGGTTTGAACTTCAGGTGTAAAATATCTTAGGGAGGCAGTAGATAACAATATAGAAAGTAATTGCACAAATGTGTTACTTCTATTACCGTGTTCATTCCTTCTCCTTTCATTGGTGGAAAGACGTCAAAGAGTTGTAAAGAAAAGCCCTGGAAATTCTTAGGCACAGAGAGATTTTCAAATCCTGTTGAAAATTTTAGAATCAAATAAATGATGGTGACAAAGGCAATATTTAAAGGGATACGTTTGGTCTTTTTTTTTTTATTTCTTGGCTTTTACTTTTTCTCACTATTTCAGAAAAAAATAGTAAATTGTGAAAATTAATACAAAACAAAAAATCTATTTAACCTGTGCAACTCAGTACTTATGGACACAACTATTGAGGTATTTGATTTGACTGGAGATTCTCTGGTGAGAATCTGTTGTTGCTTTAGTTGTGATAAAGTATTACAGCTATGAACCGTTCTGCTTCAAGACATTAACTGATCTAGTCTGCCATGGTTCCGGAAAAAACATCCCCTGTGGGAACACTGCTGTGTGACTGCAAAGATTTGAAGCCACTGGTGCTGATAGTTGTCAGAGACAAGGTACTGAGCATGTCTGATTCAGCCAGGCAATTCATTTACTTTGTAGAAATTATTATTTAGTACAACGCAAAGCAGAACAAATTCCTGCCACTCTTTTCCCCCAAAGCTTTTGGCTTAGGCATTGCCCTCCTTTTCATCTGAGAGAAAAGAAATATTTGCAACTGGACAACCTGAGTTATAAATACAAATAAAATTTCTGTAAGCAACTGATTTATTGCCTAAGAACTACTTAAACTCATGAAGTCTATATAATATATAAATTAATTTCATAGTCCATGATGCTCTAAGATGTAAAAGGAGTCATTCATGTGCATTTGTGAGCACTCATGTGAGTGCATCATGCTGTGAGGATGGAGCACATGATCCTCGTCCTTGTGTGCTATGGTTAACATGAGCCATCAGACTTCCTTATTTTCTTTTTGTCTTGTCTGTGGATTGTCACACATCCCTTGCGTACAGTCAGCATCAGGAGTGTATTTACTCCTATTTAGCTAGACTTATCCATGTCCATTTGGTTCAAGGTGATTTGTTCCTACTGGAAAAGGTAGAAACAGTATAATTCCCATTGGTGTAAATAAATCTCAAATAAAACTTGAGGCTGATATAATTAGAATGCATTTATGCTTGTTTTCCAATCTTGGTCTGCTAAACAGCAATTACTTTGAAAGGCAGGTCCTATGCCTGATTTTTTTCTTTTTTCTTTTTTTTTCCCAGAGCTCCTTTTATCCAGCCCTGTGCATGCAGTGGAAGGTTGGAGGCAGCTAAAGGAATACAGTGCTTTGCATATTTTTCAGATAAATGGAAAAGAATACGATATACTTGATATAATAATCTTAAGGTATATCAAGACAGCTGCAAAGACTAAAGGCCTTGGCTGGAAAATTTACTTTATGGAAGATTAGAAATAATGGGCATGTATTTCACCAAGGGAAATAAGGAATAGATATCAGAAAAACTCATGTATTTAGCACACACATTTCTTGAGGAAGATGTGGGCTTCTGTCACTGAAAACCTTAGTGTGGAGTAATAGCCAAGAAGGCTTCTCAAAGTCTCTTGTCGTCTTCAGTAGTTGATGTATACTTGTGTTGTATTGTGTTTCAGATGAACCATACGCAGTATAATATAGTTGCATAGATACAGTGGTGGTGGAAGCTGTGTGTGGATATACCACTAAGATGCTGTTGCTCCTATGGAAACAGCAGAGCGTGCAGCAGAGCAGGAGATGACTCTTTAACTAATTATAACAGCGATGACTGTCGAGTTCACACACAAACAGGTGTACCAAACGCCATCTGCTTCAGTGATGAAGGTATAAATGCTTCATGCTGATATGGAACTTTCATCTGGGGATTTTACATAGGGTATTTTATATAGTGGAAATACAAAGTGACATTATCCTAATTGCACAGTTATGTGAGCAGGATTACCACCTTCCTTAATTGAATGCTGATGCTGTAGCCTGGCATCTTCCCAAAGGTGTGTTCCTTACTTAGGGTTCTTCCTAAGTAAGAGTGTAGGAGTGTTGTTTTGTTTAATCCATCCAGGGAAACAGTTCTTCAGTTGTGCCACAGGTTGTGTATATGTGTGTGTGTATAAACCATGTATTTTACTGGCTGAGATTCTTTACAGTGTAGGTGTGGTACAGCTTGCTGTTATGGGATGTATTTATAGAAGAACATGTGCATCCAGTATAGCTGCTTTTTTATGGTCACACCACTAACTGTGCCACTGAAGTGAAATATTTACCTTGATATGAGGTAGTTTATGTTCTCAAGAATGAGTTTTGCTTCCAGACAATAATACCTGGAGATACTTATGTGAATAGTTCTGTGTAAAGTGCCACTGATACTGAACTAGTGTATTTTCCCTCATTTTACATTGAAGCAAATGACTTTGCGTCATGACTTCTGCCAGCACAGCTGTGGTATACTTGGGGAATGCACAAGTGTACCACCCCTCCCTTTATAGAAATGCATTCCTAGTCATTTTACTATACTTTTAGAATCCTAACATGGAGAGCAGGTACCATTTTGCTGGGCACTGAATAACCATGTAGCAGAAAAGTCGAGACTGAATATGTCAGCAATGAACTCATATCCACTCCACTTGAATCCTTTTCAATATCTGCCAAAGCCAAAGGGCATATAAGATGTCAGAGTGCTACAAGGAGGCCATATAAATCTGTATTTGGACACTAATAATGTCTTCAAAACTTCCTTTCAGCAAGTCATTTTTCTTCCTGCTCTCATTTTTTAAATTCACTCTGCAAGTGAGATAAGAGGATATTTTTTTTCCTCCTGAATTATGACAGTTGCAAGTAATCTCTGCCATCTCTGTACACATGGGGCTTTTTTTAATTTTATTTATTTATTTATAACCCCCACCCCCAGGGAAAGTGAATATTTTGCGCTTGTGGAAAAAGAAGAGCTTGGCTGCAACAGAAAATGAAGCACTAGTTAACCTGAGGCAACGCACAGCCGAGCAGCAGCAAAACGAACTTCCCCTCAGCGCTGGTGCCAAATGTCTCAAGTGATAAACCTTCGGGGGCCATTAGGTGGAAACCAAGCATCCTTTTAAAGTTTCCAGTTTTATTAAAAACAGTAAATATAGCTGAACACTTGACTGTAAGTGATTTCCCCCCACCACTCAGCAGGTAAAGGAAGATTTTGAAGGGCATCAGGTATTTGGAGTTAGAGGAAACAATTTCAGAATGGTTTAAGGCAGCAGCTGCACTTGTGATCAGACAGGTCAGTGACATTAATATTGTTTCAATGCATATTTAAAGACTCTCTGACCTACATACAAGTATTTTCAGGCAGGAACGTTCTTATTCTAGCTGGAATCTTTTATGTGACTGGAGTAGCATGCATCCTACTCCACAAAGGTGCTACCTCCCCTGTTCTTGGCTGTGTGAAGGATGTGGAAGATGCTTAGATGAATTATTTTGAGGTAGATTTAATATGGAAATACTGTTTTGATTATCTTGAAGCTACGCACAAACTTCAGTTTGGTTCATCAAATACATTAATGTGTATAAACCAAAGGGAGTATCTTAGGAGACAGGGGCCATTCAGAAAAGAGCAATAATGGTGGCAGCACATACTCTTTCTTCTTTGTTTAGGTAATGTGGGCAGAGATATTTGGGGATGTAGCAGGGAGACAGTCAAATCACATTTGTCCGATTTAGATCAGAGATTGAGGTAGCCTGGGAGAAATGTCCCTGTTGCATCTGTTCTGCCTGCGCAGATGCCAGAGAAATGACTTTATATGAGTGTTAATTGGGCTGTTCACCAGGACAATTTTGTTATAGCCCATGCTCTGTAACGAACACAGAAGAGCTGCTGAAACAGCTCTGGCAAGTGTCAATTACTAAGCCATGTGGGCAGGGTCATATAGTCATTTCCTCAGGCAATCTGCGTCAATCAAGTCTTTGTCTTATTAAACAGGCAAGAAAATCATTGTGATTTGCTAACAATTTGGAAAAGAACAGAAGTTTTTCAATTCAAGAGGCTTATTTTATTGCCTTTCTCTGCAGAATGCTGTTTTGACTCTGGTGGAAGGATGTGGGTCTGTCTCAAGCTTTTAAGTTGTCAGGGGTGGCTAAAGGAGCCTACCTGTCCCTGAGGCTCAGAACCAGTAATGCTCCAGTGATGATCCATCTCCAGGTGCCTGCTGTTTCAAGGATTACAGTATGGATCGTATAGTTATTCAGATGAAAAGGGAACAATCTTTTCCACTATGTGAATTCTCAAGTAGAAAGCAGCAGAGACATAACGGAACCATAGAATGACTTAAAAACTGATGCTGCACCAATCTGTGCATATAGATCCTCATAAAATGCCTTTTCTGCAGTAAATAAAATTAGCTCAAAGCTTTTAAATCATATAACTGAATGAGAAATTGTTTAGGTCTTTGCCTCTGTTCACCAAAGCAGAGAAAACAAATTTTGACAGATGTATTGCTGAACCCCAGTATCAGCGATACTGGTTCTGCTAGAGACTTAGAACTTGAACAGGGACTGTTGAAGCTGATGGGTATTCCCAAAAGGTCTCATCTATGTATTGATAGTAACACTCTGAGGAAAACAGAGTGGGCAATTTGTTTGCTTTCCAGGACTTGTGGGTAAAGGATTTTTAACTTGGCCAGGCAGTTTTCTTACCAGTAAATCAGTTAGTTATGAACGGTTCTGTGGTTAGTTAGGAACTGTGGAAGACTTGTCCTCTGCTTCATGACAGAAATAAATGAGTGAACAGAGTCGCTTGGGGTGGGTCACAGAATAATATGTTCAGAAGAAAACAGGAGACAAGGCTGTGGGAATCTGAAGAATGATGAAGTGAGTATATGAGGCATCTTGAAAGGAAAGTAGTAACAGCTTCGTGGAAGACAAGCAGATTTTTAGCTGTAGTTGCTGAGTGTCAGGCAGAATTTTATTTATCCTTTGTTTCTAGAGCTGTTAATAGAGACAGGGCTGGAAATTAGAAGATCCCCCTTGAAAGAAGGGAAGAATCATTACAGTCATTCATATTTCAAGCAAAGCCTGAGTTGTGCTTCATCTGATAACCACTTAACTGAGTGGCGCTCAAAAATGGAACAATTTTTCCATATTGATCTGAAGCAGGTCATGAGATGGCATCACCAAATCCTCATGAAGATATTAATTTTAAAGTATATGTTGTGTCATGGAAAAAGCAAGTGGAAAACGATGATACGTGAGCAGCATCCCATAGCAATGGTTCACACAGGTCTCTCTGCTGTTTAGGGATGTTCCCTTGCTTCCCATAATCACGAGAGACTTTCCAATTAGGAAAAAGTAATATTGCATAAACTTGTGAAGTGTTCATTAAGTACAGTAAAGGCAGGCGTAGGCTAAGGTGGAACTTTGTAAGCGATTGAGTGTCACTTTGATGGATAGACTATAGTGAGTTACACTCAGTAAATCCTTGTGATCTATATGTGCATTGTCATTCAGAATGAATTATTATTCCTTGCTGAAGTGCTACTGAGAGACTAAGAAATGTCTGCACGTTTTGCATTGTCATATCCTGGGTTACTGAGTCAGACATCCTGAACATGCTCTCTCCGTACACAAAGTCCAGAGGGAATTGAACCATTGAATGATGTCTGATAGCACCCAAACCTCTCCTCTATTTTCTATATGCTATTTTCTAGGCTCATTTTTTAACTCATGCGATTGGAGGAGGAAGAAGTAGAAGTAGAGAAAAATCTTTTTTTTTTTTTTAATTGAAGGATTGAAAATGGCATAGGATTAAAGTAGAGCCCAGTTCTAATTTGTATACTTTACTAGAATGTCGTCATATTAGGCTTAGACACAACTGAAAAGGACTTTGCTAAAGAATCTTCTATTTCTTCAGTTATGAAAGGGGTAAGGGTATAACAAAGAATAGGGACCTTCCATGTTCATTTGTAAATGGAACTGAATTTTTTAAGCTTGGTGCCATCTGAGAATAAAGCTAACTATACAACTTTAGACTCGGATATTGGAAGCCATATATGATCTCATTTAAACTTCATCATTAGATTTCATACTTCAGCCCTACTCTTGGGTATGACTAGAATAAAAATGGGCTTACTTGTTTTCTAATTGCTGTCATTGGACCATGGGTGGAAAACAAGCAGAACAGACGCAACTTTCATGGCCTGAAAGAGATGTGTGTTGATCATGCCAGTGTGTGATATCATGGCATATAAAATCATACAGTATTGCACAATTTAGCCACCTAATTTTCTGGGATCAGTACTAATTAAAAAACAAATTGGAATAGAAAGCAGCTGAAGAATATCCAACTATTTCTATGACCATAATTCCTTAAAGCAAAGGACAGATGAATAAATGTTGTGTTTGAATTGGCAAACATTCAGTGTACAGCTTCAAGGCTGCTGAGAAAACTCTATTCAACTTTTTTAAACAGAGATGCATTCGTTATTCTTCCTTCTATTTAGCATGAAACAGCCTCAACAGATATGATACGCTAATAAAGCTGCTGGATGAGGTCCAAAGTAAAGCTACAAGCACTGAATGCCATAATCCAGATATCCGAATGTGACATTTTAGTTCACTGAATTGTCTTCCTTGCTCCATTTTTCAATATCTATAGACAGCAGCTCTGCAAAGTCCCCATGTTCAGTGTCAGAACAGGGTGGGGAAGAAGGGCTTGGCTCCCATCTTGGATGCCCTGCATGGTACAAGATTTTTTAAGAGGAGTAGAATGAAAGAACTCACTTAGAAGCAATGTGCAGGTATTGTGGAACTGTATTTTTGTAAACCTGTGCTTTTATAGCATCACCAACTGCTTAGGTTGTCGGTAGAAGGATATGGAAAAAAACAAGGAGTTCATGATGAGAAGAGGCAATGATTGTTCTGTAGGATCTGCAACAATTTACTTGCAGCGTGCCTGTGCTCAAAATGTTAGAATTAGGTGTGATTTTATTTTATTCCAGTTCTTTCTGATGCTGAGGACAAGAGATGGTCATGAATAAATAAAGAGGCCAATAATGCTAGTTTTTCTTTGGATTGAATGGCTTGCACTAATTAGCTGGGCCCTGTTTAGTTTTACTTTAGAGGTACTGAAACGGGCACAAAGATCACAGGATAGCATTTACGTTACTCTGTTTTGTTAAACAGAGAAAGATTCCATTTAGCAAGAAACACCTTCAAGGAAAACAATGCCAGAGGAAACAAAACTATTTCAGTGCTTGCTCAGAAAAGGGCCTCAATACTGTGGTCTAATTAAGATGGTTATCTGCTGGTAAACAAACATAGCTGACTTCTGTAGAGAGGATAGGGGAATTTAAGGAGAAAATGTATCGATTGAATCTGGAGGAAGAGGTACAGCTCAGCAATACACCTGATAAACACATACACTTCTCTGCCTCTTTCTTTTACATTGAGTAGATCTGATTGTGTGGGAGCAACTTTTTTTTCCCCCTCATTTGATGCCTTTTTTTTTCCTATCAGGCTTTTCTGTGAAAGACTTTACAGTGATGGATTGACAACGTGGGTCAGCCAGTTCAGCTCTTCAGTGAATCACTTTGCTTAATTCTTTATTCTTTGATTCTGTCAGCTCTAAAATCACACTTTTGTTGTTGCCCAGATTGAAATTTTTCTGTAAATCCCTGCTGTATGAGTTAAGGTTTGTGCAGATGGTGGCAGTGCTGATCAAACTGACACTGAATAGTTGTTTTCTCTTTTCTACAGCCAAACAAAAGCATTTTAAAAAGGAAGTGGGCACCTATTATGATTTCAGTGTCTTTAATTGCTCCTCAATATATAGAATAAAAGCCCTTCTGCTGCCTTTAAATCTTGTCTAATTTGAAAAAAATATTAAGTAAAACCTCCCCAGAAACTTGTGGCTGTGACTGTTGCCCTGCTTCAAAACCTCTTAGAAGCAATAACTTTCTTTTATGCAGTGACAGAGATTTTAGTTTTAGTTGGAAGGCCTAGGAGCACCCGGGGAATCCTGAGGAAAGGCTGCACAAGAACGCTGTAGAACGTGCTCACTGAAACCATCCAGGTACTGTGCACCAGAAAACTGTTCCTGGTAGCTTCTTTTCGCTTGGATAAGTTCATTACATAATCTCTTGTAAATGAACAAGTCATCCCACCTATCTTTTTCTCATTTTTGAAATAAATTGTAGATATATCTGAATCACTCATGCAGAAATATCCAAGCTATCTTAAAACAAATGAGGCAGACCACCAAGAAACACGGCAGTAAGGAACAAAGAAATAAAGCTTTTTTTTAGTATGGCCTTATTTTATCCATAATTTGTGTTACTGATGCGTAAGTTATGGAATAAGTCACCTGGAAAGCTGCAGAAAATACCTCTGGTCTATGGATGCAAGTAAAGCAGGGAATCTGTCTAAGATCAAGTTTTGGAGAGGGTATCATCATTAAGGCTGGTTAGCAAGCACCAACCAACTCTGAAAGTCATGAGGCTTTCTCCCCCCACTGCAGTTCCTATTGTTCTCATTTCCATTAATTTTTAGTCGTTGATACCTCGAACCTGAAGCTAATTCAGTGTGGCAGCAGAATGGTATTTCTTTGTGAGAAAGGGTCTCAACTATTTGGCCCAAACATCCAGCTGAGATGTGGGGAATTCCATATTGTTTAATTGACCACTTATGGGCCATAAATAATAGTCCAGGATGTAGCTGTGTAGTGACTAGCCTACAGATAGAATCCATATGTTGAAATATGTTTGCATTAATTTTTTGCCAAAGACCTTTGAATAATGAACAAATTAGTAAAAATCGAAGTTCTTTCTAGATAATTTATGAACAGGAACAAAATGAGGTAAGTTATAAGCTGCAAATAGTTCTCCCAGCATTACTCACTGGTCTGGAGAATTCAATCAATTCTTTTTTTTTTTTTTCCCCAAAAGGCAATTTAAATGAATCCAGTTCCACTTGCAGAGTGGACACAATCAAAGATACCAGATGGTCAATGAGATGCTGCACAATAGCTAGTCAAAGGGATGCAGTTGATGTATGTAAAGATTTTGCCTGTTTGTGTATATGGCATCTCTTTTCTACAGAGGATTTTGAACACCGTCCAGCAAGCATAGAGGGAAGGCCACAGGGACAAGTTCTGTCTACAGTTTGGAATACAGTGACAGATCAGACTCTGAGCAAGAGATACAAAGACAAACTTGGTCACATCTGGCAGGGGAATCTGAGAAGCCAGAAGTTTAAAGACAGCTGTTAAAAAGCCTGGCTGAGAATTGGCAGTGGGGAGGGCAATGTAAGACTGTCAGCTAGTGAGTACTAAATCTGGAAAAAGAGGTGATCTGGAGAACACATGTTAAATGTATGTTTTTCCCAAAGCAACCATTGTGGCAGATTGGAGAAATACAACTTGTAAAGCTGTGTCCGTGGGTATACACAACAGGAAAGGAATTATCTTCCTGATTTTCTTTCAGATCCTCCTCTGGCAGCTTTTTATGCTCCCAGCAGCTTCAGCTGAGGAATCACAGGCCCTTGGTCCACCTGCTGAGCAGCCTGCTGACTTCATGCTCACTCTCATGCTTCTTGTCAGAGCCTTGACCTCTGACATATGTGTCAGAGAAACTGGTCCTGCAGCTGATGAGATCATTAGGCTGCTTTAAACATGAAGCAGCCAGAACCATTGTGGAGTACGGAGTGTTAGTGAGCATGTTATGAACACAGAGGATATCCACTCTTAAGTTTCTAAGGGCCAGCAGTTTTAAAAGGCTTACAAACTATCTCTTGTTAAGGACTCTTAGAGCATTTTCTTGGCAGAGATAAGGTTGCCTCTAAAGTACTGCAATTTGCTACATGAACACAGTGAGCAATTTGCTAATGCTTCTTCAAAACCTTGTGTTATCTCTTCCTTTGTATTCTAGGCTTCACCTTGCAGTGCTCTTGTTGGCATTTTTTCTCATCTCACTCCAAGACTTTACAGTCTGAGCTCTCCTTGCCAAACCAGGGCGATCCATGCAAGAGAGCTTCTGCTGCTGTGCTGTGCTGAGTAAGGCACAGATGTAAGGTAGGCTTTCCACATGGGTTTTACAGTATTGCTTTTAGTTCAATTGTGTTACGTGTTTTTTTGGTTTTTTTTTTGCAAACAAAGTCATTAGATATTTTGTTGGTCTGGTGCTTGAAAATGATTTGAAGTCTGACTTGAACAAGTCTTAGCCTTGTTTTCAAATCAAATGACACACATTCAGTACTTCAGGCTTTAAAACCTCCTGCTTCTCAAAGAACTCAGTTAATGTACAGAAACACGGTATCCTCTGCATACAGTGACCACAGTCCTGCTCTAAAGAAAATCCTCCAGAGCTAGGACACTCAGTACTTCTGTGATCCAAGAGAGCAACTTTGTTTAGAAGGGTCGCAAATGACCTCTAATGTTTTGCAGATTTCTGATTTTTGTGTATCTTTGGATAAACCACTTTTTTCACCAAGCATCTACGAAAGTAATGAATCCATAAATGAGAAGATGCTGAAAACATACAGGACTTCTTAAAATATTTCACTAAACATAGTCAAAGTTTCAAGTCTATGCTCCAGGGTATATTGCTCCAGCTGTGTGATGAAAAGCAGTTTCTGTGATTCATCTTTGCTTGCTTTTTCAATACTACCTGAGTAATGTTAGTTCATAGTAGAACAAATCAATGTGAATCTATGAGCACATCCTCCTGAATGGTTCCAGTGTGCACTTTAAGAGAAGTCTCCTGAAAATGAAGATATCTGACTTACCTCTCAATTCAGTGCCAGTTACTCTGACAGTGCTTGTCAGAATCCAGCTGCTTTGGGAACAGACACTGTAAGTCTGAAAGCTGCTGAAGTATGTTGGCCTCCACTGATCTTCTCCAAGTGACTCCTCATGCCAGGAGCAAACATGCACTCATTACTTGCCCATCTTGGTCTAGAAGGAGAATGTACAGATTTCAGCACAAGATTTTCCATCTATATGCCCTTTTCCATTGAACTCTGTTGTCCTCTAATGCTGTCAGATATTGAGCAGTGACAGCCAGTGGCATTTAAACACAGTGACTTGCTGAAGTAAATATCTGTGCTGTCATTTGTGGAGGACCAAAGGTGTTATGCTTCAGGAGGTGAGGCACGTGGCTGAATAGCAAGGTAAGAGGCTGGCTGAAGAATGTATAGAGAGACAAGTACAAGAAGCAGATTGAGAAAAAGAAATAAAAAAAACATATTTTTATGATTTTAGCCCTTAAATTAGTAGTATTCACCTGTGAATGCCAGTTCCAGGAAGCAGTGTTAATTTTGTGGTGTACCTTAAAACAAACAGTTTCGTCTGGTCTTGAGTGCAGGGAGATGTAGTCATGTAGGAGCTGCTACACATTTCATTCAGAACTGTGTGCCTGAAATGATCTCAGATTTAATCAAATACTTGTCTTTTAGTCACTGGATAAGCACATGGAATAAGCCAGAAACATTTTACTGTGGCATTGAGCAGCAGCTAGAATCAGGCTCAGTCTCCTCTGCAATCATCCCATTGTGATGTTTTGGCTCAGAGGTTCTGCTTTGGCAGGTGTGGGAGCTGGATCCCAGTTTGGGACCTCTCCTGGTTTGGAAAAGATGCATAAGGGGATCAGAATTTGACTGGAATGCTGGTGTCCCCACTGTGGTAGGTGTAGAGAAGTCATACATAGCAGCCCAATGGCAGTGGAAGAAGCAGCCTGCTGATGTCTGGGACATCACAAGCTAAAGAAAATGTCTTCAGTGGTAATCCTGTGCTGCTCCAGGAGCCTGGGAAAATGGCAAGGAACCAAGAGTCAGATACAAGTCAGAACGTGAGGGATGGGAAAAGCTCCTCCAGACCTTTCTGGAAGCTGAAATCTCCATAAAACATTGCTAGATTAAGTTAAAAACAAAGATCAAGATTATATGTTACTTCCCTTCAAAATTCTTGCATTTTTACAAATGAGGGGAAGGAAAGAAGCAGCTGAGACCTGGAGGAAGTACCAAGGACAAAGTTTAAAGGATCAGATGTGAGATCTTACTACAGCCATTACAGCTCTGCTTCAGGGAGGAGAGAGGAGTCAGAAGGAGATGTCTAGGAAGAGTTCTGCAGCTCTTCTAGCCAGTCCATCCTTCCTTGTCCTTGAACTCACTGTAAAATATCAGAATCAGTTAATACAGTCTTTGAGAGAATAGCTTCACCACATTTCAGTTAGGCAAAGAGCAGTTTATCTATATGAAAGAGGGGATGCATGTGTGTTGTCTGAGGAAGTGAGAAAAGAAAAAACAGCAAAACAAAACAAAACAAAACCAAAACAAAAGAACAGGAAAAAAAAAAACCAACAAACTCCAACACCACAGCTTTTTGCAAGGGGAGAACTAGATATAACTGGTTCAATGCATTTCATTTGATAGAGTTGTTGGTATCTATTGGACTTTGTCTGAACAGAGATCAGAAATAGAGCTGTTTCATGGATGGGCAGTGTTTCACTTAGATGATTTTGGGGCAGCAAGTATCTGATCTCAGACCAGAGGCTGTAGTCATAGCCCTGAACATACTAATGTTTTCTGTATGAGTGAAACTGAATGCCTGCCCATATCGAAACAACTGAAAAGATGTAGCAGTAGAATCACAAGTAGCTCACTGTGCGTGAAGGAAGCATCTGAATCTCCTCCCATTTGCCTGTTTCATAAATGCAGATGGTTACTTTGTAGATGAGTAACTATATTATTTCCCAGTAGCTTTTTTCTTAAGTGTTGGCTTGCCAAGCTGGCCTAGGAGATGAATGGTGGCACCAGTTAAGCAATCGGTCGTTTCCATTTCTGTGGTGCCATACTCAGCATAAAATGCGAAGCTGGGATCAGCACTTACATGAGTCATCTTGAGGTCACTGCAGCTCCTGCCCACCTCTTCTTGCAAGAGGTAAGTAATGAAGTAGCTTTTGTATTTGCTCCATTTAATGTCTCCCTTTATGCGATCTTGGAAAACGTTGTTTTTGCCCTCAGCGTGTATTGGAAGGATCAAGAGTTCCTTTTGTTTCATAACGCTGACAACTATCGACCTCAGTCCAGAACTGCAAGGTTTTTATTTCTCAGAATGCTTAATACTCTGTTTTATTTCTAAAATAAGTTTGGGATGAACAGAGACTCAAAAGCCATTTTTAAGGTCTGATTATAATAAAATTGGCTGAGTATTGAGCTTGATCCGGTATTTCAGCAATAGTTGCTTGAGATGGGAACTTAGGAGCATTCCTCAAATATTTGTTATGGTAGAACCATGGAAAAAGTTAAATAGGATAGTCTTGACACAAGCAAACATCGAAGCAGGGCAGAAGTGAACAAATCTGTACTGGAAAGGCAGGCTCTGAGAAGATCAGTGATCAAGAGTCACAGTAAGCACAGAGACCCCTTAAATTTCCCTGTAACTAAACTAGTGTGGTTTAGGGTTTTTTTTTTTTTTTTTTTTTTTTTTTCTTTCTTTTTTTTTCCACCAGTTGCTGTTATACTTTTGATAAAGTGTTTTCTTGTAAAAAGCTTGAGAAAAGAAGACCATATTTTCTGAAAATTCTGCTACAACAGACAGAGGTAGAACTGTAGACAGAGAAAAAATCTGCTGTTCTAAAGCAGTATGACCTCTGAAGAACCTATGGTAAACATAAGAGACAGAAAATTGTAAGAGATGGTGAGGGATAGGGCTGGTCTGAAATGCAAAATACTCAGTGTTAGATGGAATAGCAAGTAGATGTGAACTCGTATGATGTGACAACACTGTATATAGAAGATCTCAACAGAAAGACTAGATTGCATGCATATAGAATAAAACTCCAACTAGTCAAGCCAAATACACCCTTCACCCATTTCAGTACAATGTCTATTTTTGCTTCTGAAGTCCAGCATACAAAACCATCTATTTTCTTCTCCTTCATGCTGCTGAGGAAAAGCTGTATCATTATGAGAGAAAAAAACTTCACTGTTGCACCGTAGTGCTGCAGACTGCCATGAGAGAAGGGCTTTTGTGCGGGTGCCTCAGGGGAACAGCCAGCTCAGTTTGAGCGGAGGGACTTCTCTCTGCATCTGTACACCTACATTTCCCTTTTGCCAAGTGACAGCTAGGTTATTCTAAATCAAACACTGACAGTGAAGCACATCTAGTTGAAAAAATGTATATCTGGAAATGATCTAAAGGTTTGATTCTTATAATGTGTTCCATTAACATGCTTTATCATAGCTTAAAGTAATTATTTAGTCAGTAAACGAAAAGGGACTTCAGTTTGATTAAAAAAAATACATTGAATTATTTCTATGCTGTAACAGACTGACGTTACATACAAGAAAAAGATTGACAGCTTCATAGTGAAAGCAAATTGCAACTATTAGAGCTGGTTAATGAAAGACAGAAAAAAGAAGAGGAGAAGCTTGTGTTGAGCATGATATGATCATTAAACTAATGAGAGAAGCATTATTTCACTATTAACTTAAAGACTGGGAATTTATAGTAAACTCATGTTAGCTTTACATTGAGTTATGTTTCTGTTTCCTAGTGAAGTAAAATAAAAGCCCCAAACTGCCAGAGTTGGTACATTATGTCCATGCTCATGTATTTATACGTGTGCATGTCAGTTTACAGGTGTAATATATGCCTTACACCTTGGAGGGAGCAAATTTCCTTGCCTGTTCAGAATAGCGTAAATATGACTGAAGACATACTTATAAACTGTCATAATGTTTGAAGTTTACAGTGTGAGTGTCTTCATCTGAGCTCACCATACTGTTCCATCTGAATTGTAAAAGAAATAGGGGCTTTAGGACATGGTTCATTTGATTGAATGTATTCATGCATGTGAGGTTGAAATGAGTGGATTCTGAAGCACCTGTTTTTCTCCATTAACCACAAATGAAGTCCATCCACACTGGCTGCCTTAGATTTGAACGTAAACACGTTTAGTCAGATGAAAAGTATATGAAGGATGGGACTCAGTTCATATGTGAGTACTCTTAAATGTCAATATCTGGGTGTAAAGTGAGATGGTTAAGTCCCTATTATAGCTGATGAAGAAGAATCCAGTCAGTGCAGTCACTAAGTTAACAAGCTGTGTGTTGGGTGTCTATACAAGCAGAACTGAGACTGGAAATTAGTAGACTCGGTATAAAAATGACAGTGGAATTGTCTAAATTAAAGGATAGTACCAACCACAAAAATGCATTTAAGGTGTGGTAATTGCTTAAGGTGTGATAAAACAAGAATTTTGAGAGATGAACAAATAATCTATTCTGGACAAAAATGAATGTTTAAACATCTGTGTCATTCAAGGTTAGTCATTTGCATCCTGAAAAATTATTTATGATCATTTTCTGTGATGTTTTGTCCAAAGTTTTGACAGTCAGTGGTTTAAAGATGAAGCAGAAGTTGCATTAAAAATAACATGTGAATAGTCAGTCAAGAACTTATTCCTTATGAACTCAGTTTGTCTCTTCGTGAATCCATTTAACCTGCGTCCTACGGATCTGAGTTCTACCATATAAGAATGCATTATTTGAAAATTTAACTTTTTGTTTGTTTGTTTGTCTGAAACTGGTAGGTTGATAATCTTAGGAAGAAAACTTGGATATTGTAGGAGAAGAATTGCTCCTTGCACACACTAGACAGAACCAGGTTGTTTTTTTTCTCATCTACCACCATACTCCTTCTAGCAAGCGTTAGAAGTATCTTTTCCACATGGAAGTTTAATCTTTGTGGGTTACTTTCCCACTAAACCCATTTGTATTTTAGATCATCTTTCACTGTATTTCTCTGCCTGTTTTTTAGTTCCCACCCCAGCAAGGCTTCCCATGTAAATCTGAGGCCCCTAGACCTTTGAATAATGTAAGCAACTATGTATACTGAAGGACAGAGTTGAGGATCTTGCTCAGTTATGCTTAAACCAGGCAAAGATCCACACATTTTAAATTCTGCCAGTCTAAACATCTCATTTAAATGCTAGGTACAAGATCAAATAAAATAATAGATGATATCTTCCATCCTAATTAGATAATGTTAATAAGTAATGATCAGGCATTGATAGTACAGGATTACTGACTGAATTAATGAGTGTCTATCAATATGCAGATAAATCCTTGCTGCAGTGCTGCTGTGATACAGAAAAAGCATTTGACAAACTACATTTGACAAGACTAGGATAAGTTGGTCTTTTATGTCTTGGTCTTTCTCACCTGCGTTTTGCTGTTTGGTAAGAGTTCACAATCACTCTGACTTGAAAGAAAGCTAATTGCTTGGCTCTTTAAAGCTGTGCAAGAGAATGGGCCACCCCCTTTCACTCTTATTTAACACTGCTCTTGAATGCTTCAAAATACAGATTAAGGCTAATCATATACTAGAGGATGTGAAACTGGGAATATATGATGTTAAACTATTTCTTTATGCTGTTCATATACTTTTAATTAAATCAGGTCAACCAAAATCTTTGCCTATCATGAACTTTACATTAGGAAACTTTGGGAAATATTGCTGGTACAAAATCAATTGAGCTAAATGTGAGATGATGGCAATCTTCCAAAGCATAAAAAAAAGCTGGTCACTAACCTCTTTCAGTGGTAGTAGACTAGTTTGAAGTATTTGGATGTTCAATTTCCTGAGAAAAGTAACAAAAATGTTAGAGCTAATCTTAATCCTTTAATTATGGTGCTAACTAATGACTTAAGCAGATGGTAGGCTTTCCCCCTCTCATTATAGGGGAAGGTTAATACATACAATTAAAATGAATATATTACCCAGCCTTTTTTCCATTCTAAGTACATTACTAGTTTTTGTTCCCTCTCTTACTTTTTTTTTAATTAATAAACTTGGAGGTTTTAAGGATTAGGAAGGATAAAAACAAATTAAGAAAATTTAGGAACTGTGTACTCAGTTGCATTATTTACCTGCTATCTTGGCGGCAGCTGGCTTGATTTCTGGATCATTATTTTTTAGAGTCCTCAGTGTGGCAACTGAGAGAAGAGAATTAGTATCTTACCTACATTTACAGGACATTTTGAGTTCTGATAGCCTATCTCCTCTGGGACATTCACCTCAATTGGAGTAGTCAGCAACATCTTCTTCCATGAGCTTGGGGAACTTGCAAAATCTCTGCTATGCAGCTGCTCAGCTATGGTTGAGCACCAGAAAATCCCATAAATCTTGTGGAAGAAGAAGAAAGATCACTATCTGGCAGAGAAGCATGCACCATAGCACAGGAAACAACTGATATATGAGAAAGACCAAGATTAATTATGCAATTGTGGAACAGTTTGGGGCCCAATATTGTCACAATGTTGAGTTCTCTGGAACTTTTTATCTGGGGGCTGTGGCTCATCTGGCAGGAATAGAAATATTCTCTACGAGCAGAAGAAGATCACGTAAATATCTAAAAACCAGCGTAGCTACCAAGCATTGGCTTCTCATTATTTAATCTAAACCTGCACATTTTATAGCTCCTCTGCTTGGACATTTGATTCCTTCACAGAAGAGTACCAAGAGTATGCACTGGATGCACGTAAATTGTTTTAATTTGGTTCTGCATGCACCACATATCTGTGGTACTGCCTGTAAGGAGTCAGCTTGGCACTTATGTCTTGTCCTAATATTTGGTTCTCAAAGAAGGTGAATAGCAAAATTCCATTTAATGTCACCAGGCATTTTGTTCAAAGGAGAAGACATTGCTTCACTTTTATGAGTAGGAGCTGGAGATTTATTGAAGGCAAGTTCAATGGGCGGTAGTCTGACCACTGTCACCACCCAGCACTGTGAATGCTGTGCTAGTCCCATGACCCAAATGTCTGCACTGCCCACTCAGAGACCTGTTCATGATGATCAGTTTTAACAGAAAGAGTGGATGATGGTTGGGACTGTGGTGAATCCTCCTCCCAGTGATCCCTCTTTATCTGCTGGTTGTTTACTTTTCCCTGTTTTATCTCCACTCCATTTTTATTACTCTTTCTGCCAGTTAAATTTTATGTGACGTGTTCAAGTTGATATGACTGGTAGTTTCATTCATTGTATGGTAATTCTACTGCCATATAAAATTCAATAAAAAGCAGAGGAATTAAAAATAATATCAGCTTTTTTTTTTTTTTTCTGAAAATGTCTACATAATGCGTAGAAAATTTTGAGAAAAAGCAGTGTCAGCAAACCACCAAATGACAGACTTCATACAGTATTTCTGTTTTCCTGTCTGGAAATAATGCAGTATCTTTCTATTACAAACCGTATTTTAATAGGCAGTTCTGATCATCCCATTTACAAATTCACCCTTTATAAAGGGATGTTGATACTTACATTACCCATACTTCCAAAATACTGCTGTTGTATATAGGTAAGTGCTGGATATACTCCATCACAAAGTACCATGCACATCTTGTGCTTTGTAGGACTTGTAATATATATTTGCACACACTCGCAGGGTTGCTTGCCATATAGATGTATAATAAGTGTTCCTATTTTTACTCAAGCTTCTGGATGCAGATATGAACAGAACTGTTTTGCTGGATGGGAATATTACTTGGTATACAGCTTGCCTCTTTTATGCCTTAGCCCTTTGGTTGCCATGTTCCTGTGTTTTTCTGTTTCTAATTACCCTGAAGTCAACTTTGAGAACACATCTCTAACCTTTTCTAGTGTTGTGAGAATGGAGACGACCTTTTTCTGCCCCAAATCTGATTTTACGCTCTATGGAAACATGGATTAAGGAAAAAATATCAAAGAATAAGCAAAGCACTCATGAGAAAGAGGTACTGTTTTTTTACATGTGGGCTAAGGCAGGTGGATATTTTTCTGGAAAGAATTTTGAGGATAAAGGAGTCCAATAAATTCTGTCTTATCAGACAGAATTAATATTTTCTGGGCAGGTGAACAATTGCAGCCCCATGGAAACCCTCTGGTTTCAGCAGTTTCCCCTCTGTCAAACAGGGCACTCCTTGCAAAGGGCTTTGAATGAGTAAAATTTGTGATTAGTTGAAGTCAGTGGGGCTTTTGTTGTGATCTTCGGAGAAGCCTGTCTGCTTTTCAGTTTCAGATTGTGCACTAGATTAAAATTGGATAAATGATAATAAAAATAGATACAAACTTCAGAAAGTATTGCCAGAGAGAATGTAAAAACACCACATTCAGGATGGAAAGTATATCTTTTAAAGATGGCTTTATACATGTTTTTGTTGAGAAGTACACATGGAAAAGATGTAAAGATTCATAGCTCAATGGACAGTTGCTGAATTTTGATAAATCATATTTTTCTATCATACTAGGATAAGACTAGCAAAAATACTATGTGGGAGTCAGGTAGTTATAGGTAAAAATGAATATCATTTTCTTTTTTGGAGAATTTATTGAATTGAAGCCTACATTAAATATGTAGTTGGAGTGATAAACGCTGCTTTGCAAGTTTGGGTCATATTCAGGTCATGCGAAAAAGAAATAGAAGAAGCACTTGAAGTTATAAATTTTTGTGATAACTTTCTTTTTCTAATGACAGAAAAAATGAACTCAACAATTCAGCAGCAAATGCAAACGGTCTCTTGCTTGTTTATTTTTTGAATTTGAATCCCTAAATCTTTCTCCTACATACATATTCCAATATTTCAATCATATTTAAATCTAGTTAAAACTTAAAAATATTGTTATTTCCTCAGTGTCATAGTAAATGGATACAGCTGGTACAAAGAATGGTGAAGCTGGGCAGCGTAGCGATGAAGGGCTACTTCAGGAAACAGCAAGTAAGTTTTGGAATACTTAACCAGGATGTTTTTTCTCATACCCAGTGCTCTCCAGAACTTCACAGCCAACTCAGGAAGGCAGTCCCGTGTCAGCAGGGAAGACCAATGACCTCCATCTGAACAAAAAGTATTATCTTCTGATTTGTATTACTACTGCTGGGTTAGCTTGGACATTTTTTCTCCAAAGAAAGCAGCACAGGTGGGTGGGCTTGACTCTAATCCTCCCAATTTCACACTTCCCCAGGAGAAAAATGTGAGCTGTCATCTGTGTTCAGTGCTTGCTTTTTCCCTCAGGTGTGCAGCTTTAACTGGAGGAAAAAGGAATTACGCTCTTCTTGGCACCAGATGTTTCCCTATGAAAGGCAAGATCTGGGTGCATATGAAATGACATACTGGTGAGATGAGTTCTTTCTTGGCACTGGTTAAGATGTTGTTTATGTTCAGACATCTGAGGGTTTATATACTCTTCAGATTTTTGCATTTTCTGATGTTTATATGTGATGCTTATCCAATAAAGAAAGAATGAACCATAAAATTGTAGGTGACAAGATGGAAAGAAATCTCTTAGATTGTCATGTCCAGCCCTCCTCTTTCTGCTATGTAATACGGTGGAGAAGCATTTCAGAGACAGATTTGCATTTTTTTTCCTTGACTAATCATGTCTGTCTCTGTCTATATGAGTCTGTCCTCTACAGTGTAATGTGTATTTGTCTTTATCACCAACATTCCATCTTTTGGAGCTCAGTAATATTTTTAAATGCCAACATCATATACTTGAAGTATGTTAAATGTGTATATTTGTAAAGCATTTTATAAAAGATGTTGGGGCAGTGGCAGAGATTACGTGACCTTGGTTCATTTCGATTTACTGTAGGGTTGCTTTAATTTACGATTTGGAGTCAATCATCCATAATTTGTTTTTGCTTACACATTTCAATTTTATAATGTACTGGACAGCATATCATACTGCACACATCTCTCAGGTATAATGGAGAGTTAAGGAAGTAGTTAGTCTTCCATCAAAAGTTTTAGTTCCCCGTTTAACTCTTTAAGTCAAGCCTTAAAGCTAGCCTTGTGAGTGTGTGGCTATTGGGACTAATAAGGCTCTGTGTTCTGTATTGATAGATGCCAGGAATCAGCAGCCATTTTGTGCTTTCCACAGATGCTTCTCCCAAGTCTGTCTACAAAGGTTGATGACCGACAGTTTTTCTTTTATGCACTTCCAACGAATATTCCTTAAACGATTGAGATATGGAGAGATAAACTCTCATGGTATCACTGTTCTTTTCTGTTTTGTGTATTCAGTCTCTTAAATCTCAGAATGCAGTATTCATGCTTAAAAGCACATCTCCAAAGACAGAAAACAGCAGAAGTCTATTATTCATCTTTAATAAAGCATAGAACCATCTGTTATTATCACTTACTATCACTTCATAGCTTTTTTTATTTTTTAAACAGGTTAAAATATCAGTGAGAAATTACATAAAAGCTATAAACAGGAACAGAATGTAAGGGTACAGGCAGTTATGCAACTGTTGAAAATTTCAAGCTGACGCACTGAGCAAATAATTTTATAGGTGCTTATAGCATATCTTTAAAACTTTGTTTATCTTGCAGTACTTATTTTGAGATGAAAAAATCTAAGGAGGTCTCATACAAGCAACTTTTGCAAAGGGCATCAGTAATGACCATCAGAAATCTATAAAGGGCCACAACAAAAGCTGAGTTTCTTGCACTCTTAACAGTCTTGTTGCTCATTTTACAGACTTTTCCTAATCTCTGTAAATTTACTTTGCATTTCCTACTTTTTATCCATAGACTTTCTGAGTCACTACAAGGAACTTCTGCTGCGAGAGGTAACTGGAGATTGTGTGAACTAATGTGATCTTTTTCTATATGTCCTCAGAAGCATTTTTTAATTTAACAGTCCTGATTAATGCTGGAGGATGTTTTTTCTCCTTGGCCCAGAATTTCTTTGCAAGACACAACTCATAGAAATAATATTCTGAAAGATTTTTTTCAATTAGAATATAGATGATATACATATCATGGAAATGAGATGAAAGGACAGATACTACACAGGACAGGTGAGTAGTCTTAAGGAATTAATTTAGGTGCATGGTATCTTTGTACTTCCTTGTAGTACTAGTTTTATTGTTGATCAATGGGTCTATGAAGTATAGAAGGATTTTAGACAGGCTGAAGACAGTGATGTGCATATTGTATTGAAGACCTACCTCACCATACATGAAATTGAGAACAAAAAAGCTCCAGTAATAGGCTAAGGCAGGCAACAGTCTACAGATATCTTCATCTAGTAGCCACTATGCCAAATAAAATCCATCTATTTCAAATTTAACTTGCATAAGTAATCAAGTTGCACATGGATAACAGCTCCAGTTCAATTTACTGCAGCTCGCAGTTACTGGAAAGATGGCTGAAAACATGGCTAGAGCTAATCAGTGTTTTCTGAAAATATAAAGGCACTATCATGTGAATGGAAGAGTTTTGGAATTTCAAATCAAAGGTATGAGAAGTCATTAGTCAGAAATTCCTTCTTGAGCAAAGAAAAAACATTTGTTGGAAAGAGCTCCAGATATAACTGTATGAATAAGTACTTCAGTGGAGATATCTGTAGTATGAAGGAAGTCTAGAAGAAATTGAAAAATGTGTTAATCCATGGTAAGTATAGGAATGCTTTGAGAATTGTCAAGTCAAGCGGAGCTTGCACAAGGTTAAAAAACAGGAAGCATTCTTTGACCACTTAACTATTTATCTCATGTTATTTTTATTTATTTATTTATTTTAATCCCCGTGGTGTATTGTATATCCACCTGGGGAATATGCTGGGAAGAAAACAGGCGTTATATAAGCCATCAGAAGGGCCTTTCTTCTTCTGTTCTCCTCAGATTTATTGTTGCATTTTTTTTTAGAAGAGTTGTGTTAGGTTATGGGGACAAAAGGCAACAATTCATGGTCTCAGGTAAACTTGTCTCAATGACTCAGAAAGAACAGTACAAAGCAAGGTTATAAATGCAGACTGTGTAATACCTCAATTTTAAAAAAAAGGATTAGAAGGAATTTGAACAACTGTTCATCCTGTAGTGTGACCTTGAATAAGGCCAAACCTTTTTAAACTGAGTTTTGGAAAACTTTTAGACTGAGTTTGGAAGGAAATTCAATGGAAAATGGAAGAATAAAACTCAGCCTGGGGTCACTGGTAAATAGCACCAGTGAACATGGCTTCTCTGGTAAAATTTCCAGAAAAGTAAAAAGATTGTAGTAGATCTCATTTTTTTTTTAAATCAAACTGTTTGCTACTTGTTGTCCACTTGTTGAGGAAAATTATTACTTGCTTTTGGAGAAATGGGGGTCATAGAATCGTAGAATGGCTTATGTTGGAAAGGATCTGAAGATCATCAGGCTCCAACCCTGTGCCATGAGCAGGGCTGCCACCCACCAGCTCAGGCTGCCTGGGGCCCCATCCAACCCAATCTTGACACCTCCAGAGATGGGGAACCATGGCTTTCCTGTGCAGCCTGTGTCAGTGCCTTCCTTGCCCTCTGAGTGAAAAATTTATTCCTAATATCTAACCCGAATTTTCCCTCTCTTAGTTTAAAGCCATTCCCCCTTCTCCTTTCACTATCAGGCAGTGTAAAAATTTGGTCTCCTTCCTGGTTGTAAGCTGCCCTCAAGTATTGAAGGAAGTCCAAGAAACTTAATTTTGTAAAGAGCTAACAACTGAAATGAAAATCACAGTGGCTTAGATTAAACTTTCTCTAGATTCAGCACTTCCCTTTTAATGTAGGATCTCCATTGGGACAGATACATTTTAATATTTTCATGAATAAAAGGTTTGGGGCGTGCTATTAAGTGTAGTGCCATGAGATGAAGAAGAGAAAAAAAAAAAGTTATGGGAAAAACTCAGCGATTTTGACAGTCTAGGGAACAAAGGCAGGATGAGATTTAGTAGCAAAACTTATAAAACATTTAGCACTTGGGACTAAGTAAGAAGGTTTTTGATGAGAAGTGACAAAGGAGAAAAATGGGTAGGGGATGCCTGTGGCACGTGGTACAAGAGGAAAGACTAATGCAGTCCCACAGTTGTGTGGGGACTTCCTGGGTATATCAACAAGACTTGATTCTTCTGTACGAGGCCCCAGTAGTACCGAGGGTGACTTGAAATACTGGTTGCTCCTGTCTGGAATTTACTTGAGCTGGAGTGCTTGAGAAGAAAGGCCACCAGCATGATTAGCGAAAAGACATGATTCACTTGTATGATGTGGTAATGAGGGATCCTGAAGCAAGCTTTCCAGAAGAAATAGTAAAGGCAAGATATCCGTTGATGTCCAAAGTGGAATTTGTTCCATTTATGAGCATGATTATATATTGGCTGCCTGCAAGAACAGGCAACGGACTTGGTTCCTTGAAGTCTACTTCAGCTGTATGTTTCTAAGCTACCCAGCTGACAGGGATGGGAGAGGTCCTTGCTTATCTTTATTGAAGACCACTCAAAGGCTTAAGATTGCAGGTATTAAAAGTAGGTTTTGTGGAGGTTGCCGTTATCCAGATGAAAAGTTTTTAGGGACTACTGGTTAAAAAAAAATTATGAATTATGAGACTTTTTTAAGCAGGAGCACAACTTGCTGCTGTAATGCAGGTGGAAGCTTCTAAGTAAAGCGTGGAACAACTTTAGCAGTAGTTTTAAATCAACTCCTTTTTTCAGATAAGACTAAGGGCAAAGGTTCACTCAAACTCCATCTTTCCCTCTCTGCCTCATCCAGTCATTTATCCAGCTGCTGTCAAGGCTATGTCTTTGTTTCTCAAATAATGAAGGTATTTGTTACCAGCTTTAAAATAAATAAATAAATAAATAAAGTTGTTAGGATCACACAAATTCATTTTTCAAAGTACTCTGAAAGCCTTCTGATGGTGAATTTATTGTAGGTGTATCCAAGTAGGTAGAAATATTTGCGAGAGTTCAACATGATCAACATTAGTCTATAAAACTGCGTTCAGTCATTGTTAGGAAGGTGCATTCTGCCATTTGCAGTCTAAGAAATTAGAAAGGAGAATCAAATACAAGGAAAATAATAATTATTGTTTTGAAGTTATTAGGGTAGCTATTGGTGTAGTTTTTGCAGATTATCACGATTGCCCTGCAAGGAATGCTGCCTTAATGCATGAAGTGATACAGAGCAAATGCAGTCTGGGGACTCCAAACTTTCTGGAGTTGAATGACCATAGTTAAGAAGCAAGAATCAGTTTCTGAAATACCATAACTAAACAGTATATGAAATAGAGAGACCTTAGATTTATCACTGATACTATTGGCATGGTTCACTAGCTGGTATTATTTGCTGGGAACAGCAGCATTTTTTCTTCTAGAAGCTCTGTGCTTGGACATATTCGTTCTTAAATCCTTGTGGTAAGAAAACATTGAAAAAACAAACATACAAACAAATATTTTTGTCCTTTACAATAACAACGGTCAATATTATACTTCCCTCTCAAGTAATATCCTCTTCAATGTCACTCTGTTTTTGGAACAATAAGACGCAAGCTTTTCCTTGGCATTGCTATGTAGCATTCACTAACCAACTTCCTTTTTGAAGAAGTACTAGAGCAGTACTAGTTAAACACTGCTTTTTCTGGGCTCCCTTGGTGTGCTTTTTTTCCTTAGCTAGGACTTTTGTCTACAGGTCTGCTTCTCTTCTGGCTTTGCTCCTCCTTTCCATTACTTTCATGATGCTTTTCTTCCATATAAATATTTGTCTTTTTTAGGGATGTCTTCTCTAGTGAGTCCTGACAACTACATTTCCTGATTCATTTGCAGTATCTGTACCTTCATATTCCTAGTGATACGTCATTGTCAGCATGGGGTTGACTATGCCCATCACAACACAACAAGATACATCAGCAAAAGCCACCATTCTTTTGTTTGTAAACACTGTGGTTTTGGTAGGCTCCTAACAAGTGGATATTCTCCTTCTTTACTGTACATAATCAGGCAACTAGCTGGCACTGTATTTTTCTTCACTATGCTCTCCTGCTTGACTCTTACCCGTGACCACAAATGCGCGTCAGATGATGTAACCATGACCACAAATGTGTGTTAGATGCTGGCTCTTTCATTAGGATATTTTTCAGATCTGTGTAACTCTGTGGTATACTTAACATTCCTCTAGCATGTGTGCTCCAAATTGCAATCTGTTTCCTTTCCACCACAGTATGGCCTGCTTGCAGCTCTGTCCACATCTTCAATGTGATACCTCTGAGAGAAACTCAGTGCAGGTAATATTATTTTTGAAATGGTAAGTAAGGAAGATATGGAACTCAGCTAAAGTAAAAAATGACAGCAACAAAAAGCATACTTTTTTTGCTGATAGAGAACTTAAGCAGAATGTGATATCTACTGTGGGCTATCCTGGGTCCAAGATGAACAAAAAGGCGATGAATTAATGACAAAACTGCACAGAGACATAAAATCAAATGTGAGACTGTGTCCTTACTTGGTCTAAACACTACTAAAATTTGGCTTCAGTATATCATTTGAGTTCTGTTAGACTACTCTGATACATGTGGATTAACACAAAATACTAGGTTTAAAGGATTTAAACCTTTATATGAACTTACTAACCATTCATGTTATTTTTCTTCCTGTAGATCTCTTCAATTTCCAGGAACATGTAAGAAGTCTTTGATAAGAAGATAACTGCTTCCAAACACTTGGTCAAAACTGATGAAAAGGATAACTGTATAATACAAGGGCATCTGAAATGTGTTAACGTTGAGAGAATATTTACATATTTTAACTGACACAGCAAAGTTTTTGGAAACATGAGTCAGAGATCAGACTCTATAGATTGAAGTCATAAATATTACTCAATAAATGCCAATTAGCACTTACGTTAGACCCCCTCCATTGCAGATGTCACCTTTGACACTCACAGTGACAAAGTCTAAATATTTCCTAACATTTTCAATAGTTTATAAGGCCACCAGCTCACATTTATGACAATTACTGTCTGATGAGCTCTCATTTCTATTCAGGGAGGCAAAGGGCAAGGTTGTGAGAATGGTTAAAAACATGGAAGAGACGAAAGAACACCCAAAAAGTTTTACTCTCTTTTCCTTTGAGGCCAGGTGGACAGACAGGGTCTAATGCAGCAATCCTGAACTCAGACCCAGCACGTTTTTCACAGTTCCCTATGTGAGCAAGGCCTCCATTAATGTGTTCATCCTAGATTGTATTTAGGAAAAAGGAAAGACAAAAAAACAGATCCAGGAAAGACAATATTGTATTTAGGAAAAAGGAAAGACAAAAGAACAGATCCAGGAAAGACAATAGCCACTGAAATACAGGCACCACTGTATTGCAAGCAACGCAGCTGCTTACCCTCACTTGCCTGCCTAGGGTTGAACTCTGAGCCCTTGTGTTTGCAGGTGAATGGGAACCCAGCACTCAGTCAGCAGTCCCTGATGCTCTGGATGGTGGGCACCTTCATGACAGAGACAGGAGAGATGCAATTAGTGCAAAACCTTGTGTTCAAAGCTGCAATTTTATTTGCCTGTTCTTGTGTCTTGTACTGCCTTGGAGTAGAGGCAAACATTGCTTGTCCTTTGTTTGCTTGACAACAATTTATGTAAAGGCAGTTTCCCTCGGTGTTTGTGTAGACCTGCAGCTCAGCAGTGGGGAAAATAATTCATTGCAAAACAGAAAGGGAGCAAAGTAGAAGGTGGCTGTAAAACTGAAAATATTGGCAGGGGACAAACTTATACCTGAAAGTATTCCATCTTTTTAAGGCACAGAGTTTCAGGTCAATAGTATCTGTATCAGTCTCTCTCCAGTAAAACAAAACTGTATGATATTTATTCTCTGTGAAATAAAAAGCAAAAACAACTTCAATAGAGTACTATCCTTACAGAAAGGAATGGAGACCTTTGGAAAAGCTTTATGTGAGACCCAAGTTCTCTGAATGAGCAAGGATAAGTTAGGTGATGGAAACCTGCATTTTCCTATGGCAGGGAGAAGCTAACAGATGAGAAGCAGCAGCTTTCCATACTGCTCCTTGTTTGAAAGTCCCTCTGAGAATGGCCCTGGTCTCCTGCAATGCAAAGAGGTCAAGGTTTATCTTCCCCTCTATGCTGCTCAGTGGTGCTGAAGGGTAAGTACCCTGGTGCAAGGTGGTGGCTTCTGCTGCATTTGACTGACAGGAAAGATTTGCACGGTAGGTTTGTGGCAGGGTGTACTTCAGGAAGCTACCACTATTCTAGGTTTTTCTCCTCTCAGTTGAGAGTACAGAACTGTAATAGCATGGACTAGATGTAAACTAAGCAACAGGCATGATGCTCCTTAGGTAGGTTGGCAGGCTCCCTGTGAATAAGCTCAGGGTTCAGAGCTCTGTTGTGTAGACTGTGTTTTAGAACCATGGGATGTTGTCAGTGAGGCTTTAACAAAACCCCTTGGGAGACACGCTTGTAAAACCTTCAAAATCCTTTGAGGACACATTGCTGATGGGGAGCATTTTTATGTGATGTGATAAGTTAAACTTCAAGGAAAAGAGTGTCAATAGTCCTTTATTTTCCTTTTAAGAATTGGCATTGACAAAAATCTTTGTTTATTTATACAAGTATGTGTATATATACATACATATATATATATATATATATAAATAGAGAGAGTTGGTGACATGGCAGACTGCTGTGTGCTGGTTTACCTTGAGCACTGATAACAGAAATGAAGTTACAAAGGAGATTAACATTATCTTCTTAGTTCCAGGAAATAATAGCAGTAGCTTTCCTTTATGTTTTGGAGTCTATACCCATGGCAGTATCCATGGGGGGATAGGATCCCAAATATATTGTTTAGCAGTTCAGTTTTCATACCATAGTGGTGAGAGAAAGAGTCCTAAAGACTTCAAGCCTTTTCGCACTTAGGAAGGTTTGCATCTGCTTTTTCTGGCAACAAAGCCATGCTTTATTAACTGTTTTGATTGTTTAGTTTTCTGCTCTGAAGGAGGCTCTGGAAAGGGGCTTGAACTTCATAGCTGCTGTCATCAACACATAAAAGTCTAACTGAGATAAATCACTGCTATGCACATAGGATAATTTTGTAAGATTCAGAGGCTCCTGATGTCAGCAGCTACACAGATAGAAGTCTGTATTAAATAGAATTTTGACCCATTCCATCAGTCTCAATATTATTAAGCATCTTTAATCTGAAAATACCTGCTATTTTACAAGCCAAATAATGAAAATGTCATAGATGCTTTGTGGTGTCACAGCTAAACTGTTCAGGTTAAAGACTGTGAAACTCCAGGTGCCATTTCTTTGTTTAAAAAATTGACAAGAAAAGTCAGTGTGGTGGTAAGCACGAACATGCCTATGTTAGCGTTTGAGGCTTGATGAGGAATTCATTTCTGAAGTGAAGCTGTTTGTCCTCACTATGCTTTGATCCACAGGGTGGTCTTGGGTTGCACAAAGGCAAATTTCAGGTGAATCAGAACTAGAAGGGACATTTCTGCAGCCCTGCAGAAGCTATGGACAATTTCATCCATGAGACCAGACTGCAAAATGTTTGCAGTAAACTCTTAAACCCCCTAAAGCTGTCTAACATTAGTACAACCTTCTCTCTACAAATCTCTCTCGTCAATTTGCTAATACAGACACAGCCTATATATCACATCCATATCTCTGGGTCCAACTGCATTCAAGTCATTAGAAGTTCTTCACTGAGGACTGAGAAACAATTTGCCCCAGTTTCTCTTTTGCTGGCTAGGAAGCTTGAAATACATACTGCGGGTTCAAAAGAAGACGGCAGAATTGCAGAAACTGGTAAGGCTAGATCCACAAACATTTTGAAAGATCTCTTTATCTGATGATCAACCACCAGCTGAAATGTTTGCCTGAGAACCATTGAATGAGAAATCTTAAATCACATACAAGCACGAAACTTCCTCCTGACAGACGAGCTGTTTTATTTTGGGGTATGAGTATTAGAAAATATCTAATATATGCCTTTGCCAGTAAAACTTGTGCTGTCCATCCTGAGATACTTTCAGAGAAGAGGCTGCCATGTTAACAGCAATCAATTTAGACCAACACACAGCAAATAAATGCGTTTATCTGGCATTTTTGTCACAGATATAAACTTTTTAATAAGTGCTGTCAATATAATTGTAAAATGTCATATAGCAGGCACTATCAATGACTTACTGGAAGTAATCCTAGATCTAATTTTTTGTCCTTAGAAATAGTATTGTAACTTTACAGCAAAAGTCATCTGGGGGATTATTTTCTGCATGTTGTGGATGTGTCTTTAAAATCCTGAGAACCTTAGAAATTGAATGTTGGCAGCTGTGAGATTTCGTTTTACTCACTGATGAGTGGATGCAAATGTGAGCCAAAGCAACTGACTCAGTGTTGCTCATATCTCACATGCCATTCCTGAAAAAATGTCATAGAAATGAATCACCTCTGCCCTGACATTATTCATGTTGTCTATATCCCCATGAATGCAAAAAATAAAATCAAAATACGCAGAAAATGAAACCAACAGAAATGGCAATAGCCCCACTGCTTCAGACTGCTTATCTGTATCTGCTGTGTGCAAGAAACTCCTAATATATGTTGTGAGGGTTACTTGATATCATGGAGGAACATTTATGAAAACTTTCCTTTAGATGAATTCATGGTAATGTTGCACATTGTTTTATTTTGTGTACAGTTTGTGTGGTGTTTTTTCAAACTAACACCTTTAGGTTCTGCGTTTTTCTTCCTTCCTCAGCAGGAATTTCCTGGCATCAGAGAGTAGCATTGGAAGTGGAAGTGGACAGCTGTAAGTTAAAACACTTCACCTGGCCCATGGTACTGTATCATTCCAGAGCTGGTGAGATGGGATTTGAAGTGCATGTTGGAGACTGATAAAAGTTAATTTTAGGAAGAGGGCTAGGATTCCCTGTATGAGTTAAGTACTTTAACTTCACCTCTTTCAGAGGTGACTGATTATTTGTGTTGGGTTTCTTCTCCAAATCACCCTTAGGAGGACCCTGTTTTCTCAGTGCTTACAGTGGATATGAAGAGCCAAACCCCATCGACCAAAGCTGTGCTTTATGAGCAGTCATTGCCATGTTCTGCAGTGGAGGGAAGGTGCAGTACAGAGATGGCAAAACACAGGGGAAGAAAAAGCACATCGGTCAAGTGAAATAATGCTATTCTGTGCCTCTTTAGACATCAGACAAAATGCTCTGAAATCCCCCTTGTGGCTTGGATGCAAAGATGACTCTTCCAAAACTGGTGACAGCTCTATAAGCTATAGGTGTATGTGATAATGGAAGATCTCTTTCTGGAGCTGTAACCAGACTGCTCAGTTACTGCTTTTTTTCCTTTTGTCGTGCTGTGGTTCAGCATCCACAGGTTTGCTCAGCACTGCTGGGAGCCTGGGCAGTTTAGGCCTGTGGTGTAGCTTTCTGAGTTTTGATAGAATTACTTTGGTGCATCCAACCTCGTATATCAGAGACCTTCCTCAGTTCTGGAGGATACTCTTCACTGTGTTGAAATGACTGCACAAATCTTACTGTTCTTTCATTGCTGATAATTTTCAAATGTATTTCCTGAGCCCTGCTATTCGTCCAACTTTTGCAAACAAATCTGCTGCAATATAACAAGATATGGCTGATATTTTCCATTTTGAGGACTTATTCATACTTTCCTCAACTCCACTTAAGTCCAAACACAACAGTCACTGTGTAGAATTGTTACTATGACAGAACCCCACATCTGTTCTTGCATAATATTATAACTGTTTGAACATGCTGTCAGCTTTGCTGTTCTTAAACTCTGAGTTTATTGCAGCTGTTCCATATGCTGTTAGTCTTACAGCGTACAGTGTAATTCACCTTCTCTGTGCAAAAGCCTACTGCATCATTACTGATTTCAACATTTGGCTGCCTAATAGTTTCCTCTACTAAACTATCAACATTTTCCTTCAGACTGATTATACACTGGTATCCATTCAAATATTACATCAGAGCAGTTAGATGTCAGTTCCAATACTACTGAACAACCTTGTTGTACATAAACTCTTGTAGCTTGACCTTCCTGAGGCAATCCTCCACTGAATGCTGAAGTCTATTCAGACATGCATTGTTAATTCATTAGAGAAATATAACATTTAAAATTCTTTAAAATCCTTTTTTTTTAAAGCTCTGAATCTGGTGTTTCTCTGCAAATAATGTCATACTGGTGTTTTTCTTCTAATGTTTAGGATTTTAATCACAAAATTTCTTATCTCGTTAACCGTCGTCAAATTGTAATGGGCTCAGGCTTTTAAAATGCTTAGCAGTAATGATAATTGTGGTGAATACAGTCCATCTTCATGTACATTTTTAATGCCAGTAGAGTAGATTTCTTTGTGATAATAGAAATTATTATAATGCTTGCTGAATATGAATGCATTCTCTCTACAGTGTATGCACTAATACATTCCTAAAATTAAATTGCAAGCATTTCAGTCTTTAAAAAACTTTTCCAAGATTGAAATGTACTGGATAATACAATATCTTTCATGCATTATAGCACACCAAAAATGCTCAGACCATCATCTTGCTCAATAAACTGAATTTACTAGCCTTATAGAAAAGCACTACAGAGTTTAATAGAAAATGGTAACCTTTTTACATGCTTTTGAACCTTTCTATATGATGTAGCAAAGAATGAATACTTGTGGGAGGATGGCTCATATCTTCAGATAGGATGGGATGGTGCCTGGAGTTTTTACTCAGCAAAGCTTTTAAGCGTGTGCTTGTACTGGAGTGCCAGTCATCCTGCTGAGTTTGAATGGGAGACTCAGATTGCTCATTTCCTATTGACTTTCAGTAGGGAGGGTTGTGATGCATAAAGGACCTATGCTACTTCCTGCAGAATAAAACTGAGTGAATAAAATATTCTGGCAATCTGATGGTTTTCAGGCAAATTGTTGGGATTTTGGAAATTGTAGGTTCTCTGCTGTCCCATTCAGTACCCTTTAAAGTAGTTGGAAGACAGTCTGGTCCCCTTTCCTCGCATCAGCTGCTGAGTGAGAAAGACTTACTCATTAGTTCTGTGGCTGTAAAGATTCCATTTCATCTGCATCTTGCACTCGCAGAATAATTTAGGTTGGGAGCAACCTCAAGGAGTCACGAAGTCCAACCTCTGGCTTCAAGGAGAGCCAGCATCAAAGCCAGGTCATTGTGGGGGCACTGGTGGATCAATACCAAATGCAAAGTCAAGCTGATGACTTATTTAGTTCACAGTTGTTGGAGCAAAGGGGAAATTGTTGCTGCATTGGTCCTCAGACCAGACAGGAAACTTACATGAAAGCTGAAAACAATGAATCTTAGTTTCCTTGTTACTGAAGTAGGTTGCTCAAGTCCAAGCTTCATAGTCTATCACAGCCTTTTTCAAAGGGAGGTTTTTTATGCTAGGGAAAACTTGCAGTTCTACCTGTTTGCATAGGTGTTTTCTATCCCCATGGCTCCTCAAATGTAGAAGACTGCCTACACGATCTTCTGTTGAGGCTCTGTTGATGTATTTGCTAAAATGCGGTGTTAACAATACTATATGAGGGAGTATATGGTTTACTCTAAGAAAAACAAAAATAGAAGAATCTTTTATCTTCTTCTGCAGCTCACTGGGGTTCTCCAGCATCCAGTGGCAGGAAAGAAAGGACAAAACCAGCAGGCTTACTGAATGGCATAGTAAGAGGGGAATGAGGAGGAGCTGTTCAGCAGTGGAAGGCTTTTTGGAGCAGTCAGTCCTCACAAAAGAAACCATACTGTCTCATCCCTAAATCCATAATTGCTTTACTTATTAGTTGTCTCCCTGATTTCCTGATCAGATCAGCATTGAAGTACAGCTCTCTTTGTCCTGGTGGAATTTAATCTCAGGCTTCAAATACCAATATTTAAGTGCTTTTCTGCATAGCATCAGCAGAAGGACAGGTCCAAAGTCCATTGAGTCAGCGGAAAGGTCTCAACTCAGCACTGTGAAGACAGAGAGATTAGTAGTCTTAGTGGTTATTGTTTTCTGAGCACAAGGTTTCTGGCTGCATCCTCACTCATAATGCTGAAAACGTTCCTCCCAGTGGGAAAAAAGGGTAAACTCTAGATTTCCTCCTGTATTTCAAGCGTTCAACTTGCAAGAGGTACTGATAAAGATCATGCATTCTGATAAATTCTTCAGAGAAGGTTTTAAAAAAATATTTTTTGAAAGAACACGAACTACTATGGTCTTATCTGGCAGCTCACCATGTGTGCAAAAGCCAAAAATAATTGCATTGACTCCTTCTGGCTTCCCTTTTGAAACAAAAAACAGCAGTCTGTTGTCTGCTCCTTCTCAGAAATCAGCGTGAGAGGTTTTCAAGATCAGGAATATGGTATGCACCAGTGCATGGCTTCTCATAGCTAATAAATGGCAGCTTTCTGGTTTCAGGAGAAATTGCCTTTAGAAATGCCTTATTTAAATAGGCCCATAGGGATAAATGCAGCATAAATAGCAATGTCTCACAATCTTCTAATTTTTCCAGCCCTGCAACAGATAGTGTAGGTAATAGTCTAGGACTGTGGGAAGCAAGTGCATCTCTTAGAGTAACTTTATAGGGTCATGGTTTCAATTATTTTTACAGCAGAGAATTTATGCAGTTCTGCTTCCTACCTAGTACATTTATAATAAATACTCTAATAAAACAAAGACTCTTCTTATCCAAGTTTTGGGTTTTTTTTCTTTTTTCTTTTTTTTTTTTTTTAAGATGACAAATATTTGCAGTGTTTGTAAATATGCTTGCTCTGTTAATGTATATACGTACTTTGCAGTGCGTGCCTGTGAATGGAGAGGGCTCTTAAGTAGTAGTCAGGGCATTGAGGTACATCAGCAAGAAAGCTCATTTCAGATTTCCCCACTGGCAAAGAGGAAAGCCCATCAATTAGCCAGTGCAGTGGAGCTGTGCAAAAATATCCTTGTAAGTGTAAGCTGCTGCTAATTACAGAACTACCTTCAGAGGCAGGTTTTTAAATGTACAAAATCCAGAACAAAAATGGTGTTTGTGCTCCTAGCCCTCCCCTTATCCTTCTCTACTGCTCTCCTTGCAAAGGGAACCACTTTCATGTTTTATTCATTTGTCAAAGAGCTTTGCAGTAATGGGTCCTTAAAGTCCCCCAGATGCTGGCATCTTTGCATGACTTCAAAATAGCACAGAAAATGATAGTGTCCTCATGGTGCTGATGCTCAGCATGAAATTCCTGTCACAGTGTTGTTGCAAAATTTCTCTGAGCTCAGGGATGTTGGCTGGCAGGAGATTTCCTCTCTTAACAGAATTTTTAATTTGATTCAGTGTGGGAAGGAGGCATGGTTCAAACTCCAGGCCAACTCAGTGTCTGCCCCCAAAGACTTATTGTTAAATGTTCACTTGCTGGGCATTTCCTTTTGGATTGCTCTCCTTTCCATTAGTGTTAGCTTACTGTATGGTGTAGGTGAGGGCCTGGCACTAGCAGTGTCCTTTCACAGGGAGCACTCTGAGTGGTTGGTGTCTGGTGTGCAAAGTAACAGTGCCCCACAGTAAGCAGCAGGGGTAGAGATTCTCATTTGTTTTTATTACATGGAAGGTTTTTTCCATCACTTCAGGCTGTCCTTCAGGGAAAATTAAGCAAATATACTTCTGTTTCTCCCTCAGTTAAAGGAGTAGCTTTGGATTTGTAGTCAGGCCTTCAGGGTGGGATTTCTATGTGGAGCCCAAATATTTTACAAACCTCGCTCATTCACAGTAGTGTAACACCACAGCATTTGATGAAGTTCCTGGTGATTAACCCAGCATGAGAAAAGTCTGTCCTGAGCTCTCCTCTCTATCCGCTGGTCTCCAAACCACGAGCCAGATGCTTCAGAATAGAAATCATAGCAAGTTTCTCATTGACGGTGCCTATCAGTTTCTTGCAACAATATGTATGGATTTTAATTTTTCTTTTTTTCTTCTCTTAGCAGTCCTAGATCTTCAGATACTAATAAATATGAGTTATACATCCATCTAGGATTGGGAGAATATCAAAAGTGCCTGGTTCCTTATTTGTTGTATCTGGCTCTGTTCCAGGCTCCTGATTAATTCTGATGATTCAGAATCTTTGGCAATAGAGTACTGGAAATGTGAAAAAATATACAATAAAATATATTGAAAGCAACTTGAAATGTCAGGTAGAATTCAGAGGAAATAATGTACCCATCAAGGGAGATTAATATCATTTCTATACAACACTTCACTTCTTCTGCAGTATCAGGCATTCTAGATGGGCAAATATCCCATTACTCTCACAATTAATCATAGCTTTGAGTATGGATGTTCTTTGCATCTGACAACCTCTGCTCTGGCACTTCCTTCACTAGGTGTGTACATGCCTCTTCCCTTTCAATAATTTCCTTATGTTCTTCAAACCACCCCTCAGCCTTCTGGCATCTCCAGCTTGACAGTGCATCTTATTCACAAGTGACAATTGCCTTTTTTCAGTCCTTTCTTTTGCAGTGTATAACAAACTTTTTTTTCTGAAACAATTCCTTGGTTGAGCAGAGTTTTTTTCTATTTAATCAGGTAATGACATAAATGATTATCTCCTCTCACAGTTTCTGGTCACCCTTATGTAAGGAGCTATGCTGATGTGCTCCTTGATGACAGAAGTGAAACCAGGATTAATTTCTCACTGGTGCAGCCAGAATGTCAGGGGTGAGGTGATGTCATGTCTTCATTCGGACATCAGAACTATCCAAATGATCAGAAGAAAGGAAGGAGATATCCTCAGCTGGTGGGTTTCTGTCAAGAAAGTTCTTGTGTCATTCTTGGGTGTTTCTTCCAGCTGTTGAAAGAAGACAGTCAAGAAATAGTGGGTAAGTGTTGGAATAAACTGTATGCTGCTAAGGTCCTCAAAAAACTGGAAGAGAATCACTGTTGGCAGCAAGTGGTTTTGTTAGAAAATGCTTAATTTTCTTTTCTCTCAGGGACATGGAAGAAGAACCATTGAAATGTGTCTGATCTACCACAGTGCAAATACAGTGGCCCTCAACATAAGGTAAGATTACATCTGAAATGGTTGTCACATAGATACTGGTAATAGCCTGGATTTACTGGGGAGGTATAGGCCACTAGTAACAGCAGAGTTTGTAGCTTCAGTATCAGAACTTGGAGTTTCAGGAAAGTGATAGAACAGTTTTGCACTTTGCTTTATTGGCTCCTGTAGCTCTTAGCTCAGGAACAGCAGTAGGCTTGTGTAGCTAAGGCAAAAGAGACAGATCAAATGTGATACTGCAGTGACATTTGTATCATGCCTGAAAACCACAGGACCGTGCTCTTCAGCAAGTGCACAGGGACAGCACCTCCCTTCTGGGTTCCCCCAGCTCACCAGCACTCTTAAATGAAGCAGCAAATCCCGAAGTAGACATCTGTGCCATTTATGCATGACTTTATGATAAAATAGTCTCAATCCAGTTCAATTAACGCCTTGCCATTCCAACTTTCTTTTATGCTACCATTTCCACTGTCTCTTGCCTCATGTATTTTGGCTCACATCTGCTTCTCTTTCTTTCCTGTCCTTCCTTCCTTCACCTTTAAATTGTCCTTTCTTGTCCCTGTTCTTCACTATGTGTGTTACAATACATATTTGTTGGTTGAAGCCCTTCTCTTTTGTGTTTTGCTTCTGACTTGCTCTGGGGGCTTTCCTTGGCTTAACTCCCTTCTGCTCCTTTCTCTCATGCCTTCTTTCACTTCTTACTTCTCAGCAACTTTCACTATATCTATCTTTTTGATGTGCTTTTTATACTTTCACTCCTGTTAGTCTCCCCAGGTCCTTCCATCTTCCCACATACAGCTCTTTTTCTCCCAATTGCTTTTACTGGCAAGTTCACATGAAAATCCCAGAGCCTCCTTCAGTATATCATTTTCAGGAGAATTCAAGTGTGTTATAATGCCTTAAGATTTACTTCAGGTTGGAATAGATTCAAAGAGCAACATTACTTAGCTGTAGCCAAAGCATCCAATTCTCCAGCACATTTTGCTCTCTGAAGGGGATGAGGGAGCTGCCTTTATCTCCTCACTTGTGCGAGCAGCCCATAACCTGCATTCCCATGTGTGGCTTCAACTGCAGAGCCTGGACCTGGTGTAACAGTGAACAAACAAGATTTGTGTGAGCAGAACTCTGCTTGTAGGCAGTATACGAGGTGAGGGGATGAGGGCTGAGAACCTGCTGGGCAGTGTTCCATTAAGTACGTGCTGGAGGCTGAGGCAGTACTCTGCCTAGTGTCATTGTGAGGATACGTCTTGCTGAGAGGCCTGGTGCTTTGGCAAGGCATAAGGAGCCTGCCTGGAGGGAAGCCTATAGCTGGTGTGAGCAGAAGTGGGGGTACACAGCCATGTGTCACCTCTGCTACACCACAGCACCAGCTGAGCTCAGCTCAGGGCCTACAGCTGCTACCTCCACTCCTGTGCCCCTTTGTTGCCCTTTCCCAGCTGCCTTCCTACAGCCCACTCAGAGGGCACCCATGTCCCCTCCCTGCAGTTCCCCTCTCACTCCCTTCTTCCCCTGCCCAAGTACATCTGAGGGGGACTCATGCATGTTCAACCTTGCCTGACCCGGGGGATGTGTCTCTTGCTCTACCTCAACCCTTAATTGCTCCATTTCTTGCTTTCGGGTCTCCTCTCCAGGGCCCTTCCTTCAAATATGTTTCTTTCAGAAATCCTTCTGATAGCTTGTTCTCATTATCTTAATGAACAATTAGTGAGTAAATCCATCAATGTAATTCTGGTGCTCTTTCTCCTTGTCTTCAAGCAGCATGAGTTATGCTGCTTCTCCGTGCCAAGCTGCGCCGGTTTTCCACAGCACGTGCTCTGGGTTTCTATGGGGGGGAGGAACATTCAAAGGCACAGGAAACTTCCAGGCTTGAGGCTGTATAAACTTTTAGAAAATCTTAGGACAGGGACGAGGGTAAAATAACAGATGCAAGGGAAAAGAAAAAGAAAAGTGGCAGCTATTTTTGCTCTAGCAGGAGAAAAGTAAACAAGGGCAACAAGGGAAATACTTCCAAGCTGCTAGCTGGTATGTGGTGTTCATTGGACATCTCATCCAGCCTCCACAAGAAAAGGAGCAGTTGTGTCTGAAGCTGCATCTCCAGCAGAGCTCTGCTTACCTGAGACACCAAAACTGTCTGTGATGCTGCTGTGCGTTGTATGCACGTTTAAAATAGAGTAATGCAACTCAACTGATACCCACCGTTGAGGTTCTGGCTGGATTTCCTTCCAGTATGGCTGCAAAGAATGCCACCTTGCACAAAAGGCACAAATGAAAAATTTGTATGCAAAGTCTTGGGTAGTTCTGTGATGATATTTGAATTTAAGCATTCATTAAAACTAAAATTGCTTCAAGTCAGTGGGTGAGCTGGGAGGGAAAGATAGATAATGTTGCTGTGAATGGGGCCATATAGTGATGTTTTGCTCCCAGCAGATTGTGCAGATCCCTGTAATGTGTTGCCTTTATGTGTTTCTCACCTTCTGTCTTACCTCTTTAACTTCCTGAAGGAGTAAGGAAGTAATTGAATTTTGTGCTGACTTTCTAGGCTGTAAATAGCCACAAGAGTCAGTATTTTGGGATAGTAAAGTCAAATTCTTGCCATTCTTGGAGCCATTGACACAAGCTCCCAGGATGCTGAAGCAAACCACCATGGGCCCTATGCCTTGCTGCCCTTGATCTGCTTGGAAGAGTAGGACTCAGGGATCTGAAGCTCAGCATGTTGCACCCCAAAGCAATGCGGGTCTCCACTCAAGTCTTTCCCACTGCAGCAGAAGCACGTTCAGGGATTTGCTTTTTCTTCAGTTACCATCTTCTTGCAGTTTAATAATAGATACCTGGTGCCTGTCACCGTTAGCTAGCAGGTACTATATTTAAATGGATCCGTCTGGTGATTCCTGAGTTCATATTGGTGGGCTAAGATACAAAAAGCACTAAAATAACACACTGAGTAAAGTAGCACTTATATTAAAAAAAAGAAAAAAAAAGAGAATTTTATTCACTTATAAAAATGAGTAATAATTAGAACTTCTTTGCATTTTATGTTTTTGTACTGAATTTAATTTATTCTATACCACCTCCACCCCATTTTCTATTCTATTCTATTCTTTTTTTTCCCCCTTGGAGCTTACCTGTGGAAACTGCTGTAGGTGGTACAGCACGATTGAAACTTGGGTATCTGAAATAATGAATTTTGTAACTGAAAAGGAGCAAAAGTAGCATTGTGGGATGGTGTGAAAACACAGTATTCAGATATTCCTTCTAAATTCTTAACAGTAAGATAACTTTCATAAGAAGTGAGAATTTATCTTTGTAATTTATCAAACCTACCAAGAACCTACCTAGAAGAAAGTGCAGTTTACAACACAAACCTTTTTTATTTTTTTGACGCACAAGGAGGGTGTGTAATATCAGTTGACATTTCATTTTTATTTGTAACTTTTTTTTTACAGTCAGGAGTAGTAAACCAGTTAATTAAAAATGATGAGTAACTGGATGACTAGAATCTGTGGTGAGTTGTTCATCCAAAAAAAAAAAAAAAAAAAAAAAAGAGAAGTCACAGAATCTGTAGTCCTTACAGAAAGCAATAATAATTCAAAAAATACAAACCATTGACGTTGTTTAAACTGCCAATATTTTGGGAAAAAAATCTGTTTGGAATGACCCATTAAAAATGTTTTTCATCAAATTGGCAACAACAAAAGTTTCTCATTTGTCATGTTTTATTGTAAAAGTTTCAAAAGTTATCAAGTTCGAGTGTCAAGATTCCTCATTTTTAAAAGGGAGGTATCATTTCAAAGCTGGAAACCATTCAAAATGGAAAAGTGAATGTTCCATGAGAAATGTCATTGTTTTTAAATGTTTTAAACTAAACTGTACAGTGCTTATGGCTTCAAAGACTGTTTTGCTGTGTTCAGTTCTTCTTTTTCCTACTAGCAAGTTAACGGAGAAAACAAAATGTGTAATACAGCTGCTTCCTACCTATCTTCCACAGTAACCCACGATGACAGTCACTTTGTGATACTCTTCAATCAATGCCCCTCCAATTTTTTATTTATTTTTATTTTTTTTTTGCAAAGCCAGGAGATTCTTGCTTATCTTGGAAAGTTTTATTCTGCAAAGGATTCCTGCAAAAACTACACAGTGAACCCAGATCTTACGGTTTTGTACTTGGATAAAGAAACACACTTTTCAGTTTCCAGTGTAAATGAGATTGCATTTTCCGATTGTTCTGGTGGCAAGGTGAGGGTGCTGCTTCTAGCTTTGGGTGTTCTTTGTTTGAATGTTCTGGCCCCTCTAGGCAGCTCCACCTTGGTCTCCTGAAGGGATTCCTGTGTGCTCCAGTGACTTCAGCATTCCCAGTGCCTCTGATCATTCTGGAGCCCTTTGGTTGCCCCACACCTCCTGACAGGATCTCAGTTTGTCTCAATACTAGTGCTTCTAGACCAAGGCATATAGCTGCTACGTGCATACACCTCCAGCCTAAGAGGTAAGGTCATGGGTAATGGAGTCTGTATGAGGCTAATGTGACCTCAGAGCACTTTAAAGGGCTGTACTCTTTTCTCCCAAGCTCAGGGAAGAGCTTTTGAAGGCATTTTGGCAGGAACTAGCTGGCGATTAATTGAACAACAATTTCAACCATTGTGAGACTCTCTTGTGAGCATATTGATTGCAAAGTGAGTGATGCCTCAAGGGCTGCAGGTAAATGTGCTTCCTGGTGCTGAAGTCAGGCTGGCCAAAGGGGATTCAGTAGTGGCAAGGACTTCTGCTAGAAAAATAGGCTTTTGATAGCAATGTATCCTATATTATATATAATATTACCTATAGCTCTGCATGCTCCTTAGTTTTCAGAGGAACTAGGCCCATTCAAACCCAGCAAGCAGAAGCAGCAGAGCTAATGTGAAACTCGCTAGCTGTAGATTTTGCTTACCTTGCTAAAGGCAGCCTAGACTGGAAATGTATGGGCTTCCCCTTTCTGTGCTTTGGTCACTGTATCTGGAAATGACTGTTTATGTGGACAGTGTGAGGAATGACACATGGGGAGGATCAAAAAGGGCAGCGTTTCCTTTCACACTCATGGCATCCCTGCACCTCATGGCTCCTTTGCAGCCTTGCTGCTAAAGTGGAGCTGAGTGCTCCAGGAAAAGAAAGGCCCCCAAGCGTGGAAAAGCAGGCTGCAGCCTTTGAGAAGGCTGCCAGGGCATGCTGCTGTGCTTGTCCTCTGCGGCAGCATGGGATTTGTTCAGCTGTCAGTGCTTGTGCCTCTCCAGTCATGCTGCAAGCCCAAGGGGGGGAAACAGACACCGACGATGAACATTATTCATTATCCTGATTTTGTGGGAGGGCTCAGCAGTTCAAGTGTTGTGAGGGAGTAACTGAGGTACTAAAAACAAAGAGCTTGCTTGTCACGGCACTTGAGAGAGGAATGAAAAAAAAAATAAAAAACAAAAAGAGGAGAAGGGAGTTCAAATGTGTGGGAGAATGCTGGTGGCTGAAATTTCAACTAGCCTGAGGAATTGGCTCTCATATTAACATCTCAGCCCAAGCCTTTGTGGAGATGCTGCAGCTAACTTTCATACTTTCATGCTGAATGAAGCCAACAGAAACAGAAGAAGGAGTCTTGCTTGCTTGTACCCCAACATCTGAGGAGGGGCAGTGTAAGAAGTGCTGCTCACACAGGACAAAATTTTCCCACTGCCTCCAGGGATGCTTGTTCTCCTCCCACAGTTTGTAGTGGTGGAGGCTGCTCTCAGTGTAGCCTTCTAAACTCTGGGATGCACCTCAGTCCTTTTTTTACCAGGTATAGACAGAATGACCTCAGGGGTCCACCAGTAAAACCCACTTGTTCTCCAGCCCTGCAGCGCATGGCATGTTCATTGCCCTTCTCATGTAAAGTGGTAAGTCATTCACCTCTCACATGAGATATAAATCCTAAATCTTTGCTAATCCTTTTATCCATAGCACAAAACCATATAAATAACAAGATGTGCGGAGCTGCAGCTCATTAGGAAGAAGCAGTTATGTAGCCGATGGCAACACTGGGCAGTGGTGGGTAAAATTCAGATGTTTAATTTGTTGTGGAATAAATGAGGAATAGAACTTGTATTGTCTAATTCCCAAATTTAGAAGCCTGCCAAACATATCAGGGTACCGCTAGAAGGAGTTTTTAGTCAGAATAGATGGTCTCTATGTTAGAACAGGCATTTCATTTCCACTCCTGGGTGAGTTTCAAGTGGGACTAAGGAATGTCTTAAGATCAGTTGGAAAAATGAGAGAGGAAATTGTATGATCTCTCCTGCTTTAATAGAATAGCCAGTTCCAGATGGGTCTGGGCTATGGGTATAATCTAATTCCCTCATTCCTGCTCGATCCTTCCTACTTTCGCAGTATCATACTTCTGTAAGGCAAATAGCTGCACTGAATTGGCTATGAAAGATTAAGCACAGCAGGAAGGCAAAGAAAAGCTTGATACATTCAAAATATCATGGTTTCAGAAGCCTTTCCTATCTCTGTTGCTGGTATTACTGATGACTGCAGCCTATCTGGAAAATGGACACACTTACACTACTACACAGAGTGTATTTTGAGTGAGTCCTGAAAGGCTTTAACTCATCCATCAATTGATTGTATTGTCATTGCTACATAAGATTATTCAGCACGGAGCATCTATTACTGCGGCTCTGATTGAAACATTGCCCTTGTTGTGCAGAACTATTTAACTCTGTCTCTTTGAAACGAAAAGTGAAACGTTTCTTATCTTGCAAAAAAAAAAAAAAAAAAAGACAGATGTATTCTCAGACCCTTGAAAAACAGGTATGCGAGCCTGGAAGCATTTCTTTTAGCAGGTGTACATCTGAAGTCCTGCGCTTCAGAGAGAGGGAAGCGCACGCATCCTTTCCTTGCCTAGACCTCCCATTTAGGGACCTGCACGAGCGTGCCTGAGTGCTGCAGGCAGTAAGGCAGGGGTGTGTGTAGGTGTGTGTCTACATAGGCTCAGGTTTTGCCCTGCAGTCGTGGCGACCCAGGCGAGGTGGTGGCTGGCGTTCGTCCTGCCACCGCTGGGTGACAGTGCAGCCCCGGTGTACGCTGCCCGCTCTCGGCAGCTTTTCCCAAGTCGCCTTTCCCCGCCGCTTTTCGTCTCCTCGCCTTTCCCTCCTCCCTCCCCTTCCCTGTTTAATGGGGAAGGCGCTGCTCCTGGGCCGGCCCCACAGTTCCCTGCCCAGGCTTTGTGGTGGAGGCTGAGGGCAGCGCGACTGGGCCTGTGGGTGCTTAGGTTAGAGCACGGGTTAGGTAGGGCTAATTGAGGATACTGAGCCTCAGCTTCCTCTCTGGACGGCTTGGCAGCCTCTGAATGGAGCTCTACGCTGCGGCTTTGACCTAGGAATAGTGGGATACGGCACAGTGCTGAGTGTGCTGGGGCCACAAAGGAAGGCGGGCATCGTCCTTGCTGCCCCACACTGTAAAGCTCCTGGTGCTTGAAGCAATGGAAGCCAGAGCTGATCTTGAAAGGACTGACATAGGTGCTGACGAAAGGATTCAAACCGTCCAAGCACCCCGGAGCTGAGGCAGCGGGGACAGGCCCTCTGGCAGAGCTGAGTTCTTGTGGCTGCTTCAGCCCCACACCTTTGGTTTCAGCAGAGGGAAGCGCTTTGTGAGAATCTGCTCCCTTCTAGGTTGTTTCTAGTCAGACATTTCAGAAATCAATTGTGTATATCAAAAGACAAAATTAGGCTGGGAGGTTGTAGATAAGAGTTCCTAGAGAGCCTGCGAATCTGGCAAGGGCAGTTTATTACTTCAAGAGCGCTTTTCACCCAGCAACTTGACAGTGGCTGCATTGATGTCTGAGGCAGAAAAGTATAGTTCTCAACTCCAGAATAAAAGTAAATGAGCTACAAACAAATACATCTGTGTTTGTACTTCTCAAATAACACCAGGAAGAGAGAGCAGAAGAGGGAGGAGGAGGCAGAACCTCCAAATCCTGCATGCCACTGGCAGCCATGTCAAGGTCTTTAGCCTGGGGTCTAATGCCAGGTGGTTTTCAGCAGGTTATTGCCTCGAGCTAGCACTCTGATACCCCTGCAGCTAGAGATCATGAAGCTGCTGTTCCAGAGCACCTCTGTGCTCTCGGAATATTTTCATCTATCAGATACTTTGTTCATTATTTTGTTTTACCAAATCATAAAATCAGAACAGAGGACAGCTCTGAATTCAAAGTTATTTGTCTTCTGTAGACTAAAAGCCTGGAGCCTGCTGTCCCCAAAATGACTGTGCACATCTCCTGGTGATGCGGAGGCTCACAGGTGGGCATCAAGAAGGGCCCAGATTCTGTAAAAAAGCCTGCCACTAGGGCGTCATTGCTCCAGGAGCTGTCAGGAGCACATCATCTGAAGGTTTCCCATTCACAAAGGTAAAACGTCATTATTTTGTATTCCTGGAGAGCTGAAAGGAAGTTCAGCCCTGAGTGCCTTCAGAAGGAGAGATCCTGCCATCAGCAGAGGTAGTGCACTGAAAGCTGAGGGGAAGATCAGAGGAAGGGCACAGATGCGAGTGATGTTATGTAAGAAGTATAGTTGAAAATGCCTCTTAGAGGTGTACGTGTAACAGGAGTAGGAGAAGTCAGGCATGTGCCTGTCAGTGTAAAGTTTTCTCCTGGATCTCATGGACATCCTGCTTTGGCAGGTGAGAGAAAGGTGGAAGGGGAAATGGGAAGTAGATAAAAACTGTCACTCAGCATTTAAAAGCATCATGTTTCTTCCAGTTAGCACCCCAAATAACAGCCTACTTCCAGTCCTATGCTTCTTCAGGTCTTGCTGATTTTGAAGACATTTATGTGTAAATGCAGGGATTCTTTCCCCTTTATCATCCTCATTCCTTTGGTAATGCTACAGTCCAATACCCAAGACATCACTCTTCACCACTGGTGATGGTGTTGCCACTGTTAAAGCAGATGAGTGTTAAAGCAGGCAACAGCAGACACCTGATTTGGAAGTTTTTGTTTGGCCTTTGAGAATGTTAGTAATACTTGGGCATCTTTTGCCAGGTTTATCTGCAGCGGCAATTTATCTTCTCAGTTGTGATCTGAGGCTGCACTTCCATTTTATTACTGTGCAGTCCAGGCTATTGGCATTGCCATTGTGTCCTGCTGCTGGTGAGAATGGCAATGTTGTGGTTGTGGATCCACTAATAAAATTCAAGGTTTCACCTCAAAACATCTATTTAACATCCAGAAAATTAGAATTTCCTGGGTATGTCAGGTAAGCATGAATCCAGTGGTCTCTCTTAAGACCAGACTTGCTTGTCCACAGTGTTGTTTTCCACATGGTGTGGATTCAGATTTTGTTTTCTCAGTCCAAATAGCTGAAGCAGGGTTGGGAATGAGGCAATGTACTGAAAGGGTGCATCCTGCTTGCACATTTTGGCTTGAAATAGAGATTTACCTGCAGAAAGAGATTGATTTCTCTCTACTGTTTGTATTGGAGTAAACCTCACATTCCAATAAAGTCAATGCTCTTGTATAAGTGTAAAAACAGAAAGAAGAAAAAGCGAGAAAAAAGAGGCAACAGTTTTCATCTTTCTTGTTCTGGGAGCTAGAACTCTAACTTTTAATCTATTTGATGATAGTTCTGTGAACTATTTGATAATACCTAATATATTTGATAATAATTCACTGAAAGCTGACAAAGCTTATAAAGCTTAGAGTTAAAATCAACTCTATTTTTTTAAGTGGCAGTTTGTAGTAAAACAGCTTACAGGATGTGTGAAAAAGGAATGGCTGAAAACATTTCCTTGCTGGTGCCCACTGCGTACTGCATGCAGTGCTCCAGTTCTTATTTACTGTGTTAGGACATGACCACTTCTGGACATAGTGCAGAGGGGATGGACAAACAGTCAGAGTAAGGGCATTTGTGCAATGTCAGTTTTCCAGTAGAGATGTGAAGATATTAGCTCTGTGTGTGGATATGAAATACATTATTGCCCGGAGCCTCTTAAAAGCAGCCAATTTATTTATTTCTTCATGGGTTAGATGTCTATTGCTGGGATTTATAGCAAACATCTGATCTAAAGGTAGTTGTAGGCTTGACAACAGAAGTGATAAAGAAGCTGTGGAGGGCAATGAAAATTGATGGGGAAAGAGAGTGATGAACAGCAAAAGTGCCATTATGGTCAAGTGATAAGGTAGAAGGTGGAAGGGAAAGAGAAATGGGCTGTTTGCAGTAATTTGGGTACCTTCACACTGCCTTGTTCAGTTGTCTGCGAACATTGCTTGCTTTATTTACTGTTGCAGTTCTTGGTAATGTCACTGCAGTTGCGTTAAGCATCTCACATTTACGTGCTCGTGGCTTTTTGTTTGGGAGATGGAATTTCTACTCTTTTTCTGACTTTCCCAAGGAGAAAAGAAAAATATCCCCACTGTAAACAAAGCAGGACTGCTAGCATAGCACTACTGTAACTGCTAGGGTAAAGAGCTAAAAATTGATGCTGCTTTCTAACTGCAGAAATACTCTTGCTTTATTAAACAGGGCCGACGTGCAAAAAGGGATCTTATTTTTATGGAGAGAAGAGGGAAACAGTTTTTCAAGGGTAAGTGAATGGTTCACTGCGTGTGGGTTTTCTATTGGGAGCAAAGCTTGCTGGCGGGGCAGCTATTTTCACACCAGAAGGGTGCAGGTGAATTTCTTTCTCATGCAGCTTATAGGAAAGCAGTAGGTATTGCCATCTCTTTACATTCACTATGCTTTTACCTGTGGCTGCCGCTGCCTAGGCACTCGGTTTACTTTGGTGGCAGCTGGTTTTCATCAGGCAGAATGGAATCAAAATTCAGCCACCGATGAAAATTCATAAATAGGAAGAGAGTAAAATTTAGCAGCTTTGCATATCACAGGAAAGTTTTGATTATTTAAAATGTCAGAAATAGTGGATGAAGTATTTAAGGAAATTTTTTAAGGGAGACTTTTTAAAAGCTTTTTTTTTTCCCCTGTAGTTTCTGTGACCCTGAGAATGCTGCTCAGTGCAAGCATTTATAATAAAAATACAAACTGTTCTCTGTTTGCTCTAACCAGATTAAAATATGGAGAGAAAGTGAAAATATACAATGCTGGAAAGCAAATTAGAGAGAATTAAAAAGAAAAAAAAAGTTAGCATGAAGAAATGCTTTTACATTTGGGAGTTTGTGCTAGCCCAAATTCTGTTAAACTCCAAGCTGTGGTAAGCACCGGAAGAAAAGTCTCCCTTTCACTCCTTTCCCTTTTTATCAGTTTTGATTTAAAAATTGCCAGAGAGGTAAGAGGTGGACAGATGCACTCTGTCAAATGTAGCAGGAGTGGGTTATGAAACCACTGTGAGTGCTGTTTGTGCTTCAGTATAAAGGCTGCCAGAAAACTGAAATCTCCTCCAACAAGGATTTAAATTAAATTGACTGCCTTTGTATTAGGGCAAACCAGGAGCACTCATATAATCAATTAATGTTGCTGAGCTTCAGGGATGGCGATCTCCAGTTGAGACAATAATGAACAGATGGGGCTCGTAGCTTATTAAATTGCTACCTCCGTGGCATCTGTGCCATGGACTAAAATGCAAGTGGTGTCAAGTTTTGCATAAATGTGTCAACTCACCTTGTGGAAGTCTTTCAGTTGCTCTCTGCCTCAGTTTCCAATCTTTGAGATGGTTTTTACAGTATCAACTCTTCAGTGTATAGTTAGGGAGATGTTTTTCTCCCAGTGGCTCAGACCTACATTTGGAGTTGCTGACAGTAAAATAATGTTGGTTGGATGTGCTATTTTAATAATAATGCTTTCATACAGAGATATAGCCTTAGCTTAGATGCAGATATATTGGCAGAAAAGTGCACTTTTCTGCTGGTTATCTGAATTCTTTTTGTGAAGCAGCATTTTTCTGTGGAAACAAAGGATGCATCATATACTGCCTGCATGTTGTGCCAAGAGCAAAAGTCAGCTTGCTCTGCTTCATGCTCCAAATTGACTGAAAGTGACATGGATATATATGATCACATCATGAAGTCTACAGCAAGTGGGAAGAGAATAACGGTCAAAGTTTGGCTCTGTAGCCATTTGACTTACAGATGGGTAGCTGGTAGGGTGAACTGCAGTCTGTACTGTCTACCATAGGAGGATATATCTTTGGAAGGGTTTCCCATATTGTCACTCTTCCCTAGACTGCTCAGGGGATGTGGGTGCTCAGACCAAATGCTCTATGCCTGCCCCAAAGTCCTGGTTTCATTCCGGAGTCCACTGGGCATTGCTGATGTTGTGTACCACTGAGACAAACCTGGGGCTCTGGGGACCTTCTCCATGAAAACAGTTCAATTTCTGGAGTATCTGAAGGCATGGGAGGGTGGGGGGAAGGCTCATCCTCTGGTATGTGTTTGTGAAGGCGTGGTCAGGGATGTTGCTGATTGTGGAATGACGATGGAAGAACCCAATTCATCATACCAAATGCTGCACAACACGACTGTTCTTCAGATTGAGAGCCTGAGGACTGTTATTTTATGTTCTGCCTGTGTTGGGTTTGCCTGTTTTCTCCCTAAAATGAGCATCTGGAATAGAGACTCTTGCAAGTGATGTCAGTGACTGAAGGCACAGGCAGGAGCATGTCAGCAGAAAGGTGAGGGCACCTGTGCTTTAATTCACTGCAGGTCTCCCACAGACAAATTCCACCCACTGGAAAAGAAGATTATAAAAGGGGAAAAATAATCCAGACAGGATGTTGTTTCTGAGGCTGGGACCTACTGTGCCCCTTGCAAGGCTGCAATACACTCTTCTGCAAACTGAGCTTTGTAAAAGGAAGCCTTAAAAGGCACCAGCTTGTGAATGTGGCTCTCTTGGTACACATAGGCTCATCTGTCAAATGAGATGGGCAGTCTGGCAGGGATATAATTAATAAAATGAATCAAGTGTTATCTGTTCATTTTTGACCCAAGTAGTTGAATTATTTTTTGTATAATTTGGCTTGTTTATATGAGAACAAAATGAATTTTTAGCCAGTGTGGACATTACAGTAATTTTTGAATCCCTTTGAAAGTTTCATTAATATCTGTAATTACAGTCAGCTACACTGCACTTGACCTGGTGTGTGAGTAACACCAGGCTAAGCAGAATGAATCAAAAAACTTTTTATCAGGGACTTTGCCCCTGCTTTGGTTGCAGAGGCAGGAGATGAGATGAAAAATCTCCCACCTGCACCAGGCAACCAAATCCCCACCGCAGTGCTCTGTGTGTTCTTCAAACAGTTTCCGTTTGCTTATAAATGTCTTTAATATTTAAATGTAATTATGGCATTTCTGCCTTGTTTAAAGCATTAAATGAAACGATGGCTTCCAGTGATGAAGACAGTTAAGCGTGCAGGGTACAATGAGGTTTCGTGGGACCTCGTCTGCTGTCCTCGCCATTAGCGTGCGCGGCTGCGAGTGTGTCGGCAGCACAGATTAAAGCAGCAATTAGCGTGGGCAGGGTGAATGTGAGGCTGTTACTTAAGCACGCTGACAGCTCGGCAGCCTCAGTCCCCGACTTTTTTTAAGGTCATAACTCCAGCCGCAGCCAGCTAGCTAAGTTCGTTCCCTCAAATCCCATGTTTCTAATCAAATTTAAGAGCTGATACTGGTGAATTACGTCCCACTGTCATAAATCCACATTGCCAGAGATTTATGCGCCTCGCATTAACTGACACAGTGATTCATATCTGCTACGATTAAGAGCTGGATGGCTTTATAGATCTTGATATGGTTTCCAAGGGTTCAGATTACTAAAACAACAAAATGTCAAGGAGTAACGTTCAATACTTTTGCATGGGAGCAAGCCTGGTGTGTCTGTGAAAGCTTACGGACAGCCAGCTCTTGGGTATCAGGCACAAGCAGTGCTAACAGCAGCTGTATCATAGAGTCATAGAATGGCTTGGGTTGGAAGGGACCACAACAATCATCAAGTTCCAACCCCCCTGCCACAGGCAGGGCTACCAACCTCCAGAGAGGATGCACTATGGTTGGCACTGACAGAGCTACAGATACATAGGAGCTGTGCCTCTTGCAGTGCAGGCAGACTGAGGGGTCTTTTAAATACCCTCGTGTGAGGTGAGGAGGGAGCGGTACAGAGAGCTGCGGGCTTAGTTATTTTCTTTTTGAAACATCAGATGTTAAAAATGGTGCTATTGGTGGTCTACCAAAGGTGCTGACACTCAAAAAAAAAAAAGGAGAAAGGCAGTTTATAAATCACCCAATATCCATTTTAGCCTGCTTTTCAATTTTCATTTCTCAGAAACTCAAATTGCAGCTGTTCCTTAAGGTGCCTGATCTCTCCTCTCGAGGAGCCAATTTCTTTTTTAATTTCCTCTGATGAGCCTCAGAAGATGCTGGATAAAATACGAGGCGAGTTCCCTTATTTATTTATTTCTTTTCAAGGCAGGGCTCTGCCTAAGAGGCATTGTGCTTTGTCTGGTTGCTACCAAAGAAAGTGCTCATCTCCCAAAGTATTCTTGATGGAAGTGCTGTCACTGAGGGGCAAAGGAAAGCAGGCCCTGGCTCTGGCTGGGCTGAAAAAAAATGTAATCAGTAAAATGGGGAGGGTTAATCAAAGGAAGGGCATGACTTGAAGCTAACGGAAGAGTTTGAAAGGGAAAGAAATAGTAAAGAGCTGCAAAGATTCTTGCTGGTGTGCTTCTTGCGCTGTGCTAACCTACGGTTGGAGAAATTCTGTGTCTGGTTCCCAACACACTACATGATAATAAAGGTATTTTATTAAAATATTAATAACTGGGAAGGAACTTTGCAAAACGCTGTAAGAAAAGCCTTTCTGCATAAATAGGATTATGTGGAAGCTTTCAGCATGGTAATTTCATTGTTACTTTTTTATTATTTTTCCCAGTTGCTATGGGACTTTAAAGCCAGGGATGTAAACACAGTAATCACATTTTTGTAAGCAGTCATTGTGTTGCACTTCTTCAGTCCCTGCTCTTGTGCAAAGCCATCCTGTCTACAGGAATGACAAGAAAGTAGAAAAATAGGAGGATCTCTCCACAGTAAAAATGGAAATTCTTTCCTCATAGTGTAGTACAAATAGTGAGGAGGAACCAGAGAGGAAGTTGGAGACAGCTTGTGTTTATTTCCCCCTTTTTTGTGCAGAAATTAATGTATGGTGCTTAGTGCTGATGTTGTTATTTATGTTAGGAATAAAACTGAACCTACAGAAAGTGTCTTGACTCACATGTAGTTTCTTGATTATTTGTATGAAGGCTTATTTTTTAAATGAGTTTATTTGAGATTGTTCAAACAGGTTTTGAGGATACAGTTCTGCTGATGGGCTACCCAGCAACAATTTGTGCAGACGTTTTCTGTCCAGGCACCTTCTTGATTTTGATCTGGTACTCGCTGATGAAATGACCTGCCCATGCTTCTTCTCTCTGATGGAAAGTTTGGCAATTTCTTCAATGAGGAAAGTGTATAAAATGGCCACCCAGCCCCTTCCTATGGTGTGTTCTTGCAATGGATTTGCCACTCTTTCACTTGATAGGGACAGCTTTGTGAGTGCAGTGTGTAAAGGGTTACATTGGTGCCAAAAGTTCGGTTTTGTGTTTGGGCAAACACTGCTGCAGAGCTTTTGTTTATACAAGTGTTGTCCTCTCTCAGCTCTGGGTGGTGCGAGAGCCCATTCTGTCAGTGAAGCTCAGTTGTTTGCTCTCTCTTGAACTCCTGCTACTGTTCTGTGTTATTGTTCTTTTCATGCACAGGGTGGTTATGACAGCAAGACTAAAGCTTTCCAACTCATTTTTAGAGATGAGAGTGACCAATCTTCTTGTGCTCAATTTGAAACAAATTTGCTGCTTTAACTTATTTTCCCCACAGATGAGGCATAGAGCAGGAGGTGAAAAAGGACAAAAATATGAAATAGATGAAGGAAAATAAATAGAAGACAGGGAAAGAGAAGGAAGAGGAAAGGGGGATGAGGAAAACATCCCAAACACCAGGTCAGCAGAAGATTATTTCTGAATGCTTTGGGGGGATAATTGGTGAGGAAAATGAGCATTTTGTGACTTTTTGTTACTATGACTGGGAAGACTCTTAAAAACCTTCTAATAATGGATGCTTTAATACAAACTCTTCCTTTCTGTAAGCACTTGGAGGGAAATATGCACTACTTGTTTTAGCACAGATCTATGTTTTACAGGGCTGTGTACATTCAGAGAGCTGTAGATAACCACTGGAAATAAAGTGGTGTTTTATCTAGCTGCTGGTGGTCCCTAATCATCCTCTTTCAAAATTATCTTTTAGAAAGGTTTGCCCTCTCAAATGCCTGGATAGCAGGTATCCTGCAAGTGAAGCATGGAAAGAAAAGGAGAAAACAAAGATGCTTGTCTAGCAGTTGTCTAAACCTAGCAACTTGACTATGGGACTGGTTGCAGTAATACTTAGGCCTTTTGGGCTCGCTTGACATGAGTTCCTCAATGTTGACTTTTGTTCACACAAGAATCCTGAAGGAAAAACAGTCTGATTTTATAGATGTGCTATACTACCAGTGTTCTAGGGCTTTGAAACCGATTCTGTGTTGGTTTCACTGTGATAGAGAGTGAGTGACATGGAGGTTTCTGGCTGAGAGAGAGGGGCTGTTCAGCCTGGAGAAGAAAAGGCTCCAGAGAGGCCTGATGATGGCCCTTCAGTATCTAAAGAGGGGCCATAAGAAAGAAGAGGACAGACTCTTAAATGTGGTCTGTTGTGATGAGACAAGGGGACATGGTTTCAAAATAAAGGAGGAGAGATTTAAACTGGATGTAAGGAAAACATCTTTTACAATGAGAGTAGTGAGGCACTGGAACGGATTGCCCAGAGGTGTGATTGATACCCCATCAATCACAAGCATTCAAATTCAGACAGGATGGGACTATGAGCAACATGATCTAGCTGTTGGTGGCCCTGTTCATTGCAGGGGAGTTGGACTAGAAGACCTTTAAGGTCCCTTCCAACTCTAACAGTTCTATGATTTTATGAGGTAAGGCTTCAGCTGCAGAATAGGTGATGTTTGACCTTACAAGCCTGTGCTCTGTTGAAATACATGCTTTGGTATATAGTGAAAAGGATAACTATATTGAAATGCAGCCATAGCAGGCTCGAGGCCAGAACAGCTGTGAGTCTGGCATGGGGTCAAGCATTTTAAGTTGTATATAATCATCCCAGCGTACACCTTCGCAGTGCGACTTTTCATCTAGCAGCCATGCTTCACTGGTGGTAAAAGAGAAGAGAGAAAGAGGCAGAACATCTCAGTGAAGCATCTGGTTAGCTGTCCTGAAGTTTGAGGGGCTCAATGTGGGTGGGAAGCAAATGAGATTCAGTGCTCCAAAAGTTGGAGCCACTACTGCAGAAAGTTTCGTAACAAGTACCACGGGAGGCAGAGTACTTCAACTCCCCACCTCTCTATTTCCTCGCCTCCCTGCTGGGGCTGCCAATTACATCCTGCTCTGATGGTGGCTTTTTGACACTTCTGCTCACTGGGAAATGGACTTAGACTAGTATTTCATTGCATTTAGGCTTTTAAACAGCATCAGAGAGAAATGACTTTCAGCTACTCCGTCTGAACTGGATGGAAGCCAGCATTCCACACAAAGATGGAGTAGTGTCCCAATTTGACATGACTGCTCCCTTCTGTGACAGGCTTTCTGCAAATGGATTGGGCATCCTCATTTGCCTATATCAGGTGGGAGTGTGTGTACCTCGGTTTATTTTAGGTAGTGTCTGCACACTTCCAGCATTAGCAGAAAAAAAAAATAGTAGAGGCTAAAAGGGCACTGAGAGGGGAAAGGGTATGAAATTTTAAAAGTGAAAAGAGTTTGGCATCCACTTCATCCTGAAAATCAATTGAGTACAGCGTACCCTTTGCATCTTGTAAATTTGACCTTTGGTCCTCGCAAAGATAATGCTGCAATTGAGACTTTGAGTTCAATGCCTTTTTTCAGACATCAGTTGATGTTTTATGTGCATATGCTTATAAACCTATCTATTTGTATATGTATGTCTGTTTGTTGTATATTATACTTTCTGAGAGCTGTCATTGCTGAAATGCACTGTAGCCAGATGGGATATACCTAAGAGATGTTTGTCCTAAAATCTTCCTTCTAAAGTTTTCCAGGTTCCTAGTCATTGTCATAGAATGGACTTTGTTCCAGTTGAGGCTAAGGTGGGGATGAGCTCATTCTTCTGAAGCATTGCACTTGTCTTGGTATGTTTAAGGAACTGTGTGATCTTCCCAAAGCTTCAGTCTAGATCTGGACTTTCATTGCAGCAGTGAAGAACAGGAGCTATAGAAACTGGCTAGGGTGAGTAATGAGCTTACTGTAGTCCTGTATGCCCAGCATGTGTAACTGGAAGCGATGTAAGTGGAGAGTTTCTAAAACATGATACCAGAAGGAAAAGAGAACCATTTTTAAGTGAGGTGGGAGTTGTCTTTGCATGATTGGTGATTTCCACTAAATGAATAAAAAAAAAAAGGTATCCTTATCTTGTGACACCTCCAGAGGCCACAGTTCTGGGAAGCCAAGGAAGCATAACAAAAATAGCTGTGAGTGTAAGCAGAGATGTACTGCAAGCAGAAGTAGAGTTGTTTGCATTCCACCTGTTTCTATCAACCTAGAGAGATTTTCTAAAGTCAAAAAGACACAGGCTTTATCCATGAGATTGCCCATGGCTTTGGGAACATTATTTATATGGCATGCATATTAAGTAAACCTGAATTCTCTGAAGCTGCTTATTTATCAGTTAACTTAGGAAGTGGCATGCTCTTGATGAGTAGGTATCCATCTTCAGGCATGGACCATCCAAACGTCCCCCCAGTGCTGTGGTTCTGGACCTTCACCCTCTACTGTCTGGTAAATAGCATGAGAGTGCTATGAATGCAGCATCCTTAGGGCACTTTTTCTGAATCTTCTATCTCTTGGTAGCAGCAAAGTCTGAAAATAAGACATGAACCTTCCTGACGCTTACTTTTGCTCTCACAAGGACTGAAATAAAATGATGAACAACATGATGCTTTCTTTATTGTTTCAGTTCAAGGACTGTATACAAAGAGACATACCCTCGTGCCTAGCAGTACACAAAATTATTCATTTACTAACTAACAGAAATGTGATTGAACTGCAGACAGTTAACATATGCTGTATTTTCTTTTCTAATGCCTCCCTGTCCTTCTGTGGCACACGTTGATAAGTGGCAACAGAACACTTTGCTTTCAAGGGGATGTCTCCTTCAGAAGCCTATTATAAAGGCTATTTCAGAAAAGTTGTTGTTGCATGGTACATCTGGCAGATGGTCTCTGGAAGCCAAACACATCTTGACCTCCACTGATCAAATTGTTCCAGTTCTCTGCTATATTCAGAGTTTTTTTTTTAATGAATCCTCTCCAGGGTAAATGCAAACCTCATAACTCCGAGCACTTTTTAAGATAAAGAACCCACTAACAGTTTTCCTTTGGAGCTGCTTCATTTTCTTATAAGGAAACCTACCTGCTACTCTTGACGTACAGCAGTAGAGAGGTTCTAGCAACCCATGTTTTGGCATATGTGTACTGCTGCTGACTGGCAGAAAAGTGAAATAGGCTTGATAAAAAAGCCCTGTCATTTAAAGCTACCAAATTCTGCTTTGTCTTGTTTTTGACTTGTTTTAGAAACAGGTATGGGAATAATTTTATTTTCTGTTGGGAGTTTTGTTCTGAGCTTGAGGCAAAGACTAACTCAGGGTGTTCAGCACTGCTGAATGTTAGGAATTTTCTGGTATTTTGCAAATGTTAATTGACTAATCATCGCAGCAGTGAATGTCATCTCATATAAAAGAATAGTTGATAGAGCCAGAAGGGACCGTTGTGATCCGTTTGTTTGACTTACTGCATGGCACAGGCCCTAGGACTTTTTATATGAACTGGAACAGGACTTCAAAGAAGATGAAAAATCCAATCTTGATTTAATCGCCAGCTACTGAGAATCAACCAGAACACTTGGTAGATTTTCCAGTAGCTAATTGCTGCCATTTTTAAACAAATAATTACACTCCACTTCATTTCTCTCCTATTCCCTTTCAAATTGAGTCCTTCAGTCTTACTGGGCTGATGATTTGACAAGCTCTTTAATTACTCTGTGTTTCCTTTCTTAGTACCCAAAAACTGTGATTAAGCTTCCCCTTAACTTTTTCTTTGTCAGGCTAAACAGTAGAATCTGGACTACACTACCCCAAGGCAAGTTATTTTGTCTTTTATGATCTCAGGGCGATCTCATCAACGTGTACAAATACCTGAAGGGAGGGTGTGAAGGGGATGGATAAAGGGTCTTTTCAGCAGCGCCCAGTGCCAGGGCAAATGGATTTATTACCTTCCTGAAAGGTGAAATGTAAGTGGCTTTTCATTGCAGAAATGCAAAGCTCAGCTGTGGTTGATGGTTGTAGTGTCCAAGGACTACTCTTAGAAAAAGTAAAGGAAAAATATTTATGTCAGGTATGCCTATCCATTCTTGTTAATGATGTTTTTCAAGAAGAGAAAAAGGCTTTTTTAAAAAGAAAAGCCGAGGTTCATCTGCCCTATCCCACACAGGCAGGAGTAGCTTTGCTGAAGAGCCAAACTCCATTTGCAGAAATACTTTTGAGTTGGGTTGAAACCAAAATGAATGTTGAAAATTTCCTTCAAACTCCCTGGGCATTGTTGGGGACGGAGAGAAAAGGAACAGAAAGAACCTCAAAGAGACTTAGGGTTAATATTTCACTGAGATTATTTTTCTCTGCCTGTCAGTTTATTGCTCTCTAGGTTACTTTTTAGATAGGTCAGTGGTTTGTGGGTATCTGGTCAAATGAGTGGTAAATTTTTATTCTGGATGCAACGCTTCAACAAAGCTCCATAGATTTACTCTGATAAAAACTTTATGGAAATTGCACTCTCTTTGCAGACCTAACAGAGGTTACGAACAGTACTTCTGAAATCAGCATTTAAATAACATTTCAAAACCACTAGAAACATCATTATCCTGAATATACAGTTTTAGCAGTCATACAGGCAGTGAAAAAGCAGTGAAACAAATGTGCAACTTGTAACTGGGCAAAACCAAAGATACTGACTAAACCCTATGCTGATAAACATCCAATTAGCCACTAGGTACCTTGACACATCAATGCATTTCCTGAAACTTAGTAAGATAAAAGCAATTCAGAGGTAAGTTTCCATCATGTGGTATGGGAATTTGCCTTTGAATATGCCACATATCATGATAAATACAATCCTTAACAATACCAGTGAAATCTCCTTGCATTTATCTGGGATTATAAAAGAATACAGAGCAATACTGGTGGCCATCATTAAATGGAGTCGCGTGCTGTACTTTTCCATTTTAAATCTGGGAATGTAATTTGCAGTCCAAACAAGTACGAGTACTCTTGCACATTTTCCCAAAACCCCCCGGCCACAAATACATCCATCTACTGGGAAAACAAAACAAAACAAAAAAGAATTATTTTTATGCATGTGTTTTAAATCACTGTTGCCTTATGCTACTTCCTCATGAAGAAAAGCAAAATATTGTTTGATTGTAGATTTCTCTACAGGGCAGGGACCTGAAGCCTCTCTTCCAATGAGTTGTGTCCATCCCACTGTGGGCACACCCTGAAACGTATGTTGCTGGCTATGTCCTTGCAGAGCCTCAACCCTCCTCTTCTTCACTTTATGACAACATAACATTTGCTGTCTATGAAATCTGTTCCTGATGCATTGATTGACCTAACAGCACCCTCATGCCTGCTGGGTAGAGATGCTTATTTGATGATTTGAGGTAGCTGTGTAGAGAGGATGGAAAGTGTCCTTCTGTACTTTCCATGCACAGACTGATGTGGGTCCATAAACCAGTGAAAGAAACTTGAGCTAAGGCATGAGGCTGGATGCATTTCTGTGGGGGTTGCTGAAGCATGGGAAACCTTCTCTCCTCACTATAAGTCTTGGGCAAGCACCAAGCAGCTGGCAGCACTGATGTTTTCTGCAGCACTGCATCACTCCAGGGGCTTCTCACCTGGGTGAAACCACACCTGCCCCTGTGTAATCACAGACCCTGTGTTTTAGTGAGGTGACTCCCTCATGCCCTCTCATTCTTTGAAAAAGCTTTTGCTTATTTTGTAATGGCTGCTTTTCAATGCTGTTTTCTTTCTTTTCAGTGCCAGACTGTGACCTGTGAAGTATCCCCTCCTTCATGTCCTGGTAACTCTTTGGCATGAGTGGGAACATCTTCTGCAAGAAGCTGTTCTCTACAGCCACAAAGATTGCAGAGACTAGGCAGGAGTTTTTGCATCATCTTCATTGTAGTTTCTTTCTTTACCCTCCCTCCTGGATGTTTGGCTAGTTCTTTGTTTTCCCTGTCTCCCGTTTACCAGCAGCTTCTGTAGGCTGCGTTTATATATATGTGTATATATATACATACATACATTTGTTCTTTCTGTGTGAAGCAGGGTGATTCACAGGAAAAGGCTTTGTAGCTCCTGTTTAGTGACCTCTCCTAGTTCTTCACCTCCTGTTCTCCACTGATCAGAATCATTGGTGATTAGATGCTCCACAGAGGTGATTGTGCAGCCTTTGACACCTTGCATCCCCTGCTGCCTAGATTTCAAAGAGGTAATCGTTCCCAGAGACCTAGATTTCCCAGAGACCTGCCACCGACCCTCTGCTTGAGCTTTTGTCAGTCACCTTTCACTGTCTCTTTTCTTAAAGAGCTTGAAGTATCTGGATTCTTCTGCTAGGCAATAAGGGACATGCACTGAAATTGTAATGATTTTACCATTCTTTCAGAGTACTTTGTTCTGAAAAAAATATTGCATATTACCTTTATATCAACTTAGTACATTTTAGAAGTGAAATCTTAGCTCCTATTTAGATGCCTTTTTTGTAAATAATGAAAAACAAGGGGACACTGTGAGATGGGAAGGTTGTTCAGTTCACTACCTGCCCCTTTAAACTCCATAAACACCTGCAGTATGGGCATCATTGCCGGGCAGCAATACTCCTTTTGGAAGTTGAGCAGAATGTCAAAAGGCCTTAGGTGCAGGCAAAGAAACTGTTCACGCATGTAACTGCAGATATTGGAAACAAACAAGGAGATCTGAGCTTTCAGCCAACCCTAGAGATCAGGAGTGAGCTTTTTGTTCTGGGGTTTGCTGTTGATTATTTCAGTGGAAAATTCTGATGTTGATCAATTATCATTAGAGTAGGCTTTGGAGTAGGTCTAGTTGTTTTTTGTATCTGAAAACTACAGGGAACATCCAGTACTATAAAGACTGAGAAAATATTTTTGCACATTTTTCACGTTTTATTTAAATTCTTATGAACAGTAAAAAAAATCAGCTAAGACTAAAGAAACATTATTTAGATTATTTAAATGGCCTTGCTTTCTCCAGAGAGTTAAAATTTAACATCAGAAATCCTAAATACTACATTAAATCAACTGCAAACAAACAGAAAACTGACTTTTAATATTATAAAAACAAAAAGTCCTATAACTTCCCAAAAGTGCCTTCATATGTCTTTGATGAAGCCATCTGAGAAAAGAACTGAAAATTGATTTCCAAAAGCATAATAAACTTTTTTTATTTCATTTTGCTTCAATAAATGATACATTAGAAATATTTCCTTTGGGTTCACAGTAAATAGATGAAGTAATGATTTAGCATTTTTTCTCCTTCTTTTTTTTCCCTCTATCACTTTTACTTCTTTCCCTTTTCCTTTTTTTTTCTTTTTCTTTTTTTTAAATTTTGTTTCTTCTTTTCCTTTTTTTTTTTCCCATTCCTTTTTTTTTCCTTTTCTTTGTTTTGAAGTAAAGCAGCTTCTGGTTGCTGGTTTATTTCACAAGCATTGACAACATAAATTGAAGCTGTTTTCCAGACAAAGAAATCTGTGTGGAATATGTTAAATGGTAAGATAAACTTGTGTGCTGAGTCTATTGAAAGGTGCAAGAAAAGGAAATTCTGCTGCTTTGGTGACAATTTGGATGCTTACACTTTAAGTCTGGATGCACTATTTTTAATGAATTTATCTTTTTAACTTTTTTTTTTTCATCCTCCTGTTCAAAATGCTTAAAAAATTGTGATATTTGTGCTTTCTTTCATTACTTGTAATTATGCTGGAAATCATTTGTCTAAACTCCAGCTGTTAGATTTGCTATGAATCAAGCACAGTGTCTGCATTGTTTCTGTTTTGTTTATATACTTTTTATGCCTGGTTAGCTGAGTTGTAGGGTACTATTTTTCTTCTTTAGTTGGATGAAATCTCAAAAAGAAGCAGTGACTAACTTTTAATTTCAGGTATATCCTCGTGTTTGAGTTACAAACGTACCCAGCTCAGAAGAACAGATCCTGGGAAAGGTTTAAAAGTGTGACATTGTTTGTGTTTGCTAAGGAAAATGGGAACAAGTGTTGACTCACGTATTTCTATAGACATGGCTTTATGTTAAGGTTCACTTACCTACTTTAAGAGCTTCATGCAACAGGGAGCCTTTCCTGGTCTTTAATAAGTTTCACCAAATGTGCACATGGAGAGTCCTACACAGTGTGAGCTGGTAGATAACCCTGCACTTATTAATTAACCACTTAACTCCTTAACCATGTTCTCTTGTAAAAAATGTCCCCCAAAGGGGCATTTCCCTTTTCAAGTAGTCCTCAAAAAAGTAGGCTGGAGGAAGCCCAGACTTTGTTTCTCAGAGCTCAGCAGAACAATGCTGCTGCCAGGGATCCAAATTGCATTGAGCAATATGTTTGCTCAAGACTTTGTGCTTTCAGCTTATCTGTGTCCTGAGTTTGACTGTGGCAATGACTTGAAAGTGAGTTAGTCAAACAAGCATAATATTGTCCAATTTCTCTACTTGCATGTTGGGTTTGTTAGCATTTGAGGTCTTTGTATGACTGTTAATAATGTATGACTGATAATGAGAACACAGAGATGGTCAAGCCTGCAGCCAAGGAGCAGCAGTGGAATGCAAGAAAAAATAAGGACTTTAATTTTGAGTTGTTCTGTACTTACAGGAGAGCTGGTCTATAAAATGTCAAGAATAACTTTAGCTTCTTGTGCCCTAGGGTTCATGCCAGTCTCAGGTTCAGGTCCTATCTCTTGGCAGGAAGAGGGAAATGACGTCTTTGGTTTAGCAATGGGGTGTAATACTTTCTACCTTTCGGATTCAATGGTATTTATTTAGATGCAAACAGTGCGCCACTTTATACTTACTTGTAGAAGACCCTTCAACTCCTGATTGCTACTGTAGTAATAGTAATACCAGACTTTTGTAACTAATTTTGTAACTAGCACTGAACTCGCTAAACAGGCAGTAGTTTCTGAGGAAGCTGTGTGCTCTGGCCTTGCACAGCCTCACCTGTCACACTATAACAGAAGCTGGGTGAGATATGTCTCTTGCTCATTTGACAGCTAGCTCCAAAGACAGAGAAGCTGTGTACAACAAATTTTGGCCCTAGAGCAGAGCAGAAATTCTTATCCAAGTGTCTGAACCCGTAGAGAAATTGCATTGTCTCTCTAATTGCTGTAATTGCTCTAATTGCTTTGCCTCTGCCACACAGAAACTGATTTGTTTCTTTAAGCACAGAGCACCGAAATGAAGAGGTAGGAGAGTAGAGAGTGAGCACTTTTAGGCTGAGGTGTTTCTCAGGGGGTTGGACACCTATGAAGGGATTTGAAATACTGCACTGTGTGCTTGAGGCAAGAACAGAACTTGGTGTTGCTCAGCCTGGGCAGGAGGTGCAAGCACTGCCTTCAGAAGGGAAATTAGAAAAGTCATACAATCCTTTCCTCATACAAAGCTTGAGTCAGGGTAGATGTGGTGGCCACCCTCCAGCCAGCTTAAATTGATGGCTCCTGGTCAGTCCCTCACCTCGAAATCATGTAATGTTATAATAACCGTCTGCTAGCTCACTGAAGGAATATAAAACTACTGCTGTCTTTGAAGTTCGCAGCCTGGGAATCAAGGTTCCTAAAGACTATTAATTATCTCTGCAGTCAAACCACGCTAGGCAAAACTCCAGTCTAAATGGCAGGCAACAAGGCCGGTGTTATGTTGCAGCACTTCCTCAGAATAATGTCTGCAAACCAAGAATGGAAACAGTGCACAAACTCTAATCTCATTGAAACAGCCTGCAGAGGTACATGTATAAATCAGAGGTTAAGCAGAAATGTGTTTTTTTGGAAGAAAGTGAAGGCACTTTCAGTATTTAATTAGCAGAATGCTAATTGGGTAAATGAGGGAGAATTTGAAGGGAAGAACTGAGTGTCTAAGAGATTGGTGGTGAAGCTGTTACAGCTGAATGTTTGACCTCTGAATGGAAATAGTAAATCAAGAGCAAATTCTAAACTTGAGAGTTATGGTATTGAGCATAAAGATGTTCAGAAAATCTAGAATCTAGAGAGTGAAAATACTCATAAAGGAAATGCCCTGATAGTCAAGAATATGTGCACGCTTTACGCGGACGGACTTCCTAGCACTGACTGCAATTTCACTCCTCATGACCCTGCAGGCAATTTTGTTGGTTGCTTCCCCCCCCACATGGCTCTGATGCTGGGAACTGAGGGAGGAAAAGGAGGTCAAAGAATAAGTTTTTGCTCTTGGGCAGTCACATTATAAGATGCTCAGGAAAGGGCTTTATTCATAAGGAATGGAACCACACACTTCACCATGGTTACAAGAAGGAGTGTAATTTAAACGCATGCAGCCCCGGGGCACCACAGGCAGAGGTGTGATAAGTCTGAGCGTCCAGTCTGCAGAGAAGGAAAATGCAAAATCTCCAAGTCCAGGTTCACATTTAGCTCTCTGCTGGTCAGACAGTGCTTCTTCTTCCTCGTGGCACTGATAGGCCGAGTGCTGTGTGCCAGCTCTGAGCAGGCCTCATTTGGCATTGGTAGTGCTGTGCTGGGGGAGAGGCTTTGCAACCTGAGAAGTCTGTCATGTAATCAAGTATTGTTTGATGGCCACTAGCCTAGAAGACCACATCTCTTTCTGTGACTGTGCAGATGCAAACAGCTCAAGGCAGTCCAAGCAGCAACCAAGCAGAGAAAAGCATAGTCAGTGGTACAGGACGCCTTCCAAAGCACTTGCAATGTTAAATAAGCAGTAAATGATTCTACTCGTGCAAAATGCATTTAGGTTATAGGTGGAAACAAAGCCCTGTGAAGCACTCATTCAGTCTCCTCTTTTATAAATACATTAGTTTAAGGATGGGAAAGAGGCAGTCTGATAAACAGTGAATATAGGCATTCTTGGTTCTTTAAAAGGAAAACAAACTATACATTGCAGCTGTGCTTCGTCCTAAGATACTGACAACAGGCTTGAGGTGTGTTTATAGGGTTCTGATTTTGTCATACATATACTTATATATAAACATACGTATCTTTTTAAAATATATATTTTTCAAAATTAATCTCTTGGCCTCTGTTTTAGTTTTGGACCACATCTTTTATTTGTTGATATATTCCAGACACTTCTCTGGCATGTTCTGATTCAGTGGACTTCCAGCATCAGCACTGAGAAACTTTGAACTGAGCCAGTGCCTCTGAAATTAGTGTGCCTTGTTCTGCTGTCAGAGGGTGGCCCTGGCTGCTCTGTGTGCCTTGTGAAGACCTGCAGACTGAGAAGCACTGAGCTGTAGCCCACATTTACCCATCTGAGCCTCATTGCTTCAGCCAGTCCCATGAAAAAAACAGGTATTATGTTCTCCTACAACTAGTAACAGCAATTTATTTTTTCACTGTGTTAAAGTCTTGGACTAAAAGTGAAGTGTGTTCTTCAAGTTACAGTGAGAACTGACTACTTGTGTTGGCACCTGGGCATATTTGATGAGTCTCAGGGACTTGTTTTCATGTATTGTTTCTCAGAGGCTGAAATCGATGTTTAGCATATTATTGACCAAATTTTCTCTGACGTGACTTGGGACAAATTAATGTTAGCATTTCATTTAGAAGTTTCAAGGGCATGAATAAATAACAGGTTTTGCACAAGGAAATGAAACAAGGTATGAAATTTCATTGGTAGTTGTGAGCGATTAATTGCTTGTTAGATTTGGATGTGATTGATTGCATGGATTATGCATCTGTGATTATCCTGAAAATTCACTTAGATTTTATTCCAGAACACGCTGGTTTTTGGTTTGTTTTTCTAGAATGAAAAATGAAACAAAATTGAGCAAAGGATTTCACTTAATGGGGTGAATTTGGATCATGAATTGGTTGAGATGGCATATTATCATTTTCACTCCAGAGATTATGATTTTCTTCACTTTCAGAGGAAAAGTGGTTAACACCTTCCCCCTCACCCAAACTCCCAGATACCTACAGTTTCATTTCATTTTATTGCTGCATGGTGATACTTTAAGAGGGGATGCAGCCAACCAGTTGTAATTGGAAAAATAATGTTTATCTGAATCAGATAACATTCTTGTTTCCTGTGCCCTGTATCTTGTAGCTGGCAGCTTGCTGGTGGGATGTCTGCAGAGAACTGTGTTTCCAAGCACTGTGTACCACTGAAGCATCTGAGTGTTTCTTCCATGAGTGTGTCTACCCCTGAGGCAAGAGACATCTAAACTGGCCCTGGTTGAATCCCAGATGTCTCTGTTAGGTTCATGCCATGTCACAGCAAAGAAGTTTCCCTGAAGTGCTCTGAACCACTGCAAAGTCACCCAGGATGGTTTGCAGCAGCGGTCTGGAGCCAGAGGCAGTAAGCCTGGCTGGTCTTTAGCTGACATCGAGAGAAGCCAGAGATATATCAGAGCTTTGCACCCCATTGTTTCCCATTCCAGTTCAGTACTTAGAAAATTGACGCTTGGGCTGGCTTTTCCTGGAATGGCTCCAATCAGGCATGGCTTCCTGAAACCTTTTCCATGCTTTCTGAGATTGAGCAGACAGCTTCCACTGCTGGTGCTTGTTTTCCTAAGTATGTTATTAGGTACAAGCTAATGAGACCTGCTGGGCTCACTCTGGCTTGTGCAAGTTATTCATCTCCAAACAGAGATAAAAGGGAGGACTGTGTTGGTAGAATTTCCCTTTACAAGAGGAGAGTTGAAGTAAAGATAGAGAAGGCAGGTCAGTACTGAACAGAAAGGTGTGGGTGGCAATACATTTAGGAGGCTTTTGCCAGAGAGGTCAGGAAATTTTGTGTGGAGCTGTTGAAGTCAGCTGCAGCCCACAAAGCCATTCATTCTGAAGCAGACTCCTTTCTGCCTTGTGGGCATCCTTGCCTCCGGATGCTCAGTGAGAACAGAGCCAGAGCGATCACGTGGCTTGGCCCCAGCAACCTGCTCCGGTGCTGGCAGCTGCAGAGCCTGGCATTCAGGCTCAGCCATGCACAAACCCATCTTGTTGGCTCCCTCAGTACTAACATCAGCAATTTGGGACAGCAATTGGTAGTTTGGTTTATAGTTTTCCCTCAAAGAATATGTTGGAATAGCAGATATTGTGGAGTCTCCTGGAGCCCTCGGGATCTGCTCTTCTGGGTTCACTCCTCAACATCAGGAGCATTGAGAGTATAGTGCTAATCACAGCCCTTTTAGTAATAATAATAATCACAGAATCACAGAATTGTAGGGGTTGGAAGGGACCTCTAGAGATCATCAAGTCCAACCCCATTGCAAAGACAGCTCCCTAGCCCAAGTTGCACAGGTAGGCGTCCAGGAAGGTCTTGAATGACTCCAGAGAAGGAGACTCCACCACCTCTCTGTGCAGCCTTTGCCAGTTGTCACCCTCATTGTGAAGAGGTTCTTATGTGCCTTTGTGCAGAACTTCCTATTGCATCAGTTTGTGGCCATTTCCCCTCGTCCTATTGCCACACACTGCAGAAGAGCCCAGCGTTGTCCCTTTGCCTCCCGCTCCTTAGATATTTATAGACGTATAATTATTATATATTATATGTCTATATTATTATATCATAATACTATATATTTATATATATATATATATACTAAATAATAACAGGGTGAATGTTTGAAAGTGCAGCTACAAAAGCCTTGCTGGCAAGAGTTTTGGCAGCCCCTTATGGGCTGGCTTCTAGCTGTTTTCCCCAGGGTCTAGATTTTCTCTATGAGTTTCTGATACATGACAAGCAACTCCCTGCAGACAAATTCAGAGAAATTCAATACATTTTGAGAAATCTCATGTGCAGGAGGCCAGGTCATCCAGTTTCAAAACACATCACACATGGGTGTGAAGGAGCAATGCACCTGAACTGAAGTACCAGTCCTGATTGATTTGGCTCAGTTTAGAGCTAACCTGGGTAAAAGGCATGGACAAAATTTTGAGATGAAGTGGTTTACTTTGAAATCAGAGAGATATAGTCTTCGAGATATGACTTTCCTAGAATCTAGATGCTGTAGAAAAGCTCACATGAATCTAATTTAAATTAAAATGAAATCTTAAACAGCAGCAGGAAGAATCCAAGGATGAGTCAGGCTACCAAGGCACTTTTCAGCTCCCTGCAGTTTTTCCTTTGGGATTGCCATGCTTTTCAGCTGACAGCTCTAGAACTTGTTTAATGTGAAGTCTTCCAGGAAAGTCATTAGAAAATGGGTCAAAACAGAATTCAAAGAAATCTGAGCAATTAGAGAAAGATGCTAAACTTCCTGCAGCTATTACCTTGAACTCACCAGACTTGTGGAGGAAGGTCAGGTGGGATAAACGAGCCATGTGAGACCACTTCAACATGCACTTTGTCAGTATGCTGATTTTAACCAAAGTCACCAGAAATCCTCTGGGGATATTTAACTTAATGCTGATGAGGAGGATCTTGGAATCCAGTGACTTCATTAATACTTCTTCCCCTTCTCTTGGCTCTGAGAAGTTTCACCTGCGTGCAGGCTCACTCCATTAATGAGATGTGACACTTGCCATGCTACTAATAAGAAAGAGAAATTGGAAGAAATGTATGCATCATTTCTGAATTGTCGCTGCAGGCCCCTTTTCTGTATATCTGGTATGTATTTCTAATCTTGTTTTCAGAGTAAGGTGCTGGAAATGTGAGAGTCATCAGCCATTAGTTCTTTTCATAAAGTAGAAAATGCTGAAAATCTATGTAATTACAGACCCATTTCAATTTTATTCTCTGCAGTTAAATTATTTCAATGTCTCTTTTATAGTCAGAATGAACAAGTTTAGTTTACAAATATTTTATTACCATTATTGTAACTTGATTTCCATTATCATCATTTTACAACTGTAGTATTATTAAAAGTGACAAATGACTCTGTAGTCAATTGCTCTGCTGTGTGTTTGTGCGGTGGTTTATCTCTACTGCCAACCTTTGATCTAATAAGAGGCAGAGGATTTTATTTGACTTTTTTTTCTTTTTTTTTTTTTTTTTTGTGGCAGGTGACAGCTTTGCCTTAGTGGCAGGAAACAACTCATTTTCAATTGAGGAAGCTGGAAATTTTTCTGTAATGAAAGATTTGGCATTTGGCATGGCAGCACATGGGGATCCTGCAACAATCGTTGACACCGTTCTTATCTGTACATTTCTGCATTTACGAAAGCCTTTAGCAACAGCTCAGAACTGCAATACTTTTGCCTATTTTCTCCTGTAGATCTGCTAAGGACCAGCCTGAATGCCCAGGGATTTCTGAAAGTCCATCAGCACTCCAGTATTTACAGACTCCTGACTATGCTCAGCCTATGACAGACTTCCACAGCGATGCTGTCAATTGAAGGGACCCATAGTGACTCCAGTGTTACGTACTTACCCCACAGCATCCCCCAGAGCTCTCCCTGAGTCTGATTGCTTCCTCCATAATGATTTGGGCAGATGATGCTGCTGAACGTGAGCACTAACTGCTTTCTGCCCTAGCAGCAGGGGTAGGAGAGGTAATAATCATAGAATCATAGAATTATTAAGGTTGGAAAATACCTTTAAGATCACCTTGTCCAACTGTCCACATACCACCAATAATTAATGCATTTCCTCTCTCAAACTTGGCCTTCTTCATTTTCACGGTGTTACACATGTTTATTTGGTACTACCCATGTCCAGCATGTTTCCTTCATTTGATCTAAGTGGAGGTCCTTTTTGGGAAGATGAAGCCCATGTTGGGCTGTATCTGGGAAAGCACCTAAACTTTAGGTACGCACTGCCCCATCAGAAAGTGTGGCTGTGTGTACCTTTGGCTTTGTTTGCCAGCAGCCCTCTACACTGATGCGTGGGTGAAGAATTGGTCCAACCCATAGGTGAAGAATTGGTCCAACCCATAGTGCTCATCTCACCCTGAGGCTGGTCATGTTGGTGTGAGTCAGCTGGGAATGTCTTTCTGTGGTGATGCAGATCTCACCTCCATCTTCAGCAGTAGAAAAAGTTGTTGCTGGTGCTTCTTCTATAAGCTCGTTAATTGTTCAGGGCTGATTGGTATGTGTTCATGTTGGAAACCTAGCAGGAACCTTCCAAGTCAGGGCTTGAGAAGGTGGAAAGAAACTTGGGGTTTCTTCTTGTTAGCCTTAGTCAGTGCTGAATTGAAGCTAGACTTGAGGTGGCTGAGGTTATTTGTATGTATTGAACATTTTCCTAGGTCTGACTGCTCAAATGTGCTGGGAACAGCTGGAGCTTTTCCACTTGAAGTGGGCACATCTGGCCCTGCAGTCACTCCCCAGATGATGACACTGCGTAATTGTTCTCAGCAGGAGCACTGCTGCATGAACTTTGCTTTGCTGAATTGGTGGGACTCACACTACAAGCTGTACTTGTCATTTTTCTTTCATATGTAAGCAAAACCCTGGGATAAGTGTTGTCATATCAGGCAGTGTCAGACAGCACTTACACTTAAAGATCATCATGCCTGTAAAGATCAGAAACACCAAAAACTTCACATGGGAAAGAAGTATCTTTTATATCTGCTGCTCCAAATAGCTGGAATCGATTACAAACCCAGCTGAAGGTTCTATCATGATGTTGGACAGTTTACGGTTCAGACTTTCCTTATTTCTCCCTATAGATAGACAGCTGTGTTTACTCATTTCCCTCAATTCAAAACATGAAGTAGAAATGGTTAGAGACTTCCTTTTTCTGAAAAATGTTGGCATTAATTTTCTGAAAATGAGCTTATTTGCAAGAGTATTTGATTCTCTTTTTAAAATTTGCATTTCTTTAATGTATACTACTAGGGCCACTCAGTAAAAATATTGAGAGCCAGTCAATATTTTTTTCACTGTTTTAGTCATTCTACTGAAATTTTTCAGTTAATTTATTTCATTTGAGATGATTTTTTATTTTTTTCATTTCTACTGTCTGTAAATTATGTGGCTTAAAAACAGATGAAGAAAGCAAGCATAGGACAATCAATAGTGGAAAACAGCAGGGTTTGGTGTAGTAATCCCATCTATTTGTCCACTATGTATCACTCATAAAATCACAGAATGGTTTTAGTTGGAAAATACCTTAAGAATCATCTCATTTCAACCTGCTCTGTCATGGACAGGGTCTAGCTCACTACCTCCCACTAGACCTGTTGTCCCAAACCCCATCCAACCTGTTCTTCCAGTGATGGGGCATCCACGGCTTCTTTGGACAGCTTGTTCTGATGCCTCATATGTGTAATCAAAATCTCACCTCTTTTAGTTTAAACCTGTTGTCCCTTACCATATTCATGGCTCAGACTAGAAGCAGCCATAGCTGTGGTGATGAATTTGCTGTGAGGGTACTGGGGGATGTGTTAAACCTGTTCTTTCATGTTTGTATGCTGTCAGCCCTTGGTGAGTGTTCGTGTGGGAGTAGTAATGGGGGCTGCATTGTGAGGGACATTGGTAGTAGCAAGGTAGGAGCAAGAGGTGCATCTTATGGCATCTAAACATATAGAGTAAGGACAGTCTGGAGACAGCAGCAGAGAGTCCAGACCGCCAGGAGAGTGTATGGTGAGGAGGCAGGTTTGAGGACAGGATGGGATGGCGGTTGCCCAGGTTGGGGACTGAATCAGCATGGTGCATGGCCAGGCTTGGGCACAGCTGTGGCATGACTCAGGCAAGGAGCCTGAGGTTAAATGAGCACTGGCAGGAGAAATGCTTGCATGTGAGACATTGCACTTACAGCCAAGCATGAGCTGCATGTGGATGTCTCTGTTTGACTGAGGACAACAACTTGGGACTTTGGGTCATTATGTTGCCATCATACCATTTTTGTAGTGCTACTTTCCATGAAGTAGGGTTTTTCCTCCTTCCCTCCTAAGGTCCTCTTGTAAAGAAAGTTCTTCATAGTGGAGGGTCATTTATCTGTCTCCTGCCATCTGCAAACCCAAATCTGGGTGTTTTTGTTTGTTTGTTCTGTTTTGTTTTTTAATTTTAGGATGGAAATATTGCCATTCATGTTTGTTTGTTTGTTTATTTTTTGCTGACAAGGTGTTTGTTTTGTTTTGTTTTTTTCCCAGTTTCTGGAGGTAAAGATTTTTGTGTTTCATCCTGCAAATCCCTTTGCCATTATGCTTCTTTCCCCCCGTGGTCTTTGCTGTGTCAGTATGGCTGCACAACCACTCACTGGATCAAGCCTCCATTCACCCTTCTGTGCATACTGCTATAGCAATAGCTGATGCTGAATGAGTGAGGATGAAATTATTCCCTGTAACTTGGGTGGGGTACCTGCTGGCAGGGTGATTTGTGAGTTTAACCTTCTCAGTGCCATCCACTCTTGACCTTGTAAATGCTGTTCATGTCTTTGCTCTCACAGGGCTCAGTGGGTGTTATGAAAGCAATCACATTTTCCCAAGAGCTTGGCTTTGGAGCTGGTTAATTGTATTGTGTTTAAGTGTTAAAATTTTGGCAGCATTTTTTACTGCCACCAAACAATTGTTCGCAAATGTTTCTGTTATTCAGCCATCTATAATGCGTGCCTATCAAAGGAGGAGCAGTCCTACAAATAATTACTGTCAGCTGTGCTCAGTGAGGCAGTCACTTAGCAGCATTCACTCTTGGTGTAATTCCAGTCAAATGGTGTATTTCAAATGTCAGCTTGACACTTCTCTTGTAATGGGAAGTATTTAACAGGGAAAGAGAAGCTACCCACAGTCTAGGTCTATGGTCTAGTTGCAGGGTGGCCAGGATTTTCAGTTCCATCTTGGTATTTGCTAGACCTGTTCTATTTTCAGTTGCTCTTTTGTTTGAGGTTCTATGCATGGGCTGGGGTGGCTTTTGCATCCATGGGTGTGGGGCAACCTGCTGGCCAGGGACAGAGCAGGATGCTGCTGCCTCATTACAAAGGCTGTCAGGGGCATTCCTGCCTTAGCTGATTCCTTCCATGGCATACAGACAAGAACATGTTTCCAGTTCCTGTGTCAGCACTCAGGAGCTGGAGTGCAAAACAGTGAGCATCACCTTGGTTTTAGGAGGCATTCCCAAATGCCTGGTAGCACCAAAGGTAGCAGAGACTTGTATTTTAGGGAAGGTGACGTTCAAGCTTCGTGTAATGCTTCCATTTAGTCTGAACCTGGCAGCCCCTGAAGGAGAGCTGGTACATGCTTAGGGAAGGAAACCTGCTTGGAAAAGATTAAGCACTATTCTTTGTGCTCTGAAGGGGGGCTGGTTTGAGCTGGGATTAGCTCACGCACATTTCTGAGCCACTGTACTGTGCTTGGGTTTCCTGTACTACATGATTAGTGGTGTATTTGGGGCAGCGTCTGCTGACAGCTGTGCTTTTGACTCAAGCAGACACAAGGACTGATGTGTGCTAAAATAATGTTGATCAAGGCTCAGAAGTTGGAATGCTAGAGCATTGCTGCAATGACTTTTACTTACGGTTATTTTTTGTGCCTGGATTCTACTTCTCCATTGTTCATTGTTTTTCATTTGTTGGTGCACGTGCCTGATACATGTCACCATGTTTTATGTCATATTACCCCTTCTGCAGGTAAAAAAAAAATAAAAAAATCACCTGTTTTGAGGCTTGTTTCCTTAAAACATCTTTGTAAAGCTCCCTGACAGAAGATGTCCTGGCTGCTGTGGAATGAGTCTGAGTAACTTTGACAGACCTTGAAATGCATCTGTATGGATCAGATTACCTCAGAAGAGAAAATTTATATTTATTGGAAGGTACTGGCCCTTTCTTAGTACTTCTGCTAGCACCGAGAAAAATGTGAAGGGTAGCAGTTTGGAAAGTATAATTAATATTACTGGGACAGTCTCAGGGCTGAGAGATCACAAAACTGGTATGTTATAACTTACAGTAAAATCCCACTTTGAGAAGTCACTATTTAAAAATGTTCTTACTTGACAGATCTGCTACTTCAGTACAGCGCCGTATCTGCTGACTTCAGTCACAAAACAAGTTCTTAACTACTTTTTATTCTCATCAGTCCTGCAGAGCCGACATAGCTGTGGGATTGAGGATGGGCTCTGGGGGACCAGCAGCCAAATTAAACGGCACCTGCAGCTGCTCTAATGCAAACTCACCAAAGACGGAGGAGTCTAACTGACAAGAAACAGCTGAGAGCAGACCTGGACTGCAGACGGGGTAGTTGGCAGAGGAGGGGATATCAAAGCCACCACTTCAAGTCTGAGGTTCCAGACTATGATTAAAAAAAAAGAAAAAGATTTATAGCAGGGAAAAAAGCTTTTTTTTTTCTTCCAGAGCAAGTGATGTTAGTGATGTTTAACGCAGGTGATTCTTTGCACTGAACTATTTAAGAAGTCTACTCATAGCACAGATTTTGATGCCTTCAATGCCTGCTTAAACTCCAGTATTCTGGTAGCGTTTCCAATTTTGATGCTAAAGCATATATATCATTTCTTGCTTTTATTTCTCTCATGAATATTTGTGAAATGTTGACATCGGCATTCTGGTTTTGAGCAATATTGTCAAACTGAGGTGCTCAAATATCATGAGCCAGACCTCCTCAAACCTGCTGACATTTGCTTAAAAATTGTAGGTTTTCTTATTTATTTACTGTGATTCCTGAACTTTTTAGGCACATTTATCTCAGGTTTTCAAGCCTTTTCTCTATCAATAAAATAGTTTTTTAATTGATACTTGCATCATTGCAAATCACCACATTTAACTTGAAGTTTCAGGTTAACAAAAAGGGAAAAATTCAGCAGCTGGCCGTGGTGAACAGAGACATGTGGGTGTTCGGGCTGGTGGCTGTGCTCGGGATGGAGAGTCATTGCTTAGCACTGGCGAGCACACTAGCAAAAGTCTGAAATTTGTCCGCTGCCTTCAGTAATCCAGTTCACTTACAGTGTCTGGACATTTGCCTTCCAGTCAGTATTCAGTGAATGTGCATTAGCTAAATGAATTGATGGCTGCCTGAACTGCAGACTCTCATGAGGTATGGCTTTTCCTTAAGTGGGGAATGGCAAGAGGCTGGGCTGGCCAGCAGGCAAAGTGGAAGATTTTAAGGGAAGGTAGCAGATATTTAAAATCCTTCTTGTGCTTTTTATTTTTTTTTCTTTCCTCTTTTCACCTTCTCATTCACAAAACACCTAGAAAAGAATGCTGAGGCAGCTTTCTCAGGCTCCTTTCAAACTGAGCTGAAACAGCACTGCTGGAAGAGAAGAAGCCCTCTCTCCTTCTCATAAGGTGGTTCCTATCTTCCACCTGGGTACCCCCATATACCTCCTCTTTCCTGGCTGTGTTGGGGGAGCCCCCAAACTGAAGAGATCTCCCATTGGAGAAAGGACACACTTTCTGGTCAGGATAACAGTAACACAGGACTTGGAACATAAATTTGTGTTGTGACCATCCTGTGGTCCTAAGGCTTGTCCTTAGTGTTGAAATTCTGTGCGACTCACCCAGAGGAGTGAGAAATTCATGTGAGGGATAAGGAGAGCATCTTAGATTTCAAAAGTTGTAGATACATATATTTGTGTGGTTATATATGTGTATTCTTTCTCAAGTGTGTTTGTTTTCCATACTTCCTGGTGAGTCTCTGCAGGTGGCTGTGGACAAAGCTGGACTTTCTGCCCCTAGCAGCCACTTCTCTGTGTGTCTGGCTCTCCTGTCACTGCTTCCTGGGCTGTGGTGGTGGCAGCCCTTCCTAAAGGCATGCATTTTTGGAAGCTGGCTGATAAAACGAACACACACTGAGCTCTGATGCAAAGTAATTCCTAGATATGATGAGCCTATTATGTATGTGAATAGACCTTCAAGGGATGTGCGAATGAAACCTTTTTTGATCTCCTATCTCTTCAGAACACTTCTTGCCATTGCCTCTGTCTCTTCACCTAAATTCCACTATTTTTTCATTCATCTGCCACGTGCGTGGCATATTAAAATTATATATATATATATATAAAATATTAGAGAACCAGTGTTCCAGAATGTATCAACTATGGGGAGAGAGCAGTGGAGGAAGAAGCTGCTGCAAAGGGCACATGTATGCATATGAGCCAATGCTGTTGTGTACTACCCATTTTTTTACCCCCCGCTCCAGATGTTAGAGACAAGAGTAAATGTAAGGCTCTCAGTGTTTTGTAGAGGAAGTGTGGCCAAGCTACACTCTGAAAACAGAAGGCAAATTAAAATAAGAGATTCTCATATGTATTGCTTAGAAAATAGGGCAATACCAAATGTATGATCTCACAGACCACCACCTGCTTCCACCTGTTAGTTTTTCTCTTTTTGTTTTCTCCTTTGTTTTTAATTCTTCTGTGAATGTGAGGTTAGTTGGAGTTCCTTCCTGGCTCAGCAATAAAATACCCTCATCTCAAATGTGTTTCCAGGCAGATGTAGAAACCTGCCTGGGGGTGTGCTTTGCAGGACTGGCACCTCTGAATTGACTTTGTGGAGCTCTTGTTCCTGTATTTGCTCTGATTAGGTTCCTGTATTTGTAGCTTAAGCAAGCTGCAAAGCTGTGGGTGTCCCCTACATTCAACATAATTTTCACACGTTGGAAGGGTCTGTTTTGATGATTTGGGAGGAAGGGGACTGACACTAGCTTGTGCTGTTTTTATTGTATAGAGTAACTCACCAAAACCATTAGATAATAAGCAGCTGCTATTGGCTCTTCCTGATATTTTGTTATAAATGAACTGTTGTATAATGCAGTGTGGCTATGATCCCCTTTGTAAAGTAAAGGTGGTAATCTCGATAGAAGTGAGGTGAAATTGCCAAACGCTTTATAAAAGCACTTCTGCTTTGCACTGTACAGAGCAGCAAGGCTGTGAGCATGGGAACTAATGAAGCCTGGCTCCCTATGGACGCACCTCTCACGGCTGACAGACTTTTTAATTGAATTTTATGCTAAAGCAGCAGTATGAGGTCACCCCTTTCGGACACCAGAGTACACACAGGAGAGGACCACACTGAGTGATGTTCAGACAGATGCCTATTTGGGAGCATTTCACTGGGATGGCACTGAGGGCTTTCAGGAGCCCAGTTAGGGATAAGCTGAAGCTATTTGCAGAGGTTTTTACTAGTTCTCTCTGTGCTGTGAAGTTTGGGACTGAGGTCCCACTTCATCATTCCCCTTGGGAAATGTGAATTGTGGCTTTGTTCTATTTCCACAGCTTATTAAGGAATTGAGCAACTAAAATCTAGGAGACATTGACCCACATTGTGTTTGGTATCCATTAACCTCTGGGATGAAAAACTCTTGGGCACATCATGGAGATGGTGACTCTCATGTCATATGCTCCCAGCTATTTGTTGTGTGTATCATATAGCCCATGGTGATATGGGAGATCCTTATGGTTCCAGCAGGCTGTAGTTTGCCAGGAAGTGCAAGATCAGAACTGTGCTGGGCTGGTGCTGCCCAAGAAGGGAGTGTGGTCCCATCTAGTCTGCAGAATTATTTGTTTTGGAAGCTGTTTCTTACCCTTTTAATCTCTGCTCTGTCCCAAGCCATTAGAAAGAAATAACATCACAGAGTGTGGCTGTGAAGTGTTTCAGTCACAGGAGGGTGCTTAAGGGATTAGGAGGAAGGAGAAGGAACCTCAACTCAAGACTCTTGCTTTTGTCAGCTCGCAACTCCAAACTTAAGTTATTTTAATGTCATTTTTGCATATTTTATTGTTAGCAGTAGTGTTCAGTTTAATGTAGAGTGACCAAATGTCCCAGCATGACTCCAACTGTCTTTATTCTTAATTAAATGTCCTCTACACATCCCTTTGTTCTTGCTGGTTTCTGAAACCCCAGGAACTCAATACAGTTCTTGCTTTTCTGTTATTAGCGAATATCATTTCATATCTGGCTTTACAGTTTCATTATACTACCAGCTACAGAGCTTAAAATTGCATTATAAGACACACTTGTATACTCTGGTTTTCAATATACCCTCCCTTCTTTAGCACAGTGTTTCTAAAGCTTGTGCTATTACACAGTGATAATGCACGATTTTATATTTTACAATCATCAACTGTAAAAATAAGACAGTAAAAGTTTGTAATTTACAAGGCTATAAATGACATCTGCGGATCTTATGGGTTTGAAGATGTATTGGTTCAGTTTCACATAGAAGTTTGAGACGGAATCTATTAGGCTCTGCATATACACAGCATATTGCTTCAATTTACACTCGATGCTGCCATGTCTTTGAGGGAGAACATAAAAAAAGAAAGGGAAAATATAGGAGTATGGACTCTTAACTACAGCAGATGTTTTCTAAATATGCCAAGTCATAGGGGCTTAATAGGGATGAAACAGTAGTAGGCCAAAATCTTGCAGGCACATATGGATGTACTTTAAATGTATGTGTCTGAATAGTGGTGTTGGTTATAATGGAGGTGTTCATGGATATCATGCTAAGAACATGCACAAGAATTTACAGATCTAAGAAATAGTCTACTTTGGGGGTGGAAATGAGCGGCAAATACATACGGACAACTATTAATTTGTCAGTGAATTGCTTGCAAGACCAGTTAGGCAGGCTTGTGAATCAGATGTGTGAGCAGGCTAGCTAATAGTCTTCAAATATTTCTTTAATCATGCCAACAGTATCAAAGAAAACTATTCTCCAACCCATGTTTTAAATTGGAGGCAATAATGCTTTCTTAAAGCTGATTTCTAGTATATAACAACAGTGAAAAAGCTCTGTTGGTAGGAGAGTTTGGGGAGAGGGAGGCAGACAAGTCTTGAAGAGTGAAACCAATGAAGAAGTGTGATTTTGCTCAGATTGTTGTGGACTCAGTCCTAAGTGCACATTTCCATTGTGGGAAAAGGTCTGACATCTGATAAACAAAGGGGTGGGGAGTAGTATTGATTTTCAAACATTTTCTGAAGAAATACCTTTTCCAAATACCTGCAGTAGTTCAAATATAAGTACTCTGGACAGACCAAGTATGTGTTTATTTGATTAAAAAGACATTCATGTTTCATTATTCCACTTTTGGAAACGGCCATATTTCCACTAGTAAGTATCTCTGTACACCAGGAGAGTATAATTGATCGGACACATGCTCGTCTAAGCCAGAGTACTTCATTTCAAACCTATTTATTGGCCTGTAAAGCAACTGCACTATAACATTTTTCTTTCTCTCTCTCTCCCAGGCGGTGGGGCACAGTGCTGTTCAAACAATAGACCCATTCATTTAACTGAGTAGGTGCTTGCAACTAAATATATGGCATCATTATCATTAGCTTCAGTTCCATCAACAGGGTGTCATTATCGCATTTAACTTAATTAGTATGGAAGCTCTCTTAAAAGAATGGTTCATACAGAGGGATGTTGTAAATGCATTCTTGACTCCTAATAAATAAACCAATAGGCTAATGCACAGTGAAGAATTTATAAAATAGCTCCTGGAGTGGAAGGCAAAGTAACACGCGCATTTGTGCTCAGGGCAAGGAGCTAGCAGGAGAGTTGCAGAGACGAGCTCACCCAACAGCTGCTTATCATGAATGCATTATGGCATGACATTATCTTTTCAGGTGTGCTGAGAAGGAAATGTACAGTTCCGGGGGAGGGAGTGAGCTAGGTGGTTGTGCATGCAGCCGTGAAATTTGTGCACCTTTGCTGGTGAGTGCATTTGTCCTTCTGTATTTCTCAGTGTGCAAGGGCAGTAGTCATTTAAGAACTGGTGCTGTGCATGCAAAGGAGTTACGTGCATTGTTTACTCTTACTGTGTTTTTGAGATCTAAATGGCTCATCTATAACTATGGAAAACACAAAAGGATCTGTTTCAGTATATTGGCCTCTATGGTAAATCAGTACACCTCCCTCCCCTGCCCTGCTCCTGAGATAATTTCTGAAAGCTCCATGAGGACTTACTGCCACAGAGCACACACATCTGCTGGTGACATACTTTGGATGGCTTTTTTCCATTGTAAGTGTACACAGATGAGCTGTCTAATGAGCAATTAAAAAGATAGCCGAAGACTAGAGTTAATTGTTTCACTTACCCAGCTGAACAGGCATGCATCCCCTTACCCTAGATATCCTCCTTTCTTACTAGGAGACAATGGGACAGCCTTTGAATATTTCTTTGCCTTTTTCATAATGCTGCATTTGAATGCTGGCCTCACTCTGGAAACACAAGTTAGGTGCAGACAGTCATACAGCTTAAAACAAATAAAGCAGCTCCCTCTTTAAGCATGCTTTTCAGTGGAGGTGAAGGTAGCATGGTCACGCTACTGCAGTAGGAATTCCTGTGTCTGTATGTCCCTTCCTCCATAATAAGCTACTGTTGAAGTTTCACAGTGATATTGGCATATTAACTTCCTGCAACTTGCAGGGGAATAAGTGGATGGAAAGGCTCAGACTCAGTTCAACCCTAATTAGACTCCAGAGAGTGTATGGACCAGGGAAGGAAGCAGGAGAAAGACTGCAAATGTCACAAGTGTGGGAAAAACTTCAACCGGAGCTTGTATGATAATGAACTGAGCTTTTTTAATTTGTCAGCTCACAGTGCCAACTAAATGAACTGCCTTCTGTTTTTGTTTGTTTGTTTGTTTATTTGTTTTGGGGGGGATGCTTACAGTGTGCATGAGCACCAGTTTTCTACTTTTTCCTTATAATATTGTGGTCCAAAATTGTATTTTTTTTTTATTGTCAGAGGCAGGTTTTTGTCTCTTAACTGATCAAAGAAAACAAATAAGAGACCCACAATAAAAAATGTGAGCTAACATCTCTGACAGTGAACAGTAATAAAAAGAAAAAAATTCACTACAGGTTCCCTTAAATTTACCACTTGTAGAATCATTGAATGGCTTGGGTTGGAAGGGTCCTCAAAGCCCACGCAGTTCCAACTCACCCACCGTGGGCAGGGCTGCCACCCACCAGCTCAGGCTGCCCAGAGCCCCATCCAACCTGTCTATGACACTTCTAATGATTGGGCATCCGTGGTTTCTCTGGGTAACAGTGATATGTCTCCTAAAAGGGTTTTGAAATCATTCCAAAAGAATACAAATACTGAGGTTTGCCTTTCTTCCAACAGAGACAGTTGTGTTTTGTGTGTGCTATTGTGGTGCTTATGAAGTCTGGCAGGAGTACTGCCATTGTCCCTTGCTTCTGATGGCTCCATCAGTGGGATGCAGCCTTTAGTGCTGGCTTTGGGTGAATTCCTGGGCTCCTGCATCAGCAGTGCAGGCAGAGTGGCTGCAGTTACACTTTGAGAAGGGGCAGCAGCTCCAGAAATGACAACTCAGCCTTTTAGCTAGGTTATGTTAAAGCTTTTCTGAAGGAGGTGATCTCAAAGACAACTGGAGCTGGAGGAGAAGTAAATAAAATGAATCTGGATTCATTAAAGATTATTATTATTATTAGTTTTAAGTGCATTTCACATCTTCCAGATGGTGGAAGATAGCTCGTCAGCTTTCACAACAGCAGGAGGTCCTGGATTTGCTGGATTTAACAGCAAAACAATAAGCAAGTTTTGGACACAGTTCATGTCTGATTCACTATAATGGACAATATGTCAGAACACTTCTGCTTGAGATTGCAAAGAGCTGGGAGAAAAATTGAGTACATTAGGTCAAACTACTGCTAGAATAAAAGTCCAATAAGAAGTAGAAGAAACATCAAGAAACACTTGAAACTAATTACCTTAAACTTTTAAGACAAAGGGAATGAATCAGAAGATGTTGAAGTGTTTCTTTATGATTCTGCTCGGTAGTTACAAGAAGGGATGTTTTTACTTAATCATTCTCATAGATAAACTCACAGGACATAAGATGATTTTTTTTAATTTGAAGTTGTATTTTACAGATGGCACATTCACAGAAAGCAAATTGTCAACAGTGCTGAACATTTGGCATGCAGAAAATGGGTACACTTGAAGTATTTGAGGTACTAATGAAGCTCAGGTGGGGTATAGAAAGGCAAATACCTTGGGAACTTCAGCAGTTGCTGGAAGAGTTTGTGGTTAAATTGTTTACATCATGGTTAAGTGGCACTGTTTTCTGAAACTGGCGTGGGTTTACTGTATTGAGACCAATCCTGAATTTTTAATCCTAAATTATTTTCCCAAAGCTTTTTACATTCACAGAAATTAGGGGAATGTAGGTTATAAGCAATCTGGAAAAGGAGATGCATGCTGTTTCTGATGTGAAAAGTAATGAATTTATTTTGAACTCAGTATGAGCAAGTCAGTGTTTGGTTTTCAGACAAATTTTAGTGCCCTGCCAGTCATGGAGGAGCATGCAGCCAGCATGCCAGGGGAACAAATAATGGCTTTGTATTTGAACTTAAGTCCAAACACACCACTGAAACGTGGTTTGGAATGGGCATTTTACCCATTGTGCATCAGTACATTGAGAGACATGGAGTTTACCAGTGTAAAATTGTCCATGTTAGGGCACCTCTTTGTTCCAAAATTTCAAAAGACACACATTTGGATGTGTGTAGGGAGAAAGAGTTTATTTCAAAACTTTTATAAAGTCGTGGATTTCCAAGTTATCCTCTCTGCTTCCTGCTGAGGTCTGCAGGTTTGTTGAATTCTGTCAGGTCAGACTTAATCTGCTGCTTGTTTTTGCTCTGAGCACCAGAATCAGCCTGAGTGTGTCTTCTCTCAGCTGCTGTGTATGCACATGCTTGTGTGTGTGTGCATGATGCAAAGCGTGATGATGGTACTGGAGGGTCTTGTCAGGAGATGCTTGATCTGAAGATGCTCCCTAATGGAATGTGACCGTATCTTGACTTCTTACATAATTGTCTGTTGTTTGTACAAACGTGAACTTTGTAAATGAGCATCAGCATTTTCTGGCTTCGCTTCCATTTGTACCTGTGACATGTGGTGAGGCACTGTTCTATGCTTAGAATAGCAAATAACTGCAGAGTGGTTCAATTTGATAAGTGTTTAATGCTGATTTTTCTCTTTATTCCTACCAAGGCTGAGGTTTCCTCTGGCTTTTCTAGCTGTACCAGAAAGCGTGTCTTGCTTGTTCAGCTGGATTAGGCCAGCATGCATCTGGACCAGACTGCACTAAAGCAATTTTTCTCTTCCTGTTACCTGAACTCATTTGCTCACAGCTTGGTACTCTGTGTGCTGTTCCGAATATGCATTATTGGGGTCATCTGCCCCTCAGCCCCTCAGTGGTATGGAGGGAAGAGTATTTTTAAATGTATGATTCAGCACTAGATTTACCATTCACAGAGTCAGAAATCAAATTAAGTGGAGAGAAAAGGACAAGCCCAGAACCACACCTAAAGAAAAAAAAAAAAAAAGGAAATTAATCTTATCTGAGCACAGAATTAACAGCATTTTTTTTCCTTTCTACTATGTGCAGAGCTCCATGCATCTCCTGTCTCTCCTTTTCATTGGTAATGTGAAAAACATCTTCCGCCTTTTGCAGCCTAACAGGAAATGTTCCTCAAATGTATTCACACTGAAATGGGTAGTTGCTGTATTCATTAGTTTTATAGGAACAGCAAGTGTTGCATCAACCAAAATAATATAAACTATCTGTGACATCCAGAGCTTCATGGCCAGTGAGCTAACAAAATATCTAAGTTAAATCCATGCTACGTCCATTGTACAAATGCACAAAACTCAGAGATGTACCAAACCGTATAATAATGAATCAAGTCCTTGCACATGTTGGAGAGTGTGGCTTAAAATATAATCAATTTCTGTAACTAATTCAATCAAGGAGATGTACAGGCCCTAAGGGAAAATGTATTAGCAAATTAATTCATTGTGATGAAGTAATCTTCCTTGTGCAAAGAAAAATTAAAATAAGCGTGATGATTTTCCTTATACATACCATACTTTTGTATTTTTATGTTAGGGTTTATAGGATGCTTGTAGATGACAGAAAAATATGTGCTTCAGCACTGTGAAAAGGGCTGGTCACCCAGCATTGCTGAAAGGTTTGTCTTTCTAGGCAAAGAATGCATGATATGCTTCTCAGTATGCCTTCTGACCCAGAGAACTTGCTCAACAGCTGAAAGTTTTGCAAGAGATAGCTCCAAGCTGAGCTCTTCAAGTAAGACCCCAAAGGCAACTTCCAGACTCTCAGGCTGATGGAGAGCTCTGGTATGAAGAAGAGCTCGTAAGCAAATGGTTGAGAGCTTTACAGAGCAATATCTACATCCTGAGACGACTCCTGAGATGAATAGAGTTGATGGAGTTTTTCGAGGACCTTAGTAGTGTGCTTTGTGCAGCTCCTGCATCCCAGGAGGGAAATGTGTGCAGCAACTGCCCGAGCCCTGGGACTGTCTGTAAGCACTGCTGAACGTGAGCTGTATGACGGCACAGCTCCTGGTGGAGATTGCATGAGTAACTACCCACTGGTGGGGCAAGCTCTGCTAAACTTAAAAAGGCCTTCTCTGGCCTGCCATTCTAATGTGGTGCGGAAGAAGTGTGATGATGCAAGTAGGCAAGGTATGGCCTCAGTAAAAGATTTCTTTTCTGCAGTTTCCCTGTTCCTCTTGCAGAACCTTGGTGAAATATTAGCTGTTTCTAAACAGTAAAAAAGATCCTGCTTTCTCTAAAGGATTCTTGCAGTTAGTTTGTGCTTTCTTCATTTAGGGAGGAAAAAAGAGTTCCCTGAGGAGAATGAGTAATACCGATGACCACAGAAACATATGGATGCACCTTATGGCTGTATTTGTTGTTAAGCTTTATGGAGTGACAAAGTGGTGACTTCACTGGGTTGTCTTACATGTATAATCAAGCCTTGCACAACAAAATTTAGGATTTGTTTCTTGAGTCAGTTAGAGACTAATACATAGTCAATTTTAAGAGCAAAAGTTTTAAGCACAGGAAAGCAACAATCACTTGTGTTAGGGAACTACTGTAGATACATTTTCTTGATTCTAGATGCCGAGTTTCTTGAAGTAAGGAGTTACTGTAACATGCTATAGGCCACAGATTATCTTTTTTTTATGGTACTGTCCCTCGAAACACTGCTGTAGTCCATGTTTTTGCATATAGGGATAGGTCTGTGGAAAACATACCATACAGAGGAATATATGGAATGTTTGTAGAAGTTCTGAGTCTAAGGTGAAAAGTTCATGTATTTCAGTTTTTTTTTTCTTTTCTTTTTTTTCTGTTCAGAATTGTTTGCCATTGAATTACTCAAATACAATAAGCAAAGTTTATTGTCTGACGAGCTCAAATTAGTAACATTATCAAAAAGTAATCATTACAGTTGTTCACTGCAGTGGCTAGGCCTTGAATTGCAAGTTATGACATGGAATGTATCCCACATGCTATCGTATCCTAAATCAGAAATGTTAAGAGTGGATTTAGTGCCAGCTCAGTGGAGATATGAAGTGAAAAAGATGGGATGCTGGGAGTGTGGAGCCAGAAGTAAGCACTGACTTCCACTTTAAGCAAAGGCTTCTTGGTGGGCTCTCTGGAGGCCAACTGGGGAGCTGAGGTGCCCATGCAGCCTTCTCTCCTGCAACCTTTCTTAGCCCCAATATTGTTGGGCCTTGTCATGCCATGGCCAAAGGCTTGGGCCATGGGGAGGGATTTTGTGTTTTCCCTCCTTTTCCTTTCCTCCTGTCAGCTGGTCTTTTTCCTAAACCAGGGAGATATGGGCCATCCCTCTGTCTCTTCTTGCACAACCTTCTTCCCAGAAGAGAGGAGAAATGCAGCTGAGAGATCTTAAATATCAGAGTCTGTTCCATACCTGGGTATGGGTGAGGTGATAGCTTCTCCTGGTGCTGTGAGCCCTTTGTTCTGTAGGAACTTTGCTTGACATGGGATATTATGTTAACAACCTACTTCTCTCTCTTTTGTGGTTGTAAAGAGAAGAGGATAGCAATAGCACTGGCAGTTGTTACAGCTCCCATGATGTTCTTGAGTACCTTCAGAAAAGGATGGAGACATAGCTGTCTTTGTTAGCCTAAGATACAGGCGGTCTCTGTTCATTTTGGAACTGGCAGGAGTCTGGCATACTGTTGATCAAGATTTTTTATTAATCGTATGGTGGGCCTTGTTTTCTTCTCCATTAAGAAAAGAAAGGTAACTAGTGATAGGACAAGAATGAATGGCCTTAAGTTGCATCAGGAGAGGTTCAGGTTGTGTTTTAGGAAAAATGTCTTCTCAGAAAGAGTGGTGAGGCTGCCCAGGGAGGTGGTTGAGTCACTGTCCCTGGAGGTGTTCAGCAATGATGTAGATGCTGCACTGAGGGATATGGTTAGTGGAAATGGTGGCAATGGATTGGTGGTTGGATTTGATGGTCTTAAGTAATTTCCAACCTTATTGATTCTATACTGAAAACATGATAAACATTCTAAGAATATTTACTGGAGGATGTAGTTAGACAAATTGGTCATACTTTCAGAAAGGACAACACATCTAACCACATCTTTTAATTCCCCTTCCAGAATCTACAGGAGTCCTTGCAGGAAGGATGGAGGGAGGGGGTGGCCCATGTATGATTTGAGTTGAGCAGGAGCATAACCTAACAGCAAGTCCCTATTGTACTTGACACAATAACACTCTGTAACTGAAAATATTCACTAGCAGACGAGTTCAGCAGGAAAAAAAAAAAAACCCCTAACAAGTCACTGTGCTCTCTGAGTGAAGTATTATGCTCACTTCCTATGCAAATACTTCTATTTCATAGTACCCTGAGGAAAGTTGAAGGAACTTCTAAAAGAAGAGAGCAATCAAAGCACTCAATCTGTAAAAAGGGTAAAAAATTCTGTAATACTGTCCCTGGTCTTACGAGCTTGATTGTATCTTTTCTGTTCTGTACGACTTTGTCCTCTTTCCATCAGGGTAACAGCCCTCACCCCATGCCATTGCTGTGCTTTATTGCAGAACACAAAACAATGTGGCTGCTTTTGTTTTTGTATCAGCAGCAGTCCTGCTGCAAACCTAAGCAGTGAACTAACAGTGTTTAATTGACTGGTGCTAGATTTTCATGGCAGGCTGCCTGTGGCTCACCAGCTCTGCTCCTGATGGCAGCCTTTTGTGCCATTGATTTTAAGTGTAGGATGCTGGCCCAGCATGTGTGATATTGGACCAATATTGACAGTGTTAATTTACAGACTGGTTGTTCTTGATCTCTTGCAACTGAAGGGCAAAGGCATCATGACACTACGGATAAGTATGGCAAGGGATATCTTCCCTTATATTAAAGTTCTTGAGGCAGTAGAATTCCAGAGACTTTCCAATAAATATACAGTTTGGAAGTGAATATAAGCATTGAATTTAGGGAAGAAATAGAAGAATAGGGCAAAAAATGCTGTTTTGGAGTACTTGGAGAAGTACAAAGCGATAGAATCAGTGTATAGAGATATTAATGGAATCATAGAATAATAGAATATTCCCAAGCAAATTATGATTTTTTTTTTATGAGGCACTGTGAGATCTGAGACTTCCTTGTGCCATGTTTTACATAGCATGTGATCAGCCCATAGCAGTTTGGCAGCGACATAGCTAGCCCTCCTCCTAGCAGTGCCTTGAGTGTTTTTGTGTCTCTGTGCTTGCATTGGGTGGCCCAAATTCTCCACTGTGATCTCCATCTCGTCTACTTTGCTCTGCCCTAAGATGGGAACACCACAAGTTTTGTGCTGCTTCACATCTCTGTCCAGAGATTTGACTAGTGATGCGTCTTCTTTCCATGCTCTGAGCAGGTTGCATTTGCATCCCCATGGACATCTCCTGGCAGTGGTGAGAGTGCAGCAGATTAGGCCACCTGCAGCACAGACCTGCTGGTATGTTTTGAGAGAAGTGAAGCAGGAAAAAGAGGATGAATAAAGAAAACACTCACCCTGAGACAAATGTGGTATGACGGGCAAGATTAACTTATGTAAAGGAACTGACTAAGGTAATAGAAGCAAGAGCCGACAGAGATGTTCTAACGTGATGCACAGATCCATTAATCAGACTAAAATGCTATTTGCGTAATGTTCTGCATCCTATGGGGAGTGCAAGGTCTGTGAATCTATTCTGTCTGTATGGAAAGTTTGTGGGTCAGTATTAGGTGGGTGCAGCATCAAATAAAAGAAAGCAACGGACAGTATAAAATTGGTGATTAGGAAGTACTGAAACAAACATTTGTAGGCTACTGCAAATAGCAGTTTTTAAATGACTGCACAGTGGGCCTCACTCAGTTGAAAATAAAATGTTTCCTTACCAAAGCCTTATAACTGAGTGTCTTTGATAAGTATGGATTGCAAGTTATTGTCTGTTTCTCAAGCTAGCTTCTTCATATTAGTTACAGAAGACCCCGAGTTAGAGGATAATGAAACGGAAGGGCCATTTCAAGGAATTATCTGGATAATTAGTTGTGATAAATATGATTTTGCTTTAGAGCACTGAACAAATAGAAGTCACTGAGTTGAGACAGAAAATCATATGGGATGCCTTTCATGTGAACATATTTATTATCTGTTTTAATTAGCAAACTAAATCACAAATGCATAATATAGAAGTACTTGTCTGGGATTTCTTTTATTTTAAATGGTTTAGTTTCTCAAAGTCCATTATGCCACACTTCATTTATACATCTTTTTATGGCTATGTCAGTGGCAGAATTTTACAGAAGGATACTAAAGTGAATTATGGATGGATATTAACATTTTGAACTAAGTAGGATCATTTTGGTCTGTTGAGTTCTGGATTTCAAAGGTTTTTTGTGTTCGGTTGTGTTGGAGAGGAGTTTTGGAGGTTTTGAAGAACTTGCTTGATTTGGTCAAGGTTACGTGGGAAATCAAGATCCAAGTTAAGTTCAGAGCACAAGAATTTCTCAGAAATGCTGATTCTGAACACTTGTAGGCAGTATCAGTCCTGAAGATTAGGTGTAAGTTTTAGTACTGAGGCATGAGTGAACATTTGGAGTACCATATACAGTTAAAGACTTATTTTGAGATTGGCTGCCCAGTACTGAGTACTCCTTGAAAAGAATTATAACTGATAGGATTCCTGTCTATTATAATCACAATAGACATAATTTCAAACCCTGGGCTGTTAAAATGCAGGCCTGCCATGAAACTAATGGCTCTGGTTTATAGACTTTAAGGTCTCTCTCTCCTGATTAGTACCATGTGTAGCTGGTTCCATCTGATCCCTTCTCTTATAGGCATCCTAGAATTTCCACATTCCTGTTTCAGCCCTTTAAATAAAAGGTTTTTCTTTCTTGTGCATTGGCTGTAACACACTGGAGAGTGATTGCTTTATGATTTAATTTGCTTTTGTTTTTTAATTTTTTTATGATAGTATTTAAAGTAAACATGTTGTCAACAAGTATTATAGTATTAACACTCTCTTAAATTCAGAGTCCTCCCACTGGCCTGTTGAGATTTACTTGTTTCGTAGTCTCAGTGGCAATTAAAAAATAAATAAATAAAAACTTATTAAATATTTGGACTTTAATCAGCTGTGGATTAAAATTTAATCATGAGCTTTAAATTCAGATGTGGACTTCTGATACTTTGGATTTTCTGGCAGGCCAGAAGGAGGTTTCAGAAATACCTCAGCTAACTTCAGTGGACAGCTGTGTGCTTTATACTGACTTCAGTCTGAAACAAAGGAAAATGCGACTCATCCGAATACAGAGGGCCCACCCAGCAGCATATGAGGTGCACTGACCAAGTCCTTAGAGCAGACATCACTTCTAGGCAGGAAGACAGAAGTAAGTTCCCTTTGTGCTTAAGTCTTCTTAGGCTGTGTTTTGAAAATTTAAGTTATTTGTTGACCTGATGCCATCCTTCTACCCAGGAGGAAATGTTAGCTTTTAACGCAGGACTTGTCTGGGATTCTTGTAATTCTTGAAGCCTACTACAGATGTGCTGTGCAGAAGTGGTGTCTGGGTTTTTTTGAGTCGAAAGTGAAACAATTTCACAGCACTTCTGTCACAACACCTATGTCACTCCTTGGGAAGATGAGTTTACTCATCCTTTCCTTCATTAAGGAAAACTGTCAAAAAACTATATAATTTTGCAAAATGTGCGATATATTGCACTTATTTATACAACCACAACATTTTACTACTTTCCATATATTTTGTATGATTTCTTTTAGAAATGAATTGTTCCATGATCACTAAATATAGATGAGGTTTGAAAGTTGGCTGTTGGAGGTCCAGCATTTGATGATGCACTGTTTTCCCTTTGGGCAAATCATCATTTTTCCCCAGTCTCTTATTTCTAATGTACTAAAAGGCTTGAAACTGTTCCCCCTTGGCAAAGTGTTGTGAGATAGCATTTTCGAGTAGAAAATGTGTGTCAGGTATGGGCAAATACGAACTAAAATATAATGTTTTGTCAAAAAGGTAATCTGACAGTTAACAAACTGTTAACTTTTACAGAATTTATTGCTTCTGATGAATTCAATGAATTTATAAATGCTCATTCACTGTACTGCAGTTTTAAAGGAATATTTCATCAAACTCAATCAAAACTGTTATTCAAATAAAAATAATTTATAAGAAGAGACTTTGTAGTAGATGAAAATTGTATAGCATTTTGTATATATTTAAGTCAAATTATTCATATTTTATTTCACAATCAATTTGGTATGTGCAGTAGCTTTAGAAATAAGGTGTGATTTCAACGTATTTTTACTATATAGAGAAATCTGTAGAACTGTTTTCTATTTCTCTGAGATTTTACCTGTTCTAATTGTTGCAATTCTGGAATTTGTGTATGTATTATTTGCCTCTGGAATAACTTAGGCATCTAAGGATGCTGCATAGCAAGAGGGTCTATTTTGTAGATATTGTTTATGTAGAATTCATGGAATACGAACTGCAGGATTTAACCTGAAGCGATCACCAGAATCTTTTCTTTCTCTCTCCTCTGTCATAAATGCATGGCCATTTTCTAGATGCAGTTTGATAAGTTATTGCTGCATTGGACTCTATGTGCGGCATCAATATATATGTGCTGGGGCAGATTTTTGAAAAGCTTGCATTGCAGAGGTCTTGACAGTTCTTAAAGTTCCTTGTTACAGTTTTTTAAGATGCAAGTCTTAATATCACAGCAGAGTCCTGGAGGCCCTGTCAAGATGGTTGTTTTTTCTCCGTGTTGTGCATGTTAGAAGATACTTCTGTGATGAACACAACTGATTAATATATTCATGTTCAGCTTATTCTAGAGAGACCTCTCTAATTTTTATGAGACAGAGGATGGAAAGGGTTTCTCTGTGTCATTGAATTAAGTCCCCTGGCAGTGCAAAGCAGCACCTTACATGTTGCTTCCACAAACCAATAACACTGCATTATAAGATAGTTTGATTTCCTGCTCCTTAGCTTCTCCAGAGCTTCATTCCTCTGGTGGTTGCAAATTATGCTGCCAGTCTAACCTTATTTATGTCCAGCTTCTACCTGTTTGTTCTTGTGGGAATTATGGCCTTTAGCTTAAATAGCTCTTCTCTTTCCCTGGTGTTTACCTCTTTGATATGTTTATAGAGAACAATTATATTCTCACTCAGTCTTTATTTGTTAAACAGTTTCTCTTCTTTTCAGATAAGCTTTATATTTCCCCGATCATACAAGAATCTATTTTGTGCACCTGCTTCAGTTTAAATAGCACAAATTCATCCTTTTTTGTTTTGTTTTTGTAACATGAATCTCTGAAATTGCCTGGTGGGGCTGCAGAGGGCATTTCTGCAGTAGCGTGTGCCATGTTTTTAGTGGTTCCCTGCGTCTTCTGCAATTACTTTGGCTTAATATCATTTGCACTCAGATCAGACTCAGCCTCGTCTTCAAACTAATGCTCTTATATCTTCTGCCTGCATTTCCCATCCACCATTAACTACTACTGCCTTTTACTGCAGTATTTCATCCCTATTCTTCTACTTAATTCCTTGCTGTTTTCAGGGTGTTTTTTTTCTTGTGCTCACAGGCTTTGTCTGTCATAGTTTTTATCCCTGAATCCACTAACAAAAATATTCCTGAATAAGACTGGCTTCAAAACCATTCTTTAAGAATACTCCTACGTTCCTCCTTTAGTTCTCTTGCTAAGTAGCTGGTACAGATTCATGCAGTCCAGATCATTTCCCATGTAGTGCTATAAAAGATGGCCTGTAGCCCTATAATAGAGTACTGAAAGTATGTTCTTGATTAGACCAACCTATTCAATTTAATCTATTTTGAATTTTATTTTACTGTTTTCCTTCACTTTTGTGTCTCTGATTATTGCTTATTTCAGGTATGTCACTGGAATTTATCATTATTATTTTTTATACTTCCTTAAGTGTAGGCAGTAGATTTGTCACTTCTATCACAATATATTTCATATGACAGTTCTAGAATTTTTGGATAGATGTGATTTTGATCCATCAGTTGTGCATGTTAAGGTAACTCAACTCTATCTTCTACTTTACTTCAGTCTCTGTTTTATAGTAACTCTATTTTTGTGCCTCTATTCTACATCGTCTGACCATTCTGCCCTCATCATCTTTAGTGCAAATATGCTTAGGCATTTGTTTGGTTTATGGGCCCTACTGAGATCATGTTTAATATTGGTCCCATCTCCACTGTCTAATGACCTTGCTTCTCTGTTTTCTTCTTTTTACAATTTATGTATCAAGCTTAAAAAAATAAATAAATAAAAATAAAAAATAAAAAGGGCTAACTACGTATTTACTTTTTCTTTGAACACTCTCCACTCATCTTATGACAACTCTTGATTTATCCTTTATATATCCCTCCAATAACTATGAGCATTTCTTCTCACCATCTTTGTTTTCTTGATTCATTCACTCTTATTGCCATGAAGATAGGGGAAAAAAAAGTTAGATGTCTTAACATTCCAGGTTTTCTCCTTGCATTCTGGTCCACATCTTTCTTGAAGTACCCATAGTAGACACAGTACTAAGGCAAAGACTCCACCCAGTAGTGTGAGAGGAAGTACCATTTTATATATTTCATAGACTATTCCTTCTTCTGACATACTGCAGTAGTGTGTGTTTGAATCTTTTTTTAGGCAGAATTGTCTGTAGTTGATGGTATCCTATAACCATCATATCCTTTTATGCTGAATTGCTACTTAACCAGTTGTTTTCATCTTGTGTGTAAAAAATGATTACTGCTGCCTAAGTATTGTACCTCAAGCTTGTTCTTCCCATTGAATCAGATCACATTTTTGCAAAATCTTTTATCCAATATGCCAATGCAATTTGAATTTCAGTCCTGTCCTCCATTGTCCTCACAACTTTGGAGGTTGTCTGTAAATTTAATAAGCATATGCTGCATTCCATCATCTACATAATTAACGAAAATATTGAGTGGTCTTGGACTGAAGACAGAGCTGCAAAACTGCACTCAATACATTTTTCCAATTTGATAGTAAATGATTAATTAGTCTTAGGATAAAGTTAAGAGGTGATTTTCTTTACTGGTCAATCTTCATCTCTTTCTGTAGGCATCTTCACCATCCTTTTTAATTCAAATGTCTATCCAGCAGGGTTTATTATGTCTTTCCCTTCTCCCCATTTATAATGCATGAAGCAGATTGTAATTTGTCCATTTGACTTGGAAATATGTTATGCCTTCTCATTTAGGTCCTTGTAACCTTCAGTTCAATCACCTTTAATAGGTGACTCAGAAAGCTGATGTGCTCAAAATGATAGGCTATAATTACAAGCCAGGACTGTCCCACCTTTAGTTTAAGCCTATTTGAATAATGCTGTCATTTTCTACTATTTTATGTTTGATAATATTCTTACTATTTAACAGACTAAACCACATTGTCTTTCACTGGCTTGATGAGAATTAATATTCTTGATGAGAATGAATATTTGCTACCACTGTTGTAGGTTTAAGTCCTTCTGTTGTCAACGGGGTTTATTTTTTGACCTATTTTTGGAGTTTTCTTGGCTGTGCTTGCATGAAAGCTTGTTGTTACGACATCTTTTTGGCTAATTGCTGATTTGTCACACCTTCTCTGGTATTCTTGGTGAAAATGATAACATATGATATAGTCATTAACTTGGAATTTGGGTTGGTTTTTGCTGTGATTAGGTGTAAGGGAGCCCTGAGGAGGATCAGACCTGGCTATGGAGTCTGTGTTGGGTAAACTCGGATGCTCCCAGGTCTAGAGAATAAAGCAAGGAGGGAGATCGCTATGATGGCCATGTGCTTGTTCTTGACACTCAGATTCAAAAGTCATTACCATGTTCTGGCCTTGAGTAATCCCTTCTGGGTTCTCTTGTAACCAGTAATGGTTGCTGCCTTGGTGGAGCTCATGAAAAGATGAAGCACTGCTTAGTGCCATGGTCTTGTTTTTACCACTGCCAGGACCCATCTTGAAAACCACAGCTGAAACTGTTGATACAAACTGCTGAGTGGGTTACTTTATTGCCTACCTCTTAAATCTAGAGTGACACAGTGATCTATTTGGTCTCCTTTGCTTTTAAAATGATGCTGTTATTTTTATTAGGAACACTTCATCTTATCCAGTATACAACCTTTCTCTCCTTCCTACATTAATACATAAGCATTTTTGTTGACGTACTCAGGTTTTTGTGCAGGTTTGAAGTCGTCATGAGGGGGCAGTGAAACTTGCTTATTGGAGACTGTCTAGACTGTGAAATGGAACTTTTTTGGTAGTGTAATGCTTATCCATTGATTTAATTTGTGTTTGTTTTATTAATCAGATGCAAGGATACCCAGATATTTGAAATTCCCTTTTACTGAGTGATCAATGTCTAACGCTTTGATTTTGCTTGAACTTTCATTGAATGAAAACTCACTGGATTGTATTTACATGAATTGAGTAACTTTTGAAATGGAAAGCTCAGCTTTGGTCTTCGTGTGTATAAGATCTGATTCCTTGCTTTCTTTTGTCATCTCTTTGAGCACTAAACTTTTACATGTTCCCTGCTATGTATCTGAAAACTAGCCGAAGATCCTGCTAGATTATCATGTAGGCTTTAAGCTGTTTGTAAGATTTTCTTAGAATCATTAAACATATCTCATTCCTTCATTACTTTTTAATGTATATTCTTTCAGTATCTCCAGAAATATTCCTCGGCTTTTGAAGATACTGGGATATTATCATCTCATTTAAAAATCTCTAAACTTAAGATCCTCTAGGATTTTCAGAACAAAGTATGACTCAGCTGTGACCCTTGGACTCGTGAGCAATATTTCAGCCAGAATATTGAAACATCATACAAAAAGAATATATATAGGTTGTTTTCTTTTATACGTTACTAGAAAATTTAATAACTTTGTCCTACTGAAATGTCACTTCTTTAATAGGTCAGTTTATGGATTATTATGAAACACCTGTATTAGGGGGAGCATAAAACTGATGTAAGGCAAAATCAGCCTGAAATATGATTTGATCCAGACTGATGCCTGAAAGGTGTTTGGTGCTTGAAAATTCTGACTCTTCTCCTGGCTGCAATGTGATGCTTCTCTGCAGTGTGACAGCTTCAGCTTTCTGCCTGAATGATCTCATCACACACACACAGACACAGAGCCAAAAATGAAAACTCTCCTATTGCTTATCTGCCTATCTTCTTGGTGAGGAGAAACTCATAATGTCTCTGCAGAACTTCAGACATAAAAAGTGCTATATAAGTGCTTAGCATTATTATGATGAACAGAGAGAAGGATGAGAATAGGATACGATTGCTATCTGTAAATGGATTAGGGAGGTAAATTCTACAAAGGAAAAGACATTTTGAAGGTAGAGGATGATGTTGGTGCAAGAGGAAACAGATGTAAAAGGGCTATGAATAAACATAGACTGGAAATGGGAAAAAAGGTTTCTAGACAGTTGCAAACTCAAGATCTTTCCTGGTTTTAAGGTTAAGTTTGAGACATTAGGCTCATATGCTGTTGTTGTTTGCCCAGAGAGACATTGAAGATTTGGGAAATCTTTTCTACTCCTTTTCTGGCTGATGAGAAATGCTTTGGCTATAATCAGACCTCCTTCAGAAGGTCACACTCTTCCCAGTATGGTCACAGTCTGAGCTTTTCCTCCCCCTGAAGCAAAATGGAGTATGAACTGGTGTTGTTTCCCCCTGAGAAGTTCTTGCTTTAGTTCTTGCTCTCCTTGTATCATGTTTTCAATATGTATTCTGCAAGAGTAAAGTATAACTTGCTGGATGTGTGATAAGTGAGCAACAATGAACTATAATTTACAAACCAGTGCAATTTGTTGCCGGAGTTGCTAGAACTCATTCCTGTGATCCTCAGACTCCTTGCTTGCGCATCAGAAATGCTAAAGTTGAGTTACTCGAAGAGTGGAAAAATGCAGGTGTGGATTGGCTAGATGTTTGTGTGAAAGTTCTTGCTCTGCCTCCACTTTCGGAGAGTGATGTTATCATTAGTGTGTGAACCATCTCAGGTGGCTTAGATTTATTTCTAAATAAATCTGTTTGCACAGAAACTCTGACTTCTCAAGACCTACAAGAGCCACATGCAATACAGCAAACAAGCAAACAAAAAAAGTCACATAACAATGAGCAGGGTGTTCCAGCTGGCCAACCTCTGTTATCTAGTGCAAGTAGCAGAGGGTATCTTTTTTTGATGGATAAAAATAAAGGTTTCTCCAGGGGTAGATCACAACAGAATCCTATCTGTAGAGGTAACAGACTATCTAGCCAGGCCAGGAATATAATAGGGCAGGGGAAATAGCTTTAGAATTAGCTAGTTCTAAATTTACAACTGTGATGAAAACGAACTAAAAATAATTTCAATGCAGGGAAGCCTTTGCTGTCTATAGGAAGGATCTTGAACATCAAAGGTGGGGCTTATGTGCCACAAACTTCACAGGTAAGCCCTGTTCTGGGTAGTTGGATTAGGATTGTTTGCTATGTAATATTTGTGCAAAAATGAATCAGAATTTCTATTTTTGGAAACCTGAGCTTACTGATAATTGCACTGACTCCATGCTATTAATTAGTGGCTAGACAATTATATTGCTGTTGCCACGGACAACGACAACTTGTGCCTACAACCTCTTTTTTTCTTTCTTTCTTTCTTTCTTTTTTTTTTTTTTTTTGACACTAGCATTAGGAGACAAAAGTCTGTGCCCCATCTGTTATAATATAGCAATGGCAGAAATGCTGGTACCTCAACAACAACAACGAAGTGCAAAGGGCTGTTATGTTCAAATGGTCTCTTAATTTATATTCACATATTAAGAAGACCCTGGTGGGTAATGTCTGCAATAGGCAGCTGGTGCTGTTGCCAGAACAACAGAAGGATCAAAATATCACTGCACCAATATGCAGTAGCTGTAGGCTGGTGTTTGGTTTTGAGGTGAAAGCAATTCTAGGATTCAGGTTCAAGGGTAATGATTTGGACCATGACACCTGATCTTGTGAGGCGTGTGCTGTAATTCAGAAGAAATCTTTCTGGCTGCCACTTCCATTGTTCAACCATGAAAATGATTGGCTATGTTTGTGCCTCGTGATAAATCCAGCCTGATGCTTCGTGTTGCTCTCGTGGTGCAAAGCAGCTGCAATACTCTGCAGATTTGGGTTAGTGTTTCTTGATGGGAATGGGGCCACCTGGGGGAACCCTGGGCCCTCTCAGATTGTTTAAAGGGGGATAGCAGATGTCTGTTATCTACAAATCTGCTTGCCTGTGTTCCATCATTTTCTTTTTACAGGAAGCAGCTGCTGGGGTGATTTTGAGGTAACGTGCATAAGTGAGGAAAACATAGATTTTTTTGATAATATGTGAGGAATGTCATGATCTGAAGTCAGAAAAATCATTGTTGTTTGTCATCTTAAATAAGACTAGTCACTATGAAAGAACCATCTCCCACATTATTTAATTCTGCCAAAGAATCGATGGTGGTTTTCTTCTCATATTCTGTCTTGTTACTGAAAGTTTAACCTTTTCCATTTATGGTCCTCCTATTTTAGATGTGTTTTGTCAAATTTCAAACCACATCTGAATTACTGCTGCCTGCATCAATAACAGTGATGATTTTTGTGGAATGCTATTTCCCAGATCTCTTGAGCTTCCCTGAAGCACAATTGCTGAAACACTTTTGTGTTTAAATAACCAGCTGGATCATTAAAGAATTGAGAAAGGATTAAAAAAGAAATAGGAAAAAAACACTCTTTCTGCATCTAGAATTACAGTAGTGCTTTGCCTAGGAAGCACTTCAACACTGTCTCAGTTGAGCCATCTCCTCTCAGTGCATCATAAACAGTCTTTGGCTAATATATCGTTCCTTCTGGTTTCATGTACATGAATAACAGAGGCCATCAGTGGACTGAGGAAGGCACTGATAAGTTGGATAGAAGTAATGAAATAAGTCTATATTAGGATACAGAAACCCAGAGAGGCTAGCACTCAATTCCTCACTTGTTTTCATACAGTATCAAGTACAAATTAAACTGCAGTGTATATCTAGATGTGGAATCCTCTGGACAGAAAGGATTATTAGCTTTGGAGGATATGTGTATATAAAAATGGCAGTGTGGGAAGCACGCTTTGCTGGCATTGATTAAATCGGAGTACATGTATCCTCCTTGGTTCCTGGCTGGATTGCTTTGAACCCACTGGAGTCTATGCTGCCACATCTTCACGTCCTGTGACTTACATGAGCTAGATTAAATCTATCATGGGACATGTTTGTAGACTGAGCTTCAAGCTTGCCTTTGCCAGTTGAACAGAGATATTGTGAATGTTAAGCAGGAGAAAACCCATCACCAGAGGCAAATGTGCGTCCACCCACATCTGTGCTTTTAGGCTTCCCCCTTCCCAGCAGCTCTAAGAATTTGCGTGCTGGTTTGGGTGATGGCCAGAGGTCAAAGCCATCCATGGTCTGATGTGGGAAAGTACTACCTCCCTCTGCACAACTCACAGGAGTGGTGGCCACTGCAAGAGGAAGATGTGGGCATCTCCTGACTGTCAAAACTACTCCCTCTGCACAACTCACAGGAGTGGTGGCCACTGCAAGAGGAAGATGTGGGCATCTCCTGACTGTCAAAACTATCTGTCATATTAACTTTCAGTGGCTAATAATAATAATAACAATAATAGATTTTCGAGGTATGAGCTTCTCTGGAGAAGAATTTGTCCTCTAACTGCTCTTTTATTGTTGCAAATTTGGGTTACTCTTCTGCTAAAAGTAACGTACAGGTCTGGAATGGAAATTTCATAGTTAAAATTAAGTACCATCCCTGGCTAGTGTAAGTGCTGTTGTTAATTGGTTTCCTTCACTTTAAGACTGTGTGTTAAAATTAGTTCTTTTGTACTTCGTATTTCCATGCATGCACCCCCCCAACCCTAACCCTAACTCCCCCCCCAAAAAACCAAAAACAACAACAAAAAAAAACCCAACAAAACAAAACAACCAAACCTCATCTACTTCTTGGGTCCATTGTACTCAAATGTCCCGATTTAAAACTTGTACTCATTTGTTTTTGGGCAAACTTTGATTTTAGTCTAAGTAGTTAATTCAGTGTAAAGCAGTCATGCTCCTTTCAGTCTTTCTATTTCAAGACTCTACACTTACCTAAAATAAGATCCTTGGCTATGCCTTGGTTACTTTTCCTTATACCTCTTCCACTTGAATATTTCTTTCTCTGAATAACAAGCCTTGTTTCCTATTTCTTTCTCTCAAGAGCAATGGCTCTTGTTTATGCATGGTAGGATAGCATTTGCCTTTTTCACAACCTCCTTAGATTAGTGGCTGGTGACTGTTCTGCAGGCAAGCAGTGGAAAGAAGTTCTTCTCCTTAGACATTTTCTAAGTAGGAGCATTCAGTCTGTAAGATATTTTCTTGATCCTCGTGCCAAAGATTGTCATCTTTCAGTTTGCCCTTTTAGATTTTCCATTTTATAATTCAAGACTTCAGTATTATCTATTTTTTGTGTACTGTTGTCCAATTTATCCCTGCACTGAAAATACTTCAAGTCGTTCTTTCATTGATGTTTTACTAACGTTTCTTTCTTGACCAATAATGACTTTATATAAAGTTATATGAAGTATGGTAATAGCTGATTCTTGTGGAATCTCATTTATATCTTTTCAGCTATAAACTTTTCCTTTTAAAAAATTGCACTTTGTGTCTATCTTGAGACAGCTTCTCATCCTCACAGTTTCTCTGCTAATCCCTGTCTCTTCCTGTTTTACTAATAATTCCCTGTGTGTTATCATAGACTTCACTGAAGTTAAGACAGGTGAGATGAATCACATGTCCTTTGTCTAGAATGTAGGTTATCTCATCAAAGAAATGTATGAGGTTAATCTGGTACAATCTACTTTTGGTAAGCCTGAGTTGTATTTTATGCCATTTTCATTTGACCTTCTTGTCTTTAATTATCTTTTCACTTAGAAGCTGCTCTGAAGCTTTGCATACTACTGAAGTCAGAATTCAAGGACTGTAGTTATCCACATTCTTTCTCTCCTGCTGGCTAACCTCCTTTTAAACACAGGCACTATATTTTCTAGATACCTGTTTTATAGTGTTTGATAGAGCTATTAAAATGTAATGCTAGACGATCAAGAAACTGCGAGTCTATAGTGTGCTTCTAGTTCAAGCCCTTTATGCATCAGCCTTAACATGTTCTGACATTTACTGAGAATTTGTGCGCAAATGAAAATAACTCACAGAAGTTAGCCTTGCAAAAACAGAAGTGTAGTGAACAGAGGACTACAGGTAGGGCAGTTTTCATGGCACTTTGGATCAGATAGGTGGTAGTGGTGGGGAAATAAAGTGGAGCTAGTTTCTGGAAAGTGAGTTAGAATGCGAAACTTCAGCTAGGCCAGATCTCACTTTGCTAACTATCTTAACAAGATTGGAGGTCAGACAACAGAGGAATTACCTGACTACCCAACCAAAGAAGAAGCTGAGTAATATAAGCTTCCATCTGTTCCACTGTGGAGAATGCCTTTTAGTAAAAGATGTAGCTGGATGTCTGTCATTGTTAAGTAAAAGCACACAATTACTTTAACAAGAACTCAGAGAAAATCCTACTAGTGTTGGGCTAATACAACCTCTGGTTATTCTACAAAAGGTTGGCAAAATTACAAAGGACAGAGAAGTAAAATGAGGCTGCTGAGACCTCGGCTGACTGACAAGAGAAGGAGCAGTGACATCTATTCTGCCAACAACACCAAGTTGTTGTTTTTTGGTTTTGTTTTGTTTTAGTAGTGAGGAGCTTTAGAAAGTGTTCCCCAAAAGTTCATTTATTGAGATTTATAAACTGATACTATTGGAAATAGACAGGGTTGCCTCCCCTGACATCTCCAGTCCAAACTATGTGGATGCTGCAGAAGTGTGGGTGGAATAAATAGCTAAATAGCTGTTTCTCCTGCTTCCGTTGGAGAGTACTGAGCTTTTGAATGTCTGTCCCAACTGGGAATTCCCTATATTCTTTGCATCACAGGAGCCCCTGACAGTATGGGATTTGGTGCTACAGGCAGACCCCTGAATTGATAAATTCTATCACAAAAGAGAGTCTGCAATTGTCTTATAGTGGAGTCATTTCTATTAAGTGGGAACTTCTGTGTATCACCAGTCCCCCACAAGCATGTTTTTCTTTTTTTTTTTTCCCTCAGCTATGGTTGCTTATTTGTTTCTGACTGAAGATCGGAGTTACTCCTAATCCAGATTTCCAAACTGCATGGTTTCAAAACTTTTTTTTCAAAACATTTCCAAACTTCTTGCTAAGAATAAAAATAAAAAGATATTTATGTATGTGTGCATGTAAGAAAACTCATTTATTCAAACTAAGTATTTCTTAAGTGACAGTGGCTGTGGGTATGGCTGAAGGCAATCACTTCTTTTTACTGAAATCCTCATTAACCTTTTATAAGGCCTCATCCTCACAGAGTCCCTTACCTAATAAACCCTGTTAGGTTTGAGGATTTTGGATAATGTGAAATTGTACTGGGAACAGAGAAATTATGGGTCACTTCCCATTTATCAGCTTGTTTTCACCCAGAGAAGAATCTACCGTTATGTGGCCAAGAAAAGATGCAACTGTATCATGCAAGCCCTTTTGAAGATAACAAGACATTTTGGTTCCTACATACGTCTGACCTCACTGCTGGCCTTTTCCAGTTTGTCCTTTTAAAATATCTGTACATGCAAGGGCAGAGGGCAGGTGCACTGGCAGTTATGAGACGGCATGCTGTAGGGTTCTCTGGAGATTTCAGCTTTGTGCTCAGAAGCATTGCTTCTGATAATGATGGTGCTGTTGGAGAGACTGAGATGAGATGCACTGAGGCATGCACTGGTGCATTTAGACCTCAAGATTTTCATGTTAGGTATCTCCACGCTTGTGTTTATTTAAAAAAAATAATAATAAATAAAAAAAAAAAAGTAATTATTTGGTCTTGTGAAGACTGGGGCCTTAAAGGAGAAAGACTGACCAAACCAAAGAGAGAGGGAGAAGAATACCTTTGAAGCTGGAACTCAGAAAAAATGTAAAAACAGAACAGGAATTCTAATAGGCGTAGATAAATAAGATTTGGAACCAATTTAAATAACTTCAAACAGTAAACACCAGATAAGATGTACCCAGTGGTAAAAAGCAGAGGAATGCAAATGTACTAAACTGAGCGAGATGGCAAGGGATGTTAGATTGCTCTCAACGTGTAACCATATGCCTTTCCAGGATGGAAAGTTGGAACTTCCTGCTGAGATCTGTGCTAGGTGGGAGCTTACAGTGGTCACTCATCCTTTGCTGGCAGCCTGATGTCCTGAGGAAGTGAAGGAAAGAGACAACACACTTTGCTTTGAAATATGTCATTAATGAATATTTGTGTATTTAAAGTCACCTGTATCATGAACCTCAGGATATGGGAAACTTGCACAGAGAATTGAGAAAGAAGTGTTTTTGGCTTAGCTGGTGTCTTAATCCTGTTTTTGCCATCAAAAACAGACAACAGAGTGGACCTGTTCTGTCTTGCAAGTGACTCTTAGGAACTGAATAGCTCCCTGTCTGTTATGCAGTGTCTGGGCTACTGCAGCCTGCACAGTGCAAAACACTCCAAATTCAGGGACTCACATTCATAACTGTGTTTTTGGGTTATATTTAGTATCCCTCTTAAAATAAAGCACTTATTTGGACACTTTATTCAACAACTTTGTGTTTACAAAAAGTCTGCAACGCCTTTAATGTAGTACAAGCTGGGCCTCTTGTAATTTAGGATAAAATCTTACCTATAGATAAAGGAGATGAATATTTTGCAGGAATAAAAACGTTTTAAATATCTAGCTTCACCGTACTAGAAACTGTAGTATTTGGCACTGTTATTTTCAGTGCTATGTTAAAATGATGAAAGGCTTAAAAGATCAGAACATAGTGATTGATATGAAATTCGGCTTATCTGCCTTAGAAGATGCAATGAAATGAAGATTTGTAAGTACACAACTTATGATTTATCTCTGAAATTAGAGACTCTGCTGTGCGTATCATGATTATGTGGCAGAATGGTATGCATGCAGCACTCTTATTTTCACCATTTGCCCAGTTGTCATCTATGTTTATGTTGAATTGTACTGTAAAAGCTGGTGTGTCTGCATGAGTCTTCCAGTAAAATAGATTTGCTTAATTTGCTCCTGAGAAACAGGCTTACCTATCTCCCTTTTTCCACCTCGAGAAATATTTTAACTGAGAGTATCTATGATCCCATGTTTCCCAACCAGTATATCTTTGGGGAGGAGAAAGGAAAATGATTATAAAAAGATGGGAATGATGCCATTCTGGAAACCTTTTTCTTTTATAACTGGACAAGATGTAAGTATTACATTTTATGATGGTATTCAAACCTGGACTGATGTTTGCCTCCTGTTAGGAATCTGGAATGAACTCAGCAAAAATATTAGGATTTCTGACTGACTTGTCACTCCCCTCACGGATATTTAAAGTGGGTCAAAATGTAAATGTGATGCCTTGTACACTTGATGAATCTCCTTCTTCCAACAGTTGAATCATTTATGTGAACAGTCTATTGCTTAATTACAGTTGAAGTAAGATTCTTTTGAACTTTCAAAGTAGGAATCTGTGTTTTTTGGCGCTGAAGACCATGAGTTTGATTTTTGATCTATATAATGCCGTAAGAGTGCAAGTTGCAAAGTCAATTTTTCTGCTGCATAGACTGGTATCAATGTACTGGTTGACATCAGCTGAGAGTAAGGGTTATAGGTAGGTGTCATGTTTTTGCAGAAGTTAGGGTGATAACCTCTGTGGCAATATTGGAGTGCTTGTGAACCAAAAGATCCAGCAATTAAAGAGAATGTGTCTTCCTTCTCATCCATACTGACCAATATCTCAGTTATTGAGAGTCGGTGCTTTTCTACTCAAGAGTAAGTGTAGTGTGGACATACGCTGCATCACACCCTAAGGTTTTGTATGTGTGACTACAGGGAGGATGTGTCAATGTTCTATTCCAGAGCCTGTGAAAAGGCTACAGCATCCAAGGAAGGCAGCAGCAGCTGCAGAAAGACAGCCTGCTCCACTATGGATGTCTCAGCAGGCTGAGAGGAATTTCTTGTCAGCTCCTGAAACACCTCCTGCCCTCCTTCTGCACTGACTTCAGAGTCTGAAGAGCTGTTTCTCTCACATTTTTCACTCATCTCTCCCAGCTGCTGATGCACTTTCCCTTTTCTTAAATCTGCTCTCACAGAGGCACTATTGGTATTGGCCATGGCAGATCCTGCTAGAGAAGCTGGATCTGGTTTTGGTTGTCATCTATATCACCTGAATACCTCTAATGCAGCTTGAAGTGCATGACTATACAGTAAGCCAGGCATGTCCAACTCATGGTGTGTCATGACTGGCAATGCAGCCACCCCCTCCCTATGCTCTAAAGGCAGTGGCTCTCTTTGTGGAACAGCCCCAGGCATGTGCTCATTGCTCAGCACCAGCCAAACCATCAGTATGCTATTAATGTGGTGTCAGTGGAAACCACGGCATGGGGAGGGCAGTGCTGTGCAATGCTGACTCAAGTGGTGGCAAACAATTGTACACATTTTGATATATTGGCTAAACACAGGGCTCTGAACAGCAAAGAATACTCAGCCATGCTTTCCATTTTGATAAAGGAATTTGAGAATAGGTTCCAAGACGGCAATAAATAAATAAATAAATAAATAAAAATCTGTTTGTGATACCATTTTCAGCTGATATAAATTCATTACCTTCAAATGTTCAAATGAAATGTGTAGAATTGTAATCAGATATTCAATTCAAAAATCTGATCATATCTCTTTACCAGGCTTCCATAATCCCTATGTTACCAGAGAAAAATATCTCTTCACAGTCAGACCTTATTCATGTCATTGCTTTTTGGCAGTACACATATTTGTGAACAGTTGTCAAGGATGAAGCATGGGAAAAGTAAAATTTCATCAAAAATCTCTGATAAACACCTTGAGACCTCACTGAAAATTGCAGCCACTGCCACTGAACCAACCTGATATGTTTCACAAAAATAAGGCCACTTATCCTACTAACTTTATAGTTTTGTTCCTCTCATTCTTTTTAATAAGAAAAGTATTAAAAATTGAAAAGTTTTCTTATATATTAACGTTACTGTATGTTTTACAAGGACTGTTCTGAAAAGAATGCCTCCTGACTTATTGTGTTAGCCCATGACATCAGAGGCAGATGGTGGTGGTATGGTAGCAGAGTTTGAACCTTGCAATATTCCCTTACATGTTGTTGTCGCGTGACGGGCGGCAGCAGAGGGGCAGTCTGACAGAGTGGTGTCTGACATGGAAGTGAGCGTGAAGCAAAAGTGTGTCATTGAATTCCTCCGTGAAGAAAAAATGGCACCCAGTGATGTTCATTGATGCTTGCTGAGTGTTTATGGAAACCAAACAGTGGACTTAAGCACAGTGAGGCGGTGGGTGGTGCATTTCAGCAGTGGTGACAGTGACAGTGGGTCACCTCCCACGGTGCAGATTTTAGTGAGCACAGTATGCAGGCTCTTGTTCAGTGCTGGCAAAAATGCATAGCTAGTGGTGGTGACTATGTAAAAAATACCTTTGTAGCTGAGAATTTTCTCGATCAAAAAGTGTTATTGTGCTCTTTGTTGTAGTTTCTGTGGAAAGAAATAGGAAGCATTACTATCGCGGTAATGTAGCCCAAGACAATTCCTCTTCACTCAGTATGGCCCAGGCAAGACAAAAGGTTGGACACTCATACAATAAGCCTCTGTAATTTATGCTTTATTTTGCACTGTAGTGTTTTACACAATATTCTAAACATCCAAATGGATTTAAGGATCCATTAGAACTGCAGCTTCTGATTTGTAGCTGTAGAAAATCAGATCTCTTTTTGTCTTCTCTGATTCACAGAAGGCAGGACAGGCTTTGCTTCACTTTTGAGTCATCTTAGCACACTAAGCATAAACACTGTCCTTTACAGTCCTTTCAGCACAGTTAGATAACTTACGTCTCTGTACAAGCTCTTCTTCATCCAGTTCAAGATTGACAAGGTCACATCCTTGATTTAATAAGAACTCTATAGTGCATCTGGGAAACATGGAGCTGGTATCAATCCTACCTTGCCCTCAAAATTAATTGAAAAAACACTTTATCAGTAGCTCAATGACTACCTCAGAATACATGGACAAAATTAAAAGAGCCTGTTTTTCACTCTGGGTGTTCTCCACCCATAGCTCTGATGAAATTTATGGGTACTAATCTCAAAAAAACTACTCTTCCTGAAGCAATATTGACCTGTCCCTTGGCATCATTTTAGCACATCTCTTTCAAAATGTGTTTACATTCTGATGTTTGCCTATATACCAATGACAATATTTCTGTATGCACACAGATTGGTAATAGCTTTTGAAAAAGTATTACTGAAAGATATGTTAAAAATTACTCAGTGGCCAGAAAGCATTCACCTCATTTAAGTCTAAGTGAAACATAAACAGACACTATGAGACAATTGGAGACGATAAATAGTCTGTTTGGATTATTTGAAAAGATCCACTAAACAATGGCCACTTCTTCATAAATGCTAACTGTGCTAAATTCCAATGTGTCTGAAAGTAATACCTCCTATTTATTTCCATGAAAACTACAACAGACACGTAGTGCACAATAGCAGAGTTTGATAGAGCAAAATCTGAGCTACAAAACACTGTTTTTCAATATTGTCACCACTGTTTAGCTGATTTGCATAGATGGGCGGATCAATACACTCTTCATTTTATGATGTGATTTGCTAGACAAAAAAAACCCGACAACATGGCTTGTCTTTCATGTTATTATTACCACTGCTGAAATGTATCTCACTGTGCTCACATCCACTGTTTGGTCTCCAGAAACTTTCTGTGAGTGTCAGTGAATGCCATTGGGTACCATTTTTCCATATGGAGGAATTCGGTGACAAACCTTTGGTTCATCCTCACTTCCATGTCAGATGCCACATGATCAGATTTCCTTTCTGCTACCATCTGTCAGATAGTAACGAAATGTAAGGCAGTATTGGTGTAAAATTCAGTTTCTGCTGCCATACCCCCACCTCTGCCTCTGATGTCATGGGCCAACATAATAAAACAGGAGGCATTACTTTCAGAGCAGCCGTCATTTATGACCATGCAATTCCACTATTTTTTGTTGTGAAACATGCCAGACCATACTTCAGCAAAAGTAGTTAAATGATTAATATTTTCTCTTTCTAATTCTAGAGAGGAATCCTGAAGTGAGCACTGAAACAGTCCAATGAAACTGTAAATAGCATGCATGTGGTGAAAAGATAGAAGGTTTGCCCTAAGTGGTACTTCTAAAACATTACAAAAATAATATTCTGGGCATAATTGCGTTCCATTAGAGGGGATAGGTGCCTGGCAACAAAGCTTAAACAGCATACGTATAGTGAGATAGCATCTTGATGGTAAATCATCTCTTGTTTAGCTTAATTTTGCTGGTGGACTCAATGGGATATTGTGAAACTGAAACAAATTTAACTATTTTTCAAGGATTGTGTTTGCAGGAAATGGGGCAAGATGTTCTCCTTGGTTTTCTGAAGGGCCTGATCGCCCTGTCAGCAAAAAAAGCTGACCATATGTTCATATTCATATGAGGGCATCACATGAAAGCCAGTGAATGAAAGAAGTGTACTTTGATAATTTTGATACCCAGTGGAAATATATTACGACAGGGCTGGGAGTGGGGGGAAGTGTAAGTTTTTGGTTTGGTTTTGAGGGAGTTTCTTTTTTTGAAGTATTACTTTTCCCTTCATCTAAATCATGAACTAAATCTCATAGTGTTCAACGTGCCTGAAGAAAACAGGCACGAGCTGTTTCATTTTGAAATATGAAAAATGCAAGCTGTCCTAAAACAGTCAACACTACGTAAAACATCACTCACTGTGACATGAGGCTGGGTCTTTCAACACATCTACTTTGAAATATGCACAAGGGCAAAACTGTGGCCCACACATGCAAAATGGCAGTAGTATGTAAGTGGAGCAGGTTATGTACCAGAATTATGGTACCAATTGTCAGAGGAACGCATTGCTCTGGATGTGGGTTGTGGGCGTCAAGTGCTGTTGTGCATCCAGCTGTCCTGCCAACAGCTTCAATTTGGCACTGAGTGGACTCCCATAGGTGAAGCACTGGGCCCTCAACTTTAAGCAGATAAGTAGCACTGTTCATTTCCAAACCCCTATATTTAAAGCAAAGGATGTGCTTAATTTGTGTTTGATTAGGGTGAACACATATACATACAAAGCACCTTTCTCAGCCGCGTGAGTGTTGTTGTCAGCTTTACAGCCATAAGTTTCTTTTCCTGTTTCTGGCTGCTTGCAGACAAGAAAGTAAACATGTGTCCATAAGCTTTCCAGAGCAGTGCTGCAGATGTGCCATGTGCAGAGCCTGGTGCTTCAGTGGTGGGGGAGTCCATTTGAATGGTAAAGGTCTGTGAGATAAAGATGTTAGCACTTCTTAAAACTGGTAGGAAGTGGAACAACTCCCACATAGTAAAAAAGAGAAGAGAAGCCAGATATAGATATTATTTGGAGAATCCCAAACAGATAGGAATGGATCTTTCCCCTATGCGTTTATGACTATTCACCCTAGTTTTGTCTTCTGCAAATGGTTTGAGAATTGCTCTTCTTTCAAGCAAAGTTATTTACAGGCTGATTCAGTCTCTTTCCCCTTATGTCTGTCATGCAACCAGTTGCACACAATAAAGACCAAGTAACATGTCAAAGCAAAGAGGTTGAAAATGTTTCTAGGACTGGAATACGTTTGTGGAAACAGTTGTAAATTATACATGCAGTCACAGCATTTGGATTGGTTTACAAATTATTTCCAAGCAGGGAGAAAAAAATGAATCACATAGTTTATTTGCGAAATAAATAAATAAATGAAATGAATAATTTGATCAGCTCTGTTTCTCAACATTAGAACTCAACTGAAATGAAAGAGCACTCTGTAGTTCTCCTTGCAGAATTATAGCAATTTTTTGAGCTTGCCTGTGAAAGGAAAAAGTGAATTCTTAGATGTTGTTTGACCAGCAGCTGATGAATGCACACTTTGGAATGTAAATAGGTTTGTTTGTTTTGTTTTGTTTTCCAATAGCTAGAACCATGTATAATACTTTGGACACTGATTACGCTCCTACTTGATCTCATAGGGTGTGGAGATTCACAATCACCAATATAGTAATTGGATTCCCTCACATACCTCACAGTTCATGTAAGGCTTATTTCATGGTGATATCTTCTGAAACTACAAAGACAAGAGAGAAATCATATTTACTCATTAAGTAGCAGATGATAATTTGAAAGACCAGATGGAAAGCAATAAGAAGTCCACCCAGATTTAAGAGAAAAACATAGCCAACGAGTTATTTAGTTCCCTGTGAAAATAGATATTAAAACATAAGTATGTTTTTATCATAAGTATAATCTGGAATAAAGGTCATCTAAGGAATAAACCTCCTGGAAAGATTTAGGCATTTGATAACTCTCCAGTGTGCCTTGTCAAGCAGTCACTGATTGTGAGCATTAGCAAGAGGTATATAAACACTTATAAATATTATATGCAGAAGACTAGCTGCACTTAGATTGATGATTAATATGTCTGCTGTTGGTAATCTATGGTATCTCTTTTGCATGAAGAAAGCAATTAGAAACACATTTCCGAATATTCAAGACAGTCCTTAGATGGTTCACAGTATAAAATTGAAATCTTGGAGTACCTACGTGCAAGAGTCGAAGTGAAATGTACAGACAGATTCAACCCTGTCATCTAAAATTCCCTGTTGTAGGTAATGGAAAGCAATCTAAGTTGTTGGGCTGAAAGTGCAATTTTATTTTTTTTTTTTTTCTTTCTTCAGAATTTGTAAGGGCTTGTTAGGTGTTTTTTGTTTGGTTGGTTGGTTGTGTGTATGTGTTTCCTTTAAATACATTACCTTGTGTTAAGAAAATTAGAACAGATCTATGGCACCTGTCTAGCATTGGTAATCAACAGTACAAATACAACCTAGTTATTATGTGGAACTAATGAGAACAACATCATTTAGGAACTAAACAGGGATTAAAGCATACCTCTTTACAAGTTTAAAACTCTGTTCCTTCTTACTGAGTGGTGTTTTTCCAGTGTCTTCACTGGTATGGTCTGTGGCAATGGGCAGTTTTCCTCAGATCACCCTGTGGGGGCTCTGTGGGAAGCATAGGTACTTCTTCGTTTGGGGGATGTGTGGTTTATTGCACATGTGAGTATGAGGTAGTATCAGGGCTGGGGGAGATGGAAGGCTCCCAAGTGTGAAGATACTTTGAGAGAGGCTACCCCTTTGGAGTACTCATGTGCCTTGGTATGTAAATGGCATTAAATGATGTAAAGTAGTAGGAACTCAAGTCAAGGCATGGTTTCCTCTTTCAGAAACTTTCTTAAACATCTGATTTGCTAAGAAAGAAAAGATTAGTGAATCACTGTGAGTATATTAGTCAGCCATCCTCATACTCTCAATCTGTCACCTCATGGTTAATTTTGGTCAAACTTGTCAGATAAATGGAGGCCACAAAGACCTGACACATACATGGTCTAGGGGCCACGTGGAGCCTGTGGGACCCTCAGCCAGGAGCTGGCTCATGAAGCTCACCAGTGACCCATACACATATCACTCCACATTCTCTCCTTTGTCTTCTTGGGGATACCCATGAAGAAGAGCAAGGGTAAGTGTGAGCAGCATGGTGGGAGCTCAAGCAGTGCTGAAAGATTGTAAGATTGAGGTGCCTGTAGAGGAGGGAACTAGAGGGTGAGGAACATAATGGGAATACAGAGTCACAGGAGACAAGGTGTTGTTAATCCTCCAACTTGTAGAGCTGCTATTGTATGTTACTCTACATTGCTTTTAATTTTAGGAAATGGTGCATTTTTTAATGTTAATTTTTTCTTATCATATCCATAATTTTGCAAAAGAAATTATGTATGTACTGTAATGTCATACTTACAATAAGCATTTGGAATTAGTTTTATGTGAGAGATGAAAATGATGAAGTTCTTTTATTGTTATTATTCTTTTTTAATCAAGAAATAAACTCCTTCATAACTCCATCCAGTTAAGTGTTGGGATGGAAACATCTCTAATTGTGTTTCTCTTTAGTTCATTAGAGGATGATGGAACAGTTGATTAAACCATAATTTTATATTTAACCTCAGTTTTGGAATCCTTTGTAACCTAAGAAAAAATTCCTTCTTGTGTCCTGAAACTTCTCCTGCTGATTCTCAGGCAAGAGGAGACTTTCAGTCTTCATACAGCTTGGTTATAAAGTCATTGTATTTCTACATTAACCACCACAGCATGCTGTCGATCAGGGGTCTTTCTTTGCTTTGTCTTGATGCCTTTAAAACACAGGAACATTTGAACTCAAAAAGTTTCCAAACTTGGCTGAAGATCTGAATTCAACCTTAAAGCACAAGATAATTCATGTCCAGTTTAAAGTTGTATCCTTAATCTATTGTGCCTACAAATTGTGAAAGGGTCACCAAACCACCAGGAGATCTTTCGTAGCTACAGTAGGTGCCATAAGCCCTCAATGCAAACAGTAGGCAGAAGTCTGATGTTAGATACAGAAAGAGGTTCAAACTTTCCTCTGAATTTCCTTACTTTTGTGCATCCAAGGTCAGAACCTTAATGTTATCTGAATATATTGTGTTTTGTGATTTAATAAAGCAATGGTAGAGGCTAAAGGTCTGCGTACTGTGTGGGTTATTTTTAAAATGTCCTTCAACTTAACAAGACTCCTGAGAATAGAGTAACTTTTTTTTTTTTTTTTTTGTGAGTGGAGTTGTCAGGAACAGTTCTGGTCAGAGATGGTAAAACTTAAGATAACAAATATTCTGCCATTTTAATTTTGCTGGTGTTAGCAACTGGTGAGCTTCTTACATAACTGTACATAAATTGGACCTTCCATGTGCTGTTTAGCAACTACTTAGGGCCTATGGAGACTTGTTGTAATGGAATCTTCTTAGTTAGCAAAGCCCAGTGGAAACATCTGTATGATATGGCAGCTGGGTCTTTCCAGCACTTCTGAAAGGCAGTGTTCCTTCCTTTTTCCTTTTCCCTTCTAGTATAAAAAATCACATTAAGTAACAATTTCCCTTCATTTAATAGGATTTCTAACACACCTGATAATTAATGTCATTTAATTACCTTGTTAATGACTCAGAGCTTTAATGGGACCTTGAGATCTACTCTGAGACAATGTATCACTGTCTGTGAAATTTTATGTCCACTTATTTTAGTTCTGATCTCTCTCGGGAACTCAACTTTAGTTTTAGGCTTCCCATTGCGTGACAATATTGACTGCATTGTCTTTATCTCCATTTTATGTTGCACTGTTTGTACTTCATTGTGGTATTTGTTGCATTCTTTTTTGTATAGCTGAACTGGCAATGTCTTACAGGGCTACCTTTACCATCTTAAGTTATGACCTCCCTGATTTCTTGGCTCATTCTTCTCAGAGAAGTCATTTATATGCCTCTTTGTAGAAGCTGGTAGTCACTGATCTGTACTCTTTGCTGCCATCCTGAAATTTAGTAAGTAGACGATAGGATCAGAATCTGCACTTTTTATTTGATGTATATTTCAATATTTTATTGTCATTTTACACACAGTTGAGGATAAAAGGAGTGGTAGACGTAAGGAGAAAAAGATGATGCTATCTTGTAACTTACATTGCAATGAAAACTGTTCAAATTCCTGCCTATTATACTGAGACCCATGATCAGAGATTACTTTTTCAGGCATAAAAAGTAGGAGTTTTCCTATCTAATTTTGGCCATCAAAAATGAAGCATCTCATTAAAGATAAATGTTTAGACTTTGTCTGTAGTCAGTAGAGATAAAATGAAGATCAATTGCTCCAGAGAACAATTACTTCTACTATCTTAGATATATGATATGGAAAAGATGAATCCTCTCAAAGTACCTCATTTTCTTCACTTATTGTAGAGGAAACCCAAAACTAGCTGAGACCAGAAACTCACTTTGGATAGTTAAAATTAAATTATGTGAATCCCATGACTGTGTCTAATGAAAATAGGATATAACAAGCAACTCTTTATTTGTACAATATTTTAGAGGGGCTGAACTGGAAATGAGAATTATTGTTTAGGGCAGTTGTTCTCATGTCTTCAAGCATCCTCATATCTGTGTTTGATGTGACAAGACAAGGACACCAGTTATTCCCAGGACACTATTGATTAAATTTGTGAAATGCCTTTTTCTGTGTATTTTTTTCAAGGTTATTATCCCTACTACTTCAGTTTGAGTTTGATTAAAAAAAATATATATATGAAAATAATGTTGGTAACTTTTACTGTAGGTACCTTCTGCTTTGGAAGATGACTTCACAGCTGTAGTCTGCTCTTCTTTTTTTGATTGAACTGAAATAAAAGAAGTGCCCAGTGATGTATATATACTGAATGCCCAAACTTAGCTCCTTAGATTTTTGTCAAAATGAGGTGTATAAGCCTGTAATTATTATGCTTTTCTTCAGGTTTTCCTGACTTCTATAATTCATACATTGCAGATGGGAAAACAAAATGGTGTTCCTGCTTTAGGGATGTAAGCTACATACCAAGCCCATTTTCACAAAGGCATTAAACCATTTATTGTTTCAGTTTATATGGACATCATATAATGACTTAAAATTTTACACATGTGGACAGAGTTCCAGTCACCTTTCATAACTGAGTGTAGGTCTGGTCTTCAACTTGTAAGATATAAATTAGGGTCTTCAGATTTGACTTTGACATTCTGCGATTATAGGAGAACTGTGACATTCCCTACTTGAAAGCATTCATGGGAAACTGAATTATATGTTACCAGCCTCAAAGGACTTAAAACTTACTATTAAATGAGTGTACTGTATACAGCTTTTTGTCCTAAGTTTCCAACTTCCTTCTTTGAGCCATTAATGCCCTCCTTTTTATGCCATCATATCATTTTACTTTCTCTGTAGTAGCTTTAGCATCAAACAGTTTGGACAATTCACAACATTAACATAACGTAGACAAATTCCTTTATTTGACAGATTCTGTGGTATTTCTTAATTTTTTTTTAAGTGTTAATCCCAAACTTCTAGTCATCAGTCTCTCTGGGTGTTTTCTCCCAGTCGTAATCACCATCTGGTCTGTTATCACAAGCTCAATTACCGTGATTGCTAACCACAATTGCAAGATTAGCTTTTTAACCTTAAATCAGTCACAATCTCCTTTTGGATTTTCACCTTCTGTTTGTTTAAAACTTCTGTATGAACTATTTCACTCTGATGAGTATTAGCATCATTCTCAAATTAGACTCATTTGCCTCAGTTAACTGAAAACTATTACAATTTAATTGTTTTTTTTTTTTAGAACCAGCTCTCACCATAATCTTTTTTATGATCCGTTCTTTTTGACTGATGCACTCTGCTTGCATGTGGAAAGAGAATATTGGATTAATACATTTCCATACCTCAGGAACGTGTTTAATTGCTACTTTTTTTTCCCAACTGCAGACCACTACAACTGGAGTCACCATTAACACTTTTCTCAATGGCCCTTGCTGAGAGACATATTGAAGTACAGCCTCCCATGGCCTTTCAGCTATTTCTCTGACAATTGAATAGGATTTTTCAGTGCAAGAAGCAGCAACTCCTAGCTGTTCACCTTCACTATTACATTCATAAGAAATGCCGTACTTTCTCTCATTTGAATAGACAAGTGTTATGCTGCCAGCAGGTTTTATAAATCAGGAGGAAGGTCAAAGAACATTGCCAAATTTGTTACCTGAAAAACAAATTCCCCTTTTTTTATCACCTTGAAATTCCTGTTTTGATTGTCTCTTTGTTTTTCTAATTGGCCTTGGTCTCTCAACCTCCCTCCTTTGCTATCCAGCAACTAATTAATGCAATTAACCACTGCATCACTATGTTAATTGCTCATATCAGATACCTGAGGAAGCTGCACGGGGTGGGGGGGAATAAAATGCAAAAGTGACAGTGACAATGGGTCAGAAAAAATGGGCCTAGTTAAAGACAGAACAGGACATTTGTCAATACCTGATTAAATCTGTGTGTAACATCTAACTCCTTTCTCCTAGCACAGAAGAAGCAGAGATCTGAAAGCTTTACCTGTTCGGACAGTCTCAAAACCCTAGTGAAGGATTTGTCATTGTTTTTGCATTTTTAAATGATATAACAGCACAAAGTTTTCTCCCTAAAAACACCTACTTGCAACAACAGATGAGTTTCATGCAAATCTGAATGTAAATTTGATACTTAAATTCCTTGTAAAGCAGAAACAGCACAGATTTTACTATGAAGCCTCCACTCATTGAGCATGGTGTATACAACCATGGGTACAGGTTTTTATGTAGTTCATTTTCAAAAGTTTCTCAGAAGGGAACCAATCATAAAGTCTCCAAAAGGGTGTACCAGAACACAGAAAAATAAAGTTGCTCCTTGGATGTGTTTTATCCAGTAATATAGATAGGACATGTCTTCATTGGAAAAAAACAAACAAGAAACAATCAGCTAACAGAAGGAATTGAAAACCACCACAATACAGTAATCACACCTGGTTCTGTGTTATTATACCTGAGAGGCAAATTGCTACTTACTGGTGCTCTCAGGTGCATTAAAGCATAAACCTTAATGGCTCTGATCAGCTTAACCTGGAACCTCCATCCACAGCTGTAAACCTGAGAGTAATTTTTAAGCCTAGCTCTAGGCTCTTTGCTCTTTCTCTGAGCTTCCTTGTAAGTGTTGATCTTCAAGTTCATTTAAAGACTGTTTTTTTTTTTTAATTTGATTTTGGCTATTGCTGTAAATTTTCCTGCAAAATGCTATATATGATCTCAATGCTGACCTGTGGGATGATTTTTCTAGTTTGATTTTGCATCTGCTTAATCAGTAGGATATTGTTTGATGTGCTAGATTCCTTTTGGAATGAGTTACCCCTGGACTTTTTCTGCTTGAATAACGTGGGACTTAGACTTTGGCTGGTAAGTCCCACTTTCTCTTTGCTGTGGAGTCTCCTTAGTGCCCCAGCCCAACGTGTTTTTGTTTGCTATTCAGTGTGTGCGGAGATCCCTGCAAGATTTTTAAGCATTATGGAGGCTATCTTACTGAAAACAAACCTGCGGCATGTAGCCAGAGGGGGCATGCAGTCAGGGAGACTTAAGAGCATTGAGGAAGACATCGCATCCCTTCAGGAGAACAGCGAGGTTCTCCTTTGTCTCTTTTGTGTATTTGCTTGTCTTCTGCAAAGTCAGTGCCTGCTTAAGTCATGAAAAAAAAAAAACAAACCTTACGCCTTTTTGATGCACTGAAGTGAAGAGCTGAAGCAGATGGATGTAATCTCTTAACGTCCTGGGAGCAAAAGGTGTCTACTTTTCCAAGTGCCAAAAAGCGTGGCTGCAGAATCACCACCAACAGACAAGACATGAAGCTGGTGTGTCCTGCCAGATGCATGACTTTGTTTGCAAGTACCATTTGAATTGTATTGCTTCAAATCTATCTTGAGATAGCACAGAGCCTTATGAAAGCAAAAGATAACTCTCCGTGTGACTGTAAGCTAACAAGCACGCAGGAGAGCAGTTCCTAGCCAATTTAGACACGAGATGTACATCAAAATAGAACAGGAGACTTCTGAAACAGGAGGTGGAGAAAGTGCACACCATTCAAAATTCATTAAGAGGAGCTTCAGTCAACCTCAAACAGTCATTGCTAATGGAATTAAAGGAAGGTAAGAGTGCTGAGCTTTATTGCTTCTGCAAGTATGGTTTTATTAGTAGGAAAAACGTGCTGTACATTTAAATGCTTCCATGTATGTTTACAAATATTATTTGATAGTTTTCAAAAGTATTTTGAAAATACTTGGATTATTGTTCATGTTTTCTAGTGGCACTCAGTCAGAAGGGTTACCACAACTTCTGAACACTGAAATATTTCCTTTAGCCCACAGAATAAAATGCAGCAATAACTAAAAGGATGCTTAAGGGATATATTCAGATAATAATCTAACATCCTACACATCTTGAAGGAAAATATTACTTTGTGTTAACGTATTTGTGTACTACTGTAAATGCTTTATAGATATGAAAAGGGTATCTTATACGAACAGTCTCAGAGAGCTGAGTGAGATTCCGGTACAGATATTGCTCTATTTCATTCAAAATGACAGTGTTTCTGCTAACTTGCTTTGAGGAAAGCAACAGTCAATTTAGTTGTTTGGAAGTTAGCCCTTTTCTAACACTGCTTCTGTGCTGCTGGGCAGGCATGTTTTAAGGAAAGACAATGCATCTGTGTGCTTGAAACAGTTTATTGCTAAAAGAGGATGCTTCCTAACGTATAGTAGCAACATTGGATTTTATTTGTGTAGCCTATCTCCTTGTTAATGCGTATATTATGTACTAAAATCTGTGTCTTGTGGTTAATTGGATTTGTACAGATATATGTGAAGTCAGTCTTTGTTACAATAGGATGGGCTTCTTCATGTTCCGGGTACTTCATGTACTACTTCATGTTCCGGGTCACACAAATCTTGCGTTGGGTTGATTTTTTATTTTATTTTTATTTTTGACACAAGTTCAGGATTTTAGTCAGGGGTCTGAGGTCTCCATGGAACTGGGACTTTCTCCAGGTTGAATAGACCCAGGTTATTCAGTCTTTCCTCATGCAGTGGGTGCTATAGGCCCTTTAATTGTTTTTTTTTTTTTAAACTGTGGCTCCCAGAACTGGATACAGTATTCTAAATGTGGTTTCACCAGAGCAGAAGAGAAGAATCCTCTCCCTTGACCTTCTGGCTGTCCAGTTTTTAATGCACCTCAGGATACCGCTGGCTGCTTTGGCCGCGAGAGCGCACTGCATGAGGAGGTTATCTTGGAGAGAAAATCTCTCTCTAAATTCTTGATGAATTTTAATGAGTATTTAATACCTATCGGATACACAAATCTTATTTAGTGACTTCTGTAGAATTCTGTAGAACTTTCTTGAAGATAGAAAGCAGAGGTAGAGAGATTTTGCAAGCTGTCCCGTTGACTTTTGTTACTATTCCTCCAGAAATAGTTCTATACAAGTTAGTTGACTGTCTAGTGGCTTCCTAGCTCTTCCCAGAGAGCATCGAATGCATGTGATGAAACATAATATATACGTGTAAGAAAGATTTTGATGGCTGCTGTATGACAGAAGCATTTGTTGCTGCTATGACAGTATATTGCTGTGTTTCATACGACTTTCATACGATGCTGCTATGACAGTATATTGCTGTGTTTCATACTTCATACGACTTTATACGACTGGTATATTTTTATGTGGTACAGGAAGGTTGTATGTTTGGAATTAGTGTTTGGTAAAGCTGGAATGATGCCTGAATGGCAGTTTCTGTGTAAAATGCCTGTGAAGACAGAATCTCATAGGTGACAGTTAAATCATCTGTACTGGTCCCAGATCAGAGTGGTATAATGGCTGGGCTTCTATAATTGGGCTTGTAAGAACGTGACAAGCTTCGTCTATGCTATGCTGGTAGTAGGTGCTTCTACGCTGACTGTTAACAAAATGTGAAAGATCAGAAAGATCTGTGTTTTTTCCCCTTGTTTTACTGGATGATGAAATAAAAGCTATTATCTCTCCTCACTAGTCTTGCCTCTCAACTCATACGACAGCATTGCCACAATGTTGTTTTTAAACTTACTCTCTTTCATGCCAGCTACCTTTTAAGAAGTACTGTGCCAGAACCTGTATTAAATTTGTGCTGGTGCACACAGCAGTATTTGAACTACTCAAACTAGCTACAAAAATTGAATCAAGTCTGTCTCAAGGACAATCGTTAATTATTTAATGGTAGTGACAGCATAGCCTTCCTTTCAAGGCTGAAAGTATGTTGTACTAAGCAGCGATTCTGCCCCATATTTTATTATGGTTAGGGTTACTCAGCATGCAGGAAAGACCAGAATAGGGAGCTACCCAGGTTCCCAGGTCTGCCAACACAAATGAGAACCTTGCTGGCATCCCTCCTGATATCTTTGCTCTGTCTCTTGTGTGCTTGGGTTCCCTTTAATGCACTCTATGTTGGTGTCACTAACAGCTTGCTTGAGAGGAAAATTGTACTATGATAAGGTTGGGGCTGTATAGATAGCTTTCAGTTTTGGTTACAGTCAAAATTAAAAAAAAAAAGTCTTCGTGCATCATCTTTTTCTGAATTGTGTTTACTTTGATCCTTGTCTACTTATGTGAAGTCTTTCTTTGTCAAGGCTTTGAGGAAGAAGAGGTTGGGGAAAAGAGAGAGATGTTGAGCCTTTTACATAAAACCTACTATTTTTGTATGAGTATTGGAAGGGGCAGTTTTCAAATTTCAAATTTGCTTTCAGGTGACATTTATGAGCTAAACTCAAATCGTTTGTATTTATGGGAAGCTGACATTGAAGGAACTTGTCTTTAAACCAGAATGGATAGTCGGAAAACTTTTTTTTTTTTTTGCACTTGAATACCTCCTTTACAGAATGGATTTAGATGGGAAGCCTGGCATGCTGCCCCAACAGTACAAATCACTGGTACTATTTGGTTCTTTTGTGCACTGCTTTAACATCACATCTACAAGATATCGACTGTAGTACAAGCTCTGGTTATGAGTAAAATTAATAGTTAGATTGCAAGGGAGGAAACATTATTTTTATTGAAGAATCAAAGCACAGATAGTCTGATTTATGTGCAATCATGCATGCTGCCAAATCTTGGTATGAACTAGGGAAAAATCTTTTGTTTTAACTTTAGTCCTTAAATTCAAATTTTTAATTAACTTTTTGTCTGTAACTCTCAATATGTTTCTGCTGTAGTTCTCTATGTTTTGATAGCATTCAGGGAACAAAACTGAGGCTGATTAAAACCCATAAATTCCTTCAGATGATAAAGAATGCATTGCCTTTTGGGAGGAAAGGGAGAAAAACTGAAGGCTTTTTTTTTTTTTTTTTAAGAAAAACAAAAACAAGCAAAATGCAAGACTAGTGCTTTTTAGATTATTTGTTAATTAAAGCTAGTATTTTTCATCTCTTCAGTTTTGAAAAGATGATCTGCATTTTTAAAAAAAAACAAAAACAAGACAGTATAAGAATTAAAATACAAAATAAAAAATATTTCAAAATTGATTAAAGAGCTGGGCTTCTATACATGATTCAATATGAAATTTCAACTTACACATAGTCTTAATTTCAAACTGTTTCAGTATTGAATGATTTAAGTTCCATTCTGCACAGTATGGTGTATAAGCACTTAAGACAATAAAAAACTGAATCAAGTGGAGGGTTATGCAGAATCCAGTCTTTGCACTATGAAGTTGGAATTTTTTTTCTTCCAGTCAATTCTGTCTTGAAGCTGATTAAAGGATGCTTTGGGCTAATTTCATTCTGAAGTTCTTAATTCTCAAGTGGAAAAAAAAACTTCAAAATTTTATCTGTAGCATGGAGGTTGCTTTTTCCTTGAGGAACAGACCTTGGAAAACTCAGAGGGATTTCATAAGGATTTGGCTCTTGGCTCAGAATTGGTTAAACAATGCAGCAATTCCAAGGTATAATTACATGGACTTTCGTCTTTGTTCACTACAATAGCTTCCGTAGAGTTATTCACCTGTGCCTACAGAAAATTAAGTCGAACATCAAGAGATGCAAGAGTGAAGGGAAATGGTCTGGAAATGAGTCTAGGACTTCCTTGGGGGAAGATTTAATGGAACCCAGCCAGTTTTTCACATTCATGCCCCAGGTCCCATATTTATAGGATGACACTTTTTTTTTGTACACTTTACTCCTTTACAATATACAGCTCTTGGTTGTGACTTTTCTGAAATTAAATGGCACTTTGCTTTGTGTAAGTTGGTAGGTTGCTAGATACTGCCGCTGTCTCTCACTGGAAAGTCAACAGCTGATCCTGTGCTGAGGTGCAGACAACTGGAGTCACTGGCAGGAGTTTTCAGTGAGATTGTAGTTTCCTGATCCTGCTTATATAAGGAAAGAACATAGTCCAGCACTTTAATGAGAGGTGCTGGCACTGAGAGAATTCTGGAGTAGCCTGAAGGTTTATTATGAGCGATTACTTCCCAAAGTTATTTTTACTTTTGAGGTAGGGTTGTGGAATGAACTCATGCTGTCTCAAGGTGAAATCTACAGTCTGTTCGATCTGAACTTTGAAGAAGTGTTCTGATACCCTAATTGGGAAAAACATACAATAATAATATTTAAAGGTAAATGCAAACAAGTCAAGAATTTGCACCTTTTGAAAGGTTGGCATTTTCTGTTTTGTTTGTGTGCCCTCACCATCATCTCCACTGTTATTCATGTACATGCTTTTAAAATAGGAGATAAATCAACTCTGAAGTTGGAGTGTATTGCATTAAAATGTGTTTTAAGTACAATCTCAGTGTTCCCACTTAGCTGTAACTTTCATCTGACAACACTTCAAGTTCCTGACTATGACTCCATGCCTTCAACTGACTTGCTTTTACTGTCCCGAGTAGCAAAGCTCTTAAGGTATGCTAGACTGAGCTCTCAGTACAGGCATTGTTATGTGGATATGTGTGAACAGAGCCACAGACCTCTGGGGTCACCAGGTCCAGCTGTCAAGTTGACTGTTTGCCAACCTTTTATGCAGGATCTTAGCGCGGTATAAATGGGGTCATGCTGCTCCCAGATCACGATGTCACGATGAGGACAGGAGTTCAGGTCCACTCATGCCCTTCTGTGTTACTGTGCCTAACTAATTTCTACTTGCATGTCCTTATCAGTAAACTGATTTCACAAAATCACAGAACTATAGGGCTTGGAAGAAACCCTTGGAGGTCGTAGAGTCCAACCCCCTGCTAAAGCAGGTTCCCTAACAGCAGATTGTACAGGAAAGTGTGTTGAACATCTCTGCAGAAAAAGTCTTCACCATCTCTCTTGGCAGCCTGTTCCAGAGCTCTGTCACCTTCACAGTAAAGTTCTTCCTCGTGTTTGTATGGGTCATCCTCTGTGTTCCAGCTTGTGCCCATTTTCTCTTGTCTTATTGCTGCACACCTCTGAAAAAAAGTCTGGCCTCATTTCTGAGCAGTGTTTTCAAAGTAGGTGTTTTTAGGATGTTTAAGTGTAAAATAATTGCGTGGTTAGTGGTGTTCGTCTATACCAAAAAATCACTTGAGTTAAAAGGAAAAATAAAAGTCAGATTAAATATCATTTTAAATAGTAACTACAAAATGAATTAATCAAAATGTTTTAAGTTGATGACAACAAAACTTTATTCCTTATTTGATCACCTTTTATCCATCCTAAAATAAATAAATAAGACAAAGTGTTTCCAGAATTTTTGCCCTGAATAATGAACTTTGTTGCTGAAGGTGGTACACAGTGGAAATTTTTCTATTGACACAGGCGTTATTCTTCAAGATTATTCTGACACATTTACTGCTTGTTAAATGTGGGAAATATAGAAGAAAGAGCAGTACTCGGTGCACGCACGTGTGTGTGTGCATGCAGAAGCCTATGTGTGACTGTAGTTAGCTTTTTATGAGTCTTCAGAAATTTCAGCTCTTATTTTGAACAAAGGTTTAGAAAGGTTCATATTTCTTCCGAATTGTTCATCTAAATCATTCACCTAACCTTTTTTAATTAACAAGAATAGGGCTCCACAGTGTCTAAATCAGAAGACTGAGTCTTATTTCTGCCAATTACTTGCATGTGATTTGGCGATGCTGTGTATTTTAATTTTTATCTTGCTGTAATACTGTCTTGGTTCCCTGGAAGCATGCTGGTTAGTGTTGGTAAGGGAAAAGTGCCTGATGCCAGATGAGTGCAGGATCAGGCAGTACCAGGCTTCTCTGCCACAATACACTTTTCTGACTAAGGCAGCACAAGCACTTTAAATTTTTGTTGTTGTTGCTTTGTTTTAAAAAGGACTTTGAAGGCAAATAGAAGTACAATACATTGTGCAAACTGTGGATAAGGGAACTTTTTGGTGTGTTCAGTTAGAATTTGAGAATTGCTATCAAACAAAATATCATACAAAAGTAATGTGTATCCTACTCTGTTCTACATGCTGATTGTATTTAAACCCTGTGGGTTTCGAAATTCCGGAATGGACTGTGATGGCTTAGAAGAAAATGCTTTCCTCTTTCCGTTCCCATGAGCTCAGTGCTCAGCTGTTTGGTACAGAGGACTCTTCTTGAGAAGGTGATGCAGGCAGTGTAACTTCAGGTGTTGGTCTCCAGTAAAGTGATTACTACCCCAGATAGAGACAGCCATCCTGTTAGATGAGCCAGCTTCTCTGCCTAGCTCATTTCATCTGAAATGGATCAGTTTGGCTTTAAGTTAAATGAAAATGAAAGCTTTTCTAGCCTAACTTCTGAGCTGAGTGGGCAGACTAGGGAGGGTTTTTTTTCCCCAAGTCATCCACATAAAACTCATGCTTTTCCTCTTTTTGCTTTTGACAAAACTTCTGCTGCCATCCATAGCCTCCCTGGAGGCAGGCCTTGCTTGCACAGACAGCATGTGATGAGCTCCAGCCATGGATGCAGAGTGTGTTGACAACTCTGCTGGCACATCTCTTAACCTTGGGGACATCCCTGATGCCTGCAGGAAATGGGTGGGCCCCATTGCTTCTTGCAGGGACTGGGTATACTATGAACTTGGGTTGGGATGGCTGTGGTCATCCCACCCTGATGTCTTGGAAATTACTGAGGTGAAGCCTTAGTTTTCAAGGTGCTGGCACTGCTCAGGGCCAGTCATAATGGAACACTGACCATTGTGGAAAGAAGTTTGATATACTATGTGATGTTGTTTCTGTTGTGTGAGGCTTTGAGTAGCATGCAGTATGTGGTGATAACTGTTCTTCAAAGGATTTGATCTCTTTTGTGTCCTAGGTTATTGTCATAAATACTCGTTTAAACCTGAAGAATTCCCCATCTTGCTGTTCCAGATAGGATAGAAAAGTGTTTTAAGATTAAGGAATGTGCTATATACTATTTTTTGCATCTGTAATATATATAGTTTTAATGTGAATTACTGAGCAGTCCCAGTGTGCTCATACTTGCTCATTAGTGCCATAAAAACCTCGGGATTTATTTAGCAAACCTTGATATATAGAATATTTTACTTTCATTTCAAATGGTATTGTGCCAAAGCCCTTTGGAAATCATCTGTCTAAAACTTAGTAGCTATTGCCTTTAGAACTGTGTTTAAAATAACTTTGTCAAAGCATATTTGAGGGTTTTATTGCTACATTAAACCACTTTTTATTGTGTCATATAATGCATAGGCAGTATTTACTCTTCCAAATGTTTTAAATATGTAGCTTAGTCCTTTTGGAAAGATGAGATATTGTCATCGCTGACTTCACTGGGGTCTTAGAGAGAAGTCTGCACTCTCATCCTTTCATTAATGTGCAGTTTTGTATGCTGGACATCCTAGTTAATGTAAGTTTTGTGGGGAGAACAGCCTGATAGGCCACTCTGGAATACTGCATCCAGGTCTGGGACTCCCAACACAGGAAAGATGTGGAACTGTTGGAGTGGGCGTAGAAGAGGGCCATGTAGGTGATCAGAGGGCTGGAACACCTTTCTTATGGAGAAAATGAAATGAGCTGGACTTGACCCTCTTGGAGAAGGGAAGGCCCTGGGTAGACCTCATTGCAGCCTTCAAGTACTTGAGGGGAGATTTTAAACAGGAAGGAGACTGAGTGATCATATGGTCTGATAGGGTAGGACAAGTGGGAATGACTTTAAACTGAAAGAGGGTGAATTTAGGTTAGATATTGGGCAGAAACTCTTTGCTTAGAGGATGATGAAGCACTGGCACAGGCTGCCCAGAAAGCTGTGGTGCCCCATCCCTGTAGGCGCTCAAGGTTGGATGGGATCCTGGGCAGCTGGAGCTGGTGGGTGGCAGCCCTGCTCATGGCAGCAGGTTGAAACTGGATGAACTTTAATATCACTTCCAACCCAAGTCATTCTATGATTCTGTGATGATACTATGATTTTTAACCATTGCTGTTTCATTAGATGCTACAATGTGAATAATTGTAGAAATGTTCCTTAGCAGTGAATAGAAAATATCAGCAAGTAAAGGAGAACGTGATTGTTTTGCTCTAGTGCATTTGAATTGCTTTGGCAGAAATATAACTTCATATTTTAAAAATATTTATTCCATGTTACCTTATTAACGTACCTTAACCTTGTTCTTGAGGGAGTCGTTCTAGCACTGATGAGTACCAGTCAGATTTTGGTGCTAGTGAAATCTTCTGCATCAACTGAGGCTGCTGATAAGTGTACTATTTCTACAACAGGCACTTGACCTTTAAAAACTAGCCTTGGATCACTTAGCCACTTCACATTCATCCTGAAATTGCTGTGGCACTTTAATGGGGAAGAACCTGATGTTCAGCTTTAATTGTCAAGTCTATTTAGAAGTGGGATACACAGTACTTATTGTCTATAGTGAAGTATTGGACTACTCAAACTTCTATTTTGATGCTCATTTTATCCAACAAGTTTAAAGAACAAAATAATTGTAAATGTGTGGAAGCTTCTATCAGAGTTGTCATCTGCATTAACTTTTGCATCTGAGCTAGTTCAGTAAGTTTTAGCTTCACACTACTTTAGTTGGAAAGTAGATCTGAATTTCAAAACATCAAATTATCATCCTTTGCCCCATCCCTCCAGGTTTCAATATGAGATCATAGAAATAGTTTCAACACCAGAAGAAATATCTGATGATTTTTTAATTTCTATATTTTGCCAGGGTTTTTTGTGCATACCTAAAATTGTGGAAGAAAATACCATGAAAGCTGCAATAATTATTCTTAAATATTTTAGTTTACTTTTACATTAAGTGTTGCTAAAGTTAATTCACTTTTCCCCTATAAAATAAATACCTTCTTTTGAAGTGTTTTGACTTATAAGAAAATGATGATTTTTGATGCTATTCTTTCCTTAAGTTTTCTGAGTGTTCTGGAGATAACTCTGTGGGACTGTCACTTCAGGACAATGACTATTGATTTGAACAGAGAATATTCTGAATTGTATTTCATCTCAGTAGTTCTCCTTGGTTCTTCCAAGAGTCTAACAGTTTATTGTGAAGTGGAAATTCTTTCTTTAAATAGACAGGACAGTAATCCAGACCTCCTAAGTTCCTAGCATAGAAATGAAGGGTTTTTCTGAACTAGAATCCTGAATAAGAATCAATTTCAAATTCTTCCTTTGGAGATTACTGACAGCAGATGGAAAGAACCGCATCTGGAGATTAAGCTTTAAGAAGTGTAGTCCATATGCTTGACAAGCATGTTTTTGTATAAATGAGTGCAGTAAGTATCTGACTAAAAACAATGGAAAAGTTAAAAAAAAAAAAAAAAAAAGAAAATAGAAAAAACAACCGACAATGCAACCAACCAAACATAAAAACAACTCCACAAATCCAAAATAAAACAAAGCATAATAATGAGATGCTTTTTTGATGTTTACTGACATCTGTAGCACTGCTATGTTGGAAACAGCAGTGTAACCATCCTCTGTTCTGTCCAACCCTCTGAGCAGCTAATCTAGGCTTTGATCAATGTCCACTTCATTTACACAAGGGCAGAAGGGTTTTTATATCTGCTGCTTTATGGGATGTATTTGCTGGAAGGAAAAACTATTGAAGATTTGGGGTAAATATGACACTGAAATTTTCAATGAATATTTGGAGTTCAGTAATTACCCCTTAACATGAGTTTAATAACCTTAATACCATGATCCTTTACAACACTGCATGTCAATTGCTGTCAGTAGCTTTCTAAAGGAGGAAGCTCTTTAGGACTGACTCTGATGCAAGTTCTACTTGAGCACTGAGAGGTGATCACCTGTCTTGGCCAAAAGCCAATATCTCTTCCTAGAGCTGTATCGATAAGGTTTGCAGAGCTTGCACAGATAGTATGAATGTTTACTGCTTGCAAGTACCATGTTCACAGAAAACAAGCCACTGAATCAGGACTGAAATTAGAATTCACACAATCAAAATTTTAAGAGCAACTTAAGCTCAGAGGAAGAACAGAGGTATGCTGTGAGCTAGCTGGCTGGAATTTCCAACACTGTATAAGAGCAATCATTTATTCAGGCTGAATATATAAGTGATTCCCTAGATAACTTCTGGAGAACAATATATCCTTGAAAGTCACAAAATGTTTTTGAACTATTTGGATAGAAGGGGGGGAAGTCATTAAGTTCCACACTTTTCAGTTACTCATACAGCTTAAGCTATAGATCTGATGTGCTTGGTGTCTGGTAGATGAAGGACTTTCTTCCACAGGTCTTTCAAATCTTCTAAGTTTAATTTAGAAATCAGCTGTGTCTCTGACTACCTTCATCTCTTCAGTCTCTAAGTAGGCTTGCTTACCTTTTTTTTTTTATTTCATTGAATGAACTTTTTCATGTAATCAGAGAAAGCTGAAGTCCTCAAGAATAACCATCCTGAGGAAAATCAGGTCTTATAACAGTTTCTCCATTAATGTTCTGACAGTAGTGGGTTCTGACTTCTTTTTCTTTTTGACTGAGGAATGAATTCATGATAATTGCTGCTGTTGACCCTTATGGAAACTGGAGATGCTGTGAGAGAGATGGGTCGTGTCACAAAAGTGAAGGAGTGGTAGCTGTGGTGCTGGCAGTGATCTTTGCCATCCTGTCGTCTGAGTCTCAGAGCGTCTCTAGTAACTGCGTGCAAGTAGACTCAGTGGAGTGGAAGAGTGTGTGCCTATAAAAGCTGGGAGACGGCAGGGAATTTATATACAATTTTAAAGATGTGTATAATCCTATGTTAATTTATTCCCAGTTGCTTGTCCACTCCATTGAGACACTTAACACTGGCACAATAACAGAACACCGACTTTGTGGCTTGGACTTGTCAGAGGTGTATTTTAATTTTATTATAGGCAATATAATAGTGATTTAGCCATTCGTTTAATTTTCTGCTTTGCTTTTGTGCACCTAGGTCTTCAAGCTTGTAGTGTGTGGGTTGTTTTATTTTACTTCAGCCACAACTTATTGCTATGTGTGAATTTGTTTACTCAGAGAATGCTTTGGTCTCTTTTCATGTTGGGGCATGTTACTGGCAGGGAAAATGTTTAGATTTTTCCTTTGTGATTGGAATGGATAATATTGGTGACAACAGCTATTGGCAGTTTTGCAGTTGCTTGTGCTGTGGTGTATTGCATTTACTCTTAGACCATCCTAGGCACGTGTGCCTCCTGCCTCCATGTGCTAATCCTGACATTAGTTGGAATTGCTAAGTATGTGTATCTGCTAACTGGTTATTTTTTAAAAATCAGGTATTTTATGCTTAGTTATGTTTGTGGTACTGCCTTTATATGGGTTTCTTTCATGAAGACATCTGCTTTTGTAGCTTCCTGAAATTCTGTAATTTCTCTTTAATGTTTCTCCTGATTTTCACCAGTCAGACTGACAAAGCTATCATAATGTCTGTGGTTAACATGAGAAGTTATTTTGAAGCTTTAATTTACTTTTTTTTTTTCCCCTCACTTATGGTTGGGATCTACTGAAATTTCAGGTAAGGCTGCTTTTAGGGCAACTACCTTAAGTTGAAAATGTTCTAACTCTCTCTAATTTAGGCTTTTCCTTATGATACTGATGCCTTAGGAAAATGTAGGAGAGGAAAGGGCACAGTAGCAACAAACAAAAATTAAAAATCCAACACAAGATGAAAATGGTGAGAAAAGCTGGAGATTCTTAGGGCTTTTACTAGGGACTTGCCTAATGGATACAGACAAGGACACTATCATCAGTAATTTCAGTGAAAATCTGTTGTGCTTTGTACCCAGACAGCTGACCAGCAGTCAGCAACAGCTACGAATCTATCCATGAACATGTGAATGTCTTTTGTTGATGTGGTCAGTTTTAAGCACTGAAAACTGGTAAGCAATTGGACAAATCAATATTGCTTTGTTGGGGAAAACAGGTTAGCTGGAGTTGCCTTTTATTCTTTACAGTGAAATAATTAATTAGATGTTAATTTTGCAGGTAAGCATTTATTATAGATCACCAGAAATTCTGGTATTGCAGGACCTTTGTATGAGATCATGTTCAACTCAGTCTACTTTAGCCTGTCTCTATTCAAAGAAGTAAAACTGCAATGAAAATTGTAATATTTTGGTGCTTACATGTGATGCTGCTTTTTTTTTAAGCATTGCTTTCTGCGCTAACAATTATATCCCTTTTACATGTGATGATGCAAGATGAATATGTTAATTAATTTTCACAATGATCATTAGTTCAGCTTGGGAGCAGTTTTTGACAGTCTTCTCTGCTTACATCTCATCAGCATGTGCATGTGTGGACTGAATAAAGGCGGAAATTTGCATGTCAAGTTGCTGCTGAGCAGCTGTTGCTCTTTTCATGATGCTTGTGATTATTTTAAAAACACAATTTCTTTCACAAGTGTATTGAAGTGTTCTGCCAGAGAATGGTCAATTCTCTCCCTCTGCAATTAAATCAAGCCCACTTGTACCCTTGTCTTGATTTTGTTCTTCACTAAATTATCCGTGTCTATTTTGTTCATTTAGATTACTTCCTTCAAGATGCCTGTTTTTTCTGCTCTAGATCATATATTTGGTTGAATTGTAAGTAAAATAGAGTAGGTTAATATGCCTGTGATCGACTGATCAATCATTGGATTCCCTTAGAGGAACCACATGCATTTCTCTTTTCTGAGCTCGTGGTTTCATCAGCATCTCCTGTTGTTATCAGATATTAGAAATTCAATTGTATGATTTTTTTAATTCTTTCTCTGTACCCTTTCCTTTCTGTAATTGTCAGAACATGACTATTTTTTGCTCTGTTTTTAACTCAAATCTTGCTGTGATAAAGCTATCCTTTTAAATGCTGCTATTCCCACTTGTTAAATTTAATGTACTTTAAAGAGCCTTCAGATACCACTTGTATATAGTCATACTTTTTAGTTTTTATTTTACTTTATTTTTTATGTTCTTACAAGCTTAGGTGAGGGATGGTTGTGGTGTGGTTTTTAGGTTTTTTGGGGGGGTGACTTTTCTAGGCAAAAAGAGCATAGAAATAGTGAGATGGATGCCAGCAGATACAAGCTCAGCTTCAAGATTTGCCATATACCTCTGGGGTTAGGGTGTTTCTACTGTGTGTTTAGATAGAAATTATATAGTTGACCTCTCTGCTTCAAAATCTGACACTCTTAATCTAAAGAGGTAGCTGAGTGATTTATGTTAATATCTGAGTAGCTTCCAGTCTTCCAGTACTCATTTTCATGTCCTTGTAGATAGTGATGAGGGATACTGAAAGGTTAATTACTTAGCAGGTCATACAGGAAACTGGCAAGTGGATTCCCTCTATCCCTGCTTTATGCTTGTATCATTGCATCTACCATTTTATCATTGTATATTTCTTTAAGCTTGATCCCAGTTTTCTTTCTAATCATTCACAGTGTCATCGGAGGTGGTTACTTCAATCCCAACTTCACTTTCTGGGAATTCTGAGAACTTTAATGGTGTGGAAACAATGTTTGAATATTTGAGCATGAAAGATACTAAAATGTGTATGACTGTATCTACTCTAGCGTCTTACACTGGATATGTATGGTACTTCTAGGAGTGTCTCCTAATTGCCCACACAGGATAATTGGTTTGGAACAAATGAACCATGATCCTACAAGAAACAAAGCAAAAATGCCAGTGGTGTGCCCAAAACAAGCCAAAAGCTAAGGGTCACTCACTCTGTAGGTCTATGTTGGACCAAGCATAAAGTGAACCTCCTGGAACGGATACAGAGTGGATACTGCCCTCAAAATCTGCTTCTTGGGCTGTAGATCTACCCATATGGAGCCCTATTCCATGCCAGTGCAACTGTGAGTGAAGTCTGTCAAATCCTAGAACTGGAGGCTTGCTCTGAAAGTGCTCTCTTTCTGTTTTACTGTGCTTCTGTGTTGTTTTATTTGTTGAGCCTGGGTATATGCATGTGTTTGTATTCTTCATGAACGTTAAGATGAACATCAGATTTTTGTTTGTTTGATAGCTGCTTTTTAGCTCCTTTTATTTTGATGTATTTCATTAGAAACCCTTACCATAGAAAGTTTAGTGCACAATAGCTCTTCACGACATCATTTGTTTTGTCATCTCAGCTTTGTGGTATTGTTTAAATGTTGTTCTCAGCCTTTGTTTTCCTAGTTCCAGCTGGGAAACTGAAATACTCTAGGCAAACAGATTGTGACTAGGAAAAATTGTCTGAGGTTCTGCTAAAATTCACAGGATCTGGGATTTTCAGACACTACCCAGGTTGTCTGGCAGTCATGTGAATAGCAAATTTTTCTCTGACTTGTAATGAATGAATTCTTGTTAATCAGGTTTTTTTCCTTAGTGGAAGAACTCAACTTTAAAGACAGAATATTGCTAAAATACAGGTAAAAGGAGGGTAAATGCTACCAAAATAAATTTTAGTGCTGTCCCTGTGTGATGCTGCTAGGTTCTGTAAAGCCTTAAGATCCCTTCTATTACCTTTCTCCTCCAAATTGCTTTCAAATCTTTTAAGTGAAGTACATCCAAACAACAGCTCTGCTGAATAAAGCAGAAGACTTGTTACTGTTATGTCATTATTTGGAGGAAGGGGGATTATTTTTCTTTTTTTTTTTATTGCATATCATTAATTTCTTCTGAAAGAAGAAACCAGCAGGTGCCCAGCTTACACCCATTGCTTTAAATTCAGTTGGTCTCTAATTTCTCTGGCTTTTTCTCCCTTCAATGTACTTTCCACTAGGATTCTTTAATATTATCAGTGGGAGTGAGCAGAACAACCAGAGTACTATGGAATTAAGAGGAAAAAATCCATAAAACCTGGTCTAGCAGAGCAGCATCAGTGTTTTGCCTGCTGGCATTTGAGAAGATGGTAGGATGCACAGAGCTGGCAGCTGGATTTAAAATAGGGAAGCATCTTGTGTAAAGAATCTCCTGTGAGCTGTTATTGTGAAGGGCACTTGCATGCAGAATCTCCTTCTCTATTACCCTCTCCAGGGAAAAGATAGTGCTAAGACTTAGATGTACTTGTTGGCTCTCGGCATGTGAAAGATGAGGTTAAGCAGAATGAATGCTCTCTAATGAAAAAGAATGGCAGGCGACAGCCTCTTGCTCTTGGAGCAGGGCTTTCTTTTCAGGTGAAAATGAAAATTTTGGGAACAAGGATACAGAGGAACTTGGTCGCTGGCAAGGATTTTAATCCTTCATGGGAATCCTCTCTGAGTGAAGGTCAAGGAAAATAGCTTATTTTATACTCTATTGATTATTTTATGAAATTCTAAAACACTTGTCAGGATGTGCCGAGTTTAAATCTGCCTTGGAGGAAGAGGAAGGCAGAAATAAAGTTTAAAACGCTGTTCCAAACCTCTGGAGAGGCCTTCCTTGTTTGGAACTTGGTTCGTGTAATTAACTTCTTTGTATCATTCACTGTATACCTGTGCTAGCCTGCTTTGTTGGATCAGAATCTAGTTAAGAGGTTTTAGTTTATATCCTGCTCTAGGCTGGAATAGTGCTGAAGGTTAGGACTATTGATGGAAGCAGCTTATTTACTGCTCTATTGCTTCAAAATGAATGAAAACCAACTCCTATCCTTAAAACTGACTTTTTCTTAAAACAAATAGAAAATGAACAAAAACAAGCAAAAGGAAACAAAAGTCAATTTAAAACAGCATGTCTCAGTTTCATTTGTTATAAATAGTTTGTCACCATATTTAGGAACTAAGGCCAAGCCTGGGGTTGGAGGAGCCAATGTGCAGAAATCCATACTGCTGGCTGTTGTGGCTGCCCATATTACCCAGCAAGAAATCCTGTAAGTAATCAGCAGGGTCCTCAAAGGTCATCCTCCTTGAGTGTTGCCTAAAAGGCTTTTTGCTCTTTTCCTTTCCTCTATTTGAATTGATCCTGTCCAACAGGGTCCAGCTTTGTACATAAATCCTTGCTAAGCTTTCAGTCTGTGCTCTAGCTGTGCTACACTGCCTCATGCTACTTGATGTGCAAAAGTCAAAGAGGTTGCTGGTTTGATAATGCTGATATCTGTTAAAACCATGCCCTGAAAACAGTCTGCTCCAAATGCGGTAACAACCATCTCGTTGGTAACAGCAGGTTCAAGCTCCTGCTTTGCTGTGCTGTGTGGCTCTGGAACATGAGCTGTTTGTACCAAAGTGACTGGGCAGCTCAGAGGGCAGCGATGAAAGTTGTGCTTCTAAACTCCTCGGTCATGGCTGAGAATTTTGTTCCCAGAGTCAAGCAATACAAGGAGCTAACTCAAGGAAAGATGAGGCTGTTACGAGCTTTAGTAAGTTAAACCCTTTTCTTCCATGTACTGAATATTGCCTAAAAGTAGGTATTGCTATTTTTTCTCCTCACTGCTGTCAGCAAATGAAGCGCCCCTCACACAATTAGCCTACTTGATAAGATGCTGGACCTTACTGTCATCTCCTATGGAGAAGAACATACAAGAACATAGGTTTAATTTTAAATATTCACTTTTATCTGTTTGATTTGGTATGCAGGAGTTGTTCTCTAATGACTGAACTCAGGATTCCTTTCTCTTTCCCTTTCTTTACAAGAAATCTTGTTTAATTTTCACATTGCCCAGTGAAGACTCTGGCCTTCTTTTTACCAAGGTGTCCCTTATCTAAGTACTAATGATTTTCCTAATGCTCGTAAGAAATAAATGACTTTCAGCCATTTATTCTTTTGTCAACATTATTGAAATATAGGTAATAGCTTTGAGTTGTGAGCAGGAATGTAATTCATAATGAATATAATGGCTATAGATACAGTTTTCAGCTAAGCAAAATTTCTTACATTGGGATCTTTAATATTAGAAATATTTGATATTAGATTAATAAAGATATTATGCTTTTCCTTTTAGTTGGCTGAAGAACTGTGTGGTATATGGAGGAGGAACTATCTATACTAAGGAAACTTGTTGGTTGTTTTTTTGTTTGGTGGGTTTTTTGTTTTTCTTTTTTTTTTTTTGAAGAAAAAATGCATCGTATGTTTTCAAATATATGATTTTTGAATGGTTGAGTGCAGAAAGCTTTTCTGGGTGAACAATAGGGATGCAAAATGCAGTAGGTAACTTCATTCTACAACTTGTATTCCTAGCTGATGGACTGGATAAAATTGTCTATGTACATGGGTATATACCAAGTTCAAGAGAAATAACATTTCAAACTGAAAAAATATGTCAAATAATGTTCTGTAACTTAAAGCCTTGTATCCACTCTGGGCATGCTAGTTTCTAACTCTGGAACCGGCCAGAGAGGTAGACACGACACTGTGAAATCAAAATTGCTGTTGACTTGGTCAGGGTAGGCTTTCACAGGATAAATGAACGTTTGACCTAATAACATTGGGCCAAACCTTCTTTCATTTGAGGTGACATGGCAGCATTCCCATCCACTCAGATTAGACAGTCACCTTTTATTTCAAGGTCATGTCACAAAGGATACATACAGAATAAACGGTGTGTTGTTCAATTTATCTATGTCAGGAGGATAGAAAAAGGAGCTGACCCTGCCAGAACTTGATCCAGTTGTGCTTTCAAGTCCAGGTACTACTTGTCTGGTAATGAGACCCTTGTGCTTGTGGGGATAACCAGTGTCGTCGTGTTTTTTATTTTAGCTTGCCTCTAATGTTGCTTTGAAGTGACGTAATTGTTTGACAGACCTGTATCAGGACAGGAACTATGGAGCAACATTTTCCTTTGGTTGAATCTTTTTTTTTTTTGCCTGAATGCTTTAGCTGATTCCTCTGTGTAATTTGAAATAGGAAATGTTGATATATAGGGTTGTTCCAAAATTGTACTGTAAGGATAAAGAGAGTCATTATTGCCTAATAGTGACAGTGATGTATGCTTTGTGGAGAAATCTAGAGAAGAGATGCCGGGCTTAGATATCAGTCTGTGGATAAACAATACACACAGCTAAACCTTCTGTGTTTGGAGCATGATATTAAGATTTACAAAATCATAAGAGTATTGTGGTTGTTCTTTTGAAGTGCTTGGAAGTCGCATGTAAGCTGCTTCTACAATCCAGAAACTTAACTTTGTAAGTGTAAAATCTAACTTCAGGTCTTCTGTGAAACAGATTCTAAAATCCATAAGAAACCCAACAGAATATCAAATGTCAACTATAGCAAGTACTGTGTAACATCTTAATAATATAGATGCATTTTGAATGTCAGTATTTCTTATTTGGAAATGGATGTCTTCAGCGACCATGTATGTAGAAATTGGAGGGAAAAATCTGTTCTTGAGGCTGGTGTTGGTAGGTTTGAGTGTGAATTCTTATCTGTATGAATGGAAGTTGGAATCCTTGTTTGTGTCCAGAATGGTGTCCTTCTGTTATGTTAACAAACAACTGCCTGGTGGAGTCATAAATAATTTATGAACTTGGGATATTGATTTTTGCTCAGTGCTTATAGGAAATTATATGCTTGTGGCTTCAAGAAATAATTGGTGCAATTTAATCGCATAAAAATTATAGCTGCCTTAAATTCTTTTCAAATTGAACCCTAATGACACTGGGTGCATTAAAAAAACAAGCAGAAGAGAGGGATACCTACAAAGAATGAAGAAATATGAGGGACAGAAGCAGCATCTTTAACAAATCTGACAAACTGGATCTCAAAGGAAGTGGTTTTGAATGAAGTCTAATTGACTTTTTCCTGATCATACGTTAACCTTTCCACTAGAAAATGTTGCAAAACTGAATAAAAATACACAGTATTACAAAACAAGTTAGAGGAACAGAGTGCCTGGCATTTTATGAAAAAAGTTCTATTAGCAAAATTTCACCAAGTTGAAGGTAGTTTTTCCTCCAATGTATTCCAGTTTTCTTTTTACTGCAGTAATTTTCCATGCAAGCTCTGCATTTTGGGGGAAGAAGGAAATGACTAACATACGAGAAGGAAGAAAATTGCAGTAACTCGACCAAATGCAAGTCTCAATTTCTTTTAAGGAGAGAAAATGACCTCACATTTTGTCAGAATATTACATGAGATTTAACTGACTTTAAGTGTGGTACAAATACTTTGTGAAACATACCTCAAGTCAAGTTTGAAGGAAGAATTGACCAACTTTCCTAGAACGGGGGGGGGGGGGGGGTGGGGGGTGGGGGGGGGCGGCGGAGAGAGAGAGAAAGAAGCTGTAGGGCTCTTCTGTACCTTTTGCTTGGAAAGGAAAAAAAAAAAAGCTGATTGAAGTGCTCTGCTGGAAGCAGGTTTTAGTAAAATTACATGGTATTCTGGCTACTTACCAATGTATGTTTTTCTTGGAAGGTCATCAGGGATCTGAATTTCTAAAACAGATATTCTAGGATGAGATTTCCATCTGCTCTGGAGAAACATTTAAATTTTGTCTTCAAAATTGCTCTCAGAATGTAAAGGAATGAACTTTGGTCTGGGTTAAATTTATACTTATTTTTACTCTATAATAAAGAGGGGTAATTGTAAACTGTATTTCTAAGTGTAAAAGAGTATCATTTGAGTCTGATGTGAAGCTGATGTCAACTAATCCATTGTACCCATTCATAGCAGGAACAAAACAGATAGACAGTACTTAGAAATGAAAAAGCTGCCAACGATTTCAGCACTAATAATGAAATAGCATTTAGGTAACTCAGTGGTGATCCCTGCAATGCTAACTGTAGGCTTAATGTGGCATGTTAAATAGCAGACTGATGCCTGGAGATGGCTGGAGGCTTAGAATTGCAGAGCATCTCAGAATACATTACAGGGAAACAAACTAATCCTGGAACTATGAAATAGGTGAATTAGCAAAATATCTTTGTTTTATATTCTACCACCGACCTAGGCTCTGCAACAGTGTCATCAGAGTATCAGTGCAAAATGGTGCATGTCTGGGAACCAGCCCCAGTTGGTTCTCATTTTAGATGGCCAAAAGGGACACTCTTTTCCTCTTCCTGGATCCCTTGGACTCTCAACATCCGTTGCTGGACAGCGCAGAGAAGCTGTGAAGTGAGCTGTGCTTATTTAGTTTAAAGCATGACGCTGTCGCTGCTGTACCAGGAACTTACTGTGTTGGTTACACAGAGTATTATGTCCCACTTCTCAAAGCAATTCTTGAAACAGCGGGATTCTAGTTCCAAGCACTGATAATGGCTAGACAAGAATGGCTCTCTTGACTGTTTCATTGAAAACTCACAGTAGCTATTACTAAAATGCTCTAAATATGGGATGCATATACATGCCACACTTCAACAAACATTTAATGACCACCAAACATTTACTTTAGGCAATAACAATCTTATTAAATATAACATTATGCTTCTCTGTTCCATTTTGCTTGATGCATGGACATATGCAAATAACTTGCATTAACAGCTTTGAGTGAAATTTCAATGGCAAGCTTAATAAATCCCTGGGTGGTGCTCAGGCTGATAACATTAGTTCCACGTACCCTTTTATTCAGGCAGCTAATGAATTTTTTTTTCTCCCAGTTGCCAATTCTGGATTGATAAAAGTTGAGGAACAGACATGGGTGCAGAATGCTGGAAGCTATGTTTTGCTATTAAATTGGTTCAGATTCATTTTGGGCTGAGTAGTGACAGAGAATCTCTTCTTTAGATGACTTACTGGCCTGCATGGAAAGATCTTCTGCTAGTGCAGCACCTTGACATGGCTGATGGGGGATACCCTTGTGCACTCTACCTTCTGCCTATGTGTCTTGTCTCCCTTGGAAGGTGGTGTGGTTTCTGTACACAGCTGGGGCTTGTGATGGGATGTTCTGCGTCAACATCTGCAGGCTCTGCAATATTCTGGAGTGCATTGTAGGGGGAGAAGTCTATACAGTTGCTGCTTGGCAAGGATATTGTGCAGGAGCTGTGCTCAGTGGATCACATGGCTGGCTGTTAATGTCAGTAATCTACCCATAGTTTGTATTTTTATTTATTTATTTATTTATTTGCAGAGGAGGGAGGGAAATAAAAGGTCAAGCAACAGTTGCAGAGTGGGTGGGATGCTGAGCAACTTGTGGGAGGCAGAGCATAGTGACTGAAGAGAAGATCTGAGGTAGAGCTCAAGCACCTGAGCTCTGTTCTTGAGCTCTGTTCTTCCTCTGCTTTACCTGCTGTCTGCCCTCGGCTGTTTAAAAATAAATGCTTCAGAGTCTTTGAAAATACTGTTATACTGAGTTTGTGAGAGGTATATTATGGCAAGCCTTTTAGATGTGCCTTTAAAGTCTGAAGCTGTTGGAGATGTCTGGATGAGCCTCTGAATGAGCAAAGCCTTTGGAGCTCTGTTTCTGTTTATTAAAACATCTGAATGTGCTTCACTAACATTGGTGGTGCTGAAAAGCACTTGCCAGCACTTTGCATGTACAACCTGTCAGTCCCATGATGTTACAGCTATCCACTATATATAGCTTGGTAACCACTTTGTATTCCAGCCTCATTTTCTTCTTTCCTTGTGGGAATGGATCCTGCACACTAGAGGGAAACTAACGTTTACTGTTCAATCAGAGAAGTTTGTCTTCGTGGGGGCAGCATTGATCTCACGGACTGTTATGTTGTCTGTTAGTGACTAATCACAAAATCTCCTGCTTGCATGAAGAGAGCTGTACTGCAGAGCCCAAAGAGACTCTGCTAAAGAGAAGGGTTGCCAGCTCTGTATGTGGAAGATGGTTTTGGAATACTAGGAGCTGGTATAAGGCATCTGACTGATTAAGGTTGGAGGGAAAAGATAAATGCTTACCCTAGCTGGGAGGAAGTGGAAAGAACTGAGCCAGAAGGCATACAATTGAACTAGATTTGATTACAAAATCATAGTGGACAGCTGTGAATTCAAGGGTAATACACTGCTGCTTTGAGCCACTTCTGGTGATATTCTGGACAGAAAAGCCAGAGATGATCGATTTCTCCCTCATCTTCTTTCCTTTGCTCTCTGTGGAGCAACTGACCAAAAAAATTAGGTGACTGTTTCTTACAGTAAAGCAGCTCAAATGTTCTTTGTGCCAGAAGCACATGAAAGGAGCACTGCTATTCTGGCACCTGCCAGCCTTGTTCTGCCCATTTATCAGGAGAGTGTCCAGGACCCATGCACAGCCCCATCCTGCAGCTTGTTTGGGAGCATTTTTCTTCTCTGCCCTTCTATTTCCTCATGTTGCCCTCATATTCCAAACATGGCCCTTCCTGTTGAATGTTGGAATAAATTAACCCTAATCTAGGGTGATGTGTTCCAGAAAACAGAGCTAGTTGTCAGGATCTCAGCAAGCACATGAGCCCTGGTGGCTGGCTGCTGCTGCTGCTTTGAGGAGCTGGGGCAGCCAAGGGAAGTAGGTGTGAACAGACAAGGAGTAGCACCAGCCATAGTATGAAGGTGCTCAGGAATGTCAGAAATGTCTGAGATAACTTTTAAGAGATGAGATCTCTGGTGAAGAAACTTTTAATTTGCAATGCAGTGGTGGGTATCCTGTCAACATCTATGGAAACACCATTACAGCTTTCATACTTTTTGCCACAAACTTACCCCCTGCTCTGTTTTTCCCGTTGGCTGGGTATTCCAGGTTCACAGTCTTACCAGATTTATATTTGTTAATTACATTCTGCCACCTGTTAATTCGTATTCTACCTTGAGCCAGCAAAGGTTTACGTTTGTAAATTACATTCTGATTCTTACTTTATCTTGCTGCCGGACAATCATCATCCTGATGTTTCCAAGGAGTGTCAGAACTCTTGTTATCATATTTACATGTTGATTCTCTCTTAGACCTCTTTCCTTCTGTCCAAGGGACATTTCTTTTGTTAAACAAAGAGCACTGGGGGTGTCAGGTCTTCCCAGTGCCTGGACAGGCAAGTTCCAACTTACCCTCACTTTCTTGGGCATATCATGCGACAAAATGTTACACATATATTCATACTGGATAAATATAAGTTGCTATTGGCTACACCTGTATATTACCCATTAATTTACCATCTTTATTTCTAATTTCTGTGATGCTAGATGACCAGAGACCATGAGCTAAATTCTTGTTCTGCAGAAACAACGTTCTATTCCCACAGGCGTGAGAATGACTGAGGGGAAAAAACGTGGTTCCCCAAAAGGAGGCAGTGGCGGAGTGGTTCTGCTCTGCCCTGGCTGCGTGGTGTGCTGAGCTCTGCTAGGGCCGTGGGATAACGCCTGCTGCTTCCGGCGGAGAGATTGCTGATTCCGCCTCCACTGTGGTGAGCAGCGCGGCAGCGAGCACTAACGTACACAGCGTAGTAGAGATTGCGTCTCCATGAACAGTGATATAACCCTTTCCAAAAGCTAAAGCATACCACCGGCCGGTTAGCTCAGTTGGTTAGAGCGTGGTGCTAATAACGCCAAGGTCGCGGGTTCGATCCCCGTACGGGCCAGTTTCTCTTTTGGCGCTAACCCGCCCCTCCCCCTGCAGTAGGATGGAGGAGCTTGCTGCCGGGCTGCAAGCCGAGGGAGATCGGGTCCCAAACCCATGGGGTGAGGAAGCACGAGGCATCCAGAGGAAAATGTACTTGGCAATCTTTTTTTCACTGTTAATTCCTGCGCCGTTCTTGTGGCCACGGCTTCTGTGGGAACAGCTGCTGTTGCAGCTCCATCAGATATGGAAGGGAGTGATATAGTGCTGCTGAATGGCCTTCTACCCTGGTCCCTCAGCAGCGGTCCTTTGGGTGCAGTTACAATGATCAGGACTCAAGTGTTTCTATAACGATATCCGTTTCAAGCAAAGGATAGGAGAAAGAGCATGGTGTTTCATTTTGGAATGAAAATCTATGAGTAGTGCTAGGTTGTTTTATGTTTCCCGTATTAGAAAGCAGAATTTTATTGCAGTTCCATGTGGTGAAGTCTTTACTATAAAGCAAGGTGATGCAACGTATCCTCAGCCCATTTTCCAGTTTAGTTTGAATTGCTTATATTCGGTGTGCATTTTGGTGGCCAGGATTGCAGGGCTTATTGCCCCTAGATTTAATTTTCACAGGTGGTTGTTAGGTTCTGGGGGTCTGCCACTGTCCCTGTGGTTGTAATTCCACAACCCATTCTCCAGCCTCAAATCCAGACGGGGAATGAAAGAGCAGATTAAACAGACACGCTAACATAGCGGGATAATGCTCTTGTGAGGTCAGCTGAGGAATTTCCACTTTGTATGGGCTACAGTGGCAGACACTGGGCATGTTCTGGGGTTACCATTTGGTATTTTGGCTAACTGTTTGCATGTCATTGCACAGTGGATGATGTGAGTGAAGATGAACTTATAGCTAGGGACAGTGCTGAACACTGACAGATGAGGTGGAAGTTCCCAGTCAGTCCAGTCAAACCACTCCATTTTGCTATCATTTCACATTGGTTGTTGCATTTCCGAGTTTTAAGACCAAATAAATCAACTCATAGAATCACCGAATATCCTGACTTGGAAGGGGACCCACAAGGGTCATCGACTCTGACTCCTGGCCCCACACAGCACCACCCAAAATCTGAACCCTATGTCCAAGAGTGGTGCCCAGCTGCTCCCAGAACTCTGACATTTGGGGCCATGCCCACCGCCCTGTGGTGCAGACCCTGTCCCTAACCCCCAGCTGCCCCTCCCCTGACACAGCTCCATGCCGTTCCCTCGGGCCCTGTCGCTGTCACACACAGCACAGCTCAGCACTTCCTGTCCACTCAGTTCATACTCCTCACTGAGACAATTGCATTTTCTTTGTTGGGTGAAATATCTCTACAAGGGCTCAGACAGTTAAAGCTAGTGCTTTCTTTTCTGGTTGTATGAGAAGTTAACTGTATTTCTTATATGATGCCTATTAGTAAAGAATCTAAGCATCTTGTCATCAAGATGCTTTACTCATTATAGGATATTAATTATGGTGAAAATCTGAGTGGTGATGCTTCATCTGGTAAGAAGGCAATATATAACTCAGAAACACCATTACTGAAATCAAAGGCAGGATGTGGCGGAAGGAGTTTTTCTTCAGATTAATTTGCATGTATCTAAGTGTAAGCAATAATGCTATTATTATATGTGAAGTTTAACCTTTGCCTAAAACTGAGTGTGATGTTTACCTCCTCTGCACAAATGGAAGCTGAAGAAATGGCATCTTCATCAAAAAGCACAAACTTGTCATCAACTTCAGGCAAAGGTTTTCATTTAATATTGTTTTGAGTAGATGCGCGTGGGAGGGGAAGGAGGAAATGCCATAGAAACAGATCCAGGAAGGAGCAGAAAGCCAAGAATGTGGGCTGAATGAGTGCTGGCAGCCCACCACCACCGTGCCAAGGATCTGGCTAAAAGGAGCTTGGAGCTGTAAGCAAAAGCCCAACAAGCGCTTTCCTGTTCGGGTCCTTGCGTGTTTCCCAAAAGCATCATTCAGTAAAGGGGGCTGCGTGAGAGGGATGCTGGCATTCTGTTTTTCCTTTGCAACTGAAATGACAAGGAGGAGCCTGAAATTTTGTTTTGCAGTTCACGTCAGAAAGGGGTGACAATGTTTACTGCCAAAGCTGAAATAATACTTGTTTCAAATTTGTGCGTTTGTAGAAAGCAGTACTGAAATGAGGTAAATCTGAGCAATCTCATAAAAACCAAGCAAGCACAAAGGAGCAGACTTCAAGAGGAATGAAACAGTTGCTCTTGAGGTGCTGTATAAAAAGATTAGATAACTCTGCAAACAAAGTATCTGGCTATTTCTCCCACTGTTTAGAACTAATGCCTGCTGAGGGCTTTTTTTCTTTTTTTTTTTTTTTCTTTTTTTCCCCAGCATAAATAGCCAAACAGTCCTTTTCTTTGTTGTGGAAGAATTCACACGCACTGCTTACAGAATAACAGGGCCATGTGGAGGTTACTGAGTCCTTATTTAAGAATCATATAGAACCAAGTGGAAGTGGAACCAAATATCTAGCTGTGGGTGTGTTTGGCCTCTTTTACAAAGAATAAATAAAGGACTTCAGTTACAAAAGGTATGGAAGTACTTGTGGCTGTACACAGATTCCATGTAAGGCTTTAATCAGTTTTAAAGAAACATTAGGTCATTTTTGTCATTAGCTATAGGGTAAGGAATGGTGAAGGGCGTGTAAGGTCATCTGGAGTATGCTCTGATTCTGGTGTGATAAAAATGTGCTGCTCCAGAGGTGGACAGCAAATGACAAGTCTCTAATATTTGGTAGGATCAAGACTGATTATACCTCATGTTCTTGAACAGATGGTATAGTTATTAATTTCCTTTCTGAGGCCTACCTGAGTGACAGCTGGCTAGTGCCCATCACACCTTTTCAAAGCTCTCTGCTTTTCTATCAAATGGTTAAAATGCTGCATAGGGGTGTAGTTGGATTCAGGCACTCGCTGACTTGACTTCTTAATGCTTTTGGAAGGTGAAATTCTGGCTTGTTCCAGGCCTGAATCTAAACCAGGGAGGGAGAAGACAAAGTTGGAAATAAAATCCTACCTATATGTATATTGGAGATCAGAATCCGTTTCAAGTACCAATTTACTTCTGCTAGCCAGAGCATGCTGGGGCTTCCCTACAGTGTCAGAAGTTTATAAGGTGGTAATTACAGTCAAATATTGGTTTTAATGAGGAAATTGTTTTTTTTTTCTTTCATGTGTATGTACTTCTGCTCTTCTCCAACTTTGTTCTTCATATGATAGATTTGCAATAACCCTGCCTGCAGTGTAAAGGGCAGGTTTTTCTTTTAAGCAGCTGAGGCTCTGAGCAGCTAATGTTAAGGCAGCAGAGATAGAAAACAACTTCTATGGGGTATTTTGATGAAGATGCAGGCCAGGCTGCTATTCTGGAGTATCTGGGAACAGGATGCTGAAGGCAAACTGGTTTGAAATTTAATTCAAACTGCAGAGCAACTGCAGAGATGAGTGCCTAAAAAAAACAACCCAGTAAGTTGTTCTCGTCTCTTGGATTCTGTTTCTAGCTCCCATTATGCCTTGTACATTCCTTCCTGCCACCCTGCACAGGTATCACCTGGTCCTGTAAAAAAAGGAAGTTATGTTGTTGCTTAAATCACCCATGCAAATGATTCTTCGGTATTGCATATATATTCAGTTACACATTACATATATCTGGCAGTACTGCTAAGGCCAGGTGCAGGACAGATTCTTCCCTGCTATCTGGTGGAGGATGCAGCTTTGAAAGAAAAAAACCTGCATTTCAGTTTTGTCCCAAGCTTAGTGAGACTTGCACAGTCCCAAAGATGAGCTTTTTAGAAAATTATGTCTCTTTTAGTTCATTTCTGTTTTCTAACCACAGTTCTACTTTCACATTCTCTGCAACCAAAGGCAAAACTGATTGGAGATATGGGCTATTGCCTGCCAGTCATTATAATAATGATTAGTAAAGGAGAGAGTGAGAGGAGACCAGAATAGGGGTTGTCTTACATGCATTGTTCAGAGCAGTTTTGCCTGGCCAGGGAGAAGGCACAGAAGTCCCTGGACTTCTTAATTCTCCCTTGTGATGTTTTATGATGTTCTCCTGAACTTGAACTGTACCAAAAAGACTATAAAACCGTCAAGAGATCAGAAACGTATAAACCCAGGTAGGCCCCAGGAAAGCTGTGGAGACGGAAGAGAGAAGGCATAGAAATCTGTTAAGGCACAACTGTTAATGCTTCTGAGAACTTCTAACATATAATTATGTTTCTATAAAAGATATGCCAGCCTCTTTTCCCCAGCTGTGTGTGTTTCTGTCTTCTGACGAGAAATAGCCCTGTGCAAATTCTACTTGAAGTCAAAAATGCCAGTAAGGAAGACCTTGACACTTGAAAATGAAAATAAATAGATTTCAGTCACTGGAAACAAGTACTGTCTTCTGACAGTAGGGAATTGCTTTCATTTGGATATTTGGGATTTTTTTTTTTTGTTCTGAATGTAGAGTAACACGTTCATCTTAAAATGAAATACACACACGCGCGCACACACACACATACAAAATAAAAACTCCAAAACCAACAAATTTGGTCAGGCACAAGCTATCTGTTTTGACTTCAACTGAAATTATTTAGTGAAAATCAGACTGAATTTCTAAACTGTTAAGATGTTTAGTTGGATTTCCCAACTATTTGGCAAAAATGATTCACACTAAGTATAATTTGGTGAACATGTCTTTTCAAACAATACATTTTGAATGCAAGAAACTTATTATTGGTCCTCTTTCCTACCAGTGTGTAATGTTTGAATGAAAGGTCAGTTGTCTTCTGTGTTAGTGGTGTTTGTGAAATTATTAGACATCTAAGTATTACAAGACTTTTGGGCTGCATCTAGGTGTTGGATGGGAAAAGCCTTACTGTACAGCAAGATGTGTTTTTTATCACCTCTAATGTCATTTTATTTCTTCCTCAAGTTACTGACTTCTGGTCTAATCTATTTTAGAGCAATCTTTAAGATGCACTTAGATCTATTAGCTGCACATCCCACAGTTGCTTAACCTGATTCTATTTCTCACAAATTTATCATCTTAAGGCATGATTTTGTCTCTATATATCGCTTTGGAATACTTGGTATCTTTTCACAGGCAAAAACAAACAAACAAATCACTGGTGCTAAAACACAGGAATCTTCATTCCCCAAATGGTACTTGTCCCCTAACTTTGCTGTAGAAGGAATACATTACATGTGCTAGGAGAGGCACTGTCATGGAGATGCATTTAATGACATTTACTTAAATTCCTGGACTCTGCCTGAGTTTCAGTGTGGCTTGGTGTACATCTGAGAATTGCAATCATCCTCTGATCAATATGGATCTCTCCAGCCTTTAGACACTCCTCCTAGATTCCAATTCTAATTTGTAACATCTTTCCTGACACTGTGATCTATCTAGGTCAGTAGTGTCAAACGACTTAAATTTGTTGACTGACATAAAAATAGACTTAGCATCCTATACTGTGAAGTATTCATCTCACTCATATAGTAATGACTCTCTTCCTTTAAATTTGCTGTATGTAACTACATATTACACTAATACTGTCTTGAGCTCTATTTGATTTTATTCTGAACAGCTGGGGCTGTTCAGCTCAGAGAATAGAAGACTCCAAGGAGACTTGATAGTGGTCTGTCAGTATCTTAAGTTGGGGGGGGGGACAACGACAGGCTATATGAAAGAAGAGGACAGACGCTTGAGTAGGTTCTGTTATGACAGGACAAGGAGAAATGTTTTCAAACTAAAAGAAGGGAGATTTGGACTGGATATAAGGAAGAAGCTTTGTACAACAAGAGTGGTAAGGCACTGGAACAGGTTGCCCAGTGATGTGGTGGAAACCTCGCCCCTGGAAACATTCAAGGTGAGGTTGGAGCAAGCTCTGAGCAAACTGATCCAGCTGTAGGTCTCCCTGTTTATTGCAAGGAAGATGGACTTGATAACATTTAATGGTCTCTTCCAACTCAGACAGTTCTGTGGTTCTCTAGGTTTTCTTCTCTATTCTTTTCTAGACTTGTACTATAAGCAGAAATAGCCTCCTGAAACTTCAAAGGACAAAGATGCTTACTCCCAGGCAGATGAGGTACTCCTTGCTTTGAGAAACCTTTGCCATGCAGAACATTTGAATCAGAGAAGCTTCTGATTCCCCTTAAAGTCTGAGATTTATGAGTGAGCAGCAGTGGTTCATAGTCCTCTTGTTTTGATTCTGAAGTTCTGGATCTGGGGCATGTGCTGTACGCTGTGACAACTTTGCTTCTTTCAGTAATCTTCTGCTCACAGTTGTCCTCTCCATTCACAGTTGCTGTACTGTGTGGTGCTTCTTCCAGTAAATGTAATACCACTGTGATATATTGATCTTTGATTCACTGACCCATCAGAAAGGCAACAATGTATGCATGCATGCATTTTTTATGCTTTACACTGACATTCTTACTTCTTTTTTTCTTCTGAGTCAAAGTCAGCCTGGGCCATGCACGTCGTCACTCTTCCTGAGTTCTTACCAGAGCAATTTGCCCTCCTATCACCTGGCCCTACTGACTCACTCCTTAAATCCAGCCTTCCCTCAAGTACACTCCTGTTATCCTTTACACTTGAAGGTACTCTTGTTTGCAGAGATGAATGTTATTTGAATGCTAAATTGTAAAGTTTGATCTCTTTCTATTCAGCATTTAAATTCTGATGCCGATTCTATCAGAGTACTCAGACTTTGTGGCCGTTACTTCTGCATAGATCAACTGATCTTTATTGTCTTTTTTTTTTTTCCATATTGAATTAATGTTGCAATCCTTCTGCTTTGCTAAAGTATACCCTGTACGTAGGGCAGGTTCAAACCTGGGGGTCTGTAAAATGGAAAGACTTCTATTATCAGTCTCCTGGGGCATTTGATAGCTGCAGTATACTTTGTGACTTGTTAGCAGTTCTTTCCAACTAGCATCAGTCCTGAAAGCCTTTATGCTAGAAATAATAAGAAAGAATTATTTACTGTTTATACACCCTGAAGAAAGGGGAAAAAAATTATATAAGATGGGTTCTCACATACATCTGTAGGTATAGTTCTAGTGATGATGTTGCCTATATATATTAATGCTGAATTAAGAAAAAGTTGAGAACTTTTTTTTCTTGAAGACTGGATTTTTTCCCCCAAAGCAAGAAAATAGCTTATAGAAGAGTGAATATATAATCAATCTTTTTTACATATGCAATTTTTCTCAAGGAGCTGAATGTTAATGGGACACAGGAAGTTCCCTTTTGGGGAATGGATAGAAGGAGAAAATGAGTAATTTCCAAAATGTCTACTTTTGTGTTGTATGTCAGTGTAACTCCGGATTATAATTCAGTAAACACTACATTTACACCTAAAAGCTTGTGTTCTGAGGCCTCCAGTTTTCATAAGATGCCCAGGTGGAGCCCTGTAACCCTTTGCAAACATGCTGTAGTAGGCTGACTGTGATCCGAATTCTGGCTGAAGTGCTTGATAACTTGATAGGTAAATGATATTTTGTTTCTTTATTTTCAGTCAGACACAATTCAGCAGCATCCCAGACTACATACCTTCCCCTAAGTAAGGGGAAAGATGTGATGAATCTTTTCAGAAGGGAAAATGTGACGCTGGGGTATTGGTTCAGCATAGTCTTTCCCTTTGGTTAGCTCTAATTCCATCTGGTTCTGCTTACCTGTCTGAATTGGGTGCTCAAAGATTGAATCAGTTCTGTTTGTTCACAGCTGCAGGGCCTTCTGAAATGAATCAAACATGACTTAAGTGATCTAAGAACAGAAGGGAGGTGAAGCGATGGTGCAGTGATGGGAAGTGGGCAGAGCAGAAAGGGCCAAACATTGTCCTAATGGCTGAGATGGAAGATAACATACCACTGTGCATACCAGCTCCTTGTGTTGTGTTATGTTATGCTGAAGGATACTTCTTGCTTACACTGGTTAGTAAATAGCATGGGGTTGTTTGCTTTTGCCATCTAGTCCTCTGTAAGCTGAAAATGAGCTGTGTGCAGTTGAGACTTCTCTGGCTCTTTGTATAGACAGCAGTACCTGAGGTAGGGGCATAGAAAAAAATCCTCTGCAGCTTGTGCTGGAAGCAGTTGGAACAAGGCAAGGAAGCCAGAAGTCTGATCTGTCTCTAGGAAAGATGAAGACAGATTTCTGAAGTCTAAAAGGCTCATCTTTTAAACATAGAAATAATATTTATTTTTTGTGGGTATTACCTATTAAAGCTTTTTTTTAATGTACCTTATGCTCTTCTCCTGTTTTGTAAGAGTGTGATGCTGAAGAACACAAGTGTCTTGGGAGCTGCTGGCTCTTCTCTTAAAATGATTGGCATAGAAATCAGTCACAGTGACCTTGTATTTTATTGGGATATACATCATGTTTCTGTACAGAAAAACAAAAGGTAGAGGTGCACTTTAGTCTGTATACTATTCCCGTTCCTTGGTAGATGAGTATTTTAGTGGAGGAAAACAAAGACGGGATAAGGCAGGGCTGTAATGAATATTACATTAGTAAGCTTATGTTTAAAGGGTAAGTTATGTAATGCAGAATAGGCAGCCAAAAACTGTTTTTCAATCATACTATATCTTTCCTCTGCTCCATGCCACACCTGAGACCAAAATCCAATGGGGGTCCGAACAGAACTCTGACGTTGCCACAGGCCCCAGCCAAAGCCACCTTGAGTTACGTGAACATCTAGCTCAGCTGGGAGGGTAGGATCAAGTATACCCAGTGCCTGGGCTTGTTTAACCGCCTGTTGGAAAGCATCCTGTTCTGTTCTCCCCCAATCCCATAATTGGCCCTTTTTGGTAAGTCTATGTAAAGGTCTCAGCAGCTGCGCCAAATGAGGTATAAAGGAACGCCAATATCCCAATATACCCAGGAATTCCTGCAGCTGCTTTGGTGTTGTAGGGACTGGAAATGCCTGAACCTTATTCAGAGAAGGGCAACAAAACTGGTGAGGGGCCTGGAGCACAAGTCTTATGTGGAGCGGCTGAGGGAGCTGGGATTGTTCAGTCTGGAGAAGAGGAGGCTCAGAGGAGACCTTATTGCACTCTACCACTTCCTGAAGGGGGGTTGTGGTGAGGAGGGGGTAGGTCTCTTCTCCCTGATAAGTAATGACAGGACGAGAGGGAATGGCCACAAGTTGCGCCGGGGAAGATTTAGATTAGACCTGAGGAAGCATTTCTTTTCTGAAAGAGTGGTCAGGCACTGGAATGGCCTGCCTAGGGAGGTGGTTGAGGCACCATCCCTAGCGCTGTTCAAGAAGCGTTTAGATGAGGTGCTAAAGGACTTAATTTAGTAGTTGGGTAGAGATAGTGATAGGAGGATGGTTGGACTAGATGATCTTATAGGTCCTTTCCAACCTTATGAACTTATCTATGACGGCATCAGGTAATACTTTGGTCTTTCCTGACCAGACTACCCCTAGAAATTTTACGGACAGTCCTGGACCTTGCACTTTTTGAGGATTGATAGCCCATCCTCTTTCACTTAGGTAGTGAGTTAATGAATCTGCTGCCTTCCCTACTGCTTCCAGTGAGTCGGATGTTAACAGGAAGTCATCAATATAGTGGTATAGGTTCACATTGTTTGGTTTTCTCCAATCAGCCAGGTCATGTGCCACCAAATTATGACAGTATGTTGGTGAGTGCACGTACCCCTGTGGCAAGACCTGAAAGGTCCACTGCCTGCCTCCCCACGTAAATGCAAATTGATCTTGTGATTCTTTAGCAATAGGTATGCTAAAAAACGCATTCACTAAATCCAGGACACAATGGTAGGTTTTAATTTCCCTACTAAGAGTGTCCATTAAGGAAGCAATATTGGGTACGGCTGCATGGATGGGTGGCGTGACCTTATTTAGTTCCCTATAATCCACCGTCATTCTCCATGTTCCATCTGACTTCCGTACTGGCCATATGGGGGAATTATATGGGCTGTGTGCAGGCCTTATAATACCTACTTTCTCTAATTCCTGCACTGTCTTTGATATTTGTTCTTGCCCACCCGGGGGTCTGTACTGTCTTACATTAGTGATCCGGCGTGGTTTTGGCAAACAAATTGGTGCAGGAGGCACCCCTGCTGGTCTATCCTGTACCTTTTTTGTTTTTTGAGTTATGATAGGCCGAATCTTGAATGGGTCCATCATAGACGGAGTTTCGAGATCTGCCTTAGAGATCTTTTTTCCTGTCATATCAGAGTCTTCTTCCTCTGATTTTTGGGTGTCTTCTACCGATATATTCCGTACTTGTCTCGTGGGGACATTTAGGCCAGGCTTTTTGGTTGTTAATGTACCCAGCTGTTGCTCCAGTTTCTCAATACAGTCTCGTAATAACTGATTTTCAGTCTCCATATTAACATTTGCAGTATCTAATTTGAGTATGGCCATTACTAATGGCCAGGCTACTGCAGAGGCAGCTAACCGCTGCTCCTTGGTAAAAAGTATGTCTTTATCTAATCCTAGAAAGTAGTCGGTCAAATAAGATGGGGAGTGAGAGGCAGTCCCTGGAACCCGCATGGGTCCCCATTTCTCAATAATAGATGCCAACCCATAGTAGGGTGACCCCATGAACCCTGGAATTAGACCAGGGATTGTCTGTTCTAGGGGGGTAACATTCTCCCCCCTTGGCCCATTTAAATATATTCCAAATGAAGGACATATTGAGTAAATATGGATTTAGTATTGCTAGAGCTGCCTGGCTCGCCAAGTGTAAGGTAAATAACTCCCAATGATGGTACTCCACAAGGAGATAGTATAGAGGATGGTATATTTTAAGTAGTTCTATATAAACAGTATACAGATAATACAAAAGAGAAGATGGCTCACCTTTATGATGACAGGGCTCGCAGAAGACTCCACGTGGGAGGGATCTCCAATAAGAGATCCTTCCCTGGTGGTGGTCAGCCCTTAAATGGGGTTTGGGAGAGGTGGAACCAGGTTCCACCCCTTCCACTCACACAGGTATATCACCTTCACCTGTGGCCCCATGGCTGACTCGGTACTCATCTCAGGTGACCAATCAGTGGTTCAGGCCGTGATTCAGCAGTTCCCATACAGAGGTGCAGAAATGGTGAATGAGAAGCGATTTATTGCTCAGTGTCTCAGAGAGCCATGTAGGCAAATACAACTCACTGGTGACAGATTCAAGCAAATAAGAGGCTCTTCCTCACACAGCGCACACTTTGAACCCTAGGAGATGCCATAATTTGCATGGTTACAGAAGTGATTAGATCATTTCAAGAAATAACATTAATTCAGTGCAGATATTTGGTAATACTGGATGCAGTCCAGGAGGTCCTTGGGTTGCAAATTGTGAGAAAGAGGGAAAAGTGTACTGTGGAAGCATAACTACTTGCTAGTTCAATTCCCAAAACCTTGTTGTCATCACACATAGAGAGAGGATACCTTTAGTCATGCATAAAGTGTGATACACTAAGTGACAGTGATTTGAGTTGTTTTCTTCTTGCTTTGGTTGGAGAGGAAACAGAAGAGACTGCTGTATTCTGTGGTCCAATTCCAGCCCATTATCTGCTAATTGATTTTTTTTGTTTGTGGGTTGATTTTTTTCTTCTTTTTTTCTTCACTGATTAAAGGTATACATCTGTGCTATTCTTTATTTGGTTTTCAAGTAATAGATTTCTCTTTCACCTTACTTAAATGAGTCTGGTAAACCTGGTATAACAAAAGAAAACAACTTTAAACTGTACATATATGTAGGACAGTCAAAACGTGCATATGCAGCATCAGCGTGCGCAGTGATAACCTGTTTTCCTTGAAATATAGTAATTGTATAGATTGAAAGGTGACAAGTTGAGAGTTCACGATCATTTCGTCCTTATTTTTCTCAGAGAAGTTATTCTTAAACTTCTGGGAATAGCACAATATGCGCTGCTCAGACTTTGCATAATTTACTATTGTGTTTGCAAACTTAAGGCAAGTATCCTAAATGTTGCTACCCTATGAAGGTAGGTTAGTAGTGTTTGTGAAGTAAGAGTGAAAAAAATAAAGCTCTTGAAAGAATCAACAAGAAGGATGGTCTTGGATGATCACTCTGCATTTCTGTGGTTTCAGAGTGAATTTGGTCATCCATATGGTAACTTCAGGGCATAGGAATGTGGAACTGGAAAGGGCTAGATAATTAAGTCCATTCTTCTATTGCAGGGGAATAATCGTATAAATGTATTAAAATCACATTTCCTCTGGCTTCATGCTAGCCAGCAAAACTGATTTATGCTCTCTTGAGTAGCCAGGCTCCATTTGTTTCTTGCCAATTGCCTGAATTTGTTTGGACTCAGAGTTCACAGCAAGTGATCAAGGAGTTCTTTGTCATCACTAAAGAATAAAATCCCAGTCTAATATAAAAACGACAAGGAAAAGAGCTGGGGTGTGTTAACAAGTTAACAGCAAATATTGAGTTCAATACTTCAGACTTTTATTCCTTTAAGAGCAAAGGTTTACTTTCTAAGGACAGTCAAATAAAGAAGAGATGGTCTTAGGATCTGTGTACTACAGTACATGTTCGAGTGTACATGTATATTTTAGTACTTCCCTTTATATTTTGTAATATTCTTTGTTATACTTATACTTTGTAATATACACTTATACTTTGTAATATTCTTGTCTGAAGTCTGTACATTGTCTGGTCCTAAATTTATTGAATTAAAAACCAAAACTAGGAAGTTAGCAAATTAAAATGTGTGGCTTTTTTAACTTTATTTTTGTGCTATTCCTCACTTGGTAAAGGTTAAAAGAACTGAGGGAAAACAACATTTTGTAGTTGTATGATTTACAGTAGTAGCTTGTCTTATCTGTATCATCACTGTATGATGAAGGAGGAAAAAATGTGAGAAGCAGCAAGAATAGATCATCACAATAACATTAACAATGTTCTTTATCATTTTAGACCTGTCACTCTTGAAATGATTAGATATGTCTCGTCTAATGCATAGTAAATAGTTGGTATGCTTCCAAAATGAGTTAATGAACTGGATGTTTTGAAATACATGCAAATGTTTTCAAAGACACTCCATACATTTTGGTTTTTTTTTTTTTTTTGAAGCAGAGTTTAGATACATGACCCAAAAACTACTGGATTTTTCTTATCCCTGTTTTCTTGCTACCAGTAGATTTTTTTGAGCATAGGTGTATTTTTCCTTCTAATCAGGCTATGCTTTCCCCTTTTACTGCCTAGTTGGGTGTCAGCAGGTAAGGCATGTCCTCCCTCATACTCCACCTGTTCTTTGTATTTCCTTTCTTTATCCCTCATTCTTCATACTGGTAAAAGGAGTGATAATATTTAAAATGGATGAGATATTTTGTAAAAGATTGATGGTTCAGCTCTACTTGTACAATCTGAATATGAATTGGGATTTTTGTTTTTGTGTTTTGTTTTGTTTAGTAACTAATTTTAATCAGTGCTGCTAATTCTGTCATACAGAGCTGGGGTTGCCTGTGCCTATGTCACTATAACTTAACCACAGATTGTTAACGGTCTGAACCCATGCCCCAAACAGCCTGTTCTCACATGAATGATCTTACAAGATCAGACACACCGTGGAGTCTAGTATCTCATCTCTGATAATGGCCAATAATGTTTTTAAAGGGTTTGGGAGCAGGTCTAGTACTTGGCAATATTTTCCCAGAATACTCTCCTAGACAGAGCAATTTGTGACACAGGGGCATCTTCAAACAGTGATTTGTATTTAACAGCCCTCAGTAGATTTTTCTTCCATAACTCCATCCAGTCTCTTTCTGACCTATGAAAATTTATCAGCAGTATTCTGCAGCAGGGAGCTCTGTAGTTTAATTTCCTGTTACTTCAAGAAATGCCAGCTTGTTTGATACTTGTACCACCAAGTTTCTCATGATGCTGTACCTCTCCCTGCTCCATACTTTTTATTTGGAAGCAGATAATCATTTCGTCCTTCTGCGTGGTGTACACAGTTTTATGTAGTTCTGTTGTACCTGCCCTTGGTTACCTCTTTCCCCATTCTTAACTTTCTTTGAGCCTTTCTGGGTGAACTCTGAGTTCATTAGTCTTAGTGAAACCTATCTGACCCTTTTCCAATGGAGTGAAAAGTAAAACACCTCATCTTATTAGTTGAATGCTACAAAGTTGTTGCAGGGTTGTTACTGCTGCTTTAAATGCTTGGATATGGTCACTGTTCCATGTTGCAGAGGTCTGATAGTGCAGCTCATGTTCCTAGGATAGCAGTGCTGATACTTGCAGTACTGACTGGCAATGGTACTTGTTTTGCTCTTGGCCAAGTTTTTCTTAGACCTATTTAGCACCCACAATCTCTAACGAGGTGAAGAGAGCTTAACAGCTGTGAAAATTAGACCACTGGTGACTGGAGCATCTGGACTTCATTTTTGGACAATGTTTCCGTATCCTTTTGATTCTGTGAAACATGTTTCCTGGAGTTCCTTTTTTGTTGCTCGATAGAAATGTTTTCGGAATTATGAGAGATCAAGATGCTTTGTTTTTCCCTGTGCAGTAGTTTCTGCTGCTCTCTGACAAACAATCTGAGCATTCAGAGACGTTAGATATAGAAATAGGACATTAAGAACTAGGTCACACTTTCCAGGAAAGAAGACTATCTTCCTAAGAACTGATGGGTACTGATAATTGAGTGAATAAGCTCCCCTGAGTCAGAGGCAAGTTAAGGTTATACATGCTGATTTTTGTTTCAACTAAGTTGGTTTGATGTTGGTTTCTGCATGCTTTCCAGGTAATGTGGGTGGGGGCCTGCACTTGGAAAGGGCTGGCTGACCTCCTGCAGCGAAAGGTATGAGTGCCCTTCAGAGATCTGTTAGCACTGCAGGGAACTGATTTCAACTTTGTCCTTGAAACACAAATGGAAACAATGCTGCTGGCTCATATTTTTCCCAGTCAAACATTTCACTGACTTGGGAGCCTTTGCCCTGCCTTGCAATGTATGTCTTTTGCCACGGTTGCTGCAGCTTGGTGTTTGGTAGGTTTGTCTCCTTGTGCAGAGGATGAAAATTCACATGCATCTTCACTCCTGAGATAATGTGATTCCTTGTAGTTGCTACTTCGAATATTCCAAAGCAGCGTTGTCACTGGTCATTAAATAAAGTTGCTGCTGTGTGGGAAGGAGCATAAGAGTGGTTATCGCCTTACACTGTTTGTTTTCTATAGCATTCTGCCTTTTGAGCTGCTAGCTTCAGCTTGTTCTTCCTAGCCTCTTTACCTATAGCTCTTTCATTTCTTTCCAAACAGCATTTCAACTACAATGCTGCCTATTTTTTTCTTTTTTCTTTTTTTCCTAGAGTAATGCACCCAACATAGAGAAAAATCCACTGTCTTAATATAAACCTGCTCAGACCACTGGCAGCTATGGAGATGTGACATTTAAAAATGTGAAGGGGATGGTCTTTATCAAGGTCAATTATGACAGGACAAGGAGAAATGGTTTCAAACTAAAAGAGAGGAGATTTAGATTGCAAGGAAGAAGTTCTTTGCAACAAGGATAGTAGGATAGTGAAGTACTGGAACAGGTTGCCCAGAGAGGTAGTGGATGACCTGTCCCTGGAGATGTTCAAGGTGAGGCTGGACTGGGCTCTGAGCAACCTGATCCACCTGTAGGTCTTCGTGTTCATTGTAGGGGAGCTGGGCTATATGACCTTTGATGGTTCCTTCCAGCTTAAATGATTCTATGTAATTTGGGAGATTTCTATGAAATTGATAGATTTTCAGGTATTTCAGCCTTTTTTACCACCGGAGGTCAGTTGCTTTGACTTTTTCCTACTTTGTTCTTTTCTTTCTGTGTAGTGATTTTAAAATGGGCCACCAGACCACTCACAAATTCCAAAACTGTGGCATCTTTCTCACAGGGCAATCTAGCTTGATTTTTGGCTGAAGTGGGAGCATGTCTGTTGAGATGTTTTACCTCTGAGGTAGAGTTCTCTTATATTTGGTGCTGTGTTGCATGCCCTTGCCTGTCACCTGCCAGTGTCTGCAGGCTTCTTGGTGTATGTTTCATGTTCCCACACAGGATGAAGTTGGTACTGGTGTCAGAAGTGATTGGTGAAGCCTGAGGGCAAGGTGAGCATTAATATTCAGCACTAGAGAAGCCTCTTATAAATGGACAAATCTACTAGTTTTGAGGCTGCTGTTAGCACAAATATGCTAGTGAGAAGACCTTGCTGGTGTGGTGATCTCCTATGCAGGAGTTCTAGGACAGAGATTGCCATTTAATAAAACCTGGGCATGACTGCTGAAGTATCAGAGGCAGTAGGTGAAATTCACAGGTAGCTGTCATGGATGGAGTTTTCCTTTATCTGGCAGTAAAATGTTTGCTGCTATAGATTCCTGAGAGGAGCTGTGCACCTTGGATCCTTAATGGTCTGGTGACCATGTCTAAACATTTTAGCGGAGTGGTTTTGAAGAGTTCATAAGTTCATAAGGTTGGAAAGGACCTATAAGATCATCTAGTCCAACCATCCTCCTATCACTATCTCTACCCAGCTACTAAATTAAATTAAATCCTTTAGCACCTCATCTAAACGCTTCTTGAACAGCGCTAGGGATGGTGCCTCAACCACCTCCCTAGGCAGGCCATTCCAGTGCCTGACCACTCTTTCAGAAAAGAAATGCTTCCTCAGGTCTAATCTAAATCTTCCCCGGCGCAACTTGTGGCCATTCCCTCTCGTCCTGTTGTTATTTATCAGGGAGAAGAGGCCCACCCCCTCCTCACCACAACCCCCCTTCAGGAAGTGGTAGAGTGCAGTAAGGTCTCCTCTGAGCCTCCTCTTCTCCAGACTGAACAATCCCAGCTCCCTCAGCCGCTCCTCATAAGACTTGTGCTCCAGACCCCTCACCAGTTTTGTTGCCCTTCTCTGAACACACTCCAGGGCCTCAATGTCCTTCTTGTAGTGAGGGGCCCAAAACTGAACACAGTACTCGAGGTGCAGCCGTACCAGAGCTGAGTACAGGGGGATGATCACCTCCCTGCTCCTGCTGGCTACACTATTTCTAATACAGGCCAGGATGCTGTTGGCCTTCTTGGCCACCTGGGCACACTGCCGGCTCATGTTGAGCCGAGCATCAACCAACACCCCCAGGTCCTTTTCCTCTCTACATTCTTCAAGCCATTCTGCCCCAAGCCTATAGCATTGCATGGGGTTATTGTGGCCAAAGTGCAGGACCCGGCACTTGGTCTTATTGAACCTCATCCCATTTTGCTCAGCCCAGCTATTCGGCCTATCCAAATCCCTCTGAAGGGCCTCCCTACCCTCAGGCAGTTTGACACATCCTCCCAACTTTGTGTCATCTGCAAACTTACTGAGGGTACACTCAATTCCCTCATCTAGGTCATCAATAAAGATATTAAACAAGAGGGGCCCCAAAACTGACCCTTGGGGGACACCACTCGTTACAGGACGCCAGCTGGACTTAACTCCATTAACCACTACCCTCTGGGCACGGCCCTCCAGCCAGTTCTCCACCCAGAGAAGAGTGAACCTGTCCACACCACGGGCTGCCAGTTTCCTTAGGAGAATACTGTGGGAGACCGTGTCAAAGGCCTTGCTGAAGTCCAGGTAGACTACATCAACAGCCTTTCCCTCATCTACCTGTCTGGTCACCCAGTCATAGAAGGAGATGAGGTTGGACAAGCACGACCTGCCCCTGGTGAACCCGTGCTGGCTGGGTCTGATCCCTTTATTGCCATGCACGTGTCGTGTGATTTCCCTCAAGATCATCTGTTCCATAACTTTCCCTGATACCGAGGTCAGGCTGACAGGCCTGTAGTTCCCCGGGTCTTCCTTACGGCCTTTCTTGTAGATGGGAGTCACATCGGCAAGCCTCCAATCTTGTGGGACCTCTCCAGATAACCAGGAATGCTGATAGATGGCAGAAAGTGGCTCGGCAATCACCTCTGCTAGCTCCCTCAGCACCCTTGGGTGGATCCCATCTGGCCCCATGGACTTGTGGCAGTTCAGATGGAGGAGTAGATCTCTGACCATCTCTGCTTGAATCACAGGGGGTGCATTATGCACCCCGTCCTGGACTTCCAGGTCAGGGCAAGTACCGTGTGGACAACTGTCCTGTCTATTAAAGGCAGATGTGAAGAAGGCATTGAGAACCTCAGCCTTTTCCTTATCATCTGTGGTTATATTGCCTGCCTCGTTGAGTAAAGGAGGGAAATTTTCCTTAGTTTTTCTCCTGCTGTTAATATATTTGTAAAAGGGTTTCCTGTTCTCCTTTATAGCAGTAGCCAGCCTAATTTCAAGCTGGGCTTTAGCATTTCTAATTTTCTGCCTGCAGATCTTGGCCAGTTCTCTGTAGTGACCCCAAGTAGCCTGACCCATCTTCCAGAGGACATAGACTCTCTTTTTCTCTCGGACTCTCAACAAAAGATCCCGGTTCATCCACACTGGTCTTTTTCTCCTCCGGCTTGACTTACGGGACTCCGGGACTGCCTGCTCCTGTGCCTTTAAGATTTCCATCTTGAGGAGCATCCAGGCTTCCTGGACCCCTTTACCCTTCAGGAGCAAGTCCCAAGGGACCCTTGCAACAAGTGTCCTGAACAGGTCAAAGTCTGCCCTCCGGAAGTCCAAGGTAATAGTTTTGCTAGTCACCCTCTTGACGGCACCCAGAATAGCAAACTCCACCATTTCATGGTCACTCTGGCCAAGACAATCTCCAACCTTCACATCCCCTACTAGTCCTTCCCTGTTAGTGAAAAGTAGGTCAAGCAAGGCATCTCCCCTGGTAGGCTCTTGCACCAGCTGTGTCAGGAAGCAATCATCCACACATTCTAGAAATCTCAAGGACTGCTTCCTCTGTGCAGTATTGTATTTCCAGCATATATCAGGGAAGTTGAAGTCCCCCATGAGAACGAGTGCTGGCCATCGTGCAACATCTACTAGTTGTTTATAGAACAGCTCGTCTATTTCTTCATCCTGACTAGGTGGTCTATAACAGACCCCCACCACGATGTCACTCCTAAAGACTATCCCCCTGATCCTTATCCATAGACACTCTACTTTGTCATTTCCAACCACTAGCTCTTCAACATCAAAACACTCTTTGATATAGAGAGCTATGCCACCACCCTTTCTTCCCTGTCTATCCCTTCTGAAGAGCTTGTAGCCATCAATCCCAGTATTCCAGTCATGGGAGGGGTCCCACCATGTTTCTGTAATAGCCACAAGAGATGTAGATCTTACCAATTCTATAAAGCCTAAGTATCCACTGCTTTTGGAGGAGAAGCGTGGAACTTTCTGATTACTAAATATTTCTAGAACTGCCTTTAACAAAAGTAAATACAGACGTTGAACATCAGTTAGTAATAATAGGCTTTGAAACTAGAAAAAAAAAAGTAGAAAAATCACCGATCTATTAAACTATTTTATTCTAAGATAGTTTTGAGTGAAATTCTATTGTGAGAAAGAAACAGAAACAAAAGTAGTAGGGTTTTCTGGATTTAAATCTATACAAGGTGGATCAAGGTATCTTATTTTAACATCAGAAGGAAAGTAGAATATTCAGATATCTTCTTGCTATTTGCTCCTAAAAAAGTATTCTCTTTGTATGTGCCATGCACATGTGCAATAGGCACCTCGTCAGTTCTTAAGATACCAACTTGGGAAACATCTGCTGCATTTGTTCAGTCTGAAAAAAACAGTCACTTAAGAAATAGAAAGCAAAACCAAAATAAAATGAAAACAGGAAACTGATTTATGATGATTCTGTGTGTGTGTGCTTCACATTATCTTTTTTCCCTTTTTCCCTATTTGGTTAATCTGTGTTGTGAAAACATCTTTTTTTATTAGCTGAATTATTTCAGTAAAAGATTTCAGCAAAAATATCTTTGCATTTTACCTGTGAGCTATCCAGATTCACAAGGAGACTGAACAATATCCTCCCTAACAGTATCCACACAAAGTTGTGTGTTGTGTATGGGTTTCTTCCCTTGAGTGTGTATGGGAACTGCTGAATCACGGCCTGAACCACTGATTAGTCACCTGGGATGAGCACCGAGTCAGCCATGGGCACACAGGTGGAGGTGATATACCTGTGTGATTGGAAGGGGTGCAGCCTGGCTCCACCTCTCCCAAACCCCATTTAAGGGCTGACCACCACCAGGGAAGGATATCTTCTCGGAGATCCCTCCTACGTGGAGTCCCCTGCGAGTCTTGACATCCTGAAGGTGAGCCATCTTCTCTTTTGCATTATTTGTATCCCATCTATATAGAACTACCCAAAATATACTATCATCTATACTGTTTTGTTGTGAAGTACCATCCTTGGGAGTTATTTACCTCACAGAGTGCAAGAGGAGGATGAAGGAAGCAGGTAGAGGTAATTTCACCCAGAGGTTACACGGTAGTTGTATCTACTGCAAAAAGCAAGAGACAGGTGCAGGTTGAAAGCTAATAGTGTAATTCTGAAAATTGTCAAGGGATTTGGGAGAAATGGCTCCTTGTTGTGAAACCTTCACTGTATTGAAATGAGTGCTTGGTCAGAACTTGGTCTGTTTTGTGGTTAGAGACTTCCCAGCAAAGCAAAGTTGTAGAGAATGTAAAGCCTCCCTGCTACAGGCCATGCTCTGCTGAATCTGGGATCCTCAGGGATATGAAGTTACTTGCTTCAGTAGTAAGCTGGCTGGCATGCAAACCTAAAATGAAGCCTGGAGAAGGGCATGGGTGGCTCAAAAATAATGTGGCTTCACAGCAATACGGTGATTATTAATAATTCGTATTGTATTAAATACTCCTTTTAGGAATCTTGATATGACCAAACCAACTGAAAATTCTCATCTATGGGTTGGATTTAATGCACAGTAAACTGAAGAGGTCGCATTTTTTCAAAGTTACCTTTTTGAATTTTGTTCACATACAGAAAGAACCAACTGTAACTGTATCTAATGGCCTAACAAGAAAGGCCTTGCTTCCTTGTTGACAAATACAGATATATTTATATAATCTATATACATATATTTGCTTAATTGACCTCATTACGAGAGTAATACAGCTTATTGTTAAGCTGGCAGATGGAGGTGGTAGATTTCTCTAAAGAGCCTGAAAAATAACCTTTTAATGACTCCAGAGAAGTGAAAAAGCTGTTTCAGCAGTAATGAAAACAGCTGTCGATAATGACATGCCTGCCTAAGGTGGCAGGTACATCCATGCTATAGGTACTGAGGGGTTGCCTGGAATGCAAAAGCAAGACAAGCTTTCTTGCTCACAGGATGTACACGTAGAAAAAGCAAGCAAGAGTCTTGCTTCATGACAGCAGCTGAAGAGATAGTGCTCTGGAGTTTGAGAGACTTGAGATTTTTCAAGTGTGAAACTGCCAATTCTTTGCTTCTGCTGTATTTGAAAGATGCATGTTTTTTTGTTCTTTTTTTTTTGTAGCTAATAAAAATGATTTGCAGCTGCTCATTTGATTACAGGGACTGAATTGTGTTCTAATGGATGCGAAGCTCTGAATATTAGCCAACTGTCTGGGCTAAAGAGCTGCAGACATCATAGACTTTTCGGGTTGCCTGGATGCTGATGTGTGAAAATCCAGGTTTGGGGTCAAAATACAGTTGGCGAGTGTGATGAGCCCAGAGCAAGTTATGACTCCACAGGCTTGTGATGGGGTCTTGTGGCTGGCATGCTGAGCCCGTGCTCCAGCAGAGGTTTGCTGGATACTGAGGCCTTGGTGGTTGCCATTGCTTTTGTCACAGCTGGCCTCCCTCCTCTCTCCAGCTGTAAGTGTGACCCAGAGCACAGCTGCAAGCAGCTGATAAGTGAGCAGGAGGTGTCCTACAGTATGAGACTTGAGGACTTCAATAACTCTTTTTTTCAGAGGCAAACAAATCAAGCTCCTTTTTAGACTTTTGCCAGTCATAACCTTGTTAGTGCTAAACAGCCTATAATGAAATATCTTAACTGGTGAGATAATATTGATCTGTCATAGCTTCATTAGCATTATTCTTTGAAGTTTTCTTTGGACAGACCTTGATAACATCTTCTGTATTATTTTATTTTAGAGTTGTGAAAATTAAGCTTGGAGAGCTTGTGAGGCAAAGTTAGAGGTTTCTAACTTTAATGAAATAAGCTGCAGTGGGAAAGTAATGTATGGCAGGTCAGAGATACCAAAGTGAGAAATAGCAAAGGTTTCTCTCAAGGATCAGATAGTAAAACCTCACTCAGTAATTTAGGAAGAGAACTGGTGAATAGCTTAAAAGTATGAGCAGAGCCTCCCCAAGCCTTGGGTCAGAAAAAGGAAGTATGACTTTTGGCTCCTGAGACCCCGATTCTCACTTGCTTTCTTTGAACAAGAATGTAAGTTAACAAGAAAGAAAGGCAGCTGCAATCTGCCTTTATATTCTGGAACAACTGACAGCTCTTAGATATAATATTAGAGCAGCTTCAGAGCATTGTGCAATTGCACTGTGCTTTGCAATTGTGCCATCTGTAGAAGGACTGTAGTGTAGGCTCCTTGTAGTTGGATGCTCTTTGCTGACACTCTCAGTCTGGCCTGCTTCCAGCCCATCTTGTTCTCAGGATGGCTGCTCTAACTCCTTGAAAAGCCTTCTTTATTTTTTTTCTCCTCATTTTTCTTTACTTCTAGCCAGAAAGAGAAAGTGGACTCAAGAAGTCCAAGAGTAGTCTGTCCCAATGAACAGAAAATTAAGCACAGGTGGTAGGAGGACTGCAAGAATGAGTGAAGATGTCTTGACAAAACTCGAGCAGCAAAGGCTACAAGAGGTGGAAGCAGGGTTGGATAACCTAGCTGGAATACAGATAAACTGCTCAAGCTCACAGGGAGAAGCATTGGAAATGTTAGTCTACCTAGAGTTAAGGGAGAAGAAGAGTGACACTAAGGGCTTCTAACAGTACATCAACAACAAAATGAAGCCAAGGAAAAATGCAGACCTATTGTTTAGATGGGCTGGATGTCATGTGACAAAGGATATAGAAGAGGCCAAAGGTAATGTAATCTTCAGCTTTGTCTTTACTGGTAGAAGTTACTTTCAGGAAGCTCAAGCCCCTGAGAGCAGAAAAAAGTCTAGCAAAAAACCCCTTAACTTTAGTGAAGGAGGATGAGGTTTGAGAATAAACACTTCACATGCCAGTTCATGGGATGGGATGAGGTACACAGATGAGGGAGCTGACTGAAGTGATTGCAAGGCTGCTCTCCATTAACATTAAGAAGACACAGCAATCAGGAGAAGTTCCTTATGTCTGAAAGAGAAAAAATGACATTAAAGAAAGGCAGGAAGGAGGATCTGGGGAACTACAGGCTAAATAGCTCCACTGCCATCCATGGCAACTTAATGGAACAACTAATCCTGGAAAGCCTAGGCACATGAAAGGTGAGGGTAATCAGCGTGGTTTTTCGAATAAGTCATACTTACCATTCCTCTGTGAGGAAAAGTCTCTCAGTGGGTGACAGCGGTTTGAGGTAGTTGTCCTTGCCTTTAGTATGGATTGTGGCACCGCCCATGGTAATCCACTCTCTGATAAACTAAGGAGTTGATATTCTGTATTATTTTAGGGTTCCCTTCGGATCCCTTTTTTAGGGTTCCCTTCGGATCCCTTTTTTAGGGTTCCCTTCGGATCCCTTTTTTAGGGTTCCCTTCGGATCCCTTTTTTAGGGTTCCCTTCGGATCCCTTTTTTAGGGTTCCCTTCGGATCCCTTTTTTAGGGTTCCCTTCGGATCCCTTTTTTAGGGTTCCCTTCGGATCCCTTTTTTAGGGTTCCCTTCGGATCCCTTTTTTAGGGTTCCCTTCGGATCCCTTTTTTAGGGTTCCCTTCGGATCCCTTTTTTAGGGTTCCCTTCGGATCCCTTTTTTAGGGTTCCCTTCGGATCCCTTTTTTAGGGTTCCCTTCGGATCCCTTTTTTAGGGTTCCCTTCGGATCCCTTTTTTAGGGTTCCCTTCGGATCCCTTTTTTAGGGTTCCCTTCGGATCCCTTTTTTAGGGTTCCCTTCGGATCCCTTTTTTAGGGTTCCCTTCGGATCCCTTTTTTAGGGTTCCCTTCGGATCCCTTTTTTAGGGTTCCCTTCGGATCCCTTTTTTAGGGTTCCCTTCGGATCCCTTTTTTAGGGTTCCCTTCGGATCCCTTTTTTAGGGTTCCCTTCGGATCCCTTTTTTAGGGTTCCCTTCGGATCCCTTTTTTAGGGTTCCCTTCGGATCCCTTTTTTAGGGTTCCCTTCGGATCCCTTTTTTAGGGTTCCCTTCGGATCCCTTTTTTAGGGTTCCCTTCGGATCCCTTTTTTAGGGTTCCCTTCGGATCCCTTTTTTAGGGTTCCCTTCGGATCCCTTTTTTAGGGTTCCCTTCGGATCCCTTTTTTAGGGTTCCCTTCGGAACCCTTTTTTAGGGTTCCCTTCGGAACCCTTTTTTAGGGTTCCCTTCGGATCCCTTTTTTAGGGTTCCCTTCGGAACCCTTTTTTAGGGTTCCCTTCGGAACCCTTTTTTAGGGTTCCCTTCGGATCCCTTTTTTAGGGTTCCCTTCGGAACCCTTTTTTAGGGTTCCCTTCGGATCCCTTTTTTAGGGTTCCCTTCGGAACCCTTTTTTAGGGTTCCCTTCGGATCCCTTTTTTAGGGTTCCCTTCGGAACCCTTTTTTAGGGTTCCCTTCGGAACCCTTTTTTAGGGTTCCCTTCGGAACCCTTTTTTAGGGTTCCCTTCGGAACCCTTTTTTAGGGTTCCCTTCGGAACCCTTTTTTAGGGTTCCCTTCGGATCCCTTTTTTAGGGTTCCCTTCGGATCCCTTTTTTAGGGTTCCCTTCGGAACCCTTTTTTAGGGTTCCCTTCGGAACCCTTTTTTAGGGTTCCCTTCGGAACCCTTTTTTAGGGTTCCCTTCGGAACCCTTTTTTAGGGTTCCCTTCGGAACCCTTTTTTAGGGTTCCCTTCGGAACCCTTTTTTAGGGTTCCCTTCGGAACCCTTTTTTAGGGTTCCCTTCGGAACCCTTTTTTAGGGTTCCCTTCGGAACCCTTTTTTAGGGTTCCCTTCGGAACCCTTTTTTAGGGTTCCCTTCGGAACCCTTTTTTAGGGTTCCCTTCGGAACCCTTTTTTAGGGTTCCCTTCGGAACCCTTTTTTAGGGTTCCCTTCGGAACCCTTTTTTAGGGTTCCCTTCGGAACCCTTTTTTAGGGTTCCCTTCGGAACCCTTTTTTAGGGTTCCCTTCGGAACCCTTTTTTAGGGTTCCCTTCGGAACCCTTTTTTAGGGTTCCCTTCGGAACCCTTTTTTAGGGTTCCCTTCGGAACCCTTTTTTAGGGTTCCCTTCGGAACCCTTTTTTAGGGTTCCCTTCGGAACCCTTTTTTAGGGTTCCCTTCGGAACCCTTTTTTAGGGTTCCCTTCGGAACCCTTTTTTAGGGTTCCCTTCGGAACCCTTTTTTAGGGTTCCCTTCGGAACCCTTTTTTAGGGTTCCCTTCGGAACCCTTTTTTAGGGTTCCCTTCGGAACCCTTTTTTAGGGTTCCCTTCGGAACCCTTTTTTAGGGTTCCCTTCGGAACCCTTTTTTAGGGTTCCCTTCGGAACCCTTTTTTAGGGTTCCCTTCGGAACCCTTTTTTAGGGTTCCCTTCGGAACCCTTTTTTAGGGTTCCCTTCGGAACCCTTTTTTAGGGTTCCCTTCGGAACCCTTTTTTAGGGTTCCCTTCGGAACCCTTTTTTAGGGTTCCCTTCGGAACCCTTTTTTAGGGTTCCCTTCGGAACCCTTTTTTAGGGTTCCCTTCGGAACCCTTTTTTAGGGTTCCCTTCGGAACCCTTTTTTAGGGTTCCCTTCGGAACCCTTTTTTAGGGTTCCCTTCGGAACCCTTTTTTAGGGTTCCCTTCGGAACCCTTTTTTAGGGTTCCCTTCGGAACCCTTTTTTAGGGTTCCCTTCGGAACCCTTTTTTAGGGTTCCCTTCGGAACCCTTTTTTAGGGTTCCCTTCGGAACCCTTTTTTAGGGTTCCCTTCGGAACCCTTTTTTAGGGTTCCCTTCGGAACCCTTTTTTAGGGTTCCCTTCGGAACCCTTTTTTAGGGTTCCCTTCGGAACCCTTTTTTAGGGTTCCCTTCGGAACCCTTTTTTAGGGTTCCCTTCGGAACCCTTTTTTAGGGTTCCCTTCGGAACCCTTTTTTAGGGTTCCCTTCGGAACCCTTTTTTAGGGTTCCCTTCGGAACCCTTTTTTAGGGTTCCCTTCGGAACCCTTTTTTAGGGTTCCCTTCGGAACCCTTTTTTAGGGTTCCCTTCGGAACCCTTTTTTAGGGTTCCCTTCGGAACCCTTTTTTAGGGTTCCCTTCGGAACCCTTTTTTAGGGTTCCCTTCGGAACCCTTTTTTAGGGTTCCCTTCGGAACCCTTTTTTAGGGTTCCCTTCGGAACCCTTTTTTAGGGTTCCCTTCGGAACCCTTTTTTAGGGTTCCCTTCGGAACCCTTTTTTAGGGTTCCCTTCGGAACCCTTTTTTAGGGTTCCCTTCGGAACCCTTTTTTAGGGTTCCCTTCGGAACCCTTTTTTAGGGTTCCCTTCGGAACCCTTTTTTAGGGTTCCCTTCGGAACCCTTTTTTAGGGTTCCCTTCGGAACCCTTTTTTAGGGTTCCCTTCGGAACCCTTTTTTAGGGTTCCCTTCGGAACCCTTTTTTAGGGTTCCCTTCGGAACCCTTTTTTAGGGTTCCCTTCGGAACCCTTTTTTAGGGTTCCCTTCGGAACCCTTTTTTAGGGTTCCCTTCGGAACCCTTTTTTAGGGTTCCCTTCGGAACCCTTTTTTAGGGTTCCCTTCGGAACCCTTTTTTAGGGTTCCCTTCGGAACCCTTTTTTAGGGTTCCCTTCGGAACCCTTTTTTAGGGTTCCCTTCGGAACCCTTTTTTAGGGTTCCCTTCGGAACCCTTTTTTAGGGTTCCCTTCGGAACCCTTTTTTAGGGTTCCCTTCGGAACCCTTTTTTAGGGTTCCCTTCGGAACCCTTTTTTAGGGTTCCCTTCGGAACCCTTTTTTAGGGTTCCCTTCGGAACCCTTTTTTAGGGTTCCCTTCGGAACCCTTTTTTAGGGTTCCCTTCGGAACCCTTTTTTAGGGTTCCCTTCGGAACCCTTTTTTAGGGTTCCCTTCGGAACCCTTTTTTAGGGTTCCCTTCGGAACCCTTTTTTAGGGTTCCCTTCGGAACCCTTTTTTAGGGTTCCCTTCGGAACCCTTTTTTAGGGTTCCCTTCGGAACCCTTTTTTAGGGTTCCCTTCGGAACCCTTTTTTAGGGTTCCCTTCGGAACCCTTTTTTAGGGTTCCCTTCGGAACCCTTTTTTAGGGTTCCCTTCGGAACCCTTTTTTAGGGTTCCCTTCGGAACCCTTTTTTAGGGTTCCCTTCGGAACCCTTTTTTAGGGTTCCCTTCGGAACCCTTTTTTAGGGTTCCCTTCGGAACCCTTTTTTAGGGTTCCCTTCGGAACCCTTTTTTAGGGTTCCCTTCGGAACCCTTTTTTAGGGTTCCCTTCGGAACCCTTTTTTAGGGTTCCCTTCGGAACCCTTTTTTAGGGTTCCCTTCGGAACCCTTTTTTAGGGTTCCCTTCGGAACCCTTTTTTAGGGTTCCCTTCGGAACCCTTTTTTAGGGTTCCCTTCGGAACCCTTTTTTAGGGTTCCCTTCGGAACCCTTTTTTAGGGTTCCCTTCGGAACCCTTTTTTAGGGTTCCCTTCGGAACCCTTTTTTAGGGTTCCCTTCGGAACCCTTTTTTAGGGTTCCCTTCGGAACCCTTTTTTAGGGTTCCCTTCGGAACCCTTTTTTAGGGTTCCCTTCGGAACCCTTTTTTAGGGTTCCCTTCGGAACCCTTTTTTAGGGTTCCCTTCGGAACCCTTTTTTAGGGTTCCCTTCGGAACCCTTTTTTAGGGTTCCCTTCGGAACCCTTTTTTAGGGTTCCCTTCGGAACCCTTTTTTAGGGTTCCCTTCGGAACCCTTTTTTAGGGTTCCCTTCGGAACCCTTTTTTAGGGTTCCCTTCGGAACCCTTTTTTAGGGTTCCCTTCGGAACCCTTTTTTAGGGTTCCCTTCGGAACCCTTTTTTAGGGTTCCCTTCGGAACCCTTTTTTAGGGTTCCCTTCGGAACCCTTTTTTAGGGTTCCCTTCGGAACCCTTTTTTAGGGTTCCCTTCGGAACCCTTTTTTAGGGTTCCCTTCGGAACCCTTTTTTAGGGTTCCCTTCGGAACCCTTTTTTAGGGTTCCCTTCGGAACCCTTTTTTAGGGTTCCCTTCGGAACCCTTTTTTAGGGTTCCCTTCGGAACCCTTTTTTAGGGTTCCCTTCGGAACCCTTTTTTAGGGTTCCCTTCGGAACCCTTTTTTAGGGTTCCCTTCGGAACCCTTTTTTAGGGTTCCCTTCGGAACCCTTTTTTAGGGTTCCCTTCGGAACCCTTTTTTAGGGTTCCCTTCGGAACCCTTTTTTAGGGTTCCCTTCGGAACCCTTTTTTAGGGTTCCCTTCGGAACCCTTTTTTAGGGTTCCCTTCGGAACCCTTTTTTAGGGTTCCCTTCGGAACCCTTTTTTAGGGTTCCCTTCGGAACCCTTTTTTAGGGTTCCCTTCGGAACCCTTTTTTAGGGTTCCCTTCGGAACCCTTTTTTAGGGTTCCCTTCGGAACCCTTTTTTAGGGTTCCCTTCGGAACCCTTTTTTAGGGTTCCCTTCGGAACCCTTTTTTAGGGTTCCCTTCGGAACCCTTTTTTAGGGTTCCCTTCGGAACCCTTTTTTAGGGTTCCCTTCGGAACCCTTTTTTAGGGTTCCCTTCGGAACCCTTTTTTAGGGTTCCCTTCGGAACCCTTTTTTAGGGTTCCCTTCGGAACCCTTTTTTAGGGTTCCCTTCGGAACCCTTTTTTAGGGTTCCCTTCGGAACCCTTTTTTAGGGTTCCCTTCGGAACCCTTTTTTAGGGTTCCCTTCGGAACCCTTTTTTAGGGTTCCCTTCGGAACCCTTTTTTAGGGTTCCCTTCGGAACCCTTTTTTAGGGTTCCCTTCGGAACCCTTTTTTAGGGTTCCCTTCGGAACCCTTTTTTAGGGTTCCCTTCGGAACCCTTTTTTAGGGTTCCCTTCGGAACCCTTTTTTAGGGTTCCCTTCGGAACCCTTTTTTAGGGTTCCCTTCGGAACCCTTTTTTAGGGTTCCCTTCGGAACCCTTTTTTAGGGTTCCCTTCGGAACCCTTTTTTAGGGTTCCCTTCGGAACCCTTTTTTAGGGTTCCCTTCGGAACCCTTTTTTAGGGTTCCCTTCGGAACCCTTTTTTAGGGTTCCCTTCGGAACCCTTTTTTAGGGTTCCCTTCGGAACCCTTTTTTAGGGTTCCCTTCGGAACCCTTTTTTAGGGTTCCCTTCGGAACCCTTTTTTAGGGTTCCCTTCGGAACCCTTTTTTAGGGTTCCCTTCGGAACCCTTTTTTAGGGTTCCCTTCGGAACCCTTTTTTAGGGTTCCCTTCGGAACCCTTTTTTAGGGTTCCCTTCGGAACCCTTTTTTAGGGTTCCCTTCGGAACCCTTTTTTAGGGTTCCCTTCGGAACCCTTTTTTAGGGTTCCCTTCGGAACCCTTTTTTAGGGTTCCCTTCGGAACCCTTTTTTAGGGTTCCCTTCGGAACCCTTTTTTAGGGTTCCCTTCGGAACCCTTTTTTAGGGTTCCCTTCGGAACCCTTTTTTAGGGTTCCCTTCGGAACCCTTTTTTAGGGTTCCCTTCGGAACCCTTTTTTAGGGTTCCCTTCGGAACCCTTTTTTAGGGTTCCCTTCGGAACCCTTTTTTAGGGTTCCCTTCGGAACCCTTTTTTAGGGTTCCCTTCGGAACCCTTTTAGATTATAAACCATCAGTGTTCAGCAAGCTAACCCTTAACCAGGAATATACCATTGTTGCAAAGAAAACTCTCAGACTCGAGATCTTAGCTGGGCACTGTCTTCGGCTTCCACCACTGGGTGTCCCTGCTTTTTGCATGGGTCTGAAATACGTGATCTACAAAGGTTTTTGTGTCTCTCAATTTTTTTGTCATTCTGTGACTTTAAGCATAGGAACATAAACTTTGGGACTCTGATGTATGGGAAAACATATCTATCGTCCCAGCTGTCACTGCTGTGATAGAGCTGCATGCATCTACTGAATCTCTTCCACAGTCTTCCATGCTTCTCATGGTCAAAAATTAGATTTTCCTGCAATAAAAGCTTTCCTCCCCCTCAAGCTCACAATCTTTTCTTCTTTTCTTTTTTGCAGCTGTATAGCAGTTCTCTTAATATCACTGCAGTCTGATTCCTGTTTATGAGGTCTACGAGGCTGTAAATAAGATTAATATGGAGATACACTTACAGCTATGGAGTTGCCTAACTTAGATTGAACTTCCTTTAAGAGGTTTAGTGATCCATAATTGCATTCTTCGATATTTGTATTAAAGCATATTCTTTACATTGATCATTTTAGTTGTGCTTCAATTGTTTTTGAATTGATCACAAAGAAACTGACTGTATTTCGGCTGGTTATCTTTAGAGCTGAACATAAACTGATCCAACTCAGTGTGTGAAAATGACAGAATAAATTTTAATTTTCCAGCAAAATGTTTGTAAACTTAACACATCTGCAGTTCTTTAGGAAATCCCACTTAGCTGGAAAAGAGAATATGGGGCTCAGTATATGTTGGAAATGTCTCTGGAAAAGAAAAAATCTCTTCAAATTTCAAGAGAACATTTTACAGGAAGTGAAGTATTGATCTAAGGTTAAGTGAATTTAGGGTTATAGCTTTGTTCTACTTAATGTGGCCTATTTAAACTCCACTGGTTTAGGAGCATCAGTTTTGTAAGCAGTAAGAATTAAAATGCTTTTGCTTAAATTAACAAATGACAAATTTAAGCTTTGCTCACTTATTTCTCTTGTCCGAGGCATTTTGAAACTCCCTGACCTAATGCAACAGTTGAATAACATATTGATGTGAAGGAATTAGTCCAATGTTTTCACAAACTCACTTCACAATTGCAATTTAAATTTGAATTGGTGTAGCTCTCCTTGAAAGACAATGGTATTCCAACCAGGGAAAATGGAACAGCCCTCTTGAATGGCTTACAATGTGATGCATGTGGTGGTATGTGATGTGGCAGAAGCTGCGTACTTCTGCTGGAGACTGAACTGATTAGTTTGGCTTCATTTGAGATTAGTAGCTTTGCTTGGTGAAAACATATTTGCAGTGCTACCTTTGTTCTTGCAACCCTCTGCAGCAGCAGCAGCTCCTGGTCAGTGAATCAGCCCAGAAATCACTGGTCACTGGGGCCTCAAACTGCAGCAAAAGGTCAGGTCACAGAGGACTGGAGCAGTCTTACTGTGGTCTGCCTCGCTCTTGGTATACAACATTTGGCAGGTCTGTATATGTTCTGGTGTTTTAACGAGCCTTTTACTGTTCCTTTAGGAAATGTATTGTGACTACTCTGATGGAGTTGGGAGAGTTGTGGGGATAAAAAGTCCAAGGCCAAGAGATCTGAGCTACCTGTACTGATACTTTCCATGATGATCTTGCTTTAGTTTTTGTCCCTGATACTTTTTCTGCATCTCTAGATGAGTTTCAGATTACCATGGTTAGTGTTTTAGTGTGTACAAGCAGGTGGCTGCTGCAAGCAGAATTTATTTGTTCTGTGTTTCTGTGTTGTAATGTAATGACTTTCTTCTCACTCAGGACTGTAGTGTCAGAGTTGGTTTCACTCATAAGGGATGGAACAAAACAATTGGGAGATATGTGTTTGAATACTTGCTTCTGCTCCCTCACAGATGCTGCTAGCATGGCAGGCTTCACAAATTTCACTTACCATGTGCAACTCTCTTCCTTGTCACTTCTAATCCTGTGCTTCACACATAGCTAAGGGCCTAACACTGCTGACACTACTGCACTTGTTTAATTTTATCCCATTGACTGTGCCACTTAACGTGCTTAGTCATCTGCTAAAAATCCTTTTAAGACTGGGAGCCAAACACAATGCTGAGCATTGTATCCCACCTACTTAATGCGTCCTTAGCTTTTATGTTTAGCTTGCTGCTATGAAAATAATGAAATATTTATTTAGTTGTTAAGGATCAGAGTTCTTTCCTTGCGATTAGAGGTTCTGCAGAGAAAGGGGAAGTGCTCTGCTGTTCTCTAGCATCGCTTTTCAGAGAGAGGCTGTTTGATGTGTGACATACGTTGCTGTTCTGATACCCTTGGTTTGTTTGTTCATTTTTTGCTTAGAGGAACTGTGGTCATTCTATTTGAACTCCAATGTCTCCTGTCACAGAATGCTTTCTGACTTCTGATCATCTGTTAAATCCTGTAGTTCTTAAGACAGTGTGGTGCTCTGCAGCCTGTGTCAGGTTTTGCACAACTTAAATCAGTGTGGCTGATAACACAATGAGATGCAGTGAGTGTCATGCTACATCACTGTGAAATCAATGAGGAATGAATAACAGGCAGACTTCTGGGACTGACCAATGATGAGAAGAGTGTTTTCCTATCCCACTTTCTGGGGCATGAGGTACTTCTCACCTGAGGGTTTTTACAAGGTAGACTGAACTCTGGGTATTCTGAATGTCACGCATGGAGGGTATAGTTCTGTATAGATGAAGCCAGATAAGAAAATCTTCAGTATATTTAGCTCACCATATGTTTTCAGAAAACTCTTTTCCTGGAAAAGAGTTTTCTTAAGGGCCAGCATCTGCTCCTGTAGTTGTCTATACCTGCAGTAAGATTAACTGAGAGTCAGTAAATGATGGTGATGAGTGAAGGCAATATAATTAAATAACCTTTGCTGTATTTCTCAGTCATGAACCCACATATCTTAAAGAATCACTGGTTTCTTGACACTGTATTACTTTGTGATTTCCGTAAGATTAAACACTTGCTTCAAGGCTGGTTGAACCTCAGCCTGTATCTTCTGTAGCACTGAGAATCTCAGCCAAATTAATCTGTTTGGGAATGATGACAGTGGCAATAAATAAAAAGTATTTCATCAGTTTAAATCTCTGTTGGGAGCTCTAATATGTCCAGGCCTCAAAGAAGCAACTTGATATTCAAAAGACTTTTCTGTTAGCGTTCGGCCTCTGCCAACCCATGGAACTCTGCTTAAGTGCAGCTTAGCAAGAAGCTTCTGAGGAAAAAAAATCTTTTTCATGCCTTATTAGAGTATTTTACGATTGTTAAACAACATTGGGAAATCTTCTGGGTTTGCTGTTCTTAACCTCAATCCTTCCACTGCTTCCATGTGGGATGAGATGGTGCTTTCCAGTAACAGAGCACCCTGGTCTGCCTTGCAAACATGAAGAGGATAATCACTTCATTTTTTCATGGAAGTTTATATATGAGCAGGGTATCAGTGTCAAGGCTGATCTTATCTCAGAAGAGTCAGGCATGCTCCAGTGTGCAAATGAATCAGCAGTGAACACTCTTTTTTATAAGGACTGGTATGAAAGGTTACAGATGCACGTAGAGCCAAGCCTCGCAGTTTTCCTAGCAGCAGTAACTGAAGTTCTTAGAAATCTTTTGGGTCATGTGCAAGAAAGAAAACAGAGATTGAATCTCAGATCTTCAAATGTCAGACTGGAGTTATGAAGTCATGCTGGCCAGCATTAGACCTTCCTATTGTCATTTGGTTTGTTTCTTCAAGGCATTATGGGCACCCATTGATGTTCATTAGTTCATTATCTGGATGGGGACAGGTACCCTATACTGTACAGAGGCAGTGAAATGAGGCACTGGGGTGCAAAGTGAAAGAGTGTAGATGCTCCTGGTTTTGAGAGGGTAAGAAAAGGAGGAAGCCAGGCCCCCAGGTCATCCCAAGAGACATTTCAGCTGATTTGTATTCAACAGGTTCCTAAAGAACCCAGTTCTTGTCGCTAGTTAAGGCTGTGGAGCTTGCTCTCTCTTATTTCAAAAGAGAGAAACATCATTTTAAAGGTTGCTGTTTGGAGGAGAAAAAAAATAACAGGGAAGAAAAAGGGAGATTGGTGTATGTGCTGTAACTCATCCTTGAGTTTAAGGCAGTTCTTGACCTTCCTCATTTGTTTATTGACTTCTCAAAAGAATAGCCCCCGTGAATGTTTATGGAAGCAGATGAGCTACCCTAGATTTTCTTCTGAAAGGGTTAGAGAACACAGCACACATCCCAAACAAATTGTAATTAATTCTTTCTCTAGGCACTGAAGATCAAACTTTCAAGTGCAGGATGTGGCTGATAGCTTCTATAAAAAATGAATTGAGTTTGGAGCATGACATCAGATTGAACTACGGGAGAATAGGATCTTTCCCTGGAGATGCTGGAGATGCTAGAGTTAAGGAACCTGATTGGACTATGGGGGGGGTGGATTTGGGGACAATGAATTTCTTCTGTGTAGTGTGGGAGTATGGCAATATGCTATTTTATTTATTTAAAGTTCTGTGAATGCTAAGAATGCCCCCTAAATATGCTTTGGGTGTTTTTGACATAAGTTAGGAACACATGACAAAAAATACCCTCTGTGCAGAACTAAATGAATATTTCAAGGAAAGTGACAGTAAAATGAATTTAGGGTTGAGAGTTCATATTAATAATGCAAGCTGATCTACAGTACCTTCATTTTTCATCTGTAAAATGGGGATAATGGTGGTGACCTGGTTTGTAAATGAGCCCTGAGATCTCCTGATGAAAAGTATCACCAACAGAAGTGGTATTGGTAATAGAAATTGGTGGTACAGATGTGATGATAGTTGGTTCAAGCTAGAAATTTATAAACACCGGAAAATCCAGAGCAGAAGTTAAAAAAAAAAATCAAAATATTTTAAAGTTTGGCAATGCTCTCACATGCTATATGAATACTTCTTCAGAGGAGTTGATGCCATATGGTAACCATGCTATTATAAGCAATGTGTTTTGTTTTTGTAGTCATGGATCAAACTGATCTTTTTAAAGAAAACCCTATTTTTCTGGAGTTTGATCCTTCTGCTGTCTGTCTGTCACTATCACTCATAGATTCCCTTCACAGGCTGTTTCTCACCACTTTTCTCTTTCACTTCTTCATACTTCTGTGTCGGTTTGGCCAGGAACACACTAATGCTGAGCATTTTGTTCATTCTTCTGTCTCTGATTTATGTACCCAGGCAGCTTCCATCTTCTTCTTCCATTCTGACCTCTCAATCCTCTACTGTCAACTGCACTCAATTTTTTTTATTCAAGCTTTCACTCTGACAAAGCTACTTTGCCCTTGTTTCTTTGCATACAGATCCCAGGTATGTTCTTTGCTGGTAAAATATACCCCAAACTTAAGCTTTTGGCTTCCCCACGCCATCCTTCACCTCCACAAACCTTTATTCCTTTTCTTGCCATTCTCTTGATGTGGTAAGCTCAGTGCATTATTTTCCTTTCTCTTTGCCCCTTCAATTTTGCAGAAGGAATCAGAAAGATAGAAAAAAGCCTGTGCAATCTTAAATAAATAACAGTCAAAGATCGCTTAAAGATAAAAAATAGGCTAGACTCCCAGACTCCCAAGGTGTCTGTGAGAATATATTGTATTTCACCCTACTTGTGTTTTTATTGACATTGCTTATATTCAAAAATATAACAACAACAAAAGAAGGACCTTAGCTTCTGATCTTAGTCGTACATATTTGTCAGCGTGTGGTGTGTCCCCTTGGGCTCCAAGACAAGCAGGTGAATGAGCCTCTACAAGATCAGCATAGGAAGGCGAAGTGTGATGCTGCAGCAGTGAGGCCATTGGAAGCAATGATGTAAATGTCAGTGGGTCTGTACTCATGCACTTTTTTAGGCATTCTTTGTGAACTGGTTTGTGTTTGGTTCTGGTGTGCAGCGTGAATGTAAAGAAAGTAAACATGCTTTTCTCCACTCTTTTTGGGCATCATCTTTGGATTCCTAAAACCAGTGCTAAAGGAGGCATCAGGAATGTTGATTTTTCTTCTCTTTATATTTACACCTGAGACCAGAATAAAAATTGGCCCAGTGCTAAAAAAAAAAAAAAAGATTTGGTTGAAAATTCAGTTAATAATGGAAAACTAATTTCTATTTTAGCTACACAGCAGTCACTCTGTAATAATAGCTGTCAGGGTGTCTTCCTTCTTATTGTTACAAGTGTTTGCAGACTTCTTAGCAGAGGGGGACATTTTTATAAAAGAGGGAAAGAAAGTTTATATGATTTGTCTGCTATGCAAGTTTAGTAAAATGTTGTGTATTGCTTTTATAATTTCGAATCTGTGGAGGTTTGAGGAGTTGTGTGTAGTCCCTGGCTTTTGACAACGCTATCTGACAGATTAAGAAATAAAAAGCTAAAGTAATCTTTCATCTGAAAACAAAGATGGAAATAAAGCAGATGTCATTTTGCAAATGTGAAGTAAAAAGGTTTTTGTGTTTGCCAGCATGCACAGTTCGGAGTAATTTCAGTGCATCAGGAAATGAGCTTTAAATTATTCTAAAGTGGTTGATAAGTGGGAGAAACACAGTTAAATTTATTGAAGCTTTTTTAGTAAATAATTGATATAATGTTGCAGTAAGAGTACATTATATATTATAAAATAATACATTATGTAAATAGATGCAGCACACTTTTCCTTCTGCCAGATTCCACATTCTGACTAATAGTTAAGTCTGAAGGAGCTCTATCAGTTTTTTTTCTGAGAGCACACAGGTATTTTAGCTGTGGAAAATTGGCAGGTATTATTTAAATTACTTTCTCCACCTCCACACAGCTTTCAGCCTGATTTAGAAATAAAATAATGAATGAAAAATAAAAAAAAAATCAGCCTTCAAAACAGGCAATAGGTCAGCCTGCTCTCCACAGGCAGCTGGAGGAAAGGACTGGGAGCTTGATGTTTTCCCCTGTGCCACTTAAATAATGTTCAGAGACCCATTTCTCTGTGTGATTTGCTGCCACTGAATTTGTCTATTTGTCTAGTCCTAATCCCAGTGCTTGTCTGTGTACTGTATGTTTGATTATTTCTGGCTGCGGTGAGTAGTATGGATGCTCTATGAAGCCAATGATAGTATTAATGATGAAATTTGCTTTCAGGTTTCCTAGTAATTGGGTTTAAGGTAGAGCATCTCTTGAGAAATCTTGTCTACTTTATACAGTATTCTCATTTTGACAGGACACGCCTTATGCCTCAGCAAGACCTCTATAATAATTACAACTTAAGGGTCTGTTCATTTTGCTGCTAATTGCTAATTTTTACTGTCAGAATTGGGACTTGTTCTGTACTTTATTTTGGGCAACTCGTATACAAAAGTTTTCTCAGTGGTTTAGGAAAATTTTAGGAAATATTAAAGTGCATGAAATGTAAGCACAAAAGATGATTGTCTTCTGCTAGGAAAGCAAATGAAGAGATGGCACTCTAATATCCATTAATTATTGGAGGCAGTGATCAGTTGTTATCCTCTTATCAGTAAGTTTCTGATGAAACCCTTATTTAGAATGGGACCTGAGTCTCCCAGGTTCTTGGCTATGATGGAGAAAACAGCACATGTTGAACATTTGTCAGGAAAGATATCTGGAAATTCAGTCTTTTTCATTTGTTTTCATTTTGTGTGGCATCAGACTGACAACACTATTTCATGATTGTGTCTCCAACAAGACTTGTTCACAATGATGTCTCATCTATCTGATGAAGGCACTTTGGCAGAAGCAGTGTTATAGGACTGACTTCAATTTTCACATTTTTCATGGTCTGTATTTATGAAGTCCATGTAGATGGTGTGTAAATAATTAAACAGTTGATAAAGAATAATGGATCTCCTGTCACCCTAGTTGTCATTGAGACTTTGCAAGAAGCTCTGGAAGGGAAGTTAAGGAATTAATTCACTATGGTGATACACCACTGTTGTAGACAGGACAATGTTAATGCTAAACTTAGAGAAAATCACTGGAAAGTCAGAAATCAGATTTTTTTTAAAAACTCTTCTCATTTTTCAGTGAGAAGAGGACAATTTAATGTGATCTAGTGGTATGAACAAAGTTTGTATTGTATTCATGATTGGGTAGAGAGCACCTGCTCTTCCCATTCTCTCTGCTCCTCTTTCCTGCCTTTCTGCATGACACAGATTTGTCTTGTGCCTATAGTGGTATAAGCCCATAGAAACACCATTTGAAGTAAATGGCTTTTCTGCTGAAGTTTCTCAGAAAAAGCTTTTTTTCCTCTCTTCAGAGTCTATATCTAAGCCTCCTGACATTAGTAGAAGACAAATAGTCATACAACAATAGTATGGAAAAATTGCTGCAATTTTCCTAAATGCATCAAGATATTTGTTACAACCACTTTAAATTAAAAAAAAAAAAAGATATGCAAGAAGGAACTGTAGGGTTTAAATATGGAGCAGAACTTGTTTTGCTATTTCCATCTATTTTCTTCCTATGACATCTGCTCACTTGTTTCATTTTCCCTCTATTTTTCAAGCTGCAAGCTCCTACCTTGAGGAGTCACAGTATAATTACACTTGTGTCTGCTTAAGTTAAATTGATCTAAAGAATGAATGTAAATTGTGTTCATTGTATTTGTATCACAGGTTAATTCTTCTCAGAGTTGTACCTTAGTTCAACTGTGATATGCCCAATTACCCCTTCCTGTCAGAGTCCTCTTCTAACACCCTCACCTACCAGCTGTCACAGCAGTACTTTATATCATGCTTTTCTTTGCTTCTGTCTTTCTGCAAGTGGTTCATCACAGTGCCTTTAAGTTGGGTAGCTCTGATTCTTTTAGGTAATCTGGGTGGAAGGCTGTTAGTAGAAGAGCACTACTTGCTCTTAGGAATGCTGAGAGGGGATGTGGAGAACTTGCTTAGGGGGATGATTGAAAACTTCTTGTATGTCCCTGTGGTTCTTGTCAAAAGGTGGGACTCATAGGTGCTTGTGGTATTGGGGGGTCATGGGAGGGGGGACCCAGAGCTACCTTGATGGGGGAGAGCAGGAGGAGCTCTGCAGATGATGAACCAAACTTGTCTCTGGGATGAGGAGAGATGCCTGACACTGAGTGATGAAAATGGAGGCAATAAGGAGAAAAGAACTGAGGGGTGGAGTGTTCATTGAACTTGTACCTTGCTATCGGGGAAGAAATATGACCTTTTTAAAGCATAGTACTTAAACTGAACCAGATAGAGAATGACCCTCTTGGCCAGGGTTTTGTCTGGGGTTTCCCAGTCCAGCTGCTACATTTAATCAAAGTCTTTTCTGAGCTCTCACTGCTCTCCTCTTACATGTTTGTTTTCTTTTCTCTCCTGCCTTCTCTGACACATTTCTCCCACAATCTGAGGTTTCGGTTGTGGTTTTGTTCCTTCTGCGGTCTGACTGCCTGGAGACTTTGAAGTGGGAAGCAGTAAGTGCCCCCTGTGCTGGGCTGTGTGCAAGGGGGGAGGCAGCCCCTGAGGATCTGTGCTCTGCCTTGGCTTGTGAAGATGAGAGAAAAGAGAGAATTAATGAGGCAGGCTGTGAAAATAATGCTGCTTGTTTCCAGGAGCTTTGCCCTTCCAGTTCATATCGACTGAGCAACAAGGTGGGGTGAGAGGGGTATCTGAAGGTGCAAGGGTTTGTTGAAACACTTAACGATGCTTCTTGTTTGGGCTGAAGGGAACTTTACCCCTTAAGCTGTACTATGCTCAGTGCTGGATTTCTGACTGTACTTGCCAGCTTCTTGCACTTCTGGTCACTACCTTATATCCCAGGGTGTTTGGATGGTGTTTAGGAAGAGTTGCTATGGGACATTGCTTGTTCAGGAACGATTACACTCTGGTAACGTACAGTGGCCATGAGGGTTTATCCTACCTTAATTCAATTTGGTTTCTTGGCAAAGAGTTTTAATGCTTGATATCAACGTATCTTTGTCAGAAAGCATGCTGAAGTTGTACACAGCTAGAAAAGGAAGGTTTGGGGGAGAAATTAGGTATATTTGACATTATTGTAACGGGAATTTTATGGAAGGTTGAAAGGGAAATCATTTTGGAGTAGCTCTGATATTCTATGTCCTCAGCCTGGAGTCTTGGTAACAGTGACAGGGCACTTTAGTTTTTCCAGCTTGTTAGCCGTGTACTGAAAAGTATTTTGAAGAAATCTTAGAGGAGCTATAAGAAATATGTGTTTGCCATTGGCTAGGTTTGCCAGACCTGGAGTTATGCAGGGAGAGATCTGTGCAAGCTATTCAGAGTGGGGAACCTACTCACCTTGGGAGGGCAAGATAAAGGGGAGGGAAGCAAATCCCTCAGTCTCCGGCTCTGACAGCTGATTTCCAGCTCAGGGTTTAAAGCAGGAGCTGCATGCCACAGTAAGCCTTAACTTGTTCTTTTTGTTTTGTTTGTTTATTTTCTGATGGTTTTATTTTCTTTTTATTCAGGATAGAACAGAGAGTATTTCTCTGAGATCGGTGTGTGTGAAGTGAGGTGGGGAGAGGATGCAAAGGGAGCGATCAGCAGGAAACAGGCTGCAGATGGACAGAGAATAAAGAGTTAGGTCAAGCTCAGTGATGAGATGCCAAGGGTTTTGTTTCATGATGCCTGGTGGTTTGTTAGAGCTGCTCTCTTGCTGGCAGGTGGTCCGGGTCTGTTTGTACTACTGATTCTTATCTCTTTCCTATGTGGGAGAGACAGACCGACAGGTAGGTACATGAGAGAGAATATAGGAAACAGCAAGGGAGAGCACTGTTTATTCATCGAGGTACACAGTAAAAATGCAATGCTTGTATGAGATGACAAGCATTAACAACACAGTTGTGAAAATAAATTTTTGTTGTGCAACCATCCTGAAGAGCAGCTTAAGAAAGCTTTTCCTTGGAGTTTTCATTGTAATGGGCAGCATTATAAAGGAATCTTAGGGTCATCCAGCTTTGACTCTCTATCTGTTTTCATTTCAAATATTACAGTGCAGTTTTTCACCACTGCCACTTTTGTCTCTTATGTTTCCTAATGTATGAAAGATGTTCCTTATTTAGTTAGTAGTAGACAATGTTTAATAGAGGAGCAACTGAGGGAGATTGTTTAGTCTGGAGAAGACGAGGCTTAGAGGAGACTACAGCTTTCTATAACTCTCTGGAAGAGTTTGTGGCAAAGTGGAGGTCAGCCTCTTCTTCTAGTAACTATCATTAGGGTGAGAAGGAGTAGACTCAAGTTGTACCAGAGAAGGTTCAGGCTGGATGTCAGGAAAAATCTCTTCTCAAAGAGACTGGTTATGTGCTGGAAAGGGAGGTGCCCAGGGAGGTGGTGGAGTTGCTGTCCCTGGAGGTGTTCAAGAAATGTGTCAATGCAGTACTAAAGGACATGGTTTAGCAGTAAAATATTGATGGTAGGTGGACAGTTGGACTAAATGACCTTGGAAGTCTTTTCCAACCTTAGTAAATCTATAATTCTATAAACACTGCCCGTCTCTCCTCCACTCTGCACACGTTTTCAGTGGCTTTTACTGAGTTATTTACTGATCCATACCTTATTGACCACTTGTCTTAAGATTATATTGATCTGAGTTCAACTGAATGCGTGCACTACTTACCTTTTTAGGTGGTCATCTTTAAAGTTGCAGCCATTAAATGCTGCAAAAGCATCTGAATTTTTGGCCTGGACATCAACAGGTGGTGTCTTTTGCATTTTTGAGACCTAATATTTTTCACGTCTCTTACTATATTATCAGCTGTATAATATCTTTATTAGAGGTGTAACAAGGTTTGTGGGTACTCATTGGTGTCAGGATGCTCAGTGCCCATTGGATTTATCACCTTCAAACAGGGCATGTCACATTCCTCAGTGCTGCCTAGAGCTACTCTGAGAACCAAGAGAATGGCAGGATCTCAGTGATTGCTTTCTTTGTAATACTTGACCATCAACAATCTGTGTACCTTGGAAAGTCTTTGCTGAGAATTTCATTTGTTCGCAATACCAGCAGAAGTAGACCAGCCATTAAACTCCCCAGAGTAGTAACTGGAGTATAAAAAGACAAATTCTACATTGGGTTCTATTTTTTTATACTTCAGAAGCAGGTGAACATTAGCTGATGCTTAAAGGGACTAGTTCCAGGCACTGATGAAGTCCCACTTTCTAAAGTGAGACTGAATTGTCCCTCAGGGTTTTATAGATAGTTATTAGGTAGTCAGCCAATAGAGAGGTTGATTTTTATCTCTTTTAAAGGAACTTCTCCAAACCATTGAGTTTACTTAAGAATATTTAAATAAGTTATTTAATTGCTGCTGATTGTTTTCCTCTTTTTATTTAACTGACTCAGTATATTTATGAAACCTCTTTCTGTTCCTCTGTGACTAGCATTAATGCATTTTGTATTTAGCTTCCCTTATCTCTGTCAAGTAATTCTAAACAGAGTAATATATGTTGTTGTCTGCTACTTTCTGACTTCTCAGTGCACATTCATTTTTTACCTTTATATCTTTGAACAGCTTCTTCTCGAACCACATAAACCACATCTTGCATCTTGAACTTTCCTTTTTCAGCAAGTTTGTTGGTATACATAAAATGCAACACATCGCACAGAAGGATTTTCTCTGCTGGTACTTCTTAATTTTTCTTGTCTTGTTAACTTTTTCCTAAGTGCTTGTACATACTTGTACAGTAAAATATGGACGGGCAAGGAGAGACATTTTTTGTCAAGGCTTTTGCCTAAGGTAGTTAATAATCTGTTTAATTCAATGAGGAGGAACATCTTAATTGCTCAGATTTAGATGCTGCAAGTACTGCTACAGGTATCATGCATTATAGCTCTCTTTTGTATAAAAGATTGTCTTTCTGGGGAGAGAAGATGTAGAGCTTCGTGAAACTTTTGACTGTTTATATGATGATGCAGTAAATGAACTGGACAATTAAAGAAAAATGAGGACTGGTAGATATTTAAGAATAAATCACTCTGTGCTATTTTTAAATCACGAGCTCTGATAGATCGCATTTGGGTAATGTTCCTTCCCGTTAAAACAAATATAAAATATTGTGGTGAGTTACTTGTTACTGTCCTGCATCCGATGTTTCTAATTAAGGTGGGTGACCAAACACAAATCTTCCCTCCTTCTTCACCCTCTACTTCTTCATTTCAAATTACCAGCTCTGTTCCTGAACAGTTGGTTTTGCTCTGGTCTTTTTCCTCAGATGCAGGTGAATGTTAGCTGATACTTAGAGGATGAAATTTAAACCACTGATGAAATTCCTCTTATTATTTTGGGGCCAAACTTCCCTTGGGGTTTTACCAAAACAAACACACAAAAAGAACAATCATTTTTTATATTTTAAACAAAAGCTCTGTATTTCTAAGTTGAATTTTCTACATCCCTACTGAGATGAGCTGAAACTTCCTCCTACTTGATGAGCATTGAAGAGATTTTAGGAGAGCAATGAGAGATATCATACATATTAAGCTGTTCTTGGTTCATAAGAGAACCTAGGATTATTACACTAAGGCTAACAACTTTAGAAAGAATGTCTTCAAAAAAAAAAAAAACATGCTGCTGAAGATCTGTATTCATATTTGTTCAAGACCTATGCAGAGTTATGTTCACACGTATAGCTGAACATCTTTAATGAAATTAAGGGCCATAATGATTTACTCAGTTCACTAGCCAAGGACTTTAGCTTTGATCTTGAGTGGTAGTTCCCAAATTCCTAAGCATCGTATTTGTTTGCCCTGTTGTATAAATGCATTGGGGGAAAAAAAATTGTGATGTGTGATTCAAGTGTTAGAGGCATCCTTTGTTACAAACAAGATTTGAGTTGTGTGAGGCTTGCCCTCAGGCGTGCATGGATTTATTGAGCATGAAAACACCTTGAAACTGTCTCTTCTTGGGCACTTTTTTTTTTTTCAGCCCTCTCATTTCTTCCTGACCCATCTCTGGGCTTGACTACATCTTTACTTCAAGAGTGTCATCAAGGGCTCAGAGTTTTCACACTGAAACATCTGAGGGACAAGCCATCTGTGTAGGAGGCCAACTTATGCCCCAGAGACTGTCTGGTCCAGCAAGTGCATATTAAAATACAAATCTATCTTGTGCCGCGTAAGCTAGGAATCTGAATCAACACCTTGCTTTTATGGAGAGGAAAAAAAAAAAAGCCTAAAAATCCACAGTGTCTGAACAAATCAGTGCTGGGTTAGGCTATTGGGTCACCTTGCACAGTGTTGCCAGGTCTGTTTTCAGAGACAGTTGTTGGTGTTGTGCTCAAGGTCTTCAACACCGTCAGATCTTTTCTTTGCTGCTTCTTTCTTCCTTTTTTTCTTTCCTTAACGAAACTGCTCCCACTGATTGATATGTTTTTAATGATTACCCTCACCATACGCTCCATACTACAGTGATTTACAGTCTTTAAGATCCTTTTTTTATTTGACAGCTCCTTCCTACTCATTTTTTTTGTCTCTGCCTGGCAGATACTGCAATGATATTGTAGTACTGACAAAATGGGAATTACAAAGAAGCACTTACCAACCTAATGAAGCTGTGGGGGGAGGAGGTGGGAGAGACAATGCAAGTGTTTAAAAGCACTTTCTATTTCAGTCATCCACCTGAGCCATCAGTGTTTGTATTGCATGACTTTGCTCATAATTCTGAGAGAAGAAAAAACCAAAACACTCTAACAAAAAACAACAAAAAACTCACTGTGAATTTGTCATGAAAGATGTTGTTCTGGTCATTTAATGAGAAGAACAGCATTTCATATAGGGTGTCTTACAAAGACCTCCATCAGATCCTTTGCTTTTCTGCTAAAAACAAGCAAAACTTTTTTTTTTCCCCATAGGATGGCATTATTTTCAATTGCTGAAATGGTAGCTGGGATGACCGGAGGGCAGAAATGGAGCCCCCAAGGCTCTGTATGTGCTTCTGTGTTAATCTGAGAACACAGAAATCCCAAACAAAAGGGAAGTTTCCTGGGATCTAAACGTTCCAATCTCATTATTGAAAAATAAATTGTACTGGCTTTTACTGTGTCTTATTAAGTGATCACAATCTCTTATTTTTGTCACTCCACTTCTGTTTTGCTTGGTGGAAAGCAGACCTCTGAGAATTCCCTCCCAGAGCAGGGATACTTTCTGACAGAACACCCTCTGTAAAAACACCAAGTCATTGAAATGAAGAGGATTTGAATCTCCTTTCAGCTTAACTGTTTCCTATTTCCCACAAGATGTCATGTCATTGAGCTGCTTAAGCTGTATGAACAGCACAGCAAGAATACGAGTAAATCGAGCCTTGGTTCACAGAGTTTTACTGTTGATGGTCTCTCCATATTGTAGCTGGTATTGGAATTGGAGAAAATCTGTTTAAAGCAAGCAACTCCATGAATATGATCCTCATTCTGATTATGAATAACCTGTGTGGAAACACATGTAAACAAGTCTTTGTTATGAAAAAATCAGAGGGAGAGTAGTTTAGAAAAACATTTTGTCTGTCTAGCTAGATGCATCTGGCTGTCTGAAGTGGTAACTTCCTTTACCTTTCTTGCTCTCGGCACTTAATGATGGGTATCCTCTGTCAGGTGGTATTGCTTTATTCCTCCCCCATGCCCAATTCCCAGACAGACAGAGGAGCTATCAAATATTTGGGAAATACACATTCCCTCCATATATTTGACAATTTTGACATACAAGAACTGTACTTCATTATTTGCGTGAAATGGGCCAACAGAATAGGAAAGCAATCAAGGAGAATTTACATTTGGACAAGGGTTTACAAGTAGCTGTTTTACATTATTTGCCCAGCTCGAGAATGAACAAAGCTGATTTAAGTACTTTCCTTGTTCACAGATGGCACATAAATAGCAGCTACAAAAGCACTGTGTTCTGCGTAGCTGGATTTTGTTTCTTTTAAAGTTTCTCTGAGTTTTTATAGCAGTTTATCTATTTTAGCTAATTCTATGTCCTCCATTACCATAGTATTTGAGCACCTCATAATCTTTAATGAATTTTTCTTCATGACACCTCTGAAAGAAAGTGAGGAGCTATTTTCTTCTTTTTATGGATCTCTTACTTATGGCATTTTCTTCAAGATTGTAGATGTGTTTGCTAGAAGAGGGAAAATCTTGTGTTATGCACCTTAATCTCTGAGAAGTTAACATTAAATATTACCTCTCCCACTCAACAGCCAGGCTGCCTCTGTTTACTTGTTATGCAAAATTCACATATCTGTTCTCAGGCAAGATAAATGAGGTAAGCAAATACTGACTAATTTAATTAATCTGTCTTCTCTTGGTGTGTATCATGACATTTGCAATCACGTGAGCAGCAGCAACAAGGAGTACAAGGTTAAGGGCTAGGAAGGGAAAGCTGGGGTATGATGAAGGTCACAGCCTTCCCAGCAAGAGGGATGAGGGGGAGAATGCCAGTGGTACTGCCACTCTGCCAAACCATTTTCCTTTTTTCTTGGTTGTTGGCTGACTTAGTCCTTCTGTGAGATTGTTCAGTTGTTTTGGTCTCTCTTGCATCTACTTTTCTGTTGTCTAATCATAGGATTGTTTGAGTTAGAAGTGACCCTTAAAGAGTATCTAGTTCAACTTCCCTGCAATTAACAGAGACACCTACAGGGATGTGTGCCTATTTTTAACATTAGCCCTCAGAAATTTTGTTAAGCAACATCACCTTCTATTACACATATAAGATTTGTCCCTGTTTTCATGTTTCATAATTTGCTGGGTGTTAACGATCAGCTATTTTTTAGCAATTCCAATTTGAGAAAGTGTTTTTGCCAAAATGTAAATTCTGCTACTGTTAGGCTTCTTTTTTCTTCCAACTTAGAAGAATTGTAAGGAACTGAAATGAAGATTTGTGAGGCGTTTGTATTGAACATACTAAAATGTGAAAAAAGTGATATATTGAAGCAAAACTCTTGTGTAAGAAAACTTTTTTTTTGTACTTTGTATTAACTTCTCCTTTATCTGATTTTGTGAAAAATTATCAGGCACTGTGAAGTTTGTTTCTAGGTCTAAATCTAGGTCTAAACAATTGTCATGTTGGTGCTCTGAAAGCTGGAAAAAGTCAAGCTTTTTAGAGAAGATTTGACAATACTTTAAATAATTTTTGAAAGCAATTCAGAACAGAAAGTTTTTCTCTGTAACTAACAAGCAGAAAACACCAGTTAACTTCTTCAAAAACAAGCTGTACATAAAATAAGACACTGCAATAGAAAGAATAAGTTTAACGTTAACTGTAAGAAACAAGGTGACTAAAAACATTGGAAGATCAATAAGGGCAGAAGAGCACATTAAAAGACAGATCTGAATATTGTTCTGTTAATGTATACTTTCGTTTTAATTAAGGTTGGGCAGATCTTATCTCATCACAGAGTTTACAAATAATGCTAGCTGAAATTCCTAGGCTACAGTTCTATGATCTGGAAACCTATTTGTGGAGAGCATAAGGCAGGAAAGATTATCTCTAATAAGCCTGCTAGAGTTTATTTAAATGCTTTAGTTCTCAAAACTCTTGGGGATTTTTACGAGAATGGTATTGTTGTATTTTATGTTGGTGGTTTGGAGTTGGTTTTTATTTTTTAATTATTTTATTTTATTTTGTGTGTGTGTGTGTGTGAGAGAGATAGATCTGCTTTCAAACATATGACATAGAAAATCTTCCTTTTGCCTACTCTAAGCCTTTTTGATGACTCTCAGCCTTTTGTTGATGGACTCTAGTTCTAGACCAAATTCAGGGCCTCCAGAACTTATTCTGCTCCTCAAGACTGAGAACGTGTTTCACAATTGTCAGTGATGCAGCAAATTTGGAGACTTCAGAGGAGGAAAAAGATGGTTTTATTTTACAACAGGTTTTTTTTTTGGTTTTTTTTGGTTGTTTGTACATGTGCATCTCTGTGTTCAAGTACATGAGAGGAGTGTGAGACTAGCATCAGGATACATGTGTCAAAGTTATATATGTAGGATTTTGTGTGATGATGCTTAAAATAAGGGGCACAGTCCTTGGATCTTTGCAGCCTTTTCCATGTGCTGGGTTGGGGTTCACATTTTTATATCATTAAGGAGTCGATACTTATTAATCTGTCCATCCTGTGCCACCTCTGTGGGTCATCAGGATTTACTCTCTCCTTCGTGTTCTGGATATGTGGAGAAGGTGCTCAAAGATATGTTCTAAGGTCTTTTGATTACCTAATCTGATAGCCATCAGCACTTGCCCTTTGTACAGTCTATCTCTTGCCATGATGCTCCTGACCCACCTGGTTTCCAGTTATTCTCTGGACTTAAGTCCTAAAATTTCCCTTGCAGATAGAGCTGTTTGAAGCATCTGTGGTTTAGGCAAATATAGCCATATGATACTCTGGGCTTCAGCTCTAAATAACCTTTCTCCCATTTTTATTAATTTACCCTTCCTCATTCCAAAATGTATTGAGAGGCATTAAATAAAATAATATCAATGGAAAATTCTTGAATATTGGGCAAATAAAGTCAAATCACATTTTGAGCTGATTGGTAGGTCACATCTCTCTGTATCTGAATTGGTTTATAGCTTACCAAAGTAAAATTATTTTTTTTTTAGGAGAATTCTTTGGAGTATGATGTATCATGTTGTTGAAACAGCTGTTCAAATCAAGTTTTATGGTAAGACAATTTTGTTTGGTGATTGTTTGGCACAATAGTGAAAGGCAAAATGACAGTTTTAGTATTATCCTCTGTCAGACTATGCGTTATGCATGTTCTGCCTTGTTATTTTTTCCAGTAACTTAGAACCAGCAAATCCTTGCTGTCATCAAGGCTGACATCAATATGTAAAACTAAACATGTAGTTAGTTCAGTATTCTTGTATTAATCTTTTAATATCTGCCAGGCTAAAACTCGAAGAGGTATTTTAGAGGTGTCAGGGTCTCTAGCCATCAACTCATCAGTCTGCTTGGCTGGTTTGTTTGCAGCTTAAGTTAGAAGCTACTGAAAGTCTTTTTCTTCTAACATTGTGTGGCCCAATGTGAAATACATCAGTGGGCTAGATCAGGCTTTAAATATGTCCTTAACAGGGAAAAAATAATCAAAAGTAACCTATGATTTGTCTGTGCGTGCAGAGCTGAAAGAAGTGTAGTCACTTCCACAAGGCTGTTGTGTAAAGCATTTCTTCATGGATTGGCTCATAAGGAATGCTGTTGTACCTAGCATGCTTGTTTATGTTAATATATTGAAACATTAATATCTATAAAAGCAATTAAAATTTTGATTAAACAAGCTGTAAATGTAGGTTACATAATTGGGATGTAATTTGCAGGCTTTCTAACTCCCAGTTAATTTTATTTTGTCTCCCATGTTTAGAACGTTTTTACCACCTGGGATTTTGGCAGCATTATATGAAGTACACTGTTTATTACAAATATCAGCAAGGATAAAATTAATGTCAAACTTCCCATCAGGGTAAAATATGTATGAGGGATGCTCTGAGAGTAATGCCTCCTGGGTTATCAAGTTGGCCTATGAACATCAGGCGGTGGTGCGGCGGTAGAGGTTGAACCTTTCCACCAACGTTCTGTTCCATTTTGCTGCGATGCAACGAGTGGCAGCAGGGGGGCGGTATGACAACACGGTGTTTGACACGAAAGTGTAGATGAAGCTAAGTTCTGTCGGTGAATTCTTCCATGCAGAAAAAATGACATCCATAGACATTTATTGATGCTTGCTGAATGTTAATGGAGATCAAACAGTGGATGAGAGCATAATGAGGTGCGGGGGTGTGCGTTTTAAGTAGTAGTGACATTGATGTGTAAGAGAAGCCATATTCTGAACAGCCATGCACTACAAGATGAAGAGTGTCTCAGTTATCTCATCCATGCAAACTGGCAGAAAGCAACCAGGGAAATGTGTATGGATCTGAATACCAGCTTCAATGCATTGGAAACAAAGGTGAAAACATTAGAATATCACCAAATTTGTGCCTGGTGGGTCCCATGAATGGTCACACCACACAGGAAGAGAAGGAACACCATATCCAAGTTTGTCAGGACCTATTGAACCAATATGAGGCTGAAGGTGTCAGTTTCCTGGATTGCATCATTGCAGGTTACAAGATGTGGTGTCACTGTGATAATGCCAGGCTTCTATGCTGGTTGGAAGATGGTGGAGCACACTGCCAATCTTGTCTGTACTGTCCTACTAGAACGCCATATATTCTGAGTTTGGTTCCTTCCGACTTCCATCTTTTTAGGCTGATGAAAGATGGACTGTGAGGGCAACATTTTCCTGGCAACAATGCTGTTGTAGCAGCTGTGAGACAGTGGGGCATCTCTTCTGGTACAGGTTTTTGAGTGCAGCATGCAGGCTCTTGTTCATCACTGGTGAAGATGCATAAGTGATTGTATGGGAACTGCTGAGTCACAGCCTGAACCACTGAATAAACACCTGAAGGAAAGATCTGGTCAGCCCTGGGAACACAGGTGAAGGTGATCCATCTGTGTGACTGGAAGACCTCACTTAAGGGCTGACTGCCACTGAGGAAGGCTCTTGTTGGAGATCCTTCCTTTTGTGGAGTTCCTTCCCTCTGAACCTAGATCTTTGGAGGTGGGTGAGCACTCATTTTTCTTCTTCTGTAATACCTTCTTGTTCATGCTGGTGTCTTTGATTTTGCAACCTTTACAGTGATGATAGTGGCTGCACTGAAAATTAGTGCTTTGATGATGAGAATTTGCTCTATTGAGCAGTGATAGTGTTCTTTGTATATTGTGTATTTTCTACAGAAATAAATAGGAGGCATTATATTTGGAGCAATGTACATACATGTGTAAGTTTGTATACATGCGTATGGTTCAAAATTATCTTGTTTTAATAAATATCTATGCCTTCTTAGAATATTTTTCAGCATATGAATGGAATTATTGACTAACCATTCAACATTATGCCATTAAAAATCATGTAAAGTTGTCAACATGTAAAACACAGATGAACAGCAACATTTGTTTGCTTTCTGTTTTACACTCATAGTCTTCCTGGTTGTGTTTGTAGCCACAAGATCTGGAGTTGTAATCCTGTCTTAGTGAAATTGGAGTAGGACAAAACACTTTTAAGAGCATGAGTTCTGAGTAACAGCTCATTGAATTTTACAAGTCTAAATAGCAGTATCATATAGCAATATCTTAACAGAACAGAGTTTTTAATAAGTAAGGAAATATGGAAATTGTGGTTTGGAATTTCTTTGTGCTTTGCTTTCTTTGTTTTGATGTCTATACACTGGCAGTCTATATAAAAAAAAAGGCTGAGTTCTGCAAATGTTTGTGCAGTTGAGTGAGGTCATACAGTCTGCATCATTTAGACATCTTACAGAATTGTTCATGTGCAGGAAGTTTTACTGGATTGGCACCTGTATATTTGTATTGCCATGACAGACCAATGAGGTGTGTAGATCATTTTCCTTGCTCACTTAATCTTGCAACAATTGTGATCATCCCTGCAGTTAACTTCAATCCTAATATATTTTCGTGATATGTGAAAAAGAAATTATGGTGAGGGTCTATTTAAATACTGCTTTGTTTTTAATTAAGAAGTTTTTAATTAAGAATCATCTTAAAGGGTGCTGTGAGTCTGGATCTTGATCAAAAACTTGCAGTAGTGTTTGTTGCTGAATCACAGAAGGATATTGTGCAGCTTTGCAGATTTTGTAAAGTGAAACAGGAAATTGTTACTTATCCCAGGTCCTGCTGTGTAAGAATAAGAAGAGGGCTTTACCAGGATGTTACTGTTTTTGCTTGTCAAAAATTTCCCAATATATATTCAGCTGTAAGAGTCATACATGTGTTTTAATTTTTCTTGTGCTGGGAGGAGGAAGAGTGTAGATATGGAAAAGGAAATACACATGTTCCTTTAAATCCGTAGTTTACGAGGCATATTGACAGTAGCTCCTTGAACCAGCAGTTAGAATTTCTGCCATGATCTTCTTGCTTAATATTTACTGTTTTTAGCTGTTTAAATTCCTTCAATACTTTTTAACCTTTTATTGGTTTGATTCTCACAACTTTTCCAAACATCTGTTTATGGGTCAAGTCCTGAGAGAGGACTTGTTCTATGTAGCATCTGGTGTGTAGCAGCCTCCATTTGTAGTTGTACTTTGTGCCTTAATAGTAGTGGTCTTTTTGTCTCAAGATAGTTTTACATTTAGTACTCACAGTGTAGCTGTCCCTGGATCATTTTATGCTCGAAATGTTTTTAATTTGGGGAAAATATATATAAAAATTGTGTGCATGCACAGTGTGGCCAAGTTCAGATCCATGAAGTAAGGCTAACTTTTTTCAGCTGTGCAAAGAGCAAGTATAATAACATAAGCAGCCAGTAGTTTTTGTTTTGGTTTTTTTTTCTTTAATATCCCAAGCATTAGCTGTAGGGTTTTTTTGGACCTGAATTCAGGCTTTTCCTACTTGTCAAGGAGCTATAAAATTGGGACACATCTCATCCATTGCTTAGAAGGAAACAGAAGGGAAGGACCCTGCACAGAGGCTTACTGGGAGTTCTTTGTGCCAGCCTCAACAAATAGGATGCAGGCATCAGTACAGGTTAGGGGCTGGCCTGCTGGGGTGGAACTCTACAGGAAGGACCTGGGTGTTTTGGTGGGCAACAGGTTAGTCATGAGCCAGCAGTGTGTCCTTGAACACAAAAAGGGTTGTTTGCCCCAGAGCCCCCACACGCTGGTTGGCCACTTGCGGCTGCAGCATGTTTGATGTGATGCTGCTGCGTGTCCCAGTTTGATTTCTTAAGGAGGGGATCCAACGGTGAGGCTGCTTAATGGTCTGATACCAAAACACATACCTTCTTACCTTCTGAACTTTAAAAATGAAATTAAAAAAAAAAGCAATAGATGCACAACCAAGTGAAACATCCAGAGCCTTCAGGCCCCCATCAATTCTGACTGCCTTTGCTCCATTCTCTGATGTCTCCTCCATCCTTTGCAGGGCCTAGGATCTGATGTCATCTCTGGAGCCATCAGCTCCTATTCCAGCAAGGCTGGTCTCCAGCTCCTGACAGCCCAGCTTGGCCTTGGATCCTGCTGAGCTGAGCCTGCTCCTAAGCCTACAACCTGGACTTGACCTGTCTCACTGGGGAGGTGCTTAGTAGCACTCCGTGGCCCTGCTCTTGGCTGGGGTGATTTGAATGGCTCTAGCCATCCTTGGCCTCCATAGTACTGTGACAGAAAAAAAGGTCCCTGTGAGGCCTTAGGTATCTTATGTGGGACACCTCAAACTTTACAAACAAGTGTTCTGTCCATTTGAACTCTCCAGATATGTTTCTGGCCCTTAAGTGTTGCCCAGCAGCCAAAAGAATGAAGTAGTTTCCTCTTGAGGAATGCTACATGTTACCTAGTTAGCAGCTTCTGGGAAATGAGGCTACTTCTGATTTCAGTGTATGAATGTGAATTTATGTTGAAATTCTTGGAAGTATTTTGATGCTCTATAGCTTTTGACTGTAACAACGATCCTGAATCCTTTTTTGTGTGAAGTATATTGGTCTTGACACTTTAAATGCTGCACGCTGCTTCTGTGCAGCTTGATTTCTGCAGGGGTCTCAAAGTGGTAGACGAAGTGTCAGTGGAGAGGAGCTTTAGAGCTGGATATTTTGTAGTATTCTGCTCCTCTGAAGGATTGTGGGTAGGTAAGTGAAGATGCTGCATTCCGCCCATGAAGGGAGGGAGAGGTGTCTGGATTTGCAAACCCACCCAGTTAGATTAAGGTGAAACTGACACTCAAGTTACAAACACAATCATCAGTTTTAATGAGAATCTCTATACTACAATTATGTTAAAAGTATCGTCGCTCTTACAATTATCCAAGCTGTGCAGCTAAAACATGTGACTATGAGAAATTGAAATAAGCCTTGTATTACTTACCAACATGATAAAGGAAAAAGAAAAAAGAGAGATAAATGGAGGGGTATGTAGAATAAAAATAGATGAACGGTGAAGGAGATCGCAGGTCTGGGTTCCAGTGTTGGTCCAGGCAACAGTGGGGTTCTTCAGACTGTGAGAGTGCTTCTTCAGAAATTTCATTAGGTTCCGAAGTCTGAAAGTCCCCTCAAGGCTTCTCAGACACTCTTTTTATGCCAGCAAGGTTTATTGGGTTAGTTGTCAAAAAGTTTGTCATCAGTAAGTTTGCCATCAACAATTTTGCAGTCAAATCTTTGCAATAAACACCTCCACTTATACAGGGGAGTTCTGGCAAAAGTAAGGCCATCTTGTCTCTGCAGGCTTCCTCTGCTGACCAGGACTTCAGCCTTTAGCCTCTTGTCATTGTGGTGGTCTTATCGTGCAAGTATTTGCTGCAGTTTCAGGCATATCACAGGTGAAGTGTTGTTTATTTGTTGTTGTTCTGCTACAGAAGGAAGTCAAAATGGTGGCTACTCTTTCCTACTCCAAATGCATGTTTTCTCTTCAGCATCTCTGGCTCTTATTTATCTGTCGCTCTCAGTCAGCTTTTACTATATATTGTGCTGCTGTTTCACCAATGAGAAGGTCTTATTTTGTTTATTTTGGACAGTTTTGCACTTTTCAGTTGTTTGCCAAAATGTTCAGGATCCATCTGATTCTTAAGCAACTCTTTCACTTGCACTGATTAAAAGAGAGCACAGATGGCTTCTGAATTAAAAAACTGCAAAACACTTGCTTTTCCCTTCAGCCTAAAAGTATACCATTCTAAAAACTTGAAACAGTGATATGGCCTTTGTCTTGCACATTCTTAAATCTTCCAAAACATTCACCAAAATGAATTTGAGGAAGCCAATGTTCTCCCATTTTGGAGGCTAGAAATCAAGCATTTAATCACTGAAAACAAGTTTCTTACTCTGGAAGAATTGACATTCTTGATTACAATTGCAACATCAAGGCCTTCTGCATACGGCCTTGAAACATATGGTAGAATATTTCTGTGCTGCTGTTGTTCTGCTATGGTGTTATTAGATTTGTGCTTGTATCAGTTTCTTCCATTAGTTAAGTGCACCCTCCTTCACCTTTCCAATTTACCAAAACTTAATTTTTCATTGTCAACTGTTTCATGAATGCAGAGCCAAACTCCACAGGCAACAGATGGCCTGATGTTAATAAATTTAAATGCATAAAGCAGAGTAAATTAAAACTAATATGTTAATATTGATAGCTTTTACAGAAAACCCCAGTAACGTTTGTCCTGGATATTTTGAGGTTTTTTATTTTTATTTTTTTTTCAGATGTTATTCATACAAATGATTTTGTATATGTGCAAGGTATTGCAATTTTTTTTTCATTACAAGAGTCTAATGGGAAAACAAGTTTTTGCACAAATTAAAGCTTTGCATTCACTGAAATGAAAATGATTTTATCTATTTACAGTAAAGTCCTTCGCCAACATTCCCATACATATAAGGAGGGGAAAAAAAGTGGAAAAACACATTGGGATGAGAGTGACATAAAAGCTCTCAGTGCATAAAGAACCTGCTTTTCATCTTCATTCATACTGGCAAAATATGCACGTGCAGGCAGACCTTCCCTGAGTCAAGACCAGATAAGATTCATGGAAAAAATTCTTCAACCCTAACTGTACTTTCACAGTGTGTGCTTATTTTTTCCATATAGGAAAAATATGAGATCCTCAGATATCTATAGGTACTTTAACTGAATTTATTGAGCTTAGAAAAAATATTGTATTGCCCCTGTATGTTGGCTAGTGGGTAGAGGATGCAATTTTATTAGCCCTACCAACTGGAAGTACTAAGTTATTTAATTCACTGAGGTCTGAATTTCACTTCCAAGAGGCCCCATTCAAACTGGGGAAGTTTTAACATTCTTGCTGTTCTGCATTTTCAGGGTAGTTCAGTTACTTCCCATAGAAAGCTACAAACCGCTCCTGATCAGTATTAACTTTTCACTTCCCTTTGCTGAAAGCAGTGCAAAGACCATTGTTGTCTTTCATTTCTTCCAATTTTTATTGATGCCAGTTCCCATGGTGGCTGTTGACTTTAATGGAAGTAATGCAAGTACCTGAGCTGATTCTTTCCTGCTCCCATCTTCCCTCACGATCCCCTCTGATAGGGCATAAATATTTTATATTATTCTGAAGGGGAGGGAGATGATGAGGAGGCTGGTTCGTGGCACCCTTTTCTGTGAAGTGAGTGGGAAGATTATAGGGGTCAGTGATCTCAGGCCAGTTGAAAGGCTGCATGGGATTTTTCTTTTATTTTCTCCATGGTAAGACTCCAAAATGGAAGGATGAGTGTGACACCCTTGAGGCTGCAGTAGTTGTGTGATTTATTCATTTCTTGATAAATTAAAGGGCCAGGCAGTTATCAACAAAATAAAGTTCAACAAATGCTTCTAACTCAGGATGTTTTATGATTCTGTGAGCCTACTTAGGTTTTAGAGCAGGTTTGTGCCTCAGCCTGATGTGCCTTAAGTCCCATTTCTGCATTACCATGTGGGTGGACTCTGTGCTAAGGATGGAGGTTTGAGCACTGGGGTGCAGACGTGCCCACTCAGAGGCCTGGGAGCCAGGGCAGCTACACAGCCACTCTTGGGGTACAGATGCAGGGATGAATGTGCCCAGGGCTCTCAGGCCTTGCCATTGCTTCTGCCTTTACAGTGATGTTGGGTCTCTTGTGAGAGTTCCTTTTATATCTAATTTCAGCACACCTACACAGGAACTTTTTTTTTTTGTATCAACTGTATGGAAAATCAGGCTTTATACTTCGTTTTTTAAGTACTTGCTGAGCATTCAGGAGAGCAGAAAAAAATGTTTGGGCCGTGATGGAGAGCTGCTGGCACCTTCAGCTCTCCTCTGTCTCCCTTCCTTCTCAGTCCCATGCCAAGTTCTTTAAGTCCTTGTTCCTCGCCTCACACTTAGTCCTAATCCTTTATCTTTTTTCCTGTTATATATTACTTACCTGTCTATATATGCACATATATACATGTGTGTTTACTTACATTACATTATCTACAAATTCAGGTTATATTTTAGATGTTAGGCATATACATTCTATAATATGTGTATACATTGTATGAGACTGTATAGGGTTTGTGAGATGTGTGTGCTACATAAAAATATCGTATCTGATTACATATACTATAATGTTAATTTCTGGGGAGGGTGAAGACTGAAACAAAACTAAATGTGAAAAAAAAAAAAACCCAAACAACTAACCTTTTCAGAGTAACTCCTCTCTTCTCCATCCCTCCTCCAATTGTTTCACACATAATAAACACAATTCTGTGTACAATGAATAAAAGCAAAGAAAATGAAAGGTTGTTGTCATTGTAGCATCATAGGTTATGATTCTGTGATGGGTTATATTCCATGATTGAATCATTGTTGGAAAGGAGCTACAAAGATCTCTGAGTCCAACCCTTGGCTCTGCTAAATCTCTGGAAGCCTTTTCCAAATTCTTGAATCCTGATAGGCTTTTACCACCCTCTCAGTAAAGAACCAGAGGAAAGGAAGAATTTCTTCCATCTCCTTTTATTCTGTAATTAGTAATTATAATGCTTAATGGGATAACAGGATGTTTGCATGGCTTTTACTTCTGTATCAGAGGAAATGTGAACAACCTCCTGGAGAAATGTGTCATATATACAAAATTACTGTGGACATCATCATCTTCTCCATAAAAAGTGTAAACAGAAAACATCTTTTTCCCTATTTTTTTTTTCTTCACAAAATGGTTGGCTTGAGTAGGCAACTTATGTGAAGGTGTTGAAAAGCTTTGTGGTTGAACCAGGAACTAAACCTGGCTCTATTATTAGATAAGCTATCAAGCTGTGAGACTGTCCTTTCTATATGCCACTGTTTGTATTCACCTTCCTGAACGATATGAGTACATTGTTTCTCCCCATTCCCCATTCCTTTCCTTAGTTTTGATGACTGCTTGCAAGTAGCACATATAAAAGAAGCTTGCAAAAGCTGTCACTGGAGAAACATTTGTTCAAACAGGTTTGACACGAAGTCTAAGTTTTGCAAGACTGATTCCTAGGACAGCATTACTGGGCTGTGGGAGGCTTGAATGTATTTGTATGTATAGATATTTTCTGCTGCAATTAATGTTTTTGAATTACACTTGACTTTCACAATAAGTAGGTACTTACATAAACAAGGAAGTAATAACCACACTTTTTTTTTTTAGTGTGATCTTAAACTAGTCTAAAAATGCATTAGCTGAAAAAAAAGAGATAATTTGCTTCTTTGTGCGCATAGCTCTGTCGTTGTCATCATTCTACAAATGTCTGTTGTGGTTAACAAAAATTATTTATGAAATGCAAACATATACATTTGCTGACATTGCTTTTAAATGTAAAAAGCCCTGCACAAGAAGAACTTACGTAGAAGCAGAGGATGTAAATAGTTTCACCAACAGAGAAAATTTCTGGCATCAGTGTTGAGATATATGGCTGTGGTTCACACAGACACCTGTGGAGGTTTATTGCCAAGTATGTCTTATTGGTTGGGATGTTTTTCTTCTGCATTTAAACTTGAGTTTGCAAGCCTGGCTAGAGTGGTGAGAGGTCATTGCTGTAAAGGTACTTACAGTGTTTACTGAACAGGATTGTAAATCCTGCTTCATACAGTATCATTTTTGTTATGTATCTTACCATGCTGAGTACTGCAGGTGATGGGGTATGTTAAGAGGTCCAGGACCATCCTATCTTTACTGAAAATTTCTTATTCTCATCTCAAAACAACACAGAAGGAGGAAAGCCATCTTGATGTTGATATGAGGGAGTATTTCTTCCTCTTCTCAAATTTAATATTTCACTAAGGATACAGTTATAGGTTTCTACAAGATATGCAGTCTGCCCAAATGTTATAACAAGTGTAAGAAAAAAAATTAAAGAGTAAGAAACATTTATTTTTTACAAGTTGATATCTGCTCACTTGAATGTTCCTTGAGTCTTCCTCTAAAGCAACTGTTGCTCCTATGTGTTCTTGTGCTATTACACTCTAAACAAATAGCATCAACTGGTCAGTAGAAGCTAGGTCTTGTGTCAGTATTATTTTAATATGTTACATCCAGAAGACCAACATTATCCCGGGCTGCATCATAAGAGGGGTGGCTGGCAGAGAGAGGTGATTGTTCCGCTCTACTCTGCTCTCATGAGGCCACGTGAAGCTGTGAATGCCCAGTCCTCAAAGGAGTTCAAGGCTGGATTTGGAGCCGCCTCATCTGGTGGATAGCAACTCTGTAGCAGGGGGTTGAAGCTTGATGATCTTTAAAATCTCTTCTAAACCAAGCTATTGTGTGGGTCTGTGATTCAATAACAGCTCCTATTATTATATGGGAAATCTCTGTGCATTGAGAAGTAAAATCTATAGGCAGAATTTTCTGCTCTGTTTTCTCTGCAGTCCCTGGCTGACACAGCTGTGGTTCTGGGAGATGTGAGAGGCAGGTCAGCTTTGCTGAAGGTGCTGTACTTAAGTATTCTGACACAGCTAGATGGTGCCCATGTTACTCCGTCTTCCTTCTGTTCTTAAGATGGTAGGAGTTAAAACTATGCCTAATTTGTGAAATTTTCTTAAGGCTAATTATAAACCAAGTTAAAAGTAGGCTGATGAGGACCCTGCCAGATGGAATCAGCCTTTACATTTCTTCTTGGCAGTTGTAGGTGTTGTTAAAAGAAATATCCTCCCCCAGTTCGTCTATCAGATATTACCTCTTGTTGTAACGGTTCTTAAAAAAGGGAAAAATATATATATATATATATAACAGAATAAAAACTATACACAGAAAGAAACCAAACAACAACTAAAATCCTCCTAACTTGCTCCCAGCCCCAAAGGTGGAAGACACATTTTAACTTCCAGAATAATGTATAAGTACCCTACCATAGACGATTCTTACTAAAAATATGGGAAATTTGTTATATAACAAAATTGTAATTTCCATCTGAGTCTTATGCTATATAGCGTGTGGTTCTTTACCAGCTTAATAAATATCTCAGTAACTGGCCTAGAAGTCATGGAAGAACTTAGTGAACAAGCCATTCCCATACTTTCCTAGCTTATGTCAGGCGCAGCAGGAGGCTTGCCTGCGTCACTCTCAGTTGTGCTGGACTGCAGATGAGTAGACAGCCTTACTCTGGTGGAGCTCTTTATTTGCTTATTTAATGTTTTGAGATGTTGTAAAAGGAGCAAAGAATGGCTAAATCAGAGAGTAGAGGTGGGTGAAGTGTTTTCCCCGTAAAGTTGCAAGTTTCTGCATGAGAGATGAAGAAAACTTTGGTGGAGACTTTAGGTCATACTGCCAAAAATTGTTTTCCTCTTCTTTATTTTCTTGCTTTTTCCCTTGTTTCATTCCCTTTGAATGTTCTCCACTTTTTTCCCTCACAAAACACAATCTTTCTAGAAAATTTAGTTCTTAGTTAGATAAATGTAAAAGATTACTGATATTAGAAAATATTCTGTCCATCTGTTCCCTGACCAGGATGAAGCACAAGAAATACTTGCAAGTTTAATGACATTCAAAGATAGTTTTTGATCTTTTGAAACTATATTTCAATTGATTTTTTTCCCCGTTTCTTCTCAGTATAGATAAGACCATGTTTTGAGGGACAGATCAAGAACTGAAGATTTTTTTTTATTTTACTGAATTTTCCATATTCTCATCTGTTCCATAATGAAATCGGAATTCCATTATGTGTAGTGGAGAAAATACTGAATAAGCAAAATAGGGCCAAGCATGCCTTTATGACAGCAAGGCAACTGCTTTAATTTCAAAGATGACTATTCTGCTGCTAAATTAAGAATTACAATTTGTCTTACTTCTGGAAAAGTGTCTAATAAAATCACCTGTGAAGAAATGTTGTTTGATACTGGAAACATTTACATACCAAAAGAGTTGAAAGTATTCTTGTTAGAGGAGATTTGGTGTACTCTTCTCTTCATAGTTTACTCTTTTTTTTTTTTTTTACCTTTGAAGATGTCTAGAAAGATAGAAAAAGCATTAGCAAATCCCGTTCTCACCTCTTCCTCAACTGTTTTCCAGTCATAATAATTTTGCTACTTTTCTGTTTTTGTGATATGCTGGAAAAATATAAATGTTTCTTTTCAGAACACTAAAGACTATGTTAGTAAATAGATAGAGGAAGGTCTGACTGCTTCCTAAAGGTTTTTTACCCTTTAAAAAATATCTTTTAAATCTTCTGATCAATATCTTCTCTTCACCTGACATTATCCAGAATGCTTCTTCACCTGTAACTAATCTGTAGATAATTTTCAGAGGGTATGATGACAAGGAGTACACAAAGAGATAGCTGTTTGGCTATCTGCATTTCATGTAGCTTGTCAGGCTGACCCTGGCAGAAGTGTTTCCGTGTCAGAGCTTTCAAATCTGTGTTTCCAGAGTCCCAAGAAAGCATGTTTTGATTTGCACTTTATTAAGTATACAGAGTAGAATGGAATTAACATCTCCCCTTGCTTACAAGAGAAAGCCCCATAAATATTTTCATTGCCAATTCTGTTGGAATTTGACTGTAGACTCCTAATTAACGTGCTGAGAAAAAGGCATGAGGGCAATATGTTTCCAAGATGAAGGTGTACCCACTTCTTGAACAGTGTGAAACAAAAGGAAAAAAATCTATTCAGCAAACAAACAACAACAACAAAAAAGCACCACCACAAAAGAATGATATTAAAGAAGCAATCTTCACATTATCTGATTTGAACTTTAATAGGTGATCACTTATCATGTGTGGTGATAGGATGAGGGGAACTGGCCACAAACTGATGCGTAGAAAGTTCTGCACGACTTCTTCACAGTGCAGTGACGGAGCACTGGCACAGCTGCACAGAGAGGTGGTGGAGTCTCTTTCTCTGGAGATTTTCAAGACCAACCTGGATGCCTACCTGTGCAACCTGGGCTAGGGAGCTGCTTTGGCAGGGGGGATGAACTAGATGATCTCAAGAGAGGTCCCTTCCAACCCCTACAATTCTATGATTAAAAACAGTGGGAGGCTGGAAAGAAACATTGAGAAGAGCTGTAGGAGAGGGTATTACTAGCTAATCACCATGCAATATAGAATGCATGTTTCATTCTTTCTGTACAGGGTTTCACAAGCTTTTCATGGTGTACAAAGAAGTTAAGGGTGAGAGACACAACCAGGAAAGGAGGAAGATACAGGCTTACTGATAGCAGTCTGTTTTCCCCTTCAGCTGGTATCCCATGGATGGATATAAAGAGATGCCCTGGTGACCAATCTTGTTCATCAAAATGGAAATCATTTGCATCTCAAGTGCACAAAAGAAAGCAGGTGTATAAACTATGAAGTAGGACACTAACATTTTGACTGAAAACATAGGAACTGACTTTGGCTTCTATTTTGTTATTGTAAAAGGAGTTAGTACTAAAATATTGTCTCCTATAACTTCAGCAGGTACTCCCCTTGTGAAAATCTTGAAGATAAAAAAATCTTGATATAGTATTTAGAAACAAGTGGTGAACAAGTTTCCACCAGAAATTTGTCTCTGTGCAAAAGTATCAGTGCCTCAACTATTAGAGAATCACAAATCAAAACTGAATTGTAAACTGAGATGGGATTTCAGCTTGGGTTTGTTGGCTATGTACTTTGTGTAGCTTTTGAACAAGTGTTTTCAGCTTTCTGAGAGTACACAGATGTGTCAGATTAGAGTCAGTGGAGTTTAGCTTTTTGTACCCACTTGGTAAAAAGAAAATAGAGGAAGGAAAAAAAACTCCAACACTTTTCTGAAGAGAGCATAGTATGTAATCACCACAATTTTAGTGATTTAAAAACATCTGTTGAATAAGCAGTTTATTTCAGTAGTGTCTTTGTTCTCTCTACCCTGTAGGGCTCACTTGAGAGAGGGTCTAGATTATCAGTATCTTCAATATCTACTAGGTTCTTCATTGCTACTCTTCTAGCTTGATTGCTTCTCCAATATTTTTGCTTCAAACCTGTGGAACAATGGTGTTTTGTAAGACTTTATTGCATTGTTGAATGTCAATTGAAATTTTTTAAGTTCTCCGAAGGGCAGGGGATATATAATAGTGAGATGTGTGTGACTGAATGCTGCCCTTTAGCTTTCCTACGTTTCTGTGCTATCAAAACAGACAAAGCCAGAAGTGTACTTGCTATGATTAGGGACATGTGGTTTTGCTCTTGAAGACATGCTGTTCTTGCTCTTGAACCAAGTTGGACTGCTCTTAGTCTGAAAACAGCTATGGGCTTGACTTATTCTTTTATTTAGTATGCATATTATTAAGTAGTCCTTTGCCAGCTGCGTTCTGGAGAGTGTCTGTTGTAAAACACAGAGGATCTGGGAAACTATACAGAAAATACAAGTCCATTGGGTGCGACTGAAACTTTGGTACACTTTGTCCTACCCTAATATAGCAACTGAAATGAGTCCTACCTGCAAAGAGGAATATGGAGGAGGAAGACCAGGGCATTTTACCCTTGGCTTGCAGGAAATGAGGCAGCAGTTCTTCCTAACTGAGAACTGTCTCCTGATATCTAGACTGGACTTTGCATCTTGTCTTTGAAATGGGTGGCTTTTTCCCCACGCTCTTGACATTCTTTAGGTTTTGGGAGGCACAGGGAGCCCTAGCTGAGGTAGGAAGCAGGTACTTTGCCCCTTTGACACTTAAATCAGGACATGTCCTTCCATTTATCAGAATTAAGTCTTATTGAACAGTGTCCACACGTGGTATATGAGGTAGTGTGTGTAGTGATCTTGTCTTGCTGATATTGCACCAGCAGGAAAATCTGCTGAAGAACAGGCATCTTTTACTCTTCCAGTTGGCCCCTGCAAGTCACTATATTTGCAGGCTCATGCTGAGGAACTTGATTTGCTGATGCCATGTCTGCTCAAAGGCAGGAAAAAAAAAAAGGCCTTTGAAAACTAGAGCTGTCAATCTGGCTGTTTTAGCAACTTCCTTTTATTTTGAATGACTTCAAAATGTTCTTTCAAAGTTTTATATCAGAGATGTGAGGTTGTGATTTTCTTCCGGAATCAAAGAAAAGGAAGGGAGTAGAAGATACTCCTCAGAAAGAAATCTTATCATCAAATGTAATTCACAAAAGAAAAATAGAAAGAATTAGCCCACAAATGAGTCCATATAAGCTTCCCCTACTGTGATAGTTTTTCATCCTACTTCTTTGGTACTATCTTTTATATGTTCAGAATAAAATACTTGCCAGTATGACTGTGGTGTCAGCACTGTGTAGAAAGAGCACTTTATGCCTGCTAAAACCACTACTATTAAAGTCACTTATGTTGGATTGCTAAACAAAAGCATTTATGCCATCAAAAAATCAGATTGTTATAGCTGCATGTAAACAAAGATGTAGGAATATTGCCAGCAGTCATACCTCTATCCAATACTGCTACACAGAAAGGAGTTTTCCAAAGTTGATCTGGACCAAAAGCTTCTCCTGTGTGTGTGGGTGGTACTACCTGTATATCTGTCTATCTCAATGTATGCATATAAACTGTTTTTGTCTGACCAACAAGATTCTCGTGTTTCTGCTTTCCTAATTTGAAAATTGAAGTGTTTGGCTAACTTAGAGTGATGTGAACCTCCACAGAATGGTCAGTAAGCTTCTCCTGTGTTCCTAAGAACTCAGCACCTGTTGAAATACACAGTACTTTCATGTGCTCCTTTTTCCCTTTGAGGCAGAAAGGATACCACCTCTGAAAGCCTTTGGATGTTCCTCTGAAGGAACCAAGTAATTGGCAAATTTTTCAATCATTGGAACCAGATTCCTCTGGAAGTTGTTGAAAACCTACTTATTCCTGAAAATCCTGTGGTACTAGTAGTAGATTCAGCAGCAGGTTGAAAGCTATTTGCCATTGTCAGGTCACACTAGGTCTCTATTAACTAGCAAAAAACATTTTGAAGGTTTGGTCTCTATTTCATTTTCTAGTTTGAAGTCTGTGGTACTTTGTACTTTCTCATAAGATGTGATAGTCACTCATGAATGACTTTTATACATTCTTGTGGCAGAAACCATGCGGCACCTCATTTTGTGAGCTTAAAAGCATTTTCAGCAAGAGTCTTTACATTTCTTTGTGCCGTAGCTGTGAACATTGTGAATTTAGGAACATTTTTGTCAAAGGCCAGGGCATATGCCAGCTCCACAGAGGCTGAGTTTAAAAGTACAGCATTTGTTACCTCATGCGCTGAAAAGAATTCTATGGCTCTGTATCCTTGTGGGATTTTGTATTAGTTGATTTTTATCAGATTTCACAAACATCTGGATTTTCTACTAAGTTTTGGAATTTGGAAATGATTTTGCTTTGTTTTGCTTGATTCTTGATTGAAGTTCCATGATTCAGAGAGCGAAAGGAACAACAAAACTCATGAATAAAAAAATGTGAGCAGTAAATCAGCTTGAACTGTTTTAATCAATTGATGATGAAATTATCTGTGAATGTTTTTTTCATTATTTGATCAATTTCATATGTGGCTCAATAATATTCATCATAGAAAATCTCTTCTGCTCCCTCTTTTTGGCTGCTAAATAAGTTACCAGGGAATTGTTAAGAGAGACCTATACTGCACAGGGAGGCTGTACGAATTTTATTGTCACTGGATAGTCCATTTTGTAGTCCAGAGGGTGTGCATGTTTCTGAAGTTTGAAAGAATTTGATCTCACGTTTTTCACCTTGGCTCCTCTAAGAGATCAAAGTAACGTATTTGCTTCTGCTTGTCACTTCTCCATCTTTCTCAAAAATTAAGTTTATGAACAAGTCAATTTATTGATCTCATATTTAAAGAGTAATTTTACAAAGGTAGGCCTTGTTGGCTACTGGCAAACGGAGTAAGTGGAATACCATGAGCTTGTACATTATGTATAAATCTTATGAATTATGAATTGATTTTTCTGGTTCTGTTTTCTGATCCTAAAGCCTAAATGCTGATCCATGTTTTTGCAGCCATGCTGGCTCTGGGGGACAATTGTAAAGTTACTAATATTTATTATAATTTGGTCTATTCAGTTCCTCTTATAGTGTGAAAGCTCATCTTTCATTTCTATCTTCACCTAATACTCATTCTGATTTCCTCACTTTTTTTAAGTAGAGAGCTCCATTTTAACCATGAGTTAGAAAGGAAGACAACCTCTCCAGGAAGGCCTATTGCAAAAAAGTAGAAACCTAAACAAAATCTTTGCAACATATTCTTTCAGTATCATCTGAAAGAAAAAAGAATGCCTGAAAAACAGCATTTGATTTCTAAATACATAATATAGAAATATATTGAAGCATGATTAAAATTCTCTCAGAGAAATGTTGTTTGACAAATGTAAATTAACCACAGCCTTTTTTGAAACATGCATTGCAGTGTTTTGAGAAAATGAAATTTGTAGTGCAGCACTATACTTCTGGTATGACATCTGAATAAACTGCAAGTGTTACGTATTTCAGGGGAATGAGTATATGTGCGTATATATATATAATTAATAATAATCAAATCATAGAATATCCCAAGTTGGAATGGACCCATGAGGATCATGGAGTCAAACTCCTGGTTCCATGCAGGATCACCCCAAAATCTTATGTTTCCCCTCCTAATAATTTGTTATTTAGCCATAACTAAAACAAAGAGGAGTGAAAAGCTCTGGATATGCACAGGATCCTAGGTACTCATAACCGGGTATTTTTAGGTTCATTTGGAAAAAAAAACAAAAGTGTTATTTTGCATCTAGTGTGAAATATGTATGTGCTCTATATGCTCTACGTACCAAATCTTTTATAATCTGTATCAAATAGTAGCTAAGGGCAAGTTGACAAGGTTACAGAAATATAATAAATGATTTAGTTTCTTGGTTATACGGATGTAAAATTACTTGATATTATAGAATGGATTTTTAGTAGGCATATGTGTGGCATACTGGCTACACATGATATGAGGGGTATAGCGTATTCACTCACAAGGTGGCAGGTAACCATACACTTTTCTAAGGCAAAAAGGAGGTCACAGTTTTGGTTATTAATTATTGTCTTTAGCAAGTCTGTATCCTTTGTCAAAGGAGAATGCATTGAATTTAAAAACCCACAAAAGTAAAACTAAAGTGGTTTGTTCTTGTCACCAGAATTCCAAGATAAATGTTGTAACAGGGATCAGACATAATATATAATATATCTACAGACACTGCACATTTTTCTCCTGCTGTATTTCAGGACTGAGACTTCTTTATATGACAGTTATGGAAAATCTGAAGTGCCTGGAATCTGCAAAAATAGAAAGTTCTGAATGCATTTAATGAAAGTTTAATTTGTGAGTTATATCGGCTTAGAAATAACTACTGATGAGTGAAACCCGAAGGTGCATCTGTTCAGACAAAGTTCTATATTTAAAATTGTTGAGGATTTCAGTCTTGTAGTGTAGGTTTCCTCACTGTCCTTCCTGCTCCCAAGTTTTTTATGCTTAAATTAACTTGCTTGTTTATGGCAAGTCTTAACACATCTTTCTAGCGTTTCATATGGCTTATCTCTTCTACCAATACATTCTAGCATATTGGTATAATGTGTTTGATTAGCCTTTTATTCTCTTTCCCCTTGTGGATTTTAGCAAGGAGTCTTTTGTACAGATCTTATGCCTTTTTCAGACTCCATTGTGGTGTTCCTGAGGTGGTTCTCTAGGCTTTTGTTTTGTGTGGAGGATTTTATCATAGCAGTTTTGCAGGTCTGCCAGGACTCAGCATGAAATTCCTGCAGGCTATGGCTTGTCTTTCAGTCGCAGGAAGGAAATCATATCAATTGCTATGATTCACAAGTCTTGGTGTGGGGCTCTTATATGTTTGCAAAGCTTAATAAAAAACATGGATATAAACAAGCACGTTGTGGTTTGCGTGGTTCCCCCATTTCTCAAAGGCTCGCACATCAGCGAGCATTGTGTATAGACACACAGAACCAAACGGTGGTGAGCAGAGAGCAGCAAGCATTTAAGCTCAACAGGAAATATTCTGTTATTTCTTTAAGTTGTGATTGGAGAGACATGGGAAGAGCTGTTGTTCACTAAAAGAGTGTTTTCTCCTGTGATTGCAGCAGATCACCTTTTAAGAGAGGCAATTTTTCCTCATATTTGGCCTGATTTTGGTTTAAGGAGTAACCTACAGGAGCTGATCCATTTGCATGAGTAAGAAGGTGTAGCCAGTGCGAGATGTTTGCTGATGTGATAAAGTTATGCCTGTGGGCTCTGGTACTAGTTATTTCTTGTCAGATTTCATTATAATCAGCCAAGATAAATATTGGGACAGTGGAGCACTATCTGTAGAAAATCATGTCTGTCTCAAATCAAGGTTGACTAAATACATGTGTGTAAGAAGCAGTGTCTCCTACAACTCTTCAGTCATCTCTGCTACCTATACCTTAAGAAAAATATTAGTTCTTTGATTCCTTTTGATTGTCGAAGTTGCTCTGTTCCAGGAAATAATTCTGCACCAGTGCATGTATGACCTGATTTAACTCCCAAAATGTAAAAGATGGTATGCTAACGAGGCAGGCTGTGTTAATTTGATGAAATTAAAAATCAAGGCAGTAAGTAGGAAGTCAAGTTTTGCAATGTGACAAGGTACAGGAAGGGCAACTCTGCTGGCAGACGTAAGAAGATGTGAATTCAGATGCTGGTGGAGCCAACGTGGTGGGAGGTGGTGAAATCTGCGGGGAGCACTCGCAGCAGGAGGCTGATGAAGTGTTGGAATGACTGTATCTGAGATGGTGGCAGAAACATGCGTATCAGTGCTGCTGTGGCAGACAGATTGCTTGCATAGTGATTCAGATCTAGATGAGGTGAATAATAAGGAAGGGGAAGTGATTAGCCCTGGGCAGTGGATTTTTTCTATTTTCTTCTCCAGAACAGGTGCCAGCGGTAGGTGCCTTTGAAACATGACGGTTGCTGATATCAGAAATATCAGAAGCTTTGCCTTCCTCATCCAACTATGAAACTTTTATTGTTATTGTATAGTTTGTCATGGGTGCAGGCTTAGAAGTCTTTTTATATTTGTGAATGAAGAACTACTTTCTTAATCTAGAGTTTGTTTTATGATTAGGATAGGGAACAGTATCATAGCATCCTTAGAGTTGGAAGGGACATCTGAAAGCCATCCATTCCAGCTACCCTGCAATGAACAGGGACATCCACAGCTTGATCAGGTTGCCCAGGGCCTTATTCAGCCTCACCTTGAAAGTCTCCAGGGACGAGGCATCAACCAAAACGCTAGGCAGTCTGTTCCAGTGCCTCACTACCTACACAGTAAAATATTTTTTCCTTATATCTTACCTAAATCTACCCTCTTTAAGTTTGAAACCAGTTCCCCTTGTTCTATCACCACAGATGCTGCTAAAGAGTCTGTACCCTTTTTTCCCGTAGCTCCCATTTAGATAACAAAAGGCCACTATCACGTCTCCCCAGAACCTTCTGTTCTCCGGGCCTGAAGAGCCCCAGCTCTCTCAGTGTGTCCTTGCAGGAGAGGTGTCCCATTACATGGATCATTTCTGTGGCCCTTTGCTGAATGCACTCTAACAAGTCCGTGTCTTTCCTGTACTGAGGACCCCTCATCTGGACGTAGTACTCCAGGTGAGGTGTCGCCAGTGCGACAGTGGGGCAGGATCACCTCCCTTGTGCTGCTGGCCATGCTTTTCTTGATGCAGTCCAGGATAAGATTGGCTTTCTAAGGTGTACGGGCACATTGCTGGCACACATCCAGCTTTCCATCCATCAGTACCCCCAGGTTTTCTTGGTAGGGCTGTGCTCAGTCCTTTCCTCCCCCAGCTTGTACTGGCAGTGGAGTTATATCTGAATATGCAGTTTAGAAGAGATTCCATCTCCTCTTTTTTTTTTTTTTTTTTTTTCCAAACCTCTCCTTCTAGTCCTGCTTGTCTGTCTTGGAATTATACATCAGCTAGACTGGGAAGGAACAAATTTGAGAGCATGAAAACAGAGCAAATGGAATATAAGTGAAGGAGAGAAAGACAGAAGGCAAAGTTCATGAGGAAATTGAAAGCTGGGGAATTGAATGGAAAAGCAAGAATAGATTCTTGATGTATCCTGTCAAGGGAAAAAATAGCTGATTAAAAGTCAAACTTTTATATGTTCTTATTGTTTCAAGTGATAGAATCAGGGCTGAATGACACAAAAGAATTAAAGTTATTTGTGTAAAAAGTACATCTTCATTGAAAAAGGAAAAAAAAAACAACAAAACTGGCAAGGTAAAGGGACACCTTTGAGGTATATTTGGACTTTCCTAACTTTTTTTTTTACTATTACTCAATTATTTTTTCCCATCTATGATTGATTGATGGGAAAAGCTCTAAAGCCTAAGAATTATTTTTGTAGAACGGCTTCTAAAGGTCTGATAAAAACAGAAACCCTGTAACTAACTCAGTTTGCTCAAATTTTCTACTCTTGATGTGCTGAAAATGTACCCCTTGACAATTAAGTACATGGATATATTTTGCTTTGACATCCATCAATGTTTCCTTGCCATCTTAGCTTATGGACTTTCTGAAAATGGTGGTCCAGGATTTGTGGGCAGCTTGCACCACATTACTAACATGAGGAAAGAAACCCCAGGGTAAAACTGAATCAAAGCGTATCGTTCCCACGTTTCTCTTTTCTTCAGCCCAGGGTTTTGATGGTATGCCTTTGGCTCTTTTAATTCTATTCACGTTTCTGGACCTGTTTCTGATGGTCTGAAGGGAACTCTCATGACTGAATCAAGTCCAAATTATTCTTCCAGTTATACCTAGAGATTTTTTTCTGTGCATTGTGTGCCTGGGATTAACAGTCTCTCCAAGCAGTTTTATTCCAAATCCTCTCTGTTCCAAGGATGGATGTGTTGAATATAAGCTGCCTGCAGGGCTTCCCCTTTTGTACCAGTAGCATGGTCTGTACACTGATGGCCTGGGTGCCTTGTTTGAAAGCTTTTCTTTGAGGCCTGATTAGACCTGTTGTTAAATTCAGCGATCTTTACTGCTTTGATCAACCACAAGGGATGCCCTTGGGCATGAATAAAAATGATAAAGCTGGATGTTTATGGCATTTTGAAGCCTGTACTTCCGAGCAGTTTTCTTCTACAGATAATGCCCCTAGAAAACCTTAAGGATATTTTCAGATGTGCAGGTACACACACCTGCAAAGTGTTTGGAAACTACCAGGTCACATATAAAATACTAAAGTAAATTGTGAAATATCACAAACTATTTTAAAATACTGCGAAGCTTTTTTAAGCCATTGCTGACAATAAAGACAACATGTGGCTAAATGTTGCTATGCAGATTTACAGATGTATTTGTGCCTTAAAAGTTATGTCATCTGAAATCAAGGAAGAAAGCTCTATCTCCACTGTGGTGTTAGAAAGTGGCATTCCTTTGTTCCTCATGATGTGCACCGGATGACTTGGCAGAACAAGCACATTCTCTCAGAGTTCAGGTTCTATACTTAAGTAGTTAAGACATACATATGCAGTACATTGTCATTCACATTCTTTTTCTTTTTTTTTTGAAATCATTAATGAATGCTTACATACCTCTGCACATACGCAGTGGCAGCCTCTGGTGGTCTTTGACCACTTATTTTCTCCCTGCTTTTGCATCATCAGCTTCATCACAGAGACTTTTGGCTGACCTTTAGCTGTTTTTCTTCGATTTGGCAAACTTCCTTTGCTTGTTAGGCCATAATGAGCAACTTTCTATCTTAGTGCACTCTAATCCAAGACAATATATGAGAAATCTGAGGAAGAAGTCCTTGCAGATGGAGGATGCAAAGATAAAAGTAGTCTGTTATGACTCCAGTGCTCCTTGCAAAGGAGAATCACTGAAAGAAACAAGGTTGTTCACGCACCAATCAAAGTTGAAATTGAACACTTTTGAACTAGTAATCATTGATTCCTTTTGCTGAACTAATGTATTGGTCTTTAAACTAATGTACTGATCCCTATTGCTAAACAAACCAGCCTATATCAAGTATTATCCATGTCTCTCAACAGAATCATCCCGCTTGAACTACATTTTGCAAGATTAGGATTAATACTTTTTCTTCATATTTACGGCAAAGTGTAGAGTAAGCTGTTCTCCTCTAACATCACTGCCACACAGAAATTCAGTGTCTCATAGCACAAATACTTCACAGCACAAATATTAAAATTACTGGGCTTGGCAAATCTTTTGCAGTCAATCCTGATAATGTGTATATTACAAGGAAAAATGATTAAGTTGAGGAACTGAACTTTTCTGAGAAGCAGTCATAGCTGAAGTTCACATTTAAGAGGCTTCTAAATGGGGATGGACTACATGTTTGCAGCATTCATTAGGACTGGATTTTCTGAAGCCTGTCTCATGCTTACTCTTTTCGTGGAGACTGTTGACAAGTTGTGAAATAGCAATAGGTTAATTCATGGGTATAGTGCAATATATGCCTGGATGCTTTACTGACAAGGATTTATGTTTTTTTCAATGGGTAGTTTTCATTTCAAGTGTATGCTTTCTCCTCTTAATTCTGTGCAGGGTACTTTTTTAGCAACTAGAGGTGACTGCTGAAAATGAAGAACAAGTTTGTGAACAGCAGTCCTTTAATCAACCTCCCGTATTACCACCTACTCTTTCAGAAGTGACACCTTGCTCATCTTTGGTGTCTGAAGAGGTACAGAAGCGGGGTTAGAGTCAGGAATCAATGTGAATGCTTACCCTCAGACTAGTGGTCCCAAAACACTATGCCAGGCTTTGTAACTGCATGCTTCCCATGAATAACAAGTGGACCTGGCTTTATGAAAAATATCTCAATTCAAAAGACAATTTAAAAAAAAAGACAGAATAACCCTTATTCACTGCAGTCTGCCAGCTAAGAAAGCAAGGAGACAGGAGCACAATATAAAGTCCCATTTGCTGACAACTAAATCAAAAAATGTCATCCCACTGGGCACACAAATATGCAGTTTGGAGGAAAATATACAGGTGAGTACTGTACACAGTATCCTGTTCCTTCCCACAAGGGGAGCTGAATGTATTTAAGGGCCTTTTTCTTTGTGAGTTGGAAATGTTGTGGGTAGAAATGGTGAAATGATGCTAAGCACCATTTATAATCTCCATCTCCATTTCAAATAGTGGTTTGTTCCTGTGGCCATGTCGGCTTATTTAGACAGCCTTTCTGCTCCTTCATTGCACGGATGGATGTACAGATCCTTTCTGAGCAAACACTCATTGTTTTTCATTAGCAAAATACTGTTGTTTCTGATAACAGGAAGAAAGAAAAAACTACCCTAAACTCTCCTGAGACCGTGCCAGATACTTGTGATAAATTGTGTGGGTTTAAATCTTTTATTGAGGGCTCCCTGAGGAAGCCTTGTTAAAAGTAATCTTTGGAGAATTAAGCACAAGAATAAGTCATTGCTGGTGGAATAGCACAGAAACCTCCAAATCTGAAATCACAAGTGTCTGGGTCAGACAACCTGGGTTAAAGGATCAGCGCAGAAGTTTGGTGATGGCAATAAATTGTATATGTGATGAGCTTAACTTCCTTAGGGAAGCACAAGCAGGCCCTATATGTTCTTGCAGTCTGGCGTATGTGTTGAGCATTTATACTGAGATGACAGAAATTTCACATGCAGTATTTTTGATAACCCTATCTATAAGCATAAAACTAGCTTTCTGTGAATGTTCATACTCTCTGCAAAGCTGTAAGCTTTGCAAGGTGTGAAGTAGAAAGCACTGACATCAGGTGGCTTTTTTAATAAGTTATAATTCAGTCCCAGAAGAGGAGGCTCAGAGGTGAATGAATGAAAATAAGCATGAAGTTCATATAAATGCTTCCTATACTGTAGTTAGTACAAATGTCCAAGAAATTAAGGGGTATAGGTAATTTTTGCTCTCTTTCTTGTTCTCTGACACTTCCTCTCCACTCTGATTTTCCAAGATCAACCTATAGGAGCAGTGGAAAAATAAGAGGACACTTTGTCTTCCAATGAAAGATTTTGTGGGGTTTTTTTTTTTGTTTTGTTTTTTTTGTTTTTTTTTAATTTATTTTACAGATGTTTATTTTTCTATGATCACTGATATTCTGTAGTCTTTAGTCGATGATGAAAATGTGAAACACTCCAGAAACTGACTTTAAAATAAAACTACTGTTTATGAAAGCATTAGCTCAGAAGAGAACAAACTTACTCAAAATATTGTGACGCTTCCTATTTCTCCAGTCTTGCTAAAACCTAAATTGAGAGTTTACCTTCTCAGTGACCTCTCACTTTTCAAGTGCTTATGGTCACAGTTATCTGCAACTATTCCATGTTACAAGTTATGGCTGAAATTGTTACTTTCTTAATAAAATATTCTTGAAAACTGTGTGTCTTGCCTGACAGTTATGTCCAGAGAAGCATGACCATTGTAATAATAGAAAGATTTACTTTGCATTCGTTACATTTACTCCTTCAAATTCCAATTACAAAAAAATGGACACTGTTAAAGTATAAACAAACATTAACGTTATCTGCAGTGTCTTGTCCAACTTCAGTGACAAATGACCTTAAAAAATGTAATTTCAGAACCCTTGGAAGTTTTACTCGGTGACAAAGAGTAAACAGTGAATAAGCGCCTGCTATGCATAAGGTTTGCCTTCTGAAAAATCTTTCCTGAGCTTCTGCAAAATACTCAACCATGTATAATTTAACACAACTGGAGTAGCCACCACAATGTAGAGAGTGTGATTGAGAAACTTAAAGTGGGGCATATTGGCAGTACCACCTAGACAATGTCTGCTGTTTGTATCTTCCTCAGTCTTGCTCACATGCAGTTTGTTCACAGGGTATTTCTTTGACTCTAAATTAAGATTGTTTTGGATCCCTTCATTTGATATGCTTTTTTCTTCCTGTTTTCTTCCAAGCCTGAGGTAACTGCAACCTCATTTCTGCAACTGGCAGTACTTCTCAAATGAGCTCTTATGCAGCTACTGGAAACTTAAACAGTTTCTCACCAGAATTATTCTGAGCAAGAAGAGGAGAAATTCAGAATTACTGTGAAGTCTCTAACACCCTTATGCCAATAGCCAGCAATAGATAACATGTGAGAACAGATCAGTAATAACAAAGGGCCAACCACAGACTCAGTGTGCAACTCATTAGGAACACATCCTGACCATCTTGAAGCAGAAACCACAGTGCAGCATGGTGTTGCAGGGAGTAAAGGTTAGAGCTGTGCAGGTATTCGGTTTTTGAGTCCAGTGGCCAAGTTTAAACCCTGTGAATGTGTGGCTGGGAGAGCTTCATGTCGACTAAAAGTGTAAGGTTCTGAAGGCTTGCCAGTTGGATTTTTTTGTTTATATGTTGGGTGGGTTTTTTTTGTGTGTTAATTTTATTTTTGTTGGGTTTTTTTTTTTTTTTCAGGGAAAGCAGAAATCTGCAGAATATCTTTCTGTTCACTAATGAATGATATGGCTGCACAAACCACTCAGTGAAAAACTAAAATAATTGTCCTTAAAGGGTACTGAAAAGATGAGGTCAGTTTCAAAATGGATGTGCTGTTCTATTTTTAAAGTGCCCAGATGTTTCCATTTCTCTTTTTTCTTTCATTCTTTGAAGTACTTATATAGCCTGGCCAAGTTTGAGAATTTTTGTCCTAGGGTATGTTTGATGTTAGAAAAATGAAAAAAAAAAAACCCCAAAACAAACTAAAACAAAAAGAACCCCCAAACCTTGTGTTTTTGTGTGAATTTAGGAATGAGGAATTTGACATATTTTATACTAGATTTCTTTCTTGTGTACACAATTTTTTTTTTCCAGAAAATTAAATGATTCATTACAGTTAATTCATAAAACACTTTTGTTGAGAAATTTTTGGTTTTAAAAAGATTTATTTCACCAAAAAAAATATCATGTTGGCAATGAAAAATTGCCTTGGATTTTTTATTTCAAACAAATTTTAGAATTCCTCTCTGAGGATTGCATTTTCCAGCCAACACAAAGCAGGTTTACAGTGATTACAGTAAAACTTTTGTTTTTCTTTTCCTTTAAACATTTGTCTTTTTAGGCAAAATTATTGCACGTATAACTATATGTATGCACATAACTAAGGAGTATTCTATAATATGAGGGCTGGAGCACCTCCCCTACAAAGACATGCTTGAGGGAACTGGGCTTGTTAAGCCTGGAGAAGAAAAGGCTGTGAGGAGACCTAATAGCAGCCTTCCAGTAATTAAAAGGGGATTGTAAAAAGGAGGGCAACCAACTTTTTCAAGGGTAGGTAGTGATAGGACAAGGGGAAGTGATTCTAAGTGCAAGGAGGGAAGGTTTAGATTGAATATCAGGGGGAAGTTCTTTGAAGAGAGCGTAGTTGAGGGTACTAGAACAGGCTGCCTAGAGAGGTGGGAGATACTCCATCCCCGGAGGTGTTCAAGACAAGGTTGGGTGGAGTCCAGGGTAACCTGGTCTAGTACCAGATCTAGAGAATGGTGGCCCTGCCTGTGGCACTGGAACTTGATCCTTGTGGTCCCTTTCAACGCAAACCTATGATTCTATGACAGCCTTGAAATTTAAGAGACAGCATAGGTATTCTTGCTTGTGCCATTTTTTATGTGAGGAAGAGATACGCAATTATGTAACTAGTAAGGATCACAAGAAAACTCTAAAACTAGTTTTATTCTATATAGTTCTTAAAGGGCAAAAAGGCTTTTGCAGCCAGCCTAAGATTCTTTCTCTCTCCAGGCATCCCAGACTTCCTCTGGGATTTCTCATGCTTTCCTAGTAGGGAATGAATGTATTGCTTCTCTGGCAGCAGTATGAACTCAGGCTAATGATGCTCATATGCTGTTATTTTTAATACTCTGAGATGGACAAACAAGGGAAGCAAAAGGTTTAATTGGTTCAGAATTCTTGAGACATATTTTCTTGCAACATTTAGGAGATCTCTGAGACCATTTTGGGGATGGGGGTAAGAACAGCATGATTTTGTAACAGAAAAGGCTAGTAGTTTCACTACTACGAAAAAAGCAGTGGTAATATGACCATATAACTGTTGGGTTTCTTGTCACTGTGTGTTTGTCTTAAGCTGACAGGCTGCAGGTAAGAAGGCGTGTTGCAGCACCTTCTTCTGTGGAGATTGTTTTCATTTTCACTGTCAGTCAGCCGTCAGCAGACCACAATAAGATTGCAATATTGTTGTAGGATGAGAGCTTTGACCTGGGACATTTAAGTTTTCTACTCTTGCTATCTTTAAACTGACAAAAGTGGCTCTTCAGAAAGTGTCCTCCCTCACAAATGACTCACTTGTTCTAAAGATTTGTTCTATCAGTGTATATTTTTGCTTTTAGCACTGAAAAATAAATCTGACTTTTTTTTTTTTTTTTAAGTTGGTTACTTTTCGCTAGATTCTCAACCTCCCAAAAATGTATTAGGATGGGGAAAATTTTACAACTGCATTGTGTAGCCAGATTCAGGTCTTATATCCTAGGAAGACTGTAAGAGGGAAGTAATCTAGAGATTTTGTGCATGCATGACATACAGAAGATGAAAATGTTTTCTTTCAACAATATATGCGAGTCATTAAAACACTTCTCACAGTTGTTATGTTTCCTTTAATGATGAAGTGGAGGAGCTTACCTCCCAGGTACATTAAAGAGGGATCAAAACAGTATACTGTAAAAATAAACAGAAATAAATTAGAAGAAAAAACACTTTTAGGTAGTCTGGAATTTCACATCAAATGGGTTTGACAGAGTGTTAAGCAAACTAAATTGCTTCTATGAGATGGAGTGAGGGTTTTTTGGGTCCTTTTTTTGTTTTTGGCTGAAGCTTGTACATAATTTAGCTTCTTATGCAGCAAAAATCTTGGAATTTTCTTATCAAAGACAATGTTCCTAGGATTGAATGGAAAAAGAATTAAAAAAAAAAAGGAATCTTGAGATATCTTTGTCAGTATATTAGTTATGATGGAGTTTGTAGTGCATTGATGCTTTGCTAAACTTAACTGCATAGATGTCCTATAGAAATACTCTCACAAAATCCTCATAAAAGTACTGATTTTTTTTAGCAGAATTGGCATTTTAGTTTTAAATAATTTCACATTGTATAGGGAATGTGTTAAACAACTGAACTTTAGGCTGATTTGAATTAGTGTTACATAGAAAATGCTTTTTTAATGAAAGTAAAAGACCAGTTCAAAGCTGGTCTTTTTACACTGATCAGACTTGTCTTCACTTAAACATGTGTTTTGTAAAAATTACTTAATTAGGAGGTACATTAATTAAAAAAATGCATCTCACTTCTGTGAACCAATAAACATTACAAACTTTTCACATAAATTTCACAGTGTATAGAAGTTAAATAAAAATGGATCCAGAAGAAAGCCAGTCAGAGGAGTCCTCAACTGGCAAATATCTACGTACTTCATGTATGTGAATATTAAAAATGAAGTCAACTTGGTTATTTATGTATTTATATTTATATTTATTTATGTATATATATATATCGAGCACATATTCTCGAAGCCCTTTTGTGTCATTTTCTTCTCACTAACTCCATGAAAATGTGTAATAATAAACTACTGCATTGAGTTTTGCAAAACGACTAGATGATCATAAAGGCCTCTTCCAACTCAAACTATTCTATGGTTCAATGTCTTTATGTAGACAAGTGCTTAATTTCTGAGGTCTGTAGAGTCAAAGTATTTGTAAAATGTAAACGTGAAGAAAACGTGGCAGAATCAGACCATGTGTCTAGGCAGATATCTACGTAGCCTCAAACCACATAGGTTTACTGAGAATAAAGCCATTATTTGAGTGACTTTTCAAGCTGAAAAGACTCTGGGAATTTGGAAAGGCAATGAAGTTCTAAGTATTATTAAAAGAAAAATAGTCTTGTACCAGCTTCCTATTAATTTTGATTGTATTACACCTCATCCTTAATCAAATGAGCTAAACTCATCACTGGCTGTAAATCCATAGAGTGTTTATTTTCATTCATTTTCTCCCCTGAAATGCATTGTTAGCACATCATATTTGAGTCTTTGCTTATTGCAGATAAGTTTTTTTTCCATTCAGTAATAATTTCACATTCAAATAGTGTATACATTAGCCTTTCAAACATAAATAAACTGGAGAATTAAATCACATTGCTAATGTTTTCCAAACTGCAATTTAAAGGTGCATGTAGCAAGACAAATTATGGGTTCCTGAGTGAGTCAAGTTGTGTAAATTGTCAGCTTGCATTGACATGCGGAGGCGCATTCTGAGCTGCAATAAGTTACAAGTTATGGGGCCAGATAAGAATAGAGTAACAAGCAAATCAAGTAAAAAAGGAATTTGCCTGGCAGGAATACCCTACAGAAGCAGGTAAGACTTGTGTGAATCATTGCAGAAAGGATAGAAAAATGGACTGTAGTTATTTATTCATCTAACTTTTCCATCCTTCAAATATGAAATTCCATAAGTTTAGTGTTTAAGGGACGATCATGGCACTTAGATGTCTCTGCCATGAAATACATGATCCCTAGACATAACTCATCAAGAAAACTCAGTCCTTTCTACCACTGCAGACAACATTGTGCATACAGGGATCTCTTCTATTTTTTTTCTCTCCAGCAGAGGTACTGCTAATATTTTACAAGGGATTTCTATGGAAGTAGTGGGAAAATTTGTGTGAAAACACATTTCCTAGATAAGCATAAAGAATTTTTCATTGAAACTTTTCACTGGAAGTATTTGTTAGGTCCTGAAATATATCTATCTGAGTCAATCCTACTTCCCTGTAAGACACTGGAGTTCACATGAGGGATTTTGCCATCAACCAAAATTATTATAAACAAGTTCACAGTGATTAGGGCTTATTGCCTATATAGAAATGTGGTCAGCTGTTTGTGATAGTATACTCTTACAACTATTCCAGATTTGAAGGGGTGCTAATGCTTGGTGGTTGTGGTCCAATTAAAAGGCTCTTGTGTAGATTTTCTAGCATGCTATGATGTCATTTTCATTCTGCACCTTCTTATTTACCTAGAGAAGCCTAGCACAGTGTAATATCCACTCTTAGGATCTCTCCTGAAAGCACTTCTTTCTCCTTGCTGTCATCTGATTTCAGAAGTGAAAATGGTAGTGTCCAGCAGAACTGGGAAGCTGAGAATTACTTGTCATTAAAACTGGCAGAGGAAGGCAAGACATTATGCAGAAATATTTACTTGAATTTTCATATCATTTTGCTTCAACTCCATTCATTCCTCTTCTTTTTTTTTTTTTTCCTGTGCACACTTAGCAGTTGATCCTTACTGGTGTGGAAACTAAATTGTATGTCTGATGTGTGTTTTCAGAAGGTTATTGTCAAAGGCACATTTTGTTGACTCTTGAAAAATTTTTAGCCAGGAACTGGAAATTACAATGCAGAGTATGTATGTTTCTTGTTTAGAAAACAAACAAACAAACAACACACACAAAAAAAAAAATATTGGGCATCCTGAATGCCAGAATACCTCCAGATGTGATCAGAGCAGTTTCATTACATTGTTAGGGATATTTCCTCCTTGCAGACTTTCTGTAGGTTAAAACCATGTATTTTTGTGGTTCTTGTTTTCTTATTGTCTTTCTCTCCTTCACTGCTCACCTGAAAAATTACAACTTCTTGTATGGCAGTTATATAGTATGACACTAAGGTGGATAAAACCGTAAGGCCATTTTGTTTTCTGTAACTCACATGACAGACTGAATAGATTGATTGTTTTCCTTGATGATAGATTTGTTGTGTGAGGGCAGGGGTAGGAGAAGTAACATTTCTTCCCTTTCTCATTATTGTATGTAAAATGACTCTACCTGGTTTGTGCTTGTCAGGTAGCACTCTAATGATTTTTCCCCTATTTTTTTAATCACATTATCCCAACTTAAATGTTAGTGCTCTCCATTATCTTTCCAGATTACATTTAGTTGGATATTTGAAAATAGGAGATAGTGATAAATCTCTCCAAATGCTTGCTTTTGTGCAGATCGTATCTATTCTTACAATGAGTCTTTACTGAAGATACTGAAAGATACTGTTTGGACTTTTCTGTTCAGTGTCTTCATTATTACAGACTTAATATAGTTAGTACAGAACTACAGCTTTCTACCAGGTCGGTAAGTGTAGTTTCAAACAGTATTTCTTGCTGTTGCCATTAAATTAAATTCTACCATTTTGAAAACACTTCTGGCATGATCCTCCTATATCATCTATATGTGCATGCAAGTTATCTGTATATCTCAGTATTTCAAACAACATTAAAATGTCCAGATTTGAAATATGGTAAAAAATAAATTCTAGAATTAAAAGAAAACAACATCATCCTGAATTTTGGGCTTCAGTATGAAATGCCACTTACAAAGGGGTTAGTTGAATTTCTGCTCTTTTTTTGATCATCCTATTCTGAATCACTCAAGTGCTCCAACTCAACAATCTATTTTTATCCTTCCCTCTTTCTTACATGTGGACTCTCATCTATATTTACCGAGTTCTGAGTATATTTTCAGAATATATTAAAAACCTTCGACCCTTTCTGCTGAGTCTTTTCTTCATCTCATCAAAGTCTCAGAAAGAAAATGTATTAACTCTTTGTTGCCAAGATGTCTGCTGCTTGTCAGAGTTATCTTAAGTCAGTACTTCCTTAAGAGAAAAAATTGGATAGAGACTGAATTCAATCAATTTTGCAGCACTTATGTAACTTCAACACACGGAATTCTAAGATTGGGAATAATCTAACAGCAACAGGATAGATGGAGCATTGATTAGTCTTGTATCGCCATAGAAAAAAAATCTGTGGGCTTGAAGAAAGATGCAAAAGTAAGTACAAAGGAAGTATTTAATGAGGAACCCACTAATCTTGAGATAAGCCCAAAGAGTTCTGGTGTCAATGTTTTTTCATTTCTGCATGCCATATTTTTCATCTTTTTGATTGTTTTAAATTTAATACCTACTTTGCTCCTCAGAGACACAAGAAATGGTCACAATGGTTCAGCTTACAGCATGTAGCACATGACGCTTCCAACCATGTCCTGAGCAGTCGCACAATTAGTCCAAGAGCTGGAATGGTTTCCCATAGGCGTTGAATGTTTCTGAAGATGTTCATGACCTGCCTGGACACCTACCTGTGCAACCTGGGCTAGGGAGCTGCTTTGGCAGGGGGGTTGGACTCGATGATCTCTAGAGTTCCCCTCCAACCCCTACAATTCTGTGATTTTGTGATTCTGTGATGTCCTGTAGTGTCCAACCATGTCAGAGGAAGGTATTGCTGATGTAATGTCAATCAAGGAACAGTGTTAGTTTCAGGTTTAGTTCCATCCATTGCCTCACCTGGAATGAGGTACTCTCTGGAGCATGAGTTAGTTTATTTTCACTTCATCAAGAAAGTAAGACATTCCAGGAGCAAATGAGGAACTGGTCTCTCACAACCAGTACTAGCTACCTCTAAATTTTGAGTTGTACCCCATGTCTTACTCCTCTCATCCACATCTGTGCATAAAAAGTACAGAAGTACTTAAGAGACTGAAGTAAAGGTCTTGTGACAGATAATCCTAGATTTAAATGGTCATATACTTGGTATCTGAGCGTGCCCTGCAACTAAGTATTGACAATGACAGCCACTCTGCTTAAACCGGGAGAATTTAATAAGGCCGGTTAGCTTCTTACTTTATTCAGGTTGCTTTTGACATTGTGGATATAAAAAATTTGGCTTAGGGTTCACTACTGGAGCAGACATTCGGTGACTATCTTATTTTATGTGACAAAAGAAATTTCATATTCTGATCTAGTAAGGAGACTCTTAGAAAGTGTACTCAGTAGTCTGCAGGTGTCTTACACCAAGTCATTAGTTTTCTGAAGTTGTTTTCAAAGTACAAAATTAGTCCTCCTCTAGTACAACTAGTCTATATTTTTTCTTTTGTTTTTTCTTTGTTTGTTTTAATGGTGTTAGCATAGAAATAGCACCTATACAAAGTTGAAAAGTAGAATTTTCTTCCTTGTGTAGGCTCTAGCACATTTTGGATCTTCTTTGAAACAGTTAACTGTAAGAAAACAATTCTCTAAACCAGCTTTAATCACTAAAAGGATAAAAGGGAAACTAAACCACAAATATTAGGGAGTAAGGGTGAACTTTGCAGAAAAGAAGATTGCAATTGATGTGAAATGGGGTATGGGAACTGTATATTAGAATTCCACAGTACAGGCAAGGGAACACCTTTTTCTCAGACAAATCTAAGAAGATTCTCATCTGTGCCAAGTCCAAAATATCCAGAATTGCCTTTGAAATATATGATTGAATCCATATCTTTAGTGAATTTGCTCTATTAATGAAATACACTGAAGACTAGTCATATATCTATTGAAGTGAGCGATGCCTGCAAACTTAAAAATGGAATCAAAGATATTTTGAGTCTTAGAAATGACTGTAACTGATTAGAGGCTAGTAATAGTGATACTTGTAGAATGAGAAAAGATTTTGAAAATATTTGGCCCTCTATTTAAAATCATATCATAGCATAATTATCTTTTAGGCTGATGAGCTTGAGAGCAGTGTATGCATAGGCAGACACAAGAGGAATGCTGGGAGTAGAGCCCAGCATGGATTCTGCAAGAGTGAGCTAAGTTACACTGTAGTAAACAAATTATCCTTACTGACTCAGTAATTTAGTGACCTTTAGTCCTTTGATAGACAATGTTTTGATGTATTTACATATTGGGAAGATGCTATACAGTAATCTGGGGTGGATGTTTACAACATGCTATCTGGAACCCACTTTGTGGGTACATTTGGTGAAGATCAACTGTGGTAACACAGTTGTGAGTTACCTGTAGCAACACAAGCTTCATCCTGACCACTGAGACTTATTTTCTGCTTTTAGCTGCTTTCTGTCTGAATGCATGCACAGTCAAGGTAGCCACAGAAACTGCTTCCCCACTGGTGTCTCTACGGTTCACGCAAAGTATGATTTGGCTTGCACTGGTGTGCAGTTTTCCTTGAAACTAATTTTTCAAATGTTTAACTTCGAAGACTCTGCAGACTTTGATATTCCTTTCTTTCTTCGGGTTTCAGATTCTTACAGTGTGCTCGTGGTTACTTTGTTGTGGTAAGCTTTACCTCAAAGAATGCATGATTTGAATGCATTTTGACTTTGCATGCAAATATTTGGGATGTGCAGCTTCCTTAGTTATTAACTTTTTTCCATCTTTCTTCATCTGGGATCTCTTGGCAATGTCATTTTTGAGATGGGAGACGTTAATCCCTTTGATGAGATCAGCCATATGTTCTTTTCTTCTGATTGTAATTACTTCCTTTTTATAAATTGCTGTAGTATTATTGAAAGTGTATTGGTGAGGAAATTTGCACTGTAACTGGTAAGACAAATGTTACAGATGTGAACTGTGCCGTGCAAAAAAAATTTATAAAGCCTGTCTGATTTTTTTGATAGTATTTCATCAAAAATATATTCTTATTGAAGTTGAAATGTTGGAGGAAATGTATTGATTCCAACACACTTTGATAAGAAAAGTTGAAATATTGAATTTTGAAAACATTGATTCATTTTATTTTTTCTTGAAATTTTAATGTTAACTATTGGTATTCTTATAATCGTATGCACACGTAATTTGTGTTTTACTTGTGTTTATGTTGTTCCTGTCTTTGCTTTAAGACAAGGGTAACAAAAAGTTCTTATTTCCTTATGGATGTTGTCCAACCCATTCTGAAAGTTCTGATGTCCATTATCTTCTCAAGTGGTCTACTCTAGTGTTTCATTTTTTTTTTTTCAACACAGAACAAAATTATATATGCAGTGTTCAAATTCGTAGTGGAAAAGATGTTAGCTGTGGGCCAGCACCAGTTTATTGTCTCCTTGTGTTGGGGACTGATTGCTTTGTGTTGTGTAAGCTTAGTAGAATCAGGCCTCAGCCTATGAAGGCTAGATTTTACAGAGAGCTCTGCTGAAATTATGCTCATTAATATATTTGTTGAGACTATCATCAAAGAGTTAGCAATTATTCAAAAGTATTTAGTTTCTGGTTTTCTTCAGTCAGCGAGGAATCTTTGTTTCTCTTTTTTTATTCTTCATGCTACACAGCTACGCTAAAATATGATTCCTTTCGGAAATCAGTGTAACTGTTCCATTTTACATTTGTTTCCTGAGAAGTTCTAATTAGAAAAGCAGCATCCATCAAAGCTTAAACTTGCATAGATGGGGCTCTAGGGAATCTGATTCTGAATTAGCTGTGCAGGTTGATGGTCCCTGCATCTCTGCAAGCATTCTGGAGACTCCACCAAGGGAGCACAAAACAACATGACTTCCTGAAATTCGTCTCTGTAGGTTAAATTCAGAGCCTTAAATGAGAACCCTGAAAATCCAGGAAAATAATCATGTAAGGAAAATATCAGTGTTCTGTGCAATTCTTATCTACCTTTACCTGCAATAAGAAGTCCTCTTTAATGTGCTAACGTGCCTGTGTAACAAATTGTCTGCAAGGTATGAGTGTGGCCACAGATGATATTTAAAAGTTGTTCATTCTAAGTTTGCAACATAACCAATTCTTTCATAATTTGTGTCAACCACTCTGTGAATAGATGGGCCAAAATGGTTCTAACAAACAGGCATCTCAGGTTGCATCTCTGAGCTGAAAATAAGCATGTTTCCTTGCTTGAAAGCAGTGCAGTTCTGTTTACACATAAAATATATAATGTTGCAGTAATAATGAAGCTTTATTTCTAAAAAAGTGCAGAGACACTGTCAACCTAATGGCTAATCTTCTCTAATCGTCTTGATATTCTTTTTGAGATAAGGCATTTAGTGTTTTAAAAGTGCTGAGTTAGTAGTTACTGCTAACATTTTTTTCTTTTGAAGATAGTATGGTGATTAAATCTAATTTGGAAAACATCTTCATTTGGGATGCAAATACACACATGCACACTTATTAGAGCAAATGTTGGTCACTTGTAAGAACAAAAATATATATAAATTAAGTGATGCCAGAATGAAGTTCAGCAAAAACAAAAGGCTACATTAAATTACAGTTTAAGCTACAGACAAAATAAAAATACAGTATATGCAGATTTATTTTTAAAAGAAATTCTTGGCTTTTGAAGAGAAAATTTAATTTGTACTGTCTGAATATGAATATGTACATGTAGTATCAGCCACCATTTTGTATTTTCTCATAGTAATAGTAGATGTGTTCAAAGCTTATGAAGTGCTATAGGCTATATTTAAAACCAGAATTAATGCATATTATAATCCCCAACATGGCTTTGAAAATATCAAACAGCATTTATTAAGTAGAGAAAGATAAACATAAGGTCACATTTTTCATTCTGCAGGCATTAACTGATCAAACTGGGAAAACAATTTCTGACCATGAAACAAAGGGAACAGTTATTTCTGTTTTCACAGTAGTTAAATTGTGGCTTAGTAGTTAAAATATTTGTCTTTTGAATAAAAAGAATGATTGAATTAGTCCAGGCTGTTTTAAGCACGCATCCCTCTTCTAATGGCTGATGAAGAATTATTAAGATCATTATTTAGACTTAATTATTTGACTTTTTAGTATAAATAATAATATGATTAATAGTAAACATATATGACCTAGGACTTGCACGGTCAGATTCAACAGAGGAATAGGAGATAAAGCACTGGAATGACATCAGAAAAATATCTCATTTTCATGGTCAAAAAAAGAGAAGAGAGGAAAATAAAAAACGTAGCTAGAAATTTTAAGTGTTTTTTCTTCTTTTTTTTTTTTTTAAGGAACCAAATAAAACTAAATTTCTTTGAACTTTTGTGTTATAGCTTCTAACTGCATATATTCTAATTTTTATGGTTGGGTGTTAACATTCTGATGATTGCTGTTTTATATGGTAGTATTAGGAGAAAGCTGTGCAGATGATCAGTAAATATTAATGACTAAATACTCTCTGTTCATAAATTCACTATTTCATGTGTTAAATTTTTACACAGCAACATTCTCTAAAGTTTATTGTAATGACACCTAACATAAAAATTGAAATAATGGGCTTATGGCAGATTTTTAAGAGTATTTTTGTTTCAGGTAACATCTAAACTTTGTGCATCTGTTCTGATTTAGAGCAAATGCGATTTTGAAATGTTGTAATACCTGCAAGTGTAGTTCCCAAGCACTCCAGTTCATTTTCTTGTCACTGCAGGAGACATTTGTTATTGGCAATCTCAGAGGAAAGCTAGAGTTTTGAAAGGGAAATGAAAAAGGTAATTTTCATTAAAATACAACAACAAAATTGCATGAAAATTTGAGACTGCAGCCAATTCAGCCACATAAATAAAACAGATGTTTCTTGTGATAAAGGGAGAAAAAACATGGCAGAGAATTAAAAAATCCTACTTTTTATGCACTTTTGAATGATAACACAGTTACAGGCCAGTGAAGTATCAGATCCAGAGCACATTCCTTCAACCACTCATCTCTATAGTAGAGTCACTGAATGGACTTTCCAACCCATGAGCAGCAGCTCGTCTTTCTCTCATTAAAAAAGGTCATCCACGTGCGGTTTATGACAGAAAATGAAGTCCGTTAGAAATGTGAATGGTGTCAGGAGGTATTCAAAGCTAATTCCTGGAGAAACATGCAGGTGGCATTTAAAAGTCCTCTGATTTAGAAGACTTCTGATTTCAGCAACTGGCCTTTTGAGGAGTAATCAGAGAAAGGCAGGTGCTTTTTGATGTAAACTATTTTAGAAAGGCTGTACTGACAGTTTTGCTCAAAAAGCATTAGAGACTAGATTTTCCCATTAGAATCTACTAGGGAGCATTTGGGAGCATTCTGCACTCTCAGACCTACAGGGATTCTAGAGAGCCATTGCTGGGTGGAGGAATGGCCTGGGTGGCCTTGGCAGTGAGGTCTGTTGAGTGTTAATTTTTACAAATGGCTTCTCAGCTAAAGCAAATCAAGTGAGAGCATGAGCTGGGTGAGGAAATTGGGAGCTGAATATGCTGGAGCATGCTGGACATGGTGCCTGGCAAGTGCTTCAGAGCTTCTACCTCCACAGCTCCACTGTAGCTTTCTGACTGGAGAAAGCCCTTCTGTGTCTGCGTCATCAGGCCAAGTCCTTTCAATAAAGCCATCTTGGGCAATTGAAATAGGCCAATATAGAACATAGTTTCCCAGCAGAGGTAAACAAGATCTGTTCCTCAGTGGATTTGGGTCTCCCAAGTGGTCAGACCTTGAGGATGTGGGCAATATGGAAGCCCCACCTTGAAGTTTGGGAATTCATGAGGCCCATAGGCCTACTCTAAGCAGAACCAGAGTTGTCTGTGCCCTACTGCTCTCACTAGGCTCCCTAGGCCATCACCCTAGTGCCACAGTGGAACCCTGTTGCTGTCCACATCCCAACTTGGGGCCTTGGTGCTGGACTGAGCTGCCTGCAATTTCCTGGCTAACACACATTGGCTCCAGCACAAAAATCCTATAGGAAGGGGACTGGGGGTCATTATGCTGGCAAAAAGGAATTTAGGGCATTTTTAAGAAAAAAATGACATCAACAAACCCGATTTTGTTCCTGAAAGCAAGCCAGTGTTTTAGCCATATGGATTCATCAATTTTGATTGAACTGAAAGTACTGATACAAACAGCTGAAAGAGCCTGTGTTGTCTCCCACAAAGGGAAGGTGAGTGTGGGGACTAGAGTACATAATGCATCTATTTTTGTTCTTGAATGCCATGCTCTAGACACATTATCATAATCTTTAGCTTGATTAAATCCTAGTTTTCTGTTAATTTTTAGGATCAGCTACATTGCCAGTTCAACAAAACAAGAGATCTGTAATTTTCAGATAGCTCTTCTTCATGAAAGTGTTCTGTTTAATTGCTATCCTTGCTGAGACCAATACAGAATTGGTGTACTGTGTACTAAGAATGCTGGATCTGGTATCAGTTTTCATGTGGAAAACAAAACAAAGCAAAACAAAGTTTTACAGCTGATGTTAACCACTCAGCATACCTCTGAAAAACCATAGCATTTTGACATATTTTGCCCATGTCATTTAAGCATTTGATGTATGTGGGTAAAATATTAAACACCAAACATCCAAAATACAAATACAAAAAGACTTACTTTCAGATCAATCAGTCAATTTTTCTTTTATTCTGAAATAGCATCAATACCTTTTCCCTCCTTGATATATCTTTTGAGAGCAGAAGAGTTGGCATGGAGCTGGAATAATTGAAAGTCATTCAGTCTAAACCCAAAACTAATTTATTTTTTATTTCAGAATTGACAGTAATAACATTTTCTCAGTACTGGTCAGTAACATGCTGATTTTTGGTATAAATGCATTTAGAAAAACTGGTTGCACATCTAAATGTTGAAAGGAATTAATATACGTACATAAAGTTTCAGTCAATTTTCACTTCCAAAAAAATTTGGAAATAGAAGGATTATTTAGCCACTACCACTGTCATCAGTAAAATACAGTTTATCGGAATGTTGTCTTGGGTAAAATATAATCAAGTTTATCCTGTAAATAGAACATTGTAATACGGTTTTTAAATGTCAATCATATACATAACCATAAGTAAAATCAACGATGTATAGATTTTCTTTGAAAACTTACAGAGCACTTACCATTATCGATATTAATAGCTTTTGAAGTATTCCAGGTCTATTCTTCATGTTTGAATTTAAATATGGCGGTAGTGTTTTTAATGAAGCTTACAGAATACATTTTGTCCATTCTGAGGGAGAAAAAAACATTGAAAAAAAATTATATATTAAAGGAAAAATAGAGGTGATTTTGGGGCATCACATTATTTTGCTGAGGCACTTATTTTAACCTACCACTCTACTTTTTAAGGTTAACACAGTAACAATGTGAAATACAAAGTGCCAGTTCTTTGCTCCAGATTAGTTCAGTCTACTTTTGGATATGCTCTTGTGAAGAGAATCACTCTGTGCTTTTGAATTATACTTTCTTTTTTCCTGAAGTATGATTATGCCTGAATAAGTCAGTTTGTGGACAGGCTGCAAAACAGAGAGATCTAAGGAAAAGGTTTTACTATGTTAGAGAAAGTTGCAGTAATAATCATGTGGGAAAAAGGTTCTAATAAAATCAAGTCGTGGCAGATAAATAAAGGAGAGATTAGTGGTATTTAAAGTAATGTAATAAGTATATGTAATTATCTTTGTAAGAGTCTTGTTATTGAGGCAGTGCAAGAGGGCAAACTGCTGGCTTTGAATGTCAGAGTAAAAAGAACTACTGCAAGTTGAAGTAGAAGCAGCTGCTATTAATTCCTGAATTTAATATTTTTCCTTAATGCATTTGCTGGTTCTGTGTGTGCTGTTAGTGTTTTGTGGGTTTTTTGTTGTTTTCTTTAAAGCATCAGAGGAAGAAAACATTTGAAACAGTATTTTTTTTTTAATGCATGCTTTGAGTAGAACAAAAAAAAAAAGTGGCACAGAGGAGGTAAAATAATTCTCTGCTTGATTTTAGAGTTTGGATGGAATTTCAACGTTGAATTATTTTTTAGTTTATGGAGTGTTATACCACCTGCCAAGACATTCTTATGCACTACCACTGAAATATGATCATTGCAACAGCTTCATGAAAAAGTGGTTAATAATCAACTAGAGAATTCAGTGCTCTCATGTTGATACTAGATTGATTTATTGGTTGATTATATGGGATTAAAAAAGGGTGGACTATATTTTTATGTATTAAATATACATGCACTAGATACTATATATATCATGTGTGTTTATATGTACGTTAGTGTATGCTTCTATATATATGTGTGTGCGTGTGTATATGAGAGAGAATAGACATTTTAACTTTGAGATATGGGAGTTTCAGTGAAGTGCACGTGCATGTATCAATCACCTGTTACTGGAGTTCCAGGTACTATTCTGGCACTCTTATTCCTTAAAATATATCTCACTGCTTTGGAATGAAACATAATTGTTTTTAGCAGTCTTGCTTTTCTCCATCAGGATTAGGAAGTAAAAGCCACAATAGCTGCATATTAATGTGTTTATTATGTATCAGATATTTGGATACTCTTGCTTTACCATAGCAACATATTACCATTGAATAGTATTATTGGTTGCTGTCAGTAATACAGAGTGGTATTCATTAATTACTAAGGCTGGAAGTACTACTGACTACTTTTGTAGATTGAAAAGGATCTGGATGCAAGTTACATCAAACAAGTCTGATGGATGAGGTGTGGAGTATGAAGCTACTAGCATTAGCCTTGACTTGGGAAGATGCTCTTTAGCATTATCCATTCATCCCTTTAGGTTGATGGTTGCCAAAGGAATACTGTAACACCATAGTGGTAATTGTAGCTACCAAGACAACTGTATTCTCTATTGCTAAAATAGGAAAAAGTATGATTTTGAGCCTATTGTCCTTCCGACAAAGATGTGGGCGTTCTCCTGCTGGATTTTGCAAAGGCTACTGCTATCTGTCTGTTTCTAAGTCATGTGAAATGAGGATTCATCCAGTATCTCCCCATGCCTGGGGATCCAGGTTGTGTCAGCAATCCTTCTTTCAACCTCAGAGTGAGCTTTGAATCTGTACGAGAAAAAACAGACTGAGTAACATGTGTTAAGAGTTGGCCTCTGCACTGAATATTTTACACTGAGTGATTTGAAATGGATTCATTGCAATATGTTATGTCAGGCACAAAGGAGAAATCCAAGGATGTTTCTTGGGGTGTTGGCCAGAATGTTCACATCTGTGGGGTTAATGTTGGACTTCTAAATTCATATGTAGGCACTGAGTTCTAAATGAACTCATTCTTAGAGGTAGTGAGAAGCCCCAGATACCACAGAACCATTGGTTTGCAATGAGAACAGTGATTAGAAGCATAAACTTGGATCTCAGTCCTTTCAAAGTATGTATCCTTGCCATTCCACAAAACTGCATTTCTAACAATTGTACAGGCTTTTTGAAGAATCCTGCTATTTATTAATGTTTGATATGAGTTTAAAAATCTTTAGGTAAAGGTATTTGGCTCAATGGGAGTACCATTGTTCAAGATTATGTATGTCCTCGTTATTGTCTCCTCCCCAAAGGAGTTCACCATGGGGCCAGCAGATGTGCAGCATTAGGACTACAAGTCTTAAGTTATTCCATTTATTGCTCTTCATGAAGGCTACATTCTTCATCAAAGTTTGGATCTAATAAATCTTCTTCTTTCTTCCTCTCTTTCTTTCCTTCCTTTATTATTATAATTACTACTATTATTAATCTTATATAAACCATTAAATAAGTAATTAAAGGCCCTATATAATTTATTTCCTAGGCTTTGTGCATGTGTGTGTCTGTTTTGCTATTATAGCAGGTCTCTGTCTGCATACCAATTTACTAAAGTAAAGAGACTAAATTACAAAGCCTGTGATTGCAGTTTGACCAACATTTCTATAACTATTAGTATAGGTAGCTACTTAGAGGCAGAGTTCTACTTTGGCTTGATTAATCATCTTTTATTTAGTACTTTCTTTTTATTTTTCAAAATTCACAACTAAAATAATTTATATTGGCAGAGACTGATGTTCTTCTCCTTAGCAATTTAAAATCTGAGGCTAAAGTAACTAAAACAACAAATGAAAAATAATTTAAATTGGGTTTTGTAGCATCTCAATTAATTGTGTTATATTTTTTCCTAATTGCCTTTTAAATTCTCAAAGTAGGAAAGTTATTAATAGAATTTTGAGACAGTATTTATTGCTGGGCAGTGTAAACACCAAATACATGTTATTTTTAAATGTACGAATTAAAATGCCAAACCTTCCATTCCTCAATCTTCCAAGAGGTAGAATTTTAGAAATGCAGAGCTGTTTGAAGGTCCAGGTAGATGCCTGTTAGGATTGCAGACACTTCTGATGGTGAGTCAGGGAGAGCTATGGAAGAGAAAATAATCTGGGGGTAATTAATGTCAGTGTCTTATGCTAGTGAAGTGGCCATTCTATTTTTGTGTACAGAGCAAGTCTTGACAGCTGTAAACATGCCTGGGTATGTAACACACTCCAGAGAATTACACAGATGTGCCCTAATCCCAGTTAAATTATGAATTTTACTTTCCTTATATGTCATTGGAAAAAAGTTCTAGGTGACTTTTTCATTCTTGGTTATCTACGTATCCACAAAAATCTTTTTCTGGGTTGGAATTTTAACATAATAATCAAGTGCCATTATGAAATAAAATGTTAAGGGATAAAAAGATGATAAACTTATTTCAATAGGTAAGAAAACAAAATGGAATAGCCTGTCCATCTTTGTCAAAACAGGAGTGAACTGGCATGATGAATGTAAATAAGCAGAAAAATGTGGTTTATAATTTCTTTGCTTTTGGTTACTCTTGATCACAGTGAACAGCCTTTAGTAGTAAACTGCAGTCTATCTTCTAGAGTCCATTCACCAGATCTGCTGCTCCTGGAAGTGCATTAAACTAGGCTCCAATTAAGTGTACAAGGTGAGATACATATCAACTCTCTGGCATGGCTTTTACACATTGTCAGGTTCCTTTAATTGCCAGGGGATAACATTTTTTCCCTGGTTCACTAATGTGGCTGGCAGTCTATTGAAGAGGCAGTTGTTGCAGCTAATGTTCAAAGAAGTCTTTCTTTAGGCTCTGCAGATGTTATTTTAATGCTTTCTCATGGCTTAACTCTGGGGTATGTTCTGTGATTTAGAAAAATAACAACCTTAATCTCCTGACCCTATGTGCCCCTTTTAGATAGTCTATAGCTATATTTGAAGGGAAAAGTAGATTTAGGACCAAAAAAAAAAGATGATATTCTGCTTTTGTTCAGCTTCCTCTTTTTGTTGTTGTTTGTTGGCTTCATGCCAGAATTTCAACACATTGACATGAATTCATAAGAGCTAACTTGAGCATCTGAACATATATATTTTGTGAAATTTGACCGTCTCTCTTCCAGATGAAGTACTATCTCCCACATATGTCCACTTGTGTCAACAGAGCAACAGAGTCCTTTCTTTTTCCCTTTTGCATAGTCCCTGACAAAATGCTTGGCTGAGGATTTAGAATCATAATTCATAAAAATGAGTTAATCTACACTGGGTTTGGCAATACTAGCCTTTGCTCCTAAAATATTTTAGTACATTTCTATTTGAATTAAAAACAAAGCTCTGCTTGCTGAATGAATTATTGAAGACTTGCAAAACTCAGGCTTCCATAACTTGAAGTATAAAAGTACTCTATATGCAATGTATGTTCTAATAGAAAGTTTTTCTATTCCACAGAATTTATTCTGCACTTCATTGTTAATTAATAAGATAGACAGAAAGGACTAACTTAAATTTGACTTCATTTAATTCAGTGGCGTTATGAGAAGGTATGCCTTTCCATGGGTGAACATATTGAATTTGTCAGTGTTTTGCCACACTGGTAACTATCAGTGTATAGATATTAGTAGGGGTGACAAAGACAGTTGATACATATCAACTAATTAACTTTAGAATAATCCATGCATTTCTAGGCTTCATAGAGTTTCGACTAGACAAGCTGTGCCAACTGCTATTGCTCAGATAAATGATTAAAGAGATCACAACAGTCCTATGGAATCTGCCTGAATCTGTGTCCTGCCACGTGTCTCATTACTATTGCCAAAACCAATTGCACTTCCTCTATGGCATAACATCTTCTTGCAAGGAAAACTGGATGAAAGGAGATGGATATGAAAAACAAATTCCAGAGCAGAGAGGAGTAAGTGTGACTGTAAGGACATTAATATAGACCAATAAAATCATGTGCGCGTGAAGCAAACTACAGGCATTCTGTGTGTCATAAAATTTCCTTTACCCACATTAAGATCTGCATTTCTAGTACTTATATTGAGAGATTTCTATGATTTTGTGTAGGCTTCTGAGCATTATTGCATTTTACTGTGGATTCTGAATGAGATTATCTTTTAGGACGGAGCAGCGTAAACCTAGATGTATGGGTAGTGTAAAATTGACATAGCTGGGAAAAGGCTGTGAGTGGAACGTGGTTCAAAGACCTGTCTACAAATACTCAGATTTGTCCACTTGTAGCATAGTTTTGATCAAGCCTCATATATGTACAGCTGAGCTATTTATGAGCTGGGTCATGGCAACAGGGAAACTGCAGCAGTATGGGCTTGAACTGTTAGATACTTGAGCAGTCCTCACTGGGGCTACTTATGTTGCACTTAAAAAACTGCAGCTTGCTTAAATAAGCTTTGGCTTAACAGCATGATGATAGCCCTTAGTGCAGTTCCAGCATTTGTTTGTTGGTGTTCATTTCTCTGGTGTCTCACCTTGTATTCAAAGGTATTGCTGACCTAAAAGCAGGAGCCAGACTGGTCTGTAAATGGTACTGACATCTCCCAGAATGTGAAATGCCCACACTGGCTCTTTCGTGTACACTGGCTGCTCATCAGCTGGTCCTTACCAGGGTTCCTGTGTTTCCATGTTGACCACAAGCAGCAGGAGGCTCATGCCAGCATCTGGGTAAAGCTTTTGGAAATGGTTCTGTGGGTTTCTTGTCTTGAGTGTCACAGCCAAATTGAACACTGCAGAGCTGTTGGAATGAGATGCCTGTAGTGTGCCTCTGGAAAAGGATAAAGGCAAATATGTTGTTATCCCTACAAAGCACTCAGAAAACCTTGAGCAAAGTATGCATCAAACTGGGAATTACTGAAGCATAAGCATGACACATTTTTCACTCTGTCTGAACAAGTTGTCCCTGCGATTAAGGACCTGCGTCTCTGGAGACCTGTTGGACTGATCTGAACTGCCCTTAACTACTGCATTAGTAAAGATCAATTCCTTCTCTTGATAACATCCAGGAAAACTTATATTTTTATCCTTATGCTTTACATCTCTCAGGAAAAAAAAAAAAAAAAAAAGTATTTCAGCTGCTTCTTCCAGAGTTCTCACACAATTCAGGGTTTATTCAGCATGTAATTTGAAATGAAGGGTGAGAACGTAAAATAAAGGTTAGACTGAATGTAAATGTAGTGTGTCCAGATACAACAACAAGCATATTGTAAGCTAGTAAATAAAAAAGAAAGGTGGGTGAAATTCGAAATGAAAAATCTTGTATCACAGCTTTTTTTTTTTTTTTTTTTTTTTTTTTTGCATCTTGGTTTCAGGATTGTCAGTTTTCTTTAAGTTCAGAACTAATATAGGAAATAGGCGTGGTGCAAGTATATTCCAGCCTGATGTTGTTGGTATTACTGAGCTTGCGTGTCACTTCCCTCCTCCTGTGCTTTTTGTCCTCCTGTGTAAAATGTTTGAGTATAAAATCTATTGGAATCCGTGGAAGATTTCTGCTACTTCCTCTAGTTAGTCATATGTGAGTGCCTCAGAAAGTAGTTTCTGGTGGATGTGTAGGGTCAGGATTTTTAGGAATGATTGTTGTGTGTTGGATACTCTGTATTTTGGTCATCAGAGACACCTGTAAAGAGCCTTAAATTACTAAGGAAGCACTCAGCACTGATCTCCAATATTCAGTTTATAGCTGAACAACTCAGGCTGGGCATTAGTCACCTCTAAAAGTCCACAGTGCCCAGTTCCCAACCTGTCTCCAAGAACAGAACCTAATGTGCTTTGTATTTTTGTCTCAGCTTTGTTTAGGGAGGTTTCTCTGATTTTACAGATTGTAGCTTTTTTGTGGGTTTTTTTTTTTCTCCTCATTATTTTGTAACAAAAGTAAGAAGATCATTTGGGAGATACATAGTGATACCAAAATTTTGTCCTGTGTTGTGTTCTCTGTAGGTGATGTGAATGCTTTGTGGTCTCCACTGTAATGATCCTCTGTGTGAAAAGTGATTAGTTCTTCCCTTTCACTGAGCTTTTAGAAAGATTGGTGGGAAAACTGAAAAAAAATAATACTGTACTTTGTGCTCTAATTTGAGTAGGTTTTTTTTTCAATTCTTTTGATTTTTCTACTTGGATGTTCTGCATCTTGGAGTAGTAGCTATGGTGTCTCTATGCTGGGCAAGGAGCAGAAATTAGTTCATGCTTCCTAATTGTTCCTTGCCAGGCAGTGCTTCTTACCTATGCCTCTTCTGGGGTGCCATGGAACAGCCAAAGATTCAGAACCAAAACAGGGACACAGGGATGCTCAGTTTCCATCTCCACATGGAAAACTCAGTGTATTTTTACATAGTTTTCAGTAAGGGGCAATAAATTTTCATCCTGTCCTTTTTTCTCCCTGTTTTGGGGCAAAATCAGAATCTGAAAGGTTGAGCTCTCCTGTTGCATAGACACTTTAAATCACTTATATTTGTTGTGTGTGCTAATAAATGCTGAAACTGTTAGCAAATAAATTGGAGAAAAGATATGAGGATGATATATACAAACTCAATTGAAGTGATTAATGGGCTGTTGTTTGTAACACCGTGAAAGGTACGAAACTATAAACCAGCAGTGATTTAAAAAGCTCTGCATGTTGTATTGGATACCTTTAAAAATATTGCAGGCCAGAATTAAGATGAAAAGTGTTCTGGCATAAGTGTTGAAATAAATCTGACAGATTGATTAATATATTTAGACGGGATGAAGAAGAGCAGAATGTCTGAATAGTGATTTTGAGGGGAAAAAAAAAAAGGTCAGAATAGGCTATATTCCAGCTTTATTTAGGGAGGCATGCTTTCTTTAAATTTTGAAGTATGCATTTGAATAGGAAAAAAAAATAAGTATATTCAGTGTAGAGAATATCTGTTGATGCTGGATACAACGTACTATAGAAACCCTGATTCAGTAAATGATTTTAAAGCTTTCCTTAAATTTTAGGCATATGTTTAAGTCTTCCTGAGGTTGTTTCTTTTTTTTTTTAATTTTAAATTTTCTTTTGAAAAATTAATTATGAAAGAGTATTTTATGTATTACCAAATAAGCATATGTGACAAAAATTCTTTATCTGTGTTGAGTCTTAAGGATTGAAAAGGTGTTGGTCCTCCATTGTTTTGATAAACTATATTATGCTGCTTTATGGAGAAAACAAACAAACAAAAAAACCAGCAATAATTTCTTAAATAGGAAATATTTTGTCCTCTTTCACTTTTTGCTTTGAATGTGCTTATCTCCTGGATACTCTCCTGGTTTCCAAGACACACAGCCAATGAAATATTGGTATAACTAGAGAATAACTGTATTTGCCTGATTTCTTTTCTAAACTATTTGATGTATTATGCCAGAAAACTGTCAAATATATAATGCAAAATAAATAAATAAATAAATAATTAGTGCTTGCATGACAAGATAGTAGTTAAGATTACTTGAATATGAACAGTTTACTTGGCCCTGAAAACACAGTTCTAAATAATTTCAAGTTTGAGGTTTCATTTTATTTGTCTAGTCTGAGTTCCTGTGCGACACAAGAGTAGTCTGCAGTTGTAGCTGAGCTTCCATAGTATATTGTTCTACATTGAGTCTAGGCATCAGAGCTGGATGTACTAATCATTTTTTAAGACCTGCAAGCAAAAGCAGTGCTGCCATTCAGCTTCACAGACGCCTTAAAAGGAAATACATCTTTTTAAAACCATGAAAGATTAGAAATGGGGCCAGATCTGAATGCTGTTTTTTGAAGATTTCCTCAAAAACATATTCAAAGTCTGTGATTTATTTTAATGTTTTTGATCAATGCACTTTTCTTCTGGAAAGGAGAGAAAATGAGCCTTTAACTGCTTCAAAATTATGTATATTGTAAAGAAGATAAATTATTTCTGGTTTTTCTGCTTAAAAATGTTAAAGACTATCACTACCCAAAAAGAACTCAGTGGTATTCTGTGTGGTTGGAGACCAGCATATACAAAATAAAATAAAATAATACAACAACAACAACAAAACCAAACCCTTGTACATCCTATTTACATAAAACATCAGAAGTATACATTACTGAGATGTTAAGGATGAGAATTAAGAGAAGAAAAGTAGTAATTTAGGTGAGATCTAAACTCTAATTCTTATAAAAATACTCCCTCCCCTATCAAGCAAACAAAAACCAGTGTAAAGCCCCAACCCATCTCTTCCTGGGGATGGGAGCAGTTCTCTATCTCCAGGTATCAAATGTTTTCTTCATAGTACTGTGTAACTTGCAGGAACTCTAATGATAACTAAAATGAAAAAAGAGGAGCAGTCAAGAGAATTTAGTTTTCTGTGATGAAAAGCTTCAGATGGAGGTTTGACTTTTTTTTTTTTTAATTAATCAACATTAGACTGGAAGACAGTGGATGACATCACCTGAATTATTCCCATGCTTATTATTCATATATAATTCCATTTTATTTTGCATTTTACACTTCAGGTTATTTCTTGAATAAATGCAAACTTGTTTCCAGGTTAGCCCTTGAAGTACATTGTATCCAAAGGACCATTTTTCATGTCTGAAGTGTAACTGGATACGTGTTTTTTATCATGACTTTGACTATATCTTTGAAAGGATCTGTTGATCTAAATGATCTGGTTGGAAAGGTTGCTACATAATTAGTTACTATCTTGTTCTTGTAGAACAAAAGGTTTGTTTAATGCCATACTTGGGGAAATGATGAAAGCTTGTTGTGAACTAAAAGCTGTTAATTTTATTAAGTCATTTTAGGATCATATTGAACAAATGAGAGGCTTTTCTACAAGTGCTGATGCTTGATCCTCTGAGATCAATGGCTGTGAGAGTGTTGAACATGTTACAGGATCTGCCTTGTAGTGAAGTTAACATTTGTCTCACTTAAAAATGATGCCGGTGACTGTTTCTCATAACTCTGTCCCTCTATTTGGGAAAAGCTAGAATGCATTCTTTGCTAAGAATTAGCTGCTCAAAAACGCTGTTTTGTCTCATGCTTGTTGGAGCTGAACATTAAAATACTGTTAACATCTTTTTTTTTTTTTTCCTCCCAACGTGGAAAGATTATGAATAAAGTTTGATTCACAAAATGAGTTCCCATGTTCTAGAAGCAGAGAGGACGGGCTGTTGCTGGGGCAGCCATCGGAGTACTTAGGCTGCCTGTGTTCTGTTCCCAATTCTGTGACCTTGAGCAAAGTCACCAAAACACTGTGCTATGGCTTAGTGACTTCTGTGATGAATATCAAGTTACAGTCCCTAGCTCCCAGGGGTATGGAGCTGGCTTAATTAATGAGTTGGTAATATGCTTTGAGATCCACTGATTTGACCTTTCAGCCTGCACTATCAAGGCACTTGTCTGTGTCCTTATCTATGTGCAAATTGATTACAGCCATCTCCTTTTGCTGTTTCCTAACCTTGTCATCTCAAGTTTGCTTGCTGCACATCTGCCTGACTTGTGGTCCCGTTTTCGGCCCATATTCTTCATTCGTTTACTGCTCTCACTTTCTCCACCCCATTAAGCATGGGAACCATTATTGTCACCCTATAGCTATTGAGTCTCACTCACTAACCTTTTAGGTTTAATTTTGTATGCCAAAATAACAGTCAACTCTCTGTGCTGAGAATGTTCTTTTGAGCACGCTTCTTCCTGTAAGAATTTTCATTCTGTAATGCTGTGTGTTGCACTATGGAGGAATGCTGGGGAATTCCCCCCTGCACGATGCAGCTTCTCCCTGCTATTCTACACTCTTTATCCTATGCTGGCGTTCAGTTCAGGAAATGTTATGGCACCATCTGTAAAACCCACCAGAGAGCTAAGCATGGGAATTGTTGTGCTGATTTCTGAGTTATTCATGTGCTAAAAGAATTTCATGGATCAGCAGTAAGTTGTTCAACCTGCTGTAAGTTTTAGCCCTTAAATCTTGACTGGAAAATCTACTGTAGCTAGGATCTCGTGTCTCTCTAGCTGTACTGTTGTTTAGTTAGGTGTAGAAACTACTACAGAGGAGGAATTGTACTTACTTCCCTTCTGCTGACCTACTTATTTACTAGTACAAAGGGATCCTAATTTGGTGGGGGGGTTTTTTTTGTGACTTTCAAAATTTCTGTAAGCCTAACAAGTTGCAGCACAAGGGCAAACAGACTTAGAAATAATACAGTAATCATTTTCCACTCCCTCTAGAGAATCTGGACTTTTCTGTTAGCAAGCAAAGTAAAAGAAAGAATCACTTTACAAGTTCTGTTACGTATTTTTTTATACATGTATGTTTGTGTGTGTATACACATGAACTTAAATTTACCCTTAGAAGAAATCTTTAAAGGGTTATTTTAAAATTTAAGTACGGTGAATACATAATTTTTAAAGACTTAATGTTGCATAGAAAAGCTATTTTTATGCAGAATACCTAGCCCAAATCAGGTCATGCATTCTGTAGTAATACAGCATTCTTATGCAGAAATGTAACTCCAAGAAAATCTTCATCCAAAAGTGCAAGCAATTGCATGATAGAATGATTATACCTCGAAAAGATGGGCATTCACTTGCAGTGTGATGATAGGACAAGGGGAAACGGCCACAAACTGATGCATAGGAAGTTGTGCACAACTTCTTCACAGTGCAGGTGATGGAGCACTGGCACAGGCTGCCCGAAGAAATTGTGGTGTCTCCTCTGGAGACGTTCAAGACCCACCTGGACACCTACCTGTGCAACCTGGGCTAGGGAGCTGCTTTGGCAGAGGAGTTGAACTGATGATCTATAGACGTCCCTTCCAACCCCTACAATTCTGTGATTCTGTGAAAGCTTCCAAACATCTGGATGAAGGGAGGGGGGTGAATTAGGAAGTAATCCAGCAAGAGGATTGTGAGGAGTTGTGGAAGCCCCATTCCTGGAAGTGTTCAAGCGTAGGTTGAATGGGGCTTTGAGGAACCAGGTTTAGTGGAAGATGTCCTTGCCCATAGCAAGGAGTTGGAACCTCATGGTCTTTAAGGTCCCTTCCAACCCAAGCCATTCTGTGATTCTGCAAAACACTTATGAGAATTTGTGATAAAAGTTGTTCAGCTACAAAATGCTCTGCTTACCATTCCACAATGATAGAGCAAGGAGATATGTAAGCTAGCCAAGTGGATGTTTGAAACATAACCTGAAACCCAGGTCCATATAAGCTACTGTTCCTTTGTTGGGTGTTTCTTTTGTTTTTTCTTTTTCTTTCTTTTTTTTGTTTGTTTGTTTCTTTGGTTTTGTTTGATAAATTAAAAGATACAGAAAGGAAAGTTCTTGTATTTTAGTATTGATAAGGCTGACAAGTTGCATAGTTTTTGGCTAAGAAATGTAGGTTTTGTACTGGGGAAAATACAAGCACATACACGTGCTATTGCATTCCAAGACTGCTGCCCTGTCATGTGCTAACAGAACTGACAATGAGGTTTGCTTTTGTTTGCTGTTGTTGAGGTCTTAAAGACAAGTATCTTGAATTAATTTTGTCCTTGATATCTATTGAGGCAGGATAGTGGTATGAACAAAATTTTTGTCCAGGTCTGCTTCTGGGCCTCAGACATCCAGGAATTTTAGTGGAGGTTGTATAGACAACCAAGGAGCTGGAGCTGGCCGTGAAGTACAAAAATATCAGTGTTGTTATAAATGACCAAAATGACAGACTGGGACTGAGGAAAGTACCTTCTAGGTCTCCAACGTGCTAACTTTTCAGTATTTCACATATTTCAGAAGTAGCTTGCCGAATAAAGTCAGTGCTTGAAGCTGAGGGAACTCTAAGTATCTCCAGGACACCCAGTGAAAATGAGATGGGACCCATACAGGTGCAAAAACTTTCCTGGTGGAGGTCATTGGTGCTTGAGCTTGAATATAACTTGTCTTAAAGCCTGACAGTTTTCAGTAATTTGCAGTGCTTCATTAACATTTCAGTGGGACTCACTTTAGTGGGATGAATGTACATTGAAATTGCTTGTGAATCTGCTTGTTTTGTTCTTTTCTGTCTTTCTTTCTTTTACTTTTACTTTTTTTTTTTTTTTTTTTTTCCTGGCTGTGAAGACTTCCATGGTGATATCCTCAACAATAGATTGCAATGGTTGCCATCATTTAACAATGTAGAAGGGATAACAAGTGAAATGGCTTCTGTTTATTGATAGAAGTAGACTGCAAACCAGATGAATTCTGCTTGTGGAGAGGTGACTGTAGGTACAGAATATATATAATAGGACTTGGGACAGCACATGGCTGTGAATTAATCAGTCTTTAACTAGAAGACAAAAATGAATCTAGCACAAATTATTGTTTAGAATTTATTGGACTCAAAATAATGAAATGAAACCCAATATTAGTAAAATAAATGCTTGAATCCTGGAGGAAAAATGGTAGGCCTAATGAAAAGGATTTGAATGGACAAATCATAATTTTAGGCAAAAATAACCAGAAAGTCAAACAAGAAATTGGAATGGTTTTACCTATAACATAAAGACTTTTTATTCTCTGAGAGCTATTTCCAAAATAAGCAAATAGTAATGAAGAATGAGAAAAATTTTAATTGAGGGCAGTTGTTTGTAAAACTTTGTTTTTCCAACTACTTGGAAGTATGTTAAAAAAGCTGAAAAATGTGGAGTGGTATTGTAGGTAGTCAGGTGTGGTCTAACTCAAAGAGGGTAAAGAGTCACATGTTGACAAAATGAAAGAAACAGAAGAGAAAAAAAGGATTTAAGCAATCTGGACTTGCTTTCAAGTGATCAGACTGTACTTCCTAAATAATTGCTATGGGACTGGGCTCTGTTTGATCTAATTGGTAACGTGTGTTGAAGCCAGAGCTGAATTAACTATTTACAGAGAATGATTTGTTTGATCAATGTCATCCCCCTTCCTGTTCATGAATTATCCACAAACAGGTTTTTTCCTCACTAATTTGTTCATTATTCAAAATTGCTTTGCAAATGCTTTTTGAGTGCTTTTTTTTTTCCTATACCTTTGGTACACGATTGTTATATAAGTAGAGTTTTTACAGTGGAACTCAAGAAATCTGAATGTTCTCTTTTACTGTGCTTTTGAAGAAGGTGAAAATAACCCATTTTCTATGGGTTATTTGCTATATTTGCTGAAAATGTGAATAGTGCAGCAGCTTTTCTTTTTATTCATAGGGTTTCAGGCCAGAAGGGACTATTAGATCATCTACTCTAATCTCTTTTATGATGCAGATATAGTAGGAATTCATCTAATTTCTCCCATACCAAGTCCAATAATTTGTGCTTAACTAAAGCAGATTGGAACTTTATTTTAAAGCCTTTTCAGACAAATTGCTAAAAAGTGCTTTATGAGGGTGGTTATTATTCTATTTTCTCCTACAAGCTTGTATAACTACTCAATAATCTTTATTCTTGTCATGTAGCATTGTTTGTATTTGCTGATGCGATGTCTGAATCTTCTGAAAGCGGGGAGGACCTGGAGAGGTTTCATGGCCACGTGAAGCATTCTTTCACAAACCTTTCTATCTGTTTGCCCAGGTATAGCTTTCCTATAGGGAACTTCACAAAGAGAATAACTGAACGCATATTCATGCAAGGCAAGCAGTGACCCTGGTGAATGCTGTCAAAGCAAATGTATGCTCTTAGTCAAATTAATGTTCGTGAATTCTCCTTGCAGTATTATCCCAGTGCTAGCCAAGAAAGACGTTGTTAAATGTAAATTGTAGTGACAGTAATTTTTTTAAAATTTGGAATAAGCATTGTTATTCAGAAACCAAGATAAGCACATTTGTCACACGATATTAAGATGAAAAATATAGTGACATGCTGCCTTCCACTGGAGTTTGGATTGCAGTCCATGTGAGCTATGTTATATCAGAAAAGCACAGTAATTCTGGCAAAATGTGGTGCAAGTCTTGCCCATGCAATCTTGGAGGAATTTTTTTTGTAAGGCAAAAGTATCCAAGCTTCAAAAAATGCAATTTAATTTAAGCTTCTACCTACAGTTGATCAAAATAAAGGACGTCCACTTTCTTCGTGGTATACCTGGTTAGCTTTTCTGACAAAAGCTCCAGAAGTTCTCAAGCTAAATTATGAGCTGTGTGTTGTGGCAGCATTGTTTACATCCAGAGATGATGTCCTTTAACACTGTTTGGAAACTGGCTTTATGGCCATGTGATGCCAAGCAGATTGGTTACCGCAGTCTGATAGGTGGCTGAGCAGCTGTAATTCACTTACTACCTCTGAGATCCATTGACAGGTGGCTTGTGAGCTCAGTCTGCACATCACTTCTGAATAGGTGTTTTTGGTGTATGGATTCTACTTCCTGCTTGAATAGGCTGTGACAGGCTTGGGGTGGTTGCACAGCTGGGCTGTGTGATGGTATGGATAAACCCTAAAATACTCAGCAATTCAGTTGCAGTTCTGTCCGTACCATTTACCCTTGTGTAAAGAGTGCTTTCAAGTGTAAAAACTGATGGAGTCTCAAGTGGTCTTATCCTTGCCCATGTGTCTCTGCAAAGTGCTAGAGAAACACTTTGTTTTGCTGTTGGATAGCCAATGCACAGAGCCAGCTTTCAAAACAAATGTGGGTCCCTTAATTTCCTGTTTTCCTCTCAGATCAAACAGCAATGTGCAGCCAGTGAGACTTCCATAAGAGTATACAGCATAAGTACCTTCAAAAATGTGCTTCTGATAGTTGGATTCAACTAGCCCTCCTCTTACAATTTTAGTATTTATGCCTGAGCAGGTGAAGTAGCTCTCCTTTGCCAGTGGAGGACAATCCATCCAACTGCTTTAGAATGTAGTGAGGGCCTGGCTGTTCCCTAGCCTGCTGGAGGGGCCTTTTTTTCTTCACCAACATTTAAGTGGAACTAAATGAATAGATTAGATTACACACCTGACTTTAAGACTACTAAAATGAAGTGAGATGAATGTCACCCCAAATTATTTGCCTCAGAATGGCTGTGATAAAGCAGCTGCACTTGATGCATTAGCAAGTAGCTGTGCTTTTTTTCTCTTAGCTGAAGGAATATTCGTTTCTTATCCATTTTGCAAGCAGAAAGATCTGTGGCATAAAGGACTGTCAGTAAACAGGTCCTTTTTAATTCTCAAGGACTGGCCTTTTGTGGGTGTTCTTGAATAATATGCTGAATTTCCAAGTAGTTAGGAGCATGACATTGTATAGTGACAACAAAGGGATCTTTTACCTTACCTACATCATGATAAATTATAAATTCAATGTCTAGCAAGGATGCTAAGATCTAGCATGCTCTGTATGTGGTTGGGATAGGGGTTTACTTGAAAAATCAGATTACTTTTTCTTTTGATATATCATGTGTCTTGGCAGCAGAGGCATAATGCTAGTAAAAAGCAGCTTGTGATGATGATGGCCCCATGTTTGAGAATTGTATTGATATTACTCTGAATGGATGCACACACAGTTCTTTATCTGGTTTGCAACCCTTTTTTTTATTTATTTTTTTTTTTTTTGTGGTCTTTACTGTTAAAGACAAAACGTCTCTTCCAGAGTAATAGGAAGCCACTACACACCTCCAGGTGAAGTGCTTTCAAATGATAAGCCATGTATGATGCTTTATGAAACATAGTTCTTGTAATATTTTATAACACTCAAAAGTTCCAGATGATTATAGTCTCTAGATCAGTTAAATTATTATACTGATCAGAAATTTAATTGCTCTCACTTGTCTTGTTCTGTATGTGCTTTTGGCAGCATGACAGCACTTTCCATCACTGTTTCTCCATCCACTGAGTGATACAAAATGTGTCTTTAAAATCAAGGGAAAAAAATATTAATGGGGGTTATGTTGTCTGATAGAGTGTTCTCTTGCTCTTTTCAGATCTGATGGTAGCACAAAGTGCACGTTAAATATTTTATATTGTTCTTAGAACAAATTGTGAATTTTAAAGCTACAATTTAAAATCTGAGGTAAAGTTTCATCACTGTTCACATCCCAGATGTCTTTTGATAGTTTTTCATCCTTTACAGCACAGATTTATAATTTATAAGAATCTTACTGAAGATGAGGTAGACAACACATTTTCTGCTCTTGAAGAAAGAACATTACTTCACTAGGAATTTTGTTTGCCATACAAGAAATTGTCTTCAGGAGAACAGGAGCCAAAATCAAAGCTAGTCACACCCAAGAAATCCAGGGAAAAAAAACAACCAAAAACACAGGGAGAACCCAACAGCGAATAAACGTTCAATGTCGCTAGTTTTGAAACTGCTGAGAGATTTTGACTTCCTATTTCAGTAAGTTAGAAACTGTGTTTTGTATGATAGTACTGCATATCAGAAAACTTAAGTTCATTGTGGTATTGAATAGAGGTGGGAACAATACTGATGGTAATTTCTAGTTTGAAAATTGAGCTTCTTTGTTTGAGGCAGATGAACCATATGTTTTGTGTTAAATACTTTTAATTCCATAAGTGACAATTACTGCAACTGTTTGGTATGGGTTTTTTGTTGTTTACACAAACTTATGACAGAAATCAAGTGAGATGAAGACAGGATGTAATGTGGAGTCTATTAAAATAACAGTGGAGTCTGCACAGCGTAGAATTTTTAGACAGGAGGGCCTTAAAACAGAGCATGTTGAATCAATTATTTTAATTATACTTGACACAAATCTGGAAATATATAACTATAACACACATTATCATATCTAAAATATAGGACTATCTTCAGCTATATAGCGCCATTGGTTTAAAAGGGGTTGTTATCATTCTTCTGCAATAACTGTTTGGAAAATAAGCCTTCAGTGTGAGATTTCCAAATGGCAACTTTCCTGCATACCATATGAAGGAATTAAGCTGCAAATTCAAGGATGCATATATTCGTGCTGCCTCCTTTGAAAAGCTTCATAGAAAATTATTTCCTTTGGGCAGACTAGTTCTTTGCTTGCCTTTAATTCATGATTGAGCTTGACTTAAGGGGCCTTTCTTTTACAGATACCCAAGCTTGTATAGCTTTAACTGGGTTGGAGCAAGTAATGGAAAAGCTGTAGCAGTGTTAGTACAACATCCTGCCTTGGAACAAATCATCTTCCTCCTACCAGAGCTGGTTAGCCTTATCCTATGTGATCTGTATCATGTCTGGCACCCAGTCTGCTTCTCAGTGCAAACTGGGCCAGTGTTCTGTATTGCATCATGTTGAATCTTGAAACGAAAGCTGGAGTGCAAATTGCACTAGGAATATTTGCAAAAAAAAAAAAAAAAAGACTAATTCATTTGTCTTCAAAAGCACTGACTCAACTTCCACTTTTGGACAGCATGAATTAATCTTTTTTTGGTGTCATGATCATCTCTGTGGTCACTGGTTGTAATATCACATAAATTATTTTTCAGTATTTTTCTAAAATTGAAACTATAAACCACATAAGAGGAACATATGAATTCACACAATTATAAGAAAACACTAACATTCCCAGACATAATAATTTTTCAGAGCAGGGTTAGGCCCTGGAATCTATTTTTTCGGAATGTGTTTCCACATGGAAGTACTCAGAAATGATTAAAAATTTCAAGACTACTGATTACTATTTATATTTTCCTCAGATGTAGGGCTTTATTTCTGTTTTTCAGACCTTCAGCAATCCCTTCTTCCTTTGCACATTCCCATTTTGTTTTAAGAAATCAATAAGTGACAAAGAAACAGACTTGGAATTCTTTCTTGGTAGTACAGTGCTTATTACTGTGACGAGGACAATCCAGCCTGCATGTCCCTTCACCTTTATTTTCAAACTCCTTTGGGTAATCTGATCCCACCTGACACTCCTGACACTTCCTGAGGCCTAAATTGGCTTTTTGCAGGGTAGTATTTCTCCTTTGTGACTGACAGGGAGATCTGTCATTGCCAGCGTGGATTTCTCCTTTTGGTACTTCTCTGCTCTATCCTCTAACTTACAATGGTTTTCAATTCTGTGCTCCTTCTTTTCCTCCCTAGAAAATCTCCTTCTATTTGTGGTTACATTCCATCTGTCTTTCCTAGATTTACTGTAAATTTCCCAGTTTTTCATCCTTACTCAGAATTCTGCCCTTTTCCACATTGCTTACCTGAATGGATGATGTGATGCAACTTGGTGTGCATGCTTTCTAATCTTTTGAATGCATAGTGCCTTTGGTACAGAGCTTCTGAATGGATAATCTGTATTTTATTAAGCTAGCTTTTTCTAATATTAAAGTGAACATTGGAAAAATTTTCTTCTCAGTAGGGATTTTTCTACCAGTACTCTTTGACTTATATCCTCTCTTTCAACCTCATAAACTGGGAGACAGAGGGAGCCCTTTCTCTGAATTTGGAATTGTCGTTGTTTGTGATTAGACCATCAGTCTCAACATGCTACCCCAGGTTTCATAAGATGAAACTGAATTTCTGAAATTGTCCACCTACAGGATTCCTGTAACTGCATGCTAACACTTCTGTTTTTCTTTTATGGCAGATATCTAGTACTTTTGCATTACAAAACTTTACTTAATGAACCTCAAAATTTAAGATTCTCTTCCAGCAACAGACAAATAAAAAGAACCCTAAAGTAGTCCTCGTTATCCTTCTTCTCCTTGAGTTTATGTTTAGATTTTTAAAGCAGTTCAATTCAACCATATTGTTGAGTGAGTTCCACAGAGAACTTCTGTGAACAAAGAGGAAATTAGCTTCACATTAAATTGATGGGAGGATACATCTAGCATCTTAGATCCCAAGCAGTCTAAACAGTGTTAAATAGTGTTGTTTCTGGGATATGACTATTATATTAAGCTTTGCTGGAGCTTATGCTTCGTAATACAAGACAAACAAAAACAGCCTGCAACCTCTGAGTTGTTTATTATTAACTACAACAAGTTTTGTATAGCAGCTCCTATCAATATTGAAGCTAAAAAAATATGCTTTGGGGGAAATATCTGAAGGAATTAGATGAAATGAACTGGGATATTTTATTTTTAGAAAATTATAATGAATTCTGACAATTTCTGGAAGTAAAATTGAAATGATCTTAAGGGAAATAAAACTGAACAAAAACATTGAAAGTTTGCGCATAGTGCCTTGTAACAATATTAGTTGGTTTGGGGGTCATCTGTAAGAAGAAAGGAAAATCTTCCTGGAATAAAATAGTTGGTGGAGATACAATTGCACGTTAAAATTTTTCAGGAATTTGGAGTTAGGTTTTTAAATGCAATTTAGAGATCTGGAGATACAGTTCCAAGTATTTTCTTAATGGAAACCTCTGTGTTTATAGCTCCTTTGCTCTGCCAGATATGGACATGGATTTTTACAGTACCAGGATGGGAGAAGAGAGCTGTCACACAGATCATAAAATATATCGCCACTTTTACAATCCCTATCCATAGGGAAAAGTGAGATTTAGTAGCATAGCCTTTCCTTGAGTGGAGTACCAATCATGTATATGACTCTATGGCATTTACTAGGCAGTACATTGTCTAGTACTTGATGATGAGTTCACACTGGGTGTGGTATTGGCATTTATTTTTTTGTGTTGGTCTTGCTGAAGGCAAGAGATCTACAAGAAAACTGTTACAACTGAATGAAGTGTAGTGTTCCAAGTCATTTCCTCATCTCTTCACCTGTGTCTCCCTTTACTTCCAGGAACGAGACAGGCTGCTGTGTCAGAATCCTATTTCAGTCATTAAGCTGCCTCTGTCATCTTATATTAATAAAGGGAAGATAGTTATACCCCTGTAAGTATATCTGAGCTCCAACTGAGTACATGTCATCGTGAATGGAGTGATGGATAGCCTAACCTTGTTTATATTGACAATAATATTGGTGCAAATCAGGAGACAGGGATAGATTCAGTATGGCCCAAGTTAGTAGATTTCTGCACATTTGCTGTTCTTTATTCCTAGTAAACTAAGGTGGGAAAAGAAAATAACTGCTGTCAGAATAGCTGTGATCACAACTACATAAATATAGATTATACAGGAGATTAACCTGATGGAATATATTTAGTATATTCTTAGCATTTAGACATGCAGAATTCAGCATGGAAGGAAGAAAAGTATAAGCATCTTTGTTATGTGTATTGGTTTGCTCTAAGGCAGAAGACACAGGACTGAGAGGACTACTTGTCTCATTTTCATCGCTCTGACTTGATCTCTTTAAATCACACCATTAGACTTTACTTCTTTATTCAACTGTCTATGTAGTAAGCTCCTATGTAGTAAGTCAAATAATTTCTTCACAGATAGAGTTTGCTAGGTTTAGTGCTGTGATGTCCAAAAATCACTTTGAACTTGAAGAAAACTGTTTTGTTTTTTTTTTTTAACATTAGAAATCTTAGTGATTCCAGTTACTGCCTAGATTCTATCTTATGGGCAGAAGAGGGATTGAGGTATATTGTGAACAAGATGGCCATGGTCCCAATCGACCTCAGAGGATGTGTACATTATAGTGAAGTGAATCATTCCTTACCTTAGTGTGATTAATAGTTCCAGTGCAAATTTGGAAAACTCATTGCAAGCTCTCTTTATTCTGTATTCTGCAGAATGCTGAAATGTGCTTGACATCTTGAGAAATGCCAGTAGGGTGTTTTGAATACTAAATTCAAACAATGATTACAATGATTAGAGGTCATTTTCTTCCCTTGGTGGCTCTTGTCCAAAAGAAAATGAGCTGTTTACTTGTATCTCTTCATGTCTATTTGCATATATTTGTAAAAAGCTCTTTATGTAGTTGTGTGGGAAAAAATGTACGTAATTTGAGAGGAATCTGCAAAAATTTCTATTTCTTTCATTTATTTATCTTGTATGGAAATGTTCCTTTTTTTCATTTATAAAAATGGTAAACTATTAAGAAAAGACATGGATGTTACTTTCATTTTGTTTGTTAACCTTGTAAGTTAAAGTCAGATGGAATCTATATGCAAGAGCAATGCTTAACATTGAAAGGAACCCTGTTTTTGAGAGTAATTTCTAATGCTTTTGCTTTTTAAATGCTGCGGTTTTTAGGTAGTTAATCTGTTTTCAATTTATTCTTAAGTGAGAAGCACTAGAAGAAATGAGAACTGATTAGAATTTTCAGTAGAAGTTAAAATAAGTAATGTGTACAACTTCTCACTCAGATTTAGATTGGTTTACTTCGCTGTTCCAAAAAATAACAACAACAATTAAAAAAAGAAAATAACTGGAATTTGCCTTTCAAAACAAAAATTCAAGTTGAGATGAAAAAATTTTCTTTCATATTTTTGTTGCCTGGATAGCACATCCTCAGTTATATGAATAGAAAAGGTGGAAGAGAGTGAAGTATGATTTTAAGAAGGAACCATGCTAGAATATTTGGTCCTGTGTTTGTCGCTTGGAACATGAATTGGGAAAGAGAAGATGCTATAGATTTTTGGATGTCTTTGGTATTAGAAGTCATGACATAACAGAAGGCTATGGAGACTTGGACAAGAAATGCTTTTTATTAAAAAAAAAATCTTTTGAGCTTTCCTTTTGTTTTCTGATAGAACATTGGCTATCTCATGCAGAACACTTCATATGACATAAAAAGAAATAGGAGAAAATATTGATAAAAAAGAAAGAAGAACAAAAGAGAAAAAGAGAATTGTTAATGTTCTAAGAAGACTTGAGTTTAACCTTTTGTCCATTCTTCTACTGAGGGAATAGGAATGGTTTTATTTAGTTGTCAGTCCTCCTCCAGGGACATTTCTAACCTTGGCTGTATACTACTGAGAAGGACTCTTTACCTTCCCTTGATAGTTTATTCATTGCCTAACTTTTCTTCTTACAGTGTGAAAATTAACACAGTAACTGTATTTGACCTAAATTTCCCCTGATGCTGCTTAAGTTCATTACTTCCTCTTCTGTCCTCATTACTTAAAGGGAATAATTAATTCCTGTTCTTTTTCTAACATCACTTTATGTACTTGAAGATGTCACTCTCCCCAGTTTTCTCCAAGACAATAAAACTTGAAGACAAAGGGAAATATTTATCTGACTGGATGGTGTCAAGAAAACAGCAAGTTTTCAAGGATCCAGGAGATGAGATTGGGAGGGGCCTGCAAGGTAACTTCTTGTCTGATCCTCTCTTGTTTAAGTAAGATTTCTGTGTGCCAATCTTCTCCCCATGAGACAACTTGATCTCCAGCTAGTAGTAGAAACAGTTGTTTCCATTTAGCCAGCTGAGGAACTTCCCTCCTTTCTTTTCCTTCTTGACTTTTGTACCTAGTTTTTGACATAGCTTAAGTTTTATTGAGTTGTTTGGAAGGGGAAGTGTATTTTCAGGTTTCTCACTTCCAGCTTTCTGTTGAAATTGAATGTTGCTCTCAGTCACTTCACAAATCTAGCAAACTGTCTATCAATTTGCTTCATTTACATTTTCAAAGTTCTCTGACAGAAAAATGGGTAGAAACTTAAAAACAAGTAAATAAATGAAAGCTGTTATTACCTTTTATGTGTATATGATTCCTGCAAGATAGAGATGCTCACAGATGCCTTGCCTCATGAATTCTGAAGAGTAACACAGTTTGATCATCACATGATCATGCAGTGATGTGGTTTGGTATCTGTCAATATCATGTAAAATATTGCATATTATTTTTTTAGATTAGTAAAACCAAGAACACAGATGTACCTTGCACATGTTTTCAGCCTTTCTGCAAGTGGAATAGAAGTATCTTTTCTAGCTATAGGGAATATTTAGTCAAGGGACATAAGGTTGTTTATATTGTCATTATCATAAATGCCATGATTGTTCCAGTTGCCTAGGTAGAGGAAATGTTATCATGTTAACTGGCACTGTCTTAATGCTTTAACTCCTCAAAGCTATCATTAGTGGGCAATCATTTGAAGAAATTATGCTACTGCTCATTTATATAGCCTGGTAGCCCTTTTGGTGATTTTCCTTAATTTTTTTGTGATGGCTTTCAGTGCTTGACTATAATGGATGCTATGTGGAAAATATTACAGTGCATTTTGGTGATGGAAAGAAGGTAAAGAACTGTAGTAGTTTTTTGTTCTGTTTTGTTGGGTTTTTGTATCCAAGCAGTCAATATACAGTCAGATCTGTTTGCATATTTCTTTTAAAGCTGTGTTTCTCATCTCAGTTAATGAGGTATAATGTATTTTAGTGCTTAGCAAGAACTTCATTGCCAGAGCTGTAATCTTGAGCAATAAGATCAGATAGTTTTCCAATTTTATGGGTTTCAAAGCATTTAATAAACCTGGGCAAAGATTAGCTTATTGTTCTTTTACAGAAGCTTATCTGAACTCTCACTTATATGATTGCAGCATATTCAGAAGGTCAGAATTAGCAAAGTCAGATATCAAAAGCTGGGGAACTGAAAGATCAGTCTTCATCTACCTGCAGAACTTGTGCAAGTTGTTTGGTAAGGCAGTTAATGCTACTACCCAGTGAACAGATTTAAACTTATTTGGATACGTACACAAAGTTCCTTCATAGCAGAAGTAATAATCTGGGCATGACCTCTGGGCTCGTACCTGTGAATGAGTTTTTTTAATTTGTTACTGTAAGCTCCTTGAAATCAACAAGTGTAACTTCATAACCATGTAGCTGATGTGTGGTACCCACCTGTTTGTCCTCTTGCAGATTCTTGTGCTAATCTGTGGTAAATCTGGGTAGTAAAGCTTTTTGATTTGTTTACTGTCCTTCTGCAATAAGTCTAGATTAGAGAGATGATGTTTGACATGTGCTGTATAGCTTATTTTTCAAGGGAAACAATTCTGTAATGCCTGAGTTGCTTGTGTTTCTTTCAATTTTTTTTCCACCATGAAACCTTTTCTTCAGAAAAAGTAGATAACCTATAGAGATATATCTCTCTTTCCAGTAAAACAACATTCACTTTCTTACACTGTGCATTTCATGTGGGTAGTCTTGTGTTGAGTACAGTACCCCTGGATAGTCCTGTGTTGGTTGTTCTATAAAAACCAATCCAGGAAACTTAACTGGAATTTAGTTGGAGCAAGTTGGTTCTGTTTCTCTTTGAAGACTACCTACAAAAGCTACCATGAAGTAATCCAGATGGCTGACCAACTGGCCTGTCAGCCAGTCTCCAGTGACATCCCATGATCACACATCCTCCTGCCTGGGCTGATGGTAACACTGTTGACCTCATGTTGACAATGGGAAAAATCACTGCTTTAACATCAGCGTGTATCCCAATCCTTGAGAAGCAGGGACTAATGTTACCTGGGAGTCTTCCATGTGTCCACCAGCTCTTTATTTCCTCTGTGTGTTTTTGCCATGTATTTTTTCATTTTGTCCTATAGCTGTAGGCAGTACTGATGACAAGTGCACTTGCACAGATGTTTCTATATTGTTAACATTCAGATAGGTGTCTGATGTGTTTGTGGCCTCTTCTTCATTGCAGCACCTCTGGAACAGCTTTTACAGCTGAGCCTTGTCACACAGATTGAAGTCAGACATGGGTCACCAGGCAGTTGTTCTGTAGACTTGATGCCGTGTTGCATATCTGGAGGAAAAGCTGTTTGCTTTTTCTTTTTTCATATATTCCAAGCTCAACTGTAGCTTAGAGATGACAATGAGAAAACTTAAGATGTTTTCTTGTACCAAAAAAAAAAAAAAAAAAAATTGAATCCACCTCCAGTCTTAGGCTTTGGCAGGTTTTTCTTTTTTTTTTCAAGGTGAAGTTTGTATGATGGAGTGTTAAAACCCTAGAATGGACAGTAAGAAATGTGGCAATTCCAGAAACATGGTATGTCCAGATGGAATTCAGCTGCTCATAACCCACTGTATTCTTGGCTTCCTAATTTTGGACAAAGAGGCTTAGTACCATTAGGTTTGCTCTTTTCCTGGTTTGTCCATTGACTTGATGAGTAACTGCTAGCAAACTCACTATATGTTTTAGCATTGGAAGTTTGGTTTTAGAGAAATTCTGTTGATCTGGGATTTGCATACCCTATTATGTTTTAGATGACTTTCTTCATTAGGAGGTGGTTACTGGCTGCTGCTGTTCAACAAAGAATGAAGCAGTGGGAAAACTTTTTCAAGAAGGTCTTGAATGTGGGTGCTTCAGAAATACTATCTGTAATAGTAACTGCTCTTATCACCTCATTACATTAGTGGAACACACAGGGAGTACATAACACAGTATGGGATTCCAACAGCTGGAGAACTGCATGGCTGTTGTAGAGTGGAAGTGAAGCCAAACCACTGCTGAACACAACTGCCATGGTTGTGGCACAGAGCATCCCCCAGCTGCTTGACATATGTGAGCACAGTGGACTCTCAGTGGCATTTCACAGTGACTAAACTCATAGAGTGTCACTGGTTTAGGGGCAGGTTTGGCCTGGTTCTGTGATGATTTGGGTGGGGGACCCATGGATCCATGCCTCAGGGAAGGGGGAAAGGGGAAAGGGAGATGGGCCTAGAAACAAAACAGCAGCAACGATCTGAAAAGGTATGCTAATTTACTAAATAAAATATTGGAATGCAAAATAACACAAAATAATTGGAATTGAAGCTAATAAATCAAATAAAATGAGCAAAAGAGAGTGTCCAATAAACCAAAGGCCTTATGCTAAATGCTGAAGATGAGATGGCTAGCGAGCATATGCTGCTGGGTCAGTCTGAAAGGAAAGAGCCTGTATCTTCTGACACACAAAAAGTTTTTATCTTTCCCTCTGAATGGAAAACGGAAAAATGCAAAGTAGTGTAAAGTCTGCTGGGGTACTTAGTTCTCTTCTGAGACAGGTATACCCAGAGCTATTGATGATCCACAGAGCTGGAGCATTAACTCTTTTACTCCTAATGCACTATATGCTGTGGAGTGCCAATAACAAAAATCATAAAACCGTGAGAGAAACAGGTAATGACTTCTCCCAAGAAAGTGCCAGAAGAAGGGCGAGTGCATAACACTCTGATATTAGCTTTGGTTTTAGCACATTCCATGTATGGATGGAGCTGGTTGGAATGAGCCAAAATATGTGGGTCATTTGAATTGTGATCATACCATGTTTAGGGATTGTAGCTGATTACACATAACTTGCTTTTATCTAATATCATCCTTATTGTTGCAATTTTACCTTTAGATTTTAATTTAGGTTTCGCTGTTGTTCCTTTGCCTGGAGGCTTGTTGCCTCTGCTGCTCTTACACTGTAACAGTATTAGATGACAAATTCATCTGCTAAAATGATTTATTACTCCAACTCACCAGGCAGAAGCAGTGATCACTGAATGGACAGATTTGTCAATTTGTTGCCCAGATATCTTTATGGTCTGTAGCAGGTGCTGTGAAATGGGGAGTAGTGGAAGCATATTTGTGATTGCCAAAGAAAAAAATCTTGAGCAAGGTGCAAGACAAATGAGTAAACAAAGCCAGAGGAGGGAAAACAAAGAAAAAGGATTTCATTTTCCAGTGTTATGAGACATATAAGCTGGAAGGATGAGCTTAATTGCTAGCTCACAACTTGCCTCGTGTCTGATAAATGACTATTCTAGTCACTGTCTATCTGCTTGCCGTTCATGTTAGCTATTCTTTCCTCTTGTTCTAAGGGGAAAAAAAGAAACTAGCCAGGAGCAATCTCTATGAAATGCTCTGAGGTTTGAAGCTCACTCCTTTCCCTTGACTTCCCTTCTCTTCCCTGTTCAGCTCATTTCTCTTTCATTAGGCTTGCTTTGTGCTGGTTTTGATACAGAAAGTGAGAAATTAATGCTCCTTCTTACTTTGCTCTCAGTTACGATGCAGTACCAGCATCCAAAGCAGCAATTCCTCTCTGACAACTTGACAAAGACTCTGTATTATTTTTGTCATCTATCCCATGCCTCCTGGTTAAGTATACCTTTCCTGACCAGTGTCCCTGGCACTCTTCTGCAAAGTAACTGCTTTAATTTCTTGCAGTTCACTCCTTGAGGAGTAAACCTTTTGTGCTCTCTGCCATTTTGGTGTAGTTAGGAGGTTTGGGTTTTTTTTTGATACAGGCTTGTCTGTATGCTTCCCTCCATTTATTTATCTCTAACTCAAGTTTTATTGAACTATGTGCTGAAAAAATTGATTTTTAATTAAAACCTAAATAATTCCTATGACAGATTTTTTTTCTTTCAGAAATCTTTGCTTTGTCACTGAATAATTCACACTATAAAAATAAACAAACATTGGAAATATGCTTCAGCTACTTCTGAGAAGCCTGTCTGGAGAAATCTATTCAAAAACAGTCATAACTGAAAAATTGGGGTGAAATTAATTTTATCTTTTTATTTATTTATTTATTTATTTATTTTAAAGCCCATCTACATTGCAAGAAAAAAAAACACATCATGTTTTGAATTAACTAACTGAATAAAAACTTGTATCTGTGTTTCTCCAGATGAACACTTCATACATGAAATCAGTGGGTTGGTATTTTGTGCTGATTTTTTGAGAGGATACTGAGTGTCAACAGCTGGCTCTGAGTTCATCAGGAATCACAAGTTCAGCAACTCTGAAAGTAAAATCGTTATTTTTTTTTCACTCAGATTTGAACTGATTTAAAAATGAATTGAAGTGTTTAAAATAAATATGTCCCATTACAATAGCTTTGGAAGGATTAATTGGCCCAGATCTAATCTTTTTTGTGTGGATTTCTCTCTCTGTATCTCTGAATGTTTGGATGTGTGGTCTTATGTGTGGACAAAATGTCACCATGTCTTCCCCTCCTTCCTCAATTAATTATGTTAAGTAAGAATCACTTCAGGGAGATTTTTTCAGATACATACAGTAGCTGTTAAGGAATTTATAAATAAAGTAAATCCCAGGCACTATTTGTCCATCCTGCAGGCTACCCAGTTGTGAACTAAATTGAACTAAATGCCCTTTTGTACCTCACAGAGTGAAAATGGTTTTTATATAGGTTTATTTCTATTTTTTTTTCTTTTAAGTTAAGGTTAAAGAGAACAAATGAAAGCAGTGTGTCTCCACTGTTATTTTGGTGAGTGCAACAGTGCTCACACAGTGTAGTAACCCTTTTATTTTTTACTTTGTTATAACGCTAGGCACACAATTACAAGATAAAGTTTGAGCTACATCTCTTGAAGGCATTATTTCTCAAAAACAGAAAGATAAGATAGCCAAGGACAGTGAAAGAGAAGAGAATATAAGATTTACAAAAGGAAATCAAAGCCACGTGGAATACAGAAGAGATGGAACTGGTGTACCCCATTCTTCTCCCCAGTAAACCAAGGCAGAATTTGAAAAGAAAGATAATTTGCATTCAGTCCTACATAGTAACAGCAGCCTGCTTATTCATGTTGGTATTTAATCATCATCACAATATAGTCTTTAATTACATGATCACATACTGGGTCCCCTCCTCCTTGGATTCTGCCTTTTTCAGTGTACAGAGGAATTGTGTACACTGAAGAAGAGTAGCTTTATTTATTTGCTTGTTTTTGCTATTCAGTGTGCAGATTCAAGCCTGAATTACTGTATGCTGTGCAAAGTCTGATGTCCCAGAAACATAATTCATTTTTGTCCTAGACTTTTTCTAGCCATCACTTCCTTTGTGCACTGTGCAAGCTTTGTCTTAGTGTTTTAAAGTGTTTGGGCTTATCTCTTCTACAGTAATGTGGGACTGAGATGTGCAGGTGTGAAACTAGGTACAGTTTCTTGTTTTGGTTACTTTCCTTCAGATAATTAGGGCCTACATTTTTTTGAGTTCTTAGCATTTGAGTCTTTTTTGTGTGTTCAAAGTGGGCTTTGAACATACTCCTAGTGAACTGACTTGCAGTTGTAATTGCTCATCACAGCTGCAATTTAGAACCTGCAATCCCAACAAATGAGGAAGAAATTTGTGAGTGTGACTTGTGAGCTTTGGTTAGGAATAAATAAATAAATAAATAAATACTTGGTTAGACTGCTTTGCTTCACATATCAAAAAGAATAACCTGATTGTATTGATAACTGAATTCTGTTCTTCAGGGAGTATCCAACTACATAAACTTTGAGACTGTCATAGGAAAATAACATCATCATTAATTGCTTCTCCCTCCTATCACATGTAGACAAATAATATCATCTCCTTAATAATTTAAAATTTATAATCATGCCCTTTTACAAAACTAGATGGATTTCACTGTGCCTTTTAGAGAGTTGCTGCAGAACCCAATTACTTGGTGATTGATGATCTTTTTCTAATTTCAAATTTGAATTTATTTATGGCGAAGTGTATTTATATCTATCTTTGTACTGATTCTGTTCTTTGGACTAAGTAGCTCTTTTCCTTTTGGTATTTGCTGCTATGATTTATTTACAGAAGGCAATTATATTTCCTCTTAGCCTTCATTTTGCTGAATTTACAGAAGCCCCTGCCTTTAAGCCCTTTTTTTCTAAATATGATCTCATTCCTCAAATCTCTAACAGCCCTTCCCTGTGTTTGAGTTGCAGTTATATAAGGTTGACACTAAACTAGTATTTGAGGTAAGGTATCATATGCACTATCTGTCACATGAATATTAAACTTTCTTCTGTGTCAGTATTCTACTTTTGGATCACTGTCATCCTATAGAGATGTATAAATCATTATTCTTTTCTTGGGTCACCCCTTGCCTTTCAGAGGAATATGTTAACAGTCTTCAAGTGCATTTTAATCGTTCTTAAGTGAGAATATTTGTATGTGCAACTTCCATGGTAAAGAATACAAGAGTCTTCAAAAGAAACAAGCAGAAAAATATTATTCTTACTCTACAGCATGGGAGGTTGTTCAGTCTTTTTGCTTGCCCTGGGCTGCACTGAGTAGAGAAGAATTTTCTTAGGTTGCATGTAAAATATCTAATGCAGTTAATGTATATAAGTAACAAAATTTATTTTAAAAAATTATTTTTAATTCAAACATTAAAGAAAGAAGACAATAAAAATGTGGACTGTGGACTGGACATGCCTACTGTACAATTAGGCTGTGGAATGGAAATACCAAAGGTCAACACAAGTTCATTGCAAACTGGCTCTGACCCTGTTGTTAGACTGTATTATAATGCTTCTTGAAGAGGTGCCAGATTAAAAGTAACAATGCATCTTCCTTCAGGCTTATCCTCAAACTGAGGAGAGTGACTTTGCCAAAGTAGCTGGGATGAATTTATGGAGTGCTCCTGAGAAAAGTATATCAAGATCAAATTCTTTAATGCATTTGTCTTTATATTTAACGTGAAATTGACTTTACAATCTGAGATGTGCAACTGTAAGGATGGCTGCTGTCATTTGATCTAACTGAATTACTTATGTTTTCATCCTGTAGGTGGATTGAGGGGAGATCTGCTTGTTCAAAGGGATTTATGGATATTTGCTGTTTACAGAACAGGAAGATAGTGCCAGTTCTGGGTGGGCTGAATGTTGCTTTCCTCATTCTTTCCCTCAGCTTCTCAAATTCAACCCTTCTCCCTTCTGGAAGCCATTAAGGATTCAGTGTGGAGTGCATGAGACCCTTTCTTGTTCCTTATTGACATAATTGAAGTTATCTTGCATTTTGTTATTAAAAAAAAAAAAACCTCTTATAGAAATATTTTGCTTGATACAGTGAGGAAAGTGCTCTCCTGGTTGAGGCAGAGGTTAGGACTGTAGGGTGTAAGATCTTGGTCTGCAATAGACCTTTCGGATAATCTTCAAATAATCCTAGTCCTCCTTGTTTGTCATTTCTTTGTAAATATTAGCTCCTTCCAAAACAGGCATATAGATAATAAAAAATCTGAGATGCAAAATTATTTTCAGTCTGAATACCATATGAAAACATAAATGTGTAATTCAGTTAGCCTGACTGTCCACCTAACTTAGTGTCCTGTGACCAGAGCTGATGTTTAAGAAAGAGTATTAGAACAGGATGATCATGTAGCACAGTTTCCCAAATTCCTGCTGCTTCACCATCGTCCAATCACTTTTCTACCTTTCAGATTGAGATAGGATATCCTGGAGAAACAGGTCATTGTCTCTGCCCTTACAATTTCTAAGTAAGACTCTCTTACCTAAAAAGACTCTTTCATGATAACTGAAAGAATTGCAATACATTTGATGGCACTACCACTGTTAGTAATTATTTTTAATTTCATGGGTTTTGTTTGTTTGTTTTTTGTTTTGTTATTTATTTATTTATTTGATTGATTGATTAATTAGAGATGGGAATGGCAGGAAGCAATCTCAGGAGTCTTGGGAACCACAAATCTCAGTTTCTTGAAAATGACCCAATGTGTTTTCCCATAGCTTCGAGTTGATTTACAGGAAAGCCAGAAGAGCAGATGATCTCTAGGCATCCAAGTGTGCTCTTCTCAGGTTTTGTCTGTATGTGAGTTCCTTAATTTGCCTCTCAACCTGGACATGTGCAGATCTTGAGGTAGCACTGGGCCTAGAATTGGTGGCATATAATAAACTTGGCAGGTGTCACCATTGAGCTTGCCTACTGGAAACAGAGAGGGAAAATACTAACAATTTTTTGATGGTATAGGAGAGAAGTACAAAAAATAGCATTTCATTTAAAGTAATGGCTTGGAAACTCACCTGTTTCAAGTCTTGTTACTTGAGTCTCTATTGAAAGTTATGCAAGCTGCCCTGTGTCAGGAAAACCTGCTAATTTTTTGCACTTATTTTGACAGCAGATGCCTCAGTCACATTTCACTTGTGACCTCAAGGCTCTACAAAGCTGAGCATAGAAGCTGTTTCACAGTGAAGTCCATTAATGAATAACACTTGCAGAGCAGCGATTGCCTCTCTAAGGGGTGGAACTGTGTCTGGTGAAGAAAGAGGTGGAATAAAGCCTCAAAAAGATGTGTCACAGGTAGGGGAAGGGAGGAAGAGAAAATGAGTTTACTGCCAAATGCTGAGAAAGAAGAGTCTCAGGAAGAGTGGAGAAAGAAAGATGCAAATAGACATCTACTGAAGTGCTGGTTTAAGATGCGGGCTTTGTACCTGTCTCCTGAAGGTACTGGAAAAAGTTGTTCCTTTAAGCCTCAGCTTAATACATAAGTCACCAGGGCTGGGAAGGTGATGGGTACATAAACCATGGAAAGTGACAGTGGAAGTTACAGAGGCATCTGGGTTAAGTTTAGGCACTATAGGTGATGTCTTTAAAAAATGATCATTAAAAGTTTTCTGTTTATTTGTGAATGTCGGGAACTTCATACAGGTATTAGTGATCATTATTAGAAGACAAAAAATGAACTAATATAACTGGAAAAAAAGCTAGGTAAAAAGTAAAAGTCAATTTCTAGCAATTAACATGCCTTGTTCGGCATTCAGGTTTTAAGGAACTTTCAAAATATGATGTATCTTGCAACTGGCCTAGAATCAATTATAAAAATTGTTTTAAAAAACATGAAGGTATAGAGATGAATTATTTCTATTCCTTTTGATTCTAGCCAGAAAAGTAATTACAGAAGATTACGGATATTTATTTATTAAATCGAATAAACTATGGCATATAAGCCAAATTCTGTTTCTGCCACTCGTTCTCTTAGGCCTGGAGCTCTATTGATATTGCAGTGCAGCTGCAAGGAGACAGGTAAGGATGGATGAAGTCCAGAAAAGGATTTGGGATAATATATCATGGCTGATTTAAGCTAATCTAAATCCTCATTGAGAGGGATGTGTTCTGACACCTCCCTGGTGGGTTTGTGGAGTTATTTGGTCCAGCTTGCCATACATCACAGTGTCTGTTAGCACTGGCAAGGCAGAGGGGGTTGGTATGTCCCCTTTGGTGATGGTGTGGCATTGAAGCAGCTCTGATCATAAAACCCACTTCCTTTGGATATGATTTTTTAGATAGTTTTCAGTTTCTGCCAAGTTTTTACTTTCTATACCCCTTAGTGATTTGTTCATGTGTTCGTGCTGCCTCCTTTGGATTGAAAATAAAAGCATAAGAGATAATTTTCACCTGGATGGGCTTTGCCCTCCACTTCACCATGCAGCAAGACAGTAGCATGCCCTGGCACAGTGCTGTGAACAGCAGGGGAAAGGACAAGCTGACAGGGAGAGGAAAAGTCTCCTTGGCTAATACTGCTGCCATTCAGGAAACTCTGTGGTATTTAGTGGCCAGCTGACACTATAAATACTTGTCCCCAGCCCACCCTCATCTGTGGGACATAGGAGAGCACCTACAATTCTGTGACTAGTTGCACTGAAAACTTTGTGACCTGAAAGACTGCAGACTTGTGTGCCAAACTTAGCAGTGGTAAATAGGTAAACTTGAAGGTGCTGATACAAAGAGAGGAGGATGTGGTGATAATAGCTAGTATTACAGACTGGAATGCTCAGCTAGTACTTGGAAAACCCAACTGGAAAATTTCCCTAGGGTACGAGATGGAATCAAGATCAGGAATCTGTGACTCCCTTTGTCCCAGGCAAGTTCCCTAACCGCAAGGACACTTCCAAGCAGGACTTCCTTCAGTTTCTGCTATGGCAGCAATTTCAATTAGCATAAAGTAATTACCTGTTTCTAAGCAGACTGACTGGTTCATTTGCTTTTGTGAATGTACTGTGCTTCAAGATATGATGGCTCTTCCATTTTTATGGGTCTGGGAATATCTAATAAACTCACAGGAGGAAACTTGAGCTTCCACTGATGGAAGAAATATTTGCTGTGAGTATGGTGGGAAATGTGTACTTCAGATGAAGATCATAAGGCAGCCCAGCTGGGTGACTGCGAGCTCACAGCTGTTTATAGGGTGCCTGAGTGCCTGACTGAAGACAACAAACCTACTAGGGCATGCAGTATCTAAAAGTGAGGTATCAAGATGCTTAGTGTAGTGGTGTTTAAAATCTAGCACTTAGCCCTGTGTTGCTACAGAACATCTGTCTTCCCCATTTTCTCTTTCCTGGTTTTCTATTTATTTTCCTGTTGCTTGCTTATTTGATTTGTTTTCTGAAAAAGTAGGCCCGTACCAGCTAGATTTCCCTGTTTCTTTTGCTGATTGAAGTACAAAATTTCATCATTGCATTCATGAGTGTGTGTTTGTAAATGGTGTCTGTAAAACTGTTTAGACGTAATCCTGTCTCTACTGAAATTAGTGGGAGTTTTGGTGTGTGTCAACAAGGCTAGGATTTCATCCCTAGTAATTAGTACACAGAAAGTGAGTCCACCAAGATGACTGCCGCAGAACAGTAATTTTAAAGAACAGTTTATTAGCTGTTAAATCCTAACCAAAGTATTTTTATCTTTAGAAGACAAGAAAATATTAACTTTATTTCATGTTGTTGCTTGAGCTACACGCTAATGGCTGCCTATTATTATAATGAAAGTCTTTCAGGTACATAACGCGCCCATTAAAGAAAAATGGAAGATCGAAAAGTAAGATAGGTCAATACCAATAAAAAGCTTGCCACCCCTAGACGAGATAAAAGCAAAATTGCAAAAGCAGAGATGTGATAACACTGCAAATATACTTAGGTATATTAATATCTGTTTATTCCCAGTGTTAAGTATCCTATACGCTTATCTCCAACACTGAAACATGAGAGCGTCAGAAATGCTCTGAAATACAAAAGACATTCAGCTAGCCCAAATCTTCCTTTTCTTGGTTCTCAAGTGTTTTTAGGGTTTTTTCCTTTTTCATTCACCCATATTATTCAGCAGTCTCTGTTACAGACAGGAAGTATTACATCAGCTCCTACTCCCTGTTACTCAGTTGCTGATTTGACATTTCTGCTGGATATATATATATTTTTTCCAGATAGAGAGAAATAAGGGCATTGTGAAATGTAACCATGCAGAACTATGACTGTGGCTGACTGCTCTGTCACTTTTTTGGTAAATATATTTGGGCAAGAGAGCATAAAGTAATGGGATACTCATAAATATACTGGACCAAACAAATTCTCTCCCCTTCAGACCATGCCTTAGAGGTTCAAAAAAAAAAAAAAAGGTGAAAGTCATAGTTAGAGATCTGTTACATAATGCAAAGACATTCTGTTTCCTTAAATAATGTGATTTCCTTATAAAAAGCTGTGCAGCCAAGTTCCATTGCATGCTCTGTATTGGAAATATTTCACTATACAGAAAAAAAAAGACATTTCAAACTCCATTAGTAATGCTAATAATAGAGAAATAATTTCTTTTTAGAGCTAACTTAAATATACAAGAAAAAATGTATGTACACAAAACCTATAGCTCCTCCAAACTTTAAATTTAATCAGCGATAATATTTTGCATAATTTAGGCTTATCTCTGCTCTGCGTGTAAATTAGGCTATTGGATTTGGGAATAAAAAGCACATAGTTTCTGCTCTTATTTTTTCAATATCTTGTTTTGTTTTTCCTTTGTGAAACATAAGAGCATTTTGCTTTCTGGAATTCATAGTGTCACTGTCATAAATGGTGGGTGGAAAACGGGCATAACAAAGCAGTCTGACGACCATGAGTGTCTTGTGTTGCTTGGCCTAGTGGGAGGTCCCAGTATGGGATTAGGAAGGTTTGTTATGAAGCTGACAGGCAATGCCACTGGGACTGAGGATTGAACACCTGCTGCCATACTGCCATACCGCAGCTACCTTATTCAGATGCTTGAGGTGGAGGCAGATAGATCTCAGGTGGACATATTGTGCTCTGAAATATTTGGAAACTGTAATTATGCTTTTTTTTTTTTTTGTCTGGTATTATTCCACTTCTCCCCAGACTGCTGCAATAGAGCCAGCTATGATATTACCATGACCAGAAAGTCTCTTTTTTTTTTTTTTTCCAGAAGACTTGTTTTGCATGCAGAAGTCCATTGGCAATACTTAAAGCCAATGTTGCCACAGATCCATTCTCTAATTGTGTAAACTAGAGCTTCTTCTGTCTAGAGCTGTTTGAAGTACCCAAACAGATAAGCAGGCAATGAGAGAACCAGCCATGATATTCATTCAGAAAAAAATTCTAATACACTAGACAGAGAGCAGCAATGCCTACAGTTAAGGAAGGCTGGTGTTTTTCAGACTGAAAGTCCATTTTCAATTGCATATAACTTTACCAAACTTAAATCAGCAAGGAAATTTCCCAGGCTGAGCGTCTGCCTGAGGCTGTTTGTACGTATGTTTGCTGTGTGCAAATTTCAGATAACGCGATTCAATCATTTTCTGTAACAAGGTTAGAGGAAAGTGTATTGCTTTGTGCTTGTTAAAGAAAAATAATAAATATGTAAATATTTCACTTACAAGTTATGGCATTTTGATGCTTTGACAGGGTAGGTACTTGACATACAGCAGAGAAATTTGACTGTGCACCAGATGTGAGCTTTTAATTTTTGATCTTGAGCCATAGAAGTTCATCAAAATTTGGGCAATTATAAGCCTCCCATGTGTTCCGGATAGAAAAGGTGGTAACTGATGATTAAAGATGACGTTGTGATGTATACTTTTGAAAGAGATGAACTGCCAACGTTAATAGAATTCTTTTGACCTGGATGCTGTGTGTGAAAAGGTTCTTTGTTAATTGTGATAATACATTGATCTTAAAGTAGAAATATGTTTTTAACTTTCTCTTCTGTTTCTTTCTACCCTCTGCCTTACATGCTGTCATCTCTCTTATATCTTCCTCGATCTGTAGCAGTTTCTCTGTCTGCCTTCTCTTCCTTGTTCTCCTTTGACCGAGTGCTACTTTGCGTGTGCTACTTCCATGTCATGTCTCACCAGCATAGACTTCTGTCAGTAACTTATCTGCAATGGAGGGTGGAGCTAGCAGTTTATATCCCGCAGCTTAAGATAGCTTAAAAATAATAATAGTTAAAAAATAAGTTTGTCAGAGGCCACAAGGTAAGATGCAAATCACCTCGGCTCAGACTGTGCATTTGTTACCTCCATAAGTGCTGGCAAGTGGCCTATTCGTGACTGTTGCTAGTCTGAATAGATTCCAGTACATGTGGCCATCCTAATACAGCAAAAGAGTGAGAGATGGAGATAAATTGTGATATAATTTCTTTTGCACCCTAGCTACAATGAGGAAATAGAGCAACCTCATTCCTTCTCAGTCTGCCAAGCCACATGTGTGAGCAGGCAGCTGAGAATTTAATGAGACATCAGGATATTTCCAATAAAATGTATGTCAAGTATAACATAAAAGCAAGGAGTAATGTGGCATATTGAGCACTACAAACTATTATCAGTTGCAGGCAATAATCCATCACAGTATGAACATTGTTTGCTTGAGACCTGAGTGATAATTTGGGTGATTGTGCTGTGTCAGTAATCTTTGGGCGCTGTTTGTTACCTATTCAAGCTATTCTCTGGTGGTGGTCATTTCTAAGACCTTGTTTGGCTGCAGAAGATAAGGTCATTTTGAAAACTCTATGTTATTATTAGAAAAATGCGCTTTCAGAGATGAACAGTAATTTTCTCTAACTACAGTAGGAGGTTCTCTTAATCCAGCAGCCAGCTGTCTCCTTGTTCTTCCACAGCAAATTGCTGAGGCAAGGTGCCAAGGAGGATATGAGAAGATATGCCTAGAAAGACGTAAAGAGAATCCCAAAAAGCATCATGGTGAAGGCAAAGACACTAAGAGAGAGAGAGGTTTGGCTCTGCATAGCGCTATAGCAATAGCACAAGGATTAGAGAGTTCAAATGCTGCTAGTGTCAAATTGGTGTTTTTAAGAGTATGGATTTGTGTAGCTAGGGACCTTCTGTCTAATTTGAAGTTGTTTGCATCTAAAAAGTGTTTAACAACAATAATGTCACACAATTTTCATTATTTCAGCTGAGACTTTACCAGGAGTAAAGCGTTATAGAGTTGCATACAAGTTAGAAGCCCTCAGATTTTTAAGGAAAGCATTTTCTGAACTAAAAGTTATACTTTTGGCATGACAACCATTGCTTCTGGTCAGTTCATCAGCATAATTTGTCAACCAGTCATGCCTATCAGCTGTCTTAGAGAGACCTTCAAACTGACTTGTGAATTTAATTGAAAAATATGGCAGTGGATTTATTTTTGCTGTTCAGCCAACTAAAAGCTCTGGCAAAAGAATAAATATATCGCTTTTTGTTTTGGTTGGAGAGTTTTGTATTATGGATTTAAAATTGTATGTTAGAAATCTAGTATATTTTCCATCTGAGGATTGAGAGAAGGAATTTTCAAAACAGTTGCTTCTGAAACTTAAGGACAATTGCGAGAAAAACTAGAATGTTTAATTTACAAGGCCACCCAACTGCTTTCTGGCTGTACTGCCTTTTACTGTGCTTTTTCATAATGAATATGTAACATATAGGTTCTAAAAAATCTCTTCCTCTTCAAGCTAATGCAGGCATCATCACTTGGTGTTCATGACATTGCAGTTAGACCCTTTTGCCAAGTACTTTTCCAGAAGACTGGATTTCAGCAGATGTAAATTTCCAATTTAATGCAAGCAAAACCACTAATAAAATGTTTCCAGTCTTCTTTATAGAAAGAATAAAAAACTCAAGTTCTTTTGTCCTTTGAGGTGTATGTACAAAAAGATAAAAATAACTTGCAGTATGTTTGATATATATAAATATATATGAGCTAACATGAAAGTGTGAAATGAACTTTACAATTCTTTTATAGTGCAAAAATCAATCTATTTAGATAGTCTTAGTGGCCTTCTGTTCTCTTAATTGAGTTCTTGAGACCTTTAAAAAAATGTATTCTTAGAGTACTGTTTCCTTTTTTGATATAGTCACTTTCCACCTCTTTGTGTTTACTCCTCACCAAAGAAAAAACAAAAACAAAAAAAATCCTTCCTATGTCCAGTCTCTAATATTGCGTCATTGAGACTCAGAATGAAATTTGGTATCTAGGTCTCCACAGACTCTTAACAGAGTATTTCCTATAGTAAAAAAAACATCAGATGAGAGTGGAGTGAACCATTAATTTTTGAAGTCTTCTGTTCCCTTTAACCTTGTTTGTTCTTTTGTCTGTCTTTAGCAGATGGCTAGATTACTGGCATCCTCTAACCATGTTCAGTGCTCATTAGCACCATGTCATTTTGACTGCTGTTTCCATCTTTCCTGTTCTCTTTTCTTCATTTATCAATCTATATATTCATACATTCAGCGAGTCATTGACAGTGATGTAGGTTTTAACACTTGACTTTATTATTATCTCCAAAAATCTTGCTTGATGTCTAGGAGAAAAAAAGTCTACCTCTGACATACAGAGTGATTAATGAAGTATTAACCTTAGTAACTACCTTTCTGAGAAACTTTCAGAAGCATGAATTATTTATCTTCACCCATCAGCTTCTAAGATTAGTACATACACTTTAAAATTGCAGCCTTCAAGACAGCTTTATTTTCATAATGTTTAAAGAAATGCTGATTACAATGTATGCAGGGTATCAAAATGTTAAATGGGTTTATTTAAACAATGTAGAATGAAAAGTATTTCTGAAATGAAACTGTTTATTGATGCTCCCTCCAAGTCTCCTTATTGTTAGATCTACTGTTAAAACACAGTAGATATGCCACTTGCTCTTGTGGTCCCACATTGGTAGGACCAGTGAGTTCTGTACCAGCAGCTTCCAGTTCGATTGAATGAGTGTCCCATGACCATACTGAGAAAATGAATCACTGAGAAATGGACTTCTATGCATAAATATGAAGAAATACTCTCGCCTGATTTTTTTTATTGTTACCTGTGGAAGTACTTAAACTGATATATTAATTAAATCAGAATTAGGCCCCCACATTGAGAAAATATTTGTATTTTTCCAAAGGAGCCTCTGAAATGTGTTCTTAGAGATGGAATTATCAAAAGCTGGGCAGCTTCTTGTCTTGATTCCATCACTGATAAACTCAGGGATGAAATTCCTGTAGCTGGAGCGATAAAGCCAGTGTTCAGCTTTTATTGCTAACATACAGCTGTGTGTGGTGAGCAAGTAAACATTTTGGAAGACTAGGAAATATAAGTAACTAAAAAACAAAGGGCTTGTGTTTCTCTCTAACTTTTTTTCTTGTTGTTTTTATTTTTCCCATTCATTTCAGTGTTATTCTTCAGGATATTATGTTCTGTAATCTTCTATGTGAGATTGTGATAATATCTTCTACCTGTATACCTAAATTATCGGCAGATGACCTTTCTTAGAAAATCAGTGTCTTTGAACTTTCATATTTAATTTGTGCTTTCCACATGAGTTATGAAAACAAGGAAGGTCTGACTGAAAATCTTTAATTAATCATAGCAAATTCTGCAACTGTGTGAAATACGATTCATGTCTGCCTCTTGACTACTATCCATAACATTTTAGACTTGATTTTTATAAATTACCTGTGTCACTATTGTAGTGTAAGTAGATGTGCAGTGTATTGTAATTACCAAGAAAGTCAATGTTGTCCAAATGAAAACAGTGCATAGGGAAAGAATTATAGTCATGATCACTCTATACAATACAGTGAATTTTAAATAAAATGTTGTGGGTTTTTTTTGTTTTCCTTTTTCTTTTTAAATTATTATTACTTTTTTAATAGGGCAACTGTATTTTCTTCTTAATGAAAAGCATTTATGCACTTTCCTTGGTACAGGAAAAAATTAATAGTTCCTCTAAGAAAAATACTGATTGTAATAAATGCTAGTACATTAGAAAGCAAGTAAGAACTTATGTAGACATAGATCACAGTGTTTTCCCCTCATGTTCAGTGACCAAATGAAATACTAGTTTTACAAGAATTCATAGGTAATATCAACTGAGGCATTTGGGGGATGTACTTTGCTAAAATAACATGCAGTAACTGCTCATGATAGAGGCAACTGTTTCATGAGAGAAAAAGTTGTACCCTGAAAAATGTAAAGTGAGTTGCGGTTAGTGCAGATTGCATTTGACATGTTGAAGTGAAATGTATAAATATTATAACAATCAATAAAATTATATGTTTAAATCAATGAAGATAAAAACATTGGCTTGAGCTTAGATCACTTTTCTTCCCAATACATATTTCAAACCAGTATTTCCATACTAATGGAAATGCTTCTCTTTTTGATCAAGTTTCTTGAACCAGAAGGCTTATTAAAGCACAAGTACACTTGGGGAATGCCCAGGTTTAAGTCAGAACTGAGAATAAAACTGTCCTCTTCATCTGAGCTCCTCTGATGTCTGGAGGAATAAGTGGATCTACTGGCTGGCAGGTAGCCCTTTACATTGAAAAAACTTTTAATTTTCCTGTGAGTTAACAGTTGCATATTTCCTTTTTTTTTTTTTTTTCTGATCTGGTTTAGGTTGAATTGAGTGACTATCCATTCAAAATTAGGAGTTAACAAATATTTAACCCTGCTGAGATGTATTTTCTTCTTCACTATTTACTGAGATAGCGTTTAGTACTTGACACAGGATTGAAATCTCAACAAGAAAAAATATTTTTTTTCTTTAGAATTTATTTTTGTTTGCTGTAAATCAAGAGTTCTGTAGAACTGATGACTGTGTGAGAGCAAGATCTGAGTTGGTAGCATTGGAGATATCAACCAAGATAAAATGGTGGCCAATGTTTATTAATCAGATGTAAATACTATTTGTGGTTTGATGGTCTTTTTAACCATCACTCCAGTGATAGTACTGTGTTTCAGCCAAGCGATTCTGGGATTTCCACAAACAAGAGTAGTCCTACTGAATGGTGAGCTAAAGACAAGCTTAGTAAAGGATGTGTTATCTTCTACAGCCTTCAAGTTGCATGTGTTCAGAAATGGAACAGGGTACCTTAAAAGAAAAGTGCTGCCAGAAGGTGCGATTCATGAGCAGGGATAGAGTTATGAATGGTGTCAAAATACATCACCAATTCCAGAAAAATGACAAGTGTCATTCACGACAGGTGTTACAGTGCTGCATAAATGTTCCTGAATTTAAGAGATTTTAAAACTCAGTGTGGTAATTTTCTCATAAAACAATAAGGCTCAGGAAGCCTATGCAAGTTTTTGGAAGCTGAGTTTTCAATTGTGAATTGTGCTTGAATTGTTTGAAACAGTTTACAATTTGTAGTAATCCTATAAATCATATAAAGCAATGCCTAGCATACATATTTGTCATTAGAAGATGCCACAGTTAAGTCAAATCCAAATACCATAAAATAAGAGTGAATAGTGTTAAGATTAGCCTCAAAATAAACCCACTAAGTGCAAAGAAGTATATCTTCTTCTACCAGAGATAGAGGGGAGCTGAAGGGATCAGAATAAGTGTGCTGAAATGAGGAATATTCATTAGTGATCCTGGTGTGACTAGTCTGATGAGGCTTCTTCATCCTCATGGGAGAAAAAGTAGAGAAAGGTGATTCCCATTTACCTTCACCTTGAGATGGCAATCATGAGAGGAGATGAACCCCATTAAGCAGAAGCCTGTGAATACCCCCTTTGTCTCAAATTATACTGCAGTAGTAATTCATATGAGATTTTTGCCAATTTTTGTTGTTGTTGTTATTGTTATTGTTGGCCAGTCTCTAGATCTATTCTGAGAAAGAGTATAACTAACTCGATTCCATGTGCATGTGAGGGTGCATGACTCTTTCTTTTGCCAAAGTTACTGGTGTTCTCTCTGTGAAGTAATGCAGAAGTTGGTATAGATTTATGAACACATCCTCTTACTTGATTATTATTCAGACTTACTGTATGACTCAGGTAGAACAAACAGGAAACTAAAATCAATGGAAAAATCTAAAGGTACCTTTTGATTTGTTTGAGCTGAAAATCTATGCAGCTCTGACAACCTGAACACAGCTCAAATTTGAAGTAAAATCTCAGTCCTTCCTTATACTCTAGGCAAATTTTATGAATATTTTAATAAGCTTAATATGTATTTCCAGTTTACAATGAAATCAGACATTGCAAAAGCAGCACAAACTTGTTTGGGTACTTCTCTGCAGAAGTTTCACATAGCTTCAGTCAATCATAATCTATATAATAATGACTACACACCCCTTTGGCTTGTCTACTCCTCTCAACTGGAAGCTCGCGTACACCTGATGGCTTTCTACTTTGAGTTAAACAACAGACAGCTGTCAGTCTCTGTCTAAGGCTGTCACAGCTTTAGTAATTCCAAGTGATGAACAGCTATGTGTCTAGGGTTATGAAAGAGAATAGCTGGTATGCATTCTGTTGTCATTGCAATACTTTTATGAGCTCTCTGTCCATGATGTTTATTGGTTTCCATGTCATTTTGACTTGGTGCCAGTCATTTGCTAGGACAGAATTCCCAAACTGCACAAAAATGTTCTGTTCTTCGTATATGAGCATGCAATGAAAAACAACCCAGTTTCTTTCTAAGTAGCTCAAAGCCTCTTATGTTTGCTTTGCTTTTAAAGCATGAAGGAGCAGAATCGAGGTGTTTTTTATGGCTCAGCTGCACTGCAATAACTAGTTAGGCTTTTTGACTGTTTCCGCAATAAAACAACTTCTGGTGAAAGCTACTTTATTTATTTTGACTGGTTGGAATCTCTGCTGTCTCAGGGTTTAATCTGGAATTAAACTTCATACTAGGCCTGGTCCAATTTTGCTGATGGTTGCATTTTCCTTTGAGAAATGTAATTTTGACGGTAAAAATGTACAAATACTGATTTATTAACTCGTCACCTGAATAATTGTGAAAGGATTCAAATCAGGAGTTAAATTTATTTTGGTTAGGCTTTCTTCTTATACTTGATTCTGACTTTCTGTATGAAATGCAATATGAACTTTCAATTTTAATATACTCCCATGGAGGTATGTGTGTATGTTTTTCATAATGTATGTTTTACATCATGTTGATATTTTTGGCAGTATTAGAGCATCTAAGGAGGTTTTTTTAATATTTTAAAATCAAATCAGTTTGGATGCATGAAATAACGTACTGCTTTCTAGGTTTAAAACAATACCAGCAATTTGCTTGAATGTGTGTTTCTGTTGTTTGACAATCTTTATTCGGTGTAAAGGTCCCTTTACACCTCTCCTGGATAATTAACTTCTTTGCCAGCAACTCCATTTTCAGATAACTCAGTTACAGAAAGTTAGGATTTTTTTCTTCTTGAGATCATACTGATAAAAAGGGAGTAGGAACCAACAGGATTTAAAACTAGGTTTTGCCGTTGCTGAGATCTTTATTTTCTTTAGTCTACAGAGAAGGAAATGTAGTTTTTGTGCATCAAAGCAGCTGCTGCTGCAGGTGTAGTAGGAAATCTTCCAGATGGAGGGGGAGGATTCCTCCCATCTGTGTACCTCTTCAGCACCAACCCCAGTTATCTAAGCCTGGTATGAGGGTCTTGAATTTACCTGTAATGTGATGGGCCTCTTTTATCATGGCAGCTGCAATTAGTCCCACACAGTATTTTCTTCCCTTAAAGCTGAGACGGGAATTGGATATTCATTCATGGATAGGGAACTATATGTACATGTGAGCATGCACGTTGTGTTACAGTTGATATTTGGTAAAATGCTTTGCATGGTGATACTTCCATATTTCATTAGCAGGCACCATAAAGGCCACTCTTAAGTACTCTGTGCTTAAAATTCAACCAGCCCATCATGAAAATGCTTCACTTTTAGCTTTTCCCAATTATAGAAGCTACAGCTGAGATCCCTGCACTGATGTATCTAATAGCAGATGTTAGAACTTGGTCATTAGTGGCTTTCTTAAAGCCTATCACTAAGCTGATCCACTCTACCACTTTTTTTTTGGGTGGACAGGATTGGTAGAAACTATCTTTTCTGTGGAAGAGATCAGTGAGGGAGGAGGAGGGAAAAAACTCTATATTTGTATGTGGATGTGTGCTTTGGTAATGAATTTCCACTAAGTTCTAAACTTCCCTGCCTGCTTTTCTTGAAAGTTAAGCTCTCCTCCCTTGCTTTCTTTTCCGTTTAAGTATTAAGGTTGAACTAGAGCAAGGATTAACTGATCTCCACAGCAGACCAGCAGCAGTACTGTAGAGAGAATTTAAATTTTGATGAAGTTACTTTAGGGGAGTGGAAGGGAAAGAGGCCAATTGTCCACATACTCTCCTCTGTGAATGTGAGCCCCTGAGAGCTCTTAACCAGTGATGACTGATGGGCTCTGTGTCCCTCGGTGCTCTTAAGGAAGAGCTCTGAATTATATCCCTGGTAGATACATCCTTGTTAGGTTTGAGTCATGAAATAGAGCTTCCATTTACTCCTTCACACTCTGCTTTCCCAGCATATCTCTGATGTCAAGAATAGACAGGTTTTAGAAGCATGGACTGACCATCTCCATAGCTACTTCTGTGCCAACACCTGCTGCTTTTCATCATCCTTGATAGTTCAACAGAGCATGATCTCATAAGAGAATACTGCTGTGTTGTTTTTATTATTATTATTATTTATTTTATTTTATTTCTGGTTTCTTTATCAGAATGACTAGGCAAGTGATTTTCTTCACTCGCATTTAGCAGGCTGAAATTAAGGGAGTGCATTATGGAAACACTGCTACGAGGGAATAAAGTGATAGTGACCATCTGAACAAAAGTGAAGAAAACAAAAACCTCAAATGCTAATTCCTAGGTTACCTTTAAATGGGAGCTTTAAGACAACATGGACATAAATAAATAAATAAAGATTAAATTAACTGTGATTAATTATGCTGCTCTACATTAGTCCTGCTTGTCATTTTCCTCAGCCAGTCCAGGAAATGATTCCAAATTAATTCCTGGTCAGCCATGCGGTTCCTGGCAGAGTAAACATCCTATTTTTCAGACAGACAAGTGGTGATGTATCTTAGATCTACAGAGTTCTTTTTCAGCAGTACTGACAAATGCATTGAGATTTACAGCTAGAAGTATTCCAGAAAACTTTTGCATTTAGAAACGTCTTACAGACCTGATACTCATTAAGTTACATTGAAAGGGTTTTCTAAGTGGATATCCAGTGAAAAAAAGAAGTGGTACCAAGTTAACCAGCTGAGACAGAGAGTGGATGGTGACAGAAGGTGCTTAGTTATTGCCCGGGTAATTTAAAGAAGTGGACTGAAAAGATACTCTGGTAGAAAAAACATTGTACCTTCTGTGATGACAGAGTTGGAGAAGGTGCGGATGAGAGACATATGTAATACAATTTTCAGCATGAGGTATTGCTTCAATACATGCCTAGAACACAACTGTTTTCTAGATGGAGGAGAAATGGGATCTATATCACAGAACTGCAGAATGATTGAAGCTGGATAGGGCACAATCTGGACACCATCTGGTCTACCCCCCTGCTAGAGCAGAAACACCCATAGCAAGTTGCCCAGGCCCATGCCCAGACAGCTTGTGGAGTACAAGGAGCTAACTCCACAGCCTGTTTCACTTTGTACCCGTTGCCACTTGTCCTGGCACTGAGTTCTCTGTCCTCTTTGCACCCTTCCTTCAGATGTTTTTTATATGCATTGATGAGATCACTCCTGAACCTTCTCTTCTCCAGGCTCTGCAAATTTGCTGTGGGTACACTGTGCCCTGCTATCCATGTCATCAATGAAGATTGGAAGTGGGATTGCACTGTGGCTTTCCAGTGCAGCACAGAGGTTTTGAGATAATGCAGAAAAGAAAAGCAAAAGAAGATATGTTCTTAAGAAACTGAAGCATTACTTATTTCTTGCACTTTTCTTTTTGGTTTTTTTTTGTCTTAAATATTTTCAAGGGTTACATTGCCTCTGATATCCTTGATCCACACATTAATCTGCTAAGATCATTTAAGATTCTGTGCATTCATCTATTTACTTTTGAGGTTCTGGTATACAAAATAATTATCTTGCTTTGTAACAGGATGTTCTGCTATTGCATAGTTAACATTTTGTAAATGACTCTGCTAGCATTCTTTATCAATTATGCTTCTTTGAATAAAAGGTAATGCCTCAGGCCAAGAGCTAAATTATTTACTTGAAGCTTGCTGATGTGTTCTTTGTTCAGTTTAAAATTCCACACAACCTGCAACTTTTTCAAGCAGCTCTGCTTTTCCTTGATGCTTAAAAGATGGAAGAGTTTTGTGGAGTCAAATAAACAGCTTTATAATCCAGGAGGAAGAGAGAAAAAAATGGATATTAAACACATTTTAGAGGACAGGTAGATAACATCCCCTAGTAGAATGCCTTCAAACAAACTGTGATGTATGATATCAAGTTGTGTGCACAGAATGAGCTGGTGGTCTCAGTCAGATGTTCTGGAAATCGCTGTGTCTGGGCTCTCTGCAGCCAGCCTTACAAGGGGTGCAGGGCTTTGTTATGGAGAATCTGCTGTACTCTAGCACATTTTCTGCTCCTTAGCTGGCTGATCCCCTTTCCACATCTGTTAGAAGTAGCGGTTTTGAACCAAGATCTACATGAACCAAAGGCAGTGGTCTCTTGAACTACCAGTCTGACATTTCCATTTTCAGTCTCTGCTTGAATACAACGGGAAACTGAATGTTCCATCCTCTCCCATTCTTGTACTCCTGACTCAGGAGTAATCAGGCTTAGGGAATTTTCCTGATTGGACAGGAATAAAAAAAAAACTTATTCTCCTTGCTTTGCACTACATGAAAAGAACCAACGCAGCTTTCCACAGAACCAGGCTGTTGTGGAAGCCCTCGCAGCGTTCCACCTGTGTTTCAACAAAGATCTTGATGGTGTCATGCACTGTGCCATCTGGAAATGGAGAGGAAGTAACAAATGCTAATAAAAGCATTAATAATGATCTAGGGAGATATTATATTTAGCTTGAATTAGTTTACATTTCTTCTGAATCCTTTTATGTCCATATGAAAGCAAACATTTTCAGACTTGGGTGTCTGAAGTTAGCCTGCTGAATTCATATGGGAGCTCTTAAATTCTCATGTTTCTAAACCTTGTAATATCTTTCTGATGCTGAAATGTTTTTAGTACCACTCACATGTGAGCATTTGCAATCCTCTAATATTTTATTAGAGTAGTATATGTAGAACAGCATGTTTTATGAAGCACTTTGAGATCTGATGATAAAAAGCGTCATATAAAAATGTGTTATTTATTCTTCTCTGTAATGGTTTGATATATACAGAATGTATGTTTAGGAACAGCGTATGTTGTTTTCACTTTAATAATGGGTAAAACTATCTCTTCCTATGACACAGGTTGAATCATATATCAGTTCATTTTGGAAGGAGTGTCCTTCTGTGCATAGTGTTCTCTGAATTTCAATAGGGGAAAGCATTCTTCTGTCAGTGGAAACAAGGCAGTGTTGGCAACTGAAGGACATAAGAGAGTCAGCCTGCTGATCAAGTTTCAGAGGTGCCCTAATGTACTAAAATGAGACTTCCTCTGTTGTATCTGGCTAATCTAGAAATCATACAGATCAATACAAAAGTTTGCAGACCAGCATTATTATTAATTTTGCGTTTAGTAAAGCAATATATAACAACTTGACCGAAGTTCACAATTAATATGTATGTAAGTGTATTTTTATTATATTGGTTTAGGTTTGCATTTTTATAGTTCAAATCCCATATATTTGTGACTTAGGGTTTAACAGGAACTAATTTACTTCATAAATATTAATTACTTCATAGGCTTTATTCCATATTATAGCATCTGGGAGAAAAGTGCTGATCATTACATTGCTTGTGAGGATGTATTTTTGCCTAAAAATACCCCTAGATAAATCCAGTCTGATTTAGAGAACATTAGTCTGCAAGGTGTAACACATTAATTTCAGGCATGATATTTTAATAGCAGTAACAGCAGTGGAACAGTGCGTTCAGCCCTGCAGGCTGAAATGTGCTGCATTGTTAGTGTCCTGCAGCGTAGTTTGAGAGACAACTGGGAGAGTGATGCCATCAGTTTAATGTTATATTGTAGTAACAGAATACATGTACCCATTGCCATTAAACTATAAAAGACTAGTTCTTAGAGCAGTTCCCCAGGTAAATCTGTAAACATTGCTGTCTTCGTTAGCAGGATCCTCAGCTTGCATCAATCAGGATTGCTCCATTGATTTCAGCACTGAGCCAGATTAGCGACTGACCTTTCTGTCCTTAAAACATAGCCTAAGGTTGAAATGATTGCAGAGTACCTGAGATGCTCTGCCTTTGCTGCGTGGTGCAGCACGTATTACTTTCATAGTTACCTTCAGTCAGTTTGTAATTTGATGAGAGTCAATATCTGGGGATCATATTTGTCCTTTTACCTTCTTTACATCTGAACAAATTGCTCTGCCTGAAACTACTTCACTTGATCGGTTCAGCTGATTTAGTATGATGAGAGACATCTAGTTATCTGGTCTGTTTTTGGTAGGTGAAATCCATAGTGTGATAGTGCCTGATGTTTTTTCAATGTAATTGGTGTTCGTTGGTGTGTCACCTGAGTGCCAACACAGGGCTGGGTACAATCTCTCCAACAAGCTGTGTACAATGCCCAGCACAACTTTCTGTGTCTGGATCATTTTGTAGACTCTTTAGGCTTGACCTTGAAATCTTAAGTATATATATACATATTTTAGTTTCTGAATATTCAGGAGTATATAGCTTAGAATGAAAGTCCTGACTCTTGTAATATATTTTAATGTGCCATATATTTCCGTAGCCATTTAAATGATGAATCTGAAAAAGCACTACTTTTCTGTATAAAATATGTTCTCAGTGTTGCTTCCACAGCCGGTTACCTTCTGTTTCATTCTCAAAGAATGATACGGATTAAGACTCAAATGACCCTAAATCCCTCAGTACTGGCATGCTTTACAGAGGATCAGTAACTGTATACAGCATTAAACAAAGCACTGTTTAAAGCAGTGTGGATTTCCTATTTGCCAGTGTTTGGATAATCATGTTAGAATAAGGCAAGGAGTTAAATAGGAATATTTGTTATGTAACATTTACGTGTTTTTGTCTAAATATTTTGCCAGTGTTTTACCATCAGTGTTTTCTAATCTATGTGTGGAAAGAACCATGGTTTGTATATTCAATAGCAAACTGTGATTATTGTTGCCAAAAGTAGATGTTGCTTCTTTATGAGAGTAAGTACAAAAACGATTTGGCAGAGTTCTGAAGTAGAGCCTGGGCACTGTTGAGTTTGTGAGGATAAAGTGTGAGAATTGCCATACACTGTTGAAGGAAGTAATGGCTTGCAGAAAGCCACTGGGCATAACTGAGATGTGATGCTTCAGTCTAAGTGCAAGGGATATTATGAAAATGGCATAACTTGGAATGCAATCCTGCCTCTATTCATGTCACTGGGAAAAAAAAAAAAAAAAGCCTTTTTATTTTGCAGTTAAACTATTGTAACTTCCAGATTTTTTCCTACTTAAATACTTCTTATATAAACATTGTGCTCTTGTAATCTGATCAAACACTCATTCAGGTTTAGGAAACCAATTCTGTTGACTTGAATTATTTTGTGAATGCATTATGCTGAATTCAGAATAATATGTAAAAAAGCTAGTGTTTGACTGTACTTATAAATGTAATTTCAGTACTGCTAAAATCAGAATATTTAATTTCTCTAGAACTGTTTCTAAGAATTTGATTGTATTGCAAATACAAAGAGAATTAATGTTTATTAATTTTAAAGACATGAATGTTTATAGATAATTAGTCTTTTTTTGTCATTGAAATTCTCAGATCTGGTTGAATTAAGTCTATGACAGAGAGATAATTAACTGACCAACAATGCTTTCACCCATCTTAAAGATAAAGTATTCTTCTTAATTAAACGTATGATTCTTATGAGCAGATACTACCTTATTTACATTTTTTATGAAATGGGGGCATTTTAAGACTATTTTTTGACTGTAGGAAAAGAGTTCTTGTATTAAGAGTTCTGAATATTGACACATTATTGAAAAAGAAGGCAGTTTCATAACTGTGAATATTAGAGGTTGTCATTTTGGCAAAATGAAATAGGCAGTTTCTCATTTTTGCTATATCTGTTCTCAAATGGGTTCAGATCTCCAAAGGCAATGAAGTAATCAGCAGCTCAGATTCAAAATATCTGGAGACATGTCAGATGCCTTCCTTACCACTGGTATAGCAAATTTCTGAAATTCTATACACTGTAACTTTACCTGACACTGTATTTGGTAATGGGTTTTGCTTCTTCTGGGACAGCATGTCACTGCACCCATTAAGATGTGTGCTGCGCTTGTTAGCTTGTTCCCTACTGGCCTTGGCCTCTGGGCATTTGAGGTGCCCAGGACTCACTCTATGCTTAGTTATTAAATGAGAACCATCTCCTTTCTGTTATTGTTTCCTGTAGTGCTCATTCTCAATTGCTCATCTTTCCCTTTCTCCCATCCTCTAAATTGGAGATTTCTGCCCCCAGAATCACCAGAGTTTTATCCAGTTCTCATATGAAGGGAGAAGGAAAGCTGGAAACAACTATGAGCAGGAGTTTGCTACAGCAGCAACACATGGCATTTAGTGGTGAAGAAAATACTTTTTATGCTTCTTCAGTAGATCCATTTGGATTTGCAATTTAAATGTTTGGTAAAAATATATTATGCTTTGAAGGAAAGCAAAACAAAACAAAACTCGACAGTGAATCTTTTCCAGCTTTGGTGATAATACGGTTCTATGATCCATGGTCCAAACAGTTTGGAACCTCTGATATGAAACAGTGCCTCAGCTACTTGTTCTCCATCTAATGATTAACAGATCACACAATGATGATTTTTTGGTTGAGTAAACACAAAGTAACTTGAGGGAAACCAGAGCTAATGAAAAGATCATAATCCTCACTTTGTCACTAACCTCAAATCTGTCTTGAACTCTCCCTGGTTTTGGAAGTGAAACAAGAACAATATACAACAAGAGAATAGCAATTGTTTAAATGCCAGTGTTTTGTTGGAAATTGATTTGCAGCATTAACTTATACCTGAACTATGTGACTTTTTCCAAGTTTAAGGAAAATTTATAATTCTAAGTGTTAGCTTTCCTTCTCTCATCTTTCCCTTTTTTCATCTGAATATCATGTTTCAAAGGTGGCTTCCATGTGGTAGGAAGCAACATTTTATTGTGATCCAGTCTGACTGCAGCATGTTTTCCCCATAGTTTTTCACATACTTAATAAGGAAAGAACAACAGCCTCTGCTGGATGCTAAATTTGTTGAAAAATAAGTCTTACTCATCTTTGCATAATCACAATGTGGACCTTTAAATATGTAGGATGCGTTTTGTGAGATTGAAGTGAGGGATGTATGCATGTGGTCAGGTCTTAGGGTAAGATTTTCTCATACAGCTACTTGGATATATATTCAAGAACTGTAATGTGTTCTCTGCCCATCAGAACTTCGCTCTTGTCAAACAGAAGTTGTCCAGTCAGAATGAAAAGCAATAAAAATCCATAGTAGTTTGCAGACCTGATTTGTTTGTTTGTTCTGAGACTTTGAAAAGTAGATCAGTTTTCAAATGTGTCCTGCTTAATGCTTTCTGTGGAGAAATCATGAGTCAAAAGACATGATGGTCTCTAATAAATACTGTTGGCCAAAAGCATAAGCATATTCCTTTTCAAGAATGGTACAAGATGATTTATTAAAAAAATAATTATTATAATTATAATGAATTTTGGGAGAAGTGACTTTCTTTTTTTTAACCTTTTCTCACTCTGTTCTGCTAGGCTGTTGCTCTCAGCTGTGGCTGGGTCAAGGCACCATAGCCTCTGGGCTTAGTGTTGCTTTGGGCTGTCCTACAGGTGTCCAGATGTCTTCCTGCCTTCGGAACCCGTTGGGGATCCAAGCTCTGATTTGGGTGCACTGATGGTGTAAATTGGTTGAAGTGTCCATACATGTTCCTTTCAACCTTTTTGACAGCTATAGAGATGCTTTGTTTTCCGAGCTGTCTTATGACAGTCACATCAAAAGATATTTTTTATTATCGTTCACTGAACTAATAGGTTTAGTACATGTATTTTTACCCCAAGCTACTGTTTTCCCTTTGCTTTGTTCCATTAATTGCTGGAAATACATTGTTTTCTGATGAAACTTAAGGAAAAGTACTAAGTGTACCTATTTCTTATCTTTGTGTCTCCCCATTTTGCCGTACATTAAATATATTTTAATATTCCCAAATCTCCAAAGTGGCTGCCATTCATTCTAGTGCTTGTTTGGCTCTATTTGGTGCCAACATGTGCTACAGCAATTTGAGTTTTCTATTCTCAGCAGACGGCAGAAGAATGTGTTTGCCTCTCTTTGGGAATACTTGGCTGGTGGGACTGTTTGTGCTGTGTTTGTGTGTAGATCAGTCAAAACAGCTGGCCTTGAATCTCTATACATTGGTTTAGTAAAGTCTAAAGGATTTAAAAATGCTTAAGCAATCCTTTATAAGGGATGAAAGGGGCTAAATACCTGGAGAGTATTTTAATGCTTATATTTTTAGATGCATTGAGACTTTAACATATTAATTCCTGTTTCTTTTGCATTAAGCCTTCAAATTCCAAAGGGTCAGTTGTACTTGTCATTGGTAAAGAGAACACATTTTTAACACAGCATTTCCTAGGTGAAATGTGCTCTGAGATGCAAGGAAAGTAGAAGCATGACTTAGTCTAATTCTCCCTCTATCCTAAGTTGATTTTTATTTCCTTAGTAAACTTATGTTGCTGATGTGAAGATGAAATGGCCTAACTCAGGACAGTTTAACTCTGTGTTGTTTGGAGAGAAAACAACAACCAGACAGTCTGTAATCCTATATATTTTCTATTCTGTATGTTTTGCAGAAAACACTAAACTTTTGCGATATAAAAAGACTCTGCTTCTTTTTCATTGTTGTTTGTTTGTTTAGTTTTGCTTTATTTTGCTTTGCTTTATTGCTACAATGTTTTTCCCACCAGTACATTAGACCTTAGTTCTCACATTGTTCTACATTCTATTCATACACAACTCCTATGCCTTGCTCTGCCAGAATACTTTGTTCCTATGTCCTCCAGTGGCCAACTTGTCTCTAGTTTTAGCTCTTCTTGGGTATTGCTTGTTTAATGTCATGACAAAAAGCTTTAAGTGATGTTTCCATCTTACCCTGAACTTGCTTTGCATATTGTTTTATGCATATGCTGATCTGAAACTTAGCGGGCTCTCTTGCGGCTGCTGAAATGAGGTGAAGTTGCAACAAAAAGGAAAGAATGCTCTGCATTTGTGTCTGAGAGAGCATTTAACTTGGCTATAGATGAATGAGGCATATCTCATATAGATACACTAGACAAGAAACTTCTTGCAAGTAATGGGCATTTGGAATGCCAAATGGTTTTTATTTCTCCTTCATCCATAGCTTAACAACTTGGGCTTTTGCCATCTAAACATTTGCCCTTCTCTGGTGCCAAAATTCACTGCAGAAAATAGTGCCAGATAGAAATAAAGGGCAGGCAGACAAAGGACTGCTTTAAGCATCTACTGTAAATTCAAGCTGTATCAGCTAGGAGAAGTTTGGGTAGCTCTATCTTGCTTGCTTCTCTCCATCTGTTTCTATTCCCTGCCTCCATGCAGGAGCTAATGTCCTGGATGAGTGCTGCAGTATTTCTGACCCACTTTTCCAGATTCAAGGCCTTCAAATATTTCTTGGTAAGGTTCAAATAAACCACCTTAAGTGACTGAGAGCATGTCAGAGCTGAACTGCCAAACCTCCAAAGTTTTTTTTCATTTTTCACTAAGCCCTCTGTGCTGTCTGAATCACTTTTTCCCTTGCATCCATTTCTTTATGGACAAGTTACTGCAATTTTTATTGGAACAAACAAATTCTATATTCATGTTTTGAGAACACAGCTGAAGACATTGTTTTCCCAAGTGCTTTGGTCATTCTGAGTGAACCCTGTGAAACTGACAGCTGACATGCCTTTGGAGAGGCCTTGTACAAAGTGCATTCTGTTCTAAATCAAATGCTGAAGGTTACAGTGATGTGACAGGCTTCAAGAAAATCATCTGAGGGGCTAGCAGACTGTAACAGGAAATGTTTAAAAAGAAAGGGAGAATGAGGTACAGAAAAAAAACAAACAACAACTAGAAAGTGAAACAGCAGCTGAAGATTAGAATAGAAAGGTGGTTCTGCTAGGATTCATCTTGTCTGGACTGGAACCAAAGCTTCAACTTTTGCTATCCTTCCTTGTTCTTTGCTTCACCTTCTTCCTTTCTAACCAAAGGAGGTTCATTTAACGTAACTTGTCTGAGTGAACCACCTTTGCAGGCAGTAGAGTTATCTCTACTTTTAGATATCTATTTTATCTATTTTTAGATATCCATTATTTTCTTAGACATCTGTATCTTTTATTTCTACTTTATCTTTTTATCTATAATTTTAGGATGATTTCATTGACCTGTTTTCCTGCTTTTGATGTTCATGTAAGCATGTCATTAGTTGTACTGGAATGTCCATTCCTCACACTCAGCAATAAAGAGAAACTTTCACAGTGACTTCTGAAGCTGAGTTAAAATGTGGGGCTAAAGAAATTGTCCGGTACAGAGGATAGTTAGGACAAATGTTGAGCTACTTGTATCATTAAAGCATCTGATCACAACTGCTGGGGATGTTTGGAACAGTGATTGAGAGCAACAGTGTAAAAGGTTGCAGTAAACCTTTAAAAAGACCTCTGAAGCTAAAGTTTTGGGACAAGCCAAAGCTTTACAAACAGCATGAGGAAATCATTAAAACAACAAAAACAAATGAACATACTAATGTGAGATTTTTATGCCAATAGCAGCCTGCCATTGGGAATGCTGATATGAGAGTGGATTTAGAATGTCCTTTAGAAAGGGAGATTAACTTTTCAGATAACATTTTTCTTTCCTCTTTTTTCAACAGCAAATTAAAGGGTTGGATACTTTTGAGATCCTTTTAAATGTTTTTTTTTTTAATGTGTAAGTTATTCTTTTCTAAAAAGAATTTTTTTGTTCTAAAAAGATTAAGACATTATAGTGTTTTAAAGTAACTACTTTTTTGTCTTTTTCCCACTCCAAGTACTCTTTTTCAAATTCAATATGAATTCATAGGAATTTCTGGCTCCAGGCTACCACTTCTTGCTCCTGGCTGCCACTGAATTTACTATCTCATGAAAAACACTTCATCCTTTCCTACCAGGGTCTTTCTCCAGTACTAGGTGACTTCTGGAAGACTCTGTTCTCAACTCAGCTCCAAAATTTCTTATTTTCTATTCTTTTTTCTGTCTGTACCACTGTGAAATTCATGTTTCTAGTCAGGGCAGAAGGCCTCTTCAATCAGCTGTTCTGCATCATAAGAAAAGCAGTGATGCTTATCCTAAAGAGGTCATCACCTGAATGTAGAGGAGAAAAAAAAATAAAAGAGAAAATAATTAGCATAATTTCAGACAACTTGTTGCTGAATTTTTTATGTTCCTCCTCTCCAGGTACTTCAGGTATTATCTTGAAAAATGTTTAATGTCATGTTATGCTGCCATATACAGTCATTAGGCTGCATATAAGTTGTTATTTAGGGTCTGCAAAAATGCATGTGAAGCAACAAGATGGCTCTGTGAATTTATAACTCAGAAGTACTGTCCTTGGGTCAGTAATTATGGACAAGTTCCTGAGACTTCTGCAAACTTCGATCTCAACAAATCAAAGAATGACACCCACATGTGCTGAGGGAGCTGTCAGAAGTGATTGCTGAACCTCTCCCTATCATCTTTGAAAGGTCTTGGAGAATGAGGGAGGTGCTTATTAACAAAAAGAACTTGCACATACCCATACCTCTGTCCAATTTGTCTGAATTTCATGTGAATCAGATGCGGGTATTAAGTCGTAAAATGCAACAAGAAACCAACAACATACTCTAAACAAACTCCAACCCCCCCAAAAAACACACAGTTGTTTTCTGTGTCTAAATTCTAGTTTGCCAGTACATGATATTGGGTTGTTCTGAGAGAGTAGCTCCATCTGGATTTTCTCTTGAAAACTCACATGAAGATATACTGTTGCAATTTTGAGTTACTGAAATTAAGGCAGGAATAGCTTGGTGGTCTTGGGAATGAAGATTATCTTATTTGCATACTTCAAAATTTAAAACTGGGACTCCGTATAATTGAAGAACAAAATAAGCCAACCTTTAAAATAAAATGAACTTTTGACATTTTTCTAAGTTAAAAGTCAAATGCACTTGACTTGACACATTTATTTTTAATACTGAAAAAAGCCCTCTACATTGTCAGGAATTTTAAGAACTTTTTGTCTACAGAGAAACAGAGAGGTCACTATTAGCTTTGAGTGATATAGAGAGAATGAAACACGTGAACTGTCAACACCTTAAATGTAAACACACAAAATCCAGATGTGATCCATGCAATTAATTTAGTATGAGTAGATTTATTGTCAAGAAGGAAAAAGGTGAAAACAGAAGCTGAGTGAAAATAAAAATATCAGATCAATTTGGGGATTATATGGTGGATAATATAAACTTCTGGGCTTGGTCTATAATTTCAACACAGCGTCTGCTGTCAGACACACATACAGTTTGAAAAATTCCTTTTTAAGTCAGAATGGGATGAAAAAAATAATAAAACTTAATAGTTGAATAAAACACATTTAATAAAATGTCATTTTTTATGTATTTGTTCCTACGTTCTCCTGATGGGTAGCCTCCTATTTCCTTTGTTGAATACTGCTACGCAGTAAGACAATATATATAGCCACGGATATTACATTGATTTACTCAAAGTGTACTTTAGGAGAACAGGAAACTTAGTTGGCCAGTGTTGCACTTCCATAACAAGCATTACTGCCAGATAATTAACCTTGCTGTTTGTTTAGCACCCTCAGAATGCTTCATTACGGATGCAGTCAATTATCTTCCTGTAATGGCTACTACAGAAGGTAGAATTGCTTAATTAAAATTATTTAGACTAAGGATGCTGTATGATTGGGTAACGGATATTGGAATGGAATAGAATAATTTTTTCTGAGCTGCCCACCTCATCTAAGTCATGTATTTCACATTTCAGAATGCTAAATCCTTGTTTCTTTTAACACAAAAATAACAATAATAATGCATTCATTCTTCCACCTACATACATTTCCTTTCTCAGTGACATCTTTTTATAAAGCTGCTGGAGGAGGAAAGAGCTAAATCAACCATGAAGAGTGCTTTAAAGAGTAAGGATGGAAGTGGGTCCATTGCATGGAGGAAAATGATAAGAAGGAAAGATTATTGCTGGTAATAGATGTAACTCACAGCTACGCTGATATGTTAGGTATTGCTGAAGAGAGTCTCTTGATTGCTACCCCTGAGGAAACAGATTTGATTTGTTCCTCTGTGACAATTTACATTTTCACCTTCTTTACAGATCATCAAAGAAGTGGAAAGAGGCCTTAGTTTTTTTACTGTTGGCCTTATAGCAGTATTATCTTTGAAGTTAAAAGCTGGTCAATGTGGAGATAAAGCTTTGGGTACCTGTTTCAGTGGAGCTTAAAAATGAGATTTGCTTTCCATACCTCAAAAGTCTTTCCTCCCGTTTCTGAGAGTGCTTGATAGCCCAATGAATTGATTAGTACAGATTTAAACTGATTAGTTAATCTTAGAGCTAATTTTGCACTCTCAGACAAGTGAGACCTTGCTGATGTGCTTTTGCCAACGAAAATCCCAATGGGATGGAACATTATTAGTAAAACTGTCCTTCTACTAGTTGCCTTGTCTTACCTAAAGCTGATTTTCCCATGTAGTTGCAAATTTGCAGCCTTGCTGGTCCTCTTAGGCCCTTAATGACAACTTTTTACTGTAGGTGCTGTAGATATTGTTATTGTAACTATGCTTGTAATTGCAGCCTTAGTTTAGAGGTAGAATATAACTTAATCAGTATCTATTGTTCATCTCAAGGGATACATTTAATAAGGTATATAAATACTGTCTATGTAATATAAATGGTAGTCGTGGAGAAGTCACTAAAGTAAATGGCATAGATGAAAATGTCCATTGCAGTCCAGCATCTAAGCTACAAACCCAGATTTGTAAATCTGGTTCTGGGTGGGCATTTGTGGGCCAGGTTACCTTAAGAAACTCAACTCCGACATTATTTTAGATACTGGGACTTGCATTCTCTGGGCATCCTGTTTTTGCACCTCACCACTCTCAGAGTAAAGAGTTTCTGCCTAACATCTAACCCAAATTTCTCCTCTAAAGGCTTAAAGCCATTCCATCTAGCCCTATCACTATCAGACCACATAATAAGTTGGTCCCCTTCCTGCTTAAAAGCTCCCCTCAAGTACTGGAAGGACACAATTTGATCTTTTGATCTCTACAATTTGATCCTGGAGTCTTCTCTTCTCTGAGCTGAAGACGCACAACTTCCTCAACTTTCTTCATAGAAGAGGTTCACAGCCCTCTGATAATCTCTGTGGCCATCCTCTGAGCTTGCTCCTACAGCTCTATGTCCTTCTTGTGCTGGGGAACTTAGGTCTGGAAGCAGTATTCCAAATGAAGTCTCATGAAGCCAGAGTAGAGGGGGGCAATACCCCCCACACCCTACTGCCCACCCCTCTTCTGATGCAGCCCAGGATATAGTTGGCCTTCCAGGCTGCAAGTATAGAGTGCTGATTCATGCACAGCTTTTCATTGGCCAAGGACCCCAGGTCTTTCTTCACAGGGCTACTCTCAAGGAGTTCTTTTTCCAGTCTCTATACATATCTGGGATTGCCTCAACCCGAGTGCAATACCTTGCACTTGGCTTTGCTGAACCTCATTAGGTTCTTGTGGGCCTACCTTTCAAGCATATCCAAGTCCCTTTGAATGGCATGCCTTCCTTCTATTGTGTCAGCTGCACCACTCAGCTTGGTGCCATCTGCAAATTGCTGAGGGTACCCTTGATCCCACTGTCTGTGACACTGGGATTGTCTATGACATCTCTATGGCCCTTGGTGAAGCCATGATGACCGTCTCACATAACCTTCTTGTTTTGCATATGCCTTAACATAGCTTCCAGAAGGATCTTCTCCACGATCTTCCTGAGCACAGATGTGAGGCTCACTGGCCTGTAGTTCCTGAGGTCTTCCTTTCTTTCTTTCTTAAAAATGAGAATGATATTTCCCTTTCTCCAGTCACCAGGGACTTTGACTGACAGCCATGAGACTTTTCAAATATGATGGAGTGTTGCTTGGCAACCACATCAGCCAGTTCCTTCAGGACCCTGGGAGGCATGTCATCCAGCTCCATAGACTTGTAGACAATTAGATACTCTTTCATGTTCTATAAATAAATAGAAGCTGGAATAAACAAATATAGCTCCTTAAGAGGTTTTGCATCTTTACTAAGCATAGAATTAACCTATGAACCTTTCAGCCTTAACACATTATTGACGTTATTGAGGCAAACAGTTTAGGCGGATTCCTACAAAGCCTAGGTATTTATATAAATACTAAAAACAATCCAGAGGTATAATAGTTGCAATAATTTTTAATGAATGTAGGAACTCAGTTAAAAACCACCTCATAATTTTATTGTAAATCTTGCCATATTCAGTGTATTAACAATGCATCGTGTCTATAACAAGTTGTTTTGTGAGAATCTCAACTTTATCCTTTTAAAACGTGTCAAATTTATGTTGCTGGTTCTCTTCATAAGTTTGGGAAAGTGAAAACTGGAACTCAGATGAAAGTTTTCTACCTTAAAAAAGCATTAAGAAATCAAAATTTTGTTACATTTATGGTCAGTGTGCTTTGAGGAGCTGATCTGTATGGTTTGACTATGGTTTGATCTTGTTACTGTACCCACAGACAACCACTATTCTGTGGGCTAATGTGGGAAAAGAAGCATTCATAATGGTAGCCATTTGGTACTAGCCCCGAGTTTGTGACTTGTGTATAGGGGTAAAAAGATGATCTTGATCTTTGTTCTCTGTTGTAATAGAACCGCGCTAGAATTTAGAGGGAAAATGAATAAGCAAATAAATTAGAAATCTGATCTTTGAATAATAGTTTATGTTTCAGCAAGTCACCACACATCAGCAGCCATAGTAGAGATACACATGTGTGTTTGACAATGTTGGAGTATGGCATATAAAAAAAATAATAAAAGAAAGTAGGCTCTTTCTCTTGTTTCTGGTTAAGGCAGCATGAATTACTTTGCGGTTATTGCAATTGACAAAACTGCATATGGACAATTCTGCAGCTGATAGTAACTTTGTACAAGCCTGGAATTTTGTACATCTCTACCCCAAAAGGAGTCTTGTCCACCCGTTTACAGCTCTTGTTGCAGTACTCAGTAGGGTGTCAGAGTGTTTCCAGATGACTGGAATATAAACAACTCTATAGGCAGCTCACTTAAAATAATGAAACCAATAAACTAGATCATCTTGCCTGGTAATTTTTGCATTTCCTGCAGTTGCTTCATGGCAATAATAATGATGGGCTTTGTAGAAATGTTGGTAGATAAAAGAGATGGGACTGACCCAGGACAAAACAGTTTTTCTACAGAGCAGGGAAATTACCTTTCTTTTTCAGAAATCTACCTACAATTTTAGAGCATTTTATGGGTTACCTTTGTATTTGCTCCTATTTCACTGAGCACAGTACACTGGCAATGCCACAAGGACACTCTGCTGCCTGGAGCAGATGCTACTACCACTTTAAATTAGCTCTTATCACTCGGTGATTGATTTGCAACCAAGTGCCCTTAAACATGTTTGTTCCCCCCAAATACAGTCAACTCAAAATAGAATCTCAAGTGAGAGAAAGCACAAACAGATTCAAGTACATGACATACTCACAATTACTGTATGGAAACAATAAAACAGGCAAAAAAATAGAAACCACTTCAAATCTTATTTCCTCCCAAAAGAGAGTGTAATCAAGGTATAATGAGCATTGAAATTAATAAATTAAAAATAAATGCCCATAAGAGTGAGAAAAAAATGTGTTAATCAGTTGGCAATTATATTTTTGGCATTGTAAATTAATTCCCTAAATGAATCTCCTTCCAGCTTATTTCACTCCATTATCTATTTTCTCCCTTATTTTTTATCTAATGATTAGCGTTTCTGAATTCTGTACATAAAGATAATTTTTAAAAACCAAAGGTGTTTATTTAAAGATAAAAAAAGACAGTGTATCAAACATAAGATTATGACATTTTGTCCTTTCCAGTCTGTGAAGAAAAGAATAGAAATCTCCTCATAATGAAGCTGTCCTTTTAGTGAGGTTTTGATTCATTTATTTATTTTGTTCTGGATTGAGCCTTGTGGCATTACTAATCTTTTCAGTAATGGAAATGATTCTCGGTTGTCTCCCAAATACCACTAAGCAGCAACCTTCAGCAAAGCTCATCTGTTTCAGGTCCTCCATCTTCTTTGTCCCACCCTGAAATGCTCAGAGACTTGTAGAAAGCCTGAGAAGTTTTAAAATGAGGGAAAAAAATCCCAACTCTGACTATTCCTTTTCACTTTCTGATTTGATCATAGAAGCATTTTCTTTCTGTTCGTGTATTTAAATCTGCAGTAGCTAGATTTGATGCTAATGTGGAATAAAAAAGAAGTAATAGATTAGACAGCATCCAGGAATGTAACTTAATTTGGGATGTAATTAGGAGAAAATAAACATCAACTGGAATACTTTGTTTGCTTCTGTTTTCCCTTCCTTCCCTAAGAAAGCAAAAATGTTGTTATGTTTTGTAGATGGAAATTCTTGAAATAGCATGAATGTCCATAAATGTAATTTACCATAGCTATACCATTCAGGGAAGGCGAGACAAAAGGATATATTGTTCATAACTTTCTGAAGTACAGCAGGGAAGAGAAATTTATTGCAGAATTAGGAGGAAGGGCAGACTTAGCACATAAACTAAGGTGTCACTGACATTTCAGAACTCAGGCAGTTCAGGATCTGCTGCCTTTCCTGTTTCTGAGAGTCTTGACCCTCTGAAGCTACATTTGAAGGAAAGGTGGTCAGGGACGTGAAATCCTTGGCTGTGTTTTCTTGTTGACCATCTCAGGAGTGGTTGTTTGCAAAGTGACAGGCTTGGTGAGATAATGAAGGAGGACTCTCTTGGTTTGTCTCTGATCTGTTTGTGTTTATTGAAGTATGCTATACTCTTAGAAGAAAAACATTTCAGTATGCTGTTTACTTCTACACCCAGCTCTACATTTGCAACATCCGAAGAGAACTCCATTTTGCTACTCCCAACCTTCTGTCTTTCCTTCCTTCTGTCTCTTTCCCCCTTACTCTAGCTTCACTAGCACACTGTAGGGCAGTGACCTGGGGACCTTTGTGGCATGGTGGTATTTTGTACATGCCCTCTCCCACCCGCTTCCTCCCTGTGCATAACCTATGTTGCTTGGAGCTATGGTGGCATAGGATTACATGATCTGCCAGGCAGTATGAGCCACTGTGCATGGTATAAAGCTTGGAAAGAGAAAACATCTAGAATACTAGCACATATATATATATAAGCCTAATATAAATACTGCTGAACCTCCCTATATCCTAACAATTCAGCATTGATGAGCATTTTGCCACCACCCTGGCAGATGATGTGATGTGGGCTAGGTCTGATGGAATAGGGTAGTTGAGTTGTGTGTCAGCCCACAGCCATACTTTCAATCTGAGTGATGTTATTGCTGCCTTTCACGAGATTTCTTTATTCTTCACTTGCCAAGATCTGCACAGCCCTATTAATTACAATTACTGTTGTCACAAACAATTTCACTTCTGGAGTTTCAATGTCAATGTTGTATAATCTGTTACAGGTTTTTGTGTGTAAGAAGGAAATAAAAGAAATTAGTGTAGTTATTTAAATGTCTGCTACACTTGAATAAAATCCACCCTCATCCATGGTGTGATTCACACAGTAGATAACACTGACATGATAACACCTACAAACAGGTAATTGTGTTTTCAGCATCTTTCTACCCTATTTCATGCTGCTTGTGCCTCCAGTGCACTCATCCTGACTTGGTAGTGTCAATGGGAGCTTGGCCCTGTTGTGAGCTGTGTTGCGTTGCATCCTGTGAGCCCAGCCCTGCTACCATCCTGTGCAACAGTGTGTGTGCGAGCAAAAAATTATGATCTATGGTTCAAATTTTTGCAAGGTAGAGAACTTTGTTTTTAAGCCCTTTTAAGCAGGGGACTTTGGTGTTGTAACACTCTTCATCCTGCAGTAGTGTGATAGTTGTACTGTGTAAGTAACTGATAATAAGCAGAGTGGGTCACCTCTATGCAATCTCTGGGTCTCCTGAGAGAGCCTGTTAGTGAAGCAGCAGCGGTGTGGAAAGAACTGTCAACTACAAGGTAATTTAGAGCTACACAGAGACAGGGACGTTTGGTGTAAGCATGCTACAAACAACAAAAGCTGTTGTGGTTTGAAGTCCTTCTCCTTCCCCTGTTTCTTTACTAGTCAGGAACTAGATTGGCCTCCTAAAGGGACAGTGATGTTTGTTTGTATGACTTGAAGCTCAAAACTTTTTTCATTGAGTACATAGTAATAACGTGTAGTTATTAACACTGGGCTTTCTGACTATTTATCCTCTTTCTCATGTGCCAAGGAATAAAGCTTAACTGTATGAGAAAACTCTGCTTTCCCTTCTCTCTGCCCATTCTTCCTGCATTGTGGCGCTCACTAATCTCAAACAACAGTGGGGGGAAATGGCACAGGCACTTCCAACTGGAGGAACAGAAGGGGGCTTGTAACCAGTGTGGAAATATCACCATGGATGGATTTTTTCGGTGACAGTGTTGTCTCTGAAAAAGTTGACCTGTCCCCAGTGGATGGCTTTGCTAGTATTGTAGTTGAGAAAGAAAGGGAAGTCAGTTTTATTATCTCTCAGTCATGTTTTTAAGTTGTATGGTGTTGTTTTTGGAGGATAAAGCCATCCCTTCAGATTTCTGGTGGCAGTTGCTACAGAAAAGGAGAGTCAAACATGGCTGAGCAGACAGCCTCAGAAAGTTACCCATTATGACAGAGGGCAGGGGTTTATTTTGAGGGCTATTTATTTTCTTGTTCTGCTGAAATATGAATCCAATCGGATGGTGGAAATGTTGCAGCCAGTAATGAAGTCATATTATCCCTGAGGCACTAGAGATACGTTTCTAATACAGCTTTTTCTCCACACATAGTACAATAACACTTTGAGGAGGATATAAATGAACATACACACAAACACACACATATATGAGATATGTATCCGGGAAGTGTATGTTGAAACTGAATACAAAGACTTTGATACATATACACTTATATTCATGAAATGGAGAATCGAGGTTCTATTTGATGATAATAGCATGTTGATGAATATATACGCCTTTCAGTGTAATTTATGTCCAGAGAAAGAAATAAAACTAACATCCTCACTCTTCAGGCATCATCAGGCATTTCAGGACATGAACAATCAGAGCTATCCTGCTGAGGTTTACTAATCGCACATATGTGCTATGTATTCCCTTGCGTTTTTCAGCTTTCTTGTAATTCATAACTAAACTACATTGTAAAAATGCCTGGAACCTGCCTAACAGATTGTTTGGTGGCAGTATGTGGTAGAACAAGAGGGAGTACTGGGTAATGAGCAGGAACTTTTTCCTATGGTAAACCACATGTTGTCTTGACATCCTTCAAATCCAGGTGCTACCTGCAGGAAAACTGTGTAGATAACCTCTGTGAAAAGACAGCTGGTAAACTGCATGATTTCTTAAGTTGAATCATCAGAGTTCCTAAAGCTGAAAATCTGTTTTACATTATAAAATAATATTTATTCTTTGTTGCCAACTTTTAGGCAGACTCATCCTCAGTATTCCAATTTCCTTTAACTTGTGCTTGCACTTCAATAATTTTTGTTCTTTCTTCTTCAGTGGGAGTTTCTAAAATTAGAAAAAAATATTTAGCAATGAAATTCACATCTGCGTTAGAAGTTTAATGAAGGATCTGAAAGAAATCTACACAGTTCTTGTTCATCTCTTCTTCCTAATTTTTAGCTGACCTAATTCCTGTAATTTACTGCTCTTCTATCTTCTCGTAAGTGTTCTAAATGACCGAGTAACTATGCAGATTAGGGTTGATGTGCAAGTCGTTGTTGTAAGTCAAGTGTTTTTGAGGACTGTTTTTAAGAGTATAGTCATGTTCTTCAGACTATGATCTATTTATTACTGTTGTCACTTTTAGAACAGGGGTTACCAGGGAGTCTTTCTTTTCAGCTAGTGTTAGGATTTGGACATTGTTTTTTGGGCTGAGATACTTGGATGTGGAGAATATTTCTGCGCCCTTCATCAGTCTTGGATGGGAGGCTCATGATGCTGCGAAGGTATGACTTGCTTTTAAGATTCACACTCATATGATGCATGCTTGAGCAAAGTTCTTCATGGGGAAAATTACAGCCCTTCTCTGTTTCCCTCAGCAAATTCATACCTACTTAAAGTTTCCTTTGTTCTGAGTTAGGTGCAGTTCATACTGTTTTATGAAAAGATGAAAGTTCTTAGGCATGTAATAGAAACAGAAATGTAATTTACTTGAAATGGCCATATCGTTTATTTCCTGCTTGTCCTTGGAAGAACTTTCTGTAAATCACTATTCCTGAGGGTAAACATATTGAGTCTTACATTCTTTAAGAGTGCTTACTTTTATTAAATTCAGTAGACTGGAGTGTCTGAAGAACTTGGTGGCTTTTTTTTTTTCTAAAATATTTAAAGACACTGTAAAACAGTATGACTTTACATAAGTAAACCCCATCAAATTGTGCCATGCTGTATCGAAGTTCTCTTGACCCTACAAAAAAGAATGCATTCGCATAAGGCTTTCTTTTAAATGAAAATAAAACAAACCCAGCCTCCTCAAACTGCAAAGTCAACCACATTGCAAATTGTCCAATCAATAAAACAAGCAGTTAATTTTTAATGAGATGTTAAAAGCCCTCTCAAACATGATCTATATTTCCATAAAATTGTTGGAGGCAAATTTTAAAAAGAATATTTATTGAGGAAATTCCATTATAACTGTTTAGTTGTGAGGGATAAAGGAATGTGCAGCCCATTCCCCTACTTTCCAAAGTAATCACTAGTTAGCAAAGTGAATCTGTTGAGCTGATGTGAATTTCAGCTACATATTTTTCTGCTGCTTCCAAAGCAGAAGTACACAAAGTGCTTTGCAAGTATATGGCAAGGCTTCCTGCCTCTTCCAGTGATCTGAAGCATTGTGTAGGACAACTTCCCTGCAACACTGGTTGGCAAGAGCGACCTAAATATAACAGGCTGCTACTTGTTGGAGTGTTCATTGATAATAATAACTGCACATCCGTTGTGTGTGTGTCCCAAGCAAAATATTCCTGAGAACATCATAAAAGAAAAGTAGTTTTGGAGAAAGAAAGACGAATGTGACTTGAAATGATTCTTGGGAAAGGATTTCATGCTCTGAGCCTTGGAATGAAGAACGAGTTGAGATATTTGTGGCAGAAGCAAGCAGGCAATACTACTGTTATTTACAAAGTAGGCCTTGGAAATCAACAATTTTTGTAATCAGGTAGCTGCAATTCAGATCTAGTTAAATGTCTTTACCCCCCTCCAAGATGTTTAAAGTGGAATTAAGATGAATCCATTTAGCATCAGGTTGAACTATCTGCAAATCCTTTGGGGAATTTTTCAGGCTCCAGACTACTTTGCCATAGTGCAGAACAGATTTCCTGAGAGAACATTACTATTCTTTATTACAATTAAGTGCAAATGCATTGTGGTAGAAGGAGTCTGGTTGAGGAGTCTGAGTTATATGGCATACTGTAGAGTACAATACATAGGAATTTCAAATCCCAGGAACTACTGTGCCACTGTGGAAAAATACAGCTTAATGTTAATCTTTAGGCAAAGGATATAAGTCTATTTAAAATAGCTAGATTACGTATTTTCATATGATAAATGTTTATAGACTTTTTTTCATTAAAAATGTTTATTAGTTTATTAGTTTAATTTCTTGTTCCTGGAAATATTAGGAAATTGTAGCTGAAGATTAAGTGGAAAATATTTAAACTGCACCAATGCAAGAAAAAAGTAGTAGCTGCGATTTATCACAGGACAGGTATTCTGCTTTTTTTTTTTTCTTTCTGACATGTTAGTGTCTTGCATCTAAGTGAGATTTAATGCAAGCCATGTTCAAGGTGTCTCAAGATCTAGGTCACTGAGAATCTTTGCTCTTACAGAGTTGTCTGTGTATCACTCTTCAGACCTCCTGACTATCAGCAGACGTTGTTAGGTTGAAAAGAAAAAGGAGCTGCTGTGAATATAATTCCTATCAGAAGTCAGCAGGAGCTGCTCTTGGGGTACGATGTACACATGATGCTCTTTCATAGGTCTGTTTGTTACCTTCCTGGAAGCGTGCAGTTCTCTGATAGGAAACAATCTAGAAAAATGTATTCTTACACTTTTTTGTTGTTGTTATTGTTGTTACAATACATATATAAATAACCGGACAGCTCAGTACAGTTCATATATTGTGATTTATGGCATATGTCTGCTTTATATATTAGGAAGTGCCTAGACTTTGATAAACTGATGTAAAAGTACAGGACAGAAAGCTTTGCCAGTGCACTTGAGAAAATGCATGAAGTAGGTATCTGTTTTTTAAGTAGCTTGTGACAAGAAGGGAGACTTGTTCCATCTCCTCACTATTGAGCAGTAGAATCCTGCAGGAAGGCACAGTCTGTCTGTTTTTTCTTCAACTGTGCTGCACATAACAAGAAATCTGGGCACTTACAAAGCCAGGGAATAAAGTCGGGGCTGGCGTGTGGTGGCAGCACATGGGACTTACCCAAGTGTTAAAAAGATCGACAGGCTTTGGGAGCAGGTGCATCATTACTGTGACTGTTCAGAAAGTGGTGAAGATCACAGCTGTCTGGTAATGTTGTAGGAGCTCGCATTTTTAGAAAGGATTATTTCTCTAGCTCTAATTTTCTGCTCTTGCTTCAGTGGTGGGTTGTCATCCTTGAGTGGTGTTCTTGAAGGATGGAAGAGTAGTAGCAAGGAGAGCTTCTGCTTGTTGCCTCCTGAATTGAGGCTCATCATCCACCTGAACGTTGTGTTCTCATGTCATTCATATCATACATTATAACAGACAACATCCAGGCACGCTTTCAGATACGAGACTTTTTGTGGTTTTGGTTTTTGGTTGTTTATTGTTTATCTAATTCTTATTCACCCTCTGGATTCAACCTGTACAGTGTTGATTATTTTTTTGTTGTTTGATTGCTTTTTTTGTGGGGTTTTCTTTTTTGTGGGCTCTTTTTGGGTGAGTGTGTGCTTTTTAAACTTATTTTTACTTTTTAAATTATTGCTGCAGATGATTTAATGCCCTGGTATTTCTGTGTGTGCTTCTTTCATATGGCTATCCTCTGGTTAGCCATTCCTTTTCAGAATGATCAGTTTCATCAGTTCCTTCAAGTAATCTTTTAATAATGGCCTTGTAATATTTATTCTACTATGTACTCTGGTGATTTTTAGACAAACTCTATGTTAATTAAGAAAAAATCATGATTTTTTTCTTTTTTTTTTTCTGAAACTGCTGACTTGCTTATTAGAGGTGTAATTACATTTTATGCGTGGCTACCTCTGATGTCGCTTCTTTATATTATTTAATTCTAAGTTGTAAAATGAATGTATTTGATTGTTCTTCCTTATATGCCCTACTGTAAGTCCCCAACTCATCTGCTCTTTGGAAGTTTTGGCTAGTAGAAGTTTGTTTAGGATGGAGATCCACCTTAGCAGAAATCATTAAACTGCTATGGTAGATGTGAATCATTCAGTTAAGGGAAGAAACTGCATAATCAATTATTGATCTCTCCTTCCTCTATGCTTCTTCTGATTAAATATTCTAAAAATGTTGATATGGATTTATGGCAAGAAAATAGTGCTAGATGCAGGTGAATGTGCCTGTTCTTGCTATGGGGGGAAGGCTGACGAATCGTAAGATAGGGAGAGGGCAAGAGGAGAGGTGACATAGTCTGGCAGCATATGACTGTTGGACTAATTGTTTAGCAGGTTTTGTCTCTTGTTCTAGACACTATCGTGTCAAATGCTGAAAAGAGTGTAGGATCTTCATTAAGTTTCTTCACAGTCTTAGGGCCACCATCTCTGGGATTTTGATGGTTAGACACAGCTCTTGTGTTTTGTAGGTATACCTTTAGCAAGTACACCAGAAAGCAGGGCTTAGAAATCAGCCTTAACTCATTAGAAGTTGTCACCTTCTGAACAGGAAAGAATAAATAAAACAAAGTGAGCCCCACACATACCACGTGGCAGAGACTAATCCACCTCAAACCAAAATCAATGTTATGCTTCCTGTTATTGTGTTAGACAGAGGATTGAAAACTTGCTTTTCAATTGATTTGTTTTCCACTGCAAAACTAATTATGTCCTATGAAGTTCTTCCTCTACCTGCCTCCGGAGGGGAAACTATATTGGCAGCAGTGGCCCCTGTCCTTTGCTCAGGCAGCTGTGTCAATATCCCTGTTGCTTCTTTGTTTATGTTCAAGGGTGAAGGAACCCAAACTTCAACAAAGTCCTACATTCTTTCACAATGCACTTTTTGGTTCTTACCAGCCCCCAGACTTATCATACACTGCTGTTGAAAGCCAACAGAGGCAGAATGGGAATGTAGAAGCACAGCTGAGTAACCTGTCCCTAGATGTGTTAGGTGTTTATGCATTTCACCTTCACCAATGATTTTCAGAGGTTCCAAATTAAGGAAATGCACTTCTCAGGAGTTTTGATAGTGTATTATAAGGAGACATCAGATAAGTTTATTTTTAGTCTTTCAAAGAAGTGAGAGATTTGGAGGGAAACCTCCCTTCTTTTTGTAAGTTTTAAGCATAACACTTTGCTTTCTTAGAGACAGGTAGACATGCAGATAAGCATCTGTTCCTAGGTTTCCTATCTGTCTAGATCACTTCTGGGAGACGCTTCTAATGCTGGTTATGACCACTGAACAGTGGATTGATTTCATGGGCCATTTTAGCCATGGATATATGAAAGAGTGAAGACACATTTTACTTGGGATGCCAGCACACTGTCACTCTCATGATGGACCCTCCAGCAGACATAGCTGATCATAGAATCATAGAACGGCTTAGCTTAGAGGATAATCCAGCTCCAACCCTGTGCTGTGGGCAGGGCTGACACCCACCAGCTCAGGCTGCCCAGGGCTCCATCCAGCCCTCCAGGGATAAGGCACCCACGGCATTTCTGGGGATCCTGTGCCAGTGCCTTACCACTCTCTGAGTAAATAATTTCTTCCTAACTTCTAACCTAAATCTCCCCTCTTTTATTTTAAAACATCCCAATGCCTCGGTAACACCTACTGCAACAGTCATTCCCCCCTTGTCCTATCACTCAGAACGTTTAAAAGATGGTCCCCTTCCTGATACATGGTAATTGATCAGTTCTGCTGAAAAAGAGCTTTCTACAGGATCACAATTACTTTCTAACTGAACATGATGTCTGGAAGGCGGGCTGCTGAGAATAAGGGTATTGTTCCCCTGGATGGTAAGAGCTGCATTGTGCAGTAAATGTTCCTGTTGCCATTGCCTTGCTGAAGAGCAGGTCTCAAGGCGCTGCAACAGTGAGGCAAGCTTGTGCTGTGTGCAGCAGAGTTTCTGGTTGCTGCAGAGCACTGGTGCAATGCACTGGGAATTCCCCAGCAGCTCTCCCCTATAGCAAAAGGCAGAAAAGTTTTAATAAATTAAATGTGAACTTCTCCTACATAATCACTGTGTTTATTGTTCTCTCGTGTTTATTTTATTGTTTTCCATTCATTTCACACTATTCTCTGCTTTCAGTTTTCAAAGGTGCTAGGGTTGTTTATGTTGTTGACGAGTAACAGCATCACAGATTTCAGTGGCAAATCAGGAGGCATCTGGAAATGCTGGGTTGATGATCTGTATGATCTGTGCTCCTTGTTAGCTGGAAACAGCCTCTGTAGTATCAAAGGAATTGACACGCGAGGGGTAGAAATTAATAGGCACAATATGTCATATGCCACAGGCAGTAAAGAAACTAGGGATTTTCTGAGACAAGAAATAGTCATGAATTAGTCCTCTCTGAGGATTCAGGGAGTTTTAAGAGCTCTAATGACTTTTGAGAACCTCGGTACCTCAAAAAATTGAATTTGTATTTAACAGTATCAGATTAAGGGAGAAGGCTGTTTTCTTACTTTTCTGATGTATATGAATCTTTGAAGTGCTTACAGCACTTGCAGAGAACAATTCAAGTGGAGGTAAGGCAACAATAAACTTCAATTCGTTCATCCTCCCTTAGCAGTACTTCTCTTCTTCTGTACTGCATTCAGCCTTCAGATATGTGCCACCTCTTTCTTTATCTTGTACCTGCAGTGCTCTGGTTTTCTGTCATGTCCCTGGCTTTTGGCAATGCTTTCTTACTCTTGGCAACTTATTGTATAGGCCTAGCTTATATATTTTGTTGTTTCATTACTTACTATATTTGTGCCATATTTTTGTTTTTATGCATTAGGCCATCTTAATAACTTACAGATATGAGGTGAGCAGTGATGGTTTTTGTTTTTGTTTTGTTTTCTCTTTATCACTTTAACAGAGTGTTATTTGGAGTTACCATTCAGCTCTTGGCTACGTGCTCATATTTTGCATGATGAGGTCCTCTCAACCAGAATGACCCTATGATTAGTGCCTCAGGCATTCTGTGTTTCTATAGCTGCTGATCTTTCTCCAGAATTACGAATCAGAAGAAAGCACCAGACTGCAAACTTTGATACACTACTACCTTAATGAGTTTTCTGACAGTTGAAAATGAGATGTTTTGGAGATTTAATCTATCCCACTAATCTCAAGAGCCTGATAAATCAGAAGATGACAGATATCCTCTGTACTGTGATCCATTTTTACAGGATTAACTGGGCAAATTAATATCTCCACGTTCCAAATACCACAGTGTGTTCCACAAGCCACAGCTCTTTAGACCTCTTTGTCAAAACCTCTGAGTCTTCCTTAGTATCTTCAGTGCAATTATACATTGTATTCATTGTATCAACTGTGGAACAAATAAGTGAGCATAAAGTAAAATAGATTTAGTATAAGTTAAATGGCACAGGGATTGCATTACTGATTGCATGAGAAAGTTTGGAACTTAAAGTATTACGACATTACTAGTAAAAAGTTGAGCTTACTGTTAAACAGCCATGAATCCACAGGTTTTAAACTCTCATCTAATTCAGTTTTCTGAAGGTTATAGAAGAACTTCATGCATGTCATGCATTAGTGTGTCCAGATGGTCATGTTTAGAAGATGTCATGCATGTTACTTGCAAAGAATCTTGTCCTTTGTACATCTTTGTTTCAGAAAAGCATTATAGTTCAAGTTTTTCTCATTACCAATGAAGTGAGAGTGTGCATGGATAGGTCTCAAAACATACTTTTCTCTTTAAATCAAATGAGGTTGCTAGTAAGGTGAAACAGATTACTTGGAAGGAAGAGCACCACCTTGTGACACCAAGAAAAATACTGTTGAGATGGAAAGGAGTAAATTTGCATAGTTTTATCTTATTATGGTGTTTGTAGAGGTGGGTTTTATCTCTCATTTACCTTCTCTTTTGAGATCTGATGGGGAGAGAGATTTTTCAAGTGATACAAATTCAACACATCAGCTTTAGTTCATCAATGTGAAAAGCTCTTTTTCCAATTTAATCTAAAATTTCACTTTTTTCTTATAGACTCACTTCAGAGAAATATTGCTGTGAAGCCTTAGCAGATTTCAAAGTGGTAAATTAGACTATCAATCCTTTAAAACTGGAACATGGTTTTCTTTTACAGACTTATCTCTTCATCTTTCAGAAACTGTGAGGAAGGAGAGGGATTTTGTAAGCTTCTAAGTAGCATGCAGAGACCCTCCTACTTAGGCTTGTTCGGCTTTAGGAATATGTATGCTTACATCCAGTTTGAGAGCTAACTCTTGCAGAGGAAACTCCATCCATCCCTGTGCACAGCACCTTCAAGTAGACCTGTCTGCTCCTCCTATCCTTATCTCTCAGAATGTACTTTTGGCTGGACTAATATAAGTTATAGCTGTTTGGACTGCTTATAGATCAGGACAGTGTAGGTCTTACTAGTACAAATTTCTTCTGACACATTTTTGTACATGCAGAGGCTTTGGCAAGGATCAGTTGTTCAAGTATAATGTTGACTAATCCATACAAGAATGCACAAGCACTGCCAGAGAAATGGATGCATGCTGTTCTCACTTATAGAGAGACAAAATTTGGAGAGTTTAGAATGTATTCTCTGGGAAATAACAATTTTAATAAATACAGGCAGGAAAAGTATCAACAATGAGCCTTAGTTTTTTGTTTTTCTTCTCTTTTTCCTACTCAAATGCAAACTTTATAAAATTCAGTAGAAGAAACAGACGTTGGTTAGAGAGGTTTACAGAGGGCATTTTATTACTATTTTATTACTATCTTCATATCAAATTAGCTTTTACCACTGAGTTTCATTTTACCTTTCCTGTAACAGATACTTAAAGCTGAATCTCACCTGTCTTTCAAGAAGAACATACATTCTGACTTGTTTACTTAAAAGCCTGTTGATTTTCACTCGCATATTTTCATTTTAATGACAAACTCAGCAGCTTCAAACTAGACCAAAAGCTGACTCACAGAATAAGGAACAAGAATCCTCTTCCCTACTGGTGACATGGATTAGTGTAATTTAGCCAAAGATCTGTCAATCTTGTTCAGGGTGAGTAATATCCCACTGGGGGATTTGAACTACTGCAACATGCAGCAAGATTGTTATGCCGGGACAGACCGTGATCTGTCAGTATCAGGTGTCACACTAATCCTGCAATGTTAACAGGATTTGAAACTTATTTGTACCTAGTTAAGAGTGGCAGGAGTGTGGATGAACAAATCTTCGAAGCAGAGCACAGTGGATTGAATATAATCCTGGGTACCACTATTGCACAGTGCTTTGTCCAGTTCCTGTAGACTGAAGGGGCATGCTCATGGATTATGGTCCTCTGGAAGGAAACAGGGACAAAAGTAAAAAATACTCCTGAAGCTGTTCCCTAAATGAAGGACAGCAGGACCTAGAGAGATGAATAGTGCTTGAATGCACTTTTTTTTTTTTTTTTGCTGCTCATGCCTGGGTCAAATGTAAGATTCTGTGATTTATCCTTACCCCTGTTTTCCTTGGTGACATTCCACATGTTAGGAAGTGGCTGCTTGAAAGACATGTGAAATGATAGCTCTTGGAAGACTATAGTCTGCAACAGGACTTTCTTCACACTGTAATCTCCTCCCCTCTACTCCCCTCTTTCTTTCATTCTTTTGTTTTCATGGTGGGGTTTTTGTTTTTGTTTTTTTTCCTCCAGAAAGAGTAAGAGAGAAACTCTTAATAGAAGGGCTTGTGTGCTATTTCATCTGCTAACAATATACATGTTAGCACTCTTTTCATTGCTGCTGGAATGTTCTGCATCTTTTACCTGACCACTGATAATGCGCTCCATAAGGGAAAACTCTAGGTATTCATTTGCTTTAGAAGAGACAAGGGATAACTGATGTGATTGTCATTTTTCATGCTGTTTTCTGTTTCGTCAAGTAACAATTCTTGCTCTGTTTTCACTGAAAAGAAGGGAGAACATGGCTTGACTGAGAGATTTAACATTTGCACAACATGTAGCTGATTAAAACTGTTGAATTAGGCACGCAAAAACATTTTAGAAAATGGACAAACACCTTCCATCCCTCTGTCAGCAACCAAATTGCTTCTGTTTTGAGGAACATTGCTTCCACAGCTTAGTTTGCCTTTGGGCATTGCTTCAGTAAAATTTGTAAGCTCCTACTTCTTAAAGCAGAAAAAAATCCAAGCACCAGGATCTGATCAAAACTTTTCACAACGTGAATGTTCAGGATAGCAAGAATGCAGTTTTCAGACTATTTCCTTCTCTTCTTACCTGCCACTGCTCCAAATTAGAAGTTGCTAAGGCTTTCCAAGGGAATCTGCTTTCTGTTGCTCTTCAGCATTTGAGTAGCAAGCCTCAGATCTATAGATACAGCTTTGGAAAAAGGCTTTTTTTTATTTGTTTTGTATAGTTGTACTGGTAGGAGAATGTAGGGAGGGCTGAGAATCCCAACTGCAGGTACTAGGCTGAAAACCTCAGTTCAGCATCAGCTTTCCTCATCCCCCAGATCAGATGTCTGATCTCCAAGCAGCTTTCTCAGCAGCAGACTCAGCCTGAGGTTCCCAGACTCTCCCAACAGTTGTGTAGGATCCCAGCTGGCACCCAACTTGATGCTGCTTGTTTCCTGCTGCCACCAGCAGCCAGCATGTGAAGGCAGCCATCCTCCAGAAGCACAGCTCATGTCCAGAGTGTTTTTCCAGGCAGGTACTGTGCTAATTCTGTTTTTAAGCGGCAAACTGAGAAAATATACTTCCAGGACACAACTATCAAATTGATTTTTATCCTTCTCTCTGCTGAATTTTGATTTTGTCAAGCACAAATAAAGTTTACTGCCAAAATGCAAAGAGAATACTCGTGAAATTGTTTATCTTTTAAATTGTTTGTTGTTCTCTGTTTCTTTTTCTTTGTAAGATTTTCACCTCTTTTTAGAGAAACTACCAACAAATAAAATATAATCTTGATTTTACTCCTCCATACATGATTCAGTTTACTTTAAATTCTCATACTGCTGGAAACCATTTTTTTTATTTCTAGCAAAAGAAAATTTCAATGAAACAGACGTAATCATTCTGATTTCTCTAGATTTTCAGGAGGACTGAAATAATGGTCTCACAGGTTTTGAACAAGGATGTTTCCTATAGTAATTTTCATACATAATAATACCATAGGATTTGTTTCCTTTAATGTTGAGTGTTTTCTTTTCCCTCCTACACCTGTGTCACACATTAGGTTAAAGTACTGAATTATGGAATTTATAAAAAAACACACAGGCTATAGCTTATTCATCCCCTTCCACGCCATTATACAAGACAATCAATTCCTTTCCAGTAATATTTTGCAGAAGCCATCATAGCAAGATTCAAATCTCAGTATTCCTTTTGCTCAGATTATTGGGATCACAATTGTACCTGCATATCACTGTGCTTAAAGTCCTCATAAAGATTATCTCAGCTTAATGGAGAGGTCTGTTGTATCCAAGACTGTTAGAACTGCTGCACACCTTTGTAACAAGAGTAGAAGCTTCTTGTTTGGACAAGAAATATTTAGGTGGTTTTTCAGCAGCATGATGTTTTGTGTTGCAGAAAAGAGTGGGTAACTAGGTCTGCATTTTCTTCGATGTGATTCCTAGCTTTACCAATGTTCTTGTTACAATATGTTTTTCTGTCCTAGCCTGCATTCAGTTATTCCTCTGTTTTCTAATGATGGAAATGTTGGTGAACTACCAAAAGTAGCCCAGTCTCTATGTCATATATGTAACTTCATGGAACCTTTGGTACCATTTGATGGTACCTTTTTTCTTTCTGTAAGAGTTAGGTCTGTGGGACTACAGAGTCACCAGGAGTTCTGGCTGCAATGGAAGAAATGATTAGGCTGCTCTCTTACTAAGATATGTTTATGTTTGAGTGCTGGAAGAAATTCATAACATACAGCACCAAAACCCAATATATGAATTTTCTTGTCTAGGCAAGGCATCCCCTCTTTCTTCCTGTTCCTTTCCAAATCCCTTCGCAATCAGTTCTACAATGCAATTTCTGAGGATCTATCTTGTCTCTATGACTACAGCAGACTTTGGCTAATACAACTGCTTTCTCACAGGTGACCCTGGAATAAAGAAGTATTTGTTAGGTAGAAAACATTGCTAGGGAAAGTCTGGGGGAATTTTTACTTTAGTTATTGAGTGGTATTTCTCACTGGCAGGGACTTTGAATAATTTTTTTTTCTATATTTTCAGGCATTTCCACTGTTAATCTCTGAGGTCTTCTACTATGTGTCAAATATTTTGTCATCTGGGAAGTGCACAGTTGCAAAGGGCTCCTGTCAAAGATTTTTCTGGAAAAAAAAAAACAAACAAAAAAACCCCTTTTTTTGTGGCAGTACTGCATTTTGCCTAATAGCCAGCAAAATTCTTAACAGCGAAGCTGAAGTCAGATCAATTTTATCTTTCATTCTTAAAACTGTAGAAAATATGGAAATTGCAAGTCACTGAGATTTGAACTGTGGCTTTCTGATAGAGCCGTGAGGTTCAACTTCAATATATATATATTTTATTTTCATTTAGGCTGTCTTCGATTTGTTCCTTCATGGGCCAAGTCACTGCACTTACTCTGACCTCACAATAGCCACTGACTGGGCAGAACTTGGCCACCATTGTCACTCTTGAAGATGTACTGGTGATATAAATCACCACTTCTGAACTTGGGCCTCAACTTTTCTTGCTGCCTTTAGGGAAGAGGAAGACTTATTTAGTTACTTTTACTATTTGCTTAGTTTTACTATCCCTATTTACTTCTACTAAAATACGTCAGCAACTTTAAAGTCATAATTTCACAGGAATTCAGACACTTGAAAAACTTCTTGAGAGTGTGTTCTACTGTTACACTTCTCTGGTAATGTGGGAATTCTTCTCTTCTCTGCTGTGATTGCCATTCTAGTATCTTAGTTAAACTAATCTGCAGAATTTGACCCACAAATATAACCAGACAGCCTAATTTTGAGGCCAGAGGAGAGGTTTTATTGGATCAGTGAGGGGGACAATTGTGAAATTCTCATTTATGTGTTGCTGCTGCTGTAATGGCCCCAGTTTATTTCTCCTGAGATTGAGCCTAAATTTAAGATTTTAGTCTTTAATTTTGAAATCAAAATAATGAAGTCATGTAATGCTTAATTGTTTAACAGTAAACTGCCCATTAATTCATTTATGGAGCATGGCACCATGAAGGAATTTATCTATAAAAACTCAATCCCTCCCCTGGGAATCTGAATCTTTGTCTAGCATGAGTAAACATTTTAAAGCTGAGTAGTACCACTAACTCATTGATTAATTCTGTCCTCCAAATCAATTCATGACATAACCTTCTCACCTCTGCAAATCAAACCAATCTATTTATAATGCATTAATTATTCTTCAAAAAAAGACGGCCTCCTTCTCTCTCCACCGCTTTCTGCCAATTAATTGCCCTTCCCTCCACTTCCAAATGACTTTTTCCTCTGTTCTTCCTTTTTTTAATTCATTATTTATTTAATTAATTTTTAGGATTCCTCTTCCTTCCAGATGTCTCTGTTCTTCAGGGCTCTAAAAACTTATGGTTTTGAGTTTGTCCCCAGTGTTTTTCCCCCCGCTGTCCCTTCTATTTCCTACTAAGAAAGCTGCAGTTGGATTCAGGCTGTGGCAGGACAGCTTCTTTACCCCTCTTTTGAAATAACTAGCAGTGCTCAGTCTCCTCATTACTCTTCATACCCTCTTATCTTAATGAAGTATCAAAATACAGGAGCTGTATAAATCAAGAACAGCATAAGGGTTGAAGTGGGCTGGCTTATGCGCTTTGCAACAACAGACAAGCTGGGAACCCTCAGCACCAGGACTGTGTCGCGTCCAGGACGAGATAGAAGTAGCACCTGGTTTCTGGCACATGTTTGGGATGTATGTATTGGTGTAGATTTGTTTGTCCTTTCTCTGCGGTCTTGTGCAAGAAAACAGTGGCTGGCTCTTTTCCAACAAGCCTAGCTTTGAGTGGGAATCAATTAAAACTGTCTGATGGTGCAATAGTTAGAAACTTTGTATTCTGGGTTTGAATTGTGTCTGGAAAACACTGGCAAATGAAGAGAACGAACTGCAGTATTTTTTTTCAAGTAGAAAGTAGAGGTGCAAAGAGCTTCACATGTAGGCAGCTAAGATGAAAGTATAACAAATTCTCTGTTGTCCTGTTGCAGAGCAGAACACGCAATGAACAGGAAATGTTTTTCTAAATGTGAAGCAGTCTTTGGAATATAAAATCTTTGATCTCTGTTGAGTTTGAACCTGTACATTCTGAGATTTTCCACCTAGAGCATCAATCACAGAACTCCATGAGAAAGAAAAAGACAACTTTCTATGATATGGATTTCTTGATTTTCCCCATGTAACAGAAATTAATGGTGCACATAGTTCAGCACCAGAGGCTTTTCTGCTACATTACATTGATTTTAACAATGTGCAGGATTTACGGGTGGCAAAATGTAGACTGCTTTATTTGTGCATTGCACGTTAGCTTTATTTATGTAGTAATTTTGTAAATCCCATTTTGTTCCTATAATTGTGTGTATTGACAACAAAAGTATTGATAGTGTTTTTATTTATTTATTTGTTTGTTTGTTTGTTGTAAAAAGATGGGAAAAAAAGACAGTGCTGGAATAATAAAGATCTATTGGCGTGCCAGTTTATGAAAATGCCGAATAAAACCAGAAGAACTGATGTAGTATATGTGTAATGGATAATTCCAAAACAAGTTTATATCTGCCTGAGTGAATTACTTTATTAATTCTGAAATGTATTTCCAAAAACAAATACCAAGGAAAGCTGAAGAATAACCCAATTGTCCCTGTCCTTGTCCTACAAGGTGGAGTTTTCCTTCCTGAAGGATCTTAAAAGGTTTTTGGAAAAATGAGAAGAAAGAATGTTGCTAAGATTAAGCCCTTGAACACTTGGCTCTTCTGTGGTGCATTGACTGTTTTTCTGCTTGGATCAGAGGGAGTCACCATCCACAGTTAGAAACGAAGCCCTAGATTTTATACTGTTGGGCAGTATGTCTCTTTTCACCATTCCACCTAAGGAAATCATGTTTCAGACTTGGTCTTTGCTATGTAGTGCCACACAACTCATGAATGGCAAAGAGTAGAAGAACTGAGCAGTGATGTATAGATCTGCCACAGCTCTCCTGTGGATTAGGACAATAGCAAGGAAATTGCTTTCAAAGATGTAAGAAGTGAAAAAGTGTTTATTTTGTTTGTTTTGTGTGTGCATTATAAATGTTTTTGGCTTCTGTGAATAGATTGGATAGAGGCGTTCTTATGTTTTTTTATAAGTTCTTTTTCTTTCTTGTGCTCACTACCAAGTTGTAGGCTACACTGCGCTTGGGATTGACAGCAGGGTTTGGATTCCTGTTTGTCCTTACTTTTAGGTGTTGCCTGTATTCTGCCAAAAAACACAGTACTCATGGGGACAGGAGACTTCTTGGGTTGATTTCAAGTCCCCAAGGTGTACTGCACATTGTTTGTAGGAATGATATCAATATCTACTTCAGTCAGAGCTGGAACCCTTGTAGGCTTAAGGGAATTCAAATTTCCCAGTTATTAAGGCATTATATAAGAATACAGTGCCTAGAGCATAGGTGAATACAGTTGCAGCAGTCAGGGAAATGTTACTACTTCTTGATCCCACACCTTGTCTGGGTTTCTTGAGGGGGGACCTACTAACGAGGGCAGACTGTTCTGAAGCCCTTTGTGTAAACCCCACTATGATGCTGCAAGAACAGGAAGGTTGTTTGCCCTGACGAGGTTTCCACTGCCCAAGCTCCAAGTTTCAATTCCCCTGCAGCCTCTGGGTCTTTTCTTTTTTGAACAGTTTTGAATCCTGCTTTAGTGGCTATATACCTGAAGCATAGATGTTACTGGGCCTAACCTTTTAGATTTCCAAGTTCTTGAGTATATTTTACTCTTAAAGGAAAGTTTCTGATGACTTTAATTCCTATTTTATGATTAATTTTGCCCTACATGAAAACGTGGAGACAGAGAATTTTGTCCTTCTCAACCAAATTTATAAGGTTCACCCATATTGCATTAAAGGAGTTGCACAATTTAAGTGTGATTATAGTATGCTGCTTTTATAATTAGCACTATCTGAGCCTATTCATGGAAGGCAGTCTCCTAGTGCTATAATTCACATTTGATCTGCAAAGCAGGAATTTTTATTGTACTAAATGGCTACATTTTATAAAAGGTGCCTAATCATTGAGAAAAAAAAAATCTTTTGGCATTTATTGTTCATAGAGAACTCAGTTGGTATTAATATAGCTATAATTTGTGAAGGTAAAAAAATCCATTGTAATTTAATAGATTCATGTCCAATTGTTGTTAAGTGCTACTGTACATTTCATGTAGCAGGAGAAATTGTTACTGTAAAAGCTGATGAATCTTGCTTTGTGAAAAGCTAGGTGAGGCGTCATTTTAAGGTTGAAACCAGCAATTGTAATTTGGAATGAATACTCTGTGCCCTAGAATAATGTAAGTTACTGTTTTCTCCTAATTGGCTGAGAGCTGAAATGTTAATGCCAACCCAGCAGATGTATCCCCAGCCTGTAGTTTCCCATGAAGATTTGGTTTGCAAATAGATTACTTTCTATTTATGGGTAAAGTAAAGCCTAATTGTGAGTCTTCACACTAGCAGGAGCTGCAATGACTGCGACTTTAAGGGAAGTGACTGGGCAATCAGACTGATTCTGTAGAGCATACCAATGAGCTGCATCAGTGTATCTTTCCCACTATGTGAAAATCTTCAGTAATCAGCAAAATGTAGACAGTAAATATCTCATTGTTTTTCACAGTGAAGTGCTGCAAAATCGGAGAAATATGACAAAATGTAATTGGATTGCAAACAATTATTTCCTCTCAAATAGATTTCTGATTACAAATTAATATAATCCCGTGATGTCCCAAGTAATAAATGCAATGCACAGATGGTGCCAAATTGAAAGACTAAGTGACTGAACGTGTTGACATGGTAGATTAAAATTCCATCCTAAAAATATGTCTATTTAAGTGTGTTTCTCACATGTTTCACCAGACTGCCAGACTGCCAGACTGCCAGAGATTGTGGTTTTATGGCATTTTCTCCTACTTTCAGTCCAGCCATTGTTATATTTAAAGTCTTTTCTGGGTGAGGAGGAATCGCCCTTTATACATAAGTAAAGCCAAGCATTTATTAGTAGTATAATTGATATCTTGAGGGTCTAATAATTATTAATCCAGATCTGATTCACCAAATAATTAAGGTTGGAATAGACCTCTGGAAGTCATGCCCCATGCACAGGTAAGTCCACCTTGATCAGGCTGCCCAGGAATTGCTGCAGAAGAGGAATCATAACACAAAATTAGTATTATTTTATACACACTTAGTTCCTACCCTTGTTCTGGTGCTGTGCCTGCCCTTCCATTGCTGCTCTGTGTCCTGGGGTCTCTGGTTTTACCCAGGTGATTATTTGTGTGTGCAGCACGTGACCAAGAGTTGCCAGCATGTGGAGTCCTTTGTCAGGAGGAATATGATGTTTATATGGGTGGTTTGTTCTTATGTTTTGTCCAGTTCAAGATCTGCATGCTTTTCTTTTTTTTTTTTTTTTTTTTTTTTTATGATTGTGACTGAGCTGTTCAGAGCTGTGGGGTCCCCAGTGCTAAGCTTGGGCCCCATCCCTAACCTTCTTCTGCCTGCCCTCCCCTGTGCCACATCTTGCATCTATACATCCTGAGACCTCTTCCACAGTTCTGGGCCCATGTTCTTCTGTGCTACATTACCGTGCCTGTCATAAATATTTCATTTTACAGCATAACTGCTTTTTACTGCTATCTGAATCAAGCTATGATTGTACCACACAACAATAAACAGAAGTAAAATAAATTAGCCTAAGACACCTGATCAATGGGAGAAATTGCTGTCACAGCTAAACTGAGTGAAACAAAGCTGCAGGTAGGTCAAAGGAAGTGCGGGCAGAGCTGGCTATGTTGCCGTGGTCCTGAGGTCTTGTAACTTGGTACTGCACTGTAACTTGTGGCCTGCTGCTAGCAGAGGTAGTATGTTATAGAGCTACATGGTTACACTGATCACAGATGAACTGCACCAAAAGGCGTATTTCTTTTTTGGGGTGGGACTGTATTTCTTCTGCCATGGTGATAAATATTATTAAATAGCTCTTTCCCTTGTTGATTGATAAGCCTTGAGCTCATGCTGCTCATTTATGCTTCATATTTACCAGATATATGCCTTCAACGACAAGAACTTCAGCCTTATACGAGTCTTTGTCACTAAATTACCTGACCCCATTCAGCCATGGTCCTAAATAGTCTATTTTTCCAACCTTTTACTGGTAAAGTAGCAGTAGATGCTCTTATTGTCATTGACATCCCTTGCAAATGTCAACTCCAGCTGACCTTTGGGTTTCCTAAGTCCATGCTTACCTGACAGTAATGTTTTAAATTCCTCCCTTGAGCCCTGTTTAGCCAGGCTTGTCTCCTCATGTGTCTGTCTGTTTTCCTGAGTATCAGAATGGATTGTTCTTCCCTTTGAAGGATACTGACCTCAAAGACATGCCAGCTGGTCTCAACACCTTACCCTTCAGAGCAGCTTCTCATGAAATCCCAGCAATCGGTTTCCTGAATGGCTGGTGCCTGTTAACCTGAAGTGCAGGGTCTGCACTTTGGTAACCTTCCTCACTGCTCTTAAGATCTTGAATTCAGAACCTTCATGGTTAGTACGGCAAATGCTACCAATGGTTATCACATCCCAAAAGGTTCTTCTTTGTCTGCAAATAGCAAATGCAGCTGTGTGTTACACTCGGGTGGACTGATCCAGAAATCTGGATTGCTTTTGTCCCTTTCAAAAGAGGTCAAGAAAATTGAAGCCCTCCCTAAGAACCAGAGTCTGCGATAGAGAAGCTTTCTGAAGTTGCTTAGAGAGGACATTTCTCACTCTGAGTGTTTTTTGGAATGTCTCCCTTTATGGTCTCCTCTCTTCAGAGACATGTAAGGAGAGAGTGGTGTATTCTCAAGGATCGCCTAATCTGTGCCCTTGCATTTTCAAGGCCTGAGTCCTTGCTGGGCCTGTGACAGGACCACTGGAGTTAAGGTTCAGTGAGCAGGTGAGGGACATTCCTAAGGCCACCTACCTGCCTGTCAAGAGAGATACAGGATTTTGAGTAAGAACTTAATGTGTGTGAATTTTTTTTTTTGTCAAGAAAGCACTGAATTTTCATTGGAACTTTTTATTCTTAAAACTGCAATCTTTTTTGTTTTCACTGAAACTTTAAAAAAACAATTTCTACAAAAATTGACCTTGCTTTCCAAATAGCTCTGAAAGGCATCAGAGTATAGAATACTGTTTGTTTTGAACGGCAATAAAAATGGTTTGCTAGAAAGTGTAGCAGGGAGTATCCTCTGCCAGCTTATCTTCAGCGCATAAAATGCTAGTGGTTTATTGCATAGGTGAAAGCAATGCATTTACAAAGTGTGCTGGTGATAAGTGTTCAATTAACATTTACTCAAATAGAACTGAACTCACTCTGCTGTTTTTATGACCCTTTTAATACAATTTCTTTGTCATTCATATTAGCAGAGCTGAATAATTCCAGCTGAAATTCTACCTCATCTTTAACTCAACCTCACCCAATTCTGAACATTTTACACTTCACTTTTTTCTGTAACAAAGGTGCTAAAATTTGAAAGAGTGCTTAATGTTTTACTCATTTTCTCTTTTTTAAAACTTCCTTCATCCAGCTTTGTCAGCTCTCCTCCATACCCAATCTTCACTACACGTGTTTTAGAATATGGCTGACAGTGCACCGAAAACATGAAATAGCAAATCTCACCCCCTTGAAGCCTATGTTAATATGAATTCATGTAAGCGAGCTGCAAAGTACTTTTCACTGTAAAGAGAAAAAAAGGAAGAAAGAAAAAAGCATGCATCTCAGTGATATTTTTCACAGAAACAAACCCATTTTCAAGCTTGACTGAAAAGTGAAAGTGTGATAGTGATTTTGTATTTCATCATGAATATTTCAAACACATCTGATTTCTACAAGCGTGATGATCGCTAACGTGTGAAGTCACTTAATTAAGTATTTGCTTAACCCTTCTCTTTGCTGAGAGGTGCTCATGAGAACTGAAGCTTGTTAAACTAAAACAAAGACACAGCCAGCATATATAGCTACCTCACTCTTGAAAAACAGGTAAAATTTTCTAAAAGCTACTTCTGGTTTATTCATTTTCTCTTTTGTTTGTCCAATATGAATTTTTTTTTATCCAATTTACTACTATTGTATATTCTTCAGCAGGCTGTAGGCATGAAGGTCAGCGATAAATTCTTCCTGCGGTGATGTTTTCTGGTCCCTGAAATCACATATAATGTTCATTTTCTTTGCATTATTTTGTGACGCTACTTGGTTGAACTAAAGATTGATTTGAAATTATCTTTCTTGGGAGCAGGGAATTGAAAAGCAGGGAAAGAAAGCATTTTTTTTTTTAACTTGTAACTGAAGAGGCTTGCAGATTTGGCCTTGCTTTGGTTTTGTTGTTGAAAATCTTTTCAGAAAGGCACAGGAGTGCTCGTGCTGTTGTTTGGCTGGGAAGAGGGGTTTTGGTGGAGGCTTCTGGAAGGAGCAAGGTTTTGTGTTAGCCTCTGCTGCTGGCTGGCTTGAAGCAGGAATAACAATATCCTCAAATCAGATTCCTAATGACTTCAAAGGGCTGCTGCAGTCAGACTGTCACACAGTTGTATTGCTGATGCAGCCCCAGTGGCAGCAGAGATTCCCAACCCTGGTGCCATGCCACCTGCAGTGCTGCATACCGGTACAGCCCAGTTACACCATCGATGTGTGGATTGGCCACCCACTCCTCGTTGGCCTTTGCAGGTGAACACAAAGTTGTGTTTTGAGTCTTTAATGGGAGCCGAAGGTCACACAAGCACACTGCTTTGACTTCCTTGTCAGTGAGCTCTAGACAGCAACACTGTTCCTCAAGGAGAGAGGGCAAAAGGCAGGAGCAGTGTTGGTGCCGGTAGTTCTGCACGCTGCTAATTAAGCTCTTACCACTGACAGCTTGTAGCAGGAGAACACACGCACAGAGAGAGAAGGAGAGAGAGGAGGGGAAAAGCTATATGGTAGGCTGTCATTTCCTGCCTTTGCTCGTAAGTATCCATGCTTCCTAAAACACTTTTAGCGCCTGGAGAACACAGCAGAGGCCATTGGGCCAATCTATCCCAAAGGCATTGCACCTCTTTCTGTTAGGAAGTCTCTTATCCTGCTCCAGATAGTTCTACTTAAAGTGGTTCTAAAAGCCTTGTGTCCAGCCACAGCAGTATTATCCTCTGAGCAAACATTGTGGTTGAAAGCTATCCCCCTCATGGGATTTGCACAGGGCACAGCATAATGTTGTACCAGGAGTCACTCTGGGAGGAGGAAACTAACAAAGTTGAAGAATGTTGAGAGGTTCCCATGTTCCACCAAAAGCTATTGCAAATCCTGAGGGCCATTTGGATTTGAGAAGTCACTGCACTGCCTGTGATATCTCTGAAGCTCAGCTCATTTATCTTCCTGGGGCAAAGCAGTTTCCTTACCCACCACAGCCAACAAGGAGGAAGCCTGTAAAATGCAGTGAAGAATGAGGTCTTTTCAACAGCTAAGTTTTAACCGTACTTCACAATTCAGTTCAGAATTACATTCTTGTTAGCTATTTTGACAGCCTGCTTGTAAATGACCATAGGAAACTCTCAATCTATTAATTTCACCATGATTTTTTTATTACTCTCTTTGCACAAGAGCAAGGTGCCTAAGATTTCATGGGAATGAAACGGACTTCATAAAATGTTATGCTTCCTTCATGCTGGAGCTTTACACAGCTTTTCCTTACAAGCTTGTACTGTTAAAACTAGACTTGTGCAGATTCTTGTCACAAGTGCCTGACCAGCTAGTAGGATTATTCAGATTGTGTAATTTTACGTGTGGCTAAATTTTTATTGAGGGGCATAGTCATTTCCAGTGATTCAAAATCCTGTCTCTTTGGTAATAGTGTGCAATAAAGCAATAGGTAGGAAAATAAACAAAATGGATAAACAGAAGGGATATTTTTCTTTTTAATTTTGCCTTACATTTTGAAAGGGTTGTTATTTTTCAGGCTTTCTGTGTAGTTGTTTCTTTGTCAGTAATTCTGAGGCTGTTTAAAGGAACCTGTTATTAAAGACAGTCCAGAACAAGTCATATAAGATATCAGCCACCACCCTCTTTAAAAGAAAAGCAGAGCAGCTAGAAAGACTATGGAAAAAGCCCTCAAGAGTAGAAATTCTGGGGTATTGTAGATTGGTGGGACTAGAAACTCAACAAATGTATTATCCCTGAGTAAAACTTCCAGCAAAGAAAATACACAGAAGGCTGTGGAAATCTGAAAATGTATTAAAAGTGAACATTAGAAAAACAAACAAAAACAAAACAAAAAAGAAACACCAACAAACTTGAATTTAGTGAAATACTTCTATGAGCTGTGTGTAAATTGCTTTTCTCATCTCCTGTGTGCATCTTTATGTTCCGGTTGGTTTGCTGGTTTTGTATTATCACTACTTCAGATTGAGTTTGTCTATGTGTGATTGAAAATGTAACAATTGCTTCATGTTAGCAATACTAAGGGGGATGCATTAAGTCATTCTGAAGTCAAGATCACTTGACTTCACTGAAAATTCATGGCAACAGTGGCAGAGATGGGCTTGTTTAGGTTATTTGTAGCCCGTAAGCTCCCATTACAAGGATCAAGCAGATCTTCTTAGATAGGGTACATAAAAATTCAAAATTTTACTCTCTGGCAGACAAGTTGAACAGGATGCAGCTATGGGTATTTGAGTTACTATCGGAATATTGTTACTCTGACTGCAAAGGTGGTTAAGCTAAACTTCTAGGTAACAGAAGTTACTTTGTTACAAAGAATCAGTTCACGATTTCTATGTTGATTAAGTAAAGTGCAGTAATTTTTTGATAAGTTTTAAAAAACTGGATTTTAGTGTTGGGATTTTTCTCTTATACCGAAGCCTTCCAGCTGCTTCATATACCTGGTACCAATTTGTTTCCTAACAAAGCTAAAAGACTCTCAGCATATCCATCCCTTTTGAATAACTCTTCTAATTCTAAAAATGGTTGTTCCGTGCGCTATTTGAGCCTTACAAAAAATGATAGCAATCCTTTTGTATCTTCCCAGCTATGGAATGATTTTATTTTTATTTTCCCTTTGGCTTCAGTGATTTACTTCATCTCAATATAACAAATAGGTTTCTGAGTTTCTATCCAGGACTTTTAAAATACCAATTGATATTCTTATGGTCCTCAATCAGCACAACACCTCACACCTTCCTTTTAAGAAGGAATTTATTCTCCTAGGCTGTCTAGGCTTTCTAATTGTTATTCCTTTCTTGTTTTCTTAGCTCTTACACCCTTGCAATTTATTCATAAGTAATCTCTTATAATAGATTGTACTCGTTACTTTCCTTCCATCCATAATACCATAACATTACATTTTGTTCCCCTTGGCCCCCTCACTTTTTCTTTCATTCCTTTTCTTTCTCTTTCATTATTATTTATTTATTTAGGAAATGACATACTGAATTTCAGTGTTTCTGTTTAAATTAACCCATACCAAACATGAACTTGTAATGGCACAATGATAGTCATTTTTGAGCTCTGGTGCCAACCATGTTCAATCTCAGTATTTCTGAATTCTTAGGTATTTATCTATTTAAAACCCTCATTAGCATAGAAATGAGCATCTCTTTTCCTGCTATCTCCCATCAGATAGGAAAATGTCTCAATGTTACAAGAGAGACACAGAGTTTTAAGACAGATTACAGGGTTTGATGAGAACATGCAGCGAACTTATGGTTTAGGAAAGAATTGTATTTTGATATCCGGAATTACAGTTTTTGTTTAGTATTCAAACCTGTCGTACTTGACCCAAACAGTGTAAGTGGACATTGTACTATGAGGAGCTATTCAATGAGGAGATCAGCAGCTTGAAACAGATGAAATATGTTCAAGAATGTAACAGCTTTTTGCTATGATGGATAAAACAATATAAAAAATTATCAACTCTCCTGGAACAGGTGCTTTTAAAAACATAAATTTCAGGTGGGTATTGATGTATTCACCGCTGCTGCTTCTATTTTGATGCTTTGAAGTGTATAAAAGACAAATGCCAGTACAGAATCCCACTAACCACTGGGATATGAACATACAGTTATGCAAACAGAAAAAAACATGTAAAAATGTCCATACATGTTGATGTTATGCTTTTTCATCAAATGAACTACCAGACTCTAGACTTTATTTAACAATTTTGCATAAATGATTTTGCTGAGGATGAAAACTTCCCTTAATACTGGCGTTGTGCACATCTGTTGACATTAGATGGCAATCTTAACAGAAAAAAAAGATTTTAAGTAAAAGATAGAAATGAGTTTGATCTGCAGTCCATGTCTAGAATCTATCTATAGAGGTAGATTGCACAATGAATGATGGTTGCACATAGGTCTGAGACGTGTCAGAGCATGGATAAAATCACCCATAGGACTCACAATAAAAATGCAGTGAAGCTGGCAACCTAGGGAGAATTTAAAGCTGTCATCAGTGACAAGAAGGATAATCTCTCCCATACAAGGGAGCTGTGGCTAGTTTGAAGCTGGTTAAACTTGCAAACTAGTCTTCTGGTCATTATTGGCCTCAGAATAGAAGCTGTAAGGATTACCAGACTCTGGTGCTTAATGTAAGTCACAGAGAATCGCAGGGGTTGATGGTTATCACCATAGTAGGAAGTTTCTAAAAGCTCATCTAACTCCTCTCCTCCACTCCCCTTCCCTTTCACAAGAGCTTACTTAAGCAATTGTTCGGACCCCAAATCTTTACTCTTTTTGAGGTTCTGCAAAGTCCCTACAAAAGATTGATTTTTAGTTGTTTTGGCAGTGGCTACATGAAACCCAGGTTTCATGAAAGGTAAGTTTTGTTCATTTTCAACTCTGAGAAACTTACTTTTGATCCTCTACTTTCATTTTCCTGTTGAACTTTTTGAAAACACAATATAGTCGAGCCTACATCAGAATTGAAATTGCTTACAGAGACTGTTACAGTAAATTGATATCTAGGTATACTGTATCATTGGGAAATAGTCTATTTATCTTGGGATCAAGGCAGATATGATAAAGATATGAAACATAATCATCAAAATTCTATACCTTGGGCCAGTTTCAGTTCAAGGCTAAGTAGGAACAAATCCTGCAGACTTTGCAGAGAACTACATTACTTTACACCAGACATGTTTTTATTCAGCTGTGCTTTGTGGTAGGATATAGCATATATTTCCTATACAATTTTTCAGAAAACATTTTATATTTCTATGCTGCATAGCTCACTGAAATAGAAACTTTATGAATACTGTCTGTACAAACATAGACTTAATTATGGCTTATATTCTTTGTCAAAGCAAATATTTATCTATATAGAACGTCTTCCTAACTCTAAGGAGCATTATTATGCATGTACTCAAAGTTTGACTGAAATCTGCCTCCCACTAGATAATCCCAGGAAATACTTGTGACATGAGGTTATGTATATGATATATTTTTTTGAAAAAATATGATCCTATTTCTATCTCTGTTATCAAAATCTTTCAACCTGCTCATAATTTTCAGAACTAGTATTTGGACACTACTGTTTCCTCACCCAGGCTACTTCTACTAATAGAATATTACTTCTGTAGTCTGTTGCTTTATAATGGAGAGGAAGGAGGTACTATTCCTATTCTTGAAAAATAAATAGCAAGATGCAGTCCTAAAAAGTCTCATAAGGGAGGCACTGTTTACTTACCTATCCTAATCGATATGTATGTATGAGTATTTTGAAGTTCTGTGTGACACAGTAACTCTGGATACTATTGATGTATTACCTGAAGTCCAAACGTGCAAGTAGATGTCAGGCTTGAAGGACTTATGAGAGTCTGAGAGTCTAAATCCTAACAGAGACCCACAAAACCTCAGGATTACACACCTGCTGTTTTTCCTGGCACATTTATTTTTGTTTTGTTTTGGTCTGGTTGATTTTTGTTTAATCACAAAACATATTTACATAAAATTAATGTTCACATATGCTATGTCCCTGTGCCAAGTTCTTCAGCTTGCTGCATGCCCTCTGCCCTGTATTCTAATTACAGGACAGATCTGGGGTAGAGATAACAGCCTTGCAAATACACTGGAGCCAAGAGACTGCAGGACTGCAGAAGATGAAAGGTTTGGGTCTGAGATGTAATAATTCTGAGGGAATCAGACTGGCATCCTGTTGCCACGAGGGTGCTGCTGGTAGAGGGAGTGATGATGCACGGTATTATCTGTGTTTTGTTTCAATTTTTTTAAGGTAACCAACAGCCACTGAAGTTTACACAAAACAGAACTTTTTGAGACTAAAATTTAAGAATGTTGCCATTTAAGTTTCTGCATCAAACTGTTTGGGGCAGAGCTGCCAATCAGTGTTAGCATTCTGTGAAAGGTACAAGGAAACAGGCAGTTGCTTGCAGCAAAGATTTTTGTCCTTGATGATTCTATAGACTTGTGCAATATAACTCAAAGCTCTGGTCTCTGCTTACTGAAATTTTATTTGATTGGAACTCTGTAGTCTTTATGGCAGTGACTCCTGATTTACAACAGCACAGGGATTACCAGAAATAAGACTTGATGTTCTCTGATGGAAAAGTCTTATCGAGTTTAATAGCATATAATATGATTTCCTTGGTTTTCTCTTTCTTTCTTTTCTTTTCTTTTCTTTCCTTTTTTTTTTTTTTGGTATTAATTCCCTTTATTTTCCTAATTGAATCTTGTCTGAAGATTCTTGTAGAGTTGACAAGTCCTTATCAAATTCTCATAGACTTTCAGATAAAGAAGGCTCTTTTTTTGGTCTCAATCCCCTGAAAACTAATATTTTATTCAAAAAGTTAGTAAAGTTTATTTCTGATCTGTTTTTTCGCCCTTGAAGTGTGCTCAACATATACAGTTCCAACTACAAGACTGAGGCATTACAAAGCAATGTTGCCAGAATGAATTTCGTTCTTATTTAAAGTACTGTAAATTCCTTCTTTTCAGTCACTTTCTCCCTTATTTACTTCAGTGTAAATGAGATGTGATTCAGTCTTGCACTGTGTTGAGGAATTGTTTTCTTCTAGCTTAGACATTCTATTAAATTGAGGGCTAATCATGTACCAGGCATGCAAAGCAAACAAGAAATGAATATTTTCAGGTCTGAGCATACGAATTTCTGTAAAATCACTGCCAAAATAAATCTCCAAAACAAATGATTTATGGACTCACTCAAGCAAAATGGATTATTCAAATAATTACTTAGTAATAGAAGAAGTTTGAGCAATGATACTTTTAATAATGAAGTTGCCCACAGATCCTGATACTCAGGAAGATTATGGGGGGGATTAAGACAGATTCTTTCTCATTTTTTCAGCTCTGCCACCATCCTGCTGAAAATGCAATGAGTTCGGTGCTTTTTAAGTGATGAAAAGGAGGGGATGTTTTTTTAGAAGACATAGGTAGGGCTGCAATTTAGTGGAGTTAAGCTCAGAATGCAAGTATATAGGTTATACTTCTAATGGCTCAGCCTTAATTCATTGATGTAAATCCTTGCTAATTAGATCTGAGAATGTCTGGAAACTTTTGGTGGAGGAGAGTGAGGATTAACATTTTTTTCTTTCTCTTTTTTTTTCTTCTTATTTATTTTGAGTCTTCCACAAGCTCATAAGCCTAAAGGGAACTTAAATATGTCCAAAAGCAGATTTCCAAAGCAATTAAGGTACTTAAGTTTTGAAAATCCTTCCTTCTCCCAAGCTAACCTGCTTTAGATAAAAGAAAGTATTGTCCAAGTATAAGTGTTTTAATGTTGGCTATTCCCAAATGTGTGCTTCTTCCATAGCCTAGCAACTAATTCATGCAATTCAAATTTCTTGTGAGCAAACAAGAAAGGACGGGCTATCATCTTTATTCCTTTCAGTGAATTTGAATGAGTGTAAGAGCAGTAACTTATAAAATTGCTAATGTAACATTAAATCAAACTAATATGTGATGACTTCAATTGTGCAGTGTTTCTGCATGATGATAATAGAGAACTCTAAGTTGTGGCTCATAATTGTGATGAGTCTAATATAAAAATATAAAGGAAAAGACTTCAGAATTGAGAGAGACGGCACTGCAGTTTTTTTTTATTCAGCTGTTCACTGAACAATTAACTAACCAGCCATAATAAATAAATAAATAAATTCTACCCAACTTCTCAGGGATGTTAGTCATTTTAGAAAATGCTTAAACACCTAGATAACCTTGTCAAAGGGATGACTTCTAAGAACATGCAATGTCAACATCTGGAAAGAAAAGCTTTTGTGGATACTATCCTAAACAGAACCTCTAACATCACCGTGTTAGCCATCACTTTTCATTACCAAATTCGGATTGTTAACTCGAAGTCCTATTCTCAATGGCTATGACTGCCGCTGATGCATGAATCTGATAAAGCTGAAGCACTGAGGATGTATACTATCCCGTCAAATGTTGATTTTGACTATGGAGTGCCTTAAAAGGTGGCCGATAGAGTAGCAAAATTACACAGCACCTGTTATGGAGATGTTTGGTGGCTGTGGCACCAAAAGCAACTAGGAGAGGTTGTGAAGACAGCAGTACATTGGAAGAGCTGGTAGTAAGATTGGCTTCTTCTGTATGGATGTAGCAGGAATTCTGTAGATACTATAGTGTGTTTAGCATTAGCACCAATTTGAGGTCTAGAACAATGAAGCATCTCTGACAAGTATCCTTCCTGCTCCCTGTGATGACAGTCATTTTACTCATATTTCTGATCCACTCTAGAGCTGGATCAGGGACAGCTACACAGCTGTGCAAGTACAACTGGATCGATAGTACCTGGTTCTTCACTATTGCAAGTTGTATGAGAAACAGAATGTAGAGGACTGAAGAAGGGATGAGGCACTGTAATGGTTAAAGGATACTGAAAGCTCCCAAGAGTGATAGATTCTCACCTTGTTGCTGTCATAGAGCTCAAGTTATATCCCGGTCATGTCATCTACACCTTCCAGAAATAGCCTCATAGTATACACCTTTAGAGCACCCATGTTGCAGGTAAGTCAGGATTTGGCTGACACAGAGCACGACTGATCATACTTCAGTAATGCTCTGAAAAGTTGCACAATAAGTATTTCACATTGGATGCCTAGACCTAGTAAGTACTACCTTGAGCTTAACATCTTCTGGGAGGTGTTGACTTTCAGGGATGTTGTAAAGACTTTTTTCTACTGTATTCATCATCTGTGTTTCAGAGGTGGGTGTGCTGGGTTTGCCATTTACTGTAGAGCGTGAATGAAAGTAGATTGCCTCATGGAGAGCCTCAGATATCCTCAGCAGAAGTAAAGAAGGGCTGACTGTGTCCATCTGTCCGTTTGCTGCAGGTTACTGGCTCAGGTAGCAGCTCATCAGGGCTTGATAAAATCTCTCTCCTTGACCTTGGCAGTCTAGTCTTGGCACTTTTCCTGAGGAGAAGAGAAATGGAAATATTCAAGAGATCTGTGATCTTTACTCACATCGGGTGACAGCAGGGAAAGATCTCAAGGTCTTCATTCCCCCTCTACACAATCTGACGAGGTGGGATGTGATGCAGTTCTCCCCTGGCTTCTGAAGTCTTACAGCAGGGTTACAAACTCCAGAGAGTGCTGGAGAAATGCTGTGGCCGCTGAAGTAAAAGGTGCTGCTGGGAAGATAACAAGGATAAGATTAATGGTTCATTAACTGAGCACATTGCATCCTGCTCACTGAATGAGGCAGGGTCCTATGGGGCAGGGGGAAAGAACCATCATGGGATTTTGTTTATTAAAATTTGCACCATAACACAACATGCCTAAATTAGAGGATGTACAGCAGTTTTAAAATGGTGTTTCTTGGCTGCAAGTACCCTGTTATTGTGGACTAAATGTTCTTTTTAAAATAGTGTATTTTTCTTTAAGCTTTGAAGAGTGCTAAATAAGCAGCTATTTGTAATAGCTAATTGGAAATCTTATTTTTTTTCTTCCTTGAAAGGATAGTTTGTTTCCTAAAGGTGGATGTTTCCCCTAAGAAATAGTTCTCCCAGGGGGAAGAACTGTTAGCTGAGGGCAATACTTCATTTGATTTTAACACTCTAAATTATCCTCCTAAAGCCATCAATGCAGACTCTTCACGTACTCATTACTCCAAATGTTCTTTTCCCAAACGTGTGTTTGTGCTTTTGTGCAACTACTCCTTCCTGCCTTTTAGTGAACCTTAAGGCTTCATTTACATTCTCACAAACTAGCTTAGAATAGAAAAGAGCCACCAAAAAATCTTTTTTTTTTTTTTTTTTTGAGACAAGCTCGTTCTGGGCTTTGTCCATTGAAAAATTCTTAAAATTTGCACAAGTACCATCCCCTCAGATTGATTCTTTGTGGACATCTAAGTTAAAAGTGTAATAACATGGTCATATCTGGCACATGCCAAATGCCATTGTTTGTTTCTTTTTCTCAACACCAAAAAATACACAGAAATGTTAGAATTGTGTTTGTTTTAGGAATCCTTAGAAGATGCTCATCATGTTTTACAATGGAAGAGGAAAAATACCTTTGGGAGAGATTATTCATAATTTATCTTTCCCACACATTCTATAAAACATTTAGGCTAGACTAGGTACGTAGTAAATAATCTTCACATCCTACTGTGTATTATGTGAATAGTCATATCATACTTTTTGATGTAACTCAAGTTATAATGACTTGAGTTAGCTTTTTCAAAATACAAATTTCAGCTTGGGTGATTTGAAGACCCATAAACTAAAGAGTCTTATAATGATAGATTTCTTGTTGTGTTTTTTTTTTTTCTTTCTTTCTTTCTTTGTAGTTTATAGAATTGTGTTACTTATACAGATGCATTTAATTTAAATGACAGGGACATCTTAAGTGTGTTACAATATATGAAGATTGACATCTTTCATTTGAAACTTTTGACCTGATCTGGGTAAGAACAAAGATAGTTATTGAATATTTTTTCCACGTAAATAAATGTGAAGATCCTCAATTTTTACATAGCTCAATGAAATATTTCCTTCAAAATACCATTATCACATTCTGAGCATCAAGCAAGTGCCAAAATTAGAACTTAAATCTAGTGTGCAAAGAATACTTACTAAAAGTCTTTGTAATTGCACAGCATGAAAATAATGAAACCCTTAACTGATCAAGTGTGAAAATACATTTTTAATAGAAACATTGTTTTAAATGCTAGCAATAAACCTGAGAAAATAACTGTCCTTCTTATTTCAGTATCTCTTACTGATAATTCTCTTATTAGAAGCTTTTCTTCTCTGTGAGCAGTAAAACTAGTCCTCTCACTTTGGACTCATTCAATAAGCTGTCCCAGCCACCCAGAAATGAAACATCATATGCAGCACTTCATCCTCTTTCCTTACCCTTTACAGAGTGTTTATGGGTTAACATGCTATCATTAAGATTTGCTTTGTAATCACATAAATTTTGTAAACATTGGTAGTTCTCACTTTGCTTATGAAATAAGCCTATACTACCAAGTTTCCTTATGAGCTGTCAACTACATTCTCAGGAAATTTAATTATGCTATCAAGGAAGAAGAAAAAATGCATATTAAGTTATTGGATTTTCCCCAAGTATGTCATAAAAACATATGGATGTTACCATCTATGTTTTTGTGATTACAGATTTGTATGTTTATAGATTTTCACCTGGAGATCAATGCCATTTGAACCCAGATCTGCTATAAGAACTAAGATCCAAAATTCAGGCTTGAGCTCATGTACATTATGTTACAGCTCCAGCTTCTGCAAAATCTGAAGGTCAGGAATGTGTCTGTTCCTTTCTGCAGACTTGGATCTGTGGAAAATGTATAGAAAAGGCATAGCTTGTGATTTAAAGCTACCTACTTGGGAGTTCTAATTTCATACCTATTTTTGTGTATACTGGGGGATCTTCAGTTAACTCTGTAACTTCTTCATCCTTCCACAATATGACAATAATAATATCTAAGAGGACTGTAGACAGAATTAATTGTGCAAAGATTAAGCAATACATACTATATATAGCTTACAGATAGTAGTGATGATTGTTCATCTTAAACACTTTGATATCAGATTCATAAAACTTCTCCTAATGCTATGCAGGGCTTCTCTACAGCTGCTTTTCTTGAAACTATGCAAGTAGGAGAAGCTTCCTTTCTATTTTTCTGCCTTTCCTCCTTTATTTTTCCCTCCCTCTTGTTTAAGCACTGGAAATGGGAAAATTCCTGCTGTTTCTCTTAGGTGATGATCCCCCTGTAGGTGCTCCAGAACATTTAACTTAAGCTGCCATTTGCACATACAGTAATATGTATAGTACATTTGCACATACTGTAATATGTATAGTAGTTCTGGGACTTGTGCGCATCTTGGCATTGTACTTTTCTTGTTGGATGAAGTATCTCTTGTTAATAGTATTGGTCTTCCTTAGGAGGTTATTGATCCAAAGGGAAAAATATTATTCTCTGGTTTCGGAATTTATTCTTACATAAGTGAGAAGTAGATAATAAGATTTCTTCAGAACCTTTCAATCATACTATAAAATCTCCTGACAGGAGTATACAGCTGATTGATTTTTAAAAATGATATAAAAATCTTGTAGAGAAGAGAGTAAATGCGACAACATTTTCAAAAGATTCCTGTGGCACTTTATCATGTGGCTTTAAAATTTCATTTCTTTCTCTGAATCTCTGAATTTCCTATAGATTTTTCTAGAGTTGAGTTGAAAATGGTTAATTTTTCTATATTAATGCACTATAGTACGTAAGCAGACATATCAGTACATAGCAAACATTAACACAACTATTTCAGACTTTGACACACTGTAATTTCTTGGTCTCTCCCTGAAAAAAAAAAAAAATATATATATATATATGTATGTATATGTGTGTGTGTAAGCAACTCCAAACAGAATTAAACAGAATTAACAGAATTAACCACAATTAGTAATGATGACAGAGATAATATGTAAGCAGTTTGCTCATATGAGCCTCTCACCCATCAGGTGCAGCATATAACAAATTATTGAACTGATGTGACAAAAATTAGTGGAAAATTAGTTCAGCTCAATCAAGAGTGTCATATTTTGCTCTATTACTTAGCAGTGGAATCAAAGAAAAGAAATACAATTGTTTATTTTCCAGACAGAATGATTAGGATGAATTAATAGCATGACAATCTGTGAATGTGAATTATTTCATATGGCAATCTGTGTAGATTTCCATGTGCCATGTCTTTTGACTTAAGAGGGCTCTCTGCCATTAACTTCTGTTTATTTGCAAATATTGCACATACCTACTTTGTTTTCTGCTTTATGTCTGGAAGCATGATAAATAGCAGAATTGAGCCCAGCTGTCAGATAGAATCTTCAGTTTCTGTTTTCAGTTTCAATACATTTGTGCTTTTGGAAGTGCTGCATGTTTGTTGGGGTTTTTTTTTCTTTTCAAAAATGTCAATTGTGTGTGTTCTGATATTGCCTTTTTAGAAAGCATGACCAACTTTTCAGTAGTTGTTAGCATTCCTGCCTTACTCATGTGCATTGTGTAGTACTTTCTCATCCAGTCCCCAGCCTTGATGTGTTTTGACACATCTTTTTCAATCTCATGGACATAAGAGGCAGTGGGTTGTATTGGTGCCGAAAGCTGCTGCAAAAAGGTGAGTAAGAGCATCAGGATATGAATATCATTGCTGAATCAAGTATACTTCCCTTCCAAACTCTACTGAATGATGAAGACATGTTCAGTTGAGAAAGTACGTTGATAGCCTGCTAAAATTTTATACACTTCAATTTTGATGGAATTAAAACTGTTCTGCAGGTGAGATGTGTGGTAAACGTGAGAGAATTAACAGTTGCAGTGCAGTCATATTAGTGCCTCTGCACATCTTGGGAATCTTAAAACCAGTGAAGAAAAAAAGTCTTCAGAGCCTTTTTACTCATGACAATCCAGTCATGAGTAACATTTACTTTTAATGCTTATTTCACTTTTGAAATAAAATGTCTCAGACACTATGCCATACAGGGAGGTAAAGTCTAGGTATGAGAGGATAATCTATAATTTCACAGGATGCTTTAATGCTTGTCTTCAGTATTGGTAGTAGGACATGGGCATCTGCTTGTACTTGGAATCTTTAAAAATATCTCCCATATGTCTTTTGGGTTTGTCCAAAGTCTGGAGGATAACATTTTGGATTAGGATTTGTAAAAACACACTAGCCCCAGTTAAAATCTGTGAGGAACTGTGCTGTTCAGAATTGCTTTTCTATGGGTAAGGCATAGAACTGAGGATCTCCTCAGGTTACTTTGTCTTGTATGGGGCTCAGAAATAGCAAGATTAGCTTCTCTGCTGACATTGAATTCCAGTTCTGAAATGACATCACCTACTCAATTTATCACTACATTTTACCTATTAGGAGAGGTAAATCTTGTCACCAGTTTCTACAAGCTGTAAAATAGTATTTGTTTACTGTTAAACAATGGCTGCACTTCAAGTCTCATGTGACTGCATTTCCGAGGAGTTTATCAAAATTCTTCTGATTTGCAGATCAGTTACTTTACAGTCCACTTTGGTATTGCATTCTCATTCATGGTAAAAATGTACAGTGTGTGGTCCTCTTTCAATTCTCAGTTAAATGGAGAATTTATTTCAATTGCAAGCATAGAAAAGAGGATTTAAAGGAATAGTAGAAGTGGTAGTATTTAAAATTACATGCCTCTGCTTGTTGGTGTGCAAGAAAGCAAGCATACAAAATCTTAAGGTGCAGCAAATGTAAAGGAATTATATAAAAATAAATATATTAGTGATGTTGACTGAATGTATGTTTGTCAAGAAATAGCTTTAACTAAGTCCTCTTGTGCATAGTAAGTAATATATTTAATAAGGAAACAGAAATAGGAAGTACAATAACAGCCAAAATCACCTCACTGCTACAAGGTGAATTTTTGCATTTTCTGACTTTATTAGTTTGTGGTACTACTCCAGTAAGTAGTACATAAATTGAACAACAATACTAATGTAAGTGCACATGCTTAAATATTTAACTAAATTAGAATTCAGTTGTTTATACTTAGACTGAGTGATTTTTGCATTTCATTTCCTAGATTTTAGAAGTAGTAACCGTGAAGTTGGTATAAGATTTATATATAAGGGAGACTAGAAAATAAGTTATCTCAGTAATGTGTATGGTAGCAGTAGCCAAATTTTTATCTGACTTCGTGGAGCCACAACAGTTTGGCAGTTACAGCCAAACCCCTGCTGTGTCCAGTAAAGAGATATCAGCAAGAGACCTCAAAGACTTTTGGCATAGTCACCCACAACATTCTTCTCTCCAACTTGTAAACATATGCATTTGATGGGTAGACTGTTCAATGGACAATGAACTGGTTGCAGAATTGTACTCAGATAGTGGTGGTCAGTGGCTCAATGTCTGGATGGAGATGAGAGATAAGTGGCATCCCTCAAGGGTCAGTTCTGGGACTGATGGTATTTAACTTCTTCATCACTGACCTCGACTCTGGGATTGAGTGCACCCTCAGCAAGTTTACAGATGATGCCAAGCTGTGTGGTATAATCAACATGTTCAAGAGATGGGATGCCATCCAGAGAGACCTAGACAGGCTTGAGCAGTGGGCTCAGGTGAACCTCATGAGGTTCAAAAGAAGTGTGATCAGTAGGTTGAGGGAAATGATCCTGCCCCTCTACTTTGCACTGGTGAGACCTCACCTGGAGTACTGTGTCCAGATGTGGAGTCCTCAGTATGGGAGGGACATGGACCTGTTGGAGTGCGTCCAGAGGAGGGCCACAAAAATGATCCAAAGGATGGAACACCTCTCCTATGAGAACAAGCTGAGAGAGCTGGGGCTCTTCAGCTTGGAGAAGAGAAGGCTCCAACGTGATCTCATAGCAGCCTTTCAGTACCTAAGGAAGGACTGCAAGAAAGAAAGGGACAGGCTCTTTAGTAAGCTCTTTTGTGATACCACAAGGGGAAATGCTTTCAGAATAGAAAAGAGGAAATTTAGATTGGGTATGAAGAAGAAGTTTCTACAGTAAGAGTGGTGAGGCACTGGAACAGGTTTTCCAGACATGTGGTGGATGCTTTGTCCTTAGAGACATTCAAGGTGAAGCTGTATGGGTCTCTGAGCAGCCTGATCTAGTTGTAGGTCTCCCTGTTTACTGCAAGGGAGTTGGACTAGGTGACCTTTAAGGGTCCCTTCCAACTCAAATGGTTCTATGATTCTACAGATCCCATAAGCCTTTGTATTCCACTACAAAGAAACTTTGTAGGAGACCTCCTTCCACATTCTTTTATGATGTGGATAAAAATATAAGTTTAGGTAAACCTGTGGTATGCAAAGGTTTTGCATTATTCATGCAGCTATTTTTGGCTCTCATACTAACATACTCTGTACTATGTCCAAAAACCCTATTCAAAAAGAATGTTAATGTTGCAAAGTCAAATGTGTTGAACTTGGGAAGTGCTATAGCTAATTTTGCCTGTCTGACCCTAGTAGATCATCTTTGGATGTGTTTGTTTTGATAATGTAATTAAAGATTGTAGTCTCTTTTTCCAAGCCCCTTGCTTTGTTCAATTAATGTTTTATTTGATATTATCTTCATAGCTCCACCTCATTTGTCCTTGTATTAAATTCCAAATTATTAACTCATTGAGGAGCTTTACTAGGAATGGCTGACCACAGCATCTGCATGTTATGAAAACATTTGGGTATTTTAACTCCAAACTTAAGCTGGAGACTATGAATATCTCCTTTTGTTTAGGTCCAAGAGACTGAAACCAAGTTTGCATTTCTAACTGAAGATATGAATCTCCAAATTAAGCATACAGGGTATTTCCTACATTCAAAACTTACTTCCAAAGTTTTACGGAGTTTAAAAGCATTCTTAGGTATCTTGACAGGAAAAAAAAACAAAAAACAACAGAAATATTTATTGGTGGGTAACCTGTGACAAATTTGTTTTCAGTAATTTGCTAGTAACAAACAGTGTTGGGAGACTGCACTAATGGTTTACTGGGATACTATTTAGTTGTACTATCATGATATAAACTCTTCTTTTTGAGCATCGTGCTTCAACATGAACCTCAGACTTTCTAAAGTGGTTGGTAAATATGCAGGACTTACACAAAAAAGCAGTCTCTTGATAAATAATCCTGACTCATTCTCCACTGGTTCATTTTGTGAACAGAACAAAGTAGGACCCAACTACAAAAAAGGCTAGTTAATTATAATTGAGATTCTGTAATCCCCAAACTATTCAGGGAAAGTAGGGAAGAATTATAGTTAAAGTAGGGAAGAGTTATAGTCAAAACAAACACACATAAAACATCGTGAAAGTAGAACTACTCAGTAATAAAGATCTTCTGCAGGTTTGGAAATGGAAACTTTCTGAGATTTGTCTGTTTCATACCTTGTGGAGACGGCAAGGGAGGCAGCTAGCAAAGAAAGACATAAAATCTGCAGGTCTTATGCCATTGCACTAAACCCTAGAGACACTAAAGTGTCTTAAAAATATATGAAGATAATTCTGGTTAAAATAATGATTCTTCTCTGCTCATTCTGAAAAATGACACTATTTTTATCTCTGACTTTAAATATAAGGTTCAGACTCAGTATTTAAAACATGCAAAAGTGTAACTAACTGAAACGAGGACATATTCTGGGGAAGTATCAAATATAATTAATCAAATTATCAAAAGTATCAAATTATCAAAGTATCAAATATAATTAATGCCTGCTATCTCCATATAGGGCATTGTGTTGTTCTTTTTAAACATAAATTACCAAAAGATGAAATATCATTCAACAGGTATGCTATGTAGTTGGACACACCACGTAGAATAATAATGCTTGTGCCTACAAAGCAGTGTACAACTTGGTAAAATCTTTCAAGTAGGTTGCAAATAATGTTGATTTCTTTTTCTTCCTGCATGCAGATGTGTTGTAATTTTAAAAGCTGAGTATCACTGATTTAACATAAAATGTTGAAGTAGCAAGTTACTTTTCCACATCCTAAAAGCAATATGCTTATTATGATGAGGATAGCATCTTACGCTCAGTACTGTTTACTGATTCTCTCAGTCCTGGTATTTGTAGGGAATAAGAATTTGCAGTGGCTTCCAAGAAAATATTCCTGATCCCAGCTGGATTTGAGACAGTTTCATACAGGCACACCTGCAATTACTCTGTATTTGGAATCATAAGCCCAGCAAAATGGGGCTCTTGTGGAAAAAAAATCAGGAGATGGTTGAGTTATGGAACAGAGGTAGCTCAAAGTGGTGATGTTCTTCAATAACTGTTGGTGCTATGCAGGTTGACAAACAATAGTGGGATCTCAGGCAAGAGTCTTCTTGGTCAGAAGTAATTGAGGGAGTAAGTCAAACATGCAAATTTTGAATCACCAATACAAGTACATCCTTCTTTGTCAGACAAAAATACATTGCTCCTAGTGAACCTTCAGCAATATATTTCAGAAAGGACGCTTGAGCCAAAGCAGAAAGTTGTATTTAAACAGATGCTCCATGAGACTGGCATTTGCTAAGAGATCTGGGGTGGGAGTACAGGGAGGCGTTAACTGTGTTTATTACTAAGTCTTTTCACACCATTCTCAGTGAGAATCCTCAAAACCTACAGCTCTTGAACATCTGGGATGTTGAGGTAGTGCTTTTAATCTCCAAACAACCTCACTTCTTTAGCATTACCTCACTTTGAGGCCTATAATGAAACAATACAAGCAAAAGTGGGGAATGAAGATGTTCAAATTCAGTGGAACTCTTACCTGTATTTTACTCCAGTGCAGATGTTATCACAACGCAGACACAGGTTAGAGTCTTCTTCAGGTGCTGTTCCAGACTTTTGGAAAATTAACTTAGAGGTGGATAATAATTAAGTTTTTGCAAATGGTTGAGATAATTGATGCTATGTCCTGCTAAGCAGAGTTCAGCAAGGATTTGTATATCAGTTCTTGAAAATCAGAAATTTCTTTCATAACTTTACGTAAACATTCCCATTTTTAAAGCAGTGTAACTTTGGCTTTAAAAACATGGGAAAATGTGAGAAATGAGATGGCAATCACACTACTTCATACAAGTTATTTAATTCTTACAAATGCTTACCGTCTCCATTATTTTTTGCCTACTAATTCTTTAATACTTGATACTTCGCAAACAGTTCATGCCTGAAATACTTGTCTCTGATCTGATACTGTGAAATAGGATTGCTTGGGTCTGGATGCCTTATTTTGTCAGACAACTAATATTATTTGTAGACTCCATAGCTGTATAATAGCATAAGCACTACAGTATAACAAAATCACTTTGAAACAAGTTTTAGAGAAACAGACAGACTCTTAAATTCCAGGATTATTTGGCTGGAAGAGATAAAAACTAACTTCACCTTCTCAGATGCTTATGAGATTTTTTTATTAAGAAGAAGAAGAAGGAACACACAGTGAACCAGGTTTGCAAATAGTGTGTCATAGTGATTTCTATTTACTTTTTCTGTTTCAATCTATACCTGCATATGTTCCAAACCACTGATTTGTGTTCTGGACATTTCAATTATAAACAGTTCCACCTTAAATGAGAAAGCTAAATTTAAGGCATAAGAATTTAGTTTACAGAAACAGCAAAAGCCTTTGAGACATGGAGTTTCTTGCAAGGAGGGCTGGACTAAGAGAGAAATCTTGTGTTACCTTTGTATTTTTTCACATTTACTATAAGTAATTTCTGGCAGTCTGAAACAACCCCCTTAATTTTAAGACAAACTGGAATCTAAAGAGAAGTTTGACTTTTTTCACACTTGAGTTACCATTCCTCTGAGAATGACGACTTGTTAAAGAAATGGTGACGGGCCCTTACACTATCTGATATTTGAGATACTTATGGAAATGGTTTAGTTTTGATAAGGATATTTTAGGTTTTACCAAGGTCATAAATTGGTCTCTTGTCATGGCAATGTCCAATTACAAAAACAAACAGAACCTTTTATATTGAAGATATATGCCTATCTGAGTTCTACTGATGTATCTTTCAAAGCTAGTATAAATGAGAAGTTTAGAGATAGTTATATGGAATTACTACTGATAACAGCTTATGGAAACGTTAATGAATACAATAGTCTGAGTATAAAATGTAGATGAGCTAAGGCTGAAAGAAGAATAATTTGAGTGATTAGAAGGAAAGGTATTTCTCAAGGAACTAGAAGTTCAGTTGTTGGAAAATATATTTGTTAACCAGAAATAGATTCTAAAATTCCCTTCAAATTTTGTGATATGAGTATTGAATGTCTTGATGAAACAAGCAAACAAAACAAAACAAAACAAAACAAAGCAAAAATCACCGATCTTTATCCCATGTCTTTTATCACAAATTTATTAGTTCAGAGACAGTTGGAACCAGGATTAAGGTTAATCTCAGAACAGTTTAAATGTTGCCCTGATTTTCTTGAAGTCTGTGTAATGTCTTATTGTGAGTTTTATGTAAGTATAAATCTTGGTATGAGCAGATTATAAACTTATTATTCACAGAGAACTGTCTGTTTATTTTAAGAGAGAAGTGTTAATCTTCTCTTTTTTTCCCCCAGACATTTAGTGATAGGACACAAGAATGACTCAAAACTGGGAGGTTCGGTTCAGATGCCTAGGAAAAAGAAGTCTTTAACAGGAGAAGAGTCAGACACTTGGAACAGGCTTCCTAGAGAGGTGATTGGTGCCCCTTCTCTTTTGTGTTTAAGAGACTTTTGGACAGTGCACTTAAATATATGTTTTATATTTGGCTTAGCAGTCAGACATTTGGATTCAATGATCTTTTTGGATCACTTCCAACTGGAACTATTTTATTCTATTATTTTGGAGACAGTAAGCTGTACATTTTGCAGCTTCAGAGTGTCTGTCTTAGTTCAAATGATATTCATTTTATGTTACATTATTGATTCTTGGAAAAATAGAAAATTTAAAGTATCATTATAGCTTTAGACAAAAAGATACGGGAATGTGAGCTGTGATTTGGTTTCATTACACGGGCCACGTTAGCAACATTTCTCAGGTAATAAATACAACTGTTTTAGAACAGGATCCACAAAGAACGTTAGTAATATAACTCAAAATTAAATGTTTCAATACTTAAGTTGATCCCTACTACTTAACAAAGGAGGGAAACAAAATAAATTGCAATGTGCTCTCATTGCTTCTATTACCCTTAGTGGATAAAACATTCAAATGCCCTTCCTTGTAGCTTTGTGGGAACTGCAGTCTTGCACCTGGGGGAAAAAGCCCACTGCACCAGTACAGGCTGAGATATGACCAGCTGAAAGCTACCTTGCAGTAAAGGCCCAGGTGTCATGGTGGACAGCAAACTGGATGTGAACCAGCATTGTGTCTGAATGAAAAAGCAAAGTAACAGAGTTCTGCGCTGCACTAGGATGTGAGTCATCAGTTGATCCAGGGTGGTATCTGTTTTTGGACTCTCCAGTACAGAACGGGCATCCATATACTAGAGTGAGTCCGACAGAGAGCCAGGGAGATTTTTAAGTCGTTGGAACACCTCTTTTGTGAGGACAGGCTGATAGAGTTGAGACTGCTTAGGCTTGACAAGAGAAGGCTTGATGTGTATAACTTAAATGGCGGAATAGGGCGAGTGGACAGACCCAGTTTCTTCTCTATGGAGCTCAGTGAAAGAATAGAAAGCAAAGGACACTAATTAAAATACTGGATATCCCATTTAAGCATAGGAAAAAACATTTTTATTGCCAGGATCTTTGACTAGCAGAACAGACTGTCCAGAGAAGCTGTGAAGTCTTCATTGCTAGACATACTCCAAATTGAGTCGGGCAGATATTTGGTCAGCATGCTTTGGGTGACCTTGCTTGAGCAGGGCATTAGAAGAGATGAGTTTCAGATGATACTTTCAGTTTCTGCAATTCTATAAATCATCTCTATTAACATAAAATTACTTTGGTCTTGATTCATCCCTAATGCTAGTATTAATTTTCCATATAAGCAGACAAAACAGTCCAGTTTTTCACAACACAAATCACTACGTTATCATGAGTGAGTGATACCTCTATGTAACTTCAGTCTCCCACATGGATTTACTCAACATTTTATGCTCTTTGCTGGCAAGCTTCATTTCCAAATTTGCTGAGCTTCAGAACAGTTTTTTTCCCTTTTGTTTCAAGGATCCCTAGCCAGGGTTGATATTTCCTCAGAATCATTTTGGAAAGTTTTATTTAAGTCCTTTATTCAATAACTACAGAAATGTATTGTCAGATTACTTTTTTATTTATTATTCTTAGTCTTATATAAAATACTCTTCATTATCATTTTTATTGAAAAATGCCTTAGTTTTTTCCTATCTCTTTCTTCATATTTGCCTCTATTTATTTGTCCAATTTCCTGACATATGACCTTTTGACCTCTTAGAAAAACACATTTATAGTCTAATCTATTTTTGTCCACTGATGTAGGGTTTCTATCTTAAACTTAATTCACCCTAGTAGTATGTTAGGATTTTACTTGCATTTTGTCTGTGGCCTCTGTGGCTTAGAAAACATTCAAGTTCTCAACATTAAATCAAATCAACATTAAGCAAGAGAAAATGGCTACATTTTTTCTTTTGAAATGTTGGTGAGTTGGGTTGCTGTTCTTACCTCCATTTCAATACTTCATCCAAGTAGCTCAGGAGAGAGAGGATTTAGAATTTCTTCAGCTTCTTACTGGCTAAACCTCTTATCTGTTGTGATCTATAGATATATCTGAATCTCTGGAAGGTAAATGCAGGAGAGATTCCATATCCATCTGTATTTCCTACATTGCTAGCTCTATGACTAAATAACTCACAGCTAGACTAATGACAGCATATTTTTATATCTAAAATTAAACTTTTTTGAGCTGACGAGAGTGAGATAAATAAACTCAACCCTTTCAAAACAGGCATTGTGAACAAATAATGAAAAACATTTTCTTATAACATCCTACTGGCAAACTGAACTCTCCATAAGTAAATGATCAGCAAAACAATAAATGAGCTCAGCATGTCCTGAGTATTGTTCTGATGCATTTTTCCTGAAGATTAATGTGATATATATTTTTTTCATTTGATTCAGGTGCAAGCATACGTTGAAATGATTAATTAGATGTCAGTGGGACTACATCGTTCAGTTACTCTAGGGCAGAGCTTTGTGGCTGGAACTTGGCAAGGCTTTTAAGTAGGTACAAAACTTTACAGCATTTGAGCAACTGTTCCAGCAAAGGCAACAAAGCTTTTATACTCAAAAGTAAGGTGAGTGCTAAACCATGGAGTTGAACTTTAGCCTTAGATGAATAACCCACTAATGTCACTATAAACTCAGCAATCTCACTTGGATTGTGTTGAATAAGTATGTTGGCCCTCTAATATTTCTTCCTGCAGGCTATTTTCTGCACTTAGCAAATTTAGGTTTAGTAAATCCCCTTTCGTCATTTAGTCGCTTTAGCTTCTATCTTGCATGTCTAGATCTGGGTCCCTGTGCTCACGGCTGCCAGCAGGCTGTGATGGGACAGGGAGAGCTCACCTGGGCAAGTCTGCTCGGTAGTGTCAGGGCTGCTGAAGGCTGCTGTGTTTGGTCCAGTACTTGGAGCAGCCTGTCCTGGCTCACCTCACGCCTGCATCACAAAATACTACTATGTTTGGGGGTTGAGCCAGGCCTTTTCAGATGCAAATTTACACCACTTTCTTATCAGCTCAAGAGGTCAAGTTGAACCACCTCTCAACAGAGTAAAACCTTTATTTCTTACACAAACACAAAAATGTCTGATATTAAAGCTGTTTCTCTTTTATGACCGCAGATATATATTGATGTATGGGCCACTCTGCTTTGTATCATCATCCTGGGAACTCTGTGCTCTTTAAGAAAATATCTTTTTTTCAGCTGTTTTGCCTCTGATTTGTACCCCGTTTTTTCCTCTTTTCATGCAAGAATAAGATCTTGACAAATTACTTTGGTATGCAATATCTATTGCTTGAGAAATTAGCAAGACTGTTCCCATTAGGTGTCGAAAGTGCTGTGGTCAGCCAGGTGTTGCTTTGTGAAGAGAATGTTTTGCTGTATGTAGTAGAAATGAAGGAGGTGGTAAAGTTTCCTTGCACAAATATCCAGTTCTGCTGCAAGAGGAATTCTGTGCCTAAAAGGGACTCTGACACATCACTTCCACACACTTGCATTTAATTTCCTAGTAGCTTCCTTCACTGAACTGCATGGCCCACCTGTTGGACCTGAGCAATGCTCTGCCTTCTGCATTGGCATTAACTGCTTCTTGTCCAGCTTGCCATAAATTCTCCCTTGGCTTTCCTTATTGGTCTGCTCTTGGGACAGTAGTTACAGTTGTTGGAGCTCTTCCCACATTAAATGTATTGTTTTCCACTTCCTTATTCATCTGGAATGAAAAGAGCTAAGTATATACATTGCATCTAAACAAGTCTGTGGTTGATGACAATCATGAGCAACATCCTTGGTAACACTGCCAGTCTTTGTTCTGTTCTATTCTATCAATATTTTAAGATATCAAGAAGAATCAGTAACCAACTATGCTGATCTCTTTAGAAGCCCAGGATGAAAAGTAATTTTTTAGTCTGAGAAGTTCCATGAGCAGTATAGGCGAGTTGTTCATATGTAGATGTACAAGTTGACAACTGAGAAAGTTTTAAAAGTTGTGCTGGCATAATTATTATTTTTACTATTTTAAATTATGTCTTACAAGATAAGACCACTGTTACTCATGTGGAATAGATGAATCTACTTGGGTCCCATTTGAGAAACACTGAGCAAGTAGCTGTGGTACTTTCTCATTGCCTTTTACCTTTTACTTTTCTGAAAGATGAATTTGTATTGTCATCTCTTTAGTGTAGCAGGGAATTTTTTATCTGCCTGCATGCTACCACTGTTTCACTTCACTTAGGTCCTGATTCTATTATCATATCCTTAACAATCTCCACAAGTAAAGGGTCCACATGCTACCCCTGATCACTACTGAAGAACCATACTAAAGATCAGTGTATTTACTTTGTGGAAATTTGAAACCAGCTATGATTCAGAATTCCAGTCATTTGTTTTCTGAAACAAACTGATACTGCAGGGGTGTGCTTGTGGAAAGCAGTGTGACTTGCCTATTCCTTCAACTATGCCAGCTTTTTAAGGCTTTTAAAATTAATTAATTAGAATGATTTCTGAATGCGCTGAGAAATTACAAATGAGAGTAAAACCTAAGGAACTGATAAAATTGGGTTTCAGTAATGTGTTTACACTGTGTGTAATGAAGAAATATAATAATGTAATAAAGTAACAAAACTTGGCTTTTATTTATCTAGACATCAGTGAAAAATCAACAGGATTGTTGTCACGTGTTTAAGAGAAAGTGTCACATCGGGATATTTCATGCTTAATGATGAAGATTTTGAGACATGGCTTCCTCATTCATTCTTTAGGTCACTTTCTCAGAATTTGTACTTAAAAGGGAATTATGAAGGAGGTAGATAGTTTATTTTTTAGTTTCTGTTAGAGAGCCCCCGTGTGTTAGCCCTGTTTTGCTGAATTACTTGAGAACTGACTCTCCTGTGCATTAGCTGGAAAGTGACATCCATAAGACCTTCTAATAGCAACAACAGTTGTCTGTGTGGCTAGCTGTGAACCTAAATGGAACTTTATTTGCCATTGACAAGCTGTGTGTCCTCTGGTCTCTGAATTTGAATAACTCTATGCAAGTTCAGCTGCAAAGAGAAAACAGGTTTACATGTTTACCAGGATACACAACTCCAATTGATTTTCTTTCATAGCTCAGATTTTGGCTGTGAAGCAGTGGTCCACAGAATTTTTTACTGGCTGTTTTTAAGAAGTACCTGCCTTTTAGTGCTGATCTCTGTCTTTTCTCAGAGCACAGTTCTGCAATAACTTGACTGGTCACAACTGAAATCAGAACTCTAGGGGAAAGGGAAGAACAAGAGGCAGCCTTGAGGAAACAGTAGTAAGGCGTTCTGGCAATAAATAGAAATCACTACAAAAGAGGATTGAGACAATTTTATGATTAAGATTTGTCCTTATTTAAATATTACATTAGATTAATCTGGTGGGAAATAACAGCTTGCTTGAAGGTGCTTAAAATGGACTCAGTAATTCTTCATACAGCTTGGGAACATTCTTTGTTGAGAGCAGGGATAGACCTGATTTAAAAATTTTAACAACTATGGTTTAACAACCATGGCTTGAAGGAGTGATTGAGCACCTGGTAGGAAGGAATGGGCCCACACAGAGGAGCTCAGGTGCAGACAATGCACCTGACTGACTGGAAGGGATGGAGCCAGGATCCACCCCTTTCCCAGACCTCATTTAAAGGTTGGCAGAGGGGGGTGCAGGAATATCTTGTTAGAGATCCTTGCGTGCCTGAGGTCTTCTAAAGGCAAGTAGCTTCTGTTCTTTATTTCTGTGCCCATGGCTATTGCGTTTGAGTAAGTCTTCACTTGCTGCTGTGCTGTCGTTGTTGCGCTTTCCATTGCATTACAGCCACTAGCACAGAGGAATTTCATTTGCAGCAGTCAACAGTATATTTCCCTCTGGTCCAGGGTAATGGTAAGCTATTCCAAGTAATCTAAATGGTAGTAGTCAACCAAAAATATTTGTATTGGCTTGGACTCAGGTGTTCCGTTTATAAGAGGATAATAGGATAATCATAGAATCCTTAGAGTTGGAAGGGACCACTAGCCGTTTCAAATGGACTTTGAATCCACCTTTACTTGTTCACTTCTGTGACTGCTTCCAGCAATATCTGGCATGAAGTTTAAAAGTAGAACTGTTCTGAAGAAGTGATCAAATGATGCAAGCCTTCAGTTTAATCTCTGTGAGCAAATTCTATCTATCACTCTTAAATGAACTGGGCATCTTTCAGCTTTGTGTGTTTATGTACCACTCATTACAAATGACATTTGTGAAGTTTGCTGAACGTTTTGTCATGACACATTAATGAAGTCTTAGAGGGTTAAAACGCCACAATGGCATAGAATATAATTAGAAGACTTTCTTATTTTGATGAGCTATAGTTGAGACTTTTGCAAATTAAAATGTGTATCGCTTCCTGATTGTTAAAGTAGCTGCAGATCTGGGATTGGCATTTACATTCACCCCTGCAATTGGAGCTCATAGAATGATTCAAAAGGGATTTGTGAGTTAAGTGTGTTGAGCTCATGTGCTCATTAGAGTGGTTATGCAGTCTCAAAAAGTCTAGAAACTGCAGTGGCAAATGGACAACATGGCATGCAGCAATGTTTCTTCTCCTTCAGCAGTTACACCTTGTCTCTGATAAAGGTCAGCATCATTTAGCTTGTTACCCGCATTGCTGAAGTGCATAGGAGGGGAAAAAAAATAAAATGAGCATTTTCCTCCATGTTACTTTTGTACTACTTGAAACCATTCTGAACAGGAGAGTTCTGAGTACTTCTTGCTATATTTGAAGATCTTGAAAAGCACCCCACGTTGATTCATTCTTCTATTGTCACTTGAAACTGCAGCAGATTCATACCTGACAAATTCATGAGGGTGAACTCTGCACATCTGTGGGATGTGGAAGTTAATGCACAGGCTGATTTTTTTTTATAAGTTGGAGTTAAATTTACGGCAACTGTAGCAAGTTCCAGCACAGCAGTGAACTGTTAAACCATTTCTGTTTTTCCACTTGATTTGAGTACCTCAATGTTGCTTTTAAAAAGCCCAGCAAATAAGCAGACATGAAGGCGAGTGTCACACTGATGAAGTTCTGAAATGTTCTTTTCCAGTGCTTTCAAAACAAATGTTTGGAGTTTTAGAGCTTTCTCTTCTTCTTCTACCTGCTAAGTGACATATAAGAATTTTAAATAATTCATGGTAAACATTGTTGCCCATCTAAACATCCTGCTCAATAGTATTATGTCATGATGTTACCTGCTGTTCTTGCTCATTGTATTGATAAAAGTGCATGTTGCGTCGGTTTAGGAAGAGCATTCTGAAGCAGTTCATACAACAGCCTGGAGAACTTCAGAGAAATGACAAGGAACTAGTATCCTCTCAGCAGGCAAAAGCTTAACTCTAGAGGTTTTACAACATTTAAAATTTTGCTGCTCTTTGTCATAGAAGAGATGCTTTCTTATGTAATAATTGTTTACTGTATTTTATTTTTTGTAAGTTTATCTTAGTGTCTCATACAATTTGCAATTATGGAGGACTTCAGACACAGAATAAGACATCAGTGCTGTTTGAGTACAGTTTCATTTGAGTAAAATTCTATCACTTCTATTTTCTGGATGAAGTTCAAATATAACAATTGTAGTGGTTTCTTCTATTTAGTGTAGAGAACATGAATCTTGGTGGAATAATGCCAGGTATATAATGTATGATATAGTTGTGTTTTTTTGTTGTTGTTTGTTTGTTTTTTTCTTTTTTTATATACCATGTGTCCATGCTCTTACAAAGGATTTTGTGGAACTTTGAAAGACCTCAAAAAGGATGTCAGAGGTTCTAAGATGCGTTCCTGGTTTGGAAGTGTTACCCTACAGTTACAGTGAATCATGTCTATAATTACTCTCTAACTTATCAGAGTGATTTGTGAAGTAGGTAAGAGTGAAAATAACATTAACGTATATTGTTGGTTATAATTGTCATTGCTTTGACCATCAAGTATAGAGAGTCTTTTAAAGCAGAAGTGGAAAAAAGAAACTTGTCTTATCAATGTGTTGTCTGAATGTTTTCATGCACATGTTTTTTGGTGTTTTAAAGTATTTGACAAGATTCATGCTTCCCACTTTCCTGAACCTTGTGACTTTTATTCCCTATTGTACGTATCAGGTATCATCGATAGCAACAACTGACATTACAGCAACTTTTTAAAAACGTGCTGGGTTTGATAATTATTGCATTCATGATTCATTGCACACAGATTATGTTGACAAATATGAAATGAATCTCAGTTTCTAAATCAACTAGTCATCTCTCTACAGCTACAGTCACTCCTACATAAAATGTCAGGTTTTACTTTAGAGCTAATGTTAAGTGAAAGTTACTGAAGCGAAAAAGCTTGGGAAACTTTTTAGGCCCTATCTTGAAATGCTGTACATATACATGAAGCAGTGCTTAAAAACTCCAAAAATAAATAGACAAATGAAATCATGGTAAGGGTAGATAAGCAACTGTAGAGAAGACAGCCTTACAAGGCATATATGGACAGCTGCTGGTTAGAGCAGTGCATCCATCTGTAAAATGCAAAAACAAAACCTATTCAAAGCAGCGAGTAAAATATTGTAAGAAGTTTGAATAGTAAGCTAAATTGAGAAACTTATTTTCCTCCTGGAGACTTTCCAACATTTTTAGTGTTGGTATCAACCAAGGAATTGCAGTTTCTTCCAAGACAAAATCATGTTCAAAATAAAATCCTACAGGTAAAGATCCCTTCAGTCTACAAATTTTTCAATAAGAGAGGAAAAGTTCTTAAATCCTGTTCAGCCTGTTTCACCTCTAAAGTACTGCCATCCTCTTACAGTAGATTGTTTGAGCATTTCTGTAGAATAAAGCTGGCTTTGGGGGAATAAAGCTGCTTCATTTTGAAATTGTACAGCAAAAAATACCATTTCTACTGTAACCTGACAGCTACAACCTGGAAGAGGCCAATGGATATTACACTGGATTTCCATTTATCTACCAAGTTGTTAAACAATGGACTTGTGAGATATGGGATGATGGAATAAGTTTTCAAGTTTTTCCTGTACTCAACTCTGAGGACTCACAAGCTCTCCAAGTTTGGTACTTGTCAAACTCAGGCTCTGTTGGTGTCAGTAATGATGCTCAATTTACTTTTCCAGCAGCACGAAAACCTTTCAGTTCTGCTCTCCAATAGTTTAGTTGCATGCTTACGTGAAGAGATGAGGAAGATATCCCTCTGTAAGAGGGAGGGATGCTTCTAGAGCTCACCTACTGCTTATGAAAGAGAAGGATTATACAGAGTCTTCTTATAAGCATCCCAAAAAACTTTCCCCTGGTCTCTTACTGGTGAAAAATGTCACATGCTAAAAATAAGTCACTGAAAAAGTAGTTATTCTGGCTTTTTCTGGGATATCTTGACCTACTTAGCCCAAAGCTGCTTGAAGATTTTGGTAGGAAATGCATAGTGGAGAAAGAAATCTGCAAACCTGTAACTCTCTTTAAATGCTTTGTTTTGTTTTCTTAAATTGCAGCTACTGGTTACAGATAATCTAGAGATGTTCACATGATTTATAGAGTTCTGGATTTCACTTTTTGGTTTTATACCCCACTGTCTGATACCAGTGGTGTCAACAATATGTAGGGAAATCCTCTCTGGTAGCAGCAGAAAAAATAATCAGCGTGAAGGCTGGAGGCAAGCATCTGTTTGTGTGTCTAGTGCTAGAAACTGCTTCATGTCAATAAACTGTGCATGTATTGGAAGTGGGAATTGGACATACATCACACAAGTCATGTCAACTGTTTGTCTTTTACCTAATTGACCCAAGACTGATAAATTCAGTTCCTCTGTCTGGAGAAGTGATAGAAGGAAGAGAAGATGTCTTAGCACGATAAATAAGGGATAGAGGTGCCAATAGAAGGCCTCATGGTTATTTGTACTAGTATATGAGATCATGTAAAAAGAAAGAAAAAAATATTGGATGTTGGAATTCAATCAACCACACTTTTAAGTCACTACATTTTTGTTTGTTTGTTTTTGGCATTGTTCTGGTCTATGTCAACTAGCATAATTCTAATAATAATTCATAATAATAGTTTCTAGGCTTGCTTGGGAATTAGTATATTTTAGGTTTATTCCCAGTAGCTTTTTTTTGTTATGTGGCCACGCTTTTTATAGAAAGAGTTTAATATTATGGATATAGAACCTTATTTGGCATTTGCTCTTAGTGGCTTGAAACAGTCCAAAGCACGTAAGTTTATGTGCTGATGTTGATGTAGTCTCTATTTCCAAGCAGAATACCACCATGCAGTGACCACTGTATGTGGTCCCTGCTTAGATCAGCCATCTGTCTGTCATGGGACATACCAGTACCAATCAAGTTATCTGTTGGCTTTGCTGCATCCCTTGCACCTTTGTTTCCTCAGTGCAGCTAGACGCCTAATCTTAGCACTATAGTATAGCAATGATGCTGTACTCTTTAACCTTTATTAACCTTTTCAATTCCAGTTTGCAAGATCTGCAAAAGCAAGTTGTGAGTTGATGGGTTGCAGTCAGCATTGCATATAGAAAGCAACTTAAAAGCTTAGCAATATAATCTTATTTATTGAAGAGGATTGAGTTAGCATAGAACTAAATGCCGTGTATTCTTAAAAAGTTTGGCCGTTCTGAAGTAAGTTCTAAAGGATCTGGTGATATATCTCTTTATTATAGAGGTTGCATGGTTACTTTTTGTATCAGCACATTTTCAGTGTAGGACGTGATTCATCAACATTTTGTTGGTTGTGGGATTTTTATTCTTTCCTGATAAAAAATGCAAAAAATAAAGTTGCTAAGATATATAATTAGCTTTATTAATGTCCTACTTAGATGCTGTTAAGGCTGAGTTTTGAATCATATCTTTCTGTCAAATACTGATCAAGTTTCATAGATGTAAGCAAGGTCAGAATGAGTTTATCTCCAGATGTGGAAACAAGATAAATGAGTGAGAGAAGGAGGAAAGGAGAGGTAGGAAGGAAATCCGCTAATAGGTAGATTTTTTCCGGATATCAATGAGGTTTATAATGTAGATTCACTATTCTGTTACTGAGGTCTGAAGGTGACTTCCTAGTATCAGTAAACTATATTTAGTAGCAGCTGCTAGAGATGTTTGTGCCTGGAAAGTAAGTAATATTCTTTGTGAACGCAATTTGCCTATGCAATATATGTTGCAGGGTGGCTCTTGTAGTATATTTGAAGAACTGAATCTAGTTCTAAGATTACTTCTGTAGGAAAAATTGAGTGGCGAAGGCTCTCTAATTCAGCATTTTGCTAGAAAGTGTTATCTGAGAGCAGCTTACAGGAATGCTGTTTTCTTTCAGGTTAATGCTAAATGAATAGCTGCTTTTTTTTTATAGAAAGGGGAAAGATATCCTGTGATGCTGTGGTGCTATGCAACCTATATTTTCCTTTTGCTGGGCATTCTTCTTTATTGTTTTTCTTTTTCCATCAAGATGAGATTATTTTCTTTCTTTGGTTTTGCTATCAGTGTGGACTGAAGTTCCCTTGTGACTATTCTGATACGGAAAAGAATACTTATTGGAATATTATGCATTAATGTTGCTGACATGCTTCTGAAGGTTGTACTTAATAAACAAAGCACTGCGCCTACTGTCTACTGAACAGCATTTTAAATTAGTGGATAATTGAGCCAAGAATGAGATTCCCATAACACAAACCATATGGCTTGCTCACACTGGAAGCTTCAGTAACAGTGTAAGCTCAGACTTCATATGTTTGATATAAGAGCTTTACCATCCCTTGTGTTAAAAGTAAAAATATTTGGCAGTTACTGAATTGTACCAAGAGTAGCAAATTTCTGAGTCCTGCATGTATTTCTTTCCTTCCATGATGTATCTTCAGCTTCAATAATACAGAAGAGTGAGGCTAATCCTACGCATTGTTTTGGTAGGGGAGTGCAATTGGGAATATATTATTTAGAATGGAACCCAATACTGCAGAATTCTGCAGACAGAGATGTCTGTACAGAGACACATCTGATATAGCTGTTGCAATGGGATTAAATGTTTCTTAAATTAGACTGAAATTATTGTAACAGCTTCCATTGTCAAAGGCAGCTGCTCTGTCTGTAGTGTAAAAAATAGCAGAAGAAAACATAGCTGTCGCCACAGACTGTTTTCAGTTCTACAGTGTCTTTAGTCATACAGTAACAACTTCTGCGATGCCTGTAATTTTAAGATAATTAGCTACAATCTACATGATGAGGCAAATGAATAGTGGACAAGTAAAATATGAGTCAGCCTGAATTTTCATTAGATGTATAAGTAAATATGAGAGTTAGCAAAGCTCTGACTTGTTAGCAGGTCTGGGTATTTTACCTCACTGATCAGAGTAGCAAAAGCTCTGATTGCCTCAGACCAGTGAAAGAAAATGGGGTGTTTTTTACCTCACTGAAAGCTTGTGTTCCCAAATACGGTGTAACACTTTAAAGCACAGATTAAAACTTCAAGAACTGCAGAAAAAGAATTGCTTTCTGGGACATGGCATAAAGGCACCAGATGCCAGAGACACTCAGAAGTGTTCAGGAATTCAACAGTGGGCAAAAACTGAAGGCTTGGGGTCTTCTGCAAACTGGATTAGAAGAGACCAGACAAAGGAGCATTGCATCCATTTAGTCATATTTCCCTATAGTCACACTTCTTTCTAGCAACTAGCTGGCTTTTGGGAAAAAAAAAAAACAAAACAAACAAAAAAAAACTAATTTAAAGAGTGTGTCAGGAGTTAAGTCACAGGAATGTAAACTACAAAGGCAAGTGATTTCAGAATACTGGGGAAACTCCTGAAAAAAATGGAGCACTCTTTTTTTTTTAATAGCTGAACAAGAATGGAGACAAAACATATTACTCATGTGGGGTCATCAGTCCTCAAGCAGTTATATATTTATATTTTATTAACTATTCTATAGTTATAGAAATAGTGTAGCCAGCAGGAGCAGGGAGGTGATCATCCCCCTGTACTCAGCTCTGGTACGGCCGCACCTCGAGTACTGTGTTCAGTTTTGGGCCCCTCACTACAAGAAGGACATTGAGGCCCTGGAGCATGTTCAGAGAAGGGCAACAAAACTGGTGAGGGGTCTGGAGCACAAGTCTTATGAGGAGCGGCTGAGGGAGCTGGGATTGTTCAGTCTGGAGAAGAGGAGGCTCAGAGGAGACCTTATTGCACTCTACCACTTCCTGAAGGGGGGTTGTGGTGAGGAGGGGGTGGGCCTCTTCTCCCTGATAAATAACGACAGGACGAGAGGGAATGGCCACCAGTTGCGCCAGGGAAGATTTAGATTAGACCTGAGGAAGCATTTCTTTTCTGAAAGAGTGGTCAGGCACTGGAATGGCCTGCCTAGGGAGGTGGTTGAGGCACCATCCCTAGCGCTGTTCAAGAAGCGTTTAGATGAGGTGCTAAAGGATTTAATTTAATTTAGTAGTTGGGTAGAGATAGTGATAGGAGGATGGTTGGACTAGATGATCTTATAGGTCCTTTCCAACCTTATGAACTTATGAACTTATATCTTGAGACCCTGATATTGGTTGTTCTTAAATTGTTGAAATCATAAATAGTAAAATCACAAATTTACACTGGTATTTTACCGAAGGAAAGACAGAACAAATAATTTCCCAAGTTCAGTGCCAAATTGGACTGCGAATTACTGCTGTGCATGTTTGTAACAGGGCGTGATAGATGTATGCATAGAGTTGCGACTATATTTTGTGTGTGTATGTGTGTGTATGTAGTTGTGATTATTTTTCTTCTTCAGTTCAACTTGGATGTTATTTCTGGAGCAAGTAAGATTGAAAAGATGGAGCTAGTGACCTCCCAGATGCAGCTCTCCTTTCCTTTATAGTTCTGCTTGGGAGGGGTTTTTTGATGAGCTGTTTTTTGGTTGTAAGGAAAAGAAAGGAGTTATTAATTAAAGTTCTGGAGATTGCTCCCCATTCCATTCAACAAAATAATGTGTTTATTTTACTTATGTTAGTACTTATTAAAACACATCACCATTCCTTAAGCCTCTGGATGTGTTTACAGCATTAGAAACATAATTAAACTTCACACGTTCATAGCTGTCCATCCAAATATGATACTGCTAGAAGACAACTGTTAGATTAATAATTCCCAACAGACGTACCCAAGTAGGAGTCTGACAGCACTCTTGAGATGGGTTCTGTTCTGAGCATTATTTGCTGCTGGCCTTCATGTCCATGATTCAGCAGAGAGGTGACCTTTGGTGATCTGGGGGTTCCAAACACGACTGCAAAGTTTGCATGTCTCAGCTTTTATATGCCACCTTGGCACATCAGAATGGTCTGATTTTTAGAGGGCACAAAAGAGGCATTCTATGAGAGCCAAGCTCCTTTAGTGTCCTTCAGAAAAGATACTCTGAAATAAAATTAATCGGTGTGGTCTACAGAAAATTTGAACTACAGTTTTGGAGATGGTTTTTCATTTTATTTTCCACCATAAATAGTACCTCTTGTTTTTCTCCAGAACTTCTTGAATAAAAAATTCATTACTTTATAAAGATTCTGAAATAGCGTAAATAAAAAAGATTCTATATGAAAAATCGAAAAAAATGAGTACGCTCTCTAGAGCAATACAGGTTGTTCTTCAAAGCAGCATGCCTCGTAGGAAAGGGAGTAAGATTAAACCCACTGTTCCTCGCCTTAATGGCTGTTTTGCAGAACATGCAGTATGTTGCTCATCTCACTTGCTCTTTTTTGAGATCTCTTATTTTGTTCCCTTCTGTTTATTCATTTTTCTTTTTTTCCTTCTGTGTATGTCATTCCTTCTTGCAATTTGCTCCCTTCCTCTCTGATGCTGTGGGCCTTTGTTTTTTCTTTTCCCAACTGATTTTTTTTCCAGCCTTGCTAAAGGTTCTCAGGGCTGTGTTTTCCAGTGTGCTCTTAATTTTTGCTGGCTCACACCATCCCCCTGCTGTTTTACACCCCTCACTTCTGCACCTTCTTCCTGTCTTATCTTGTAATATTCCTATTATTTTCTCTTTCCTCCTTTTGCTTAGGGCTTAAAATATTTATAAATTCCTTGCTGTGTGAAAGAGCTGATCTCATGTCCAACTTACCCTTGCTTATGCACTCAGACCAGTGGTGGATTTCAGGGGAAAACCTCTGGCCTGTTCTGTCAGCATGGCTCCTTTTCAGCTTTGTGAATAATTTGTCAGCTGAAGAGATGGCCTCCTCTGTCAGCAGCAGTGTCCTCCTGCAGTACTGTGAGAGACAGGGTGACCCGCGGGACTGAATGAGCATAGTGGTCCTCATAGGGTGCAACAGCAGGGTCCCTTGTCTGCACTGGTGAATCTCTGCTTGCTGTCCTCTTATAGTGAAGAGGTGAAACAAGAACTAGTATGAGGCTGTTTCATTCCTTCCCTGGCTGATTTGCAGCTTCAGGTCACGATTGCTGGGGATGGTGAAGTATCAGCCTGCCTTTGAGACTGTAGCTATAGCTACAGTGGGCACAGAAAGGAACAATTTCCAGTAACCGAATGACCTGCTAAATCCTGTAGGCTTTTTCCTTTCTTGTTCAAAGCTCTCCTGTCCCAGGGGAAGAGTGGTTCAGTGTTCAGGATGATGGTCCGGAATTTAGAAGAACTGTTTTCAAGTTCCCTCTGTTCTGCAGATGTTTTGTCTAAGTGTTACCACTTAAGTTCTCTTTACTTCAGTTTCTTGTCAGTAAAATCTTCCTCTGCCTCCTAAGGGCACCCTTACAGACATGGATAAGATTTTCTATGGACTATGGGGTGAAACTAAAGTTGCTGCTATAACAAGACCCTGTATAGTCATGGTCTAATTAGATGTGGTAAGGGAATCTTCCTAACTGATATGAAATTATTTCCTAATTAAGACAGCCCAACCACTTGTGTTTTGTATGCATGTTTTTATTTACACTTTTTAATTTAGTACCCTCATAAGAAGTCAGGTAAACACAAGTTGTGTATCCTTATGTGAAACAAATGCTATCTTGGAAAAATGGGATGTGATAATGTGAAATACGTTTGTTGCTCAATTAACTGTATGTTCAGCAGTTTGTTCAATTTGGATTCCGATTGGGTTTTATTTGTATTGAAAAATATGGGATTACAGCAAAATTTGTGAAACAGCTGTAGATCAGGTCAAGCTGGTGTATGGAGGCTATGGGGTATTAGGAAAAATGAATTCTTCAAAACCAAGGGAAGGGCTCTGCAGGAGAGACTTGTTCTAGGGCCTTCTTGGTACAAAGAGGGGAGATAGTGTTTAAAACAAGAGATGAAGTTCTTCTGGGACCTCATCAAGCCCCTGTTTTAAGTGATTCAGAAAAAGCTTGATTGTATCCACCCCCCCTACTCCCAAATAATGGCAGTAGTATTGATTTTTTTTTAAGGATCAGACTTGCCTTAGGAAAATATTCTGTGGTTCACACCCTTGAAATAAAATTATATTTGAAATGATTTATTGATTTTTAATTTTTTTTAAATAATGACACATAATTTAGTGATTCTCAGTTTGTTACAAGCCCCAGGACCAACGTCAGCCATACAACAAATAAGTTTTAATAACAGACACTTCCAAAATTTTAGTTGAAACCTCTTAATCCTGTATGTGCTCTTGCATATGTAGTCATAGCATGTGAGCTAACAGTTCCCTTCCCAAGGGACTGCAGGTTCTCCCACCTCATACTGGCAATGTCCATCTGTGCAGTTTGCTACAACCTGCCCGTCCACTCGATGACAAAACATCCCACAAACTCCATATATACATGCTGAGGTATGAGTTCCTACATTTGGTGTGCTGGTTGTGGCTGCTCTGTAGCCTAGGCAGAGGTTGCTGTGCCAGTTGGCCAGCTTCTAGGTTTCATAGACTGTGTTTTGTCATTTGCTTCTCTCTCTCCATTCTGGCATCTTTCCATGTTACAGATCGTTGTTCCCTTACAATCCCAAGCTGATTCTTTCCTTACTTATGAAGTCTGTCTGATTCCCTGGTTATTTTTTTTAGTCTGACCGTCCATCTTCCTCTATACCCTCTTCCTCAGAAGTTCCAAGATTAGATGCAAAGAATCTACATCAAGAGGTTTTTCCACCCCTGCTAACTAGTTTGATAGTAATTAGGGTAAAGTAGCTTGGTTATTATATCTTGGTTAACATAGATTGTCATCTCGTCTTGCTTTGGGCTAGCTTTTCAGTCTTATGCTACTATGCTATTTTTTAAACAGAGATCCAGAAAAGAGAGAGGAAAAAAGAGAAAGCAGAAATTAAACAATGACCTATGCGGCATGCCTGTGAGTAAGAGCAAAAAGCACCTTGGCTATCCAGACAAAGCCTGCAGCATTTGTATTGAGCTTGTAAGGAAAGCTAGTCTGAACTTCACTAGATGAGGTCTGAATTGAATTGTGCTGCAGGTTTTAAGCACGTACAACTCTTTCTCCTGCCAAATGCTTTTGCCTCTGGAGGACTTTGTAGAAGACTTGTACTGTATTTCAGTCTCTCCGGTTCACAGTCTGGCATCATAATTCAAACACTCTTTCTCTCCAGCAACAGAAGGTGTCTTAGAGGCATCAGAGAAACAGGTAATTTTAATTACCATCAGTTACAAAAATATTTGTGGGAAGAAGTTGATGAAAATCCAGGAGTAGCAACATCTTAAAGGACACAAAGAAACTTCAGACTTATTTTGCCAAAGCTCTTGGTGTCAGTGGAGTGTAGTGTTAGAAAAGATTATATCTATATATATGATCTTAGAATGCTTTTAAGAACTAGGCAACAATAGTCAATTCTAAATGATGACAAGGTAATCTCCTTAATTTTTCAGTATCTACTTAACCACTTTGCAGATTTTCATAAGAAAAAAAATGTGAGAACTAAGACTGAGATAAGCTTTCTACATGATAAAAAAATGTCGCTTTAAGAATTCAACAAAATTTACCAGAAAATATTCAATTGGTGAGTAATTGAATTTCACCCATCTGTAGATGAGAAGTGTATATGAACAAGGAGACCAGAAAGGAAACACAGAACTGTTTGTAGTGCCATAATGTTCCTGTGTGAATAGTAGGCAAAAAAAAATATATATTTTTTTTAAGGAAGTAGAACTGTGGGACAGGGTGAAAATATTGCAGGAAATAAGCAATACAACCACTCTTCGTAGCACTTTGTTCTCTTAGAGGAGCAGAACAAGGAAGCTTGGAAAATGTTTTGGCTGAACAAAGGTAAGCTAGTAGATTTGTACAACAAAGTTAAACTTGAAATAGATTTTAAAAGATACATCTTTCTGTACACAGATGACAGAAAATATATCCTGTGCTGGAGAACAGTGACAAAAAAAATTTGGAGTAGTTTCACGCTGAAACGTGCAACAGAAGATAAAGTAGGAGGTCATGTGGAGGCTGAATAGTTCCCACAAGGGAGGCATGGATAATAGTGTTGAGGGTACCCAGTGACAGGAGGGGAAACGATATGCTTTCTAAACTGAGCTCTCCAGTTCACTGAAGTCTGAAACATTAGACCATGCCACTCAAAAGGGAAAACTGGAACTACTGAGATAATATCTAGTAATCCTTGAAAGGAGTAGGCTAGCCAACCAAAGGAATGAAGACATGTTTGAATTGGATCAACAGTACAATCAGCAGCAGTCAGTAATTGTTAACAAATTCTATATGTTCAACTTATCAGGTGATGTAGATGACAAATGATCTCCCTAGTTTTTAGATGGGAGTGACAACTGGTGAATTTCTAAATGCTTTTGATTAGTGAATAAGGCTGATTTTAAAGAGGCTGTTGGTTGTCTTCCTCACTCTTTTCCTTATCACTCATGATTGAGCAAAATTGTGGATTGAAAGCATGTTTCCTAGAAATTAAGTCAGTCTTTTAGCAGCAGATTAGTGGCTTGTTATGTGGTAAAGAAATACGCTTATCTGAGGTATGTAATATTAGTGAAATTAAATATTGGTAATTTACAGCTTAAAATTATAACAAATTTGTTTTTCAATATAAAATCTGGGTTTTTTGAAGTAATGGGGAAAAACAAGAAAACATTGAAGTCTTTTTTCCAAAATTTTCCATAAATCAGTAGTTTATAATCTCTATTTACTTCCTGAAAGTATTTGTCATTTATATGTTCAAGCAGATATAAATGATACCTTACAAGTAGTTTATCTCAAAATATGATTTTTTTTTAGATATGAAGGGACATAATTTGTCTACAACAGGACTTGCTGTACAGGTATAGAAAGAAGTATTGGCATTCAAAGTTTCCTTGCAAGGCTGCTCAGCTGCTTTGCTGCTATAATGACCAGAGCTAACTGACCAGCTATGCACCAATTCTCACCTTTTTATCAGAGATTAACAAAGGGGATTGATTGAGACCCTGAATTCTAATGGGGATGAAGGAAATGGCTCTTGTCTGCTAGCTCCGTAGAGCACTTCTGGTTTTATAGACTGCTATGGAGTCATAGAAGTGTCGCAGATAATGGCACATCAGTGTTGCACAGAGCACGGGCTAACGAGCCTTGCTTCCTTAGGGGACCATGATGCTGAGGGCAGTGCTCCTTTGACATGAGCACTTTGCTTCCAGTGTCATAGTTAACTCGACGCTAGCTGGATGGGCAGGGGTAGTCTGTGAGCCATCCTGTGTTATTACATGGTGTGAACTGGCTTGCAGTACATCTAGTCCTGATACTTAGGTAATTTAAAGTAGCTTAAATTAAATTTATAGAAAATTAAATTAAATTGATACTGAAACTGTCCGCTATATATTGGATCTAGTTTTTAGTCAAGTCAGTAGGTCTTTCCATGGACTTCACCATGTATTAGATCAGTCTCAAAATATTTTCCTGTCAGAGCAATAACAACAGAAAGATGGGGAATGTGGAGAAGGAAATGTCGACAAGCTCCTGGCTTAGCGCGTTAGGAAATCTAGGCAGTTAGATATTGCAATAAGACCATTCAGTCTTATCTTCAAAGGCAAAGCAGAGTCAAGGCTTGGTTATGACAATCTATGCAGAGAGAGCTCCAGGGCTGGTTAGATGATGAGAGACTGATTTTTTTTTTTTTTTTTCCCAAGGAGGAAGATGTGCCAGCTGACAAGAACACGGAATCTCTTTAGAGAGTAATAAGTAATGTGCTGAAGTTTTTTTTTCCTTCAGACGTTTCCCTCAAGCTATGCAGAGACAACAAGGATTGTCCTGGGGAAAAGTGTTAGCTTTAGATCTCAAGAGATCTCTCTTGAATTTCTTGTTCTAATATGAACTTTCTGTGAAAATGTGAGTAAATTGCTTAGCCTTAAATCCACAAAGGTATTAGGTTTTCTAGTGCTGGTTTCAGTCCCTTGTTTTCACTGATTCCTAATGCTTCTGTATCAAGAGGTTCTGGGCACTCTGAGGAATGCAATAGCCAAACATTCTTATGGACTACTCCCTTAGTTTTCCTGTTCAGTTCCCCCCAACAAAGAACTGCTGAGAACTGCAGCTGTTATTCAGCCTTGCTTTAACCATAGCAATTTTGCAGAATGGTCGCAAAGCTTTCTTTTCATTTAAAATATTTTGAGAATGAAGCAAGGTGTTATTTCTCATTTGCTTCAGTACTTTGGGTCCCTTGTTGCAAGAGCTATGCTGTTGGGGTGAAGTGGTTATAAGTGTATTTTAAGAACATGAGATCTCAAAGATAAGCGGATAGGACTGTGCAGCTGCTTATGAACAGTAAAGACACAGAGATTGCAGAGGGCCAGCTCTGAGTACTTACTATTGCTGTTAAATGTATGTGTATTGCACAGTGCAGTACCATATAGCCTGAAAAGTTCAGCCATCTCATTGAGTGCAGGCAGCTGTTTCAGCACACTAACAACCCCCACTGCACTTATGTGGCTATAACGTTCCTTTTACTCCTTCAAAGCCAGCCTGAGATCTCTGTCAGATCATGTGTAGTTGAAGCTGTTCAGACACACACATGATATGCAGGTCAGCATCAGACTTGGTCTCAGCAGATTTCCTGATGACCGAAGGCAACATTTCATAGCTTTGAAGCAATTACATTTTATTTTGACACTAGAGGGTGGGTCAAGAAACTAACTGCTTTTTAGACAGAAGCAGAGAGGACCTCTGCTGCGTAAATTAGTACAGCTCCCTTTAAAGCAATGAAGCTATTCTTGTGTACACAAGGTGAGGATTTAACTCAAAGCCTAATGGAAGAGAGGTGACACAATGAATAAAATTTTTCAAAAGCTTTCAACCTTAGTCTGACTTTGTGCCTATTTCTTTTATTATAAAAAAAAAAAAGTCTTACTAAATTTATGGGGAACATAGTGATGCCAAGGCTGAAATAGGCTGCTTGTGAAATCCCATCCCTCAGGAGTGTCTCAGATTGCTCACTTGAGAGAGGTGATTGACTGTGAGAGTTTAACAGTTCAGTAAGGTCCTTCTTGGTCAGCAATGACAAAACTGATAAACTCCATACCACTGAAAAAAAAAGGAAAGCCCAAACAAAGTGGATATCCCAAAAGTAGCGTATTTCTACTGTATCCCCAAATTGTGAACGAAGCTAGCTATGAAATCTCACTCTTTCTAGAATCTTAGATGTTAGAGATAATGGATCTCAAAAGAGTTATCTTTTTTGGTATCTTCTGTGTGAATTTAAAGATGTTTAGCGCCAAGCTGTTCTGTGTTTAATCAGATGTTACTATCTGCCTGGAAATGTGTGTTATGGGAGTAAGGGGAGTGAGTTTTTAGGTTTTTTTGAGGGATAGGAGCGGAATTTCAATGTATATTTAAATGCTCCATGTCTTTTTTTTTTTTTATTGATGTGTGGTATCTGAAGACTTCCTGGTGTTTTTATTGACTCTACTTGTCCTTAATGTATTGGGCCTGAGTTCCAGCAGATGCCAGTATAAATTAGTTGAGTAATTTAAGGAAAAAAAATTACAAGCAAAGGGGCATGAGGAGACAACAACAACAACAAAAAAAAAAACAGAAAACCCACCAACCAACTAAAGTCCAAGCAATTCTCCACTTTCCAAAGACTGTTTTTATAATGATACAATAATAAATTAATTTTGTAGAATCATTTGAGTTGGAAGGAGACTTAAAGACCATCTAGTCCAACTCCCCTGCAATGAACAGGGACAGCTACAACTAGATCAGGTCACTTAGAGTCCCATTCAGCCTGTCTTGTATGTCTCCAGGGACAGGGACATCCATCACCTCTCTGGGCAACCTGTTGTCTATGCTTTACCACTTTATCATTAAAAACAAAGCAAAACTTTTTTATTGTATCCCATCTAAATTCTATTTTCTTTTATTTTAGTTTGAAATGATTTCAGCTTCTATCACAGCACATCCTGCCAGTGAACCTGTCTCGATACATCAACTGAAAAATGTCCTTATATGTTAGGTTCCAGTAGAACAGTGAATGGGTTAACACAACTGAAGAACATAAGTATAAAGATAATTTAAGTGTTTTATTTTTCTGCTAATATCTCTGAGCCTAAAGCAGCATCAATGTGTTAATGAAACTTGATCAAACTGATTATATACGAGCGTAAAGACATTTTCCTTATTTGCTAGCCTCATCATCATTCATCTGCAGTGTGTTCCAACTGACTACACTGTACATCAGTAGTTATGTTCTATACACATTGAAATTACCACATTACATGTTTGTATTGATATATGTAAATATATTCACTTCATGAGGACAGGAAACTTTCTGTTGTTCTCAAGCTTTGCAAGTGTTCTCATTGTTGAAACAATTTCTTATAGGAATTGTTTCAGGTCTCATGTCTGTGTTCTTAAACTATTCTAGTTTTGTCTGAAGCAGATATGATTAGTTCATTAGTAAGTAGTTTATTAATAAACACTAAGATTCTCCTAAGTAATAGTTACATACTTTTATTTTCATTGTTTCAAAATATAAATCTTAAATACTTCTGACCCATAATTCACAAGCAACTATCTACCTGTAGGATTCTCTGTTATCTACTCCCCTAGGGAATAAAAATGCCAAGACAAGCTGGCAGGCAGTGGAAAAAATACGATGTTGTCTCCTTAATATTTCCATATTATTGTTGGTAGGGCAGAAGAGGGAATAGTATCTATGTAAAAGTGGGCTAATGTAGGACATAATTTGTAGCTCATACTGTGCGAACAGTTCCCTAGCTCTCTGGGGTTCTCCACAATGTAGACAATCATGCTGCCGCAGGCAGTCGCTCAGGAGGTCATACTTAAGCACTGTAATTTTGGGGATCTTACTGTGCATGCTATGTTTTATAGAAAGCAGATGAATCCTTGATTTCTAAAGTACAGTCCAAGTCAGATTGCTCTTTGGAGCTGCAAGTAATGCCTCTGTTTATAATTTTTGGTAACTTCCCGGTTTACATCAATAATGTAATCTTAAAATGGAGGAGAAAATTATAAAAGTGTTTAAAAAGTTAGTAAATAAAGCACTACTTTAGTATGAAACTTCTAATGTTAGTATTCATATCAGAACACATGCAGTGCTAGCTCTTTGTAATTATCAAAAAATAGAAACTGTAGACATGGGGGAAAATATGAAATTGAAAGTACACATGATGAGAGATATGTCTAAATTATTATTATTATTGTAATTTCCCCTTTAATGCTCCTCTCACAGAGGAGAGCATATTTTTCACTAGTTGTTAAAGTTTTGCTAACTATTTTGTTTGCTCTATTCAGATTCCAGAGAAGTTTGCTAATCCTAATATCACTACATGACCAACAAACAGTAGCCCCAGAATGGAAGCTGTTTATTATGAGATGTTATCTTCACACCAAGGGACGTGTTAGGGAAATAACTAGCAGTTTGTGGAATAAAGCAATTGAAAATACACAGGTACGCTCGACAAGCAGATGCTGTTTAGAATGAGCTGGATTCCTTTTTCATAGCTCTAGCTCAAAATATTTTATTCAGAAGTTCACTTTGTATTTTCTCTCCTCTAATTGTTTCAAAATTTTGAAGGTTATTTGTTACCTCCACTTGAACATAGCCTTTCATTTCTTGAGTAGTCCTATTTGTATTTAGACTGTATAAAATACTAGATATGCTATTCTATTTTTTTAAGAGAAAAAAATAAGAACAGTTGTGCACACAATAGTCTTCAGAAACAGGAATTAATACTCTGATTTCTCCAATAAGCCAATGGGGTGCTTCCATGAGAAATTATGAGAAATGATAATGTGCCTGGTTATCCTTCTTGTTCACGGAAGGCTATTTTTATCAGAAATATGGAAAGATATCAAGCACTGTCACTGATTTCAAAGCTTATCCCCAGTGGAAGACAAATCCTGTTTAAAAAAAAAAAAAAAAAGTGGCCAGGGCTGTCAACTGGAATTTATAAATGATAATTCCCTTTCCATTATCTGATCACGTTAAGGGCTGGAAATTTGTCTGTGATCAATAATTAGTGTTTGCCTGAGCTATATAGGGAAATGAAATAGAAGGGGATCTGTGGAACACATTGACTGTGGACAGAAAAGTTGTACCTTGCTTTCTTATTTTTAAGAATGGTCACTAAGATAGCCAAGACTGTGAAATCAAGTATATGGAAAGACTGAAGTTATGCTCTTGGTAGAAAAGAGTGAACACAGGCTCTCCTTTGGCAGCGTCTCTTTGCTTGTTTTTATGCTTTGTGACAGGTTTTTTTCTGAATCAGAGAGTCATTGAAGCAGATGCCAATTGCTCTGGAATAGAGGAGAGGGAACTGCATGTGTCTTAGATCTCTTATGAAATGATAAAGAAATGCTTATAACTGGGGCTTGCTGTATGTTCTGTGTCCATTTAATGGTGGATGTTTCCATTTGTGAATGCTGAGGCTGCTTCTTCTGTCTTGTATCTCCTTGGTCCTGTCATAGTACTGGAGACTGCAGCTTCTCTCCAAACTACCACATCCTGTTTGGTGTTCAGCTTGCATACATGCAGAATGCTCTTGAGACAAATCTACAGCCTAAGCACAGCACCTAAATTTTCTTACTCGTTGGGATGACTGTACAAATCCCACAAACCGAAAGCTGATTCTTTATCCTCTTTCCTGATAACTTCAAGGCCCAGTGTGCTGGGTTTGCCCTCACGTCACATGATGCTCACAAACAGATCCTAAGATCTGAGCCATGTGCCTCTCATCTCCATGTGCGTGTGATCAGTGGCCTTCTGCCCTGTTTGTGTCCATCCTTAACTTCCACCTTAGCCAAGGCCAGCACGTACAACTTTGTGGACTGGCTGCTGAATTCATGAGACTCTTCTGTTGCCTACAACCAAACATGATGTGAACAAACATGCACAAACTTAGGGTTTTCTGAGTGAACCCAAGGGGCTAGTACTTCATGCAATGAATGTCAGTATGGCAGAGAATGTGTTTGTTGCAGTGTCACTACTGAGTTTACTTTCCACTTGATAGGAAAAGGCAGTCTATCCACGTGTTGGCACCACACCGTACAGATGGCTTTTGACATGTGTATCTGCTTGGGGTTTTTTTTGTTTTTTTTTTCTTTTATCACATTTCTGTACTTTTTTTTCTCTCCCTTTAAACTTTTAAGGAAGAAATAATACCACCCTTCTCAATAATTCACGTGTCTTGTGTTTTTAATAGCTAGTTTTTTTGTTTGGGCTGCAGTACACAAGTTGGAATTTGGCATCAATTTTTAAGATTCTTCATAGCTTCATGTAGCTTCACCGTAGGATTAAATTTATAGGAATGAATAGAAATGTAAATTAAACTGTCTTCTTGATATAATGATAGATAGCCTGAATGGCAAGATCAAAGATCTAAGATGTAATGACAATACTGCAGAATGTAACTGGAAGGATTGTAGTTTATTAGCAGTTTTCTAATATGCCAGTTCTAAATTCTTTATGAAGAAAACAAATAGTTTCACTTTTATTTTATTTTTTTGGAAAAAGCTGATTTGGTAGCAGGAAAGTATTTCTGAGGAAAATCTTTATCAGCTCTGATTAGCATAACTCTCTTGCATTTTATTGATAATTAATTCTACAGATGTGGATTAAAAGCCCAGAATATTGTTTTTCTAGGCTAGGAAGATGTAGACAAATGCACCTATTGTGTATTCCAGAATAGCACTGTACTCAGTGGCTGTCAGAATTGGATCAATTCAATTAGACTCAATATTCTTTTCTACTGATAAGATTGTAGAAGGCAGACATACATATGGCACTTAAGGGTACATTATTTAAAACTGAAATTAGTGGTATACAGTCAGTGCCACAAAAATAGGATATTAATCAGAAGCCATGCCTGTAACTCACATGATCAGGGAGAAACAAATGTGGAAATACATCTTCATAAAAAATTCACACCATCACAAATTGTGCCATCTATTTCTGTACATTGTATTTTTGTTACTCCTGGAGAGAGAAGTTCTTTTTATTTTAAGTAATTGTTGTTGGTTTTTCAGAAAACACGAAGTATTAATCTTCTACTCCTTTCTGCTGCCTGTTAGAAGTTGTCAAAGAACTGAAATTAATTAAGTTCTGACCTCATGTCAGCATTGCATATCATAATTAATGGCAAATAACATCCTTAAGGTCTAAGATCTGCACAATTAATGCCAGAAGTCTGTGAAAAAAGACAGGCTTAAAAAGAAATTGTTGGGAGGGAAAGTCTTTAGAAGTAGAATTTTCCTGCATGGGAGTTGCAGTCACTGAAAAGTTCACATAACGTACCCAGTTACATTTAAATAAATCCCTTTCTTCTTCTGTACAATTACCTTTTCACCTGTGTCTAACTCTTGTAGCTTTTCTTATGTTTATCGCACTTACACTATTTCAGTCCAGACCCTCTCAAAACCAAAATCCATTTGCAGAGCAGAGATAATCAGGATATATATCCTGGATCCAACCTTGGATCTCTTACTGTCCATCAGTAACACATGCAAGCTGATACATGACTTTTTTCACCTCACTTTCCAAATATGACAATACGTCAAGGTTTAAAAGCATAAAATGTAGTTACCATGCTTTTTTGCAAATTTTTAGTTTGTAAAAGTCAGAAGGTAACCAGGAACTCTAGTTTTAAGAATATCTTTGTTTCCTTGAAAATGCACTATTTTTCCTCTTTCCATTCCACCATATCACTGAAAATGTTTAAGAAAAACTAGATATAAAACCCGAAAAGATTGACTATTTCGTTGTTCATTTCTATTTTTATTTTTTTTCCTATAAGAACTATTAATTGAAAAAAAAAAACCTCTTTAAAACTTTTTAATATCTTCATTGTTTTTTTTTATTATTCATCTGGGCTCAGAGGAATAATACAGTCACCCTGATTGGTGCCCAAGGCTTCATGCTTACTATTTTTTATATTGTCCTTTTGGTGTTCTTGACTTCTTTTTGTCCAACATTACCTTTCTCCTGTGGTTCTTTTATACTACTATTTCCTTGATTTTCAGTCCTCCTCTACACTATCTTTCAGTTTGAGTATCCTGTTATTGACATTTTCTTAAACAGATACTTGATTGCTCATGAATAAATGGCTCAAACTAATTCATTTCAAAAGATGTTTAATAGAAGACGACAGGATCTTGCTGCTTTAAGAAGTCAAGGTGCGTATTTCAGTCACCAGTATTTTAAATCTCTGTCTGCCAGCTTGTCTTTTCATTTAAATTTTGAGTGGTTTCCTCTACCTGTGTACTATCCCTGTGCTGGAATTGTATAGCCTTTTGCATAGTTCTGAAGTAAATCATCCAGTTGCTTGACTTCATTCTAGATCATCCTTGCCATTGACTTCTTCCTCATTTTTCTGCTGACACTGATTTCCTTAGCTTTTGCAATCTTTCCTACCCATCACAATCTTTCAAGCTCTCTCGAAGGTCTTTTAGGTATTACTGTCTTGTCTCCCAGCACAAAGTCTAATGCTGAAATTTTGATTCTTATTTTCTTTCTCCAAAATCCATCCCTCCAGCACAGTTTTCTGTTTTGTTACTCTAATACTTTTCAACTGAAATCTTACCTTATCCTTGTGTATCAGAAGTTCAGGAGTCCAATTCAGAACTGGTGCTCTGTCACTCTCTCCTTGATCAGGCCCTTTCTTTGAGAAATTTAAGATGATAATCTTTCCCATTCAGTGCCCTGTACATTTTCCCATTTCTATATATGTCTCTTATCTTTCCTTCTTAACTTCTATAATTCTCTACCTGGCATGAAGTTTTTCCTAAACATCTCTCCTCTGTCTTCTGAATTATTTTCATATGTAGTACTACCCTGCTGCTTACATTCAAACTCTCATTTCTTATTTGCAAAGCATGATAATGTAATTTCTTAAAAGATATGTTTACTTGTTGCACAACTGATTTTCTCTCTCTCAGTAATGTTAAATGATGCACTAAGTACCATATTCCCACTAAAATCTGTTGAATTTTCTTTTGTGAAAGGGGCCAGATTTGGCACAAATATCCCAATACACACTGCTCACCTGAACACACGCTGGGTACTACCTGTGGGGAGTATGATTAATAGCAGAGAGATCAGGAAGAAAAAAAAGTTCCATAAAAAGGCTAAAGTGTGGACACAAAAACTGGCAACATTTCTATTGAAATGCATACTGTCATTCTAGAAAGGTAATCTCAAGAGGGAAGGCAGAGGAACAGGTAACTGAACTATTAGGTCAGTGTAACTTGCCCTATGGCTAATCATGAAGGCATTGTGTGAGAGGATCATTTCCAAAGTAGTAAGGAGAGGACTCTTGGTCTTCCTTCTTTCCAAGTATCTTCTGTAGGAGTGCAAGTTGATAATAAATTTCCACTTTTGAGTTAGTCACCAATAGTAAGTATGTGAAATATGTTTACAGGATCATACAAATACAAGAACGGAAGTACCACTTATGGAGAATGGGCCAGCTTTTGGATTCAGTTTCTCAGGTTGTAAGGAACCATTTTATCATCTGTACTGTTATATCATCTCTTAGTGGCTATTACACTTCAGCCAATTACCCTTGTATTAATCCTGGAGTTTGGGCTGCCTAAATTATTACTCACATTTGATAAGAAAGCAGTACAAATATCTAGTCCTGATCTGAAAACATTAAGCATGGTGGGTCTACTGCTTTCCTTTGTAGTTTGCTTTGGTGGGTTGTCCATAATTTTTTTGTGTGTGATCTTTCTCTCAATTTATCTAGTTTCTGTCTGAGCATTGTATCTGTTTCTTTTCTTTATTATTAAAGATGCTGCTTTAGTACACTACGTTTTCTTCCCATGAAGATATTTATATACCTGCATCAAGTCAGCTATCAATTTTCTGTTCTGATAAAAAGACTGAACTTCTTAAGTTTGCTACTGCAGAACACTTTCTCCCGACTTGAATTCATTTGTCTGTCATTTCCCTAATCTCCCCCTCCCCCCCCCCCAGTCTTTATATTATATTTAAATGAGCCTATTAAAAGTTTATGTAGCTTTCTTTTATCAGCTTTGTAATTATTGCAGAGGTAAATTGTTTCCCTATACCCAGCATCTATGCCCTTGTTTATACTCAGGGAAATAGAGTTATACTAGTATTTCTTACCCCAGTGACATACTCTGTAAGATTATCCAATATAATTCACAAATTCTTCTTAGGTTCGCTGCATTCTATGTTGCATCTCTCAAGGCACAGAGCAGGTAGAGTCTAGATCTTTTTTCTCCAGATGTTTCCTCATTGATTTCACTGCAATATGGATATTTTGTTTGAATGGACCCAGAACACCAAGTATAACTCAGTTTGCCTGACTCATCTGTCTTCCTCCTTACAACTTCTTCAGCATACACTCAAGTTCTGTTGATTCACTGGTTCATTACTCATTTACAGAAGGTTGGTTGAGAGTAATTCCACAGACATCATTGAGATACTCTAATGTTGAGTTGTGGTCTCTGTATACAAGCAAATTCTTGGCTCCTGCAATATGATAGCATGTTCTAATAAACAGTCAGAACACTACCTGTCCCAGTATAGATGATGCATGTAACACTGTCGCCAAACTACTTATGGTAATTATTTTGTGATTATGGTTGTCCAGGGACTATTTCCAACATGCAGATTCCTTGCAGTTATGTGGTGGCTAAGGTGTTTGTTCACACAGGTAATGGCTGTTCTGTGCCAAGTGGCCATAGGGACTGGGAGTGTGAATAAGCAGGTTTAATATACCGATGAAGATACAGCCAATGTGACAGTAAAGAAAGCTGTACCAATTTCTGCCACTCTGGGATTATTTATGAAGAATGAGTGTCAGAAGGATCTCTTTTCAGACATACCTGGCAAAAATGCAGAGCCCAGATCCCTGGACATGGATCTGTTTAGAAGCAGGAGCATTTCCTGAGATCTTTCTTAGTGGTTTTCCAATGTACTGATAGAAGAACTACAGGAAAAATGTACCTGCAATAGCAAGCAATTTTAAATTAAAAATTGTGGATGGTCTTCTGAAATTCTCTAAAATATTTATTTTGTCTCTGTTTGACAGTTATTTTTAAAGGATGTTTTTTACAGTCTACGAAGGTGGAATTCCTGAAAATTTAGGTTCACATAACATGTGCTTGCTGGGAAAGTTCTTCCAGTGGTTGAGAAATGTTGCAGTTATCTATGTATCTTTATAGCTCTACAAGGGTTGTTTCAACTCTGCCTGGGCTTCCCCAGCCCTGAGAGTTGTGATCAAGTGAGAAAAGCAAGTGGGAATCCTCTTTCTGAAAGACCTTTGCTTGCCCTGGAATACAGAGGAGAAAACAGAAAATGGTTTCAGTTGAGTGATGGAATATTGACCAGAATAAGAACCAAAGGATTCAAAGAAGTAAGTTCTTATTCAGTTTTACCTGGACATATACCTGTTGCAAGAGGGAACTACGTTATTTCCCCAAATCTGTGACTTCTTATATAGCTTCTTTCCAGTCTGAAATTCATAAGCACTATTTGAATATTCATTCTTCAAAATGTAGCACACCCTACTTATCTGTGTGCAGTCATCCACTAACAAAAATACAACAGGGAATAGGAAACACTTCCCAGAGCAGTAAGTGCAACTGATACTAATAACTGAATTCAAAACTTTATAAACTCTATGCCTAGATTAGCTACTTCAGACTTAGGAGGCATAAGTAATGGGGAAACAGCTCATTTATTTATATATTTATTTATTTTTATACCATGGTAACAACTATATGATAATATTAAGTATTTATATGAACATACTGACAGGAATTATCCAAATATAGAAATAATGGGAAAACTGGATTGTTGGAAATACTTTATGGAAGTATAAAGAGTGATACGTTTGTTCTGCTACATGACCTGTAGTTTTTACTCTCATCAGTTTTCAGTTGCCTTTGCTGTTTCCTAAGTATGTTATACTTTCTGAATTTCTAGTTTGTTAACCCATTACAACCTAATGGCATTCTAACAGTCTTAAAAGCTCAGTATCAGGGAACTACCTGCACCTTCATTGGGTTTTAAGTGTTGAAGCTTTTCATCTTGGTGTTCTTAGTAACTTCACATCCACATTTCTTTTTTTCCCTGAATTATTTTACCACCCACAAGAAAACCTAATCAGGAGGAAGTTTGCATTAGAAACAGTACCTTTGCAAAACAAAAATTGCAATGTCTACTCCCTACAAGGTTTCCTATTTTATTTAGGAAAAATAATATTCAGAACTGTCCTGAAAACTGTTCATTTGCTTGCCCTTCTCTGATTGTGTTTTTTTTGCTAAATGCTGACAAAAGTATACTGCTTTTCCCACATGTTGAAAGAGAGAAAGAAGAATAGGAAGCAGTGACCATTTTGGATATAAGAAATGCTCCTTTTTCATCCTTCCTCTTTTGACTTGCATTCCTACTGGCTTTTGCAACAGTCTCCCTTTCTTCCCTGTCTTGTATACATTGCAGAGTGCATTCCTAGGGCTTTGTAAATAAACAAAATGAATACCTTGTTCTGATCAGTAGTCACATAAGAATGGGATTAATCCGTGTATGTGATATCTGGCTTCTTACATCTTGGTTTTCACTTGTCCAGAATAGTACATATCATGGGGGACAGCATCTCTAAATGTGGGTGCTAGTGTCCTGTACGTACAGCATTATGTTATGTGTGTGCAAATGCATGTGCCAGTTTAAATAAGTGATATGCAAGTATCATAAAGTACTCAAAGTCTCACTGAGACTTCCATGCAACCAAAGAGCATGAATAGATTACCTGCTGGGTAATCTACTGCCTCTTGATAAAGTTGGATTTGAAAGGAGGATGAATGCTGTTATTCAGTGGTTTAAACAGCCTGAGGCCCATTGCTTCTGATGGAATTATTCTACAAAGAAATTTTCCATTATTATTATGACTTTAAGTCAGTGTCACCTTCCAAAAAAGTGGTTTGTTGCATTTAATAGCAGAAACTTTAATGTGAGTGCAGTCTGTAAAGTGAAAGGTTATGCATTTAGTGGAGACCCGAGCACAGTTAATAACTAGCAGTGTCTTGAGGAAATAAATGAAAGCCCTGAACTCCTGTATTTGGAGCATCAGGTTTCTTCACAATAATGTGTTTTCTCATTTGCTTGGTAGAAGTTACCAGAAGAAAGGACACAAAATCCAAGCTTTATCTAGAGCCTCACCAAAGCTCAGAGAGCTTTATTCCCTCAAATATAGACTGCTCAGTTAAACCATTAAGTTGCTTGCTCTTTACCACGCAGCCTAAGGTCTTCAGGGGTGCTCTAAATTTCACTGGTGTAGAAGAAGCATGAATGGCGGACTCTGGGTGATAAACACTGAGGGTACAGAATCACTGTTCATATCCTCTACAAAATCTGTCTCATCATAATTCTGTTTTGTCTTACAGAATCGTAGAATCTGGAATTATATGGGTTGGAAGGGACCTTAAAGATCATCTTTAACTAAATCAGTTTGCTCAAAGCCTAGTCCAACCTGATTTTGAATGCTTCTAATAGCAGGACATCCAGAATTTCTCTGGGCGTTGTGTGTTCTAGTATCTCACTACTCTCAATATGAAAAACTTCCTCCTTGTCTTCCGAAAGGGAAAAGTATTTCTTCCCCTACCTCACACAATAAATACATTAATATATCAGAAATGCCAGTGGAAAAAAAAATCACATAAATGTCCAAGATTTCAAAGTGATACTCAGGGTGGAAACTCTGGCCATCACTGAATGCTTATTCTCGAGAAAATAATGTGGCCTGGTGTTCCCAGGATGCTGAATAACCTTGTTTACAGTGAAGTCAAATACAAGTCTGTTTCACCACAAAGAAGCCTGGCCTGGAATATGGCACACACTGAATAAACAAAACAAAGTGGATTTTTTTTTTAGGTGAATGTATAAGAATGCCTCCTGTAATTAGGCATCTTTACCACAAACCTAGAACTCTTAAGAAATTAAGCCTCTTAAGGAAAATAACATCCTGTAACAAATTATTTTTAAGAAATTTAAATGAAATAATTTCAAAAAGCAATTACATGCAAATACAGTCGAAGGAGAATAATTTGCACTAATGACTGGGATACCCGTTGCAAATTACCGAGTTTCACAAATTACTGAGTGAATAAGCAAAACAAATCCAAGCCAGGAATAATGTATCACTAAATGTCCAGAATTTTGCTTTTTTCCAAATGCAATTTAGTTTTAATTATGATATAGTAATGCAATGAAGGAGCCACCCAGGGGAAAAATGCTTCAAAATGCACGAGAGACCTATGGCCCAAATTCTGTAATCTCAGTGTAGAATTCCAGGCAATAAACATCTCTTTGAGCTATCTAATTGTTTTTTGGTATTTCCTATAATAACATAGGGAGTAATTGAAATGCTAAATTACTGATATTAATCATAAGGTATAAATGGGATGAGTCTAAAGAGCAAGAACTATGAATACCATATAAGTAGAGGTCAGCTTGTAAAATTAAGTATCACTATGTGCTGATAAATTCCCCCTCAGTGTAATATCTATGTATGTCATAATCCTTGCTGGATTCTTTCATCATTTCAAAGCAGGGAATTTTTTTCATTTTGGGGTTGGGAAATAGCAACATGGAGTAGATTAAGAAGGTCACATACTGAGTCAGCTGATGAAGTGGGAATTGATCTAAATCTCCTGTATCTGGTGGTTTATCTGTTAGAATAGTTTGTAGAGAATAGAAACTATTCTATATACTATAACCAAACTATTCTATGAATAGAACGTTTGGTAGAGCATATTGTAAAAAGCAAAATTAGATTCATTTTATATGTGCTCAAATCAAAGTATACCTCAGTTCTTCTACCTGTTTGTCAGGTAAGATTCACTGCAGCAGTACTTGGAAGTCAGAATTCCCTAAAGAAGCCAGAAATCTCCAAGGAAGTTCATTACACACTGAGTGGTGGCAATACCCAGTGCAAACGTACAGATCTGTATACAGCACAGAGAAGTCAGCAGGTAATCAGATGAGGCCAGCCTTCAGCTTTCTGATGTTGTACTTGGTAAATCTTTGGTTGGTGGGAGCAAGAAGAAGTTAAAGGATGAAATCATAAAACACAGTGGTATAAGGTAGAAGTTGAAATGATATCAACTATTAAAGTTCAACCCTACTATATTCATCCAAGTATTCTCACAAACTCTGCAGTTATAAATATTTCAGCTGCTGTAAATGAATCAAAGCTGTTCATTCCTGAACTCACACTCTTCCTTCATTCTCTTTTCCAATTTTACAAATTGGAATTGTCTTATTTTCTTCAGTTTGACTAGGAATTGTTGCATGTAAAAGTATTCCCAGAAACCTTGTTTCCCTCGTGGGAAGAACTGTGCAAAGTACAGTAAAGCTGTTGTAATGCCTTCCTCTAAAAGGGTCTCTTTTGTCAGTTGGAGGAGCTTTCCTATGCTTGGAGAGAAACTTAGGAAGTAAACGAACTAATGTTTGGGTTATTTTTGCTCGTTTTTGCTGTTGTTGTTTCATTTTCTTGCTTTAAGAATTAGGAAAATTAAAGATGAGATGGAAAAGACCAACAATAAAATGACTGGGCAACTCAGTGGTCAACAACAGAGGCCTGGGTGGTCTTTAATAGTGGAAAGTTCCATAATGATACTGGTTGGATAGAGAGTGAAAATGACATGTTATTTAAGACAATTTGAGTGACTGTATTATAACTTTGTGAAGCAGCCTTCACTGCAATTTTGGTAGAGATCTAAGACCATGAACAAGGAGATTATGTACCCTTGGATCAACACTAGTGTGGACTGTAAGACTTATGTCACTCTTTTGTCTGCTTGGAGTCAGTCTAGATTCACCTGCTTTATCACTATTTCTTTGGATATTTTTCATATGTGGCAATGATTCCCTCTTGCACTTTCCACTGAATGAACTCACATCCCATCTTTAATAGTATTTTGGGTGTGGCTGGTACTTTCAAAATTTTGCTGAATTTATCTCAGAATGTGCCTGGAAGGTTGAAAGAACATTTAAAGACTATTGTGAGGATCAGAATACAACTTTCTGCCTTGCTATCAAATTAGCAGACCGTTATATTGACAAGGTATATACTTTACTCTGTGGACCGCAGTTAGAGTCAGATGTTTGATGACTTCTGAAAAAGGTAGAGACAAAATAGTTTGGAAGTATATTTCTTCCTTGAGAAGTTTAAAGTAGCCTGTCCTCCCCTCTTTTTAGAAGTATATGATAAATACAGAAATTTAGTCAGGAAGATGATACTTTTGAAATATGCATATCAGTCTTCTTTATTAACATGAAGTATTTTCAATTCTTCAAAACCCGATTTTCTCCTCAAATCTACCTGTGGACTATGAGAAATTGGAAAAAAAAAATTCTAAAATCCTGACTCTCACTTTTTTCTTACAATTAACTGACATGCAAGTGTACAGAATCTATGAATTCTGCACCTGAAACAGTGTAGGCTGGGGAGGTAGCAGCTGTAGTGCAGTCTTGCAGAAAGGAATCAGGAGAATTTTGTTAAACTCACTCTGAGCCAGCAGTGTGCCCTAGGGGCTGGCCAAAAGAAACAACCATATTCTGGAGTGCACTGAGCGCAGTTTGCTTAACTGGTTGAAAGAAGTTATTCTTCTGCTATATTCAGCACTGGTGTAGCCTCACCTTGTGTACTGCATGCAATCTGGGGCTTCATGATATAAGAAGGATGTAAAAATACTTGAATTGAGTCCAAATGATGTGAAAGATGGTGAAATAACTAGAGTCAATGACTTGGGAAAAACAGCTGTAGATCCTTTATCTGTTCAGTTTAGAGATGAGGTCACTCCTCAGACTCATCATTGCCATCTACAACTTTCTCATGAAGGATCTGCTGACCTCTTGTCTTTGATGACCAGTGATGGGATGTGATCATGGAATCATTGAGGTTGGAATGGCCTCTAAGATCTTCCAGTCCAACCATCTTCTAGTCCAACCATCAACCCTTTTCTTGAGCATTTCTAGGGATGGTGTCTTAACCAGCTTCCTGGGCAGTCTGTTCTAAGACCTCATCGCTCTTTTTGGGAATAAATTTTTCCTAATATCCAACATGAACCTCCACTGGTGCAACTTAAAGATGATGGAATGGCTTGAAGCTGCATCCAAGGAAGGTTGCATTAGGTATTAGGTAAAGATTCTTCACTGAGAGAGTAGTCAAGTGCTGGAACAAGCTACCTGGGAAAGTTGTCATGACTCCAAATGTGCTAGTTTTTAAGAAGCTCCTGGGACTTTTAACTGCTCCTGGGAATATGATTTAACTCTTTGGTTGTCCTGTGAGTCAGGAGCCGAACTCATGTCCATCCTAACCCAGAATGTTCTACGATACTACCACCTATCAAATTGTATCTTAAAAAATACATATTCCACAACCTAAGTAGTTCCTATCATATTAGAAGTTATGGAAGAACCATTTTCCGTTGTTGCTAAAGAAAGCACAGGAACAGTCTCATTTTATCTTGTTCAGACATTTTTGCTTCTCTGATAACCATTATCTCTAGTCTGCAATTTTGCAAATCCTTGCACAAGGTTTTGCAAAAATAATTTCAATGTAATTGGTGTTGTTTGTACAGCTAGTATGATACACAGACATGACACTACAGACTATAGCTGACAATCACTTTTTCTCATTTTTTCATTAAAACACAAGACAAAAAAAAAAGAACTCTGTCCAGAATAACAAAGTAATTTCCCCTAGGGAAAATGCAACATGAATATTCTCTAGTGACTATCATATGGTCATCTAAGAAGACCTTTGTCTGGGATAGCTACTTGGAACAGATTATTTAAATCTGGGTGGTTCAAGCAGTGGCTGTTTCCAAGTGACCATTTATAAGTGTGAATGTAACTGTTCTCTGTGGGTGCTGTTGAGCATACTTCATACTCTTTTTTTCCTCTTGCGTCTTTCTTTTATGTCTCTGTAGAGGTGAGAAGTTATGGTCTGATGGGTATCTGTGATATTCTGGAATCTTGCCCTTTGTACCCAAACTGAAGTATGTTCTTTGCATGTAAACTGCTACTTATTCTCCCCCTTGCAGTTTTAAAACAGTATGAGCTAGGTCTTCCTCCCAAATCTGATAGTGGTTTGCTTGTTATTTTTTTAATTATTATTATTATTTTTTTAAGAGTACTGCAGTCGGAGAGTGTCATTTGATTTGTTGTTAAGCTGTCTACTTTATGGCTTCATTTAGTACTGTTCCACAGCTCTGGACTTAAAGCAATACAGAACAATATATTTAACACTACATTAGTAACAGAGCTTTGTATGTGTGAAATGAAGTGGGGCTTGAAACGATCAGGTACAGATAATATTGTAGCACCCCTGATTTGTCTGGAGCCCAGCAGACATCAGTAGGAGAGACTTGTTTCTGCTCTCTCAGGATTTTTGTTTCCCAACTCTTACCCTCTTGTCTCTCTTCTCTGGCTATTATGGTCTCACTTACATGTCATTATCTTATAATATTAGATCTCAATTCCTGGTAAAGCACAATTATTTAAAGTTATTTATAAAATATTCACCTCTGCCACCTCATGGGCTTTTATCTCCTTTCTAATCCAAGTATTCTTTTTTCTTCATTGCTTATGCCTCTTTATTTCTCTTTGTTATGATCTCTACAGCTCAGTTTACTCTGTGACAGTTCAGTTAACTCTGACATTTTGGGGGCATGGTTTGCATGAAAAATACAAAGCAAAAACTACATTTCAGTTTCAGAGGTTGAGTTCTGAAAAACTCTCATGAAGCAACGTACTGACAGCAATAATGATAGTAATTCTTACATCATTAATTATCGTTACAAAATCTCTTGCTTCTGAAGAATGTTATTGAGGCTGCAAAATCAAGCAGTAGGAATGTCTGACCTAGAAGTTACTCATTCAGCTTCAGCTGTGGTCCTTATGAGTATCTGTACTGTGTGTAAGCTAGTTTCTATACAAAATATTATTTGTTCCTGTAATTAAGTTGTCACAATTCTTATGGGGACATGAATAATATCTTCCTAGTGCCTGAAAAACTGAATTTTCCTGTATTCTCAAGGGGGATTGGCAGGCTCAATCTAATCTAAAGCTGCCCTCTGTCTATATATAGCATGTTATATGACCAATACATATGCAGTACTTCAAATAATACAATTTGATGATCAGGTTCTGCAACTAGATCACCCTGTTACCACTTCAGTTCCCCTTGTTTCCATCGTGTTAAAATCATTTGTGCTTTCTGTGCTTCCCAATATGCTGTTCCTTCCCCTCTTGCACAGAGTGGCAGGCACACATTCAGTGAGGAGTAAAAATGAGGAAGGAAAGGACAGTAGATTTCTAGCAGCTTTTAAGGCTGTTTTTGTTACAACCTCTTTCTTTCTTATTGATAAGCTTGATGTTATGGTCATACCTTCCTTTCTTCCAGTACTAAAATCTCTGCATTTAGAAGCTTCATGTGGCTATTTCAAGGGTTTTTGTTTTGCTAATGTTAGTAAAAGACTTTCAGTCATGGTTTGGAGATATTTTTCTTGTCTCTGCAGACAACTAATCCAACAGCACACTAGACTTAACATTTCATAGCTTAAGTTTCAGTTCTACAAACACTATAATGGAGATACGTGTGAACTTATTTCAATGAATTTACTCATTCAGGAAGCTAATAATTTGCAGGTGGATTTGCAGCATTGGGTCTTGTTTGTATTCTGTTAAGCAACTGCTGAAAACTCTCAATCCTGAAACCATTAAAAGTACCTTCAACAAGTTGGCAGTGCTTTATGGAGAGGAAAGCCAACTCAGATACAAAAGGAGAAATACTGTCTTTATTACTGAGTAAACTGAAAAGGTAGTGGGCAGCCTCCCTTCATCCAAAGTATGATACTTTGGGCTCTGCTTATGTAAATGTTATGTTCACTCTCTTTTCTTTTGTTAAGAATTTTGCCTCCTAAGGGAAATAGTAATTCAGATAAATAGATGATAATTGAATCTTGGACCAATATGGTATTTTTCTTAAAATATAAATATTTAGTTAGTTAGTTATATGATAAAACTATAGTGGTTTTCCACTGAGTATTTTTGATATTACTGTTAGGTACCCAAAAAAACTGTGCATATAGGGTAGCCTGTGAATCTTTGTTCACGTGTTTGATTTATCTGATGGGTCCTGCTTTCTCTATCACATCCTTGGAGATGAGCAATAACCCAAAACACAACTTCTAGTATTATCAGAGGGGAGATAACAAAGTTATCGAAACAAAAACAAATCAAAACTCTCTTCCCCATTTTTTTCTCCTCCATATTCAGTCATCAGTCATGAGCAGCTGACAGTCAGGTGCCAAAGTTGATAGCCGTGCTTTGTGTTTTTCCTTTCACTGTAATCTGCAAGACATTCCTCTTCCAGCCTGATGTGGCCATGGTCTTTCTTTCCCAATTTGGGACCCTCTTCCCTTCATCTCTGGCCTGACTCTTTTGCATTAAATTACTTTGAAGTAATGCACTTTTGCATGACAATATCTCCATGCAGCATGGATAGTTTCATCTACAGTAGCATGGTCAGTCCTTCTTTCCGTTTGCTTTCTTGCTTTCCTCATATTTGGCTTCGTGATTTTTCTCCCTACTTGCCCTGCTTGGGGAACTTCAGTTCAGTGATTCCATCTCAGTGAGGGCTGTCTTGCCACACTTCCCTTGAGAGCAATGGAGGTGGGTGGCTCGTGGTTGAGTGCTTTCTGATGATGTGCATGTGTTGAGAAGGGTTAAGTGGCTGCTGCTCCACTTGGGTTGTGCACAGATAGGAGCTTATGATTCTTTTTGAGCTGCCTGGCTGCCTGAGACCACTGCTGTGAGCAGTCACACAGCAGCAGATTGCCATGATTTTTGAGAATGCCGTTTTTGGTGCTGCCAAAAGGTCCTTTGCTGAGCCTTGAATCCACACTTTTAGATCCAAGAATTTTTGATAGCTGAAGCTGATAAAAGAAAATGCTGCAGGTTAAAATATAGGAGCAGATGAGGTATCTTGAGAAAATGTTGGTCTAAAATGTTCCTTATACACACGGAACCAATTTTTCTGAGTATGTTGATGCTAGGTCCAAATGTTGTGATTTGGATCGATTCCTAAATAAGAACAATCAACATAATACAAGACATTATCCAGAGTGATAACTCTGCAAATTAAATGTTTGCTGAAAACAGGGCTGGAAGGGGAGCAGTAGTTCACATAATGTTTTGTGATGTGCTTAAGCTGAATCTGTGCAGATGGGAGTTAGAAGTGTATTTGCTTTTCATTGCCATCTCTTTTAGCAGCATCACCTGACTTGCAGCAGGCTCTCAGGTTGTTTCAGGAGACTCGGATGTTCCTCCTTCGTTGAAACAACTGTGACATGTAGGGAAGTTTTGAGTAACTTTGAGTACCCAGCAAAAATGGGGCAAGGAGCAGCAGTGGAATATTAACCCTGATATTAACCCTGGTGCAAAGAAGTCACTACAAGTTTTTTCTCTCAAGCAGTAAGAGAAAATGAAACATCCTGACTGCAGTAGAAAGCAATATGGGAAAAAACAACAGCAGTAAGAGTGATAAATCTACTGGAGAAGTCCCTGCTCCACTTTGACCATGTTGTCTGCATAGCTGAGCACCTCTGGGAGTCATTCTTGCTCAGGGAGCTGAATCTACTCTGGATGTGTGCATGGTTTCATATGGCTGGGACATGCACTCTCCCATGCCATCTGGACAAGAACTAGCTCTGCTTTGGCAGGTGCTTGCTGCAAGAGCTATTGGATGCTTCTTAGGGCTACCTTAGCTCTCTGGCAGAACCAGACAAACTTCTTGGGCAAAAAGTTTTCTTTTTTCTTTTTCCATCCTCTCCTCCAAAACCTGACTGATACTGTCAGAAGAAAAACAAGTGGTTTTAATTACATCTTTCTGCTCATTTCAGTTCATGTTTGATTCATCAGCTGCAACTAAGCAAAATGCTGCAGATATACTGGCACAGATGAGAAGGATGATCTAAGCATGATGGTGGTAGCACAGATCTAGAAGGGTTGATCCAATTTCCCTCTCTGTCACAGGCTTCCTGTGCTGGCTTGAAAGATACATGATTTCTCTGTGCTTTAGTTCCCTGTCTGTGAAATCATGATAAAATTAAGTAAGGAATGGATTTGTCAGTACAATGGCCAAACCATAAAATCAAAGGCAGAAGTAAGAATTTGGTTCAGAACAGAAACTTATTAGTAAATTAGGCAGAGCAAACATAAAGTCCACTCTGTGTCAACTTGGAGTGTTTCATTCAGTCTAAAATGAGGTGTTGTGGTTCACTTACATCTGTATTTAAAAGAAAACCAAAACCTTCTTCATTGACAAAATATTGCATTGAAATGCAAATTTAATTTCTGTAACCAGATCTGAATGAAACACTGCCATTGCTAAACATTGCTGTGCTTTTCTGTTTTATACTTTAGACCTCCTCCCTTCATTACAGTGCATTATTTACCATAGCTGAGGAAACAGTTTTTCTGCCTCTGAAGTATTACTTTCCTGTTTAGGCAAATAATAATAACAGTAATAAATTATGTAGTTTTATACAAGCTTGTGTTGTTCTGGCATAAATGTTTAATTGCCTAAAACAGTCTATGTTTGTGTGGGGAGGATGAAGGATGAGATCACCTGGTTATCTTACATAAAGGTATTTGAATCTGGATTAAGAAGCAGATAAACAATATTCCTCCCTGTAATAGTGATTCTTGATCTGGAAAGAACCATGCCTTAATGGTGGAATGGCCGATTCTGCTAATCCAAGACCCGAGCTTGATGGCAACTCTGTCTTTAATTTGGTCTAATCTCATTCCTGCTAACATTAAAGCAAGTTTAACTGTGAGCAGAATCAGCCTCTTCTGCGTGACCTTGATGAGTCACTTAACCTCTCCGTGCTTCATTTTTTCCCCTCATTGATTTAATACGGAATCATTCTTCTTTCTTCACAAGGGTGTATTTCTGTAGAATTCACTCTGTATTTGCAGAGTGCTTTGAGATAATAATTTCTCTCTGTAGACCTTCAGTAACATAACATACTGAGCAAATTCAGGTTGGTTGAGCACCTGGTAAATCTAGGAGATGGGGCTCAGAGCAATGACCATGCTGCTATCTTTCCCTTCTGTCTCTTTTGCCCTCTAGTTTTATGCTTTATTAATGAGAACTAGTTTTCATATGGACTATTAATGATGAAAAGGGTGCTAGTGAAATGAGATAACTTACTTGTCTTTTATATTTTAATAACATATTTGATTTTTTATATTTATTTTTCCCCAGGAACTGTAGGTAGGTAAAATCAGTACCTAAGTAATAGAATCATCTGGGCCATTTATTATGTAGCAATGTTGGAATAAACTAATAACAGTTTGCTTGTTAAAAGACTAACTTCACTGGACCTAAAGAGGAAGAGTTCTATTCCTTCCATGCAGTTATTTCTGTACTAGTGTTTCCATGCAAAGCAAAACTGGAAGGATTTGTGGAAAAACAATGCCAGAGAAATAGTCATCTGTATTAGCATTTGACACCATTCTAAAACTTCAGAAATCCCTGTAGCGAGTTCTGAACAATGTGTAAAATGGGAAAATGACCACCAGAAACAGAGAGCAAAGAAGAACTATAAGGCCACATAGAAACTGCTGTGTTGTAATTCACACAGACACACCATCTTCAGCCTGGTTGGAGAGAGTGCCTGGGATGCTGCAGATTGCCCACCTTCCTCTGTAATGAATCTGCTTACTGGGGGCTAAGTGAAAGTTATGCATGCACCTGGAGGAGGATTCTTCCTCATCCTGCTAGAAAGCGCATTGGTGGCAAGATGTGAGTCATATAGAACAAGTACGTATTATATTCTAGAATTTATTCAGCCCGCCTTTTTTCTTAACGTGTTTATGAACATATGCATCTAACTCAGAAGTAATTTCTGCTACCTTTTCTCTGCCAGTGATTTCTCTGGTTCAAGCCACGATACTGTTGATGCTGATGATATAATTGGCCCTTTATTTAGTACTGATAATTCTGATAATGCATTTACTGCAGCTCTCTAAAAGACAACTAAAATGACACAAACCATAAATTAAATGTCTACTTCTTTTCCAAAGAGCAGCATTGCTTCATTTGGTTTCCATTTCTTTAGTCTTAAGGAGTTTTTCTTTGAAGCCTATCTCTATGGCTTGCAAAGACAGAACTAGGCAAAATCTGAGGTTCTCATATAATTTCCTAACTTCTGGAAGTGAGCTGAGTAGAAAGCCCATTTACTGCATGACTTGCAGTGATAGAAATCCCAAGACTAGTCTGTGCCACTAGCTTTAGCGTGGAGCCTCAACGAAATCAACACTGCCTTTCACAGAGCCTGGTAGTCTGGCTGGGATCCAGCTGCAGAATTGAAGTCTCCAATGGCTAAAAGGAAAGCGAGGGAAGGCTGTATGCTTTTTTACTAGAAAAATAGCGTGTCCTGTGCTGAATCCTTCCTATCTTGAGAAGTCTCCTGAAGATCTTTAGCTTAATAGCTTTTTCTTTCCAGCTGGATAGCTGGCAAGAAATATGTAGGTCCTGGAATGCTTCCTCATTTCTTCATAATTATACCTATAGTTTTCTAATTTTGTAAGATAGTTCATCCACTGGTAGCGAATTGTGTTTCAGAAAGTGAATTGCCTAGATTAGGTGTCAACCCTGGGCTGTGATGCCACATTTCTTTTCAGCCGTGCTTGAGAGACGGTGTCTGTGAGGAGCCTTTGTCGACACCATACGACCCAGTTAATAATAAAAGGAGGGAGTTTTATTTCTTGGATGTTTAATAAGCTCCGTAGGAGTTAAAGGTGCAGGCTCCAGCAGACAGGCCGGTAGGAATTAATGCCGTGGCAGCCGCAGCAGCTGAGATCAGTGGAAGCAGTTCAGCCACTAGAGGGGACTAAAGACCTGCACTGGGTTGTCCTGGGTCATGAATTCGGTTTTCTCAGGAGCCGCGCAAAGGCGCAGAGCAGGTGAGAGCTGGAGGATCTGCTCTGGAGATGAAGTGCTGGCCGTGCCCTGCTAGCAGGTTGCGGGGAAGGCTTCCTTCCTCGGCCCGCTCCGCTGCAAAAAGCAGTGAGAGCGGCAGAGTACGCTCAGCGCGGAGCCGAGAGCAGCAGCGGGGATCATGCCTGCATTTGTCTTCCGAGGTACCTCTGGGATCACCAGAATATGCTGATGCAGGTGTTGTCACTACCGGATCTGTGTTTGATTAGTATGCTAATACTCATTGTGTCCCACGTTCACTGACTGAACCTGAAGTACTCATCTATATTTTGGGAAGCACGTACAGCTCTGCCTTACCAGTAGCCTATTCTGCAATGGAGGGAGAAAAATTTAAAGCTATAGTAGATCTTTTCCATCGAAGATTGCATGCTGAGCTCAGTCCTTTTTGTGCAGTAGATACACTACCCTACTACAAATGAGAAGAAGAAAATTCAGTTTCTGACCAGGGTGAGGGAACGGTCTGCCTGTAAAATGCTATTGGAGTATGAATTTTGTGCAGTTTCAAGTATTAATCGTGTGTCATACAATTAGCTTCGGCAATAGCAATTATTTCCAGCTTCACTTTAGCCAAACTGTTAATCATTGGCTTGATACTAAGTATAGAAGATGACCTATTGTTTATGACTTTCTTAAACCAGTTTTATTTGCATCTTCTTCCACTTCAAGCAAAGATTCTTGACGTATTTTATGATATCCTATCTGCCTAACATCCTGCTACAAAATGTGGGATCCCGTACTCTCTAGAGTGCAGCCTCTCTTTCAGACAAAATTACTTTCTGAGATATCAGTGTACAAGCAGTAATGAGGTTTTCTTTTATCAGAAGTTTGAATGTACCGGGAAAATGTACAGAGCTGCAGGAGGAGCACAGCAGAGTGGGGAAAGCTATGCTCTCTAGGGGCAGCTTATGGATAGGCTTCTAGGTTTGCAGAATACATGAGTATTCTGGGCCTGATAGTTCAGGAGATGCCATGTTATAGACACGTGTATTCTCCCTGAAAGAGAAATGTATGACTAAATACTTGCTTCTGTATTTCAAAGAACAGTTCTGGTGTTTGTGAAATTGGAGAGAAACTTTTCCTTTGCAGAAACAAATTTGAGAGAATACTTCTGTAATTAGGTAAGAAAGGAAGGAGTTAACACGTGCACATGTAGGGGCCAAGATTCTAAGTAGATACAAACTGAACTGTATTTGTGAATGTATCCTTGGACTGGAGAACCAACGCAAACATCATCCTTGTATTATATACAGATAAATCATATTTAAATTATTTAAGTGTAAATGGCTAGAAAAACTCGATTCATTTAAATCTGTTTTATTTTACATTTTTTTTAATAGAAACATATCTTGCATTCTGATGTGAGACACTCAAGGTTGTTAAGATAATGTTCACTCCCACAACGGATGAGTCAGCTTTTCAAACCTAATAATTAGTATCCTCATTGATTCCTATGATCACTCAGCCCACGATAGGTCATTTGTGGCTTCCTGTCTTCTGGACATGGCCATATGGCATCCCAGTGGGAGCCAGGGCACTGACCCTGGGCTATTACAAGGGATACATGGTTGGCATGCTAGACTACTTATTAAATATTAACCATAGCAGACACATTATTTCCACTCTGGTTTGAAATGAGTCTTTAATTAGAAAGAAAATAGCAGCTGCAAATGAAGTTTCATGGTTGTTGTCTGAAGTAAATATTTTGACCCATTGCTTGTGTGGTACAAGCTCAGAAATGCCCCATGAGGCTTTCAGACTGCCACTCAGACCTTATAGAGGTGTCTTGAAGAGTATGCAGTCATCAACCAGCTGACGTAAGTAAGGAAGTTTCAATAGGGGAAGCAACCTACTTAAATGAGAATAATATAATTTTGTTAAATTTAGCCATGGACCTGCTACTCTTGAAGTTGTCTGAAGAGTTGAAACTATCTTAGCATTTTCCCTTATTGGTGATAATGTAAATCCTTGGCAAACAGATTTACTAGGAGCTATAATTCAGTTCTTTATTTAACTGTCTTGTCTATTATTCTTATATGCCCTGAAAGAAGAGCCATTGTGTTTAATTACATTCTTGGGGAATAACTAGTTAAGGATGCACATTTTACAGTTCACAATATATGATTTTAGGTACCTAACTTCAGTGTTTTGTATTTTGTAAGATGCTGAGATAATCCAGAATTTATTTTTTCACCCTCAGCAATGAAGATGTAATTTAAAAAAAAATTTCTTGTTGCTAAAACCTGGGTTTTGTCTTTATTATTTAATGGCCCCTGAGAACTTTTTAAAAATGGATTCTTAGTGTGTTTTTTTTTTTTTTAAAGCAAGAAACAAGCATCAAAACCACTCTTGTTTACTCATAATTAAATAGAAATATTGTTGCTGATACTTAATAATTATTACAAGTCCAAGGGAAAATTTTGTAAATATAGTCATTTGAAAAATTTTTTTTGCATTCTTTTTATATCAAATAATGTGCATCTTTTTAAGATTTATAGCTAGGCAGTTAAGCAGTGGTTTCACATGTGTAAGTCCTGACACTTTGTTTTGTGTTATAAGCCCTAAAAGTGACTGTTTCATTTTTCAATACAGTTTTCTAAGAGATGAGGTTGAGTAAAATTCTTGATGTACTATTACAAATCTTTCTTAGTTTGGGGTTATGCTCATTCACAACTTCAGTATGATCATCATCTTAGAAACAGTATGGGCTGTGGAATAAAGTAAAAACCCATCAGAATTGCTGGTAGTACATAGCAGCAGTTTGTTCAGAATGTGTATATTATCAAAACTTTCTCACAGAGGATGTTGATGGTTAATCCCAAACAGCTAATTCTTTTAATGCCCTAGGAAGTCTGATTTAGCACATGTTAAATGCCAGTCCTCATGCTAATATTTTATACTGTTTGTTTCTTAAAACCACAGGAGCTTTATTTATTTATTTATTTGTTTTTCTGCAGGGTATACATATTTGTACTGCACGTATTCTTCTAATGCATTGGTTAATTAAGTTAAATTTCAGAGCAGCCTACTTCATAGTTAATTCCTGTGATGCTAACAGTAGTAGTTTTGCTGAAGACTCAAAAAATAAAACCACCTCCTTTTTCTGTAATGTTCTTCTCTGGATTATACTTCTGGAAGTAGGAAGCATATATTAATTTTCTTCTTTGCTTTTTAATTAAAGCTGGCTTTTGTAACTGAGGATTTGAATTTGGTTAGTACTCTTTAAAGCAGTGATGTCTTAATCCACAAATGAAAATGAATGTTTACTCTGTAAACAACAACGAAGATAGTCTTCTTAAGCAGGTGAGAAGATAACAAATATAAATTCTGTATGTTGGTACTGAAGGAACTCTCTACATATGAAGTAATGAATGAACGGGGGATGCTCAGAAAATCACAGGAGATCCTGAAGAGATGTTTTTCCCTCTGAAGTCCCACTTTCACCACTGGTGCATGGTGAAACCTGCACTAAGCTTTTAAAAACTGGTAGCTGTCACAGATCTGGCCCGGTTCAGCCTGGTTCCATGACTAAATGGGGTGGAAGGACCCATGGACCCATGCCTCAAGATTGGCCTAAAAACAAGACAGCGGCAGTGAGCTAAGGGAGGAAACTAATTTGGACAATATGATAGCAGAATGTGAAATAACACAGTATAATACAAGATAATTGGAATTGAAGCTAATAAATCCAGTAAAATGAGAGAGTGTCTAAAAAACTGTAGGCCTTACTCTAATGCTGAAGGTGAGACAGCTAGGGAGCACCGTACAGATGAGCAGAAAAAGAGGGGCAGTCTCATGACTCCCAGTCAGTTTTATCTTTCCCTCTAAACAGAAAGCGGAAACAGAACAGTGAAGTCTTTGTAGTTCTTCTTCTCAAAAAAAAAAATATAACTAGAGCTATCAACAATCCACTGAAGTCAAGCATTAACTCTTAACTCCCAGTGCACTACATGATGTTATGATGTGGAATACTGATAACAGAAATCATATAACCATGACAGTAGCAATGCTCATTGCCTACATTTGTAAGGCCTTTCCAACTCCTGAAGTAGCTTCATTGCTCCAGTGACCCTTGTACAGAGGATTTGAATGGTTTTTCTCAGTTTCATCCAAAGTGCTTTTTCAGCACCATAAGTAATCAATATCAAAAGGGTGGGTCTCTTCCCTTGGTATTCATTCATTAAAGTAGAAAAGGTTACTATCAACATTCTCCCTTCAACAGTAAAAACAGCTCAAAGACTGAAATCCTTAGGGAGATTCCTAGGGATTTCCCTAACCTTTGATTGAAGCTTTGTCCATGTTCATGTACTCTGTCTTTTCCTCTTTTGTTACGTATGAAACTTTCAAAGTTTCTAGGAAGAAAATCTATTTTGAGACTTTGTAGATTAATTTAATTTGCTACGTGGTAGAGGAAAAATAGCTGTTTTGTTAAAATGGAGTTAGTGGCAGTAGGTCAAATTTTGCCATCAGTTTCTCTCTTCTTGTTACAGAGCAGCTCCATTGAAATGCATGCGGATTCTTCTAATTTCACTTCTGAACAATTTGAAACATTTAGCCCACTATACTGAATTACATGGAAATTATCCTTTATAGGTCTCATTAGTCTATTTCTGTTGCAATTTTTCTACATTAATTGTTTCACCTAGTATGTGAGTGATGGAGGGTCTGGCTGTTTACACAAGAGGGTTTATATTAAATACTTTGAAATCCCTAGCTCTACTTTTGAGGTTTCTTTGAGACTGGTAGGACACAATTTAACAAAGGGATAAGTATTTTTAAAACCATAGTGAACCCTGCACTAGAAAAGCCTCCTTAAGTCAACAGGTGCCTATTATTATTATTATTATTTTGTTATGTTTGTTTGCTTTTTTTTTTTTTCTCCTGTGCTATGAACTTTGTAATGCGTGTGTTTGGTTTCCTTAAGTTTTCTCCTCATCATCAGAGCCTTAAATGTAACACATATGGATGACAGGTGACTCATGTAGATAAGTATACTGATTTGACTTCAGGTTTACTATGCTCTTGGAATGGTGAACATTAGTGTCTATGAAAGTAGGAAGAAGAAAATATTTTTTTTAGCCCTTGGAGATGCTTTGTCTGTTTATGTTACCTGTTAGTATATTATGAGGCATTTGAAAAAGACTGTCCTGGTCAATGTTCTTGTTACTTCTTCCTCCTTGTTATCTGATTTGAGTTGAAGTAGGAAACAGGCAACTATTTGTCAATTGGAATAATACTTTAATAACCCAACATGTAATTTTGGATACTGTGAGACAGAGGTTTCTAAACAATAAGCTAAAATCAACGGTCTCAACACTTGTCATAATCGATCCAAGAGTGCTTACATATACTCTGATTTATCTTTGTCCTATAAGACAAACAACTCCATTTTACTCTCACAGAAGGAGAGTAGTTATTCATTAATGCTTCCTCAGTCTTTCTGTAAGGTACATTGGAAACAATTTTCAACTTAAAACCTTTGGATTATATGTAAATTAGCACTATGTGTTGTGATAGATGGATTGTGTTTGTTACATGTTGGTTCCAAAAAGCTTTGGGCTAGAAGATAGAAAACATACTGTATATGAAAAAAAAGATTATCTTTCTAATAGTGAGTTGCTGGTTTTGTTTTGTTTTGTGTGTTTTTCCAGTCAGGCTCATTTTAGAACTAGGGGACAAAGTCCCCTGCATGCTATATGACTTCTGATCCTGGCAGATGATAGAAACAAATCAGTAATGTCAAAAGAAACTCATATAGACTTATCTAATTTTTTTCTGACCTTACTAAACTTAGAAAATAGATCCTGTGAACTCTAACTATTGAAGCGTTAGACGTATGTAAAAGCTAATAAGGTGGCAGACTGACTGATTTCTGTCGTTTTTCTCCAAGGAGAGTGTAGCAGTTGCTCAGAAATGACCCAAATAATTTTTATTAATGGGCCCAACATTACTTTCATTTCAAAAGAGACAAATCATTTAATAAAATGTGTGTTCAGTTGTGTTCATTAGTGCTAATCAGTAGTTCATTAAACCTTAATCATATCAATTTAGAGCCACTAATATTCAGGTAGTTTAATAAAGGACCCAGCAGTAAAAGAGCACACATTGCATATTCAGGAGCATATTAATCCACAGCAAACCCTGCTTGAATACACACTGCCCATTCAGCTCAGTGTCAGGGTTGGGATACTGGTGTGGCCTCACATTGAGTAGTGTGTGCAAGCTGGGGCACTACAGCACAAAAAGGGCATAAAACTATTAGTGTCCAAAGGAGGGCTACAAAGATGAGGAAGAATGCAGAGAGCAAGGAGTATGAAGTGCGGCTGAGGTCCCTGTACTTGTTCAGCATGGAGCTGAGGAGCTGAGGGGAGGCCTCATGGCAGCTGCAGCCCCCCATGAGGGGAGCTGAGGGGCAGCACTGAGCTCTGCTCTCTGTGACAGTGACAGGGCCTGAGGGAGCACATAGGGTTTAGAATTTTGGGTGATGCTGTGTCCAGGAACTGGACTCAGTGATCCTTGCAAGTCTCTGCAAACTCAGGATATTCTTGATTTTATGAAAACACCACTGATACAGTAGATAGTATAGCACATACTGCCCTGTGGGATGAAACCTTTGTCCCATAAAGAGCTGTTCTCATTAGTAAGGGTGGGGTTTGAGCAAGGAGTGGATGCAGACTAAGGCTTTTGACTGAGTGAACTCCTTTAGTAGCAACAGCACAGTAACATGCTGAGGGAAATGCCAGGACAAAATCTAAGTATACTTGTAAGGCTTAGTATTTTGGAATGATGGTTTGTAAAACAGCATATTGGTGAGTACTATATATAATATCTACTCCATAAAGTACTCAACATATGTAAAAACAATTAGCGTATGAGCCATGACATCTATTGATGTCACTGCTACTATGTCTTATTATATTCTTCTGAGTCTAGCATAGTACATACTTTTCAGAGCTCTTATTTTCCAAGAAGGACTGTTATCAGTTGATTATCAGTTGAACAGTTTTCTCTGAATCTGTGATGTTTGCATGATGCTACAGACAATGCTGAGTTTTTTTGCTATTTGTGTATTAAAAAGTCACTCTGAATTTCATGGTTTATGCTGAAGTCCAGTGAATAAGAGAAGAGGAACTAGCGTATCAATACAGTAGCTGAGATTTTCTAGAAATATCATGAGTGGTGTTATTTCAGTTCGAATTTGAGGTTAATGAAAATCTGTACAAGTAAGAAGCATTTAATTACTTCTTTGAACCAAACAAGAATTAACAGATAGTTACAAAGATGGACATTGATGGGGAAATCTGGGAATATTTGCTGCTAATTTTAAAGGTATTTTCTTCACTGAAATCCAGTTACAGTTTCTGAGATGCTAATTTTCTTTATTTTTAGGTGATCATAAATGAAGTGCAACACATGAATGTATTCCCCCTGAGAAATGTAAGGAACTATTTCGTCGTCAAGTGCAGTAAGATTTCATCATACAGTGATATCATTCTTCTGGTTCTTTCCAGGTAAGAAGATCGTTTGACTCTAGTCAGACCTCTACTTTTATCCTCTTTTGCACTTCATCTCTTTTTTTTTCTGACTTAGCAATTTTGAGAGTGTATTTTTCCTGCTCTATAACCATTCTTTTTCTACTTCTACTTCTTCTTCTTCTTATTATTATTATTATTATTATATTTTATTTTATTTTAATTAAATAAAGAAATGAAAATTTTGTGGAAAGAAGTATTCAGTACCAATTGCATTTAGAAATGAGATTGCAAGCATATTAATGCAATAGAGTCTTAAGTGTCTTTTCTAAGTTGACTATATTCATCATGTCGCAACTAAGCACTTCTGTACAGGCAAGTAAGTGGTATATTTGTTTTCCTATCCTACTGTTATCAGAAATGAGTTAAATGCATACAGAATGATCCTGGATAATTTTGATTTATTATTTTGATAGTTATCACAACAGTATATTCATCTTGCTGGTCTGAGTGTTGAAATTAAGCCTGTCTCCCTGATGACTGGAGGTTCTTGTAATTTATTATTTCACCAACTGTCTAAAAATCTGCTAAATAAAGCTGGCATTACAGTAGGCTGGTAATACGTAATATACTTGTATATGAGCTTATCATCAGCTCCAAGAAAGCATGTGGGTTCATACAGTGTTGTCAAACCTGAAGAGTACCACTGGGATTTCCAGCCCAGCAGGGACAGGTTAAAGTTTTAGTACAGCATGATTTTTCCTTCTCCTGTTCTGTTGTCATATGACATAGATAGCAAACAACTCTAGTGAAGACAGACAGCTCTGTGCAGATAGGACCTCCTGGGCAAAAATAACATTGTTGGATGTCTTACTTGCTGGTCTTTCTTTTCTGTTCCTTAGAAGCTCTGGCATATACTGTAGCAAAATCTGAAAGAGGATGTTAGGTAGAACTGGTGAGAAGACAGCTCAAACCAGATACAGCTTATATTTGGCAAAGAATCCATATAATATATTCTGAGACTACTTTTGGAGAATTTGCTTAAGCCCTTTGTACTAGCAAACTGCTTCTGTTTGTGAAGTCAGGAGAGGATGAAATCAGAGATTTTGGTGACATTCTAAGAATTGTCATCAGCACAAGCTCTCTGACACATACAGTTTGCAATATGCAGACTGCTGGTGTAATGAAAAGCAATTTGGCCTATAGAAGATGAATGGTGGATTGGCATGATATTCTGTAATACCTGAAGTAGTTACAGTAATGAAGGTGGCATGTCAGATATCAAATAATTCAAAATGTAATTGGTTCAATCTGAATATAAGGCTTCAGGTAGATGCTGCATGTTCTGGACCCTGTATGGAGTCACTGGTAGTACCTGAGCAGAAGAAATGAAAGTATTGATGTAGATAGGATTGGTTGTGTTTCTTTATTTAAATGCAGATTGTGACAGAAGTTGTAAAGAGAGCAGGAAGGACTCAGACAGCTTATCTGTAAGAGGCTTATTCTGCATAGTTTGGGATACCTTTGACACCTTGGCTAGTGGACCAGTATTAGAATACAGTTAATAACCAAACATGAAGTAAGGATGGAAAAAGTGTAATTTGGAATGCATGCTGATCATGAAAGTTATGTTCTGGTAATGCTCTGGACATAAAAAAAAAATTAAACACACAGCTTCTTTGCAAATATCAGGAATGTTAGCTTGAAAGACTAATTAAATACTGGGTATAAGAATAAAAGTAAGAGGTTTTCTGGAACAGATAAATCACATGTTTTATATAGAATAATAAATTATTATGGACTGGATGTATTTCCCGAACTATCTGTAGGGAGTACAAGATGATAACTGATGCAGTGTAGAACCATTACATTTCTTTGATTTGTTCAGGAAATTTAACAAGTGCGCATCCTCTTTCTCTTTAATGACCATTTGATGTTCTACATGAAATCTGTGTGGGTGGGTTTCATTCTAATACTTAATAGGCAGACTTTCACGTTCTGCCAAAAAAAAAAAAAAAAAAAAAACCCACAAAAAAACAAACAAAAACCAACCAAACAAAAAACAAAATAGATCATTAATTTGTTGCTGAGTTCCCTACAGCGACCAGTAAGGGAATAAGGGCTAAGCATTGAAGCTAGAGGCTGGAGACTGAACCTCTAGCAGAACTCTGTGTAACTCATTAAACATATTTCCAATAGCTCACAAAGTACATTCTTTTATTGTTTTGCAAGGAAATATTTGTAGGTGTGCATTTCATCTTTATTTTCATAATTTCCTTAACTTGATGTCAGCTATTCAGCCCGTTGAAATGAGTTCATAAAGGTGGCAACCTAAATTCTTTGTTCTCAGGGCATTACTTTCCCTATCTCTGAGATTATTTCTGGATACCCTTCATGTTGCTCCTCCATGGTTGCTCAAGTTTTTTGAGAGCTGTCGTTGTTAACCCTGTTGCTTTTGGCAGCCCTTCAAATGAGTTTTGTTCTCCAAAATCCTTTCACCTTCATTGCGGGCTTCTATTTTTCAAAGGAATAGTTTTTCAACACAACTTGTTCTTTCTGTACTCTGATCAACTGTATGAGAATAGCGGAAGAGGTGGGAGAAGCACACTGAGAGGAAGAAAGTGGTTTTTGTCTTTTAATTAACTGATAAAAACAAAACAAAACAAAGAAGGTTTATTTGAAGTATAAATAAGGCTTGGCTTATTTGAAGTACAAGATACGGAAAGGAAAAGTTAAAAAATATAAGGGGAATGTTGGTGAAGTGCAGAAACTCCAGGAAGGAAAAGTATTAAATGAAACATGAAAAATCAAGTTATGTATGCAGAATATTAACAACAACAACAACAACAAAAAGTATACAAGAAATCTGCAGTAAAGCTAAGGGTCATTGAAGCTGTTGAAAAACCTGAAGGGGAAGAGTTGTTATTAGATGAATCTGATATTGCTAAGAACTGAAATGAGTTTTCTGCAGTTGTAGTTTCTCAGAAAAGATCTTATGTTGGAGACTATAATAGGTGTTTTTTTTTGTTGTTTTTTTTTTTTTTTCTATGAGGATGTAAAATAACAGTTACTATTCATGGAGAAAATTAAAACACCGACTGAACTGGATTCACAGAAATTCAAAGTAATTAATATAGGAAACTGGAAATCTGATGGCAGAATGTAGAAGAAAGTACTGCAGAGATGAATAGTGCTTCCTGCATTGCTGGAGCTGTAGTGTGGTAGTACGTTGTCATAGCAATGCCCGGTTTAAGAAAATGGAGATTAAGTTTGCAAACACTTCTTCAGGTTTTCAGTATAGCTGACTTTATATATGTGCTGTTTGGTAAAGGAATATGCAACAGTAGTAATCCAGCAAAGTTAGAAAGCGGACCTAAGGGATTTGGAAGCAGAAATTACAATGAAAAATTATAATGAGACTCACATGTCAACTGAGATACATGAAAATCTCTGAAGTGTTAAGGTTGTTGTTTAGTTTGTTTGTTTGTTTGTTTTCCTGGCAAAACTGTCTGCACAGGCTTTGGAATAAATTTTTCATCTGAAATACATGGCTTCTAAGAAGTACAATTGTTTCTATGTTGAGCGGATTTCAACTAATTTTCATAGTCTAAATTTATCTACTTCTGTCTTCCCCCTGCTGGCTGTGAAAACTCTAAAGAAGCTGGTGTAAGGCCATTTGTTGAGTGGGGAAATTATATCTGACAGTCTGAACTAATTTACAGCAAGAGTATCATAAAGAACATTGGGAAAACAAAGGCTTTGCAATTCAATGTGGCAAAAATCAGGACTGTAACTCTAGGCATCATTTTAACTAGATATTAAGACTTGAAGCTCAATTGCTTGGCTCAAGTTTTTCACCGGAAGTCTATAAAGCAATCTATGCATGTACATTTTCTAATGTAAAGGGACTGTAGGCAAATGGCAATTGGACTTTTGGTAGTGAAGAGATCTTGTGTCTTTAATGTATGTTTTAATTACTCAGAGAATGCGCAATTAAAAATTTGCTTAGAAGGATAGCATTTTACTTGAGGAACAAATTGCTATTTTGTTGTTTTCAGAAGAATTCTTCTTCTGTGATGGTACAGTCTAAACTGTTTTTGGTTTTCATCTTATGTTTGATTTTATTTTATTTTTTCTTAATTCAAGTGATGGGCTTTAATCATACTTGGACAAAAATTTAAAAGATTTTTTTTTCTCATTTTTGTCTAAATGGTACTGAAGACAGATGAAAAGATGCAACTGAGTGGATCAGTGATTCTCTGTAACTTGAATCAAAACAGTCCATGAAACTAAAGGCTCTGGCTTTATTTCCTTCTTTCTGATCCTAGCCTAGGGCAGATTGAAACATCCAAGCTTACCATGTCACCAAGTATAAAAATGATGTATTGCTTCTCTGAAGTGTTCTTCAAATCTGATTTTTACTGCACTGAGCACAGAACTAGTTGTATGATGGAGCTTAAAGAAAGAGTAGGTAAATATTTGATTAATTGAATATGAACTTGAATATGAAACCAGCTAGTTAGTCATTTGGCTTGTTGCTCTTCTCTCTTGTGGCTGATATAAGCAACATAAAAATGAATTGGGATACTTCCACGCTTTCACATACAGACATGAGTCAAGCTGAGTGTTTCATCATATCATTTTCCCCATTGGCAGTTCAGCAAGTCCTTTGATAGAGTTTCACTAAGTTAAAAGGTGTCTTAGTCAAAAGTATAACATTTTCAAGAACGAAATCTTAATCTAGGGCAGCTTTCTTTGATATTCCCTTTAAAACCAATCCTAGTAATCATTATCTGTGAGTTGCAGAAAATGGCAACATCCATTTCTGTGTGATGTGGGCTTACTGGCAATCATTTCTATTTTTTTAAAAGCCTACATGAAACAATGGGTTTATTTATTTGCTGTTTGGCTTTGTTTCTTTGGAAGCAGAAGCAGGGGTAGATACAACTGTGTCCCAAGTGTAAACACATTATAGGAATTGTAGCTATGGAGCTTCCTATTCATGTTTCCTAGAAGCATGCTTTAGCTTGTAAGACTTAAGAACTGGCTAAAGGGAAGTGGGGAGATATGATTGTTTTGCAGATGTAGCCAAGCCAAAGTTTGTTAGGAAAACAAGAGGCGCTCAGAAAGCAGTTTCCAGGAGATACGTGAATGATACAGTAACTTGCCGTTCAGTTTGGCTTAACAGGATGAAGTATTCTGATCTGAGGATATAATAATTGAAAATTACTTTTTTTCCTCTCTTCCCCTTTCCTGTAGAGGAAACAAAACATTGACTAAGATGATTATTATTATTTTGGTGGTTAAGGCTTTTCTTACAGATTTGCAATGTTTCCACCTTAGAAGTACAATTATTTTTATGAAGTTACCACCCAATGTTCTGTTCCCACAGGCTTTTTTGTTGTTGTTGTTGTTTGTTTTTTTAAGGTTCCCTGGGTTGTCTCACAAAATATTTAATAGCACTGTTCATGTGTCAAGGGCTGGATTTTTCAGTATTCTTTGAATCCAGATGCCCAGGGGAAGACTGTTTCCACTACAGCATCAGAATGAAGTCCAGAGAAAAGACATTGAAGTACTGTCCATAAAACTCCTCAGTTAGGTGTTGCCATGGTACGTTCAGGTAGAAAAATCACACAGGCTCAATGCCCATCCTGCTGAAACGTTGCAAAGGTTTCTGGTGAATTACTTTGTCACTTAGAAAAGATTCAGATTATTTATGCAAAGCTCTTTAAGAAACTATCTACATCATGCCTAAAAGCACACCTAGAAATGCCATAGCTTCAGATAAAGAATATATCTGCCTCCAAGAGTTCGGTAATCCTTGAACATCTTTGTTCATGTGAGCCCAAGACATGATTTGAGGAATAAGAAGTGTACAGGCGATATTCACCGTAAAATAGTGTTATGACAACAGTTTTACCTTTCTGAATTAGAAATTCATTTGCATCAGATTCTTTGCTGTTTTTTGTATTTCTTTTGCTTATGTAACGCTGACTTCCAGATCATATACAAGGTATGGCTTGTGGAGGAAAAGATTATGATCACTAAATTTGGAAGATATTCACAACAAAAGAAACGATGTGTAGTGTTTGAGCTAAAAAAGCAACTAATACTTAGTTGTTTTTGAAGCCTAACTTTGAATCCTTTGATCAGATATCAAAATATATGTAACTTCTTCTGCTGATATGAATTTATTCAGGCCATCTGGGGATGCCAGATTTCCCTGAATGCTGGTAGGTGCACATCAGCTTGCCACTGTGGTAAAACACATCCCAAATGTGTTGCCTTGCACTAAGCCAGCTGGATGGCTTTGCCGAGATTCCTGGGAGTGGCAGAGATAGGCACACTACTGTGGCACTGCTTTTTGACAGACTCACTAAGACCAGTCCTGCTAGGGAAACATGGAGAGTTGGGTTAATCACTGAGAAGTCTCACAAGATTCACTGAACTTCAGCACCCAAGTTCTGACTTTGTGGGGCTGCAGATGCCTTTGGCTCACCACATTATATATGTGTATAAATTATGTCATGAAAGCCTGTACTTATTCATTCCAGTGCTGCTAAGATGCTTTGATGTGCTTGGATTAGATGGTGAAGAAACCTTAGCTCAGCTGGCAGTATCCCACAGAGGGTAGATGCATGCATATAGTATGAATATAAATTCTCTTTGAGGCCTTACAGAGAAACAAGGTTTACATACAGATCTGACAAACTATTTTGGGTTTCTGTAGGAGGATCTTAAAAGTGGAGCGTACAACAGAAAGACAGTATTTGGAGTGCTGCTTTGAAAAACACAGGTAAAAGCCAGTACGTGCACTTAAGAAGAATGAGTAAAGTACCTTTCTGTACGTGGTGAAAGCACACAGAGGAAGGTTATGGTGCTGTGTGGGGATTGCAGTAGCTTTGTATGGAGGTGTCAGTAAATGAGTGGAACTCGAGTGCTGCCAATCTCTCCTGAGTCTCAAACAACTAAAAGAAGCCCTGCCTTGCCTTTCTCTCTGTCCATCCTCTCAGCCATGCTTGGCTCGTCTCTGTAAACAGCTGAAATGCAAGTGTGATAATATATTTCTAACAGAGAAAAATCAACATTTCTTTACTTATAGCCAGAGGCTTATCTGAATGCTGACATTTGAGGGACTCTTGTGTGAAGGAGCACTAGTCAATATGTTTATGCTCCTCTAGGTAGCAGCAGCAATAGCAATCTCACCATGAATTTTATTAAGCCATGTTCATTCTCTGCCAGTTCTGGGATCTATAGGTCTTTTGATATTGTGTTTTGTATTACTTCTTGCAACGATTTCCATTTCAGCTTCAAAATGAGAAAGAGAATTTCATCATTTGTAACTGCAATTAAACAGCTTGAAAAATCATAGCTTGCATGTAATAGCCATCTCCTTGGAATTAATTAACTGAGAAACTAAGTGAATAATTCAAAACAAATACCTTTCTTGACAAATGGACCCTCTAGCATTGTTAATATGTGTGGATCAGGTTTTTGTTATCACTGTTTGTACTGGAATAGCTATTGCTGTTTTCAGCTTAGATTTTCTTCTAGAGGCACCAACCATTCTTCCAGAACACTGGAATATGACTTCATTTTTTTTGCATGTATATTTTTGGAGGTTCTTTTTGTCCTGATTTTTGATGTGACACTTTGGGTTTAGTGATTCAGCTTGCTTTTTAAATTGCACGCTTTGCTGTGTATACTGCAGCATCTTGAACTTGTTGAGGTAATGATTATTTATTGTGCAGTCTTGGACCAGCATCTCAAGAAAGCTGTGGCTGAAACATAATTTCCATCCTGTTTTGTAGAGATTCTTCTTTTGCCAAAGCAGGAGAGATCTCAGTTGTGGTCTCCATCCAACTTTTAAAGTGATATCTTATGAGAAATGTGTTAAGACTTTTGTAGTTTTGCAGAAAGCAACTTGTAGAGGAGCAGAGAGCTTTGAAGTCTTTGTAGTGTTTCTGAGAATATATACTGAAGAAATTTTGTTTAACTAGACTTTTCCAGGTACTGAACCCATCTTTACCACAAGCTTTGCTCTGTTGTAGTCCAGAGGTAAACAAACAAACAAACAAACAAACAAAAAAAACCAAATAAGTAAAGTGTAAGACCATTTCTATATTGCTCTGCAGGGTTATCACCTGGAAAATTAGAATACTGAAAACAACCAACTCCATTGCAATAGTCTCCATATATAAGATATTAAAGTTAACAGAGGAAAGGGGATGAAATAGAAGACGAGGCCAAAGTTATCACTGGTTGGTTGTGTGGCAGGCAGTATTAAAAATTTGTCTGCTGACAATTGCCTTCATTATTAGAGGCAAGGGCCACATAATCATCTTCTTCATGTGTTTTTGGTGTTTATTGATATTCTTCCAGATTTCTTGATTTTATCCAGATCTCTACATACTGTATATTCTGTTTGTTTTACTGAGCAATAAATCTTTTTGACTTGCTTATTAGTTAGAGTCCAATGGTTTGGATCATTCAGAGGTATATACTCATATTTAAAAAAAACAACACATACTCAAATTTTATATTCTACTTCTACAATTTTGTCCATTCTTACTCTGAACATTTATACCTCTAGAAGTTGATTTCAGAGGTCCTGAAAAGGAGGCAAAAGGTGATGGGAAAACATATAAAAAACCCTTCACTGAAAAAGTTGTGGCATTTGGTAGGATTATTTGTGTGGAGTTCGCTGTTGTTCTATCTAGGACTGAGGATTTGGAAGCAGGGGGATAAATTACTTTCCTGGAAAATAAAAGGACAAAGTGTACATTTAAAGTATCTAAACATTTAAAAAGCTGCAGCAGGAACCTGACATTTATAGTATGACTTTTCCATTGTAATTTTGGCCGAGATAAATCTCGGGTAGTTCCCCTTCATCTGTACTTAAAAGCAAGAAGTGTCATTTTGCACAGCAGGTTGGGAGCTGTTCATGTGCAAGGGGAGTAAACGGTTCATTGTAGGGGCAGAAAACTGCAAGGACCTCCAAGTTAGTGCAGAAAGTGCAAAGTATTGTTCTTTCTTGCTACCAACTTAAATCTAAAAAGATCCAATGTTTAACCTGAATTTGTTACTTGAATTTAAGAAGTTTTGGCGCCCTTTTCCCTCGCTTCCTCTGGGCTAACTCGTGAACTGCTCAAAACCATTTAAGGGATGTGCAATGAGTGCTTCTAAATGAAAAGAGAAAACACTGTATGAGTATGAGTAGGCTGTATAAAGAGACAATGAGCAGGGATATTTGTACCAATATATGTATCTGTGGATCGTGTTCTTAAAGGCATTTATTTCACAATTAAGTGTTTTAAAACAGTGCGTTTTTTCATCTCATCACTTGCAAATCTTTTTTAACAGTTTACTAAATAGAAAGTCTTGACAACTTATCTAAGTACATTGGGGGTGGATGTATGCTTGTCGAAGCATAAGTTCGTAAGCTTAAGTTGCAAAAGTAGTGGCAGAACTAGCTACAAAATGAGTTGTTATCTAAGAATGTGATACCAACACCTTTGTGGTTGAAGAAAATAAGCCAATGGGTCAGCATTCATTTTAGGATATTTTTAATTGCTTACTATCCTGAATTCTTGTATAAGAAGAAACTTCAGATTTAAAATGAAAGCAAGGGGGGGACCAAAGATGCATTTTTAGATTAGAAAGAATCAGAACAGCGTAGACTTGTCCAGAACTGTCACATAAGTTAGTCCTACCTTTCAATTTGGCAAGATCACACAAAAACTTTAAAAGAGAGAAGGAGAAATCTGTCTTGATACTTGGTGGTAGAAAGTAAAACATTAGAAACAGTAGTCCAAAATTGACCAAGATAAAAAGCCAGGTAAGTAAGATGTATTTAATTCTAATTTGGCATACATTTCCTCTCATTAAATTTACAGGCAAGATAAGCTACAAGTATTTTAAAGATAATTAGAGGATTTTTGTTTATTAGGAAAAAGAAACACTTTATGATGTCTACAGATGACTAATTGTGTTGATTCCTGAAGAAACTAAGTTACTGTTCTGCTCTGGAATTGGAAAGATAACAAAACCATTTAATTTTCTAGAACTTAAAAAGCTGAGTAGTGTTTTTACCTACAATTGCTTCAAATATAGGGCCTTAAGCTAGATGTCTATCACTGTTAAGAAATTTTATGGTGCTCTTTGTTGTATTTAGTAGTAATAGTAACTTGTCTCCCAAATCACACTTGTGAAACATTACTTCTGAGATGTAGTATAGACTGAGATTTAGCTCTCTGCTTTTTTTTCCTTGCCTCAATTTTCAGGTCTTTTAATTAAGGTCCAGAACAAAGGGTTGACTCAAAGAAATAGTAGTGGCATACACAGAACCTTTCACCTCCTGGGTCGTGGGATCATGTCTCAGCCAGGAGGAGTGTTACATAGAAGCTTTTCCACCCCTCCAGTGCACTGTGGCTATAAGGTATATAAACAGAAGGATCTGTTTCTGCTTTCCAGTAAACTGGTGACCAGTGTTGGAAAAATCTACTGTCACTCTGATCCAGGTCAGTGTCAAGGGCAGAGGTATAGGATTTGCCTTCCACACTCACCTGCTTTGACAAGTGGCTGAAGCATGCTGATGAAAGTAGGAGTGGAGCATCACTGCTGCCTTAGTTAGGTGTTTCCTCTTGATCTGTGGAAGATCTTATTCTTGCCATCTCAACTCAGCAATGACAAAGTGGGAGAAGAGAGTACGCTAATAACAGTTATTACAAACAAAAGCAGAAGCGAGATGTCCCTAGATACCAATTGAGAAGGAAGTGCAAAAACAGACTAAGAGATCTTTAGCACTCATTTGTAGGAAGTCCCCACAAACATGCACATTCGCATAGGTGTAGCCCATGAGAATAAGGGAGTGAAATCAATATACACTGGTGTTGTTCAGTAATTTCCAAGATTTACTATAGAAATGTTTAGTCTCTTATAAAACCTGGTTTTGAGAAATAACACAAACACAGGACCTTCTGACTCTTGTAAATGTTGACTCAAATGAAATGATTGACATCATCTGCTGCAGTAGTTGAGTATCTAATACTTGGTTAGTATGTGTCTGGAAGTAAGTTGGATTTTGTGTGTTTGTATAGAATTTTTATGGCTTTCTGGCCCTCCCTCATCCCTCCTCTTTTTTAAAATTATTTTACTTTTTAAAAGGAACCCAAAAATATACTCCAATAATTAGAGAGTTTTCAAGAGCAGACCATGCATTCATCTGCCCTTGGTTCATGTATGAGAAAAGACCATGTTGTTTCAGTTCTGCCCACTGTAGTAAGGTTTGTCCTGTTCCAATTACTCTGTTACCATCTTTCATTAGCAGTATCATAGTAATAGAAATGTAAACATTCAGACACAGGGGTGGCAGACTTATGTTTTATTTGGCTCTATTGGATGAATTCATGAAATGAAACATTCTTCTGCATACATTAACAGACAAACCAAAATAAACATGAGGGCTTTCTTTTCCCTCCATCTTCTTTGTTTCATCCATTGGTTTGTCTAAAACCCCAAGGAATTCAGAACTGAATATGAATGCGAAGTTAAAAGACCATAAGAAACTGGTTATACTTTTTGATACTTGGGAAATGAGTTACAGTAATGAATTACAAAAGCATTTGTGAGTGTATTTTTTTGGTCTTTGTTTTTTAAGCGATACCTGAGGGAAGGAATCTGTTTTTGATAAATGTATTTCTACTGCAGTGCTACCTCTGGCCAAGGAAGTCTGAACAATGATTCTACCAACTGTAAGAAAATCAGTACTTCTTTGATTACTTGAAAAATAACCAAAGCCATGTGCCTGTGTTAGTCTGTCCAGATATTCTCCCCAAATCTCTCCCCCAGAAAAGTTCTGCTTTGATACTACTTAGGCAAGCTCAGCAGCCCCTTAGTTGCCCCACAGAGCTGTTGTCCCAGTCTCATCCTGTGAAGAGATCTAAGCGCTGAGGGCTAACTCTCACCACACCTTAGCTGTCAAGGCTGCAGCCATCCCACTAACTTCCCTTGGGAGGAGGAGAGCACTCAGCACATGACCATGAAAGCTCAGGAGCACGCAGAACTGGAGGTATCCACTTGGCCGAAGCACAGCTGTTACGCCACACAGCAGGCCCTTGTGTGACCGACAAAGAATGTGCAGCCTGCTCACTGGGGAGAAAGGAACTGCTGGAGACTGGTTGGAATTTTCCTTGCAGTGTCCACACCTGATCTGCCTTCCGTTTTTAGTGTTTAATGGATTTTTAGGCTCACAGTTAAGGTTGCTAATGATTGATTAATTCAGCTGGGTATGGTCAGAGCACACCAGGCAGTTATAAACGGATTGCAACAATTTCTCTGATGTTGTCTTTCTTAATGTGTCCTGCCTAGGGCACAGATGAGCAGCAGTGGCTCCATTTCTGGTCTTGACCTCGAGATAATTAGGACAGATCCTGCTCCCTTCTACCTTCTGAAATAGAAAGGAGGGCTTAGCAAAGGTTTTCAAATTAATAGTTTTGTTATGTTGTTGCTGCCATTGCTGTTGTTTTGATTTGTTTTTTTTGAAAACGAGAATGTGTTAATGAATGTTCTGTGTTAGGTGTTCTATGGAGGTTTATTTTTAGGGGCATGTATTGTTGGTTTTCTTTTTTTTTTCTTTTTTTCTTTTTTTTTTTTTTTTGCCTATCTAGATTTATGTATTTACTTTTTAATGGAGAATAGATGGTCGGATAACCCTATGTATTTATGGTGTACCATCATCTTTCAGTGTGACAAAACAGAATCCGTGCTTATTAAATGGTTGGCTGATTTCCAAATCAGGAGGATGGGGATGTGGGGTGCAGAGCAAAAAATTGAGCTGGAACTTAAGCTAGTACTTAAGCTGCACAGGGCACTCTGGAAGGAAATATTGTCTATACACGTGGCAGAGGTTCCTTTCATTCATGCTTTTGCTACTGTACCTACAGATCCTGCATCTTTTTTAGTAGTGATCGCTTTCAACACAGGTGGACTTGTTCAGATTCTGTCAAAAGCAAACATTAATAACATACCAACCACAATAAATGACCATTACAATAAATTAATTAGATAAACCAAAACAAAAATCAAGCAAACTAGGCTTGCCTCTTTGAGTCCATTCTTGATGGTCAACAGGAACTTCTTCCACATCCTAGCAACTAGAAAAATGAGATACTGAAAAATCAGTAGCTACTGACTTAGAATAGTAGCTAGGGAAGTGGAAAGTGTGCAGTGGCAAGATATCAGTATTCTGTCATCAGCAAATCTTAGAGAAATTTTCAGCAAACAAAAGTCAGTTTACCCTTACAACTGCAGACATTCATTTATCCATACAATTTGTTTGATCCATGAACATCTGGAAGGAAGATGAGGGTGGATGTGGGGAGGAACACTTTCAAAAGATACAATCAATGCTAGAACAGAAATCAGAACATCTGCATTTAAAGCAGCTTTTCTCTGAAACCAGAGGCTAATGTGATTCCAGGATGTTCAGATTCTAATGCTAACATGTCACTTTAGGTTTTAATGGCAGTTAACATAAATATTAATGCTGATTTCATTAAAACTTGATTTCACACAGAAGTGGATTATTCTTTTTTTTCACTCCCTTGTGGTGACTATTGTTGCATGTTTGATAGATGTTTCATCATGCAAAATTGCCATGTATGACAAGTACTTTATGTACATGGAAAAACAAAACATTTTTCAGATTACAGCCACTTGCACATAGGCAGAGCAAGGTGAACCCATGTCTGATATAATGACGATCTCGCAGAACAGAGTAAGGGTATCACAGGAGAAACTGGAGGACAAAACTCAAGGACAGCTGGCAAAGCAGGTGATCAGAAGGCTGTTATATTCTTACTAAAACATTCCTTGTTTTGTTTTCCCCTTTAAAGTTATACCGCTCTAGGTTTCTTTTTTTTTCTTAAATGCATATGTCATGACAAAAGTAAGATTAATTTCCAGCTATGTGATTAATATTCTGTTCATGGTCTGTTTCTGATTTTTTACATCTTGTTGGTGTTTATGTAGCACTTGTTGATGGGCTAGCCTGCATTCTTCACTTTCTCTAATAGCTTTACTGTAAATGATTCCTTTACAGAAAACATATAAATACTATTATTCCCAGCATTATGATGTCATAGCACCTATAAATACTCAAAGAACACAAATGCATCCTTCTAAATGGAGAGTTTATAGTACTCTTGTGGATACCTTCCAACCAGAAGATGAGCAGGTCATAATTATTTTTTGACAGAATAAATGGGAAATCCATGATTCCTAACAAGTTCTGTTGAAAGACCCAGGCACCCAAATCCATATGCCATACTCTGCCTTGTAGATGTTTGAAGCTGTAATAGTCTTAATTGTTATGCTCTGGGGAATCTTCAGAACTACTACTGGCAGATACAAGTGATACTAACAAGACAAATCTGTCTTAATGTATTTACCAGGTGATTACTGTTATTTTAGGAGTAGTAAATTATTGTGTTTATTCATCTATGATGCTTCTGTGGGAACAGAAGGGAAACTGGATTTTTATTTTTATTTTTTAATTTGAGGGAGAATTGATGTTAGAGATGGAGGAAGGAGGCAAGTTTGAATAATTCTATGGAGGCAGTCAAACTGCATAGTTTATGATTAACTCTGTTTCAACAGCAACCTTTAAAGTTGCAAGCTTTTAATTCTATGTGATTTACAGTGCCACGTACACAATGTGATAGTGTATGTAGCCTACAGATCTTTCATTTGTGTCTATGCATTCTGCTTTTTAAATCACTGCAATATGTTGAGCAAGCAAAGGACTCAGCAGAAGAAATCATGCAGTGGAGGCAGGAAACCAGCATAGCTGAGCAAGGACCTGCTGGTCAAACCGAGAGATAAGAATGATATGTACTGTCAGTGGAAGCAGGAACTTGTGGCCTGGGAATAATATAGGATTGCAGACCAGGCATGCAGAGATGGGATCAGGAAAGCCAAGGTGTAGATGGAACTGAATTTGGTGAAAGATGCGAATAAAAATAAAACATTCTATAGCTACATTGTTCATAAGGAGGCTGAGGTACTACATGAGTTCTTTGCCTCAGCCTTCATTGACAGCCAGGATTCCCATGCCTCTTACATCCCTACATCTAGGTGGGGCCAGGGGAGAAAAACCCCTTCCACAATAAGAGCAGAGCAATTCAGAGACTGCCTCATGAGACTGATTGTGTACAAGTTTATGAGGTCAGATGACATGCTTCCCGTGGGGTCCTGAAGGAACTGGCTGATGTGGTTGCAAAGTCACACTCCATCATACTTGAAAAGTCATGATTGTCAGCAGAAGTCACTTATGACTGGAAAAAGGGAAACATCACTCTCAATTTTAAGAAAGGACAAAAGGAAGACCCAGGGAACTACAAGCTAGTGAGTCTCATGACTGTGCCTGGGAAGACGATGGAGCATATTTCCCTGGAAGCTATGTTAAGGCACACATGAGATGAGGAGACGATCTGAGACAGCAAGCACAGCTTCACCAAGGGCAGATTGTGCCTGACCAATTTTGTGGCCTTTTAAAATGGAGCAAAAGCTATGGTGGATGAAGGAAGGGTAACTGATGTTGTCTACCTGAACTTGTGCAAGGCCTTTGACATGGTTCCCACATGGTCTTCATCTCTAAATTGGAGAGAACTGTTTGGTGGTTTAAGAATTGTTTGGATTGTCATAGCTAAAGGGTTGTAGTCATTGGATCTATGTCCAGATGTAGACTGGTCACGAGTGGTATCCTCCAGCAATCCATCTTGAATTCAGCATCTTTATCAACCACATAAGACAGCGGGATCAAGTGTACCCTCAGCAAGTTTGCAGATGATACTAAGCTGAGTAGTGCAGTTGTTACAACAGAAAGAAGGGGTGCCATCCAGATAGATCTGAACAAGCTTAAAAGGTGGGCCAATCTGAACCTAATGAGGTTCAACAGGGCCAACTGCAAAGTGTTGCATTTGGGTTGTGCCAATTTCAGATATGTGTACAGACAGGGAGAAATACTAATTGCCAGCAGCCCTTTGAAAAAGGATTTAGGGTATCTGGTGGATGAAAAGCTGGATAGCAGCTTGCACCCTAGAAGGACAACTGTGCCCTGGGCTGTATCAAAGGAGACATGGCCTCATGGAGCTGATTGTCCCCTTCTACTCTGACCTTTTCAGGCTTCATGTGGTGACATACACCCAGGTTTAGAACACTCAGCACAAGAGAGACATGGAGCTGTCAGAGTGGGTCCAGTGGAGGTCGGTGAAGATGACCAGAGGGCTGGAGTACCTCTCCTATGAAGAAAGGTTGAGGGAGACGGGCTTATTCAGCTTGGAGAGGAGAAAGCTGTGGAGAGACCTTACTGAAGCCTTCCAGTACTTGAGGGGAGTGAATAAGTAGTAGGTAAACCAATTCTTACATGATCTGATAGTGGTGGAACAAGGTAGAGTGGCTTTAAACTAAAAAAGGGGAACTTTAGGTTTGATGTTGGGCTGGAATTCTTTGCTGAGAGGTTGTTGAGGCACTGGCACGGGTTGCCCAGAGAAGCTTTGGATGCTCCATATCTGGAGGCAGTCAAGGTCGAATTGGATGGGACCCTGGGAAGCCTGATCTGATGGGCAACAAACTTGCCCATGGTAGGAGGGTTGGACAGATGATCTTCAAGATCCTTTCAAACTCAATCCATTCTATGATTTTATGACTCACTATATAACAAAATTGTGCTTTATTTTGTTTGTTTGTTTTCTTCCTGTTTTCTTCTTATCTCTTCCCCAAGGTGCTTAAATGTGTGTCCCTATATGTTTTGACTTTGTTAATAGTTGGCTTAATAAAGCTACCATTTTCAGTGTAATATCTTCAGTTTTCAAAAGAATGAAACCATATCTTTTTCCTCTGAACCATCCCATTAGGGTTCAAGCTTCTCAGGCTCTTAAAAGCTTGGGATTAGGTTTACTTGTATAACATATTACAAGACAGATAGATGAGATAGTGTAATGTAATTCTTATTTATTTGTTTATTTATTTATTCATTCACTGAGAAGCTCCACCTCATTTGCTACTTTGTTTTCTCCCCATCATTTGCTAGAGGTCTCTAAATGTCAACTGTTACATGATCGTTAAAATCAACTTGAGAGTTACAGCTGCTGTTTTTAGCACAAGGGTAGTTATCTGCGTACTACAGCAGAATGATTTCTTCCAGAAAACAAAACAAAAAACTGCAAGCTGAGGTGATAATATTGAAAGTAAGGTATGAAATTATCTGCTTTGGGAGTCTATTTTGTAACATCTGAGTAAGAGTGTTTTATTTTATTTATTTATTTTTTTAAGCACACTGTATTAGTAGCACTATACATAGGTAACATGCTTATAACACTTGCTGCAGAGAAGCACGATTCTCATTAAGAAGTTCCCGAAGTATAAGCACAATTTGCAGCTGCAGCTGTCAGGGCTCAGCACTTCTGCAAACACTATTTTGAGCTGAACGTGAAAATGAGGAACGTATGATGAGTAACCAGCAGTAAACTATGCAGTTTTAGTGACTTGTCTGGCTTGACATGGGAACATAAGTTCTATCAGAGTAAGAATCAGTATTCTTATTCATTAGCAGCTTTGTAATTGCTGTCCTTCCCTCTCCCTCCATGCATCCTGCCACCAGCAGAAAGGTGAAAGTGCAGGAAACAGTCATGCTAAATCTGGAGGAGTGCATGGGAGTTCTATATCACTAGGCAGTGTTTTCAGCTAACCCAAGGCTTTTATTAGCAGTTAAGAGAACATTTAGAGTAAAAGTCTCAACAGTGTTGAAGACAGTGCAGCTGCAGTGGATAAAAGTCTGTACAGAGCTTAGATTGCTGTCAGTGGTTAGGATGCCTGTATTTCTCACAAGATTTCCAAACTTGTTTATTTTTCTGATTGTGTTCCATAGGCATGTGTATCTGGAGTGGGTAAGATACTCAGAAATTTTAAAAAGCTTTCCCCTTGTATGAAAATAGGCAAACCTTCAGATTTCTATGTAAACAGAATAGAATTAGGTGAATGCTGCTGATCAAGTCTGGAAGAAAGAAGTCTGTGTTTATTGTTCACTGTAGTGGAGTTCTCTACTGATCTAGTTGATGGGAGGCTAGAGAAAGGGATGAAAGATTTCAGAGCGTTATCTCATACGGTAGCATTTTGGAAATGTCTGCCCTCAGTCGGATCAAATTCTTCGCAAAGGATTGCTGGTCAGAAATGTTTCCGGAAGCCTTGGGAATAAATGGTTTCTGCCAGAGATGATTTAGCAGCATCCAAGGGGATTCCAGCTGATTCACTGTAGCTGTTGGTCCCTTTCCTTTGGCTGTGAGATTTCGACAGGGTGCTCCTGTGGGGCTGCCTCCAGGCCAGCTCTCCTCAGACACCTGGCCATGGACTGTGCTCCCTCCCACTGCAGCATGCATCTGCAGTGCCTGTTCTGGAATTACTGAGACTGGCCGTGCACTGACAGACAGTTGTATCAGGTTTTGTGGTGAAACAGTCATCTTTCTGTTCTTGCAGCTTCTATTTACTCATCTTTCTGGTAAACTGGGGAGGGGTGAAAGAGCAGATAAAAAGCGTGAAACTGTTGAAAAGTTTTGTGGTAGCCACCTGAGCTTTTATTTCCTTTCAAAGATACCTTTAGTTAACTAGTAAATGCTAAATAAATGTCTTGAAAAATGTACTATCTTGGCATAGTATTTTTCCTATAACCACTGTGTTTCTGCTGGGGAAAACTCATTCTGCAAAACTGCTGTCATTCAGTGATCACATTCTTGTTTACCATCTGTCTTCAAAACACCAAGTGAATTGTCTGATATCTCAGTCTCATAGCTCTGCAGCTGTCCATTTTGAAGACTTCTATCTTAAACTCTACTTGCTTTCTATCTATTGTCTATGCATCTTGGAAGTCATACATTTCCTTTGGATTCTTTTGACTGACTGCTGATAAGAAACTGCAGAAACACCCTTATTGTATAGTGAGCCTTGTAAGAGAGCTATAGCCAGCTCAGACCCCAATAGAGGCAAATAAAACCATCCACGTAGATTTAATACAATATTTTCTTAAATGGATTTTTGATTTCTAGAACAGCTTGTTTGTTTTTTTTGCTTTCTTTTCCACCAACATGCTTAATGTCTACCATGGTGATAGTACTATACACACTGTTAGTGCACTTCCACCAGCGTGTTTAGCACACTTCAGCCTTGCCTTTCATACTGAAAGCTTGTCCAACATTTAGATTGCTTTCCCTTTACTCTAGATGAGGGGAAGACACTGCCATCCCTTATGTTATCAGAATTGTCTGTTTTCCCGCAAAACACAGTGGAGAAGTTGAGAATTCTGATTTGGGGAATCTTAATGTTGTGGACACTTTAGGTAGGAAGACAAGCCTCACTGAGAGGTTGTGAGTGGTTTAGTAAAAGATGCAAAAAATAAAAATAATAATAATTTTAAAAAGTCATATTTTGACTTTGATCTGATCCCTCTTTCAGATTTTTCAGAATCTGTGGCCAGTCCATGGTGTTGGGAATTCAAATATCCATGGCTTAGGGAGATAATTCTGGTCATGTAATTGATTTTATTGTGTGCTTATTTTCCATATATGGTAACCACACATCTAGGCGTCTGATAACTCTGAGATGTGCATTTAAAACCTATTTTCCCCCTGTATGTAGATGTTACAGGTTATGCAATTTGTAGGTAGTAGGAATTAAAGATCTCAGGTTACTGTCAGGTGACCTGTAAATATTCCTTTCCTTACGCTGAAAGAAGCCTATATAGTTCATAGTAACTTTTAGTGAAATTTTTAAAGATTTATTGTCTGGTTTATTATGCAGCAAAAACAGTCAACCTACAACAAGTCCTTTTAACTTGGGTGACATTCATCTTTTCATTTGTGAAGATCCATCCTAAATGTCCTACATACATTTTGTATTTTGTGAAATTTTTGTACTGCCTTACTTTATTATTCAGCTTCACTGATACAAGTAATTCTCTGAATTAAACTGAGAATAACATTAGCTTTGTGTGGAATAAACATAGCTTTCAAATAGGAAAGGGAGAATAATTGAAAGATATTCACTGACATTTTCATATCAAACAAAGTAATGCTCTGTGACTATGCCAGCAAATACTACTTTCCAGCTCTGTCAAACAATGCTACTAATGTAGCTGTGAACTAGCTATTAATCCCAGGTCAATAACTGTAGTCCTGTTTTCTTTTTAATCTCTGTCCCTTGTGAGTCCAGTCAACAGTTTCTTTGGCCCCACACGGTTCTATTGAAAGAGCATAGGCACTTGAAGCCTTATCAGTTTGCAACCTGGCAGAACATATTTGAGCTTATCTGCATTTTCCAGTGGCTCCATTGTGTTGGATGTTTCCAGGATGTCTACTTTGGCATCCAGCTTCAGTTGGAAGGTTCTCCTTAGTGTTGGCAGTAAATAGTTCACAGCCCTCTCTTCCTGCTTTTCCTTGTCTGACATCCTAGTTTTCTTGTCTGTGTCCCCACAACAGGTCTTCTGTAGCTGAGCTGCCCTTTCATAGTCCCTGGCATGAAGAGATGAGTTGCTTTTTTGGGTTAATCTATTCTGGCATCTGCTCTTGCCTAATCTGAAGTCTGTCCATTGCCATAAAGCTATGGTTTCTTGTCCTGTTGCAGCAAGTACATAAAATTTCCAGGTTTTCGTCCTTAACTAACTTGTAGGTTCAACACTACTCATGCAAACAAGCATAGGTTTGTTTCTAATTGCTTTTGTAATACCATGGCTTGTGCTTCAATAATACAACCTTTTACCTTTCCACAGCAATCTTTTTTTTTCATTCCCAACCTCATATGCATAGTATGCAGCCTGCATAAAATATTAGTCTTGAAAATTTTCTTAACTCTCATATTTACTGTAAAGCTCTTACACTTTCTTACCTGTATAAACAGGATCCTGTTTCTAGCCAGTATTTTTTCTCCTTCTTTATTTATCTGTTTCTCTGAAGTTCTATGTAACAGAGACAGAGAAGCCCTTCTTTGACCTGCAAAATTGTTTCCTACAGTAAATTTTTTACTACTTCACTGGATCTTGTTCTAAACATCTCACAAGAATGAGATTCCTTCTGGATACGGTTCTTGTGGTCAAATTCATCTTGTTTTCCTTCCCTGCTGTTCAGCCTCAATGATCAATTTTTTTAAATGTCTTCCCATTACTCACAGTTATATTGCCTATGAAGATTCAAACTCCACTGCACTGTCTTCTTGCTTTCTACACTTCCTATGCCCTTTCAGTTCTTCTGCTAATGTTTTTATGCTTGATACATTATGGCTGTGCCAAGTTTCATACTGTTGGGGTCAAATTTGCTGCTGAGTTCGTAATTTGGTAAAGCAATAAGACAGCAAAATTGACCCTTGGCAATATGCAGGTCTTGGTTGTTCTTTTAACTTCTCAAATTCCTGTGTTCTTTTATGTTTCCATGTGATCACCCACCGTTCTGTCTTTCTTTCCTATTGTACTCCAGTGAGTTCCTAGCTATACTAACAGCAGGTTTTTTTTTTTTTCCTCACAGCTTCCCACTTTACGGCACAAATGGACTTTCACAGGGCTTTCAATTTCTTATATCCACAAACATCCTTATTTTGAAAGAGGACTAATCTACTAATAATTTACTGGTAACCTTCAGTCTACAGATTAAACATAATTGCTTCCAGGTATATTTAGGACAAAACTAAAATCCTGCCTAAATGACAATCTCAAATATTACAGCTGAGTAACAAACACATTAATCTTAAGAAGTATTAGCATTTTCTTTTCAGTATTGTTTTCTCACTTCAGATTTTTCTCAAGTAAAAAAGGCAAAAGAAGACTTTATTACTCACATAGTAGCAAGAAGAATTTGGCTTCTACTCCATCTTCCAAATTCTCTGTTTAATTAATTTATATATGTGCATATGTAATCCAAAGGCAAAGGCATCCATCACAGATGCTTGGAATTTTGAAATGATTAAAATTGTAATGACATAAGAGATGGAACTAGCAAATACTCTGTTGCAATTGTAACTGCTGTACCAATCTATGATATGTTCCTTGTCTCAAAACGCAAGATAAAGAGTATTTGTAAAGTTAGGAACTATTGGAAATAGAGTGATTTAAAGTATATTTCCTGTTTGTGACAAGACATGTTATAGTTCCTAGTATTTTGCACTCTTCCTTGTCCTGTTAGCCTTTCTTTTATACAGAAATACAAAGGGCTGGGTACAGATACTCTGACAGGAGATTGGCAGAGAATGGAAGGAGAGAATGCTGCTAATTTTCACTCATATTTGCTCTTTGTTAATTAGAGTGACAACCTCTGTTAAGGGAGCCTTGCAACCTCAGCAGAATTAGATTTCTGTCATGTTTACTGGAGGTCTACTTTGGGGATGAGTGTAAGAGCAAGCCACAAACTTATTTACAATCTGCCTTTGCTGAGGTAAAACCTTATTCACCGTTTATATGCTTTGGTCAATGTGTAAGGCTATGTGGGAAGGTTAAGAAAAATAAAGGCTGCTAAGACAGATAAAAGGCTGTGCTTTTTAGTACAAAGATTTTAGATTTGATAAACTAATGTGAGCGGATTTCATGAGATGTGAGTATTCTGTGAGGGAAACGAACTCGATTTAGACCACTATTTTGTCTTATGACATGGTGTTTGTAGAAGCTGTATGATGTTAAACAAGCCAAATTTGTTTTTGTTTCTCCAGAATTTTAGCTCCATAAAACCCTAGTAAATAAAAGATTAATAACTTCAGGAAGACCTGGTGTAAATGATTAGCAGTACTTGTAAAGAAAAGGCAGATAAATCGGCATATTTGCCAAGGAAGCATTTTTCAACCTGAAAACAGATGAAGAGAAGCAAGTTTACTAATGACCCTTCTTACAGCATTAAAGCAGTCTGATAAAAAGTTATGGAACAATGTCTGGTGCAGGGAACATGTCTATCCTCATATTTTGCACATCACTTAGCACACAGATTATGATAATTAATCCACTGATGGAAGAAAACATGATAAGATTAAAGACTTGCATTTTATAAACAGATTTAATTTTCAGGAAGATGATCAAGATCTACAGTAATATAGAACAGAGTTGCTTCACTTGAGTGAAGCTGGATGATTTTATGCCTTTTGCAGGCTTAAGTGTGACTGATATTGGTATTTGTTGTTCTTCGTTGCTTCCTTTTTTTTTTTTCTTTGAGAAATACAGATAAAAAAAAAGGAAATGTGGAAGTAGGAGCTCAGAAATGAGGATGTTTCTGATCGAACACTTGAGAAGGCCTGCAGAGCTAGAAACAAGCTTCCTGTAGGCACAGCTCCCTGTGTGTTGCGGACACTAAACATCAGTCTGTGTTAACACCTGCACAAACATTTCAGGATATATTAAGATAAAGGCTACTTTAGGGTTTAAGAAAATTTTATTTTCTATCCAGCTATAGAACTAAGATCAAAAGCATGCTTGTACCCCAAAATAAGTCATCCAGAACTTTCTGAACTTGTCATGCAATTTAGTCTCAAACGGACAGTGAAAAGCTTCAACAGCTTTTTGAGGACAGCTTTGCTGTGTCTTACGCTGTACAGAACGGCATTAAATTTCTTGAAGCCCTCAACTCAGTCCAGTTCTTGGGTAAATGTTCTCCCTTGTTTCATATTCTCCAATATCTGTTCTCTAATGATCTCATATTCCATAAAAAAGGTATAGTAAAGATCAACTATATCATATATAGATCTTTCATTTGAGCTTGAAGATTGTGTCATACAAAATCTTTTGTACAGTTCTGATAAATGTTCCCCTTGTCTTCTACAAGTCAGGTCAAATCACTTATATGTGTCTGCTTTTTTTTTTTTTCTGTACAGCAAGCATGCAGATAGTTCTAGATATTTACTACTGCAAAGCTGTCTGCATTCAGATTTTTTTTTTTTAAAGACATTTAATGTTCTAAGAAAAGGCCACCTAGTGGTGTTGCCTGTTAATAAGGTGCTACAAAATTACAGGTTGCATTCTTACCTGTACATTAACAGTATTAGTGGGTAACTGTGGTAATGGAGGTCCTTTTTTATTCTATTATTGGATAATGTAGAGCATGTGCACGTAAATGAACGTTCACAGATTAAATGAGAAATCTGGCCTTTTGGCAAATCTTTGGATTAGGAATCTCATCAATTTATTCCATTACAAAGCTAGAGGATAATGACTACAGCTGCTCTCTTGGGTATGTTAGACATAATACCCAAATCAATATACTTTTGTCAATTTGAATATGATGTTGAGTTTCATATCTGTTTAGTTACGTGGATTGCTTAGGAGGAAACTCTCTGGATATAGCAGGTGCATAAGCACAAGTTGTTTAGCTGTTCTCTATTTATGGATCTTCAGAAATTTTCCATGGAGGTGAGGCTCATCCAGAATTTTTACAAATATTAGAAGCTACGTGTACTAGCTTTTAACTAGTTATCTTTTAAATGAAACACCAGGCTGTCCACTTAACATTAAATATGACTGGTAAAACACCTGATAGTTTAGTTCCATGTATTAACCTCTGTAAGTCTGTGGTAATGGAGCAGTAAACCCTTGTGTTAACATATATTCTGTGAAATAGTGTATCAGAGAAACATAAGTATTTCTTTAATTTTGCTGTATTTTTATTTTTTACTCTGTGTTCTTGAAAATTCATGAACACTTACCTACTGAGTCATAGGCAATAGACGTACTTGGTTCACTTATGCTTCTCAGTTATTGTGAAAACAACTAGCTAAAAATGCTGAAACTTCCTCTGATGCCAGTATTGGTCATTTTTTGTTTACATGCTGTCCCAGGTTTTCCTACTAAGGCTGTACTCATTTGATTCACGTAGATTTGTAGTCAGAGTTTTACTCAACTTTTCCATTTGCTCCTTCAAATATGCTACTAAAATTCAGAATTCTGCTATAAGTCTGTGCCAAGTTAAGGCGCTCAAGACCTACTCCTTGTTTGGAACATATAACCTGTGCTGACATTTTCAGCATAACCATCTGAGTTTCAAGACTGGGAAATGTAAACTGCAGGCATAAAACCTTCTGAAATAAATAAAGAGATGGCAAATTCATGAAACAATAGAGTCATAGAATGGCTTGGGTTGGAAGGGACCTTAAAAATCATCTTATTCCAACCCCTTGCTGTGGGCAGGGTTGCCATATATGGTTTTAGTGAATACCCATGGTATGCAGAGATGTGCAAACTGCCTGCCAGTGTGACTGATCTCCATTTCACCTTGGCTCAAGCACTGGTAATGAAGGAGAGGGGAGAAAGCATGGAATGACTGTTGTACAAGAATATACTGGGGTATAAATACTTAATATGTGTCAGTAAATATTCATGAAGAACATTTTGGGCATTTATAGGCCACCCCCAGAGGCAAGCTGTGACTCATAGGGATCAGCCAACAGCACACAAATGTCCTCAGAGCTTCTAGGAAGACAATACTTCTCAGAGAGAGCTGCTTGGCACCCAATTTTCACTGGTTCTTCTTGCCAGCAGTCTAATCTGCAATGCCAGTTATCTTTGTTTTTGCCATTCCCAACAGGTGAATAATGGAACATTTACCTTACAAGTAGTCTGCCCTGCATCTCAATACTGCTCTTTCACTTCTAAAGACCTTCACTGGCTTTTGAGAACCTGTTTTAGGTGTCATAGTGTAAAGAGAATGTATATTATTTATAGTTAGCTTTAGAATGATCTAGGGGCTGTGAAGTATATCACTTCAGATTTGTTGTTTTTGGCACCTTCAGCATGGAGCAGGATTGTTTTTTATCTTTCTCTGAATGAGGTAAAAAAAAAACCTGCAGAAAATGAGCTGCAACAGTTGAATAATCAGCAATAGTATTGCAAGTTCCTTTATCTTTCCCTGCTGTGATCTCATGGTTGCATTTGCCTCAATTTCACATCAGGTGTCCCTTAACAAAATATGCAGCATCTGTCCTGTCCCCAGGAAAGCCCCTACCTCTTTTAGTAGGTTTTTGTTTGTTTGTTTGTTTTGTGTTGATTTTTTTTTTCCTCACTTTAATTCATGTTCTGTTTCATTGACTTATAAAATTACCCAGGGTACCAGAAATACCACAAACGTCTCTGTTACAAGGCAGATGGCCAGAAACCACTGTCTGCTGAGATACATGTTTTGAATTATCTTCTGACAGACTGGAATTGTGGAACTCTGAGCCTGGGCTATGCTTGTTCTTAAAGGAAAACTAAGTACTGCTTTCTTTATCTTAACTTAAAAATAACATTATGTATGTGTTGTAAATGTAAATTCTAACCACAAGAGCTAAGATCTTGTTCTGTTCTTCATACCATTCCAAATAGAACAGTTTGTGAGGCTTTAATAAATTGTGTTATTTTTTTTCATTTTTCTCCTTGTGTTCACATATCCTCTTCTGCAATTTGTAGATTTACCATTTTATTAGCTCTAAATTTTACACTTTTATGATGATGTAATAAAGTATTTGATTTAGTATTTAGTATTATTTTTAGTCTAATTAGTCTCAGCAGTTGCCTCTGTCTTTTTTGTTTTCCCAAGGCCTGATTTTGTTTTTAAGGAAGATCTTACAATGCCTACTTATCATAGTATTTAAGAACCTCCACCACACACTTTAATAACTTACTCGAATAAAGTTTAGTATGTTTCTAAAAGCTTTGATTGGGTCTGTGACTGTCAGCAGGTGATTTCCTACTTCCTGTGTGATGATGTGTTATTTTCTTGAGAATTCTCTTAAAACCACCACCCCTGCACTGCTTGTTCTCTGATGTGATGATATGGTTGCACTCCAAAGCTGAGTCTTCAGAGTACTGCCACCAAACATACGTACTACCATAAAGAATGATTATTGCAACTTAGTAGATAATATAGTGGCAAATTGTTTTAATGGTTTTTACCTTTGTTGGGTTCTTATTTGCAGATGGCTGTTGTGCAAGAGGTGAGATGCTACTGACCCAGCTCTGTATTAAAGTTCAGATATAATGGCACTGTGTGTGAGGATGCGTGAAAGAGATAGTGTTGTTCTTTTGCCTTTCTAGTGCCCTTTTTTAAGGGTTTGAACTAGAGTATATGTCTGCTCTGAACTGAGACTTGTTTACAACAAACTTTCTAGTTCAAAGGATCTTTCATTCTTTCATGGTATAACAATATTGCGTGTTTAATATGCTTAGCTATGTAATAAATCACAGATGTTACAGTTTCATTTTTAATTCAGAAATTATGATATAGTTTTAAAATTGAGTTTTGCAAGTCTCTAAAGTGAACACAGTCCACTTTGGTTGTATTGAAGTGGCTTGCATAGCTCATGAAACTCATGTTTAGCCGTATATCCAAATCTATGAGTAACTGTGGCAGTTGCCTCATATTTTGAGGTTGTAATTCAACAAAGCACTTTTGTCTATAGAATCGAGTAGTTCCACAGAATAAAGTATATGGATGCTGCTAAACTGGAGACAAAATAGGGAGTTGAATGGAAGGAACAGATTTTTGTTATTGCATTTCTTCATTGGTATGGGATAATAAATTGCCTTTAGTACATTTGTAACACAAGCACAACTGATTCAAATTCTGTTCATTTATTATGTTCATCTGAATTTGTGAATCTTTAGGGCATGACATGAGGCTGGCTTACATATTTAAAGGATGAGATTTAGGCTAAATCTGAGGATTTTCTGTCTGATATGTGATAGGTTTACCATTCTGTAGAAGCTGAAAAAAGAGACTCTGTTTTGTAAATTATTTCTTTGTTTGATGAATAAGATTTGTTGGTTTGCTCTTAGACTTGATTTCCAATTTACCAAGGATTCATAGAAGCATATAGTACAAAGTTGAAGTAGGAAATTGGATAAATGTAGACCAACCCAGTTAACCACACCACAATTTTTCTCCTCTGATCAAAGAATAAGAGGAAGCCTCACTGCCATAAGTCTAGTGGTACTTAAAACTGAATAAGATCCTCAGTCTTCTAGCTCCTCTGCAGAGAAAGTTTATTTACTGCAGTCCTCACATTTCTAAGATATAAAACAGAATGAGCTTGTTAACAGTGATATCTCCTAATGGATGAGGGCTGCTCCTGTTTTATGTTGGCCCATGACATCAGGGATGGATATTGGTTGTATTGTTGAACCTTCCCACCAATATTTCCCTACATGTTGTTGCCATGTGACAGATGGCAGCAGTGGGTCAGTCTGACGGAATGGCGTCTGACATGGAAGTGCACATGAAGCAAAGGTGTATCACTGAATTCCTCCATACAGAAGAAATGTTACCCATTGACATTCATCCACACTTGCTGGATGTTGGTGGAGACCAAATGGTGAATACGAGCACAGTGATGCAGTGATACAGCAGTGGTGATAACGATAGTGGTTCATCTCCACTGGTGCAGGTTTTGAAGAGTGTGACGTGTGGGGTCTTGTTCATTGCTGATGAAAATGCATAGCTAATGGTGGTGCCTATATTGAGAAATAGTGTTTTATTGCTGAGAATTTGCTCTATCAAACAGTGTTATTGTACTCTTTGAACCTGTAGTAGTTTTCATGGAAATAAATAGGAGGCATAATATTTGGTACAACATACTGTGAGCACACTGAATACCAACTCTGATCTCTGTACATCAGGCCTGTAACTGCTCTAATCTGCAAGTATGTAGATATCTTTTGTTTATTCCTAATATGTACAAAATGTAGGGCTCAAACTAAACTTTCCTTGGAGCTTTGTTTTTCAAACATCTTTCCCTTTAGAGAAAAAAAGGTGCACCAAGCAATGAGAAGATTGGGTTCTTGTATAGTTTCTTCAGAAGATCACTTTTAGAAAGTGAAATTGTGAGAGAGCAACTGCATTGATTTTTGAACATCTGCTCTCCACATTTAGTGTCCTGTTTGAGATGCATAACTGAAATGTTATATTCCTTATGCTAGTGAAGTCTGTTAGTGGATCATCAGTGATCAGTGGCTGTGTATAATTTGCAGAAAGGTCAAAGAGTGTATAGATTTGGCCTCCATCCTAAGTCACAAGGAAGTAATTGATCCTGTGCTATTAGCGTTATCTCTTTGACATCTCCAAGCCTGAAGCTTGTTTTTGAAAAGCTACTCAGCACAGGCAAATAGCATGTGCTGGGCTCTCATTTTTCACTGCCAAGGAAAGGGAAATAGAGCACAGAGAATTAATTGGTGAGGCTGTCTCTGGATCAAAACTTTGAGTACCTGGTAGGTATGCCTTCCAAGTAGAGAAGCAACTCTTTTATTTTTTTTCCCTGCAATCAAATACATAGCTTTCTGAGAATGGAATTAACTGTGACCACCTTAGCACAGCATCTTCTGCCCCTTCTGCTGTCTCTCTGCTCCTGGGGAGGCTGAACGGTGAAGGTAATTTGTGTTATTTTTGTGACATGTAGTGTAAAGTACACCTAGATTCTCTTCTCCGTGAATGCTTCATTTTCATGACTCACAGTGAGTTACTTATGGTCCAGTTGGATTTGCTGGTTGATTTGGAGATAGTTACTCTAGATCCGAAATAAGAGCTCCCACTGGGAGAAAATAGTTTTTTAACTTGTCACTTTAGTAGCAGAAGTATTGATGATGCCATTATACCAAGCTCCTTGTGAACTTGTTATCACTGACCTTCTCAACATCCATGAATGTATGATAGTCAATGTCATAAACTTTGTAGAATTTTAGATTTTTGCCAGTGATGATTCTGGGCAAATGATGTATGTTAGTCTCACTATATTTATGTACGAAATGAGATAAGAACTATTCTATTTTTCCAGAGTTGTCATGAGTCTTAACTAACTACCATTTTATAAAAGTGATGTGAATGCATACTGCTAAAAGTGTATAATGTAGATGGCACTAATGAAACCAGACCATTCTGAGGTGTAGTGTCTTTCTACTTTCATGGGAAATGACAAGTAGGGATAAACATATCCTGCCAATGCAATGTTATGGAAGATTTCAGTTTCATGTAACTCAATCAACTTCATAAAAAGTCAAGAACAATGCAGTGCTGCTGCATTTTGCATTCACATCTTTGCAATACAGAATCTAGTGCTAATCTGCAGAGACCTTGCAAACCAACCATCTAAAATACAATGGTGGTTAATGGCTTTGAGTGTAAGAGTTAATGCAGAGGTGTTATATAACCTAATCCTTCTTCAGACTTCCATGTTTTTTCCCAGAAATTTGATTTTAAATTAGACTGATTCCTACCTATGGCGTTTTTAGTATGTCTATGAAAAGTAAGAAGAGAAACAAAACATGATGATAATTTAGTTTTATTATGTGAGCTACTTTTCTTCCTGGATAATTGGCCACTCTGTTCCTCCTAGGTTGCTCTCTTGGCACAAGAGAAATATGCCTGTAGGCATTTTGGGTATAAACAAATATCTGCGTTTACTTTTTTATCTTTTTCTTTTTTTTCCGCCACTAGAAAAATAGCAGACAAAAAGTTTTTTGTTATAAAGGGTTCTGATAATTTTAGGAAATAAATTAACAGTTGTACTCAGGTCGATTTAAATAAAATACAGATGTTGATGATGACAAATCTAGCTTTCTTCTTGACAGTAGAACAAAATTCAATTCAACGTCAAAAATGGATAAATAGGGATAAATGTATTGGCAACCTTTTGTTCCATGAATGCAGTCACAGAGGGCTTGAAAAGCCTAAGCAAATAATGAGAGGCAAAAAAAGAAATGGCAAGTGCATGAGCGAGACAGCACAGCAGAGTGCAGGAATGGCTAGAAGGAATATCTGTTGTAATAATCGTAGCAGAGACAAAGGGAAATCCCAGGAGCTAAGACAGCTTGCTGTGAGCCATAATCTGAATATAAAAGCTTAACGTCCAGAACAGAAGATTGGATTCAGCAATATTGCTTCCCTAAAATGTTCTCATCACATACTTCTGACTTAACTGGTTTGATTACTTTACAGCTCATGACTTGATCTCTCCCACCCTACCAACAGCTTTTCTTTTCCTATTTTATTCTTATTTTTTAAAGCAATTTGAAATTTTATCATTGTGAAGGAGCACCTTCTGAGAGCTCTAGCCTTCTTAGTTGCTGTACTTACTCCTCTCACCAATTTCAACCACACTTTATAGAGTGGGGAAAAGAAAAAGGAAAGAAAAAATAGCGAGTGAGTTAGTTGTTCCCTACAAAAGAAGTCTGTTCATAAAAGCATGAACTCTTTCAATCCTGAAGTGTACTTTTTGGATTTACTTAGAAATATCCAACTCAGATCTTGCCATTAGCTGTAAGTAACAGAGCAAATACAATTAAAAAAATATTATTTGCTTCACAGTAATATTCTTCAAATAACTTGGAACAGTGAGTCATTTACTGGGTCTCCTTGACGCTCTAAGGCTCTTCACTGTAAAGTAAGTGTGATGTGCTTAAGGAAGTTAAAATGTTGCATGGCCTGCTGATTTCAGCAGGTTTTGTCTGCTTTAATATCTTTCCTGGTGAAACAGGGAAAGACCAAACACCACTACTGGTGTGGTGGGAGATTTGCCAAGAGGTAGTTATTTTGAGAGAGTGATTACCTGAAATGCTCAGCATGAAAAATGCACATCCCAATTAGAAGAAAAAGCAGAAATGTACAAATGAAAGACTCATTGGTTGATTAAATTGACTTTCTGATGCTCATCAGCTGTGAAACCACTTCCTAGGATTTTTGAGAGATCAGAAAACGTGTTGCCTAGTTTGTTGTGCATTTGAATTTTTTTAACTTGCATGATTAGTTTCTTATTTGCAACCATACAACCCCATAGAATCACCTTGAAAAGGTAATTAGGAAGCACTTATTTCATAAATGCCACCAATGCAGAATCAGGATTGCTTTAGATGGGAAGCTGCCTGAATATGTAGAAGTACAATTGCAACCAATATTTGGCTAAGAAAAATATGAAATTATAATTCATTCCTGACTATGTATATTTTCATGTATAAGCATTTGTGAGAGGATACAGCTGAAGACTGACAAGCCCCGAGATATGGAGAAATAACTTGCATTAATGGGGCTTGAACATTTACACTGACAGCTAGGAAGATGTATAGATCTTTATTCTGTTTTATACTTTTTTTTTTTTAATATTAGTGAGCTACAAAATGGCTAATTGCAAGTTTGCCTTTATTTACAAACTTTATAAAATCAAATAAATTACAGGAAGAGTTTACAGCTATTATCTACTCTTTATTGCTGGCAGACATTGCTTACGATTTAATTCAGTGACAGCAATATATTCCGCCTCATGTTAAAAAAAAGGGAAGTGCTAATATATTCAAACTTAGGGTTATCTGAGGCTCTAATTATCTTAGAGTATCTCTGTTAATTTGCAAATTAATCACACTCCTCAAACCACACAAAGTAACAACAGCCCCTTTATGATCTCATACTCATAATTCTGTATAATGCTTAAGGTGATGTAATATGGAATAGAGTTTAAATGTTTCCTTCTGAACAATTTGATTTCAAAGCCTCTCTTTCTCAGCTGCTTGCTTTGTGACAGCCTTCCTGTTTTGCTTTGAGCAAATTGCCCGTAACACGGGAAATGCGAATGATAGCATTTTTTTCACCTTTTTGAAATATTAATGAGAAAAATATGTGAAAGATACTGAAGTGCATAGGTGACCCAGTAGTCTTATAAAGATGTCAGCTTAAAAAAAACAATCATTAATGTTGTCAAAAATAGCTGTTTAAGAAAGTAAGAGATATAGAGAAAATACTTGAATTTCTCAGCGATTTTTATGTGCAATAAATAATGCAATATTATATTTGGCCATAAATTAGGATTTCCTGTTGCTGGGAAATTTCCCATTCTAGAACTTGCTATGGACTGAAATTCTGTTGCCCATCTTGGAGGAGTGCAAAGCACTGACTGGAGAGTGCAAGTACCCTGTCTGAAGAGGAGTCACCTGACAGACTTGGGTTTGGATTCACTTTGGCTAGTGTGAAAGCAGAAAGATCATTTTACTTCTGTTCCCATACTAGTGGAATTTTCTTTCGGGCTTCTTCAGAGCTGTGTGCCCCTCTGAGACAATGTGTGAGTCTCTTTCTGAAGTTAGGTACTATTCATATCTGTACTTGAAGTTATATTGAATCGTCCTGTAGATCAAATCACTAAGCCCTGGATCCTGCAGCCCTGCCCCACGCATCCTTCCAAAGGTGAAAATCTCAGAAAGTGGCTGGATCTTCACACACACGTTTGTGGAGGGGATTATCAGTCCCTCTTCTGTTTTACTCTTTATATCCATGGAATAGGACTTTGATCTAGAATGTACTAATTCTAGAGGTTTGTTCTTTTTCTAATACATACTTCTGTAATTTGATCTGAGCAGTCTGAAAAGGATATCAGTTTTCTAGATGCAGTTTCATAGTTCTGCAGTGTGTTTATCTGCTACTACAGATGACCCTAAATCTGAAGAGTTGAGAATAACAAAAAAAAAAAAAAGAGCTTTTGTGAATTAAATGAAAATATGTGATTAAAATTATTAAGCAGTGCCCATTTCAACCAGTGCACATTATTTATTCAAACTACACGTAACACACAAACATACAGGTCTTTAAAAAATTATAAGCTTAAAGCTATAGTCTGTGGAAATGTATACTTTATGTAGAAACATGTACCATTCAGAACAAATGTTGTTAGGATAATAGGCATTTCTGCATGCAGAGAGAATTCACACAAACCCAATCTAGAAAGTAGATGAATCCATTATGTAAATCTAAAGTTGTCAAAGTGATCTATTATAACTATTTCTACTGTCAGCTGTTCCACATATCACAAATTCAGGAATCTACTCATCCCAATGAGGAGGAGTATTTAGATATTACACCTACTATTTATTAGTCTTACTGATTTCTTCAGTGCCTATTGCAATGACATTTTTTGTTATTTAGATTAATGCACAAAACAGAAGATGAAAAAACAAAAGCAAACAATAAAGTGCTATGTTTTCATCCTGAATATAAATTGAAGGCTGTGAAGGAATAACACGGCTCAGAGAATTGCTGCTGAAGGCCAGTGTTCCATCAGAGGGTCATGTTTAGAAACTAGAGCAGGTAGGAGGGAACCAAATGTCATTAGCAACGGTTGCTTGTAACTCTTGTTAAAGATGTGCTCTGTATTCAGTTGCAAACAAAAATGACTTTAAGTGGATCTAAGTTGAACATCACTGGCATTCTTTGCAAAGAATTCAGGTACTAATTTTTTTGGCATCCAGAAATAGTCCTTGAGTATTTTCCCACTCTTATCCTACTGAAGATACTCCTACAAGATTAGAAGTGAGGCAAATTTTGAAAGGTTTTCCTGTCGTTCCTAACCTTTTTTTTTCTCTGCGTATTATATAAGAATTAACACTGCTAGAAACCTAACAGCTCAGTATAAAATGTTATTCAGATATCTTCACAGTATTCTGACAGTAAAAGCTAGTTTTGTTATCTTTTATTGTGTCCACTCTTTTAAAAAGGCAGAGTTAAAATAGTTGGTTGCACACAGAGAGTAAAAACTTCTTACCAAGCACTAGGGAAAACTCAGAGCTTTTAGTTACTGCAGCTAAGAGGAAGTTGATTAGAGATCAGTGTGGTTCTTGTCAAAGGATAAGAATGAAGCTTCCCCATTATCTGGAAAATTGAATTAGAGGTAGAGAGCAGTGTCAAGGAGCGTCCAGTGGCTTAAGGAGCTTGACTGAGATACGTGACCATGGTCTGAGTTGAGGAGTGACCTAATTGGTGACTGGTCTGAAGTTGATCTCCTCTTGTTTGGGGATTTGCTTTGGGTCTGCAGATAACTTCCTGGCAAATATTGTCATTAAAACAAAAAGATTTCCACTAAAAAAGCGTTTCTCAAGAACTCTAATTTTTCTTAGAGTAGTGCTTAATTAAAAAAAGTCAGTGGTAAAGCATCTTAAAACCGTACTTAGTGAGTAGAAACAACAAAAGCTATAGCCGCTGAACAGCTGTATTTTACTTTATTCATTTCTTTGTATGAGAGATGTTACAATGGATGTCTAAACATTTTGAGTCTATTACCTGTCTTGCCTTTTTCTGTTATTTTTTGATTGTAATTCAGGAGGGAAGATGGCTTTGTCCAAGCATCAAATACCTTCCTCTTTGAGATCTCTGTTTTGTCAGCATGCTCCTCCCAGGCAGCCTCCCAAGATGCTAATAATTCTGGTGAAATTTCACAGCAGTTTTCAGTTCAGAGATCTCAAGTTGCAGCCAACTTGGCAGCTCCACATTTATAGAGCCTGGCCTATTATCCTTGTGCCAAATAACATTACAAAAAATGTTTACTGAGCATCCGTAGCACTTGTGGAGGTAGAAGGGAGTTTTCCGTGAAGTCTGATTTTTTTTTTTTGAGACTACGTGATGTCTCTTGTATAATAAATAGCTTTATGTTTGGGCAGGAAAAGGATGACCTGGGTAGGCTATGTAAAAATTGGGTTTTGCTGATCTCCTTGAATGCCAGATTTTATAGAACTGTGGTGCTGGTGTCTTAGAATGTCTCTGATGGCTCCATATACATTATTTATGGGTTTGCCTCTGTGTTACATGCACCTAGGCACAAGTTGGAAGACCAGAACCACGAAGGGCCTACCAACTTTGTGCCAGATGAAGGTGAAAAAAGATCCATCTAGTTATAGCACGCTGCTAAATCAAATGAGTTGGTTATCATACTAAGTGAGCATTATTCCTTGTTATGGTTGGGAAAAAACATCCAGGAATGAGCGATGTGTTTCAGTAGCACTCTCTGTGGAGCACGCAGAAATTGTTTTGTTAGTTGAGAATGTTGTGAGGTGTTTTGCTTTTTTTTTTTTTTTGTAATATAAAGAGAACTTGAAGAGTTAATTTCCAGTAAGTTCAGTTAGGACTGAGAATATATGTCCTGCTCTTTAAGTCCTTAGTCATCTGAAGTTCCTTTTTCAAAACTCCAGATGGGAGCCCTTGCATGACTATTAACACACATTTCAACATGTGAGAGATTCCTTGCCTGTAAATGAACTCACCTTAATTTCCTTGTGTATCCCCATGAACTCGATTTTTCATTACCTAAGTGAGGAATAGGGCTGTAATTACATTGCGATGTCTTCCAGGAAAGCTTTATCCACTGTGATATTACTGCTGAAGTGAAGGATGTATCCTTCTTAGGATTATTTATCCTTACTTAGAAAAATTCTTTTGGCTCTGTTTGAATCAGTATTACTAATAAGGCTGCATTTGCAGAGTGAGTTTGTTTCATTTTCGCTTTTTGTGAAGGTATCTAATAATTTTGAGGATTGTTGAGTATTATGGAAAAAATAAAGATTTATAAGCAAACATGCATACATCGGATAAAATTATATTGTGTATATCTTTTTCTGAGTAGGTTTAATGATGAAAAATCACATTCTCAAAAGTTGAAAGTTGTCTGATGTGTACAGGAGTCTAGGAAGAGAGGAAGGTTTTTAGTGAGGCTGTAATAAGTAGCCCGCTTTGTCTTAGGTTCTTCTTCCATGCCTTTCCAGTTGTGGTCCAGCCTCATGCCAGCCAATTTTGAGGGAAGTTCCTGTGCTGAACCAGGGCTAACAATAAGTTAGACTCTTCAAATGGGAAGAGTGAGTTACTGAACTTCTCTATTTTGTTCTACATCAGCTATCTCGTGTTTCTGTTACTGATTCAGATCAGTGATTTTTCGCAGTTTTTTATTATTTATGCAGTTATAGTTTCTTTGTGTTGCCAACCACTAACAGATGGCTTATTTCTCTACTCAAACAGTTCTTTGAAATGTGTATCTATCTAAACAAAATAACATGCTGAATATCTAATTCTGAAAGGACAAATTGTTTCCAGTCTTCTTGAGGGTAATAGAAATATTTTAAAGTTAATTTTATCATGTGAATATTGGGTTTTTTTTACACATTGCAATGCTCATTTTTTTCCAGATTAGGAAAAAAAAACCAAAAAAAAAAAGGACATATTTTCCACAGATTTGTGCAGATGCTTCTCTGAGCACTAGAACATGATCCTTGTGAGATGCAGTACGAGTAGGAGCGTGAGCATTATAATCTGTTGGAATACCACTAGTTGTTATCCAAAGAGCATGCCAGTGTGTTCCATGTTATGCTTTTATGACTTTTATTGGAGAGAGTCAAATTCTCCTTCTAGATTGTCTTTCAGAACAGCAGACAATTGCAGTCACAGTATTTTTACATAACAGTTCCTTTCTGAAACTCTCAAGATTGGTGGCCATAGCTGAAATTATTTTTACAAATCTATTTCTGAAAAAGTTTTTTCCAAGTTACACTGATATAGCTATCTTTAATATTAATGAAAATTTCATTACTGTTTATAATTTTCGAAGAATATTTTTCTAACAACAAATAAATAAATAAATAAAAGAAAAACCGTGCATAGTTGAAATAATTACTTTTCTTGTGTAAACTAGTAACATCTGTTCCTCTTGGTAGTCTACATGATGCAGACAGGTATGTAGTTTAAAGGAGGAAGTATAAGTTTACTTTATGCCTGCTGTGGTCACACTGTAATGGCTCATCAAATCAATTTGTTAGATCCATTCTTTTCTATGTTGACTACTATTCTAATGTTCTGATAGGTGATCAAATTCAGTTTCTAACAAAGGCTTGTGGTAAGATGTCCAAAGGAGCTACATAAGCAGCTGTTACATGCTAGAATACAGAAAGAGTATAGGGAAGTTTTCTCCTATGAATGTTCCATAACAGCCATCAATCAAAGTTGTACTGTATTCCCTAGATAGAAGGAGGTTCTGGGGAGATCTTTAGCCTTTGCTATGGTATGAAGTCTTGACTTTTGACTTCTGTTTTTTGATATTCAAGGAGTATAGCTCCATAATGAGATATTCCCATATAGCAGAAAAAAAAAAGAGTAATGCTAAAAATAAAATAAATACCCTCCCTAGATGCCTGAAGCTATCAGTGTCCAAAAATGTTTTCAGTGAACATTTGGGACGCATTGGATGGCTCACAGAAACTAACCTGATCTAATATCAGTCTGAGATTACGTTTGTAATTCTTGTGTTTCCATTATCTGAAAGCTTCCAATTGCCTACACTTACTCTTTTACCTGCATTTTGAAAACTCTGTTTCCTTTAAGCATCAAGCCAGATCTCTTCTCAATATTTTTTGAAATAGGAACTAGTATTCTTGTCCTTTTAGGACTTTAACTAAAAATATGTTTTGTATGATCATTTTTGCCTCTTATCTTATTCATGGACAGAAGATTACTGTGCCCCAAGAATTGAACTATAAAGTGAAATTTATGATAATGTTTTCAATTTAGAATTTCTGTAGAACTTATTTCTAACATTCAAAAAGACTTTTTGCTTTCAAAATCTAAGTATTTCAATTAGATGCTCCATAGTATCTCTGAAGAACATGGTCCCATTTTCTTCTAAGTTTATGTTATATAAAGCAGCACTTCTGTCTTTTTTACACTGCGCTTATCATTTGGCATTTTTTTCAGTAATGTCTTTCTCCCTCCCTCATCTGTCACAATTTATTTAAATAAAAAAAATAAAAATCTAAATTAGAACACAAGTTCACATGTATACTGCAAAATAAGTTTTTCTATTCTGTTCCATAGAAATCTTCATGTCAAAATCTTTTCTGATAATGAGTGGTCATCACTGTTCTATCATCTCTATAGAACCTTTTCACTCTATAGAGACTACTAAAACCAACATAATTGTGATCAAAGATTTTGATTTTTACTTGGTTATGTATTATGAAGAATCAAAATGTTGATCATTCCATCTTACCCCATCATTCATCTGCCAAGACAAATCATAAAATCACCAAGGATGGAAAAGACCTCCAAAATTATCCAGTCTGACTGTCCACATGTCACCAATAGTTCTCACTAAACCACATCCCTCAGTACAACATTTAAACATTTCTTCAATACCTCCAGGGGTGGTGACACCACCCTGGGAAGCCCATGCCACTGCTTGATCACTCCCTTGGAGTTTTCCTAACGTGCAACCTGAATCTCTGCTGGAGCAATTTCAGGCTGTTCCCTCTAGTTCTATTGCTGGTTACATGGGAGAAGAGGTTGACCCCCACTTCACCATGACCTCTCTCTAGGTAGCTGTAGGGAGTAATAAGGTCTCCCCTAAGCCTCCTCTTCTCCAGACTGAACAATCCTAGTTCCCTCAGCCTCTCATGTGTGCTCCAGACCCCTTGCCAGTTTTGTTGCCCTTCTCTGAACACACTTCAGAGCCTCAATGTATTTCTTGAAGGGCCCAAAACTGAACACAGTACTCGAGGTGCGGCCTCACCAGTGCCAAGTACAGAGGAATGATCACTTCCCTGCTCCTGCTGGCAGTGCTATTTCTGATACAAGCCAGCATGCTGTTGGCTTTCTTGGCCACCTGGGCACACTGCTGGCTCATATTCAGCTGAGTGTCAACCAGTGCCCCCAGGTCCATTTCCTCTACACACTCTTCCAGTCACTTTGTCTCAAGCCTGTAGCATTGCCTGGGGTTGTTCTGGAAATAATTTTAATCTTCTTATTAATAAGCTGAATTAAGTAATAGAAGCAATTGTGTAGCATGAAGTAGTAAAGTACTCAACATAAATTTTTAAAGAAACTATAGATTTTACTGTCCACAGTGCTATTGTTTCCAGCAGCGTATCTATTTTTTTTTCTCCTGAATTACATGACATTTTAAAATGTGAGAAATGTAAAATTTAGAGCACTTTGAAAAAGACACTGTTGATTATCTCCTTTCAATATTTTTTAAGCACTACCATTTTTTTTTCCAAAAAAGAGGGAGATGAGTACCATTTGTGGTCTCTGTAGCAGTAATTTCACCTGAATTTATAAGCAGATGACTGTCTGACACATTTGCCTTTTTTAGTGACATTACTGTTGTTTTCAAATGGTGATCTAATTCTACAAATATTTTTGGAAGACATGAAAATGCCTTGGATAACCTTGTCACAAGGACAGAAAGTGTCGCTTTAGATATGCTCCCTATAGCTGGGTCTTGTGCACTGTGAGCTCCTTGGGCTCCAGAGGACGTTCATTTCCATTTCATGTGACCTCTCTTCTTCCACGCTGTTTGCCCTGCTCACCATTTTAATGTGACAGACCTCCGCGGGTCCTTCTGTTTGTGAGGGACTTTGTGGTGGATCTGGTGCTTCTTTGGATCATTTCTTTTAATTGAGCCACCCCCAGAAAAAGTGGAAAGGGATTTGAATCTCCAAATCCAGTGTTTAGCAGGATTATATATTATAATCTGACATCATAACTCTGAATTCACCAGAGAATGCTCGGAGTAAAACCAAATTGGAATTTAACAGCTTAATATACAAAACTTCCCTTACTCTTTTTTTTTTTTTTTTTTTTGTCTGTCCTTTCAGAATGTGTTTTCCCAGTATAGCAATGTTCAGTAGCTTTCTGGTTGCACAAACTCCACACAACACCGGCTGCTTTCCAAGGCACAACTTCCCTTGGATACCCCTGCAACCTGACTGTGTGCCTCCAGGTTATTTCAGTAGACTCCTATTCACCATTATCTTGTCTCAGATTCTCTTATATTAATATAATTAATATAATTAATATAAAATATTTCTCCTCTTGCTCTTGGCTTACCCTATACCAGTAGAGTCCTTGCAGCTCAAACAGGCTCCAACATCTCACCAGCAGAAACCTCCCTCTGCTCCAGGAGGCTGCACCTGGCTGAATGGGCAGGGAGTCCTCCTCCTGAGCTCACAGCCTTCCAACCAGCTGCAGCCCTGTGAGGGAAGACAGTACTTTTCCCAACAGCAGGCAAGTGAAAGTGAGCTGAGAACAGATGAAATGAATACCATCCATCACAGAGATTTATGTCGGACAAGATGAAATCTGTTTATTTCACTCTTTTTAGTATCTACAGTGTTGCGTATGCTGGTTTTTTGAGCTGCAGTGGCTGGAGAGGCTTTAGATACTTCTGGAGTATCTGAATTGAGATAGCAGTCAAATGAGTATCAACAAGACAAATGTAAATATTTCCCCCAGTTCCTGAGCATACTGCAGTATCCCTCATTTTGCATTAAATGAACGGATTAGCAGAAACCTGAAGTCCAATCTGGACGAATCAAGCAAAACTGACAACTGCAGTAAAAACCCAGCTCCTAAATCAGCTTTATTCTTGTTACTAAGGGCTTAAGGCACCAGCTGAGAAGCTAAAGACATTGTACAACCACACAGTAAGAGATAGTTCCTGCCTCAGAAAACCTGCAGTTGAAACGGATGAAATATTGAGCATAGCACTATTACTCTCTGATAGAAAGACTGAATTTAACTGACACACTTCCTAGCTCAAGGTCAGAGAAGGGCTGTGACAAAACTGGAAACTGAACCAAAATCTTCTGAGTCTCATGCTAGTGCCTGAGCCAGAAGACAATCCTTCAAACCATGCAGAACATTGCCATTTGTTTTCATATGAAGTGCTCTCTTTCATGCCACTGGTTCTCCTGCACCTTTCTGTGTGCCGTTCCATCTCTGCCACACAGCATGCCTCCTGTAGGTGTTCTTCTGGCAATAGAGCAGCTATTAAAATAAGCCAAGTGCATCTCCCCTCTCTGTAAGCAGTTTTCAAAAGAGAAAGCTTTTGATAAAAATAACCTGAACTGAACAGTCCTGCAGTCCTTTTTCCCCAGAATCCTGCCTTCACCTTTCGCATCCTTTTTTTGCTTTCTACAATCTTACAATGTCAAAGTCTGTGCAAAGATGAAATATTTAGGGAAAATTTTCAAAAAAAAAAAAACAATCAGTAGTAGTTGTTGTAAATAGATTTTCTTAATCCGATTCTCTGCTGCTGAAATCTTTCTTCCCTAAAATGTAAAAAATAAAATTAAAAAACAACAAAAAAGATAAAGTAATGACATTGCTTAACATGATCTTTATATCCTCCTTCTTCTGATCAGTTTTTAGGTTCTGCATATATCCAGATAGTGAACATAGAGTTTACATTTACTTTTAATATGCTAAGAAAAGCAGGATTGGCTGCCAAAATAAGTTTTCAAAATAAAGTTGATGTTATCAGAAATAAAAAAAGAGAGCCTTTTAATTCTGTCTGTCTTCCATATTCATTCCTGTTTTGACAGGGCTTTATGTGCCCTTTCCCTAGAAATATTAATGAATTCTTGCAGGTGTAAGATATACAGTATAAATTAAAGAATAATACTCCATGCAGCTTCTTGAAATCAATACTAAAATTCACAGTGTTACTTCCATTTCAAAACGTGGGACAACTGTGAAATAGTATTTGCTAATCAAATATTAAATCATCCTTCTTTTCTTAAGGAAGAGGCATATTTGTTCAAAACAAGTCTAGTGGTAACTGGCAAATTTAAGAGGAGCATTCATGAAAGAATTTTGGGGGAGGCTGAATTTAATGAAGTAATGAACTTAATTGACTTGTCTGCATACGTAACAAATATTTATCTTCCTCTCCCATTATTGTTATAGCAGGCTTTCTGCCTAGTAAGGAAAGCCTAAAAAGCAGATATAGGGAATCTCAATAGGGACAAATTTTATTAAATAAAGATAGGAGAGAGTGGGCTTCAGTTGTTCTAGACTTACTTTTTGTGGGGAGACATATCTAAAAGGAACATTTTTTGAGTTGGAGTAATCTTGAAGAATGAGATTATATCCTTTTATGTTGAATCTGTATTTAAAAGCAAAGTGATTCACTTGCTTATGTAAGAAAGTGGAGAGGTTTTCAGAGGTAATTGAAAATAACCAATCAGGCAGCTACGTGCGGTGCCAGGGAAATGTCAGGTTAGAAATCTGTCTCAAGCAAAGTTAATCAGCTGGTAAAATCCCAGTTGCAGATTAAACACAGAGACAAGACAACAAGACCAGTCAGGATTTGGCTAGCTCATCCTTCACAGAATCAAAGAATTGTAGGTGTTGGAAGGGTCCTCTGGAGTTCATCAAGTCCAACTCCTGGCTAAAGCAGGTTCCCTACAGCAGGTTGCACAGGAAAGTGTCCAGATGAGCTTTGAGTATTTCCATGGAAAAAAATTCCACCACCTGTCTGGGCAACCTGTATTAGTGTTCTGTCTATCTCAAAATAAATATGTTCTTTCTCATGTTTTATGGGACTTCGCATATTCCACTTTGTGTCCTTTGTTCCTTGTGCTGTCGCAGGACATCACTGAAGAAGGTCTGTCCTCATTCTATTGACAGCTATCTTTTAGATACTTAGTGTTGATAAGATCTCCGCTCACAGGAACAATGCATAAGTAGACATTTATTTTGTAGATGTGATCATAAAACTTAATTTCAGTTCTGGCTGTAAACAGAAAAACTCCGGTTTCAGTTGTTTGAATCTCTGCTTTAACCCACCCAGGTGCCCCCCATTTAATAAATGATAGCACTGCACTTCCTGAGATTTTTTTTCTAGAATTTTGTGGACTTATCTGTCACTCAGTGTCCCACCCATGTGTGTGGAACAACTCGAAGTCTTCTAGTTCTTGGCATTATTAGATTTTGAGCATCCAGCTCACAGCATAACCAGTCTTTCAAGGTAACTGTAATGATGATCAGTAGGTTACCAATATATAAATTATGCAGCCCCTTTTAAACACAATAAATTCTGATAAGATTTCAGAAGCATGAAGTCCATCCATGGCGAATTCTTAAGTAGGAAAAAAAAATCTATTGTGTAAATCAGTTTCTGTAAATAGAGCACTTCCCCTAAGCATAGCAATCCAGGTGGGCGTGATGGGACAAATTCATTTATTTTTGCCAAATTCCCCATGCTGCAGGCTCCATTTAGCAGGTCACTGGGTCCAGCCCTGTCCACAAGCATGACTGCAGGGAGCAGTGACAACAGATTTCAACAGCTTCCCAGTATGAGCACAGACTGGCCTTCCTACCAGGCAGCATTGGAGTGATTCAGCTCAGTGACCCGGGAACATAAGCAGTGGTCCTGGCTCGCTTCCAAGAGTGGGACAGATAATGCTTGTGGGATTTTGGTGAAGCATGAAGAAAACTAGTTGTATGTCAATCAACTGTTTTGACACCTTGGGGCTATTATCTGTTATGCTATCTAAAAGAATGAAAAGGAATTCATTTCTACTCTGTCACTCTCTACTTCTAGTATGCTAATGTGAAAGATTGGTGCATCCCTCATTTCATTATTTTCAAAAATGGAAGATAAAAGTGAGCTGAAATCTGTTATTTTTTAAGTTACTAATGGCTCCAATATCTTGCTTCATTTGGTATTGCTACATTATTACCTAGTTTCTGTCTATTTATTGTTGGTGATAGCGTATATATTATTATATATTGTTATATATTAACACATATGATTAACAAAGTCAAAAATAGAGTAAGATTAAGGATTGACTTTCCTCCATGGATTAAAGTTCACCTCTACCTTTTAAAAAGTGTATAGGGGAAGAAGGGTGCTGACAGTAGTATCAAATTGTATTTAAAAGGGTGCTCATATGGATGCTGCTACCAAAGATCCAGATGTGAACGATAGGCATGTCAGCACTTTTCATCAGAGATTTACTGTTAATTTTAATTTAAACTATTTAAATTAGCTGAGAACTTACAAATGAAAATGTAAAAATACTAAACCTTATATTCTTTTATGTGCCTTGGTATTGCTTCAGAAGGGAGTAGAAACTGTCTATGACTCCAGAGAGAACACTCTCCCTGCTGCTGCTTAAGAGCTGACCTTCCCATTTCTGTGCTACTCATTATATTTCAGTCCACACTTTCCACACTTCTCTGTAGTCACTTCTGTTATGGCCAGAATTTCAATTCTTCTAGCCTTCCTCTTTTTCCAAGCAGCAGCTGGTTCATATCATCCTTTTTTAAAACTTTGTCGAGAAGAAGTTGGAAAGAATGGTTTGCTCTTTAGGAGTAGCTTCTGGAGAGCTGCTCTGAGGAAATCACTAGCAGTTCTTGGCCAAGTATTACTTCTCAGTTCTTCTGAATCAAAGCCTACTTAAGTCAAAATGTTACCCTCTTTCACACATGCTACTGCTTTGTGAATGTTTCACTAATTTGGTCTCTCCTCCCATATCTATCTGATGTTTCATTTGCTTCTGTTGTGTGCTGTTTTTGTATATCTGATCTGCAAGCATCAACTGAATTTGTAGTATTGAAGCTACTGGCTAAGTGATGTCATTCTCAGCAATATTCTCCAGGATTCAAGTGTATTCATCATTTCTTATTTTAGTAAATGTCTTCTAGTTTAAGTTACTCACTTTATACAAAATGGAATAGCAATTGGAGTAATTATTTTATGTATTTCAGCAGGACTTTCTTTTACATCTTCTATTTCAACCAATTTTTGAATCTCAAAAGAGCATCTATAATGTTAATCTTCATTTTAACAAGAGACTAATAGAATCAGCAAACTGTACACACTGTCAAGAGTCTTGATTCATGTTTACAGATCACTGCAACCTTTCATTCTTATTACTGCTTTCCTTCTTACTGCTGAAGGATTTCTTCTACAATCTAAAAATAACCTAAAGTCATAAAAAATGAAAAAGGTGCCTGTGCAAACAATCCCTGTGAAAAGACTGGACAGTTCGTAAGAGGAGAGTCATATCCTTCTGGACAGGTTCTCCCACTGAAAGATGAACAGTTTTGTTGTTATACTGGCTGTTGAAATGGCTGAACAGTAGAACTCAGTAGGCTGTAGTGTATGGAGCTACATCTAGCTTATGGCCAGTCACTAGCAGTGTTCCCCAGGGTTCAGTTTTAGGGCTGGGTCTGTTCAGTGTTTTATCTGTGATTGGGAGTTCAGTGCATGCTAACTAAGGTTGCCGATGAAACAAACCTGGGAGGTGCTGCCGACTCTTTGGATAAGAGGCTTTGCAGAGGCTGTCTTTGTACACCAGAGCACTGGGAAATGAACAGCATGAAATTCTGCAAAAGAAAAAGCCAGGTGCTGCACCTGGCACAGAGTAATGCTAGGCACAGGTACAGACTGGGAGATGAGTGGCTAGAGAGTAGCTGTGCAAAAAGGGATCTGGCTGTGCTGGTGACATCACAATCAGTATGAGCCAGCAGTGTGCCTGGCAGTCAAAAAGACAAACTGCATTCTGGAGTGCATTAAAGACTGCACAGACACATGGTCAATAGAGGTGATTGTCCTGTTATATTTAGTGTTGGCATGACCTCACCTTGAATATTTCATGCATTTTTGGTATTCATAATATAAAAGGTTGTTAAAGTCTTTGAAATTATCCAGAGGAGGACAACAGAGGTGGTAACAGGGCTAGAAGGTTAAAAGACATGTCCTGTCTTGAGGTTGGGCTTGGGCTGTCTAGTCTGGAGAAGAGGTGGCCAAGAGGAGACCTCATTGCCCTCTGCAGGTCCCTGAGGAGGGGATGAAGAGGGAGGAAACTGGTGGTAGGATATGGGAGCATCAGGGGATGCTCCAGGGAAGCTTCAGGCTGGATGTTTGGAAAAATGTCAAGTGGTCAGACATTTTCCAGGCAGAGGGGTTGATTCCTCATGTCTGTCATTGTTCAAGAAGCACTGTATTCTGATAACGTGCTTTAACTTTTGAATAGTCTTGAAGTGGTCAGGTCAGATGATTCCTGAAGGTCTCTTCCAACTGGACTATTCTGTTCTACATGTGGCCTTCAGGGCTTGGATTAGATATCTTGTAGTAATTGAAATCCAGACAGATTATTCATTAATGAGTAGTAAACAACCAGGTGGTATAAGGGTTTAAAGGAGAAGCTCTTTGAGACAGGGCCTATTTTTTCCTGTATCTTCCATTATGTTTGTTTATTTTGGTAGTGCATACGTAAAGACATATGTATAATTCACAACATGATTTTTTCAGGCTTATGCTAGCAAATGATCTGTAATGTGCCTCATGCTGGTTTACTTTTTAAAAATAAAATAAATATTTTGAACTGACTTTGATCATTTTCACGTAACTGTTTTGAACAAAATGTTACTAGAATATTTAGGACATGGATTTACTTTCTGTGCATGCTGTCTGTAATAACCCCGTAGACCAGAGCATCTTCAGAAGAGCTGTCACAATCTATCAAGTCAATGATCTGTGAAATATAAATTCTCTATGGAAATTGTTATGGACCATTAAGTAAATAATAATGCCTATTTTATAAACTCTATATTAACTATATATTTATTACAGAAGACCAAACTGATATGATAAAATAAAAACCAGCCTAAGTCTCCAGCTAAAGCTTAAACCTAGCTGATTGTGAAAAAAAAAAAAGCAACTGTTATTGCATTTTGTTACATGCATTCTTTTTATGTGCTTGTAGTGCAAAATGCTGTACAATTGGTGTCAAATTCAGGAGTACCCAAACAGATTCTTTTTCATAGCATATTTATAGTTTTGAGAGAAAAGTCTTTGCCAAATGTAGCTATGTAGATAAAAAATAATAAAAAAAAAGCTAAATACCTTAAAAGAGCCTGTGCCACTGAGCTGAAGGAGACACATCTTGAAATGTTCACAAAATTTATAAATGAAATAGTTAACAAAATGAATTGCACTGAATTCTCTCTGAGGTGCCTGGAAGGTGTTGCTAGTTCCATTCCAAGTGTGGAATTGAAGTGGTTTGGAGTGCTTCAAAATATTTAATGTAGTTTTCTCCCAGAGATACAAGGTAGTACTCTGCTCCCTGTTTCAGAGAGAGGGAGAATCTGAAACACATTAAGATTCATCTCTCCTAATAACAATGATCTAAACGTTAAGCCTGAGCCAAATAAACTCTCTTTATAGTTTCAGAAGGATTCAACCTAATGGTGGTGTCTGGAGCATACACATGCTTCAGTTGAGAGTTGTGATGGAGTTGACAAAGCTTGTTCTATCCAGTCTGTTTCTCCAGGCTGCCTTGGCAATAAATTGGTTTCCCCTTGGGGCTGCTTCCTTCTCAAAACCACTTGCTTTGATCCAGAACTCCAGAGCATGACCCAGCAAGTTACTGAGGTTGAAACCCAGAGACCCTAAGTTCACAGACAAGATCTTTAGGTAAACATTACAGTGCGTGGAAGGCTCTTAGTGTTTGGGGTTATTCTATCACGGTCTGTTGATGGGCAGAAGTCCATATGGTGAATGCCACTCAGTATTTGTTTGAGGTAACTCAAATCTTGAGTGTAAAAATATTCCAAGCTGTATAATCTAATGACAGTATTCAAAAATAATATTTTTAATAGCAGGCTATTTTATTTGTAACATTTTTTCCTTTGTTGGCTATTTAGAGTTCAAGTTTCATTCAGGTTCCAGAAACCTGTATTGGGTGGGATGGGCTTGGGAGGGTCATGAGAGGACCCAACTGTATTTGAACAACTGTAGAAAAGAATAACAGAAAAGCAGGCAAAGTAAACACTAACAGGTTACTAGATTCATCTAGTATAAGCAACTGACAGATCAATTAGCTGAGTTCTGGAGAGTCTTAACATTTCTTTGGGATCCAAAGAATAACAAATATGATACCATCCTTTAGTGTAGGGGGCCTTTAAACTTGATCATTTTCCCAGGCTAATTAGTGGAAAATAAATTATGCATATAGACATAGAAAAACATGAACTGCTTGGGATGAGTCATTATGACTTCTTTAATGTTCTGCTTTAAAAACATGTCTCCTTCGAAGGGTCTAGCAAACATGCATAACAGTGATCATATTAATATGTCTACTTTAACTCTCGATGGGCTTTTGACAAAGGCTTTTAAGGAACATAAGATGTTACTGGATAAGAGAAATTATAATGGATAAATAATAGCTTAAAATGGGAACGGAGTCCAGGAAAAAATAAAGAGATGTAGAAAAAAGGGTTGAGCAGTGCTGTACAAAGTTAGCACAAGATCAAACTGAAGAGTTGCAGAAAGATTTTGCAAGACCAAAAAAGTAGACAATAAAAATGTAGATTAAATTAAATCTAAAATGTGAATGAATTTATTGGGAAAAGACTATCAAAATTCATTTATAAAATGATGAACTTAATTATAAAATGATGATGGCTTACCGTTACTATTCTAGAGTAAGATCTAGGGTTGTGATACCTATAGAAAAGTAAATATTCCTCATGTTGTGCAGATATTTTACTGTATAGTTAATACTTTTTGTGGCCTTCTCATGAGCGTATCAGATGGTACTGCCAATTTGAAAAATAAATCATCATGTCTTTCTGTGCACAGTTGATAATTACCAACATGTAACTTGGATTCTGTTTAGAACATGACTGATTACAACTAAAACTGTACAGTATGACTCATCAGCTGATAATTAGATCTCCCCCATCATACAGACCTAAGTCATGTCACCATAATCTATAATGATAAAGAATGACGGATTTCATGTTTTTGGAGAGCAGAAGCTTAGGTTTTCTAATATAGTTGCAATAAAGAAATGGATAGCTTTCTCTTATATTTCCTTCTTTGCATGCTTTTCCTTCAAATGTATGCATTCTTGCTGTCTCTTATGGTGTTTTTTGTTTGTTTGTTTGTTTGCTTTTTGTTTCTATATTAGCTTTCTGATTTCACTTTCACCTTTTTATCTTGCGCTTATATTTCTCACCAGCAAATAAAGATAAACAAGATTCAGAAAGGGAGATATGGCTTCATTGTAGATAGGTGTATTTCTTTTTTTTTTAAGACTTATCAAGACAGAATGCCAGTAGGAAATCTACTTCCAGAAACCATATATGGTTATAGGTACTACACAAAGAGGAAAAACTATACTGAAATAAATTGCAGGTACTATATTGTAATAAAGCTGGAAAATTTTAAGGGATGATGTGCTGTCTTAAAAGAGTCTGCACCTAATGTTTGATTGACAAAAAGTACAGATGAATTTAAATCTTGTGTTTTGGCTTCAAGCAGTGGTTGTTAGATTGCACAGTTCTTTCTTAGTTTCCCAGGACTGGAGTGGGAACTATGACCATGATCTTGTAAATATTTTGATGCATACATAAGCACTTGATGCATATTTATCTTAAAATGTTCTTTTTATATCATCAACAGTTTAAAACATTGCAAAAAATAAAAATATGGACATTTGGATGCAAATTTTGCAGGTAATCCTGCCCATGTTAGTAGTGTAATAGTTAAGTGATATCAATGTATTGAAATATTTAGGCAGCAGAAGCCATAAGCATTGAACAGATGAATACTTAACATCATCATCATCTATATATCATCTATGTGGTGTAATCAATATGCAAATATTCTGTACTCTGATTAGTATGAAGAAAGATGACCAAGGAAATCACTTTCACTTCTACTTTACTGTGCTTACTAAGAAACAAATTTCATCTGCCTGCATCAATCTTAATCCTGATCCACATATTGAGTCTAGTGGGTCTGCATTAAGAAGCAACTGTAAGCACATATGTGACTGCCTGGAAGAAAGAAGCCTTTGTGTGTGACAGTGCAGTTCTCTGATCTGGTGGGAGATTGAAAGGAATATTAAGGATCCTTTTACATATGACACATAGCAGAAACTGATAGCTCAAATGCAGAGTCATCTTTGAAAGATGGAAAGCTTGTTTTTATAACTAACCTTCAACTATAATCCCAACACAAACTTAAAGATGTTTCTACACATTAATAATACTTTAATCATTTCCAAATGCAAATCAAGATGCATAATTTCTCCATAAATCAACACTGTTATACATTTTATGAAGCTGTATGTTCAACGCTATTCTCTGGAAAAACTAATTAAAATTGTCAGTTGATAAAGTTAATGAATGATAGCATTTTCTATGTAATACTTGCTGTAAAATATTTAGAAACTAAAACTAGCACGACAGATATATTGAGAAAATCCACAGGTCAGAGTTAAGGTTATTCTTTAATGATGAAAAATGCATTCTCTCTATGTAAATATGAATAATTTATGAATACTATATGTTTGTTATGTAGGCAGTGTTAAATTTATGATGTCCTTTAATATTCACTGCTTGGGTTTTAAGTGCTTTGCTCTGTAAATGATGCAATAGGTAAGTAAATCTGTGTCATTTAACAGCCTGAGCCGTATTTGTGTAGTCATCTGCATTTCAGAACTCTTTTAAAGACACACAAACATTTGGTGTGGGGGAAATTAATACCTGGTGATTTGTTTGGGCTGTTTTGAAAGTTTTATGAAAACTCCCTAAAGAGCTTCACACGTTAAGTAATAGAAAAATAACATGTACTCTGTGAGTATTAGTGAATTCTCTTATACATCTAACACCTACATGGAGCTGTGAAGATATGTTTGAGTGTTTTCTGAGGTTCGTCCTACTGGTTTAGTGCTTCAGGGCTGCTTCAGGCAGCTTCCTCTGTTCTGGCAATTATTCAAGGGCAAAGGAAAATTCTTCCTCCTTGGGATGGTACAGTATGTCTCATTGGGTGTTATTTAAAACATGCGCTGTAAGATATCGAAACTTTCTCAAGGAGGTAATGATTTGATTTGATAACTTATGATGTAAAAGGTTAGTGGTTGAGTGCTGGTGTCTAGTCCAAATGAGAGCCTAATGTGAAAATAGAATGAGGTGGAAAGGATCTTCTCTGCAAATGCTTTTGTTCTAGTAAGAAAGGGCTTTAGGGCTAGCCTTTGTATAACAGACTTCAAACAGGAATGAATGAATGAATGAATGAATGAATGAATGAATGAATGAATGAATGAATGAATGAATGAATGAATGAAAGAACTTAAATGGGAAAGTCACCTGGCTTCCTGTGAACTCCTGCAGACCTAGTACTGCAAGCCCTGAAATCCGGGTGTGGAGTGGCTCTGGCCCTGTAACAATCCCTTCTCCCTTCCTTTTTCTGAATCAGAAAGGGATCCTTTCCTCGAAAGCACACATCTGGGAAACAGCCTAAGTTAGTAATGTTTGTGAAGCAATGGAGCACCATTCGAGTATTTTCAATCTGATCCCTATCAGACTAATGGGAATCCATGGAGCCCAGCTGATCTCAAATGGCAAATTTAGTTCAAAATTGACTCTTCCATGAGGACAGGTCTTTGTTCTTGTTTTCTTGAAGGTGATAATTGCATCAAGCTTTCACCTGCAGAACCTGAAAGGTTTTAAAAAAATGCATTGCAGTATCCTTTTTTGGGTGTGTATGCAGCTTTAGCACTGAGTTGGTTATAGGATAGTGTAAGGACAGCATTAGAGGAAAGAACAGAGAAGTTAAGACTGCAGTGGAGTTTGCAGTCACTGTGAATACTTAGATGTGGCTCTAAAGAGTAGTCTTTGAGAAACCTTGTTTCCTTTTGAGTTTTGCTTCTCCTGTAAACGTAAAAGTTTTGAATGCTTAACAGCTGGGCTATTTGTAACCCATCAGAAATAAATGGATGCAATTTGGAAGTCCTTAATCATCCTAGGAATTAACTGCTTTAAGTTGCTCACCTGGGTGCCATGAGCATGGCTGCCTGACAAATAAATCTGGGGATTCCTCACACTTACGAAGCCGGTGTAAGATGTGTGCTTACAGTTCTCACCTCACTGAAAACAGTCCTTGTTAGACAGCTTTTGTCAGGCTGAGCGCAACTACATTTTTTTCTTTCCTTCTTGCTTTCATGTTGCCAGATGGTTCTAAAATGGAGAAAGAGGAAATGAATCACTCTCTCTAATAATTTTCATTGTTGGCCCTGCCACTGTATGCCTGCTTCATCTGGATGAACATTCCCATGGGCATGCTGGCAATCTCCAAACTTTTCAGACTGATCTCCCCTTTAGGTCATCTTTAGCGGTCCTGTATTCTACAACACTGTTCCATCCAAAGGTCTGCACATTTATGCTGCAAATAAAATCAATGGCTTAAAATTTTCTCCTGCATTTTCCTCCCATGCATGCCCTGATGAGATGTTTGATTTCTTTAAGCATCTACTCCTGACAGGCATGCTAAGCTTCTGTTGCTGTGAATTCTTCAGTGAATTCTAAGGGGACAATTCATTATTCAGTCAGCCATGAGCAAGGCAGACCAACAGCTGAACACAGATACTGAACACTGCTCCCGTTGTTAGACAGAGTAGCTAGCTATTGCTGCATAAGAACGATGGCTTTCGAATAGTCTTAAGATTTACAATTGGAGCGATGACAAAATTTGCATGTATAAATTAAAGCCAAACAGCCACCACTTTGCAGCATCTTTTAATTTTGTTGTTATCTCATTCTTGTTTAAGTGTGGAAATGCCAAAGTTGATACAAGGTGCAAAATTAATAAGATCCTCTTAATTCCCTAAGAACTGAAGTAAAAAAAGTTGTATGTCCAGAGGAATTGAATGAACCAGGCTTTAGCCATTAACCTTCAGAAAGCACATCTCATTGCCACTTGTCATAACAACCAGAAAGCTGAAAGTAGAATGCAAGACTAGCATGTGAGACTAATCCTGCTTCCCAAGAACAAAGTAGAGGTGTCTCAGGTACTTGAGCTGAAACCTGCATCACAGCAGAATGCAAAATAACCTGAAAGATCCAATCTGTCCTACTCCATCACTTTTCCATAGCCCCTGCATGATAAAGATACAAATACAGAATTTCTTACAGTGTTTCTTAAGAAAGGCTTAAGTCTTTGACATCACAGGATCCCAGCCTGAAGGGTAGTAGTACTCTTTGTTTTCCTTTACTATCTGAGTGCAAAGAGATCACTGGAGAAGGGGTAATTTCCCAGTTTGTTACTGCTTGCTGTTTGCCTGTTATTGGGATCTGGAAATCCCAGTGAAGACCGAGTGCAGCTAGCAAGCCATATGTGGTGGCAAGTGTTCCACATTTGTGTGATTCCTGCTTTAACAAACTTGTATTTGTGTGATTCCCTCTTTAACGATGTTGTTTGTTGTGAGTAGAAGAAAAAAAAAAAAAAAGATGATATCCTAATTTCACAGAGGTGAAAGGGCTGCATCTGAAACTAGAGCCCTTAAGACTGACCCCACCCACATTTTTAGCCTCTGGTTTCAGCCAGCACTGCAGCTCCGTGGTTAATGGGGTCAGGCTCCTTTGGGAGCACATCAGTGTGTATGCAGAGTGGTGGTGTTGCATGTGTGGTTACACATTCCTGTTGCACACAAGTGAAATGTTAAACTCTGATGTGAATGTTTTAGCTTTGGGACACCTAGAGGAAGGAGATACTCGGCATTCAGCAACCTTATTGATGTTTTTCTGACACTTGCTATTAAAACTTATTAGGCTCAGTATGTATATGACTCATTTTCAAAGCCTTCTCGCATGTTCACTCAATAACCATTTCCAGCATATTGTACTCTTGTGTGCTGTTAATAGCTGTAAATCTTTTAGCAGCAGAACTGTCTGCTTCATTGGTAGCCAGGGTATTTGATCAAAGTTTTCTGCTAGTGCCTGCTAAAGCAAAAGACCTCAGTTACCTGGCAAGGCACTAGACCCCATTCTTTTGCTCTTTATGGCAGTGTATGATGTGCTGTCTTAAATGCTGCTCCAGACAAGATATGTTGTTCTGAGACTTCTGAAGTGAAGCTGAGCAACTTTGCCAGCTCTGATGTGGTAGTTTCCTGAACAGCAGATAACAGGAGGCTGAGAGCTCAGCGCTGTTCCCGTTATCGCTTCTTATATCCTTGCTGTGCACTGGCAGCTGTCCGGTTGCATTTGCAGACCTGCTGCTAGACTGAATGCAGCTTCTCTCATTTTCTTAGACCACAGTGGCTGTCTAAGCCCCCGGTCATTTAGCATGCTAAAAACATGCTAAGAAGCAGGAAAGAGCAAGCTGTGTTTTCAGGCTCTGTTACAAATGTTTCCCGCTCTTTAGGAAGCTGTCACAGACACATACACTCCAAACATTCCCCTTGTATTTTCATTTGCTTTAAAAAACAACAGCTTGACTCAGTCACACTCAGCTGCAATGTGCTAATGTATGGAAGTGACAAATAATGCCTAACGTGTTCTTTATTGTCTGCAGTCTTTGAAAAGATGAACGCGGGGTAGTTTGAATATTGTATGAGATCAGGCATCAGACTCAGAGAAACAGAGGGCTGTTTCCTTTCTAAAATTCAAAAGGGAGACAGTTCAGAAAGAAAGTCTTATGTAAGTGTGGGAAAGAATGGGAAGTGGGCCGAAGTTGAAGTTTGCCGTAATGCACTAACGTTGATCATCATCTTCTGTTTGTTTCCTCACACCTCACAAATTTCTCTTTTCACAGTGACTGTTTTAAAGGTGCTACTGCTGTAAAAAGCTGAAACAAGCAGCAGAGAGCAGTACTGAGCTACCTGTATCGGATGGAAATGGTCACTGTAAGAACTGAACTGGTCCACAGATGAAGCAGAGATAAAAAACGTGATACTAACTGTCATCTCTGTGGTGTAAAAACGGCTCCAGTTGTCTTCTGTTCACATAACTGCGCATACTCACAGAAGGAGGACCTGAAGTGATGGTATAGGCTGTGAGTGAGCCACTCATGGGCTCCTTCCTCCTGGGGCGGAATTGAGCGTTGTTTTCATCAGATTATTCCTAAAAGCCTTCAGAGCAGAATGAAATGAATAATAAATATCTAAAAAGGAAGGGAATAGAGTGAAGGCTGGGAAAAAAAAAAAAAAAAAAAAGGTGAAATTTAATTCTGAGGTTAAATTGCTACTTACAGAGCCATATGTTTCTTTCCATTTTAATGGAAAGTGATCAACAAATATCATTAACTGATGAGGATACCTTCTTTAAGATCTAGGCATTTCTTAAGTGGAAGTCCTGGGCAGTGATATATATATATATATTATTTATTTTAAACAAGAGTTTTGTTTTTTGTTAATGAAATAAAAATCTCCTGGGGGTGAAGGCCATATAGAATGAATTATATATTCCATATTTCATAGAAATGATTTAGTAGTAACACATTCTTTATTCTTCAGATAGAATAATGAATCTCGGGTGATTTAATTCAAATGGAGTCAGGGACCACGTGTACGTTCCATGGGTAGGAGGAGGGCTGTTCATCAGAAGCAATAGCAATTTTGGTTGTATTTCTTTCTTACCTCCCCTAAGTATTCTGTCTCTGTATGTTCCCCTTTGCTCTACAGCACTACAGATACAGAAAGAGGAAAATAAGATGCTTGTATTTTGCTTGTCTACATAACATTTGCTCCACAGATGAGCCATTTCCCATGAGAAATTATTTTTCACAAATCTCTTAGCACACACTTCCAAAGTCACTGGCTACCTTCCAGTGCCAAAATAAATCTCAGGTTCAGGTATGTAGCAAGCCTGGATTTATCCTGATTGTATTTGCAAATTATAAAAATCTTCCAGACGCCCAATATGATTTTAATGGTTTTTTTTTTCTTTTAGTTAAAGGGTATAGAAAACTACAGTCTTGTGCCTTGTGAGTTCCAGAGTTCCAGCATCTCTAATGTAACTGGGGATTGTTCTTTTTTTGCTCTTTTTCTTTTGTCTCTCCCCCCCTCATGCTCCCCCACACTGTATGCACAAAGAATTCAACAATTCAGATGGGAACTTACTAGTCAGCTGTCTCTAATTCTGCTTACCTAGATTTTATGCTCCTTATATTCTTACCTATGTGTCAGAAAGGTAAAGGTAATATATTTGTAGTTTTGTTGGGATTTGGTATAGTTTTAAAAGATTCCTAAGAGCTATATTTACAGTAGATCCTATTGAATGTAAATGTGTAGGGAAGTGTCTGCCATATTTCATTATAAACTTTTACAAGCTATCCATTTACAAGTTATCAGTTTAATAGCTAAAATTACACACATTGAGGCCTCATTAAGCCTAGGATTGAGGGAAGTGCTAGTTATAGTAATCACTCCAGCTAAGGGCTCTGTGCGTAGCTGACATGTCAGTATCTCCGCTTTTATTCTGTACTAAGAGTGCTTGCAGCCTCTCCCATTTGTGGAGATGAAGAATGAGGTGAAAAGATGTTCTCCAAAATAAGAGAGGAGCAGAGAAGGAAGAGATTAAGAGGTTTCTGAACATGTGGCAGGTAAGTTTACTGACACGTGGTAAGGGAATGAAATGCAGAAGGTGCTTCACTTGTTTGTTAACAGGGAAGGTCTCATTGGTGATCTGATGGTTGGAGGGCCATCTCACGCAAAACAATAACAGGATAATAAGGTTCTCTGTCCTTGGGAAAACAGGTAGGGTAGCAGAATGGCTACTCAGGACTTCTGCAGTGCAGATTTTGGCCTATTTAGAGACCTGATTGACAGAGTCCCTTGGAATACAGTTGTAAAGGGAAAAGGAATTCAAGAAGGATGGATATTTTTCAAGAAAGAGATCTTGAGTGTACATGAGCAAGCCATTCCTGTGTGCTGAAAGATGATCTGGCAGGGAAGAACACCAGCTGGGCTGAATAGAGAGCTTCTTCTGGAACCTAGGAAGGAAAACTTTATGGCCTTTGAAGGAAGGAGCAGGCACTGGCGAAGACTGCACTTCTGATACTCTGTTCAGTTTTGGGTCCCTCACTACCAGAAAGATACTGAGGTGTTGAAGTGCGTTCAGAGAAGAGCATTATAACTGGTGAATGGATATGAAAACAAGATACATGTGGGATGGCTGAGAGAACCATGGTTGTTTTGTCTGGAGAAGTGGACACTCAGGGGAGACTTCATTGCTCTCTATGGCTACTTGAAAGGAGGTTGTCACCAAGTGGGTATCAGTTTCTTTTCTCAGGTAATAAGATGTGAGGAAACAGTCACAAGTTGTGCTAGGAGAGATTTAGACTGAACGTTAGGAAGAATTTCTTCATAGAAGGTGTGGTCAATCATTGGAAGGGGCTCCCCAGAGAAGTAGTGGAATCTTCATCGTGGGAGGTATTTAAAAAACTTGAGGATGTGGTTCTTATGGACATGTTTTAGCAATGGACTTAATAGCATTGAGTGAACAGTTGGACTTGATGATCTTATGGATCTTTTCCAACATAAATGATTCTTTGGTTCTGTGAAAGTCTTCAAGCAGCCAGAAAAGCTGATTCATAGAGACTTGATGTCTCCCATTCATATCCATAAGTAGTATTTGAATCTCTTTGGTGTCTGTTGTTCCGTTAATGTTACTGCACAAGCAGGCCCTATCTGCAGGAGATGAGAAAGCTGTTTTAGTTTCTTAACTATATTAAGGTGTACACCTCTGCATGTGTCCTTCCATGCATTTCTTCTTGGAAATGCCATATCTTGTTGGACTACTTAATGGCTTCCTTGCTAAGCACTGCTCAGAGGATTAGTTGGGTAACTTGCCTTCACCTTGCTTTGCAGTCATGTGCTCTTTTGATAATCTGTGCTGCCAATCTCTTACCTAAATCCAACAACCATAATCTCCAGCATGAAACAAAGTAAGAGAGCTTCCTTTATCTAGCTAAAACTCAATACCTTCAGAATAAGCTATGTGAATTTAGCCCTGGTTTGTATTTAAACCAATATCTTGTCCTGCCTTATTTAATTTTGGAAAGGTCAACATGTATTTCCCTAGGATCCCCAGAATAGAGCAACAACCACCTGCTCATTAAACGAACCACTGATGTTTATGAATATTACATTTATAAGCTGCATTTTTATACTACACATACATGCAGGGAAATGAGCGACAAAAGAATCTGCTTGTAATGCTGCATCTATTTAAGTCTGCAAAAATCAATAAAGCTTTACTTAGACACAGTATGTGTCATCTCTCCTATGCTTCTGTAGCAATAAGAAATAACATTTGGGCATTTTGCAAACTACTAGCATAAAAATCAAAAAAATATGAGCTTTTGAGCTTTTTAATTTTTGAAAATCTTAGAGATTTTTCAGCAGGTCAAGTATAATGTGCTCTGAGCATCACCATTTATTTCAAAAACAATTTTGTGAAACACACAGCAGGAACACAGAATCATAGAATGGCTTGGTTTAGAAGGGACTTCAAAGATTATACAGTTGCAAGCCCCCTGCCATAGGCACGGATGCCACCTATTAGATCTGGTTGCCCCTAGCTGTCTTAAAATTAGGAAACTAAACAGTAATAAAAGCCAAGCCTGTAAAAAACATTAAACTGTGCTCCAAGTATATACTAGTAACCTGAGAGCATGCCAATTATTGGTATAATAGTATATGAAGTAGCAAGTGATGTATTCTAAATAAGACCAAGCTGGTAAGCAATATATTTGCAGGTGTTGGAAGAAACTGTTTGGAGAGAATAACAGAGCTGAAATGGAAACATAGTTGATGTTTCCACTGTCTTTTTTTAATACAGGGACTAGGATATGCTTAATAAACATTTATTCTGATTAATGTTTGTTATCTCATTATGACTGGGTTTCTCTGAGCATCCAGGAACTTACAAGAGTAGGGAAGTGTCTGTGCCACATCATAAAAACTATTGCCATCTGCTCAGAGCCAATGAATCCTCATTTTCTGACTTTCTCACGGGTCATTTGTTGGGTTTTGGCTATCTGTATATTCTGCTATGAGGTAGATATAACAACAGCAAGAAAAAAAAGATAAAATGTTCATTCAGCTGCCACTTTTATTGTAATGCTACTAGTGATCATATTTTATAAAGTGAGCAGTCTGACCAGCTCAGGATCCAGTTGTCATCACTCACCAGACATTGATGAGTAAGACAGACATTACTTCCCTGGTAAACTCTCAATACAATACAATAACATAAAATTCTCTACATCAAGTATATATTTTTCATAAAAAGAAGAAGTGGTGTCATACTGAACTACCAGCAGCAGTGTTCAAGTTATTTAAACACTGGCCCTGTTAACAAGTTACAGAGGGACAACAAAATTCCTCCCCCTTCCTTTATGTAGACAGCAGACAAAGGGAATCTCAGACTCAAAAATGCACAACCTACAGTCTCTCTCCTTTTTTGTAGCAAATCATTAGCACCTTCTGTTGTGACTCAGCAGTTTCCATCACGAAGAATCAGTTAAAGATTTTAGAAATACACGTGCAATGTCCATGAAGCAGACTCTAGCAATGTTGCTGTTCTTTTGCATGCAAAGTAAGAGTGGTTTGTACTAGCTGTTGTAAGTTAAAGAACCCTATCTCCACGTGTAGAGTACTGAAGGGGTAGTTCTTCAATCTTTGCTTTGTATCCTTGAGGTCTCTGGAAAGTGACAGAGGCTGAAGGATGAGTAGGATGGATATTTCAGAGGAAGAAAAAAAGAGGAGAATGGATTGATAAAACGAATGGATAAATCATGATTTAGAAATGTGGCTCTCTGAGCTACTCACTTTCTTGTGAGACAGCAGGTAACTGGAGTTCAGATGCCTGGAGGAAGAAATGTATAGGTACGGAAATCGGATGGAGCCTCTAAGTAACAACTGGCCCTATTTAAGGGTTCTGAGCTATTTCTTCTGTGTTTATCTTGATTATGCGCTTACTCTTGATGCTATCCTGTGCCTATGAATGTGTACATACACCTATATATGTATGTAAATAAAATAGGATTTTGTTCAAAGGCTGTGTACATATTCATTGAAAAATCCACATTTAAATCAAATCTGTTTTATTCGTAATCTTTATGCCCCTACCTCCAACAAAGACTCAATTGCTTACTTGTTTCCAGTAAGATTACGTAGCAATAAACTATATTGAATCTAAATCATATTTCCCAGTAACAGTAATATGTCATTTGAATTTAATGGCTATACTACCATGGTAATAATACATTGTGTATATTCTAGTGTCTCCGAAGCCTAAAATGTTTACCTGCAGACAATATGACAATTCTGTATCTAATCCTTTGTAATTATCTGTGGAGAGATTTAAGTAGTCATCAAAAACCTATCTTAAACCGTTCTGTGGATGGCTTCTCTCAGGTTTCTCATTTTCCTTAATCATGATTTTTCTATGCCAAGGAGTTTTCCACGTTTTTGTAATAGCATGTTGGGGTAGCGTGCATCTACGTTGTGTCCCTCTGTCATCTAAGTTAACATTACTTATGTATTGCCTGTGTTAAAGCAAGCAAGGGCAGAGTATACTTGGTTTGTAGGGTGAGAGAGTAGGATCTTGGACCAATCCCCCAGCCTCCACCCCTTTCTTTTTTTGAAATTATAAAAAAAAAAAAGCTTTGTGTCTTTGCAGTAATTGGAGTTCATTGTTTTTTTGGTTTTTTTTTGTTGTTTTTTTTTTTCAGCCTAGATTATACTGAATTGCTGACTTTTTTTGATGTGTTATGTGACTAGGGAGATTCTGTGCTTAATTCAGTGCATCAGTGATCCTGACTAGATGTCACCAACAGTTATGGATTGTGTGACATGCACAGAATATGATGGGGAATTATTCTTTCTTCAAATGTTATCTGAGGGTGCTCTGAAAGTAATGTCTCCTATTGTACTATGTTGGCCCACAGTGTCATAGGTGGCTGTTGGCGGTGTGGCAGTAGAAGCTGAACCTTCCCACCAATATTCCCCTACATTTTATTGCTGTGAGAAAGATGACAGCAGAGAGGCAGTCTTACAGAGTGGTGTGTGACATGGAATTGCCTATGAGGACAGGGTGTGTCATTGAATTCCTCTATGCAGAAAAAATGGCACCCATTGACATTGGTTGCTTTTGGAGACCAAACAGTGGTGCTTTTCAGCACCATCACATAAATTCCCCACTGAAGAAGAAGTTTAAAATGCAGCCCTCAGCAGGAATAATGATGTGTACTGTCTTTTAGGATAGGAAAGGAGTGATCCTTCTAGATTTCCTGAAACCTGGACAAACATCAACTCTGTTACACCATGATGCTACCTAAGCTGAAGGCTCACACTTCCAGACTCAGGCCAGGGAAGAAGACTAAACCTTTCCTTTCAACACAATATTGTTCTGTAGCTGAAAATTTGCTCTGTCAAATAGTGTTGTGTTCTTTGTCTTTTGTAGTTTCCACAGAAATAAATATGAGACATCACTTTCAAAGCAACCTACATATGTTATAGGTGCTGAGAAACTAAAGAGCTTCAAATGCCCCTTAGAGACTTCTATCTCAGACTAGTTCTGCATTTTACAGGAAGTGTATTAGATCTTCTTCACAATTCTCATCACCTTTCATATGTTCCTGACATGCTGTTCCAGTCCTCCCTTCCAAATATCTTCTTCATTTATCTTCAGGTTATTGCAGAGTGGCTACTGCTTATTTTCTTGAGTGACTAAATGCAAATCCCTTCAAAGACTATGAATGTCCCTCAGTATGCTGGAAGGAACACTAATGAGCAAAATGTACTTCTTCCCTTCTTGCTTCCTTTTGTAGCCCTGTTTGAAGCAAGTCTACTCCACACACATAGCTCATGCAAGAACACCTGACTTTGTGTGCAGATAAATTGCTTTACCTGTTGAACTTTATGCTTCCAGTTCTGAGTGAGCTTAACTATTATTTCTCTCTGAGCTTTATACTCATATTTGTTTCCTTTACAATCTTCCCTGCCTGGACTCCTTAGCTAAACCTTGATTGGGATGAAAATGTAGCTAGAATTGAAATAGTTTTTGTTTTCTTTTCCCATATGTCCCATATATTCCTATACATTTTGGAGTGTCATGACTGTGGGGATGGGAGGAACGTCATATTTCAGGAAACACAGCCAGAAATTAGATCTATATGTAAGTACTGTCAGTGTTAGAAAAGAAATAGAATATTGAAAAATATGGCAGAAATTTATGTTGTGATGTATGCTTACACAGTCAGTGCAAAGGAATGATTCATTACCTTTGCATAACAATTTGTTAATGGTTGTTTTTGGGTTTTTTCAAACTAAGAGTTGGATTATAATACTGTGATAACAATTAGTATTAAAATGAAACTGCTAGAGAACATACTTGCTGTCTCTGCTTTAAAATTTTCTGTTAAAAACATTTTTTGTTCAACAAAGATCGACCTGTGTTAATGGTAGATTTTTTCTGATAAGGGGTTCTAGGTGTGCATTTCAGTGCAGCTCAGGGAGAGATTCTGCCTTTCAACTCTGTACAAAGTAACTAAAAATCAGTATTCAAACTGCCTAAGAGGAGGCTGGCATGTCTTGTATGCACTGTGTTTGACCTTATATTGATAGGAAGATGTAGTGTTTGGTAGTAATTTATTCTTGCTGTTTACATCCACGGAATGGGGGTTGTGTCCCTTCATCTTTGTTTAGCAATATTTGCACAGCATGATTCTTACAGAATAGATGTAGCTACCAGGAGGGAGGAGAATCCTCCTACATCCATCCACTGGTGACTGGAAAATTTTAATTATCTGGCTTATAAAGTTATGTAAGTGACTTTACACTGGCAAAATTGGGGTGACTTACTTCATCCTACTGGTGAGAATAACAGTGGGTTATATGGGCTGCTTGCTAGACTAAAATCTACACTAAGAACATCTGTATGTGATCTTCTGCTAGTAAAATAGTCAAGACACAGTGAGGGCAGTGCAGAAACATAGGTGAAACCTGGCTATGGCTATTTGAGTTGCTGATATAGTCTGGTTGCTAATTACTCTCCTTATCTGAATGTGCCCCATATATTTTCAACAAGAAGTGTGTGTTCCTTTGTTTAATTGTCTCGTGGCTTAAACCAAGACTAAACTCAGCGGTGGTGCTTAGGTGGCTACAGGAGTAGCAGAGTCTTGTGTGCGTGCTCTTTTTTGATGAATGTGTGATAGAAACTCTACGTGCAGAAAGGGCTGACTGATAAAACAACGTGGGCAATGAAGTTGACAAAAAATGTTATCCAACAGTTTGGAATGAAATAAGCTTTTGATTATCAGCATAACCTTAAGTTTACCAGCAGCTAATCTGTCTTCCAAAGATTCATACAGGTACTTCTGGAAAATTTGCCCATCTCTTCAAGAAAAGGAGAAGAAAACTTTCTGATAATTGTGTGAGGATTCTTTCCAAATGCCTGTTGGAGAATTACCCGATCATGTTAACAATGCTAGAATTATCCAAAATCTTGCAGTTTTGCCAAATTAAAATTAGTGGAAAAGCAGTTTAAACATTACAGCTGTGCTGTATTACACAGAAATTGCATACTTAATAATGCAAGATGTACACCACTACTTACAAAGAAAATTAATTAATTTCCTTCTTAATTCTTTTTTTTTTCAGTTGAAAACTGGCTAAATACTTCATAACTTGCACACTTTTTTTTTTAAATGTTAGTGCTAACAGCTTTAAATAAAAAGGTTTTAAATAACGCTAATTTAAACGCCCTTGAAACAATTCTGAATATGTTTCCATTTCCTTTAAAAACACCTAATTTCTATGTCTAGTAATGATATGGACACCCAGAGCAACAACATCTGATAAAGAAGTAAGTCAGAGCAATCACCTCTAGCAATTAGCATGTACATTTTCAGCTGTTAAAGGGAGTGAGACACCAGGAGAAAAGAAAAATTGATGTGCTGTTACTCTGCCTCTTGAGAATGTGTGGTGCTGGGCACATATAAAGATTTTTGATAGGTTGTTTTTTTCTATTCTCAAGCCAGGAATTATTTAAGTTTTGCTTTAAGTTGATTTGAAGTCATGAAGACTAATCATTTAGTCTGTTTCTAAGAACTACATTTACAAAAATAGACGTTTTTCTTTTCCAATTAAATACAACGTAATACAGAATTTCTAATGCTTGTAACTTCTGTATTCATCAAAATCATGATGAAAGTTCTATTAATTTCTGAGGTTCCATGTGCTTTTGCAGACTTGTAGATCTCTTTTAAGAGTACTGCCCGTTGTATTGTGAGGAAGCATTGAGCAATCTTTGTGGCAATGCTTTGTCATGGGATTCAGCTGATCCAGCCTGCTGTGATTGCTGTTTGCCAAAGACAATCAGCTCTGTGCCCAATTTCTTTTGCCTCTTTGCAATTTGAAGAAAAATGTATTTTGCTGGGATGAAAATCTCACAGCACCCACTTTCCTTTTTGCTTCTACTTGTGTTTTTGGCTATTACTCTGTACAATGTTGCTGAAAAATCTGTGGCCATTTCTGGGACCCCAAATCCAACTGGGATTTTTTCTAGGTATTTTCTGCTTGTTATCTTTAGGGGCTGTGATGTGAACATCTAACAGTACAAGCAGTCCTAGGGAACAGAATGTCAGCAAAGGCCAACTCACATTTTTTTTTGTTGTTCTGTAATTGTGTGACCTAAATATATGTTACAATTTGCCTCTGCAGCCTTTGCAAAACTTTTATACATTTCGAAGCTAGTTTCTGTCAGTACTTTAGGTGAATAGTAGATAACTATGGTGACATGTCTAAACCTTCATTCTTCTCAAATTCATGCACATTAAACTGTATCTAATACTCCATAAAGTATTATGGAGATAGTTGCAACATTAAGAGTGAAGGTACATTTGAGATGGACAGTAATTTCTGTAACATCTCTTTCCAGAGAGGGACAGTATTACTCTAGAGAAACTCTTGAGAAGTTTAAGTAGTTGGTTGAACTTTTTCTTCATGCCTGTTGCTTAGTTATTGCTGATTTTGTTTTCACTGTGAGGATAGAAGAGTTGGGAGTAATGAGGGCAGACTGGTTTATTTGTTTGTTTGTTTGTTTCCAATCAACACCAGTGAGAAACATACACCTACTTCTGCTCAGTTTTTCTTCAGCTGTTGTTTGGTTTTTCTATGCTATGGGTGGTTTGCTTAACATAAAACTCTTACAACTTCATGTTGTATCTTTTTAAGCCTTCTAGTCAGTAACATTGAAAAAAGCATGCTTTTTTACGATACATTTTGATAAAAGTTAGCGACCTCTCAATAAAATTAAACCAAACAAATAAAATCTGTTGACACTGTTAAGACACCATGTGATCAAATCTTTTATTTCTTTTCCCTATATGTGAGTCTTCTGATAAAAATGAATTATCTTGGAGACCTGGAAATCTAGGCACTTCCATCTCTATCCCTTATTCTGCAGAAGTCTTCCACATTATGGGAAATAAGACCTTAAAATTCTCAGAGGTTTTGTCTAACTTCCCTCCCAGTGCTTAAGACTCTTCAAGGAATGAAAGACATGATACAGCATAACCATATATTGGATACAGTCAATGCTGTTGTGTTTTTCCACAGGGTGGAATGGTGGTTGTTATTTGCTATTCTACTTCATCCATCTACTATCACATGGAGGGAAGATCGTCTAATCTCTCTCTCCCGTGCTTGTTCCTTACTACCTAGAGCTTTTACAAACACTGTTTCTTTTGCCACATTAATTACATTGGCGACATCTTTATTTATAGCTGAAAGATTCCTTATTTCTTGTCTTCTGCTGAACCATGATCTTTGCTCTAGTGAACATCTTTTGTGAAAGTCCCTTGTTATCTTTTCCACTTACTCCAGCATTTGCATACTTGCTAATTTTCAAAACAGTTGAAAAGTTTTATTATTTAATAAGGTTCCTGTGGTTTTATTTGTTTGTTTGTTTGTTTTTGAAATATGTAGTGTCACTTTGCCTTCTGCTTTTTGCCACTGTCTGCCTCTCATAGGCTGTTGGAGGAAAAGGTTTTCTTTGTCCAAAGCTGATTTTGTGCTCTCTCTGTTACTCTTCCTTTGGATATCTTCTTTTACTATTTTGAATTCTCCATCTATTTTGAATTCTCCATCACTGTGAATGTGTCAAAACATTGTGTCAGAGCACTTTGACTGAAGTAATACAGAAACTTCAGTTTGCTTTAAATGCCTGCTATTACAAAGCTAATTTCAGTTGACTATGCCAAAGCCTAATTCTGGGCCTTCCATCATATCTGAAGGCTTTATCCTGGATCTATCCTAACAGCAACTGAGTTTCTTATAAAGAACTCAGTTAACACCTCTAAAACAGCAGAATAGACTTCTGTACCTTTTGTGTTTTCCATTTAAAAACATGTCTCTCACCTTTCTGTTTACATGGAATGCAGTTTTCTTCAAATTTCTGTAATACAGTTTCAATACAGTTTCTTCTGCCGAGTTAACTGAAAACTATTAAAATCATCAAGTGCCTCAGAGTCAACTATTGTCAGAAATAAAACAACTCTTTTCTATTTTCACCTACTGCTTGCAGACAAAGGGAGAAACAACATTTAAATCCTTTTCACTTGCCTTCCGTGCTTCTTGAGAGTTTTGCTTCTACTGGAGCCTTTAGCGGCTCTATTTGTGAAGTTTTCTGTAGTTTACTTCAGCTGTAGCAACATTTGTTCAGAAATTGGTTACAGTGGAAGAAAAGCAAAAACAAATAAGTCTCCTATTGTTAGCTACTGTCTAACTGACTTGCATTGTTACACATGTAGGACTGCATATTGCACACCACAGTTCATATTATTTAGGCCAAGCTTTATAAAATCCACCAAAGTTTTCATTAACCACCTCAAAGAAAATAACAGCAAGGGTCAGTCTAAGCCAGAACATCTTGTTCAGTCTTCCTTAACCACTCTGAGGCTTCTCTGCCTATAATAGTAGTACACCTGTTCCTCAGATGTTGTATGTGACTGATTCACGCTTCCTTCTTTCTTTGGGGACATTATTTTTTCTTTTTTGAATGTTTCAAAATGAGGAAACTTTACTTCAGAGACATGCTATGAATGTGATTTCGGGATGTACTGTTTCTTTGGATAGGAATGCAACATTTTCATTCACTTCTCCACTTGCATGAATCATTATGGATTCAGACAAATACTCTGAAATGGGCATCCAGCAATATCTTAGCATTTTATACATCCTAAACTAGTTCAGACAAAGTGTATAATTAAATCAAAAACATCATAAATTTTAGCTGGCTTTTTCAGATCTTTCTGTAAAGTGAAAGATGGGAGAGGTATCATTTGTCTTCAGAGAACTTATCATTACTTGAATAATAAAATTCAGAAGAAAGAAAATGGCTATTATATATGAATAATTGCATTGAATATTTCCCAATTTGGTTTTTTGATGCTATATCAAAATATACTGCAATGTAAGCCACAGGATTTAATATAAAAAGAATATTTTTAATTAAAAAAAAGCTTTCATTCCACTTTCAATAATGTCTATCAAAACTATATTTTTTTAAAATCTGCACTTTATTCAATTAGCAAAGCTCAATTAATCAACAAGAGCCAAATGAGTTCTGTTCAAACTAATGAAACATAACACCGCTTACTCCTCTCATCCATTCATTTCTTTAGAGGTCAATTTTGTCACTGTGCTGCTGTAGAGCTATTTCAGTATTGGTTCTTTTTTAAAATGTGTTCCAGTACCAGCATGTAGAATGAAGTTTCAGAAGGATTAGTCCATCTTGCAATTAGTGTGTGTATAGCCACCAGAGAGCCTGGTAATAACAGCTTCCGACAGGAATGGATGATTATTGAAATAGAATTCTATCTCCTGTAGAAATAGTGGGGAATCAATAAATTATTATTCTATAAATTATTAAATCTATAGGCACAAGATGACCATAAGTTGAGTTTCTTCTCATTAATTAATTAAATGAGGACATACGCCCATTGTTACCGTCTGTCAATTTAATAATTTATTGAATAATGGATGCTGCTAATACAAGGTTGAACATGATGATATCCATCTTCAGTGCTACTCCAGCATTAATGATCTTGACACTACATCAGTCTACTCCACCCTTTTGGTGAATATCTTTATTTAATATGGTCCAGCAGGAGATGTTCAGACTTTACAATCTAGCAGGTATTTCCTTTCTAACAAACTTACTTTAAAAAAGATTTGGTTTTGCAACAAGTGGGTTTTTTTTGTTTTTGTTTTGTTTTGTTTTTTTGCACAGTTGTATATGAGTGCTGTGCTAAAATGCTACAAAAAATAAAGGAAAGGAACAAGGCTGATGTATGTAAAACAGCCAAACAGGTAACGTGCTGAAAAACTGTAAACCGTCTGGGGAGAATCATTTAGCTCTTGCAAGAATATACTGTATACATTATTCTTGATTATGATTATGAGTCCCAGATTTGTTATTAACTGTTCATATGAAATAGATGGTTTAAGCCCTCTTAATGCCATTTTCTCCATTTCTAAAAAAGTAGACGAGAATTATTTTCAAAATATCATCTTTAGGTTTTTGGAAAGATGTACATTAATATTATTCATTGTTCCTAGGGAGGATATGTCTTCCCTCAAGCTCTTATCCAGCCCTCTAAATAAACCAAATTTTACTTAAACGTATGAATCCATTAGAAGTCATAAGTGTTATTTTCAGTACTCTGAAAACAGAATTTTCTTTTGAAGTTTACTTCAAGCCAGCTCTGTGCCGATGTGCATCATTAAAAACTGAATCAAATCAAATGAACACTTGTATATCCTTGTGACCTCCTGGTTTATGTTGTATAAACCTTCAACTTGCTCTTACAGGCTTTATTGATTATATATTATCACATAGACCAAATGATACCTGAGAATCACGTTAAGTAGATAAACAGCCCAAATACATTAAACTGAGTTTTCGTGCATCTCTTCAATAAATTAAGGGGATGTCCAAAAACGTGTTATATTTGATTTTGTTTCTGTTTTTTACAATGATTAATAAGAAATTTGTTTTTATTGCTGGATAGTCACAGTCACAGAATCATGATGATATAAAATAGAAAAGGATGTTTGGGAAAATCCACTAGAGAAAATTAACTGAGTCATAAGTGAATGGGACTAAAACTAATAAGATGTACAGAAAACAAGCATGAACTATTATACAGTGGAATTAGTTCAAATAGAATAGGCCATGTTTTTATTCATTTGAATTTCCTTTAGAAAACTGAGACTTGTAATGGCTGCAAAAGAAAAGTTATTTCATCATACAATGTGTGTTATTAAAACTTCATATACAGTTACTTGTACAAGGCACATTAATAAAAAACATGTTTCTTTTCTTTAGTTAGATTATCTCTATTTCCAGGCAGTGACTTCAACAAAATATTAAAGCATGGATATTTATCCAACTAGGCAAAACAAAATATTTAAGGAAATGCTTTCAAATATTAGCTAGAACCTAGAAGTTTGTTGAAATTGTTAGAAAGTATATACTGAGCCATGTCTATGTACAGAGGATGATACTGAGTCTTGGATGATGATCAGCATAAGATTGGCCCTGTAGTCTTCTTGCAAGGAAAACTCCTATTGAACATATTCAGTAGGACTTTTCCTTATAATTGAATGCTTCTTATGCCCTAAATTGGGCTACACTTCTACTCTTGATACCCTTGATAAGATCTGTAGTATTTCCATTGTGAACTGGAACAAGTTCATGGTGAACAACAATGTGCAAGGACCCTCCTCTCCCTGGATCTTCCTCAAATAAATCTAGTACCCCTTTAAATTCCAGCCCAAACATGGTTGTATTTAAATGAATTACGGTATTGTGTCACCAAAGAAGTGGATGAGACTACATTTTATGACATTGAGCAACAGGCTTCTGTGAAAACACTTATTTTCTCGATATAACAACAGCAGTTTCCGCTTACCAAAAGAATACAACCTTATTTATGTCTTTATTCTCTTAGTCACTTCATGAAAACAAATTCACTTGCAAGTCAGCCCACAAGGGAAACTGAAGCACAATCTAAGACAGCAAGACTGAGTGTTGCAAGAAAAGCATACCTGCCTTTGTAAGAGGTCCCTGCCATGTGTTGCAGAGAAGTGTTGTAAAATTTGGGCTACAGATTAGCCCTCAAAAATGGATATTGAAGTAGTAATGGAGTGACATGTATGCTTTGTGCTGTCATTTTAAAGGATGAGTTTTACCTTCCAAGCAATTTGCGCTAAATATGTTATAGAAACTTTACTTCTAACTCAGAGATTAAATATTTTAACCACAAAGAGGTTACCTTTACTACTGTGTTTGCATTTTAAAATTATAAAATGTGTATAGTGATTCATGTAAAATATACATTGTACATATTATATATATATGTAATTATGTATACATATATATAAAGAAAAAAATTAGGGAGAGAAGGAGAATTAAATGCTGGTGCAGGAGTAACAGCTAGGTGTGTTAACTATGAAAGGATGAGTAGGTAGCAGTATCGTGATTTATTACAATAATGACATAGAAATAGACTTACCCTGTCAAAAACTTGTGGGCAAGCTATTTTTCTCTTATGCTAATCATAAATCATAATTTTGCTTTTATGCTTGAGAAGAAACACCTCAGAGTACCTCAGGCAGTAGCTAGGAAAAGAATGGTTTTCATCCAAAGGTCAAGACTGAATCTTATAGAAATTTCCATTTTTATGCCATCTGGATGCAGATAATACAGTATAGTATTTAGATCCAAATCACTGTTAATAGCTATGGTGACAGAAACTCCCCTAAGGGTGAGAGGCTTTAACAAAGAAATGTCAATGCCCCACTTAGAAATAATTTTCTGAGACCTAATGATGATTTAAGTGACCATTGTTGCGATGTCACAGTGCACGTATGTGATATATCATCAGCACTGTGCAACCACAAGTAAGATCTGTCCAAGAGAACAGATAACTGGATTGAAAATACCTAATTTCTCTAACTCCATGGATTAAGGTGATTTGGCTAAAGTTTAGGGTATCTCACAGCTATGAATTATAGTTCTTGGCTACTGTTAGCCCAGTTGTCACATCACTAACCAAGGTCAAGCAAGAAATGTCTTTAGACAATGCTATCTAGTTTGTGACGTAGGTACAATACAATGAATTTTGTCTTGAAGTCGTGGGCTGGAACAAAAAAACTATTCTATATGGCCGGTGGTGTTAGTCTACTGTCTTATGACTTGGTAATGATTTTGTTGACTATTCTTTGTGGCCAAAGGAAGAAATGTTGAAAAAGGTTCCTCTTTTTATCTTCCCATCAGAGAATGTATAGGGTGCTTTGATCTCAACAGCTTAATCTTTTTGAGAAAAATATATTTTTAGGTGTAGTTTTTCTTCTTGAGAGAGTTCCTAAATTCAGAGCATTGTGACACCTCTAGCAAACATGTGTGATGATTTTTATTTATCAGGAAATCTGATGTGCAGGAATCTGAGGGAGATCCCACATTTAAAAGCTAGTGGCTTTTTGCTAAGAGTAAGCCCTGTTGATTAATCCTTCTGCCTCTACAGGTCATTTGATTTTAATGAAGACAAGTTTTTTGTTATTTCAGTGAATTCTTGTCATTACTAATAGGTGACTGGATTAGTTAGATCCTAATGGAGCAGTCACAGCTGATTCCATTCACAGCTGCTCCAGATTACCCATTTTCTTTGAAAATATTTGCTTCTTCTAGACTGAGGTAAGGTGGGATTTTTTAATATACCACATCTATAGCTTCTCTGAGATACCTCACTACCCAGTTTATATCATTTATTGAACTCATGTACTGCCAAGAATATTTAAAAAGTCAGGTTTGTGTTGGGTTTTAGGCCATGTGGAAAAGTATTTGGAAAACTGGAGTGATAAAGTGTCAAGTTATCTTGTTTGCTGTTCAGCTTTATTAATGCTATGGGACAAAGCAAGTCCAATCTTGTAATATGTTCACTCTTCTGTTCTGGAATTATGTTTATTTAAAAATTATGGATGTATTTGTTTTCAAGTGATTTGGGAAAGCATCTAAGAATTTATTTTAAAGGTGATGTGGGAATCTAGTTAGGTTACTCTGAAAGTTTATTTATTTATTTCTATGTAAAATACAACAGATACAAAGAGCACAATAATAGTTTGATAGAGCAAATTTTCAGCTTCAAAGAACTATTTTGCAACATAGCTACCACCATTAGCTGTGCATTTTCACCAGCGATGCGGAAAAGCTTGCATGCTGCACCTATAAAATTCTGTACCAGCAGAGGTGACCCACTGTCACTGTCACCACTGCTGAACCACACCCCCAGCACCTCACTGTGCTTGCATCCACTGTTCGGTCTCTGTCAGCGTTCAACAAGTATCAGTGAATGATAGTGAGTCCCATTTTCTCTGTTGGAGGAATTCAGAGATGCACCTTTGCTCCATACGCACTTCCATGTCAGATGCCATTGTCAGAGTGCCCCTCTGCTGCCATCTGTCACACAGTAACAACATGTAAGGGAATACTGGCAGGAAGGTTCAACCTCCACTACCATACCATCTAAGGTCCACCTCTGACATTCTGGGGAGCACAATAAAATGGGAAGTATTATTTTTGGAGCATCTTTTGTATTTTACATGTGATCTGTGAACTGCATGAAGAATACTATTCTAGATTTAAAGTAATGTAGCCAAAACAGCATGTGTAGAGTACAGTGTAGTCTGTACTTACAAACTATTCCTGTTTTTGATGACACCTTTCCATTATTTACCAGGACAGCCTCCAGCAGATGTGAGTCACTGTTGTGCCTTTACATCTGTCTCTGTACAAATATTTCTTGTGGTACAATTCATGCTGCCAGTATTCACTCTGGAAAAGGGAACATCCTAAGTTCCTCTTCATAATAGTAACTAGTTAACTTAGCAACGAAGTGTCTTGTGCCTAGCTCAGCCATGCGGATTAGATGAAGTAAAATTTCTTCCCTGAATCCACACAGCCACATAAAATAAATCCTGCTTAATAGATGGGAGTTACATGAACACTTACAGACAAGTATCCAGAGAAATACTTAAAAGGGGAGAAAGCACCCTTTTTCTCTCTATACATCAACTCCAATATCAAACTTGTGTATCTGGAAATAAGCTTGGAGCCAAGGAAGCTGCCCTGGTTAGCTCCCCTGCTTCTAGCAGTTTTTACAGAGGAAATGTGAGCATTTCCCAAGTGACAGTTCCTGTGAGGGCTGCATCTACAGTAGCAATTAATGAATCACCCTTTTACTCCCGTGTGGTGTCTACGGGCACCATTTAGTTCAGAATCTGAAAGAGTAGTAATAGAAATGAACAAGATAGTGAGAATATGATGTTGTTACCAACCATAGCCTAAAATACTAATAATTAGGATTGTAATTAATATTAACGATCACTAATGAATGTATGTTTATAGTGATAGAAAAGAGCATACTTTTAAAATACTGAAGTTATCGACTGTCTAGTTGTATCGGCTATTTGACTCTGAAAATGCTCACCAGAAAAAAAAAGTGCCTCTTGTCTGTAGCACACAAGATGTCTTGAGGGGCATTACTGTCCGAGAGTATCTAGGCAAACCTAGATTGCTTGAAACAGGAGCAGAGGAAAGATTGCGTGTATTCTCTTTTTGCCACAAAGGTGCTTTATGTACCGTGCTAATTATTCACTTCCATTCACCACTTTGCAAATTTGTTGAGAAATGGCTACAAATAATGGTATGTTAAATGTCTCTGGAACATTGTGAATGTGTAAGCCAGCTGTGCTGTCTGGATTCACAGTAAATATTTGCCTGAGCTGGAGCAGACTTCTGATTTATTAAAAAATATTTGTTGACTAATTGGAAAACGCTCTGGTAGGCATTTCTTTCTCTTTATTTCAGCATGTGTGCTTATGGTTTATATGAAGTTCTGTGCTTTCTCAGCATAGGATGAGTATCCTCCAGCCCTGCGAAAGCAATGTTTTGTGCTTGTAGAGTTGCCAGTGTTACTGTGGCACAGCAATTATACCATAACGTCCTTCCAAGAAAAATGTGGGGATGGGTGTCCTCGCACCAATCATCAATCCAGGGTGATTTTTTTCTTCTCATAAACAATAGATAGTTGGGTACTAAATATTGTAATTAAGTGATTGCATACAATGTGAAAGCACATTGCATCCTTCCATAGCATGTAGGGCTCACTGTGTGAAGAAACACCAGATTCAGTGCTGTCTTGCCTGGCAGTGAAGGCATTCTCTCTTATTATAGTTCAGCAATTTCTTTAGGACTTTCCCAGGCACTGAAGTAGAAACTGGCAGCCTCTGATTACTGTCTGAACAGATTATAATTGTCATGGGCTATGCTCAAGGAATAGTAGCATTTCCAGAGCAGTAGAAGAGAGAAAGTGTGTTGATAGAAGGAGCAGGAGTGGATTTTTCATTAAACTTCCCAACTACTGATTTTGGAACATTTATTTTGGAAATATTAATACCACCTGGGTCTGATCACAAATGGAATCACTTGGCCAGACATTAAACAGTCAGATGCACATAGTTAAAGTTATCCCTTGGTGTTTTTTTTTTTTTGTTTGTTTGTTTGTTTTTGTTTGTTGGGTTTTTTTTTGCTTTTTGTTTTTTGTTTTTTTTGCATAGAAAATTTCTAAGAATGGGAAAGCAGAGCTTTGCTTGGAAATAGTCTTCCTCAAATGTTCTAGAATGGATGACTATCCAGATTATCAGCTATGCACCTAATCTAATGGTGTTGGATATTGTAAAATGAGGTCTCCAGACTAGAAAGTTTGAATCATCTACATCAGCATATCATAAAGTACTGGAGGGAAGGAAGGGTGACTCTCACTTAAATGATTGAATATGTGTTGATTTTTTTTATTATTTTGTTTTGTTTTCCATTTATATTCACCAGTATCCGTAGGTTTGCAAACATGCCCTGAACATTTATTTTATCTGTGTTGATGTTTTTCCTCCTTCACTGAAGTGATAAATGCAAAGGTGTTCAATTCTTCTGCCACAAAGGCAAATATATCATGGGCTTCAACATGTCTGCTGTGTCCAGAGCTATAGTACTGTTCTCTGAGACCTCCAAAGGTCAAAACTGTGCCTGGGCCAGTTAAGAACAGACTGTGCTGAGGAATAATACATTACAGAAGTCACTGAAAGTAAGAGACAGTTCCTGGCATGCAGCAGGACTGGGTCATGGAATTGAACCTCATGAATTTGGGGGAGGGGGGGGGGGGTGTGCAAGAAATAAGTCACAGGGAATAAATGATGCACAGAAAAAAAATATCAGATTTATATGAATTACAGGTTGGCTCAAGGCCATCACCACAAGGGGATGATAAAAAAAACCAAACTTCAATTTCTTGTGGATAGGATATTGGAAATCTTGTTCAAGAACATTTATTTTGTGCATAAAATTGAGACAAACTTAATTTTATCTACTTGTGATGTTGGATAGAAATCTGAGTTGGGCGTTATATTTCATAGGGGTTGTTTAATATTTTTCTGATTTCTGTGAAAATTTAGGAGTTTATAAGTTAGTGGAAAGTAATCTTGGTGGAAAAAAAAAAAGAATTTCAGAGAGCCATCATCTTTCCTCCCTATGTTTTTCCTCATCTGAGCTAGTCACATAGTCTTAGATAACTGAAGCTTAACTATACTTAAGCACACTACATTTATAAAGACTAAACTTGCTTTTTCACATATTAAAATCTTGTTGATGGAAAGCTTAAACATAATGCTACTTTTTAGTTGGACTCTGTATTTACTAACAATATATTGAAAAGAAAAAAAATGCTTCTTATTAAGCACCAGCACCAACTTGTGGAAGATGATCTCTTTTCTCTCAAAAAATGCCTTCAGCTCAAGGAAGAGACACAGATTACACCAATGGGAATGGAAAGTGAGGAAACCAGACAAGCAATGACATAGGTAAAGGGCCTTTAGGAATGCAAATCAGTGAAGAAACTTTTTCAAGACAATTGGAAAGCTAAGTAAGTGTTCAGTTGAACTATGGGGATATATAAAATACACAAAGGGAAGAGAATATCATAACATTTAATCCTATTTTATTAATCGTGGGCCTTCTACTGTTCCCTCTGGTTGAAACAATGTATAGCATCAAATCAGTAACCTCAGTAACAAAAAAATAATTGTTTTGTGAATGAGTTGCAGCAATTCAGAGTAGGAGCTCTGTAAACATTTCATGGTTTCTGTAATCATTTTCTAAACTTTCAATAAGCCTGGAAAGGAAGCACCCCTGGAAGAACTGGGGAACATCTGCTGCCAATAGTGAGTTTGGCAGCAGGATGCCTGGGTCCTCAGTCTCACTATTCCCTATTTCAGAAGTTCTGGTCGCTATCTCTGCTCTTGTGTTTCTAGCCCTTGTCTACCCACGTTGTCAGATAATGGAGAGCCTGGAAGCTCTTGAAGAAGCTTTTCCTTCAGGAATCTGAAGAGCTGAAATACACCAACAGATAAATCCCTTCTGTCGTTCAACAGAACTGAATTTAACACTCGGCTTGGGGCTGGAGCCCGTGGAGAACGCTCATGTTTTTTTCCATAGAAGACTCAAAAACTTTGGATAAATCTTTACTCTCAGTTCTGACCCAACTGGACCGGTGCTAGCTGGCTCGGCACTCAGTGCTGCTTTATACTCCAGTCTAGCTTTTGACAACTCACTTGCTGTGTGTGTGGCTAGGATCAGCTCAGCACCCTAGGTGCAAGTGGAAAATTTATTTATTTATTTATTTTAAGAGAAGTATAGCACCAGAGGAGGGACATAAGCGTTTATCTTTTACTGCATATTCACTAAGATAGGGAAAAGTATCTGAGCAGATCTGTATTTATAACTTTCTTGGTGCATTTACCACATAAGCATCTGAAGCAGCTTTGAGTTTTGCCTGGTGCTTGAATGGTTCAGGCAGAGATTGCTGAGGCTCTGTTTACCACAGCTCAGATATGAAGCAGCTGCTATGCTTCTGGATTTTTGTAACATTGTTAATATAATTAGGTTGCATACAATTCCCTGTTCCAGTCTAATTTTGCAAGGATGCTGCTTTTGACATTTTGCAAAGAACATCATCTCTCAATACTTGAAGTTTAAACATCGTTTTCTACCACCGGAATGATTTTTTTGTTTTGTTTTGTTTTTCTTCAGTGAAACATTTCTCACAAGAAAGAGCATCCCCAAAACATTTCTTGCTGCATGCACATTCAAAGAGTTCTCTGTTCAGAAGCCTAATTTGTTAGTGAGTCACTTTTAATGTCTGAGTCTGTTAAATGTACTACAGATGACATCTGGGCAAAGATAAAAGGAATTTTAGTCCCAGATTCAAGAGGACAGCTTTACAATAATAGCATGACCAGATAAGGGAGGAGACCTTTCCTTGATCTGCATGTGAAGTTATTGTTTTTAAATCTCCTTTGAAAAGAATAGATTTCACTGTTTAATGTAAACTGCAATCTAGTTGGGTTTAATTTGGGATAAATGTTTTGGCTTTTTCTCTGCAGGCATAATTTGCAATTGACAGACATACAATAGTTCCAGTGCTTTTATACTGTTTTTCTTTGTATCCTTTAATCACCTGCTGATTCAGTATTTCCTCTGTCTTTTTTTCATCTTGTGTAAATAACCACTGACCTGATCTCACCTCTCTTTGCACACTGCGGGGCATCTGGAAGATTTGCATGGTGTGTTCATCTCTCTCTTCCCTCCCCATCCCAAACTGCTATCTGAATAGTTGTTAATGAAATTTACATATTCATGAAATAAAAGTCTTATGCACAGGAAACTGACATGCAGCATTGCATTAATTTTTCAAGTTTTACAGTTTGCTTTTAATGTCCGTATTAAAAATAAGTCTTCTAACTATGTCAGTGTGCCTTTTTTGTACAGACACCTGGCATGTATATTTTCCTGTCTATACAATGATCACGGATCATGCTAGAATGCAAATTAGTTTCATGAACATTTCCTGTCTATTGTATGAATGAGGTAAACCGTACATTCCTTGTTTTGTAGATGCAGGCAGATGAACTGATTTGTTCATGAACATACAGCAATTTGATTGCCAAGCCAAAAATGCTTTCCTTTTATCCCAGTCCCTAACAAAATAGGATACCTGAGAGAGGATTTTGCTGGATATAATGTCTTCTATGGAAAACTTGTAAAAAAGTTTTGCATTTGTTGAAGGACAAATTGAGAGGAAGAGTCCTCTGATTTTTCAGGTTACATCCGATTTCTGTATGTGAATTGCACAAGTGATATAGAGAGCAAAACCTGAGACTCCCGGGGTTTTCTTCTCTAGGCACTCACTAACTCTACATAAAGTCCTAAAATGGAGCTGAGGGTTCTTAGGAAGCTATCTAGTCCATCTCTTTCCTCTAGAAAGACACGTTCCTGAAAGTTTTTTGTCTTAACTGTTCTTGGAATATCTCTAAAATTACCAGTCCATTGCTGCTTGTCCTAACCCAGTATGTATGGAAAATAGTATTATTCCCTTCTTCTTGACTTTTTTGTTTGTTTGTTTTGTGCTCATATTTGCACATGGTTGTAAGGCCATCCTTCAAGACTTCTTTCAAAATAAAAGGAATATGTCCTTCACTCATTCCTCGACGCTTTATTTCCTGATCTCTGATCTTTCCTCTTGCCTTCCTTTTGGAGCTTCTCTCATTTCTACTTCTTGCAGGTCACCTCCCTCTTAGTTAGTGACCCAGCCAGCAAGATCTTCCACCTTATAATTGCTTCATTGTGTAGATTGTGTCATTGGTGTCAGCCAACATGAAATCCAAAGCATTCACCATGAAAGAAAATATGGAATTTCACTTGCTAAACATTTGTTTTCTGAATTTCATTGTCACTCAAGCACTCCAGTTTTGTTTCCATCTGTGAATATATATATTTTTACCTTCTTTTGCTTCTGTCCGTCGCAGTTCCCTTCTCTCTTCTGTAGAGTTCATCTATTTTGACTATCCCTTTGTTTCCAATTTTTTGTTTAGATGGCTTGTTTGTGCTTTTTTTCCTTTGGGCTTTCTTGTTGTTCTCATTCTTACTAGTTTCTCCTGTTCTTAATGATTTTTTTAATAGATCTATATGTTAGTGCTTACTTTCCACGTTGTTTCTGATTTGCTTACCCTCTTTGACTGTGTCTTTTAACACAGCTTTATCCTTGAATATATCTGATCATAACATAAGAGCAAGCCAGAATGATAGTGGGAACTCTACAAACTGGACAGTAATACTTCTTTGCCAGTGTTGTTGGCCCTTATAGCATAGACATATGCAGAAAATCTTCTAGAACTAACTCTAAGCACCTTTCTTGCACCTTTCACTGTGTCTGTAGCCATCATCAAGAGCTACATGCTCCTAGTGCTGTTCTGTTGCTGTTGTGCTGAAGAATGTGCTTCTGCAGAAGAATTCCTTTACCTAATGCAGGTAATGTTTATTTTGGAAAATGTAAAGTCCAAGGTTTTGGTGCAAGTATTGTGTACTACTCTGTGTAGCAATTACAGCTGTTTCACTCTCTAGGTATTGCTGCAGCATTCAGAAATAGAAATTCCTATTTATGGTGCTGTGAGTTGTCCCTACCTTTTAAAAAATCGCTAATTTTTAAAAATATTCATCCAAATCCCTGGACATACTACTCTAAAATTTTAAAATATAGCATAGTGTCTTCCTTCTTGAGTAATACTTAGAGCCTACATGAATTTAACTTCTTTTCTGCAAGCCATAATGTATCCTCTCCTTAGCACATGCCCAGCTCATTTTCAGTGACCAGTCTTCCTGTTGTTTTTCCTTCCCATTTTTTGTTTTCCTTTTGATCACATTTATGAAAAAAGACAGCAAGACTAACATCTGTCTGATAGTTTTCCTTTCATATAATGTGAAAATTAAATGAAAATGAAAAAAATCAGATATCATTGTCTGATAGTGTGTCTGAGTTCTCTTTGTAATTCAGGATTTAAAAAAATTAAGCAAAATTAAATTAACCATAGCATCATTAAGATTGAAAAAGACCTTTAAGATCACCTATCAAACCATGTCAAACCATGAACCCATCACTAACATATGCCCACTAAACCATGGCACTCAGTGTCATGCTTACATGGTTCTCGAATATCTCCTGGGATGGTGACTACACTACCTCCCTGAGCAGCCTGTGCCAATGCCTCAACACTCTGAGAAGAATTTTTTCTTCATATCCAACTTGAACCTCCACTGGCACAACTTAGGCCAGGGAGGCCATTACATCTTGTCATGTGATTATTACCTGGGAGAAGAGGCTGTCCCCCACCTTGCTACAACCTCTTTTCAGGAGGTTACAGAGAGCAACATGGTCTCTTCTGAGCTGCCACTTCTCCAGACTTGACAGTTTCCTTTAGCCACTCCTCATAAGACTTGTGCTCTAATTCTGTCTCTAAAAAACCTTAAATTGGGTCTTTGAGTAAGAATGTGCAATATATATACGTCTCCTTCATTCTCAGTAAATATGTATCTTCTCTCTCTTGCTGTGAACCTGAATGGGACCAAGTATAGAAGATGGTCTTTTAAAACAGGCGTGTACTGCTGTTGTAATGTAAGAGTGAAAGCCTAGAATGCTGAGAGGATCTTTCTGGAATTTAAAAATTAAGGTATTTTCTAATCCTCATTTCATCATTTTATTTACTTCTGAGTCTGGTAAATTGTGATGCCTCCAGTCTTTACACAAGGAAGTTAAAGTATATATGAAGAACATTTCTATTCTTCAGTTCAGTTCAAAAGGAAATGCATCATAACTGCATTTCTAGAAATGGTGTTTAACTAGAGACAGTTAGAACTACATTTCAGATAAATAAAGGGAAGTGTTACTGTAAGAATGCAAAGCTTTTAAGGGTTTTGTAAGATTAAAGTTTCTTTTAGTTACAAAGGAACCATAAAGTCATTATAAGAATTCTACTGAATGGAAAAAAATGTAGTGAAGCATAGAAAAAAATAATTTATCTGATTCTTTAAGTCTTAGAGGCACGAAATGAAAACAGTAGAGAAAATAATGGATTTGTAAGAGAGACTAGCACAACTCAGACATGGAATTCTACTGGTTAATATCAGCTCATGCAAGTACTAGATGAGACTTCTGTTTTATGCTTCTGTGCTGCATGTTAGATATCAGGAGAGGGAGCAGATTGTCTTGTTTTTAAAAAATTAGTGTAGTGTCATATGTGAAAGTTGAGCTCCATCGCCTCCCTCTTGGAATCTGTGCTTGTTTCTTTTATTAGCTGAAACTTAAATAACATTTACTGTGATACCTTGGTATACAATAAAATATACTCTGACTTCTGAGGAATGTGCTTACTGCTGATATCTATGGAATGCTAACAACTGATGTTTACAATTTCTGACCCTATCTGTGGAGTATTTCACTCTTTTCAGACAAAAGACAGGGATTTCAGAGTTGTTCTGATGAGAGCTTGGGTTTTTTGAACCCTTTGGTAGCAGGAATGCCAGCTTTGCTTATTTCACCCTCAAAGGAAAGTTTTTCTCAGGAGCAGCATTCAAGGGATCTAATAAAACACTGAGAATTTCTTAACTAACAAGACTAGTGAATAGTGAGTAACTAATTTATAGGAGATTGCACCAGCTTTTATGAAAACTTCCATTTTTTGTCAGTGTGGATATAATAAAACTGTTATCATTGAGAGGCAGACTGTCCTCTCTGCCTTCTCATCCTCTTGAAGTGGTCAGAGAGAAACATGGATACTACAGCTGAGGAGTTGCTGGCATATGATAGTAAAATATGCTGCAGCTCTTGCTGTTATTTTGCAACTGGTTAGAGGCACAGACAGCTTAACTGTTGACAATTTACGTGGTTGTGATTGTAACAGCCGCTTCTTTGCTGTCATAACTGAGGACAGCAGATGTTAACATCAACAGGGGAATGTCTGAAAAACAAAACAAATGCACTCTGAAGTGCCTAATCAAGAGTGTGGTCCTGCAGCCAGTGATATGGATGGGCACATCTGATAGTGTCACTTCAATGAGAAAAGGCAAGTCTTCCTGTTACTTGGTGATGGATAGATAGACTTCCTGCAGAGCTCCAGCAGGGGCTGTGTGTAATTAGAATTCAGCAGTACTTAGCTGGCTGCTAACTGAGTGCTGTGCAGCAAGTTGCTTGGTGGAAACAAGTCAATAGCTCACCAAAAGCATATATTTTGAGTGGGATCATAGAAGACACCAAGGGTATGGCCATACCAGAAACTGAACAGAGAAGTATTGTGTGCGGCATCACAGCACTTTCTGTGGTGCAGGGTTCTTTCTTTGTGCATGGAGAGACAAATGTCTCATGATAGGACACAGATACTACCATACTGTGATGCTCAGCTGAGAAGTCACTTAGACTGAGCTGATGGAAGAGACACTGGACTGAGAGAGAGCTGGGATTTGAGTTGCTCGGAGCCAAATGGGATCCTTTCTCCATTAGGAGTGACAAATGAAAACATCTCTGTAAAGTAGACTTTCACATCCTTTCCTTGCAGCTTAGAGCAGAGAATGTTTTTCATTTAAAAACAGGAACAGATGGTGCTGCCTACACCTCTTTCCAATCCCTCTTTCCTTAGCCTTTTTGTTAGCAAACTCACACAGGATCTGGAGACTTAAACTTGCTTCCCTCCCTCTTAATCTTGATGGAATTCAAACTTAGCTCTCAACTCCCACCAGGAGAGTCCTTGACTCACTAGGTGTTAAGATAGTCTGGATAAAGGCTGGTATCTGCTCCTGGCTGGCATGCAAACTGTGCCAGCATGCAAAACAAAATGCTAAATGCTCAGTACTGTCTTGTAGTTAGAGCAGTTGAATTCTACGTGTTTACTAGAGCAAAGCAGTCCATCTTTAAAGCTGTATTCAGACCCGCAAATACTAGTACTGTGGTTATCTCTTAGAAAAGAAGGAGTGTTTGCAGCCAACTTCAGGCACTTTCATTTTGATTTTAACAGTAGCTAATACACTGTAATGGATTCAGACTGAAGGAGTAATGGATACATCCCACATCCTCCTGTAATGTTAGGCTGTGGCAAAATATCTATCACATCTTCCTTTCACCAGACGCTAGTCCAGTAAGTGCTCTAGGAAGCTTAGGAGATATAGATAGATAAGAGTGTATTAATTTTTATGTCTTGATCAGAACTGCATACAAGGTGGGCCAAAAGGCTACAGCATGGGCATGCCTGTAAGTTGAGTTTTAGCCAAACATCACCAGCAGACCCAGCTACTTATAAATTTCAGTGTTTCCAGGGTACAGCAATCTATTGGTAAGATAGTTTTTGCAATTTGTGTGCAGACTATGGGCACCAAATTTCCACATGTTCTTGATCTTTTAATTAAAAAATTGTTACGTATTTAATGTTTTGGTGAACATCTGTCTTCAACTATCATCACTGACAGCTGTATGAAAATCTGTGGCATCATTTTAAGAGGCTCTGTCCCTTATACTACTTCTCAGAATTACAAGTCAGTGTTCATCTATTGAGAAAGGCAATTTTCAGTCACTTTAAAAGAGCTTGGAATAAAGTAACATTGAGAAAGATGTGGTTGAGGCTAAGGTATCTTTATTAAACAGTTCAGTGACTGCTTGCACACTCTGCCTTCTGCACTCTTCTATTAGCTACTTTCTCTGAGAAGTAATGCACTTTAAAAAAAAATTGCAGTTCAGTGTTCTACGTCCTACAAATGTCCATTTGAATATATTTCTACACAAATTCCATAAGTTGACAAGTTTGAACTTGAGGGAAAAAATGGCATTTCCTAATCCTGTATTTTGTTTTCTCTGTTAAGGACTAAATCCAATTGCTCAGATAGGAATAAACCTTGGTGAAAGATAAATATCATCTTTGTTAATCATGCAGAACACCCATAGCTCAAAGAAGTAGTAAGGTGAAATAATGCAGCCTCAATATCCAGCCTAGAATATAAATTCTAGATGAAATGGGCCCCATGCTAATAACCAATATGATAACTTCCTCACTCAGAAAAACTTTGTTAAGTGATATTCGATGGTGCTTTTGTTTGTTTGTTTTCCTTCTGCGGTTTCTTGCTCAGGCTTTTCAACTATCTTTTCCTTTTATTTTTTATTTTTTTTGAAGATGGAAGAATTTTCTTACTCCTCCTATGTCTTTTTGAAGATTTAAAGATTTAAAGTTTATTGGTGAGCCTTGGGAGTTCCCAGGTTTTTCCCACAAAGACAACCAAGATATTCTTCCATAGTGTCTGAGGATCATTATGGCTGGCAATAATAAGGGTTAGAGTCATTCTGCTGGAGCTGTCCTGATGTGAGTTGTTTCCCATGCCTGTCAAGTTTTGTCTCTATCAGTAATTAACCTGCTCAAAAAAAAAAAAAAAGGGGGACTTTATTAATAAATAATCCTTAATAAGTAATATAAATAATAATATAAACAATATCTTATACTTCTGTGTGCTTACTGCAAGATTATCTTTATCATCAGTTTTGTCTGACATGACTCTTTTAGTACATCATCTTAGTAGCCTAAGAAAAGTAAAATCTTAGAGGTGTAATGTTTTCACAAAAAAATGAAGATAACACAGGATAACTGATGCAATTTTTGTGCTACTTATTTCCCTGTAGATCATTAATATTAATTTAATCTGTCTAATTGACCATTACTACAGGAAGAATGGATGACCCATGTGTGGAAGGCGTTGGTAGTTTAGCTGGTATCCAAGCTCTGAAATAAAACTGTCCAGTTCTCTATATTATGGTTCCTGGGTTCAATGGAGGCCAGCTTTCAGAGTATGTTCCAGATATTTGTAGGACTGACTCTCAGTATCCATTACCTCTTTCTCCTATGTTTTCTATCCTTCTGATATAAATATATGTTTTATAAAAGGAAGCGATAGTCTATGAATTCTGGGAGTTCTTGTCCAGTTAGTAAGCAAATTAAAAGTATTGATTCACATGCAATTACAATGAGTGCATAAGCTACCTTTTTTATTTTTACTCTGCAGTTTTCCTTCTTTTTCCTTTTTAATTCAAAAGCAGTTTGATTTTGAACAGCTTTTCTTTTTGTCCAGCAATCCATGTTTCTCATCCTCTCTTCTCTTGAATCAAGTGTTATCTCTGTGCCCACATTATTTCTTGCTGATGAGCTAACAAGTCTTTTAGCTACACTATATAACTGAAGTAGAAATGACTAAACTGAGACTAGATTATCAGATTAATTTACCTCTTTAATCTGTTGATGTTTGCTCATTGCTAAAAAACAAAACAAAACAAAAAACTAAAAAAAAACACTTGTACTTTATTCAAAGGATTTGCTGTTTTCAAAGTTCATTTATCTTTATGTAGTAGATTTCTTTACAGACATACTTAATGTGGATCATGAGTGTTTCTATACTTGCATTAAGCAGGACAAAAAAAGTACCATAGCAGAAGTTGTCCAAATTAACTGCAGAATTCCATGTGCGGCAATCCTTTTCGAAATTTAAAATTTATTGAGAATCATTTTGGTAATGGCATCTTTCAAAACTGGGATATCAATTAGTTAAATCAGTAGTTTAACCCAGTAGTTTCATCTTCCCGAGGAAGATCTAGATTAGACCTGAGGAAACATTTTTTCTCTGAAAGAGTGGTCAGGCACTGGAATGGCCTGCCTAGGGAGGTGGTTGAGGCACCATCCCTAGCGCTATTCAAGAAGCGTTTAGATGAGGTGCTAAGGGATTTGATTTAGTAGTTGGGTAGGGATAGTGATAGGAGGATGGTTGGACTAGATGATCTTGTAGGTCCTTTCCAACCTAATGAACCTATGAACCTATGAACCTATCAGTCTGCTAACTCTTATGTCCTAGTCACACAAATACTGTCTAAGAATTTTAGTCAAACAGATTTTTCTTCATATCCAAATTACCTGTTTGTATTACAGATTGTATCCAGTGATCGCTGAACCAAAAATGGATAACAGTAGGAAAGAAGACTTCATGTTATGTCTCTGACTAGCCAGTGGTCATCAATACCACTGTGGAATCACTGAATTCCTAGCACAGAATATTTTTTCTTTGGAAGAGAAGAAAAATAGAAAGGGCTAAGAATTGACAAAAAATACACATTTCATAGAGTTCCTCAAAATAATCACTTATGCTAAAATTGCTGTGTTTCTTAAGATTTACAGAAGTTCTTGCAAATAAATCACTAATGAAATGAATGCACATAAAGGACTAATTTTGTTATCTTTGAATAATGACAAAGCTAACTTCATACTTTCTTTTAGTGCATATGTTAACAAATGGGTTTTTGTACTACCTGACTAGATCTAATATGTCTCATTCTTTCATGTTTCAAGCAGCAAAACCACTTTTTCCACCTGAATGTAGCTTTAGGATTACCTATCCCCTATATCACCTATCAAAAGATTTCATGATGACGAATGGTGTATTGAGGTACATTTTAAGGAACTTTATATAGCAGTTTTTCCTTTTAAGCATAGATCTACTGGTTCTTTTTAAGAAAACTAAATGCTTGGAAGAGATGCCATCTTGACCTAAGTGGGGGAAAAAAAATAATAAAATTGCCTCCTTTTGCTCAAAGAAATAACACAGTCCAAGCAACAAATGTTCAAGCTTTCAGAAACTGACAAACACACCTTGATTGTGTGAAACATGTCAAAACATGACTAATATCCCAAAGTTATTCAAACCTGATGTATCACTTATATCAACTGGACTTCTTCCAGTAATTTCTGGAAATTGCTAGAATGAATAACATTTTAATTGTGGTTTCATCCAACACAATGCTTTGTAAAATTTAGGTATTTTGTTTTTGCAGACTTTAACATTAGGCTTACTGTTGGTTTTGTTGTTTATTTGTTTGTTGGTTTGTGAGTTTCTTTTTTTTTTTTTTTTTACTTCATTTTCTTTCATTTCTAACTCTTCTCACAAATCAGGCTTCATTCACAGTTTCACTAGGATAGCTATTTTCACAGAGAAAAATGCCTAAATGGAAATTGATGTTTTGGATAGTAAAATCATGTTATCTCAGCAAATAAATCTATTTTTGCTTGACACCTGTCCTATTTCTCTAGAAAAATAGACCAATTTTTGAATTTTTAATGAAATGTTAAGAACGTTGAATTTTAAAATGGTTTTGATTTGTTGCAACGCTTTTCTCACCTACTCTCTTGTACCTGAATCAGAACAAAGAATGTATTTCAGATGCTGTTAAGCCACTGGAATGAAATTTTGGCTTAACTGATTTCAGTAGCTTTTATTAATTTCAATTAGACAAGAACTACTTGGTTTGAATTTTGAGTTGTCCTCTGTGGAGCCAGGAGTTGGACTCAGGGATCAGTTCCAGCTCAGGATATTCTGTGATTCTATGATAATTCTTCTATGATGAACAGGCAACTAATGGAAAAAATATATCCAGCTAGCTGCCCAGTCAGATATAAACTTGAAATTCTCTTTGAAATCCTCTGCTATCTCTTTGGCTTTTTCTGATCACCCCTTCACATAAATGATTTACTAGCACGTTCATAGAAAGAGAATACCTTGGACACATTTGTATGAAGTCAAAAGAAAAACAAATCAAAATGAAAGGAAAAGATCTGGGAAGACATCCATAAAACTTACATAAAGCTATATCAGTTTTCAGAGTAATTTTTAAGTTGATATAGTTTACGTATTACTTCTCTGCTGCTGTCAGTTTCCTCCCATGAGATTGGTGACTAGTTGGTTGTGAAAATGTTGGATTCAATGTAGAACAGATTACATGAATAAAATCCCAGGGTCTGTCATGACTGTAGGTGAGAAGCAAATGCCTCCAGTAGGATTTTGGCAAAGAAGGAGTTGGAGGACTAGTCCAATTATATACAAAAAGACAGGTTTTCCTGAACTCAGTGGCAAAAGTCATATGCTGTTTTTCAGTTTGGAGATTCATAATCCTTTTTCTCTACTGCTTCTTGAATCTGAGAAGCTACCTCTTATGTCACAGTGACTTCTTCATGACTAGTCTGCTTTTAAACCCACAAGGTATAAATTTCAACTCACAGCACTTACTTCTCCAGGAAAATCCCAACAAATATATCTGCCTTTTTACTGAGACTCGGTTATATGGTACATTGCACTGAACAATAGATTCCTTATTATGTCAGTATAAGAATAGATCTAGGTGTTCCTTCTGTGTAGCTTGAAAGCTGAGCACTTAATACTAGAATTATCTCTATCCTGATATACATTTGTCTTTAGACTGAATGGTTTTCTGACAGTAACTGCAAACAACTTTCAACATGACTTTTTTTCTTTTAACTAGAACGTAGAGGTCATCTAATTTTATTTTAAATCATAAAGACAAAATAAGTGAGAAGAATATTGTTGCATTTTGTAATATTTGTCTGTGAGGAAACTTGCAGAATAAACAACAAAGAATAAACAACAAATAATTTGCAAACATTTCATAAGCCAATACAATCCATAAAACGTATTTTTAAATGATTTAATTATGATTCATACACAGTGAATGATGATTTATGGACAGTTCACAAATAGAAAAAAATACTGCTATTAATTGATACCTGTAGATAATTCATTTCAGTCGCTGTGAATTAGATAGGATTTAAATAAGTAGCAAGTAATATAAGTGTTTGAAGTCCATTGAAGATACCCTCAGAGCATCTCCTGTAAGAGTTTTTAGTTCAGTTGGAGTTTTTTTCCATGATAGTTTTATATTTGCTACTACTATTTGAATAATGTGTTGATGTCATTTATGTTTATTTTGAATAAAAATACTACTTTAGAATAACATTTTCTATTATTATATTATTTTGCAGTTAGGCTTAATCTTTATTAGTATTTGTAACTTTCCTGAAGACAATTATCAGTACATAAGTAGATTGTGTTGACTGCTGTTTCTTGTTCCAACTGATTAGAAGTCGTACTGAGTTCAAAGCATTTCCACCTCAAGGAAAAATTATTCACAGACTTATATGTGGTTAGATCCCTTGTCCTAACTTTTTAATGTTTCTAATAGATGCCTTTGTGCAAACCAAAGGTACTAATAAATAGGATAGATAAAGAAAACCATCAAAGCCCTGCTGAAATAGCTACAGAAAAGCAATCAAAAACATTTGCCAGTGCTCTGGAATATTAGACATTCATTACAAAGTCACTGCACAGCATAACTGTGGAGCAATAAGTTCACTTACATGCAAAACTGAATTGCTTCATGAGGCTGTGTTTATAATTTGAACATTTATATAAAGGCCAAATATTTTCCAAAGAGATTAAACTCACCTGGGTCCCAGTCTCTGGTGTGACTTCAGAAAATGAAATATACCCAGAAGTGCTGTGCTACAGAAAATGAGACACTATCCATCCTAGCTAAAAGCAGTGAGAAAAGCTCACAGTTGCATGCACTTGCAGTGTGGTTTGGCTAGCCTGAAGTTTTTTGGCTTGTGGGCATCTGGAGAGAAAGATTCCTGGATGTGTTATGCCTGCTCTACAGGTTATGGTCTATCTTATGTCTGCCCCACATTTTGTACACAGTTGGGCTGTGTGGAGGCAGTTGGTGCTAAAAATGAACAGGATACTAAACAGTTTTTACCTTGCACTGTTGTATATGTTTATAATTCCTTCTTTGTTACTGCAGCATCACTGGCAGAGAACATGAGAATTTCATTTTGTGGTCTACAGTCCTCTTCTCCATCCTATGTCGGTACCATTCTTAAAAGTACCATAAAGTTATATTTAGAAAGACTTCATATCACACAAGTGTATGTGACTATGTATGTCTCTATGTGATTTTTTTGCTCTTGTTCTTTTTCCCTTTACTTTATTATCAAACCATTCCACTTGGTTGCATTTGTTGGTGTTTTGAGAGCTGTTTATAATGGTTAAAGATAGTGTGTGAAATTGCCATAATGATGTTCCTTACTGCAAAAGCAGGTGAATGGGTGTACGTGTGTGAAAAAGAAAACAGGGTTTTACTTGTTTCATCAAGTAGCCAGAGGAGTGTTTTTCTTATAAAAAAACTAAGCTTTTTTTTTCCCCACATTCAACTCATAAAGTCTTGTTAGTGTTATTTGTGTGTACTCTGCTACCCATGGACTGGGTAATGGTGGTGATTGCAATAGAATACTTCAAAAAAAGTTTTGTCACATCACCAAATGCAGAAGTGTGAAATCGTTGGATTAGTGGGATTTAATGGGGCTGGTACTGCAGAGACAATGCTTTCCCTTAGAGTAGCTAAAGCTTAAAGAGAAACAGATTACAAATGAGGACAGTGAGTGATTTGCAGTGGCCTGCAAAGGTTCCATATGGAGGGAGGGGAAGAGCCAAATGATCCAGGGAATATTTGAGGTGGATGCTTGCCAGAAGGGTAAAATTTGCATGAAGAAGATAACGAAGTAGTTGGTGATGAAACAGCAGAAGAAAGAGAAGGGAAGAAATGCTCTGAAGGGAAGGCTGGAACAAAGAGATGGTCATCGTGGAAGATGCTCACAGATAAAGGGACAAAATAGTCTTACTATATTGTCACATCTCTGGCAGATGCTCCTGCCAGCTTCAGGATCTGATTGTCCAGTCCCAGCAGCCTCATCTCTTCACTGTCACCTGCTTACTCATGGGTAGGAATGCCTTTGGCATGTGCATATGAGAAGGGTCTCTTGAGCTTAAGGGAGATGCAGAGTAAAAGAGAGAACCCCATTTTTTTTATTTTCCTCTCACTACAGTACTGTTTCAGCATTGCATCACCCTGCAGGTGTTGCTGCTTAGTCTCTGGCTCCTTATCTCCAGCAATCTGGGCATTACTGCAGCTTTACCTTTCCAGGATAAAGCCCTCTTCTGTATCTGTATCTCTTGTTTGGCTGGATCTCCTGCTGCCTTGGAGCTCTGCCTGATTGGAAGTGGGTCCTTTGTGATCAGAAGCATTCCTGTTCAGATCTTTCACCCAATGGTGCTGCTAGACATATGCATGAATAATGTTCCTCATTTTCTGTAATCTCAATTCTAAAACAAATCCCTAACAAAAATGAGCAGAGCATCTAAGAAGGCCTTTATAGAACTAAATTTATAGAAAATGAATGTAGCTGAATAGTATTACTGAGGTGCTACTTTTTTCTGGGTTCTGGCTTAATTTATACTTAGATGTTCTGAACACTTCAAGGTTTGATTCAAGGTCACTGTAAAGTAACCTACAGAACAATTTAGAACGTGAAGGATGTTTTCTGAAATTCATTCATTCTCTTGGCATAATCTGCCCAGTCAGATATGCTCACATCAAATTAGAATATGAGGTTTATGTTGTTCTATGTGCTTATCAAAGTGTGAATGCACCACTGAGAAATTCTTTGGTTTAGTATACTTCTGTCTTCAACAGTTTCTGGAGGGGAGTCCTGACGTACCAAAGTCTGATTGTTTCCATTGCCCAGTGTAGTTTATAACACAGAAATGAATGAAATCAGGCTTCTGGAGCCCATATCAATTGCAAAACACCTCCCCAAGTTTGTTTCTGAAACTGAAACTTGGGAAACTTTCCCCTTTGCTGAATCTGTATTCTTTAACAAAAAGAAGCTGAACCAAAAGTGCTAGAAGACTCACAGAAATTCTTTGATTTAACTTAAAATCTACTTCTCTTTAAGTTACATTTTCTTAAAATTTGATGAACCACAGTTCTACTGCAAATTCCTATGAAATGTGAATCTGGATTAAAAAATATAATCTGCTTCTGTTTTGTATGAGAAGGAGGAATGGGATGAAAATAAAATTTGAAATTGCTCAGGTACAGCTCAGTGTCCAGCTTATTATGTATTCTTCCCTCAGAAGAATATGCCTTTGTCATGTACTTTGGGACTGTCAGATCTGAGTGGCTGTGCCTTATCCTGAGTGATGTGGTCTGTCTTGCAAATGCTAAGGAAGTCTTTTAGATGGATATTCTATGGCATATGTGCACATGCACACCTCTCACAGAAAAGCCCTGCCTGTTGTATATCTGTGTTCAGGATCAGGGAACAGGGGCATTTTGATAAACTATCTTTCCATCTGTCTAAATCATTTAACTGGAGAGTTTTTCTACTTGTAGGTAAGCTGTGTCACCTTCTGAAGGTAACTTTTTGTCTCCATCTGTTAAAGGGGAAAAACACTACAAGCAGCCTCCTAAGATTTAGTGGTGATATAAATCCAGGCCTTTGTCTTTCTCAACATAGAGACATAAGCATTAAGAAATTACTATTTGGAAGCAGGTGCAATGTGATTTGTTTGGTTTTCTGATAAGTTCTTTCTGAATTCAGCTCTGCTGTTTTCCTCCTTGTTACTAATAATAATGGTTACTTAAACATACTTCAATAGAATGAAATTGTATAGAGACATATGAAGTATAATGAGAAGTGTCAGATCTGAAATTCTGTCTACTTATGGGAGAGCTTGGAACAAATATTGTTTCAGTCTTTTTTTCCCACTTTTTTTCTGCCATTTGCAAGTGTGTGGGATTCACTGGCTAATTTTAATTTGTTTTTATACAACTGATCTATGACAACTGTGTCTTTCCAAGTCACTCTTCCTCTTCTAAACAAAACAAGTTACATTTATAGTATTATTATTGATCTATTTCTGCACTTCCAGTCAGGAGCTTATTATTTTCCCAGAAAGCTTTTCCCGATTTGATTTTCAACTTTTCTGAAAAAGAAACTACTGAGAATTTCCAGGATTTTTTTTTCTGACTGAGCTACCTGAAAACCATATTAAAACCACATAGTACTGAGGCTGAACTGATGAGTTTAAAAAGAATTCCTAGAAGCATCAGGATCATATTTCTCCATTTTACTATCTGTGTGGTTAGTGTTTCCAGATAGAAACTAGTGACTCCAATTCATCTGACTTGTAGTATCTGTAGTAGCTACCTTTAAATATTGACTTGTTGTTGTACATATGCAAAAACCCACTATGAAGCTATTAATTAAAGTAGAGAATTAAAAGTATCCTGCCACAAGCATGTGAATTTGTGTTCTTTTTGGCAGTTTGGAAATTACAACAATGATTCTGGATGAATGAAAGAGATATGTGCTCATGATATGCTCACTTAAACTATCTCACTTTCTTAAAATGCCAACAAAAATTCCCTTCTGACTGAATTAAAAATAAAGGAAAAAGATGGGAGAGCCCTCTGAAATAGGCAATATTCATTAGGAATTTTTGAAAGGCCATGGGCTCACCTGGCTGTGGTAGCATGTCTTCTTGCAGAGAGATGTAATTCTTATTTGTTCTGACTGAGAAATATATCATCTTATTTAGCTGGAGATAAGAGAATGCAAGAAAGAAATTCTTTCTCTTGGGCACAATCAAGCTGAGAAAGGGAGAAAATTAACCCAGCTGCCTGCAACTGTCATGAATCAGAGCTTGTAATCATTTTATAAAAGTATGGGCCACTCACAGTGATAAACAAATGTCCCTTTAATGTTGTTCTGTTGCTGCGTGACCTCTGGGTGACCTGGCTGGAATAGTTAACTGAGATTTTGACAAAATGCATTTACTTTTTCACAGATGCAAGCAAAAGGACTAGAACTGACAAGTAATAGAGGAACCAATTGAAGAAACTTCCAGGTAAACAACTATTGATACTTAAATCCAGGAGATTTGTAAAAAACATCAGTTGAGAGAAATCATATAAATGAGCCTTATAAAACAGAACAAGGATAATAAAAAATGCAATTACTATGTTGTTTTGAGCATGGGTCAGACTACAATTAAGCTGCCTTTCAGCTTGAGATAGGATTGAACAGAGGCAAATTTGCATGAGCCTAATATTTCTGAGTATCTTTCCTCTGAGAGCCGGACTTCAACCATGTGGCAATTCCAATTTTACAGTCTGGAATTATTCAGTTCTCACTGCCTAAAACAAAGTGAAGTTACTTTGCATGGAAATATCTCGAGCAGTGTTTTCCATTCCTTTCAATTGCTAACTCTCATAAAGTCTATTCATGTAATAAATCATCCTGGTTTACTTTTTCAAACACTTATATTCATCTCTTTTTAAATAGAGCTACCTCTAAGCACAGGAGAAAAAACAAAGAAGTTCTTTGAGACTGACAGGTTTTCAACTAATGTAGTTTCGAATTGATCCAATAGTGGGACAGGAGGAAGCTGGATGACAACAATTCAGTGTGGTGTGATGCCAGAATTCTACAGCCAGCTTCTTCTTGTGGTAGGAAACAAATAGGAAACCTGCTTTTGTGGACTGTCCGCATTGCCCAGCACTATTTATTGCAATCCATGTGAAGAAATGCTTATTAAGAATACTTCATGGTACTGCTTAGTCTGCGAGGACAGCAGAGCCAGAGGCTGAGCAAATGCAACCACACAGGATGTTCAGTAATAACACCTAAAGAGTATTACATCTGAAATGTCTTATTGCTGTTATGAAATCCAAATCATAACAGTAAAAAGCTGGAGTTAGATTATGTATTTGGTTGAGTATAAGGAGTGCAGCAGACTGTTAGCAGTTTCACTTGTACCTGAATTAATATAGCCTATTCCTGAGTCGGGAAATAAGCCAGAAATTTAAAAAGCTAATAGAAGGTCTTATGCTTCTAAAGATTTCTGATAACCTCACTTTAAAATCCGTAAGGAAATAGGAAGCTGCATAATGAAATGTATCTTTAAAGTTACAAGGCAATATCAGTATATTTCTCCTTTTTCACTACGACATGATATTTGGATTATACCATGCAGAAAAGATAGGTTGGGTCCACATCTTAACTCAAAAGCTGGTTATGTTCTATGCACTAAAAGGCTATGTGTTCAATAAATGCATTTTTCATCATGATATACTACTTATTATGTTTTGTATTCTATACAGTATTCTAACCTTGTTGGAAATATCTATAAACGTGTTTATTTTATTTTAAAATTTTAGCACTTTTATTTTAAATTTTAAACAAGTAAAGAAATCTCATAGCTTTAGGTAATACATACATATTATGTAGTAATAGGAAGATACTTTTGAAGTCAACTTTTAAACTTTTAAATTCAAACGAATTCTAGTTCTGAGTTTCACGGTTACATTGAATCGTTTGAATTTTGTATTTTTATATTTCCAAAGGATAAAATTGACACCATGTAAACATTTGATGGCTTGGGCTGTTAATTTTGAGTTAAAAAAAAATATCAGGTAAGATGGGTTTCTGTTTTAAAAATTTATTTCGCAGTAGCAGAAGCCCCTTGTTTGAACAATAATTTCTATGGGTAACTAAGCAAGAACTCATTATTAATGGTTGTGCCAAGTGGGCCATGTAATTAAGGTTGCATTATGATTTCCATTTTAATGTCAATCTTGTATTTGGATAAGGCAGCTTAGGCTCCTGTATTTCTGGAACATTCTGTTGATTTCGACATGGTGCTAAATGGGAATTAATGGAAGGTATTGGCATGATTCGGAACACACACACAGTGTAAATAAGGGCTGGAGGTTAGACGTGGCAGGCTAAATACATGATGTGGCATGCATAGCTACTGGTGCAACTCTGGAGAAGTAGGCAACTGTAGAACTCTAAAACCGTTAGCTCGTTGACAGCCATCCTTTCCAAAACATTGTATTTTGTTTCTTAAAACTACTTATGTGACAAGATACAAATATTTGCCTAGCTAGTTGAGGAGAAAGCAGCCTTTTATTATCTATTTTTATGTAGGTGAGGAGACCTCAGCATGTGAAGAAGGGAAAATAGGATAATAGTCAACAAGAAATGTAAATGATTTATTTAGATAACATAATATAACTCAGATAGTGGTGGGGAGGAAAATGAGTTAACATAAGTGACTCTGATGAAGGGAAATTATGAAGCAAAATCCTAATATAATCCGTTGTTCAAGTGAGAAGCCTGGGTGTTTAAAATGAACTTGTGATCTGTGATGGCAGGACATCGTATATGAAAGAATAAATAAATAATGTTTTGGGTGAAATCCACATCCTTTTGTATTTCTTCATAGCACATAATCCTACTGGCAGTTTGATCCCTGGGCCTGAAAATATATTAAAATCTGGTAAAATATGTCTGATACAAATGATCAGAAGAACATATGGTAGGAAAGAAAAGAAAAAAGGACTCCGAGGCCTCGATGCTTTGTGCCATCTCCTTTGGTCTGTGAGTGGGTGCTTTCTTCTTTTCCTTGAATGCAGGCACTTTGCTGGCATGCCTGAGTTATGATGCTACTCCCTTATTTCTCATTTGGTTGGTACAATAAACTAGGTCATCCAAAAGTGCATAGAAGTCAAAGCATGATTCCAGTTAGAAACCTGGATTTTCTGTTTACGTGCATGTTTGAAAAGAACCTCCCTCTGGAGGCCACTCACTCTGTTCCCCACCTTTCAAACTTTGTACAATTGTGTGTCATTGACAATCATCCATTCTAATGACAGTAGAGGTTTAGGAATTGTTGCTGTCATCTTACAGAGGACTGTTAAATAAGGAAATGGCTTTGCAAGTAATTGCAGTCATTCAGATGATGCAAGTTATGACAATGCTGGCAATCTACATATATCAACTGTGAAGCTCTGCAGGCACATTTTTTGATTGAGGGAAATGTGCAGGTTAGCTTTTAACTGATGACAACAAATGAATTGAGAAAACTGGAGTAAAATCATGAAAATACAGTGATGAATGTTCTGCATTAAACATTAATATTTCTCTATTTTATTTAATATTTTTCATGTGTAAAATGCTGGAAACTATTTTTTCTGCTTGAGCCCCCACAATTCCCCTAATTACACTTTAATACAGTAGAATATCTGCATCTTTAACTATTAAAATTAGTAACTATTAATGTTTTTTTGAGAAAGTGGCTTACACAACTATTGTGATTGTGCTGGATGGAGTCTAAAATGTTGGCTGGAATCTGAAACAGATTGTGAATTGTCTTTCTAAAATCCCCCAAGGCAGAGAGTAATAATATCTGCACCTGTATTGCTATGCGTTCTGTACAGTTTTGGATGTGATTTTTCAGAGCTGAACACTTCTATCTTCCTTTGAAATAACTGTATACCTACAGAACATTTTAAAAAGTATGAAAAGTAAGGGGTATGGATTCTTAAGATCTAAAGGAGTGTTTACTCAGTTATTTAGAATGGCTTCCTCCAACGTAGTGTCTGTTCTGTTTCTTCAGATGTGGAATTAGACTACGATTTCCAAGTTCTCTTTACCTTCAATATTTAGATCTTGGGAACCGGTTTGCATCCATATCTCACAAAGTATCTCTTTCCTACATCTACCACAAAGCTTCTTCACAGTATCATAGTTGTAAGTTTTAGGATTTTTTGAGTTATAATTCAAAGGTAGATAAGTATTTCATATAAGCCATTGTATCTGCATTTTCAAGATAAACATGAACTCTGATTTGCTATCGCAAAAACCCTTGAACATTTTGAAGTAATTTACATCACCATTTACAATACTGTCTTACTAATTGCGATTCAAGTTTTCAACTTACCATGCAGTTTAGAGGACCCAGCATAAGATCACTCCATAACTTCATGCTATGGTTTAACCCAGCAGGCAGCTGAACACCACACAGCCTGTTACTCACTCCCCCTCTCCCAGCAGGATGGGAGAGACAATCAGGGAAAAAAAGTAGAACTCATAGGTCAAGATAAAAGCTATTTACTAGGAAAGAAAGGGGAGAGAAAAATAACAATAATAATAATATAGATATAGGCACATACGTATGCACAAAATAAGTAATGCACAAAGCAATTACTCACCACCTGCCAACTGATGCCCAGCCAGTGCCCAAACAATGATGGTCACTCCCCAGTCAACTCCCCTCAGTTTTACAATTTCTTCACATGATGTCAGATGGTATGGAATATCCCTTTGGCCTGTTTATGTCAGCTCCCACCTTCTTGTTCCCCCCAGCCTCCCTCACTGACAGAGCAGTGTGAGAAGCTGAGAAGCTAGAACTTCCCTGGCTCTGTACAGCACTGCTCAGCAACTAAAACATTGGTGTGTTATCAACATTGTGTTTATCCTAAAGCCAAGATATAGTATCATAACAGACACTGAAGGTCAACTCTGTCCTAAGGTGAAACCAGGACAGTTCAGAGGAAACAATCAGAATTTCACAGACTTCAAGAAAATAAATAGAAACTTTTTTCCAGTCATGGAATTCCATATGTGTTGCTCCCAAATGTAAAATTTGAACATTCAATGAGATGTTTTATTATTTTAAGTTTAGTGTAGAAATATATTGAGGCTTTTGGAGTGCTATTTTTCCTTTAGCTATCAAGTATATTGAGCTTGACATAGAGAAAGCACAGAACCAAGGTCTACTCGCTGTTCAAATATTTTAAAAGATGGATAAGGCCTAATAGATCACTAAGTCTGATATCCTGATGGAGTAATGCAAGATGCTACATTTTTCCACTTTTACTTCCACAAAGAAGATCTTGAATGGCCAGTGAGACTTCCATCACATCCCACAGCTTCAGCCATCTCACTGTTAGAAAAAATAAATGCATCTTGGAAGGCACGTAAAATGGAGGGTGCCCAGCTTATGCATATTCTGTTACTGTACATTTCATAGAAAGACACAAACTGTGAAGAGGACGAATGAAAGATTTTATCTGGCCAAGTCATCCCAGTGTGAGCGTGTCCAACCTGAATGCATGTATTACCCCAATAGAAATGCAGCTGCAACCATTGGTGTTGCCAACCAGAAGGGAATCATGAACCCTAAAGTAAAACCAGGTGGAAAGCACTCAGATAGAAAGCTCAGAAACAGCTGCCAAAATGGTGAGAGAACTCTTATTTTCATGCTTTCTGATAGCAATTAAAACAGCAACAAGGTTATAATAACAATTTTGCACACTTCATGAGGAGGAGGGTGCGTAATGGCAGAATAGATAACAAGCATGGCTGTACTATTGTTATTGATTATGTCTGAATTATGATAGATATAAAATGGCTGACAAAAAAATTCTGAAAAAGTTCAGTAATAGTGTGCTTTGGGAACAGAAGTTGTGGTAAATGTCAGAAATGAATGATGTCTTCTGCTGTTTTTTATTTATTTTTAAGCTTTTGTGACACACTGTGAAATCCCATGGGATAAGTTTGCTTCCTTTAGTACTTGATGGGATGGATACGAGAGCAAGGGGAATATTTTGACTTAGGAAAGAACACGAGAGGCACTCACAACTCTGATTTATTTGGGATAACTGACAGTATGTGGTGTAGTGTCATTCTGTATTGAGTGATCATCTCAACAAGGGTTTCACCTCTTCTCTGTAAACCTAGTTGTTCAGTCAATTAAAAGCGCTTCCCATGTATACTTTTAAATTGAATTATTATCCTTCAAGCGCACTGAAGCAGCATGTACTTAGTCAGTAATCAAGTAATTCAACCCTGTTTCTTCATGTCATTTGGATATAGAAACGGTTTCCCTCTGGGCAACACATGAAAGGAAGCTGTAGATTTCATAGGACAAGTCCACTAATTTCACAAATATTTTTATATCGCATTCTGACAGTGTGGTGTCTAAGAGCAAGGACTACTGTCAATTTTTCAGAATAATGCAAGTTTTGTCACAGAAAAGATGCTCATACTCATGTAGATGCACACTGTAGGAAAACAGTGTGGCAGCTACTGGTTTCCAGGAAGGATAGATGCCATTAAAAGTGCTGTAAAATTCTGAGTTAATGAACATGAATGTGGCTGAGTGAACTCAATTTTATGAAAAACAATTTAACATGGCTTTTTTCTGCATCTGCTAGTTTGCAGGGTTGGTATTTTTCATTTGCAGTAAGCCACTGTGTGCCATAGAACGGCAGGGAAACGAAGCAAGAGCTTTGTGAAATGGGCAAATATTTAAATTAGTAAAGGCACAGACTTTAGCAGCATCATCTGAAATATTATATATGTACGAAAGTATTAGGCCAGTGGCAAATCTGCTTCTGGGATGTGTAACATACTGCCAAACTCAGAAAATGAGAAAATCAATCTAGCATTAGTTGTTGCCTGGTTCTACTCTCTCTATGGGCTTGTATTCATGTATGAAAATGCAGATCCCCAGGTTGGTTGTGAATAAATATTAATTCATTGCTTTCAGTGTATTTGTGCCAATTTATCCCAAGTGAGAGATTGGGCTGGATTTAGTGGAGGTAGCAGTATCAGTGATTTGTCCTCCCTTCTCGTTTGTGAGAAAAGAATTCTAACAGCTGAGGAAGCTGATAAATCATTTGGAAAGACAAATAAAATATAGGTCTTGCCTCTAGAGTTTATTCACTGCAACTGCTATTGTTACTTCTGCTACTTACTGCTCAGTGGGAAAGAGTGTGTAAATTCCCAATGTAGAAGAAGCCCAAATGATCTCAGATCAGTAACATCCAAAACTGACAGTGTAGTCAAACTTTCTCGCTGAGAAATGAAGAAATCAAGGTCAACTCAACAAAGATTTGCTTTGACCATGTGTACGTGAGGGTGTTGGTTGGTTGCTTTGGGGAATGAGATTTTTTCATTTTTTCCCATCAGTTCTTGGCAGTCCAAGGCCAATTTAAAAAGAAACAAACAAACAAAACAAACAAACAAACAAACAAAAAAAAAGAAGGCAATCAGAATGCTGTTATTCTGCAGCTGATGACAGAAGTTGGCAAGCTGGTTCCGCAGTGACTCAGAAGCTGGGACAAATCTATCTGGGATCTTTAAAATGCTGCTTTGCTCTAGAAGAAGTTTATATCACCCTTGTTGCAAACAAACAAACAAACAAACAAAAAAATAGATCAGGGTCAACAACTTGGTATTTTCAGCAAAACCTTTTATCTGAAAATTTCCAGGTAGCTTTGCTTTGATGTGATGGAGTCAAAAGAACTACATCATCATCCTGTCAGTGCTACTTCCAAATGTCTATTTAAAATACAGTAGCGTAGGTGTTCTCTACCTTTACCAGAGTGGAGTTTCAGAGCAGGATGCTGTTAAGCTTGTTTCTATTCTCTCAATGTTCATTTCCAATATTGTTAATTCTTTTGAAGAAATAAAAGAAATATAAGTTAGTCCTGCGAGCATGTGTGGGGAAATTAATTGTCTTCCTGTTAAACAAGAAAGACTTCAAAAATGAAGGAACTAGAGACGTACTCCTGTTCTCCCATACATTGTGCCTTCACAGACATGGTTGTGTGAAATGTGATCACCTAATGTGTAACACAACAGAGAAGGACAAGCATCAGGAAAATCAACTGGTACAGGGTCAGGTAGACTTCAGTATTCCTCAGGAGTCGCATCTTTTTGAAATCATGGAGGAGAAAGGGAAAGAAAGCACATTTTGCCTTCCCTTTGCATAAAGATACCTCCCCTCATGTTAAAGCTCTTCTTTGGCCAGTATCCTCCCTTTCAGAGGTCAGTGAACAAGGTAAGTTTAGTGTAGTCCTATCCAAAGATGAAAACAGAGGTAATATTCCTATTTCTTCTGCCTTCTTTTGTTGTACTGGCCTCCATTCAGCCTCATTAGAGGCAGCAGCACCACCAAAGTATGCATGTGTATACAGTATCGACTTGTGCAACATTATCTTCTGATTTCATACACTTGAGCTCAAGTAAAAGGTAGAGTTTTTTGTTGGTTTGTTTGTTTTTTCAGGTAGTAGGGTCCTGTTCTGCCCAAGCCCTCACTCTTCTTTCTTTATAATAGAAAGTTCTGTAATAATTCGTTTTCTTTCAACCTTATTACCTTCATTTTCTACCTCCATACCCCCTTTTTTCTCTTCCATATAGTTTGGGAAGGCTTCTAATTAAACTTTGTATTTCCTTTGATTTTTTTCTTCTACATATAAAATAACCCTAGAGAGCTTCCCCTGCACTAGGACCTTCTTGTTCACCTGCATTCATATGCAAAGATTCCTACTGGAGACTTTGAGACAGTGATTTACCACATCTCAGCCCTTGAAAGCTGTCTTTAGACAGGAACAGGTTAATAGCTCTTGATTTAAAAATAGGCAGAGGAAAATGAGGTTTTAGGGTTGCATAAGTTCCTCATTCCAGTGTAATATGTCTTGAGCATTTATTCTACCTTACCCATGTCCTTATTAGAAGAATAACCATTTTCCACTGTGAGCATATAACTAGATAGTCTATTTTAGCAAGTGTTGTTTATGGTCAATAGGAAATGCACATTTTCCCATAGGTAAATATATAGTCATATAAGGCTAGAATTCAACCAGAAGTTTTTAAAAAACACTATCTTTACTTAGAATATGGAATTATAAAGTGTAGAAGTGCATTTCTCATTCTTGTGGAAATGCCAAGTCATGGCTACAAGGTAACTGAGCACCTAATAGGAAGGCAGAGCCAACCCAGGGGACCTTAGGTGCAAGCATTGCACCTGAGTGACTGAAAGGGGTGGAGCTGGGATCCACTCCCTCCCAGTCTTCATTTAATGGTTGCCAGTGGAAGCAAGAGTATTTCTCTGGAGGTTCCTGCACACCTGAGGCCTTCTGAAGGTAAGCTTTTTTCTCCTATTTCTATACTCGCTGCTGTTGTGTCAGAGCAGATCCTCATTTGTTATAGCCTGGGATCTTGCTGTTCTGCTGTCTTGTTGTGCTTTCCATTTCATTGGAATTGTGTTGTACTCATAAACTAGTATGCCCAGTTTCTGGTCTCTAAATATTTCAGCATTGCAAAATCTGTCCATTCAGTTCTTCTCTTAGGAAGCACCTTGAAACTGTTAGGATTACAGATGCTCTACTTTTGTTTCAGCTGAAGGTGGAGGAGCCAGTTTCCCAGTCTAGTGAGCAATGATCTGTTGGACAGATCACTCAGATAAGGTTTTCTCTAGTTCTTCTCCATGATTTACCTTCCTGGTGCTTCATGCTGTGGAAAAGGTTTTTTACTGATCTTCTTCAGGATGTATCTGTGAGGTTTCCTGCCATCAAAGTTTAGTCACATCCAGAAAATAAGGGCAGTATGACTTCTAGCCTAGTGCCTACTTAAGCATAGGTGTAGCATCAAGATTAATGATTTTTTTGTTTTATTAATTATCTTTGTTTTATCCTGTCTGAAAGAGTTTAATCACAAGTATTTTTATTGAGTTGGAATTGTCTATATCATGAATGAAATTTTCTGCTCTACTCCTGTTTTGCCATTTTTGATTTGTAAAGTTTTATTTTTTTACTGTCGAGTGATATACATTTGGAAGCAAAAAATCAAATCTCAGCTTATTCAGTTTTTGAAGATGATTTTCTATATATTCCTGTGTAAAATGGGATTGTACATATTTGACCAAAAACCAAATAACAGTGGTTATCTTCAAACTAAAGAAGTTTACTTTCCCATTTGATCATACGATAGAAGTATTCCCTCAAGATCTAATTCAAGCTTTGAACTTCTGCCAAAGATCAGGCCAGAAGTTTTCTGATCAGTCCATTTTGCTAGCAAGAGATGGGCTCCCATCACTTCCTGTCAGGCTATGCATCAATGCTCTCAGTCCCAAAGTACTGTTAAATGAGTTCCACTTGGACAAAACAGCATGCTTTTGACACTTTCTCATCTTTAGGTGCAGATGTTTGGCTTTGAAGTGATTTCTGTTCCATTGGCCTCTGTACTCAAATGGAATGACAAGTTTTGTTATTATGTATGTTACTCCTAAAGTAATGCCTCCTATTTATTTCCATGGGAACTGCAACAGATTGAGCACAGTAATGATATTTGATAGAGCAAATTCTCAGCTAAGAAACACTGTTTTTCAACATAGACACCACCACTTGCTGTGCATTTTTGTCAATGATGTATGAGAGCTTGCATGCTGCACTCATCAAAATCTGTACCAGTGGAGGTGACCCACTATCAAATCATCCACTGCCTCACTGTGCTCGCATCCACTGTTTGGTCTCCATAAACATTCAACAAGCGTTTATGAATATCAATGGGTGGTGCCATTTTTTTCTGTTTGGAGGAATTCAATGAAACACGTTTGTTTCATCTGCACTTCCATATCAGATGCTTTTCTGTCAGACTGCTCCTCTGCTTCCATCTGTCACAAAACAGAATACAAAGGAATACTGTACATAAGATTCCACCTCTACTACCTCCTACCACCAACATCTGCCTTTGTTGTGAACCAGCATAGTAAAACACAAAGCATTACTTTAAGAGCAGCCCTTACAGTTTTAGAGACAGTAATGAAAATCACAGCAATATAGATCATCCCAGAGTGTGATGTGAACCTACTGGGGTATCAAATGAAGCTCTTTATATGGAGTGAATTTTTATTTATTTATTTATTTATTTATTGAAGCTTTTGAAGCTGAGAAGCCAATACAAAGTCTGTATAGATTTACATTTGCTAACCTGATGGTCTCTTGGCATCATGCTTCTTACAAAGCAGTGGAAATGCTCCCATTTTTTCTTCCCAGCCCGTAGAAGTTTTCCCTCTCTTGACCCTAGCTCTCTTTCAAGTATTTAAAGATGTGAAGTAATTTCTTACACGTCTTAATGTCACTGTTGCCTGAATAAAAGAAATCATCTAGGTTGTATGCTACTTTGGTACTCATAGCAAAGAGGATTTTGAATTCTACTGAATGGGAGCTTCTATTAATGTAAGCACCTTGCAGATCAAAATAATTTGTTCTTATTACTGGTCTTATTAGGAACAAGGAAGGGCAACAAAACAAAAAGGAAATGCTATAGGCCATTGCACATAACTGCATTCACACCCTTGAAATCCATTTGTTTTTAATTATGCTCAGAAACTCCAGTAAATGGGGAAAAATAAGAAAAGCTTTTACCTGATTACCAACTGTAGACCTCATTTGAGCACATTTAAGAACCATTATTGCACCTCCATTTCTTCCATGTTTGGAAGACATTCTGTCTTAGAGTGGAAAGAACATTTTATTTATTTATTTATTATAAAAGAGACCATATTGTACTCCCAGTCCAAGGTGTAGAAAATCTAGATGTATTCAGGGCCACTCCACGTTGTTGTAGAAGTTGATCTGTTGGGACTGGAGTGAAGTTGCCTCTGTTCTTCTATGTCATCTTTTTTTTTAGTTTTTATTCTTCCCTTTGTGTAACAGTTAATGTTGATGCTATTTATGTGCATGTCCTCTTTTTCTTCAACTCTATTCACTTTCTCCAATCCACAGGAATTAGAATCCTCGTGGAAATTAGAATTCTTTTTAGGTTTTCTCTTCCTTTTTATGTACCATTTATTGTCACTTTCTTGCATGACTATTTTTTTCTTCTGTTTTTAAACTAAAGTCTTCTGGTTGGATCAGAGAAACCCCATGAGTTCCTTTTGCTTTGCTTGTATTCTGAGGTGGATGTGAAATTTTTTACATCTAGTTTTCTAGAAAACAACTATCAAGTCTTTACTGTAATCATGAATACATCCAAATAGCAGCCAACTAAAAAGAACAACTTGTGATTCTTTTCTTTGACTTAAGATCTCATATACCAGAACCCAAATCATAAAACAAAAATAGTTCCACCTGCTGAGTGTCCACAGATGCTATAACGTTCTCCTTGATGCTCCACAGGTTTTTTTGTTTGTTTTCAAAACAAAGGTACAAATGTAAATTTTGGCTTAGTAACTGTGAAATGTTGATGCAAGTTGATCCTCTGTGACTGTTCTGCAGACAAAATGAATGTGTTACAGTGCTCCTTAGTTTAAGCATCCTGTACTTGGTTCTAAAAGTCCCTGCTTCATTCCTTGAATGAGGTGGGTGCTCCAAAGAGGTTTCTGTGAAGATATTGAGCCAGGTACTTTGCATCCAGGATTACTTTTACTGTTGAAAGTTCTCAGAAGCGCAGTAAGGTCTTGGTCAACTACTTGAGTGGATTTCTGATATTAAGACTTAAGTGTTATCAAAGACTCAGGTCAGGAACAGAATGAAAGTAAGGAGTTACTGGGAGTGTAAATTGTGGTCTCAGTGAGGAAGGCTTGAATATGATGTAAATCTTCGTGTTTTCACCTTGGAAAGTGCTTGGAAGCTAGAAGGAAAACAGGGATCTTTCTTTTTGCCATGTGACTGTTATGTAGGCTTACTTTAGAAGGGTTTTCTCCCTCGTAATTCTTTTCTTCCTCCTTATGAGCTTGCAGTGAAATTGTGGTATTCTCAAAATATCTCTTTTACTTAGCTGCCTACATAAGGGAGGACAAAGCCCAGTAGCATTTTCAACAGGAGTTTGGGACCAGCACAGTGTTTCATCAAAGGTGCTATTAACATCTGTTTATTTGCAGTTCATGTTTTAAATCTCAGTGGGAACTCATCTGCTAAGGGGAAGGGTTTCAAATAAGGTCAAGTGAGAAGTATACTCTGCTCCACCCAAGGTCATGGAGAGTGTGTTTTCATTGTGTCTTTGTTATTTTTCCTCAAGCTAAAGTGCAAAGTCATCTGGACTGAAAAGCACATGTTGTTTATTGTGCATGAGAGATGGAGATAACATGCGTGGGAGGTAGCATGGCCAGTTGCCTTCTCTTTCCAGTTTAGCAGTAATGCCTGCAATGAATCCTGCTCTGAATAGAAATGATCTTTGCCTGTGATTTCACCTGTACTGGTAATTAATCATTTCTGCTGAGCTACAGTGGGTTTTCCCATTAAAGAAGAAACAAACAGACAAAGAAGCCCTGTTTATGGGATCGACTGATACAGAGACGGCCAGGTGGCAACTTCAGATAGACCAGAGCATTTCTTAATTTGGGAGTTAAAGTTCCATTTGCTCTGAGTGTAAAGATCTCAAGTTTTTTGGACTGACTCCAGAGAAGGACAGAGCAGTGTTTATTTTTATGTTATTTCTATGCATCAGGAATTGGCTATTTGTTCTAAGGCAGATGAAATGGAACTAAGTGCTACTGTTAATATTTGCCTTTCAGCAGATTTGACGGTGACCTTCCTTCCCCAGTTCACCCAAATGAAATTAAAAGATGGAAGGAAAAAAGTTGTAAGTTCTCGAAAATGGCAGTCTTCAGAAGTCACGCAATAGTGCTGCGGGTGGTTTTTAAAATAGAGCTTGTTAAATTTATGATCACTAATAACATTTGTAGTTACAGTATGCAAGCAAAGATAAGGCCACTCTAATTTCATGCTTCAGGAGGTGAGATGATTGCCCGCAGGGGGTCAGGAAGGATATTTTCCCTCCATGGTTATACAGGAATGCACAACTGTTTGGGGTCCATAATTACCCACATGCCCAAAGAACATGCCTAGTTTTAAGCACATGTTCAAGTAATACTAGGTCTGTCAAGCTTTCCTATTACCACGAGTGATATTAAGTGCTCTCATAGCATTCATCAGTCTCCAAATCCTCCAGAAAAAAGAATCAAATCCTGCTCATTCTGATAGTAACTCCTTTCAGCTCAGTCTGGTATCTCCAAGGATTACTAATGACTGAATGTGATGTCTGATTAGTTACCTAATACATTTACTTCTGTAAACTTCCCCAGAAGGTCTGCATATACAAAACATGAGTAATAGAAGACATCTAAAATACTGTGGAGTATTCCACTAGTGTCAGAAGCATTCTTTAATCTTAAGCTCTGTGATTTATCATCTTTGAAATTCAAAAGTAATCTTTGGTGATCAAAAGATAAAGCATCTATGTGAATGGTAAACAACAAGTAAATTAGACTAGATGTATTTATCTAAAATTACAATATAAATGAGAAGAAGTGGTGGAAGTGATATTTGAAACTAAAGGCTAGTTTCTACTAATTTGTATAGATATGTTAGGAATTGAATACAATGCAGAATTTTCTAAACACTGAAAACATTGTACTATTCTCTTTGGTGCATGGAAAAAATAAGGGAAAGCAATTAAGCAACTTGGTCAAAACCTTGGAGTGATTTGGAGAGATCATGTCATTTGCCAGGAAACAAACAAACAAACAAAAAACCAGAACATAGTGTTTGATCATTCTTAAATGACTTGTCCTGATTATTCACATGGGAACTAATCAAGTTGCAGATGACTATAGAATGAATGTAGATACTTTCCCGTCTATACATTTTATACAAAGAAGTTGCGTATTACTGCGTGTTATATTCACATAGTTATGAGAAAGTATTTTAGAAATTCTGATCCAGCTGGATTTGTGATAAATATTATGAAGTTTACAATTTTTGACATAAATAAGTGTTCCTTTAGCCAATACCTGCAGCCTATTAATTCTAAGTAATCACATAGCTTGCAAACAAACACACAGGGTTTGCCTTGTGTTGGTCAGTCTTTGCATGGAAAAAGTCATGATTTCAACATTACATCCAGAGAGATATGCTCCTTGTACAGGTTTTGTGTGATAGGAATTCATTAACTTGATGTTGGATTACATAGTGTAATATTTTCTTCACCCACATGCTCTGATTGCTACTCTCCAGAGTTCCTCTAAGGAGCAAGAGTATAGGTACTTCAGCACTTCTGCATTCTTTGCATATCAATCTCATTAAATCCAGTGTTTAATTGTTTTAAGAGCTGAAGAGTTGCAGATTTAGAGCAGTTTGCATGTAAGATTGCCAAGCAAGCTAGATACTGCAGACAGAAACAGGACAAATCATTTTTACTCTGTTTCTGAGACACAGCAGGAGAGTAAAATGAAAGACATTTGCATGCCCTCAACCTTTGATCCATTTCTGGTTGTATCATTTCCCTGCAGCATGTGTTGTTAATTAGATGATCCAAAAAAAAAAATACTGCTAAGGCTTGCAATAATAATCTGAAATTCACTCATTCAGAATTGCATACTGTAGGAACCAGACTGGTCCAAAACTGCTTCTAACTTGTCTGTTACATGATGTTTTATTGAATATACAATCTGTGGCAGGTTAAGGAATTTGCTCATTTCCACAAATTGATGCATCAATGTGGTAGCAGTGAAGCAGTACGTCAGTAGGTATTATACCTCTGTATTTTGGCAACTGTAAGAGTTAAGGACTTGGTGAGCGTTCTGGGGCTAATCTTACAGCTGCCTGCATTTGCAAATGAATGCCTCCCTTCCTTATGTATTTTTCAGTCTTCAAGTGTTCAGCAAGATGCTGGGAGATTGACAAGTCTCTGGCTGATATATAACCCATTCCAGAATTTCCTCTGTGGGAACAGCAGATACAGTGATTTCGATGTACTGTAGGTGACAGCCTCGAATTAAACCATACAAAGGAATTAGTCAAACCCAAACTCAGTGTCTCCCTGAATTTGTTGATCCAGGCTGGTCCAATTTTGAGCAATTTTCTTAGATAGTAGCAGTGTTTATTCTCAGTAGCTGCTATTCATTTATTCCTATTAGGACAACACAGGTTTTTGAAGCTAAAATGTAGTAATGTGACAGAAGCCAATTACCCGCTACATACTTGGCTACATGGGTGTGGGGGAGCAAAATATGCCACCTGTCTCAGTAGTGATTCTATCCATCAATTCATCTATTGAGAGAAAGGTTATAAGTGATATATAAAGTGATTTAATTGCCATTAGCCAACTGGGAATGCAGTTAGTTGTGGTAGTGGTTTGTTTTTTTTTAAATTATTTTTTTCATTATCTTAGAACCTGTTGCTCTATTTTGTCTGTGATTTGTATTTTTAGATAGCTTATTATCCACCTTTTTGTATCACATTATAGTTAAACATTTATAAGCAATCAAAGATGGTGAACATAGAAAGATACATACAGAATAAAAGTAGTTACTGTAATCTGAGAGAAGTGGGTCTTTAAAGTTTCAACTTGAAATATAGTGGGAGTAGATGTCCCACATCTGTAATCATAACTCTGATTATGCCTTTGTTAGAGATACTGAAATTAGATACTATGCAGAAATAGCAGGGTAAGCAGGGGGAAAAAGACATTATTTTCTCTTTAGAATCATCTGTAATAAAATATGAAGGAAGTTCAAGAAATGCCTTTCGAAAAGCTTTATATTTAGAACTGTCAACAGCATTTATAACTTCTGCCCTGTCCTTCACTCTTGTTTTTTTTCTTTTATTGTTGGCTTTTTTTTTCTTCTACCTTTTTCTGAGTTACGTTCACATAAGTACTGCCTGATTTTATGATTTTTTCATTACTTGTGTTTCAGAATCTTAATTTAGTCCTGTGTTGGCAATAGTGTGCCTCAGAATGCAGCATAATGCAATATAGCACAGCTTGAATTGCACACTCCAAATCTATGCCCTGGAGTGAAGTGTGATTACCTAAATAAGCATAGAAAGAAAATAAGGAGGATTCAGAAAGATAGAATTAACTGGCTTCTTAAGGCCATACTGGTTTTCCCATCATTCACTCCTCCTCAGAGCAGAAGTCTGGAAACTAGAACACCGTTGGCTGAAAGTTCAGGGTATTTTTTTCTGTGCAGCTGGAATAAATGGAATTATTCTGGGAGGGGTGAAATGCCCCCTGATTTCAAAACTCAGCCTTCTTTCTAGCTTGATGTTTAACCCTATCACTACAGATAGGCTTGTGGGAGACTGCAGGACATGCTGCCACATGGTTCCACTTCATTTGAGAAGTAAGTACCCATAACATCTTCCCAGAGACTATAATGTTAAGTAGAGGAATGATGGGAAAGGGGTCTGGATGAAAACTTGTGATTTGGAGAATGAGGTCAATTATTTCTCCCATCTCAAGGCTGATGCTTGAACTTGAGAAGGTTACTAAGCTCCTCAATTCTTCATTTGTTCAAGGTAGATAACTTTGATAACAGATAACTTAGATAACAGGTAGATTCCTGCTTCCCTGGAAAGAAAATTGTGTGAGTGATTATGAGAAATAGAGTGTTCTAGAAACCAAAAGGGTGAAGAGAGAGAACTGAAATACAGTTGAGTAAATCCTTGGAAGAGTTCCCCTTGAACTCCAGTTACCTGGTATTGGTAGCCTGAATTATTCCTGGGTTTTTGTTGGTTGTTTTTCCTTTCTTCCTCAGACTCACTCCTTAAAGAGGCTCAGAGTGTAGCTTTGCTGCATTAACCCTTTCTGTGACAGCACTGAAGGATTAATGGAAAGTTGCTGGGGTAGGAAGAGCTCATCTGTATGAGCTCACTGACAGATATTCCTGGTGCCCAGCACCTTCAGAGCATTTCAGCAGATGCTGTATTTGTTTCAAGACAGACCTGACTTCTTGATATTGAGCTGTCAAAAGAATACGAAGGTGACATATATTTTGCTCTCTCCAATGTTGTCATGATCCAGAGCTGCTTCTACTGTTTTCTGTAAAATCAGCAAGAAGGCAGAAGAAAAACAAAGCTGAAAAAGGGTTGATCTGATGTTTCTATATAGCTTTCCTTTCTCAAAGAACGTTTTCTCAGAATCTTCTTATGCCCACAACAGAGGAAGAGCGACTACTTCTCAGGCAGTGGTTAGCAATCAAACAACTCTGAATGTCACCACCATTCATGAAAATACATTTAAGCTACCTTTTGGCCAAGGATATTTAGAAGAAACCCCTGATGTTATGAAGAATGCCTTGGGACTATTAATCACCGAGGCTCAGAACAAAATGTTTGTTGATTGTTCACAGAAGTGTATGTCAGTTAAGAAAAATATTTCTTTCTCTAGTTTTCCAGAAGAGTACTCAGATGTAGGTTAAAAAAGCAGAGTAGCAAGAAGATTCTCTCAACAGGAGGGCCACCCCTGACTTTCTGAACTGAATGAATCAGAGATAAATCTTGTTAGTTCAATCTGCAAAAAAAAAAAAAAAAAAAAAAAACAAATGACCCAAGTGGAAGGACTAACTTTGTAAGAATGGTCATCAATCATTGTCCATTCCTTAACTATAAACATTTGCAAAAGAGGCATGCTGGAAAGGAATGATTTCAAAGACCTTGGATAATCTGATTTCAATGCTTACTTTGATTAGAATATACTTAACAATGTTTTACTACTTATTCAGATTCATTGATTTTTTTTTTTGACATCCCAACATGATTAATTGTCTGCTGCACAAATTGAAATTATGTTAGTAGTTTTAGAATCCATGTCAGTTGTCCAACCAGTCACTTCTCTCAGCTGTCTAAGGTTTACACACAGACTTCAACAGAGATGCTCAAAAAGGCTTTACTCCAGAGATATTGTTGTTGTGTTAGAAGGTAATGCTTCTTACAGGTAGTATTAGGAGAAAAGAGAAGTAAACAGAAATGTGACTGACCCAGGAGGAAGGCGAATTTTATTATCTCCCATAGATCCTGTTTCAGACCTGAAGAATTAATTGGATACCTGGAAACCTATCTGTTTTTGCTATCACATTCAAATATCACATTTTGTATCACATTCAAAAAATTATTAAATCTAGGCTATTTCATGTTTGAGAGGGTTTTGTGGGGGAACTTTCTCTCAGTCATCCTTTGCTATGTATGAGGAAAAAGAGATTGCAAATGTACCTGGTGTTTTTGCTGCAGTAAAGCATTTTTTGTAAGAGTTATATTTCTAGTTGAGAAGGGTCAAGGTAATGAGATTGCTGCCAAGTAACAGAAGATCTTTAGTATTAGTGTTATGTCAGCTCCTACGCAAAATTTTGGTCTCCAGTGTTGAAGGCATCATGGAATTAGTGCAGATATATCCAGCCTAGTTGTTAGCACCTAGGCTAAGTAGATCAGAAGGTGGAAATCTGATGTCTTGGCTCCGTGTCTGTTACAGGCAGTTGCATCAGATCTACAGGTCCTGCTTAGCAGCTGCCTGGTATTAGTGGGAAAGACTCAGGAGGGGGCTGGCAGTCTGTTCTGATGATATGGAAAGACATAAAGCCACTACAATGTACCTTGTTTCCCAAGAGACGTGTTGCACAATTACTTTTGGAAGGAAAATGCAGGAGATGTGTGACCCTCTTAAGAATAAATAAATAAAATAAATAAATAAAAGAAAATTTTCAAGCAAAGGACTGTGCTCCTTGCTGATACCCACCTTTTGTGTAACTGAGTTACCAGAAAATTTACAGGGTCTACCAGGCTACCATGTACAGTCATCCATTCAAATCCTTGTCTACAGCTTCCCAGGGGGCAAACCTAATACTAGGTGATGCACTCAGTAGATAGAATGAGGGGACTTTCAACTGGTACATGATAAAGGGCATTTTGGCACAGTGGAAGAGGATTGTTCTTCTGTAGCTATTTCGTATAATTTTGAGTGACATACTACTTTTGATTTGTCATCCAGAATGCAGGGTCACGCTGACACCGGCACCCTCACTAACAAGCAGCGGCTTGAAGGAAAATTCTGTTAATAAGTTTGTTTCCCTGGCAGGCACAGGGGATGCAGCTGGGCTGGTAAGCATTTGGCTGGTAACCTTTCCACCTGACTCTTATTTATGTTGTTGAAATGTATATTCTAGATGACTCAACCCCTTTCGTTAGGTTACTGTTTGTCTTTCAGACATAGCTGTGGTCCTTCTAGTTAAAGATGCATGAACATCAGCAAGAAACATCAATACTGTTGTTAGTTGCATTACAAGCTGCTATGCACTGGGAAAGGGTCAAGTCTATCTTTAAAAGTATAGCATGTTTAGGAAGGACCAAGAATGAATTGTTCTGATCTTATGCTGGCTTTATTCTATAAGAGCTTGGGCTTCACTGGATTTGTTCAAGGTTTGCATAAATTGAGGCAATACAATTAGGTGCAAGTAAGTGTACCTGATCAGTTAGATATTTAGTTCTAACTCAGAAAGGGCTGCAATGCTGAAATCCTAATCTCTGCTGCCTAGCAAGGTATTTTAAGAAGAAAAGATCTTTAATTCTTTTGAGCTGGAAACTTAGGAGTTGCCTCTGCTGTTTCTTTGTCTAGCGTTTTCATTATTATTCTAGACACTGAAGAGTTAGCTAGTAATAGAGAGAGCTTTGAGGTTAAATCTGTGATAGCTTTTAAATCAGGAACAATTGTGAGGTATAATTAAGTTGAAAAGGCCACAAAGGAAGAGTTTCTAATTTTAACATAAAATACACAGCTTCAGTTAAAAAAAAAAAAAAAAAAAAACTTGGCAAATTTTACAGAGAGCAATTGTGGAAGCCACGTAAGACTCATAACTAATACATATAAATTTTTCAGAAATCGTAAAGATTTATTTATTTATTTTTAAGAGGACTAAATAGAAGTCTATTACATGTACCTTTTAGTATGGGTTTTTTGTCTTGTATTATCTACTCAGACTGGGAAATGTAACAAGGTACTAGCGTTATGTATGGTAAGTTTAAGCACTGTTCATCTAGCCAGTTAAATCCAGACTAACACTAATGTAGATCATTTTCATAAACATAGCGTGGATATATGCATGAGTAAAGCCTTCCATGCTTAATTAACTACAAGATTAGAGTTTGGGCCTTCTTCCACAAGTGAATCATAGAACTACTGAGCTATCAATTGTGTTTGTAAGCTGTTCAGTATGCCTGTTAGAAATTATATAAATGCCTGAGTAGATTTTATATTTTATACAATTAATCTTTCTATATATTGAAAATAAAAAGGAGTATGTTAATAATTTGTAGTTGCAGTTTACAGTAAAGAAAGCCAAGAAGCAAAATTCTGTAATTGCTTTGGACCAACCCCCCTCCATTGTCAGATACTGGGAGGGAAAGTCTGCAGCTTCAGTGCCATGTGAAGCATTTCTGCCTTTTGCTGAGTTAAGGCAATAGTTTAATTCTACACTGTTTTATAATTTTTCAGTATACAGAAGGAGGGAGGAACAGAAATCAATATTTGAAAGTTTTTTTGAAGTGTTGTTTTAGTTAGGCTGCAACAAAGTACTACACACAGTAGAAATGTGGTGTGCATTGTTAAAGATATCATAAAACAACATTTCTGCTCTACACCTGCAAAATTCATTTTCTTCTAATACAGTGGCAAATTTAATTACTGTAGAGATATTGATTTGATGATCAATTGTGTTTTTTCCCTTAATGGTGCATACTTTAACATGATATTGCATCTCCTATGTCCCTTGTATAGAATAAATGTGTTATGTGTAATAACAGTAAATGCAAATTTCTCCTTCTTGAAGAACTGAGGAATAACTCTATCTATGTTTGCATTTATCAGGTATCTCTAGGCCAGGCATTACTGTGTAGATGTATTTATTTCTGCACTGAAAAGTACTTTTGGGATTTTTATTCTATGAATTTCTTTAATAGCTTTTTTTGAAATAATGTGATCTTTCTTTTTTAATTGTGGACTATCCTATGACTGTAAGATGCTATCTCCACTGATAAACAGTGCTGCTCATACACTGTTTGTCCTTTGCTCTCTCAATTTAATAATGGTGTGCCAAGCATCTAACAACCCTGGCCTTCATAGACAGTTCCACTGAAACAATCAGTCAGTGCATTTTATGTTGAATCCTAAGGGCTATTTCTATTCAAGTCCCAGTTAGCCTTTGATTACCTGCTAAGGTCGTTGAGAAGTTTGATGTGAGGTCTCCCAGAAACAGCTACATGCAAGCGTTATCAATTCATTAAGGAAGAGGCAGACAGAGCTATTTGTAACACAAATAATTGTGCTCCAGTTGTTTACAGTTACAAAAGAAACTTTGTATGCAGTGGCTTTGAAGACACTCCTGTTTAAATTTGTCTAAATCTAGAATAACAACTGTGGTGCTTCATAGGTATAACAGAGACCCAGTGTGACCCAGTATCATTTTATTTTCCTGACCTCATCTGTAGCTTTCTTCTGTTTAGCAGCTGCCATGTTTCATCACAGCAGTGGGTGATGTTATCCCTGCATATCATCTGGGAGATACACAGCACTGAAAATAACATATTGCCACATTTCTCAGGAAAGTGATGTTTGGGTAACATTGGTTTCTCAGCATAGACACAAGTGTGCAGTGAAACAGGGACTGTAGAGTTGTGTAAGTTTATCAGATTCTGCCCTCTTAAATAACTGACTTTTAGTTACAAGTGGGGATTCTTAGCAGTTGATTTACCAGGCCACTAAAGGCTCTGAAGCATCCCCAGGTAAAAGCTAGTCTTAAGATCCATGTCCCATGGTAGCATCCTCTCCCTCTTCCTCCTCCTTCATGGTTGTGGCTGCCTCTATCAATGATTCTGCATCAGTAATGAGGGGGATGAATTTTTATTTTTTTCTCTCCAGTAGTATTGGCATTCTCAGTGCATAACAGCAAGAATAGAGTAAAAACCTCTGATGATATTCAAGAGAAACCCAAAGGCTAGTTCAATTAGCTCCTGGATGACTTTAATTTATGTGGCGAAAATTAACTATGAGTGACAGATTGAAGAGCCCAAGCAGGTACTAATCTTAGCAATATTTCAGCAATCGCATTTTTCAGTATGTTGCTTGCTCCTAAGCAATTTATCCACTGCATTCTTTTAGACAAAACAAACCTTTCTCTTTCTGTTGTTGCCAGATGTGTCATCCTCCTTAAAATCCTTGGCTATGCCTGTGTCTGCTGATCAGTGCAGAAGACTAGTCCTATTTTTAGAGTAGTCTTTCAACTCTATGCAGCCCATGCATTATTCTAGGCCATCAACAGAAACTCTGTAGAAACTTCTTCCCTGTGGAGTCCCCTGTGTGTGCTGTCAGTCAGCTGTTGTTCCAAATCTGCTCCTCCTTCTTTATGTGTCTTCATTTTTTGTCCTTTAGTAATCAGCAAGTTCCAAAGTCTTGAGTTCCAGCAGCCATTTCCTAAAATCTGAACATCAAATAGTCACAGACGTACATGTAGAAGTACATTAGACCTGGTAGCCTCAGGGACATCGTGACTTTCTGCCAAATGAAAAACAGACATGGATAAGGATGCCTTTGATTGCCATTTGATCTGGACATGATGCATTACTTCTCTTCACCATTTTGTTTCTTTGTCCTCTCTTTGCTTAACTGTCAGGCTTCAATGATTGGGATATTGCTGGAAAAGTATACTGTGGCCAATCTCACCAAAATTCAAAACATGCAAATAGCATTTAAGTTTCCCTTTCCAGTGGTTCAGATCTACCTGTGGTTTTGAAACACTCCATGGAGTCTCTTGGAATGTGGCAGGAATATATAATCTGCTCTTCTGAATCGTACAGATCTACAATTGAGCAATGCTAATTGCTTAATTAGCAATATAAGTGAGCTGAAAGCCTGTATTGGAATAGTAAGTAGAACTCACTTGTTCTTTGTATTCTTCTAATTGACCATTCTTTTTTGTTTTTAAATCTATGGAATACATTTTGTTCCCCTAAAAGTATAAAAGTTGTTTTTCTCCAAAGAAGTTTTTTTGAAGACAGGTGCAAATCACTGTACAGAATAGGAATAAGCCTTCATTCCTTAACTGTGGATGTAGTGGCAAAAACCAGTGTGTGTACACACCAACTTTCCTCTTTTGAGATGGGTTGATCTGTCCTTCAGCTCATATCATACATTGTTTGTTGTAAGACCTCTATTTAACCAAAGGAGTTCTTGTGGGAAAGGCTTCATCTATGACAGAATGATATCTATTTGATAATTTGCTAGCTGCTGGTGCACAGAAAGATATAAATGTAAACTAAAATAGGTGAACAGGGAAAGAGATACATCTTGAGGACAGGAAGAATCCTTTTACCCCTGTCTGTCCATTGCCTGCCTGGGTGTGAGAGGGAAGTGAAAAATGTAGAAAAAGTGTGCAAGCAAGTTTTGTGCCTGTTTGTTAATAATATGATGCAGCTTTATCAAAAGAGGGAAGAATGTGTCCAATTATGACACTGGGGTTTTTTGTTGATATTTTCCTTAAATCTGGAGCGATAACCATCATGGCATCAGTGTGGTCAGACTATAATGAAAGGAAATATTTTTTTTTAAATGCTGTAGGATGTTACCATCTTGGAACTCCATAGAAATTAATAGATAGAAATTTTTAATACTATAGAAATGAACTGCTGTATCTGCTTGTATTTATGGAAGAAAAAGGGAACTCAAATGCTTTTTTTTGTTTTTTGTCTCAGCTGAGCCTGGTAGGGTGGGATCTTTAAATGCAGATATTCAGGAAAGAGGACCTGTGCTTTTTGAGTGTTCAGAAAACATGTATTTTGTAATTTTCTAAATCATGAGCAATGTGTTTAAAATGCTGTCTTGGGACTTCTGAATACAGCTTCTCAGTGGTAGTTCTGGAAGGCAAAAGGACAAAAAATTGCCGAGATTCTGATGGAAATGACAGTGCTTCTGCAGCTTAAGACTTTGCATAATACTTGGTTAAAGTGACCTTGCAAAGGTTAATCTTCCTTGAACAAAAAGAAGAGAAAGTGGTGCTCAAGTCCTTTTAGCCTGATGTTTATTTTCGAGAGCAGTCATTTTACACTAACTGCTTACGCTCAATGGATGTGCTTTACAGTAATGCTTATGCTGTGGGTGTTGCCATCTCTACTCCCATTTCATGTCTTCCAATTTCATCCGGATAGACGACTACAACTTTTCCTTTTGGATTTGGCCCTTAGTACTGTTTCCCCTGTTTCTGTCGTTTTAAGATGTTTGCGCCATCCTTTACAAAAGTGCTGAAGCTTTAAATCACTGGGAAACTGCAACTAGTGAGAAATGCAGCTATTCATTAGAGGGAACATTTTGTACAGGCAAATGGGATCTAGGAACTGTGGGCGGTTGGAGCTGAAATTGAAGTCACTGGCTTTGGCTTGGGACTTGATACACAGAGAGATTTCTTCTCTGGACCATGCTGTAGCTGCTGTAATCCTTAAACTGGAGCTTTCTCAATATGAAAGAGGGGAGCAGCTTTGATGGCTGTGAGCAAACTGAAATTACTGCCTGTCCTAGTATCAAAAATCGCCTTTCTGCAGTGACTTTTCAGGCTGCTGTAAAAGCCAGCTGTTCAAGAGTATTTGGAGAAAGCTGAGAGCCAACTTCTCACAGCAGTCGTGAGAAAGGAAGTCATTTCTGTTCATTGTTGCATTCCCACTTAAATGATTAGATTAATGCCACAGTATTTCATTGTATTATATAAATTAATGATGGCGCTATTAGAGATCTAGAGTCATAGATATGGGGGGAGGGTTGTCATTTTAATTCTAAATAAATTCTGCAGGCATTGCAGTGTTTTGTGTAATTGACAGCAGAAGCAGTGAGTCATCACAACACTGCCTCCTAGCTACAAAGCTGCAGTTACAGGGGGATGAGAACTAACAGATTTCCAAGCACTGTTTTTCTCTGATCTCACTATCAAGACAAATATTGTTTTGTCAAACGTACGTTTTGATTTCCGCAGAGTGACAAGTTATTACCTTGGCCTAGTTTAATCTTATTTATCCGTGATTTACTTCTGTCTCCACAGAGGTGGATCTCCAGTATTCAGAGAAACAAACCCCTATCATGACTAGTGTCTCATAACAAAGCATCGTCCGAGTGATGGGTTCAGGGATGTTTTTTCCATCCCTCGGTGGATGGAAAAGGAAATTGCATACTAAGAAGAGAGCAGCATGCAGAGATGTTTGCTTGAGTAATATTTGTTAGAGCAGGGTTCTTTTGCTTTGAAAATGGGGGACAGGTTCTCATATGAGAAGCACAGAGATCTTTTAGGCAGAATTGGTGGGACTTCCATAAACCAAGAGGTGTGGTTACCTGGCCGGGTGGTGGTACTCCCTTGCAGTGCCCAGTGTGCATTCATATATATGTTCACACCATATAAAATCAAGATGGGAGCAGACAGTGTTGCATGAGTGATTAGATCTATGTTAGAATCCAGGAGCTGCTGACTTTCATGAAGAGCACATCTCTGGAAACACTTGGAATTTCCTGTATATTAAACTCTGCTCAGATGGTTGAAAAATTCTCATTGGAAATTGCATCACGTGTATGCACAGATATCTTCCTACTTTTCAGAATTTGCTAGTGGGTTGTGAACAGGTTATTAGTAAGGAAAAAGCAATTCAGTTGCTGTGTGATTTCAACTATCCAGATAAATGTGTTTCAAATGCAGTTAATGGGAACTTATCTATAGCAATTATTGCTGATTATTAATATTCTTATTAAAAAAAAACAAATATTTTTTTTACTCTAACATGAAGAAGAATTAGTGATCTAATCAAACTATTTTGGCTCAACAGTAAAAAATAATGCCCAGGGAGGTTGTGGAAGCTTCTTTCTTGGAGATATTCAAAACCCGACAGGATGTGGCCCTAAGCAGCATGCCGTGAGTGACTCTGCTTGAGATAGGATAGTTGATATGGATGATCTCTAAAGAGCTCATCCAACCTCAATTATCTCATGATTCTGAAATCAAGTAAATATAGTGTCTTATAGTACTACAAGGGAATGCAGACTTTTGCATTGCACATGAGTTCTAGATGTTTGCAGGCTTAAATACTAAAGGGTAGTATTTTGAAGTCTACATTAGTTTAAAGTTAGAGCATTGTGTCTGAATCAAAATAGTGTACAAGCACAAATAATGGCAGATTACACTCAGGAAAAGACTTACAAGCATTTAACTGGGGAGCTGAATCGCTTTTCCCTCACATCAGTTAAAACCTAAGTGAGTGTAAAAGTTGGAATCTGCTCTGTAGGGTCTTAGGATGAGCAAGTAAATTATAACAATTTTTTGAACAATAAATATTCTACGCGAAGAATATTAGTGGGAAAAAATATATAAAAAAGTAATTAACAGTCATGCAGTGTGTTAGCTCTTCTTTCATGTTTCATTCCATGGACTTGACAGGGTTAAAAGACTTGCCAAGCATGCTGCTCTGAGAAGAACAGATTGCTGCAACATATCTATTTTCTCAGCAGATAAACATGGCTTTTTTTCCTGGCGGGTGGTTTCACAATTGTATTTGGGCAGTCAGCTTTGCATATGGATGCCAGAACACCTGCCACTCAAGAATGTATTTATAGGAACTGTAAACTAATTAATTCCCTTAAACATCCCAGTGGTTTTTAATGACATATTATGATAGTCTGTCCGGTGGGGATTACATCACTGCTTTTCTGGAGCTAATTTGTTTACCTGCTTTTCTCTTTCCTTTTACTTTTCCTTTCTTGCCACCTGCCTATAAAGCAAATGTAATAAAAATCTATTCCTGAAAAGCCATGTGTGAAGTCCCACTCTTCTCTGAGGCTGAGGGGCCTCGTTCTGTCTGCAGGTAGGTGCCTTCCTTCACCATGAGCTCTCTGTTCTAAGCCCAAGTTGAGAGCTGGAGCAGCATTCCAAAGTCCTTTCATGAAAAACAAGGTTCCACAGGGCAAAATGCTTGCAGACCTTTCCCCTGAGTTGAAGTCTTAAGACCAGGAACTCTGACGTTTAATAATGAGTGTACTCCTTTGCCACTTTTCTTGCAGCTTGGCATCAATAGCCTCTTTCTGGTGAGAACCCATTAGTATGGGTATCTAGAAAAGAATGAGCCCAGTGAGGGCAAATGTGCCTCTTCTTATCTGCATGAAAACTATAGGAATTTAATACCTTTGAGATTATTGAGAACTTATTAAATTTGACAAAAATTGGCCTCATTCAAGCAGTTATGAAGAAGAAAATGGATATGTCAGCACACAGTATGTGTATGATCATTTCCACAGGCACAATGTAAACCAGGCTAAAATCAGAGGAAATTTTGGGCTTTTTCTTCCAAAGACAGGGAAAGGAAATTCCTCCTCTGCAATTGCTTGTAATCCAATAGGTCTATTACTCTATGCCTGTATTACTCCTTCATTTCCTGACTAAGTATTCAAGGATATATATCTAGTAGGAGACAACTCGAATTCAGCTTATAAATGTGTTGTGAACTGAACAGAGGCTTGGATTTTCTTTTTGAAGCTGCTTCATATTGCTTGACATGACTACGAGTTTGCTGGGAAAATGTGAGAGTCAGCATCAACTCTATAGCCTAGTGGTAATGAAATTTCCCCAGGAATGAGAATGTCCTGGATCTAGTTCCATTTCTAGTTTATACTACTACAGGGGAGGATTTGTGAGGCAGGGAGAAGGGAAGACTGAATGGTACACGAAATTCAGGTTATGGTGTGGATGCAGATACATTCTATCTAAAAAATATAATTTCTATCTCAAGTCGTATAGGTGCAACTCACATATCTAACCAGACCTTAGATGCATCTATAAGTAAAAGTCCATCCTGGATGAGAGCTTACTTCTGGTGTGTGTATAGTGTCTATTTTGTTCTTAAGGACGTGGATTCATTGTTTTCCTCTACTGCAGAATTTACATGTACTTTTGCAATGATGTTGCTGAGTTTTCTACATTGACCCATGGAAGAAAAGTAAAGAGATTAAATTAGCCAACTTGTACTTTGAAATTAGTTTCTGTAAGGGCATTTTCTTCATGTATTCTGTGGCTTTAGCTTCCTGTTGGCAAAATGGAGATACCGTTTCACGGATTGATATAGTCCAAATACGTTAGGTTTGTACCTTGCGTAATCATTCTATTTGGGTACTCTATTAGCAGCCTGTATGAGTTTTCTAAATAATTACTATTGTGAGCTGTTTTGTTGCATTTTACTACTATCCAATAAATTAGGAAGATGTGCTTACTGAGCAAGTAGCAATGACATCAAGCCCTTTGCTTACATAATAAATGCTAAAATGTCTGAGTATTTCATCAGACGTTACCCTACTATATATGATTCTGTTTTAATCACACAACTATTTATTTCATGAATAAGTTTCCTGTTTTTCATCAAGTACACTATGCAAGCTACAGTATTTAACAGCCTTACTAAATGTGGTCTAATTAGAAATGTATCATCTAATGAGAAAGTGCCAGTTTCACCTCATTTTTACTAACAAGCAGTGGAAACTTATTGCCTTAATAACAAAATGGATGTTAGTAACAATGGATTTGGTGTCAAAATGCTTGCAGACTCAGTTTTCTATGGGGAAGAAATTATTTAGCTGGATAACAAAAACATATGCCATTTTTGGAGGGAAAAATGTTTTAACAAAAAACAAAGGTGAAAACTAGTGGAGAGAATGGAGGGACTGTTTGGATAGTGAGTAAATTAGGATCAAGAAACTTAGGTTTGTTTCTCATTCTGTTTTAGTTTTTCTATATAACTTTGGACAAATGAGCTGAAGATTCAGTTTTGCTATTTTCCGTAAGCAGAGGTAACATATTTTTACTCTATTAACTATGTATGGTTAAATGCTAACCCCTTTGGACAAAATGTAATTCCAGACTTGTTCCCGTAGAACACCCTGTGTACAGGTCATAGACAAGGCCCTTGCATGTTAATGTGACATGCATAATTCTTGACAACAAGGAACCCTCTTCTCCAAAACTAGAAATAAACAAAATGCCGATTTTTGTCCTTACACCAAAGTGGCTCAGTACTCTAGAGTAGGACAAACTCAATATACCCAACTACAGTAACTCCATCGATCTAAACCCAGTACGCTTTTAAGGAGAAAGAGAATATCTTTGTTTTAGACATACTGCTTTCCTCAAGAACTGCTGCAAGCAGTGATAGTTATCTGAGCAGTGACACAGTTCTGCAGCTCTCATTCCCAGTTGGCATTCATCTTCATGCTCTCTGTAGTTGTGTGTCTTGACTATGAAGAAAATTAAATTAAAAACGTATATTGATGGATTTAGTTGCTGGTGTCACTCCTTACACTTTGGAACGGTGCACATGCTCAGCCTGCATCTGTTTGACAGCATTAACAAAGAGGTGTTTTCTCATAGTTTTTTTTACTGTTTAAACATCTTGGCTAGGCTAAGACATGAAATTTATTTACTCTATTAGATACACAGAAATTATTTTTTGTTTGTTTTTTCGTGGACCATGACACAATTCTTTATTCACTTTTGTTCTGCTCTTCTTTGTTGGATTACGCATTTCCTTCTTTGTGTGTTAACTTAAATTCTTATTTCAAATGTATTTATCCTCTTCTGTGAGTTTTCCAGATAAATACAACTTGTTAGCTTCATACTTGCCATCAATCCATGTTGTAAGGTAAGGCTCACTTGTACTGATTATTGCTAAAGTAACTTTATAATCCCCTATATTCTTTAGCAGCGTTCATAAAAGAATATTGGTTTTCAACTCCATATTATTCAGTCATGTCTTGTATCTCTGAAGCAACATAATGGATGTTTCTCAAAACAAGTAAAACATTATGGAGGTTTTTTTTTTTTTTCAAACCTTGGAAAGGTTTAAAAAGTAGTAAAGTAAGATGTTTGGGCCTGTTGGAGTGTGATCACAGATCCTTCAAATTCACTGCAGTAAGACAGCAGAAAACCTTACACTGAATTCAAGTATTCAAGTGACTGAAAAATAGCCATCAGGTGCTTTCATTGTCTTATTGTATTAGCCAGGATCGTAAACAATTTGTGTAAGGCTTATGGGTGAAAATCAGTGTTTCTGCCTCATGCTGAATTTCAGCATTTGATTGAAAATTTTTTTTTTTTTTTTGGCTACTCATGCTAGAGGCTGAGATGCGAGTTTTTAGACAGGATACTTCTTTGAGGGTTAAATTGTCATGTGGAAGTGTATTTGAAGACATTCTTATCTGAACTGAACATAGATTCTTATCCTTCTCTTTTTTCTTTCAGATATGACGCTTTTAAAGTTTTTTAAAGCTTTTGTCAGAAGGAGAAGTTATGTAGAATGTATTGGTACTGGTATTTACACATAAATATACATGTGGATGTATGGATGCCCGAAGAGATGGTGGAAGCCCCATCTTTGGCGATATTCAAAGTCAGACTGGACCAGGCTCTGAGCAACCTGATTCAGCAGTAGATGTTCTTTTTCATTGGAGAGGAGCTGGACTAGATCTTTAAAGTTCCCTTCCAACTGAGAAGATTCCATGATTCTACGATAACTGTAATACGACTCTACTAAGGCAGTGTATTGACTAAGTAGCTGCATCTTAATAAGTAGCCAGACTGCTCCCTGGCGTAACTTAGCTAAAGCAACAGAGATGTTTTTCTATCTCTGCCCAAAAGATACAGCACAGGTAGATTAGCGTGTTAAAAATGTAATGTTCTGAATGAACATACCTGTGTAAGTAGAACTTCTAATTGCAGACTCTGGCCAAAGGACAAACTTTTTAATACTTAACAATGAACAGCTGTCATTTCTGCTACTTCACAAAAGCAAGTTTATTTTTGGGGGGGGGGCATTATGTTAAACATTGGGAAGTCCTAGACATAAGAAAGGAATTTCCTCATCTGACTTCTTTCCTCTTATATACTATACAGAGTAGTGTCTTTAAAAAAAAACAAAAAACATTAAGAACTGTTTTGTACTCACGTTGTTTGTTGTATAGCAGTGGGATAAAGTTGATGACTAAAATCTAAAGCACTACAGAGAAAATTAAAATAATCAAAGTATTCATTAAAGTGCCCTTTCAACTTGTTGAGTTGCCAAATTGAGCTAGCTGGCGAAATTATGACTGATCAATTTATGTTGGAATTTTCTTATTGAAGTTAAAACCTATCAATGATACAGTTTTGTTTCAGCAAGGAGTAGCTTTTCTTTCCTCCTCAGCACTTAGTCCACTAAGAAGTTGCCATTGCACTGGCAATTTCAAGGCTTCTGAATAAGCAATGGGTTATGTCAGTTACTGATAGTCAGAGACTCTTTTCACAGAACTTGTTTCTGAAGGCAAAAAGATTTCAAAATATGAAAATTTTCTGAGGCAGGATTTCCTTTTCTTATATACCTTTATAGACAAGGAAACCTAGCCACTACAAGCACTTCAAAATTTGTTGCTGCTGTGTGTTTGAAATGAAAGTGTTCAATAAGAGTGTCCAACAGTGAAGTGGTGGGAATGTAGTATTATGATAAAGCAATTTTCAATTTGATACCTTGAGAATTTAATGCAAAATGAGCACTTTTGAGATTAGCTTAACCAAACTTTGTAAATCCATCATGAATGTGAGGCCTGATCAGCTATTTGACTGTACTTACAGAGGCAGCGGAAGAGGAGAACAGATCACATGAACATACTGGACTTAGAATGTGGTGAGATGACCTTGTACTCCTGCGTGATGAGCAGCTAAACTACTACAAAGCTATCAAACAACAGAAAGAGTTTCAAAATGAATATTTCAACATCCAACAGTTGAAAATGCTGATGTCACAATGTGACTTGTGGAAAAGACAGTTTCCAAGAGTGAGGCTCGAGGGAATTGATTAGCTCAGATAGCTTGTTGACTTAAGGAAGATGAGCACATGCATGCCCTGTGATTCTTGGCACAAAAGCTGCAGCAATTATTTTTCAAAAGCACAGTAGCAGAAATTCAGAGAACAATATCTACATTTTCTGTCTGGGTTATAAAAGGATACAATTCCAGATTTTGGTTCAAAATATCTTATTTTGACTGTCATTGTATAATTGAAGCTAGCTGTCCCACAAACTAAAAAAATAAAAGGTAGGAAATACTGTTTTCTATCCAACAGGGCATTCCATGCAGTGAGCATGTTAGTGTCTGACTCAGGTTGTTATCGTTTGGCCAGTAAGGTTGTCTTCTGACTGGTAGCAAATCAACTCTTGTCAGTGACAAGCAGCCTAATGATTCAATTTCTTTGAAGTCCTTTGTAGAGAAGGCACTGTGAAATCCAGAAAGAAAACAGTAATACAGCTGTCAGCATCTTGAATGAAAATGATGTGAATGAACTTTGTCTGTATTTCAAGGAACCAGTCACTGAAACTGTGAAACTCAGTTGGAAATTAAATGTTTGTGCCACAAGCATAAGAGTTTTTTTTTTTTTTTCATTTTAATAAGTGATTCTTTTCTCTTAAAGGTAGCTGTTTCTCAGAAACTAAATAGCCAACACAAGATAGCAACTTTTAAATATCTGAGGAACACGTTAAATACTTTCTATCCACCAGCAAAGTAATGTTTAGGGTTTTACCATCAAGAGTGATTTAGATAAAACACCTATCAACTCTCCCATAAATGAATGTAGGGGAAGAGAGTTTCTCAGTCTTGATTTCCAGATCCTTCTCCCATGTAAATTATAACAATGAAAAGAACACTCACTAACTGCACATTGGAGACTTCTCAGTGTTCATGTTTTCTTTTCCCATTGTACCTAGTGGGCATGCTGTTAAGGACAAAGTCTCAGTGGGACACTGACTATATAAATGGCTTCAGTAAACCTCTTAGTTGGAAGCTGAAGTGAAACCCAGGCAGGTAGGTGAGCAGCTGGTATCTCAGCTGGTACTCTGCTCTCAACAAAAGAGCATGTACTCTGTAGTATAGATCCAAACCCTTCCTGTCCTGCTGGAATCTTTCCATTAAGCTTAAGGGGCACTGTAGCAGGCGTTGTACTCAAAATTGCAATGAAATTAGGGATCTACTGGTCTTAGTCTGTTATCAGCAGCATGCTATCACCAAATAATTGATACTTAAGAGTTACTCACACAATCAGAAACATGCATTATGGTCAAAGGCTGTGCACACTGTTTATCCTAAGACAAGGCTTGGGTGGGACTTGATCACAGTCTGTAAGTAATTAAATGGGAGCAGCAATGTCATAATAAAACGTTCATGAGTCTAGAGGATCAGTGCATAAGAAAGCTACTATCTACAAACTGAAACAGGAAAGATTTAGACTAGAAATCGGGTATAAATTTTTAGCAGTGAGGATATTTAACCTTTTGAAGATCTTAAACTTTCCAAGAAGTGTGGTGGACTTTTCATCTCTGCAATTCTATTTATTTATTTTACCTAATTCAAGCATAATTCAGGAAATCTCTATTTACTGTGCCATACAGTACATCAGGCTAATGAATAAGACTGTCCCTTCTGGCTATGTTATGAAAAAATCCATTCTGGTGGAAGCACTGAACATTCAGTCTGTGTGAAATCAGGAAATGTATTTAAGTACCTGGACATGGATTTTGGTTAGAGGTAGCTGGGAATTTTTCACCCAAATGATATTCCACTGTGAAGTGTAATTTCCAAAGCGAAGAAAAATCATGATAGCATTTTTTTTAAGTGTCATATTTTTCTGACAGAGAATTAAAATTAAAATTGCTATTTTATTTCATGTTAGTTGACCTGAATCAGACTATTGATTTTGTTTTGACACTCATCTAAATTATTCTGCTTCAGATCAATACTAAGTAAATATGTAATAAAATAGCATTCTTATATATATCTAATATGTATTTATATATAAATATATTAAATATATATATTTAAATTCTACCTTTATAGATGTTATTTTTTTCTACAAGCTGGATTTTTTGGTTATATTCCCTAGTGGATTTTCTGGAATTGTAAGATTCACCTTGGCTAATATATGCTTTCAACAGCTTTGTTTTTGTCCTATATGCTTGCTATGGAGACTGGAGGGAAAACTGGCTTAAAGACAGGAAAATAGAGTTTAATGTTGTGAAATACAACTCAATAGCCAAGACACTTATTTCTAAAACTGAATATGTCAAAATGAATCCTGTTAAAATGGTATCATAGAATGGTTTAGTTGGATGGGATTTTGATGACAACCCTGTTTCAACCCACACTATGGGGCAAAAAGCCCCATTCAACCTGGCCTTGAACATTTCCAGGGATGGCACATGCACAGCTTCTCTGAACAACCTGGTCCAGTGTTTGATCACCATCACAGTGAAGAATTTATTTCTAATATCTAATGTAAATCTACCCTCAGTTAGTTTAAAATAATTACTCTTTGTCACATCACTATGTTCTCTGATAAAATGTCCCTTCCTATGTTTTCAGTAGCCTCCCTTTATGTACTGCGTGGCTCCTATAAGGTCTCCACGACCCCTACTCTTCTGAACTTCTGAATGTAGTTTATTTCTTGTAATTCATTCAGTACTTTTATTCTACTATGGCTTAAAAAAAATACCAAAAAGAACTGGACTCTTAATTTTGCTTGATTCATGTGTTCAATTTCACAGAAGACTCAGGAATCGGCAATACTAGGCCTACTATGGCTATACATTTACTTATATGTATACAAAACTGTTGGATCTTGATATTAATTTCTGTGAATGGAAGGGAAGGCTATCACATACTAAAATTTTTTTTTTTTTTAATGAATAGAAATTCTCAAAGGCCAACCTATACATCAGAATTCTGAAATCTCTTGGCTTGCATGTCCCCTAGTATTTGTGCTGGAAGTAAAGACCTAGCTTTTGATATTAACCATATCCCTTCCAAATTAAAAAAATGCAAACTTTCCCCTGCCATTCTATAAAATGTCTTCTTTTAATTTCCCTTTAAAATATTGTGGTCAGCCTACGCAGGTTGAACAGTCTCTCTGGACATTGGTTTACTGTGTTTTAGGGGATACAGAGCATTCTGTTACTGGACTTTCAAAAAGTGCTTTTGGAGGTAGAGATGAGAGCTGAACTAAATAAATCTTTTGCAATATATATGGCTGCAAGCAGGAGGAAGTAGGACTAAGGCAGGGGAGGTTTTCGTTACATGTTGGGAGGAGTATTTTCACTCAGAGGGTGGTGACTCACTGGAAGAGGTTGTCCAGAGAGGTTGAGGATGCCCCATCCCTGAAGGCAAGGACAGATGTGGCTCTGGGCAGCCTGGTCTAGTGGTTGGCAACCCTGCCCATGGTACTGGGGTTAAAACTTGATGATCTTTGAGGTCCTTTTCAGTACAGGCCATTCTATGATAACATTAAGCTAGAGAATGGTGACCATAGCAGAAGACAGTACTAAAACCAGAGAAATGAATTTATTGATTTAAGTTGTAAGGTGTATTGTGTTTTTTATTCCCCAATTCTTTACCCTCTCAAAAAATAAAAGATGAAAATGATAGGTTTTAAATTTTTTTTTTTTTTACTCAAATGTTCATTAGAATGGAAACATTTTAATTTTCTTTTCCCATCCTGAAAATTTGGATTAACTTAAAGATGTAAAAGAGTTGTGTATTATTCTGAAAGACAAATTCTATGACATTTTTGTTGTCAGTTTTGTATTTAACAGTGAATCTTCTGAGAACAGTTCTACTCTGAAGGAAATTCTGAGCTTTTGGATTTTTCCTTTTAACCTGGTCAAAATACCAACATTTTGGGTTATTTTTTATGGATGAAAATGTTCTGAAGTTCTGTTTGATGTGAAATTATCTTATCTATCATGAATAATACATATGTACAATTTCTTTTAAAATAAACATTTTTCAATTTTATGAAAAATCAATGATCTGGAACATTTTGAACAAATTGTGGTTCAAAAAGGCGGCTTCCTTTCATAGAGATCTAGTCTTACTTCATTTTCACACCTTCTTTAAAATGCATATTTCTGAGCTTTTGTCAGCAAACCTTGTACAGAATACAAATCTAGAATAACAGGGTACAGGCAATTGGCATTATCGATCAAGTTACTGAGTAGACAGATTACTATTCACAGTGTTTCTTGTCATATAGTTACTCTTATTTTCACTGGGATCCTGTGCAACAGTGAAATGCGAGTCCTATGCTTACTTGGTAAGCAACTCAGGTTGCTACTTTTCATTCATAAATGCTTATTTATTTATTTATTTATTTTATTTATTATAGAACAATTGAAGTAAAGAGTATTAATTATGAATTCAACTGCTTCTTCTGTTTGTGAATCATTCATGAATTAGTCCCAGTTTTTTTTTGAAAACCATTTTTATTTGTCAGTAGTCTCTGGATAGTTTCAACTTGAGATGGTTCAGTTTTTCTGCAGACTGTTTCCTTTGAGATTATTTTTTTGAACTATTAGACATATGACATACTTCAAGCAATTTGACTGGAAAGCCAGCACAACCTAAATATTAAAAATAATAATAATTAGAATTTAATTTACTAAATACTCACAGAAAGAGTATTTATTCACTTTGTCACAAACAAAACTTCAGCTCATTGATCAAATAAATTGTTATAAATCAGCTATCCATAAATGGTAGGTATCATTTAATGAGAGCATGTAATATATGTAAATCCTTGTTAATAATTGTATTAGTGCATCCCCTTTTATATGATGGTGTTGATTTAGTACTCCATTGAGGTCCATTTTATTGTTTACATTTGTTTTCTCCTGTTGTTTTGTGTCTAATTATTCATTCAAGATGTGCATTATTCAAATGATGGCCTATTGTGTTCATTTCTGCTTTTCTTGCAGTTAACATTTAGCAGCACCATGACAGTTTTGCCAATGAGAGAAGTGAGGAAGATTTAATTCCTCTCATCAGAATTCCACTTCACTGTCCAATCACAAAATAAATAAATAAATAATAAAAATCAGGAGCTGCTTAGACTCAAATTTCTATTTTTAAAATTCAAGTATTAAAGAAATACCTGTTGCTTGCAGTATTCATGTATTTATGTATTGCATGGCCTGCTGAGCTCTCAGCTGGTGATTCTTATCTGCCAAGATTATGCAGAGAGCTTGTGTCCTAGAACAAATTTTTGACCAGCTGGTACTGAGAAATCTCTCTGAAACATCAAAATCTAGGTACTTTCCAGACATGCAAAACATTTGCTAGAAATCAGATGGTTTGAAAGATGTTCTTTGTGTGTGATTTATTATTTATTGAAGAATTGCATTGGAAATACCTATTGAGGGAAATAAATAAGTTTCAAGTAATATGAAATAGAATACTGTTTTTTTGTAAGGATTAGATTACAGTGGGTATGGATTTTTCAAGTCCTGATCATTTGTAGTTTCACTGGAAATCAATAGAAACTGCAGCTGCTCAGCATCTCTGCAAGATCAGACCCTCTAGGAATCTGAATAGTAATGGCAATTACGCTATCAAAGACAGAATTGCTAGACTTATAAATTCTCTTGCTTCACAGTTATTCTCTGAAAAATGATTTTCCAAAAAAATGTTGTCTTGGGGTTTTCCATTTTAACGCAGCTCAGGGATTTTGTACCTTACTTGCTCTATTTCAGTGTAAGAGTGTGTGTGTTGCCTTTATACCAGAGACATAAAAGTTAATCCTTTCTTTTTCCCTTTTTTTTTTCCCCTCACAAACATCATCAATAATGTTTTGGGGTGTCAGATGCTGTCTCACAGCTGCACAAGGTATCACTGTCCTGTTATGAGGAACAAGAAATATAGAGCTGTAGTGAACGGTAGAATTACTATATTACCAATCTTATGCCATCATGAGAAGAGGTGAACATCATATAGGGCATGTAAGCGAGAGCAATATTCTCTGGCATAATTCTCCCATTCTCTTTAGAAAGGATAAGGCAATGGCTAAAATATTCACTCATTCAAACTATTGGAGTTTAGGAAAGATTTGGATCATGAGACAAGAATCCTTATCCTCTTCTGCCTGCCTGGCCTGTTTAAGGGAGACAAGAAAACAAAATTCTGTTCTAATCTAAGTGATAGCAGCAGCTTTAATCAGATGGTCCTTTTTCAAAACTCACTCTGACAGAGATGCCTCCTGTCGATGTGTGGGCAAACTTCTCACTCAGGCTGTGAAGAAAACAACAGCGTGTCAAGACAGACTCTGGCAACAGTGAAGTTGCTTAGTGAAACAAAATAAATCTTGGGCTTCCTATCTCAAAAGGTATCGGACTGGCTTCTGTTCTGAGCAAGGATATAACAATGAAGGTTTCAAAAATGTTTCTAAATAATTAACCTAGGCTGAAGGGGAAAGGATTGGAACAACAGAAGTTTTACATTAATTTCATGGCAGTTCAGAATGTCCTGTCCTTTTCAGGCTGAACTTCACATTGGTTCAGTGTGTTTCAAAGCAGTGCTTTTGAGCTAGAATGCCTGAGCAGTAAAAAAATAATATATATACATGTATATAAGCATATATATATATATGTGGGGATCTTTGTAGAAACTGAATCCTTTGCCTGTAGAGTTTTAATTTTGATGAATCGACAAAAAATGTTTCACTGTTGAATATTGACATTGTTCATAACCCTGGAAAGTTATTTGAATAAAGCAGCAGACTATAATGCTAGCTGGTGTACTTGTGCACTCTTGGTAGTGCATGTACTTGTCACCTCACTAACTTCAATGGGTGCCTTGCCAGCAGGCTTTTGATTTCCAGATTTTCTGTTGCAGATTGCAGCTCTACAACATCAGCTTTAACTCTGCCTCTGTCCTTTGGTATTACCTGTATTTTTTCAATTATGTGGCACAATTTATTCCCCTTAAATCACTGTGATGCAGTAAAAGGTCCATAGTCAAGGCCAACAATTTGTTAGTAGAACAGCATTTGACTTCCCATAATTGTGTTGTCCTTCCCTTGTCATGCCACCACACATGGCACAGCATCTTTTCTGACTCCATGCTTTGTTATGACAACTTGCTTGTTCCTCTCAGGGACAGATACCAACCTTTTCCTCATCTATAGTTATTCTGTGCCATTTCTGAATTTAGAAGACATCTGTGTGAAAAACAGTAAGAATTTCTCCTTACTATCATCAGAGACCTCTCCTTCTGTGTAATGGTACTTGCTAAATCAGTATCGTTTAGCTGTCTGTGGGCATGGCTGCAACTCTGTACTTATTTGGTTCGCACAAATGTTAGAGGAATTCTCATTCCTAAGTAGCATTTTACAGAACATCATTTTACTGCCTTGTTTATTGGACTCTTGTATTTCTTATTGAATCAACTGATAAGAAAGAAAGCATGATGCATGCACATTCTATCACTGCAAAAGTGCATTAAACAAAAATCCTAGCAATAGATAGCTCAGTAATTATGTGGGGCTCTGACAGTGAACTATCTGTTTTGAGGAAGGTTGTTCTGGCAAAGGCAGACTTATTTTTGTTTTATTATTAAAGTTTGCTGCCCAAACTTAACTTGGAATTAGGATCCACCTAAATCATCCTGAAATAAATTAATTTTTAGAAATGTTTTCCAATATTTCCCTTTTCTTACATTCAGCAATGGCAGGTTATGTTTTGGCTCATTGATTACATAGTACCATGTTTAGTAGAAAGTCAATATTGTTTTATGCAAAATGACTTCGGAGGAGTGGACAAAATGGAGAAGAACCACATTGTGAATTGTAAACAAAACCATTTTTGTCACTTAGAAAAAGGGAAGGTTTGCTTTTGTTGTAGTGTCAGATAACCTATACGATAGATATGATGAAGCTACTAGATGTAGTTCATTGATTTCAAATGCATTTATGCAGTCATTGGATCTGGGCTTCACAGGTTGCTAGGAACTCAATAAAATCCTTTACATGCAACCACTATACCTCTTCCAGCTTGATTAGAAGTCTGGATATGATACTCCTAATTATAAAGTGAGATTACCAAGAGAAAACCCTGCTGAGATTCCATTATGATGGATATTGAGATAGTGAAACAATTACAACAGTAACCCATATGAATGTCAAAATAAATGAATAAAGTCTTGCCTGTGGAACTTATACTGCTGTTAAAAAAAATAATAAATATATAGCTTAAATCCTGAAAGCAAGCAATACACATAAATATGTCAGTTCTGCAGTCCTGATGAAAGTAAGGAAGCTGAACTAAAACTATTGGAACAGTCTGCAAATGATTTTAGTAGGCATCAGATCCAGAGTTTATTTCAGACTGCTTATACAAAAGCAATATACCCCATTTCATTGTTCTGCACCTTTCATTTCTATGTAGCAATTCTTAGAATAAAACCCATCTGGGCTGATGAAGCACAGGACTGTCTATTATCTGTGCTCCTAGCAGCCCTGCAGAGAAGTCAGGTAGAGCTACCTGAAGCAACTTCCAATCATTAGCCTTTATCAGCTTCAATACAGACTTCTGGGGGAAAGTGTGTCGTCAAGGGCCAGATCATCAATGTCTTCATTTAGCTGAAGAATATTAGCTGTACATGTACCAAGAGTAAAATATTCTTAGTTAACACTGTGAGTTGAGTAAGAATGCGTCCTTTTTGGAACTCATTCCCACAAGTTCCACCAAGCGTTTGTAGAAGGTACGTTGCTTGCTAAGATGTTTTCTTTTTTCTTTTTTTTTTATCCCACCCATTAATCTGTTATGATATGGTGGAATGTGTTGGTTTCCAGAGTTACAAATATCTGGGAATAGGGCCAAAGATCTTCCACCAATGTTATACTTAACTAGAAAAATGACTTAATAAGGAAGGGAGAATCAGGAAGCCAGAGAGATACAGCTTTCAGCAAGCCACTAATAGATGTAACTAGAATGTAATTGTGAACTTTTAGAAATCTTAGGATGAAAAGGACATGAAACATCCTCCCTCATTCCACACTTGATTTCTGTATCATTTCCATCTAAATGCAATGGGGTGCATACTAATTTTTTATTAGTATTCTACTGTGTCCTAATTCATAAGACCAAAGAGCATGATTTTCATGCATGTCAGATTTGAAGTCAAACACTGAAAAACCTGGCTGGATGACAACAGTTACCAAGGTACCAGTGTGTTTCTCAAGCATGTGCCTAACTGGAAAGATACAGTCATCCTGATGCTGGTGGGAGTAGGTTTCCATGTAGTTTCACCACTCTAGCAGAATTTATCCAGCATTTAGACTGCTTTTGCAAGTTGGGTTTGCAAAAGCAGGTTAGACAACCCTCCACTTCTTAGAGGAGGCACACGATTTTTGACAAGGAGCCCTTTAGCACTGATGTATTCAGAAACAGGAATCTGGACCATTTGGAAATCCTTGCATTAAATAGTTTGTGGGAATCTGAAATTTTAGATGGTATTGAGTACTTTGAGAATGCCTGTTGTACTTGAATTAAGCTGTAGGTGCCTGAGTTGTATTTGTGGTACTGGCTCATATTCAAGTACTTTGATAAGTCTTAATTGAAAAACTGAGAAGTATAAATGCATTAAGAGTTAATGTTACATCAATTTCAATTAATGATCCAAAACAGTTCTGCGTAGTTACAAACCATTATAAAGAGGATGCAAAACAGCCATTGCATGCAGTCACATATTATAGTGTTATTTAACATGTGACCCAGCAGCTTACATTATCTAGTGCAGATGTTTTCAATTGAAATAAACCCATAAAGCTTGCCATCTCCTGGCACAACTGGTAGAAAATTATTTCTGCTAGAAAAATAAATTCTGTGCTGCACAGATATTTCATCTGTCACAGCCATGATCCATAAAACTGGAAAACTTTTCTCTACTGAAGGCTTGCCTAGCTTAAAAGAAATTAAAACAAAGTGCATTTATCACCTTCATCTTTTATTTCTAGGTGTCCCCGGCACATGAACATATACAAGTGTTGAGTTTCTTTATACAGTAAGAGATCAAATAATGTAGAATTTTTTGCATCTGGTTTTAAATAAAACTCGCCCTGAAAAAAAAAAAAAAAAAGATATGACTATAAATACTAGAGCTCTGTTCCCCATCTAGGCGAATTAACTTAATACATAATTAATGTAATATAAAAAAAGTAAATGATTATGACTATTAACAAAATAAAGATTGTCATTTTTCATTTGCTTAAAGAATTTTAGGTCCAGTGTCTTGGAGAGACTCCAGTTTTTACACTCTATCTAATTCTCTTATGGTTTCAAATGAATAAATTCATACTTTCTCTCTGGCTGCCTGTTCCATAGCCTGACCCACTACAGAATGGATCTCATGTACAAGTGGCTACATCTCTGAGTGGTTAAATTTAAAAGTAAGGGCTTTTGACAAACTACTTTTCACAGCATTTTGTGATCCTTCTGAAATAAAGGTAGTGTTTAAATTCTGAAGAGCAATTTTTAATTACAAGAAGAAATCATGCATTTTACTTGAAAAAGCTGCATAAATGTTAATAGACAACTGTCTTACCACAAAATACTATAGCAAGTTCTTTGAATTCACCACTATTTAAATATCAGGTATTTTGTTTGTAATTATTTTGTTTTTATCCCACTGGAGCAGTAAGCAGCTGTGTTACAATACAGCCAGCTTCTCTCCAATAATAAAGATGCTTCAGTATGCTAACTGTTAAATTCCTGGATTTCTGGGGATTTACATCAGATGTCTGAGAGAACAGGAGATAATCATATAAGCATGATATTGGAAGTGATAAACTTTTCACAGAAAAACAAGTCCTTTGGACATAAACTTCTTTTTTTATCCCTTTTTCCATCTTACAAAGTCCACCTGTATAAGAAATGTTGTCACACTGTTCTCTCAGTGGAATTTAATGGTGAATTCTGCCTTAGAAGAACAAAAGATGGGTTGTAATTTATGTGTGTGGGAAAAGATATCCCCTTCTGTCTTCATTTAATTTGTAAAATTTCATTTCTGACACCTTAAAGATGACATTTGCCTACAATACAAATAAGGTATATACCCCAACTTTTATTTAAATTACAAAACAAAAACAGAGCTAGAAGCCAGCTAGAGAGTACTGTTCTTTGAAGCAGAAGTCATTTTTTTCTTTTTCTGTGTAGAAGTTAGCTCAATGTGGTCATCATACATTCATAGTAAAATCAGTATAATAGTAATCTAGAGTCTGTGTAGGTTTGTAAGGATATATAATGACAACATATAGGTGACTCAATATGGATTGGGTTTGTGAAAGGTCTGAATAGCCCAATAGCTTTTGTCTAACATGAGCCTTGAGAATCATAGAATCACTGAGGTTGGAAGAGACCTTTAAGATCATCGAGTCCAATCGTGACCTAACCATACTACCCTAACTCTAACAACCCTCTGCCAAATCATGTCCCTGAGCAAATACTTGTAGTATATAGACTTCATAAGAAAATATATTTGTGTCTTTGAATTAGGGTTAATGCTGTCATGTTTTACATGCTCTGTCTGCTCCATAACACAGTTGGAAGGAAGAGAGAGATGGGACCAGATGAAAGAATTAAGGGGCTGTTTTTAACCATGTGCTTCGTAATCTCTCTTTACTCTCAGATTGCCCTCTTTCTCTAGTGCCTCAGAATCAGCTGTGGAGTATCTCTCTGACTTTTTTTTCACAACTTTAGCCCAGGAGTTACACATTCTAGTAGCTTGCTGATAGCTGTGAACTCAAGTAACTAGGTAAGGAAATCCACATATTATGGTACTTGGTCTGGAATTCTGGAAAGAAATTCTCTCAGCTTCAGTTTAGGTGCACTTCTGAAGTACAAAAGACAAATAAAAATATAAGGTTTGTTTATTTATTTTGAGCATTATGAGTGTTCATTGCAACTGGAGTGTATTTTCCTTTCCGGGTTCTGCCTTTCCCTTCTCACATATGTGAACCAATAAAGAATGAATTGGAAAGGAAATAGCAAAAAGTAGTGGGAACGGCTTTTAGAAAATTCGAAGTGAAGAGTGAAAGGTAAAAAATAAACGGAAAACTAGATCAGAAATTTTAGTGTCTAGATAAATGCCTGCATGTGTGTAAGGTAAGGAATGTGTATATCAAAATGTAGTTTAATAAAGAAAGTTATGAAGTCACTTTAAAGAACCTAGCTCAGGTATTGGTAACAGTTTAAGCCCCATACCACGGAGTTCAGCATGGAATAATACACTCTACGAAAAATGAAATGAATCAACTATGGCTTGAATGGTGTAGTTCTCACTGTTCTGCAGCGCAGGCATATGGAGTGTAATGTTATGATTTGTTTATAAGGCCTAGATTTGTAAAAATTACATCTTATCTCATGCATGTGTTCTTGTGCTGGCATTGGTGACCTCAGCCTAAATTACCACGCTGAAATGTTGGCACAAAAAGTTCAGAGCTCAGCCTGATCCTTCCCTTACCTGTTTTATCTACACGGTCATTTGGTTAGCTGTTGTGAAGGGAAATGCAGACTTGGATTTATTAAAACTTTGCAACTCACAAAATGCACTTCATTTGCCAACTTAGAGAAATTATCAATTAGGTCTTGCTCCAGACTAGCATAAAACTGAATATTAAAGATCTGATGTTGTTATCTCAGGGTTTTGGAAGAACTGACACAAGTTCTGGCTGAAATTCTTCTGTGAGATCTTAAAGTATGAAAGATAGGGAGGTTTGCAGGGGAATGCTACTTGTAGGGTCATTTGCATTTCTTGTACAACATGGCTCATCTATCTAAGCTGGAGCTGTAGCTCTATGCTTCAGGGCAGGGATAGGTACTAAAGAAAAGTCTTAGTAACCTTTATACACATCAATGTTATATGGATATGAGTGAGCAAGGACTGCAGAACAGCTTAAAAATTCCCATGGCTCTGTATCTGCCATTGTACTCATTTCAAGGTCTGTGCTAAGAATTTAGATTTGACTCATCCTTGGGTTGCAAAAAAGAAATTGCAGTGTGGGTGAAGCAGAGCAAATGTAGAAGCAGTTAGAAGAATAAGAGTCTTCTATGGTTGTTTACTTGAGGTTAGGGTTTAAAGGCAAGAATCCCTAGTTTTGGAGTTTTTCTGTTCAGTATTTTATTTTTCTGGGCAATGATCCTTGTCAGTAGATATCCACTTTCCTGAACTTAAAAAAAAACAAAAACAAAAACAACAAAAAAAAAAACTACCTTCCTTCTGCTAGAGATGTATTCAGAAGGTAGTTTTCACTAGGTATTTGCAGAATTATGCTTTAAATCGGCAGACATGAGCAGTCAAGATTATCACACAAATGTTTCTCTTTTCCTCGCTACCTTCTTTGAGCAGCAACATTTTATCAATTGTACATCAAGAGGATTTGGTCATTTGAAGTTTCCTGGATCAATGGACTTCCAGTGACACAGGAGCTGTTGACATCTAGCATCAAGGTTAAAAAATAATTTATATTTCCACTGAGTTGACTTGACTAAAGCCATTGTTGTTTAATGGAATCTTGTCTATAGATGCACTTTTACACTTTCCCCTCATGATGAGATGGTAGTTAAATCATTTCCTACCCTGATTGCTTACATGTCATTATCTATGTAGAAGGGCAATAAGCTGACTGGGGTGTTCTGATAAAGGACTGTTCTGCATGTATGTTTGCTTGCAGGGAGGGGGAGCTGTTGAAGGAGAATTTTGAATGGAGGTATGCGTATTAAAAGGTGATTAAACAAAAACCTGAAGTCTTCCTTTTTCTTACAGCTGGAGTATTGATAATAGCAAGAGCAGCACATCCTGTGTAGATAGCAAGGACTTGTGCTAGAGATAAGGTCCAGCACTGTGCCTTGGTCCTGTAGTTGCTTGGACATCACAGCATTTCTAGCACACTGTCTGGTTGTGGAAACCTGAAAATCTCATATGATATTGCTTCTGTGTTTCATCTATACTGTGGCTCCGTCCCAGGCACAGATGTAGTGAGGACAAAGTTTCTAACTAATCTGTTCAGAGAACAAGGCTTCATCTTTGGCTATTGGGGGACATGCTGCAGAAAACTTACCTGCTTGATGGATGGAAAGCTGTCTGTCATGATGTTATCTTTCTGGGAGAGGAAAGTCATAATAATCCAGGCTACCAGCTGCTCAACAATGTTGCTGTGATTATCAGGGGAGCATACAACCTGCTGCTTAAAGGTGACAGAGATGCCAGTTTTGCTGTAGTATCCTTTAAGTGGATTTATGTTGAGAGTTTGGAGACTTTCTGTTGATAATACATTTGTAGGCCCATCCTTCCTCTTTTAACATGGAAGAAGTCATAAAAGAACCTGTAGAATTTGGCTTTTATTAGTTAGAAACATCCTTACTTCTTTGTTCATTGTCTGGACTTTTAGCATGGATTCTCTATATTTTTTCAGTGCTTTGAAGGACATTTCAGATGATCTCCCTCAGAAAAGATGCTATGTCAGAGTACAGTGAGAGGCTTAAGCCAACCTTTGTGTCGACACGAAGATCCTATAGATCATTTCTCTTTACTCTTTATGATTTATCTTTTTGTTGTTGTTGTTGTTCAATTTTTATTTATTTTGGCACTCAAGTATATTTTCCTTTGGGTATTTCTTTTTACTCCCATTCCCAGTGTATTTCGTTGTTAAATGATTAAATGATTATGAAATGGCCAGAGGACTTTTCAGCCCTTTTGTTGCTATGGTGACCAGATGTGAAGCCTGGAGAAGGAATAGAATGTGAACATCAGAAGTAACATTGAATCAAACATTTGCTTTTAAAGAACTTTGTCCACAATTCATTTTTCTCCAATTTTAATGACATTATTTTTGTGCAAAGAAAAATAGACTTGTGGAAAAAAAAAAAGAAAAAAGAAAAAAAGTGAAGGAAAAAAAAAGTATTTTCTCCTTTAATGTACCTGTTTACTGGAAAATTATTTTTATTTTATATTTTATTTTATTTTATATTTTATTTTATATTATATTTTATGGATATCAGTTTGTGTCTATATTTCTATTTAGTTCTAGTTCTTGTTTGGTCAGACTCCTGAATCCCTTTGAGTTTGGTGTTTGGAGTGGTGCTTGTGTACTGTACAGGTTAGCTGAAAACTACAGCCCATGTTTGTGTCTTTCTCTGCATCTAAACCCGTAGCTGTATAACCAGCAGTGTTTGCACTCATAGAAGAGGAGTTCTGAAGATGGAAAAGTTCAGAGAGAAGTGCTGTGAAGTTTTCCTCACTGCCTCAGTACAAGACGCTCTAGCTTTCTATAGAGCTTTATTCCCCCCATTCTGCTTTCAGTTACATCTAGCATCAAGAGATGGATGGGAGAGAAGAAATGGTTTTATGGCCATTGAATGGTTTTATTTCTTCATCTTCTGTACAGAAATGATGGCTAGAAAGTCTTCAGTGATCTATCACTCCACCTTGCAAGAGAGTATACTGATTTATATCCTTCTACAGAGGGCTTTGCCGTTGGCCTCATCAACCCTAAAAGATCATTTACTGCATTTTATAGGTCTGCTTACTATCAGTGTCCTCACAGACTGTACAGAATCAAATCTCTTCCCACAATATTTCCACAGATAAGATTTCTTTAAGTCCGAGATCCAAGGGTTCCGTATGGTGAGGTGTGTAAGGCTCTGAGATGGTGCATCAATTTAAGCTTGAAGGTTCAGTGCCTTTGTTGGTAAGCATACAAGTCATTCTCAGGTGGTTAAGAGGGGGATATCAACATCATAGAAAAACTTGTTTGTTCTCCCCAATAATCCCTCATTTTGTTTTTGTTTTCTTTTCCTTGTATGTTACTATAAAAGGTTAAGCTTTTTAGCGATGGTAAACAGTATAAAGACCCATTAAGTTTTATATATTTGAATCATGTTTCTAAACAGTTCAGAAATGTAAGCTTTAATTACAGAAAAAAAAATAGTTTATTTAACTCCTGTAATGAAAAGTAATGATTTAGGTAATCTCTGGATGTTTTTATGTGTTTTTAGATTTATATACAGATAGATACTTGAGTATCTGTAGCATCCTTTCTGTTATTTGTAACTGATAGTTGTTTTATTAATCTTATGCTCTATGGGTAGACATGCATGGACAAAGGTTTTGGATGAAGTCATGAAAAGGTTTGGTCTTGAAGATTAAATGGAAATAGACATGGAAAGTCAGTACGGAGCAAGTATTTCGTCTCTTGTTGAGTTTGTATGTCTTTATCAGCCATGCATTTTTGGTATAGTTATGATCGGATCTAAATTAGCGGCTTACTCTTTCCAGCATGAGGAACTGACATGTTGAATATCACCCAAGGGAGTAGGATGTTTTTTAAGGTTTAAGATCTGGCAGTTAGTGTGATTTTTATAGTATCTAACTGACAGGAGTGAGAGATCATCATATTTCTCTGCCCATGGAAACCTCATTTTTCTTTCCATGGTCCTGATTCCCTAGCTGATCAAATACTGAAAAATAATGAAGTTTAAGGCAGGAGTAATCAGCTGTGTTGTTACTTGTCATTCATGCTTGTTTGAAAATTACCAGACTGCTTAGCTGCAATTTTGAACTACAAGCATTTAATGTATGTGCTTCTACCACGAAAACACTCTCAAACCACTGGTCTTGGACAGATTTTCTGCATAGCTTCCTCCATCCCTTTTCATTCTTGGAGGTACTGATGTTCTTTTTGGAATCCAAGAAAAATTCTCTCTGGATTGATCCCCTTACCTCAGCCTTTCTGCAGCAAATTTTCAGTTCCTAGGCTGCAATTGTAAGTTGTTTCTTTGTTTGTTTCATTCTAACATTCAGAAAGGAGGAATTGTACTTCAGCAGGAGACTTTGCATAAGTTAATGCTTTGCTTGCATTTTCCAACAGAGAATGATGTGAGTTGTAATGTAGGCTGACTGGGAAAGTTACAGCCAACCAGATGCATCATAAATTTAGTTTTTCTTTTTTTGTTTATTTGTAGTTTTGTTTTTCTTTAAATTAGTGAATTCAAAGACAAAGCAGATTCCCCCCTATCTTGGCCTAAAAGCCTCCACAGGTATTATTTTGGTTAATATGATAACACTAAAATGTGAGTGAGTTTAAGTTAACTGTATAGGTCTATGCTGCTTCCACATCATTGGTTCCTCATAAAAGCAGTATTAATTGTAATTGACAAGCAAGGTATTCAAAAGCATCTTTAATGTATTAATGTAAGAGGTGATCCCTTTTAATGTGCATGTTGAGCTTTGAAATAGTCGCACTCTTATTTCTGGAGGAAAAAAAGTCAGTCTCCTAAAAGACCAGTGTGATAAGGAGATGAGCTCAAGTACTCTAGCTATTTCTTTTACATACTTGAGAATTTACTTTGACACACAGTAGCATTTTCCTTGCTTCCCATTCTTCTCTTATTTTCTTCCCAAGATTTACACTGATCTGTGAAAAGTCTGACATTATACAGATTTAAAAAAAAAGAAGTTGTGTCATAACAGCCTGATCTGCTTCAATTACTATATTGTCATTACAGTAGTTTGAATCTCGATAGTTGCTATTGAAAATGTGGTTGCCTCTCAGGCTGTCAGACTCTGTGTGTACAGATGGATGTGTGATGTTCAGTCTTGTTGGATTTCACCTTGCATGGGCAAATATGTGCATCCATTAAAACAGATGCTACCTGGTAGATGCAGAAGGTCATGTTTCTCTGAACTGTGCAGAATTCATAACATTCATCAAAGTTGTGGAGCCCTCTGTCTAGGAATTACCCATCCATCTGTTTAACACCCTCTAACAGACTGGTGATTTTAATGATTAAGAATGGGGATTAGAAACGTCTCCTTTTCCTTTGCCTTTCCCTGAAGGATCATCTCGAGACGGAGTTTGATAAAGAAATTCAGTGGCATGTTGCCATAGGGCTCGACACACGGGATTTCAAAAGAGCCACATTGCTCTACATCTTTATTGCCTTTCTTTTTACAGGTCAAGACAGCTAAAGAACACTGCCTGAAGTGACAGTGATGAATTATGTAGTATTGCTGTTAGAGTGAAATGGGGTGGCTATAATGTAATATGTGAGCGTCTTAGGAACATGAGCCGATTCACCAATGACAGATGTGCTAATGAACGTGAGGAATTAAAGTAAATAGCACTGTGTGTAAGCAATCAGTGATTGCAACAATAAAACTTTGTGATGTGAGTCCTTATAATCTCTATTGACTCGTCTCCTGGATAATTACCCTGTCTCACCTCTTACTCAAAGGCTTTGGGCCTCTTGATTTTTGTACAGCAGTTGTAAACCCTGTGCTTGCCGGACTATCTGTGACTGTGACTTGATCTTTTTCAGCTGTTCTAAACATCTAATACCTAGACAAAGCCAAAATTTTCTGTTATGCTGTCTTTCACCTACACAGACCAAACACTCTTCTGTCCCTCCAAAGTCAAAAACTGGTATGAACAGCATACATCTTTCAGAAAGAACAGGTTTTACAGGAGCCTGCTAAGTGGAGCAGGGAGCTACCTTACTTTTGACTTTGAAAGAAATAACGGTAAGGTAGACATTAAACTGTGAGAAGAGCTGAAGGCTGAGAACTATGTCTTGTTTGAGAATAGACTAGAAGTCTTGATATTAAGCATTTGTTGTTTATTTGTTTTTTCCTAATACCTGCTATCCACCTCATTTCATATATTGTCTTTTTTTTTTCCTAATAGCATCCAAAGGGTAGATGCAAAAAGCCTACGTTTAATTATCTCAAATTCTTTCACTCCCTAACTATCAGTTAACTGCTGTGGTATCTTCTTTTACAATTCTTTGAATCAGAAATTGGAAATCTTATTAGGTTTTCTGATATAACTCTGGTTTAGGAAGAATTACTGGTAATGGAGCTGAGGGAAGAATACATCAAATTAATAAAGAGTAAAAACTGAAATATTGTCACAAGAATATTTAGATAAATTGTTCATTCTTTTTTCTTTCACTTCTCCATTTACCTCTCCTGGCATTTTCCTCTTCCACTCTGCTTCATATGCCGTCCTGTCTTCCTTTATCCTGATTCTTCAATTGTCTAAAACTTCTAAATTTTTCTGGCTAAATTATTTATCAGATGATATCGTAGTAATATGATTTATGACACCTTCACTATGCAGACTGGCAGTACTGCAGAAAGGGCAGATGCTCTGCAGAATTGTAGCAATGGGTAAAATGTAGAAGGAGTATTTTCAGTATCACCAGAAGCAGAACATCTTCTCTTATGTATTTTGCCTTCTAGCCTAAACCATAGCATTCTGTGTTGTTGCTGCTAAGTCATTCTCTTTTTTGGGTGGAGTGGCCATAGATATTAAAAAACATACAGTAGTTGAGTGTCCCGAAGAAACCATATTATTTGAAAAACAAGTTGTACTGTTGTGTGTTAGTGAACATGGCACTTTGAGACGACTGCGTGAGCAATAATTGTTTGCATGGGGTTAGCTTGAGCCATGTGGATGTTTGTCACAGGCTGAAACTTTACTCTGTTACAGCCCTACTGTATAAATTATGCATGATGGTTTGGGAGCTGTACTGGGGAAACATAACCATCCCTAAACAAACCACTTCAGATTCCCGACAGCATTTCTCATTGGAATGAAAAGTTTACAAATGAAATTGAATGCTATGGAGAAAAATTGAGAATAGAAGAGACTCTTATAGCAGATGTGGGGAAGGACAGTGGAAATGAAAGGTCACTCAGAACTAAGGAGAATAATGAAAGCCAGCACTACCCAGTCACAGTCCATTCTCTCCTGGTCACTCAGTTAGTGACCTGAAAATAATACAGATTCACAGTCCTTGCTCTTCTGTCAGTGTGGTCAGTGACCTTACAACAACATCCCGTAGTCCATTAAAAGAAACCTATAAAAGAAACATTACCGGTCCCACCCCCTGAAATTAGAACAGGGTGGGAAAGAGTCATAAATAAAAGCTGTTCTAAAGTGAATTAACCATCTTGCTATTTGGATGAGAAGACAGGAAATAAAGACTGAAATGTCTATAAGAGGTGCAAGCTAAATGAGCTGCTGAGGTGACAAAATGAATGTAGCTAGTTACATCTGGGATTAGCTTATTTTTGCCCTCCAAGATATATTTAAAGGAGACCTCAGAACAAACAAACAAACAGTTCTATCTTGTTATTTATAGTTAGATTTTGTCACAAAATTGGAACTCATGGGGACAGTTTGGAGTTATTTAGAGTTAACTGTTTAAACTCTTGATGTTACCACTAAGGTCATTAAATAAACATCCTAGGGAGATGCTTAGATTTTATAAGAAAAGTATCCAATTATGTGCTTGGTGGAAGATTAAAGCATATATTGTCAGAGTTTTAATAAACTCAGGCTTATGACTTCTGAAATCCTAACTGTGTAAAGACATATTTTATTTGAGAACAAGAAAGTTGAAAATAACACATGTATTCAGCATTGGAAAGGTGTTCAGATACCCTTCTGGATTTTGGCAAAGACTCTGTGTTTCAAAGCTTGTCTGAATCTGTGGCTGTTATTGAACTTAGATGATTGCAAGGTAATCTCAAATAAAGGGAAGAATTATTAACTAATTAATAGTGATATATGACTTGAGGTTTCAAGGATAGGCTAGCACAGCATAATTGGATTTTACCCATGATTGTACTGTCATGTTCTGTTAAAATTCAGGCAGGCTACATTTGGATTTGCTTTTCATGTAAGCTGTAGGACCTTTTTTTTTCCTGTCCCTTTTTATAGTACAATAGGTGGATATTCATTACTCCCATTCTTAAGAAAGAGAAAAAGAAAGATCTGTGTAACTGGTTGGTGGTGAGCTTCATGTCTGTGCCTGGGAAGATCACAGGTCCTCCTGGAAGAGATGTTAAGGCACATGAGATGTGAGGTGATCTGAAACAGCCAGCACAGCTTCACCAAGGATAGATTGTACCTGACCAGTGTGGTGGCCTTCTATGTTAGAGTGATGGCAATGGTGGCCAAACAAGGGCAACTAATGTTGTCTACCTGGACTTGTGCAAGGCCTTTAACATGGCTCCACAGCACTTTTTTATGGTCTGATAGTTGAGCCTTTCCAATAGAGAGATGTGTGTAAAGAAAATCAAGCCAAAGAAATGAGAGTATCTGCCACAGGAACACTTGTATGGAAAACTTCAGCTTGCTTCTGAATGGGACATTGAATTAAATTAATAGTTGAATATGATTTTGATTCTTTCCTTAAATTTTCAAGATTCTGGGGAGTTCCATTTTTTTATCCTCTATTCAGCTGGGATATTATACTACATCAAATGCTTTCATTTTCTTCTTAAATTGTATAGTAGTTGAAGATGCTCAAAGGCATTGTGGTTTGTAGTGTTGCAACTGAGGTACAAAATCGCCACTTTATAGGAGTGTCTTCTTGCATTTAGTTTAATTCTGGCTTTTGTATGTATTTGAGCCTCACACTATCTGCACTCTTCACGTGGTGCACTGAATTGTATTGTCTGAAGTTAGGAGTGGAAAGGGACTTCCAGCATTGTTTCAGAAATGTAAGACAACCTTCATGGTTTGGAACAAAGCAATTAGTTCAGTCCAAGCATGTTATGTTTGATCTTAAAACTTCAAAACTAATATATTGCCACGTATGCTAGGCATGTGGTTTTGAGAAAACTTTGGCTATAGGCCAAGTACAGTTTGCTCTTACTGAAGTGTGCACAGTGAAGGCATGAAACTGTAGCAGTAGTTTTGCTCCTTAGTGTAGAGAAGATCAGAGACATCTTCAGTGGTAGAAATGACTTTTTGAATCAGTCAGTCTGAGCTCAGTCAGGTTAGTGAGGAGGAGTTCTGTATTTCACAGTACAAAAGTTACTGAAATAATTTGTGCCAATAAATGCACAGATGAAGAAAAAAAGATTTAAAAAGTGAGTAGGCATTGATTTGGTTTCTCACTATCATTTGCGATAAATTTAAACATAATTTAATCATAATTCTAGAGCTCATTACAAAACAGTCAAAATGTCATTTTTGTTGTTGCTTTTTATTTTTTGGAAGACAATTTAATTCTAAAATTTTATGCTTTAATTGAAGAAACTGATATTTTGTTCAAAGACCTACAGGCTGAAAGAGACATAAACTCACTAGTCACCAGTAACAAGAAAATATTAAAAAAATAAAGGAATGTGTAGAGTTAGGGGACTACAGTGATTTATTTAAAACAGAAAACAACAGGAAGTTACTGAATTTCACTTAAGTCACGGCAGACTTGGTGATGGGTGAGCGTACAGATGGTGGAAGATTGTACTTATGAAGCAAAGAATTAATTAGCTTAATAAGAGAAGTAATGGAATGAAGTCAAGTAGAAATTTAGGTGGTACAAGTTGGAAAAACTTCCTGACACTGAGATCTATGAAGTTCATAATGTCTCAGTGAAGTGGTGGGAAATTTTTCTGAAATAAAAAAAATATATATTCTGATGAAATATTTAGAACTTTACCTGAAAGTCATTAGACATACAGTGTGGTTCTGCAGACAAAGTAAGTGTAAGAAGTTTCTTCCACAAACAGGTTCATTGTTTCTGTGAATCTCCATGTATATTATTATCACTTCTTAGAAAGTAAGCATATATGAACCTTGCTAAAACTGACACTCAAGGGAAATTTCAGAGTTCTGGAGGATGTTTCTTCTTCAGAATCAGTAGGTGGAAGCAGCTTTCCAAAATAGTGTTTAATTATAGCAAACAAGAGTACCATCACAATCATACCCAACATCTTGAGTAAGATGTATCATCTAACGGGATTTGGCATGTCTGTTTTATTTCCCACTAAACAAAGCATTATTACTGTATTTTGAGAAAAAATAAGGACTCTTTCACTTTTACTTCCATCCCCTAAATCTTTTAGCTCTACTTGTGACAGAAGGGTAGAAAAAAAAATTATAAAACCTAGTTGTTTCTTTCAGCATTCCTCAGTAAGTAGGAAAATTACTATTCCAGAGGATTGGGTCTCATATTTCTAGGTACAAGAAGGACAAGAAATTCTGTAAAGAGTAGTGGAAGAAACATTTTAGTTTGTGTTCTGTCAGAGAAATTGGAAACCACTTAAAATTCACCCAGTGTTGACTGTTCACCCTTATCCTGAACGTAAGTAGGGTTTTACTGAGAGAATGGATTTAGGAGCCTAGATTTTTTTGTCAGGTAAGACATGCTCAATGTATTTCTGTCAGGACACAGTTAAATAGGGTTTCTTCACTTGTTTATGCTGTTACATTGCCACTTGCTCTACACAGTGGGGATGTACTAGACCTGATGTAAAGCAACAATTGACATCAGCAAGACAACCAGTGAGAGTTGTGCTGATCTTCACAAACATGCTGGTTTGGCCACTGCTATTGATAAGCTTGCTGAGCACCATGTGTTTGACTTAGTCAAATGCAGAAGGAAAGGAAAATTATGCAAAATATCTGTATGTGTTCTCTAATGAGCAACTAAATGTTCAGGCTATAATTTTTTTTCTGATTATAGGCATGGATGGTAGCTACATCTGTTGTACCTCATCCTGTGGTTTACTTGTACGGTTAACTACAACTTTTACTGCGCAAATCTAGCTTGATAGAGACAACAAGAACACAGCCTTACCAAAAAAAAAGAAAAAAAAGTGTGAGGAAGGTGTAATCAACAGTCACATGAGGCAGTCAGTTGCCCCTTTAGAAACTCCTGCTAAGCTTCGATCCTGGCAGCTGGTATGGTACTGCACAGTGAATGAGAGCAACAGAAGGACCTAGAGGGTCTCTTTTTTCACTGATTTGGAAATCATTTTATCCTCCTCTTTTGAATCTTACTGTACATGGGCACCCTAAAACATTTAAAGAACTTCCTGTGAACGTGTTGCACTAAGGATCAATTTTGATGATGGAAAGTTACTGCACAAAATCTTATCTTTTATTCCTGAGGTTTTTTTGTAATTGTGAGACATCTATTTTTTTGGAGACAAAGTTTTGGCAAGGTTGGATGGATTTTTCTGAAACAATATCAGAGGAATAATGTCATTGGTTAATCAATTTATTCCTAAAATGAAGCAAGAAGTTTAAATCTCGCCATATGAGCCAGTTCCATAGAGGAAATGATCAGCAATTAACAATTTCCTAATCGCTCTGCTGCCTGGTTCTGTCCAAATATTTGTGTAACAGATATGTTGCAATGACACTATGCCTATTCAAATACATCTTAGGTCTTTAATAGTCTCCAAAAGTAAGTCAGGTAGCTTTTGGAGTATGACACATTGCGGGAATAGGTTCAACACACGAAAAACCATCGTATTACAGATATTTTTTTCCCTATGTGTATTTTTATTGCTTCTTATACTAGTGACTGCATCTGCTGAAGAATGCAACTCTTTGCATGACAGAAATAACCTCGAGTTCTGCCCTGTCTTTAAAAGTGTCTTCTACACCCTCCCAAAAGAAATGTTCGGCAACTCAGCAGTCGCAATGGGTTCTTTAGTTGATCCATAAGTTCTGGTTATGGATCAATATCGGTATCTTATTTTCACCCCCAATTTTTAGACATCTTGCATTGACAGGTTTGTTGGTTTTTTTCCCTAAGTCACACAGTTGATACATGCAAGTGTGGGTGTGAGTGTGAGAGAGAGAAAATGCAAACCACACGGCAGACATTAGTCACTTTGTGTTGTGGCGTGCTGGGAGGATACTCAAGTTCTAGGTTGTAAAAATGCTGTGTAGTTACTCCATAGACTACGCTGTTTTGTGTTTCAATGCTGCAGCTGCTTTTTTGGTAGTTAGCACGCTATTTAAGTTTTATCCTTCTTTTCTCCTCTTCATTCTTAGTAAATACTTACGTGTGATGACAGCAGGGACCACCATGTCGCCAAAGGCTAGCTGCAGGCCTTGAAACTAGCAGATAGGAGTCCTGGTCGATAGTCACAGCATTTTAATCAGTGCACTCTTAAACTTACTGGTCAAAAGGAGCAAAAAGGAGAGGCATTCAGCAGAGTTAAGGTCATGCACATAAATACTTCCATGCAGAGAATGCAAGGGGACGAAGCAACAGAGAGATTCCTCTGGTTCCTCTGTTATAAACAGAATTGCTCCTAAATGTGAACAGCAAAGAAAATGAAAGCCTTTGCGGGGAGTGTTTCTTCCCAGTACTTTCACTGATTATGCAGGTTTTAAGTGTTGTTAATTTGGATGGAATGTGTCACGTAGTTCTACACTTTGATGACTGACCCATTTAAAACTCTTCTCTACAGCTCAGCTACCCTTGTAACTGTCTCTCTTAGCCAGTCCTTTAGGTATACTGTATATGCCTCCCTGTTTTGAAAGCTGATATTGCAAAACTCCTGTAGTTTGCATCTGCACCAGATGGAATGCTTATCCTAAGATGAACATACAGATGGGTACGGAACAGTCAATCATCCTTACAAATTACATTTTACCCTTTTTGAATAGTGTGTGCATCTGTGAATTGTTGATAGGGTTCCTGTATGTCATACAGTAATGTCACTAAGTTTATTAAAATCTATTTTATGTATAAATCTCCTCTACCTGTTCATTGTTTAAGAGAGAAAGAGAACGATGTCACGTACAAGATGAGATGTGAAACAGAAAGTCAGTTGGATTGTATTTTGGATGTTCTCATTCAATGAAACAAAGAATGAATTATTTCACGTTGTGACCAATTTCATCCTTTTTTATACAGAATTAATACGAATATAATGCTGTGTTTGGCAGTTTTTACCAGATTTTATACCATTGATTTATGTGTTTTCCTCTGTACTCAACTTTCTCTGAAGCATTATGATTGTGTATCACTAATATTGGCTAAGATTCTCAAAATTTGGGAAAATTCCCCAGATTGAACCTTAAAGCACAAAGATATGTATTGGTTAAACAAAACAGAAAGATGGTTTCTACACAAAGAATGTTACATGCACGTACAGCCCTTCACAAAAACCTGATCCATGCACTGGCAGTAAATAACAAAGTTTGGAAATGCACATGTAAAAATCACAATTTATTTATCTCTAGGCGATGCAAAGATCAGAAAACATGGCATGTGACTGATGACAACTTTAGAGGACTTGTTTAAACCTGTTTTGTTCTACATGTTTTAAATTCTAGCCTGGTGATGTCAACTCAAGAGCATTGCCAGGGTAGAGTTGGGAGTCTGCCATTAAACATTGATTTTTCCCAGTATCTCACAATTACAGCAACATCTGTGCTAAATAACTTGTTACTGGCTGTCTGTGGAGAGTTCATGGTCAATGTATCTCCCTCAAAGGTCTCCTTTCTTACCAGTGAAGAAGGATGCTGTAATGATAATGCCTTAGGCTACTCTGTGAATGGGATGGATATTTAAGGTTTGTGAAGTATTTCTTTTTTTTCTTTTTTTTTTTCTTTCTTTCTTTCTTCCTTTTTAATGCCATATTTGTAGATAGGCCTTAATTTACTTAGGTACACCGAAGTAGCTTACCTCGGTCTCTTAGAGGATTTTCTTGCCTCTGAAGTTTAAGTAACTGATGAACCATTCATTTTTCTACCTTCATAAAACCTCAGCATATAAAAACCCAGCCAGCCACCACCACCAAAATCATAACTTTGTGATGAAATTCTAAAATGTGCTACTGCTTCATGACAGAGAAACTGTCATCTTAAGAACTTGATAGCAGGGGTTGCTAAACTGATTCCTATTTTAGGGCTTGTGTTTGAGTGCAGTTGCATGTAATAGTGATTCCAATGGGAAGTGGAATCTATAGGCGTAAGTCTGAAGAAACAGTTCTGAAAACTGCAATATAGTGCACCAGTTCACCAAGAGGGAGTATCCTGAGCATTTTTTTTTCCTTGAGATGATAGTTTCAGAGAAAGATAGTAGGGCTTGTGTTCTTCCCTATGTCTGGGAATTTGATTTGACTTATTACTTACATTTTTAAAACTTTCCTGAAAACTACATTTCTAAATCTAAAAGAATAAGCTACCCTGGGAGCATTCTGCCTTACATGCATAATCTATAATTCTTAAATAATCTGGAACTTTATCTGCTAGTTTGTTATTCTATAGTTATGAAGTTATACCATGGAAACTTTATGAACTATCTCAGAAATAGCACAAGAGGAAAAAGCATTGTTTTAGCAGATTGTTTTCAAGCAGGCCATGACAATTTCCAGAATTTTCCTAAAGACAAAGACTGACAAAGCTCTGATATTTCTACAGCTAACATCCATCTTGCTTTTCTGTACATTCTGGCTTAAAATCCAGTGTTATCTTAAATAGAGATAGTTTTGTACTTAATCTTGAAACATACAGAATGAAAAATTTCAGTAAATTCCTTTAAATTATCTGTTTACAAGGTTCTCACCCTGTTAACTTCTATTGTCAAACAGATTCATTTTGAGAGGAAATATCAACTGAATTTGTGCTTCTGAGCAACTGATGATACAGTGCTGTAAATCATGGATCAGCTGTTTTTAAAACCCCCAGCAGAGAACCACGGGATATTTATAGTGCTCAAAAAAGAACTATTAAATGGATTTTAAAGTGTCTTTCCATTCATTGGTTTATAATATATTTATATTTAGCTTTTCAGCTAGTATGTGGGCTGCAAAACAACTTTCTTGATTGAAAATTTCCGGATGTTCTTACAACATTGAATATTATAAGCTAAAGTGAAATATTACAGGACGATTCAATCTGGCTGACTAAAATGTAGGAGATTAATTCTCTTGAAATCCACTGTTCAATCACTGTGCTTGAAATGATTCTCCCTTCAAAACAAATATTCTGATTATTTCAGCTTTCCCTTTTCAGTTTAATATTTTTGCATGTCTACTGTATCTCTCCCTTCAAATCTCTCTTAAGCTTTTTATAATCATTAGGTGATTTAGTGTCACTGTCTTTGTTGAAGGATGCCTAATAGCAGTTATTATTAATCATAACTGGCTTTTAGAGGTCATTCTACCCATCAATGAAGGAATATTAGCATACTGTAACAGCTGGCTGGTGACATGCAGGTGAAAGTAAAGTGTAGCATATACCTGCCATTGCAGAAAGAAATCATAGTGGGACAAAAAAAATAAAACAAAACACTAAACCATGACCTGCCAGAGTTCACTGTTAATGACCTACCATGATCATGAATTATTATGAAAACTTTCATAACCAGTGTAGTCAATTTATGATGATAAAGACAATGTTCCTTCAACCATGGGCAGGGAAAGGCATTTATACATGGAAGATGTGGTTTCTCTCCAGCTCTGGTTTGAGTGCACAAGGTTGTACAGAAGTCTTATGGGCCATCCATATCATGTATCACAGCGATGCCCCCTGCTTTCTCCTCCTTAACATGTAATCTGCTGGTGTAGAACATCCCCCACAGTGCCTATAAAAAGGAAGGGATGGGAAGGGAATATGATCAGCTTGTTAATAATGGGTTTTCACTTGCTTACAAAGACCATATCACAGTCAAAACCTGTGATTCTTGATAAAGGAGGTATATTGAAGCTTGGCACCAGTTAGCACAGCTCGCTCTTGTGGGATAGGATTCAGCATAGGGTCTGTGACTTGTTCAGGACATATACTCCCATGTCGGTCAGTGTAATTGATTCACATCCACTTGTGTTTTCCCTGCCCCTGTCTGCTCTTTATCAGCAGAAGTTGATCCTTCTATCATCTCTTGGATCTCATCTCCATGGCACTTGATACATCTGGTATTTGCTCAACCTATTTAGTTGGCTGAGCAAATGACACAGCTCTCCATGCCTTCTAGTATATGTTTCTTTCCTGGGTTGTGTTGGTTATACTCAGCCGATTTCACTTGGGTCATGCTGTAGGTTCATTTCTTTCCCAAGTCATTCTCTGTTCTCTGGTTTATTTACAGGCAGTTGTCTCCTCCCATGTTCTCACCTGCTGGTGCATTCTCAGTCCTTTGTTTGAGCTATGCTGTTTGAGTATTTATTCTGCAGAACTCTGATATTTTTGTGTGGGAAATCTGCCTCCTGCTTAATAAAAAAAAATATAATCAGAAATGATAGCAGTACCTCCTACTGTTACGGTTGTTCTTGTGTGTGCGTTATACTTGTGGACTTTCTTTACTTCTAGTGCAAGCAGTGACTGTTACAGCCCTTCATCTTTTTAGCTCATCTAAACAATAAAAGCACAAGGACAAAAAACAAACAAGTTCCAGTTATTTAAAAAAATAATAATTAATTAAAGGCTCTTTTTATTTGGCAAATCTATCTTCTTTGAGCCTGTGCTTCAGATTTTGCATATTATGCATGCTTGACAGAAAGGAAAAACAAGCTGTACACTGCTGTTTCATCTATCGGCAACAAAATTGAGATAAATTCTGAATGCAGAATTTTTATTATTGATGACAGTGTAATTGAAAGAGCACAGCTGGATTTTCAGATCATGTTGCATAGACCTAAATGAGTATATAGATTATAAAGCAGCAGAGAGTCAGCTGCTGTCTTTCTTGGCATTTCCAGTTATATTTATAAGTTGATCTAGGTTTCTTATTTTTCCTTTTTTTTTTTTAATTTTATTTCCTGGGAGTAAAGATGAGAAGAAATGATGATGGGTATCAATGGCAATGTCCATATAGATGACTTTTCACAAGGAATCCACAGACAGCTTCACAGTACACATCATTTGCAAAGTGTTTCGTCAAATTTGCAGACTGCTCTAAGGTCAACTGCGGATAATATTGAGTAGAGTAAGAGAATCACTTATAGGAAAAATACTTTAATATGTGATTGTACAACTTTAATTGATAACAGCCTTAATTTTTTTGCTGCCTACCTAATTTTCTTTGGCTTTAACTTGCTGTTCACTTCCTCAGTAAAGGCTAATATGTAGGCTTTTAACTTCAAATTTCATTCTTTTTGAGGCTTTTCAGAACATATGTCCTTTTCTCTTACACCCACATTCATGTGACTCAAAGACAGCTAAGTGCAATTTTCAAGTAACTGTGAGTTTACTTGTGTATCATGGGTGTTTATCTGCTTTGGAAACTTAGTCTGCAGTGGAAAGGAGAACACTTTAATGCTTTTGTTTCTTGTTCATACTTAATGTAGAGAGTAATGTGCATAAGAATCTGTAGGGTAGAATCCATCTTACCCCACCTGCATATCTATCTTTGAATCATTTTTTATTATCTGAATTAGTAGAGCACCTTTCTAGTTCATCTGTGTCTTACAGTATTTATATGTCAAGAGCAGGAGAAAAAGGCACATATATATTTTTTCTTTATCTGGAGAACTGTAACCTCTTCTCTGCTCTGTTTTCAGTGGATAGCCGGTATGAGCAAAACAAACTGCCCTTGGTACTACACTCGCTTCCCCCTCATGGCTGCAAAACCTAAGGCAGCTTGGCTTCCCACGACTGCTGTATGCAAATAGGCGTGAAGCTGAGCATCTTTGCTCATGGCCATTCCCAAAGACATCGATTCTCCTCCAACAGATCACAGTGCAGCATCCTTTTTGAGACAGATGAAAAGAAAGAAAGTGCATGACCTGGGTGTCCCCCTTAAGCCAGGAGGTGATACTTAATATTAATGATGCAGTCTAAAGAAGTGCCAAAAATGGTAAATCTACTGTTGCTCTGACATTTGTGTGTTACTGACATTTGTGTGATAGCTGTGGCTGTCAGGTATCAGTCCAGTGAACACCCACTGGTTTGTGTTGACCCAATATGCTAGGCTATAAGCTACCATCACTCAAGAGGTGTAGCACAAGCCCTTCTGGCATCTGTGCAGCAAAAATAGGTCTGTTTTGTGGCACGCCAACCTGCATACCTGTTTCTGCTTGCTGACAAGAGCCCAGAGTTTACCTAAAACTGGCAGTCACGCCAATGCAAATTTTGGCTCTTCCAAGCAAGTAAAAATGAAACAGTGATATGCAGGGAAAAGAGCAGATCCTCTGACTCAAATCTGGCAATACCTTCTGCCGTGCTTTGTGGTCAGTCCTTCTTTGCTGATTTTCTGTTGAAGTGAGTAGGATTGTACAGTGAAGAAATATATCTTGCACAGTAGATGTGATGCACTTGAGAGACTGAAGACAGTAACATAGCCAACTTTTAATAAATCACAATGTTTCCTAGAAGGCCATATGCCAGATAGCACTAGCCAAATGTATTCCCTGTGCCATTCTATTGACTTCAGTGGAGTTACTCCAGGGAGAGATTTGGCTTCTCTTCCATGCAAAGCTGGTGGAAGAGAATGTTTTTATTTAATGTTTGGCAAGGCTTGTGACTTAGCTGTGGTGTGTTTTATGTCTTTTCCCTTCTGACATGCACTTAATTATTCTTAATAAATTCAAATTGGAGCAAGTATCTTGGAGTGTGGATAACTAAAATATAACTTATAACTTTGATCTATGCCAGCCTTTGGAGGATTTGTCAACCTAGCTTTGGAAGTAGGTTATGAAGACATGCAAAATGAAATTAACAGGTATTTAATGAAAAGTAAATATATTACATTTATGCATTTTATATCTTTAGTGTTATATAAATCATCCTACCACGTTTTCTTGTGCACACTATATATTTTTAAATGGCTTTTCCACAGAGATGCCTTATTATTTATTTCCACTGAATATAGGTATAGATGACATTATATTTCCCTGAAGTAACTCTTATCAACTCTCTACTCAGCAACTAATTGTCACTGCTAATAATATTAGTACAATTTACTGTACACTGCAGAATAGTTAACTTTTTCATTTCTTTTAGAATATATTGATACTATGCCTACTAGTGTATCAGTGAATATAATAAAATAATGATAATATATATTTAATTTGATCTGCAAAACCCGAAAAAGATAGACAAGATGGATTCTGTCATACAATGATAAGCAAACAAAAAAGACTAACTAGTAAGTTGTACAGTCCAGGAGTCTTGACTTAAAGTTTTCTATTCACTGAGAGTAGTGTTCTGTTCTCTAAGCTGGGCTATCAGACTTAATGGTCTGTTTCTGTTTTCAATAGCTTTGCCCAGTGATGGCAGAAAACAAGCAAACAAAAAGCTGGTAGTGATGGCAGTACTGGAGTGCTGTTCTGCCACTATATGACTCTCCTCCATTGGAAGGACCGTGTCCATGTACTTAGTTCTCAGTGTAGTGGTAGGGGTTTTGGTAGATCAGGGGGGTAGCTTTTCATGAAGACTGTCCATGAGAAAGTTTTAACATATAGTGGTTTCTGCTTGGTTGCAGTTAACTCAGAGCACATCTTTAATTCTAATTGGAATATCAAATTCATCAGTGTTGGTTCCTAAATGCAAGGTCAATGCAAACATGTGCACAGAGCATCTCTCAAGCCTTCAGAATTACAAAGGAGATTTAAAAACTCCCCTTGAGAAATGACTGAATATCCTTTTACTGAATCAACTGTAACCAACTTTAGCCCCTCCTATGTGTTCAGACCTGGCTCCTAAGTATTCAGCAGCCACAGGAACCTGAAGCATGGTAGCATAGAACTCACTGAGTCTGATAACCAGTGCTACTTTAAAGAACAGCCCCAGAACTTCACTTCACTCTTTCCCTTTCCCTTTCCCTTTCCCTTTCCCTTTCCCTTTCCCTTTCCCTTTCCCTTTCCCTTTCCCTTTCCCTTTCCCTTTCACTTTCCCTTTCCCTTTCCCTTTCACTTTCCCTTTCCCTTTCCCTTTCCCTTTCCTTTTCCCTTTCCCTTTCCCTTTCCCTTTCCCTTTCCCTTTCCCTTTCCCTTTCCCTTTCCCTTTCCCTTTCCCTTTCCCTTTCCCTTTCCCTTTCCCTTTCCTTTCCCTTTCCTCCCCTTCCCTTCCCTTTTTTTTTCCTTTTCCTTCTTCCTTTCTCCTTCTTCCTTTCTCTGTCTTCCTTTCTCCTTCTTCCTTTCCATTTTTCCTTCTTTATTTTCCTTCCCCTTTACTTGGTAGGAGTTGGGAAGCAGATTCTTTCACCCTCTGTTACACTCACTTGCTTTGGTTAGCTGAATAGTCAGGTCTTGGGGTTGACCTGACTGACCTCTGTATATATTTTTCACCAAGCAGACTTCAACAGTTCAATGGTTTTACCTGAACCAAGGCTGGACAACATTGCCTGAACCTTTCAGCAGCATCTACCACAACTTGGCAGCAGTACAGCTGAAAGATGAGTGCAATCTAATTAACTCAATTAAAACTTCTGATCTATAAAATTACTTCTTTTACTTGTGCACCTTCTGTGTGAAAGTAAGATGTGCCTGCAAGTACAATGTGCCTTCATTGCTGAAGCTAATAACATCCACTCTACAGCATCACTCCTGTTAAATTATGCTGTCATTCTAGTGTATTCACACTGATATCATTCTGTTCCATCGTGAGGAGATCCATTTATTATAAGCAAATCTGTCTCCTGTACACACCAATTATTTTACATAGGATGGATTGGAACCAGATCCCATAATTATACCCTATCAACCAGTCAAGTCCATAAACAAAATCTTTCACTCTTATTACCTATTTTCCTTCCATCTATTATTCCTTGAATGTTTATGGGAGTGGTGTGTGTGTGTTTTAATCCATCAACAGCTGTATATTTTTCAAGCCTGAATGCCCTAAAACTGTGGGTTTTTTTTAGTACGGTTTCCAAATGCCCTTCTTGTCTTCTTTTCCTAACAGCCAGAACAGAATAAGCCATCATTAAAGGAAGAACAAATTATACTGCTAATTAACAATGCATGGTGCTCTGGAAAGCTGTGGTTTGTTGCTTTTTTTTTTGTTGTTGTTTGTTTATTTTCTTTCAACGCTGCTGCTATTGGTTAAGAAGTTCAATCGGAAAATTCCCAGCTCTGCCACTCTTTTTTCCTATTTATATTTTATTCTACTTACAGTCTATTTGTCTCTCTTAGTGCTCAGTGCCCCTCTGTTCAAATTTTACAGAATCAATGCCATCTCTGTCACTATGGGTTTTTTTTTGTTGTTGTTTTTGTTTTTTTTTTTAAATCTGTTCACTTACTCAGCTTAACTTTAACTTTTTTAATGCTACTGCTGCTATTAATGACAGTATCAATGGAAAGCAGGATTATCTTTGTTATCAAATTTGGATAATCCTTGGATATCTCAGAGATGCTACTTGCAGTCCTGTAAATTTTACCATGTGCCATTTTGGGAAAATCAGCTCCTCATGACAAATGGCTTTGCAGCTGTTGGTTTACGGAAGCTACAGAGGCCATCTGTGATATGAAACCATACTGGCCTGCAAAGAACATTGCTGGTAGGAATTTTCCAATTTCTCATGTCCTCTGCAAACACATCAGAAGTATGAGGATTGTGTTAGCTTGTATGTGGGCTGGGTCACAAGTTGCTTTTCACTCCCATGATACTTTTAGAAAATTTAAAAGAAAATAATTCTAATCATGGGTTGATATTTACAGTGTAAGAATGTCAGATCTGAATACTTGTTCTCTGACTCTGGCATCTTATAGTGCTTTCCTAATGTACTGACTGCTTTGAGGTGAGTATTCAGACATTTTGTTAGAGTTGTGTGTGTACAAAGTTAGTCACCAGAAACAAAATTCAAATCAGACTCTCCTACATAGCCTTTTGAGTGCTGTGAGTGATGAGATTAACTACTTTTGTTCCCTAAAAAGAGAAAAATGAAAGAAAATGAGCCAGAATTGTAGTGTCCTCGTTTATCCCTTTTATAGTTCAGTCTGTACTTGTATAAATTTTGCTCTTATTTAATTCATGCAAGAATCGACCTATCTGAAATACTCTGGAAGTGTTATTGCCCGAATCGTTCCCTGTTGACGTTCAGACCTCTTCCCCTGTATTTATGTCTACCTGTCTCAATACCCTTATCTTCCTGTTAGGCCAAAATTCAAACTAGCACAAAAGCTGCTTGCAAAGCAGCTGCAGAGAGGGCTCAGAATACTATGGGCCCCCAGAAAAGAGACTTGACTTCCTAGTTGTCCATATTATAAGTGGAGAGAAGTTGGTTTCGCAAAAGACAATACATCACTTTTGTACTGCCTGGAAATAGAAATTATGTGAGTCCAGTGTACAGAAAGGTTCAGGTGTGGCTTCTCTTAATCCATTTGCAGTTCTCACCCACTATTGTTTTCCTGCCTTTAAACACTAAGCTTTTAACTTCCCAGTGAGATAGGTACTATTGTAGCTTTTCATCTCATGTATCTATTCAAATAAAGATTTTATTTAATATATTTGCTGCACCTAAATGATTCTGCTAACACCCTTCTCGTGATAAATTCCCAGTCTCCATTTGTTAAGAAAACTTGTGCTAAAGTTATGTTAGGAAAAACTAGGCTTGTAAATAGAAACTGAAACATTTACCCTTCTAGTGAGGATGGAGTCCTTAATGGTTGGATTAAATTATTTGCTTTTCTGTGGTCTCACAGGAAGTTTCCTAAAATGTCTTTTTTTCCAAAAGAAAAGAAATCCACATTTCTAGCCAGAGTTTCTGAATAGCAAGCTGAGGAGGACATGCTGCAGAAAATATCCACAAAGTCTTCTTCGTGTCCTAGTGCAAATGGCGAGTTAGAAGCTTAGCAACAAGAAACCGTCACATTCTGATAAACAGCACTATGCCCCTTAATGACTGGTTATAGAAAAATCTCCCTTTTTTTGTCTTTCATTTTCCTGACTATAAGCAGGTTTCTCCAAAAGTGATGCCTCCAATTTATTTCCATGGAAAATACAACAGATACAAAAAGCACTAAAGCATTTTTTGATAGAACAAATTCTCAGCTACAAAACACTATTTTTCTATGTAGTCACCACCACTAGCTGTGCATTTTCATCAGTGATGAACAAGTGATGAACATGCTGTACTCATAAAAATCTGCACCAACGGAGTTGACCCACTGTCACCACTGCTGAAACACACCACTCACTGTGCTCACATCCACTGTTTGATCTCCATCAACATTCAGTAAGCACTGGTGAATATCAAGGGGCACCATTTATTCTGGTTGGAGGCATTCACTTGCATACCTTTGCTTAACCTTCCATGTCAGACACCATTCTGTCAGACTGCCCCTCTCCTGCCATTTGTCACACGGCAACAACAAGTAGGAAGGTTTAGTCTCTACTGGTATATCACCAACATCTGCCTCTGATATTGCTGGCCAACGTAATAAACAGGGAGGCATTACTTTTGGAGCAACCCCCATGTTAAATAGAGTGGTTGTACTTTTAACACAATGATTAGGAATGTTTATGATCTGATAGAAAGGAGTGCCACAGGGCCTTAGCACTGAAAACGAGAACGCCAATCTTTCCTGGGGTTGCCTCCTTTAATTTTAGCCTTTAATTTTTTTCTCAAAATTTTTTGCAATGACTTTGAGATGAATGAAAAATTAGAGCAAAGAATGTGACTGTTAATTTTTTGGTCTTATTTACTATTTCTGATCTGTATCTAGAATTTAGTTCTAGGTTATCTGCATACCCCTTGATCCAGTTTCCATTTCTGATCCAGAAGAGAGCAAGTTTTTTGCAAACAGTTTGCAAGATGGTAGCTGTTGAATCAGAGCTGTAGTGTTATTACCTCAGAGTATGATTCTAAGGTCACTGTACATACAGTGCTTGAGAATGCATTGTGCATGCTACTGCGAGCTGTGTCCTTGGCACTGTATCCATCTTGAACCTCTTTTCTGCCCACCCACGTTCAGTATGGCTCTCTGTGAGTGCTGTAGTACTCCTGAAAATCTATAGTTCCTGGGCACAGATGCCTGTAGAGGGCAAGGAAGCAGCTATATGTAGATCAACAGTGGTATGGATGATATTTTTCTGGTAGTATTTTTTCCTCACTAAAGCATTATATACCTATACATCCTACAATCAGAAAGTATTTGCAAGCCAAGGAGAAGAAAGGACTGTAGATGATTTTACTTGGAAATTGATGCACTTTTTAAAGACAGGTCTTCAGGAACTAGGTAAACTGTAAACAGAATTAATGGCCATGTTTATCCTGACAAGGTAATTTTTATTTCAATTTTAATTCTTCTGAAACAAATATTCTTTTCTGTCTACTGTTGATTGAAACAGAGCAAATACTTTATGCGACAGTGCTTGCCTAGTGTCGTTATCAGGCATATTATTCTGCTGATCAGCTTCTGTTTTTGTGTTGAACTGCACTGCAAGAATCTCGTGTGCTGATTTCTTGCAGAAGGCTTCCTTGTTGTGTGATAGACACGAGCAGCAGGAGTTAAGCTATGATTTAACAGTTTTCAATTTCAGCAGAATTCATGCTTATACAGTTGTACTGAATTCAGAGGGGGTACTTGGGTGCGTAAATATGTTTTGAATCAGGCTCTGAGGAGAAAGTGGTAGGATTTAGTGTACTGTGCAGTTTCCAGCAGTATTAAGTCAGATATTACTGCTTCTTGCTCTCATGTACTCTGATGAATGCGCGCAAAAAATCACATCAAGTAATTTCAAGACAGAACCCTTAAATGCAATAGATTGGCAAAGAGCTATACTGCTTCATATATCTCCAAATCAATTGCAACTCAGAAACAGGTAAGTGCAGTTTATGAAGACCTTCACAGGTCAGAGACTGCTGACTCTGTATGGGTAGGGTTAGAAGCCTTCTTTGCATTTCCCTACATCCAACACAACTGAAACCCAGTTTAGACTCACAAATATCTACTTAAGCACCAGAATTCAAGAGCTTCGTTTTCCATGGCACTGAGCGCCTCCTGTTGATATCAGTTCAATTTGTCCTTCCTTTGTAAAAAAAGCACATTTATTTCAGATTCTTAATGGATGAGTAGATTTAGGAGAATGCATTTAATGACTCAGATTGGACCATATAAGTTATTTTCTTCAGGCATCCTGCACCAAACATAGCACTGCTCTGATCCAGCAACTCTGTATTTTGCTCAAGTAATTCTTCCCTTCTGTAACTGATATCTTCCTTATTGTCAGTACTTTAAACATGTGTTGTTTTTTTGTTGTTTTTTTTTTTTTTTTTTTTCTGAAGGCTAGGTCAGATAATCTGGCAAGTTAAGATCCTTAGCTGAATTTAATAAGGCATCTTCTAACAAAATATTATTTTTCAAAATCATCTTTCAGCTCAAATTTAATGAAAGATAGTGGTTTTGGCACTTTTAATGCTTGTGAGCTATATTAAAACTTCTAGGTTTCATAAAAGCATTTTCTTACTAAGTTTTTCAAAATCAAAGGACAGTCACTTGTCTATTTCAGTAGAAAAAGCAGCCCCATATCTTTCTGATTGTGAAAAGGGGAACATTTCAAAAATGCAGGATTCCACTTGCTTATTGATTTGTAAACATTGTCCCTCTTCATTGCCCATGAAGTATGTCACAGATCTTACTGTCCCTTAATTAACTGCCCTCTCTTTCTCTCTCTCTTCCCCCCATGTAGCTATAATTGGCAAAATACATAAATATTACTTCATTAATTCATGCTAGTTACTTGCTAGTGATTTTAACATATATGAGGCAGTAGAAGAGATGGGTAGTTTTTTAATATTTGAAAGATTAATTAAAAGGGGACAAAGTGAGTTGGAATTATTTTGTACCAGGTAATCTGCAGACTCATAGTTCTCTGGCCTTGTGTTATTTATTACTGTTCATACAGTGAAAAGCATGATGTTTATTATTCTTCAGAGCAAGATTTATAGGGATAAATGATGAACCACAGTGTATGCAGAATGTCATCTTCTCAATTTATTGGGTTGCAAAATAAAAGGCAACTAAAATAGGACTATGCTCTTTCAGCAAGGGTATCTGGTATGTTTAGAAAGAAAGGACAATATCCAGTCCCATGCTGTCTGTACCATTGAGACTAATTATACTAAAAATCAATGCTAACGTAGAAAAGAAATGGCTTTCTTTTGCCTCATATCAGCTTGTCTATGTGGTATAAAACATGGATATGTCAACTCTGCTGTCACTGGGGACATATAGTGAGGAATTCAGAGACTCTGTAAGCAGGAACAAATACATCCTGACATTCAACCTTTACCAAAAAGTACTGAGTCTCTATAATCTTTTAGTAATAGTAACCAAGCTGAATAATGATCAAGAAAATCGCAGGTAGTGCAACACAGAAAATAAAGCAATCTCCTTCTGCCTCTGCAGGTTCTTGGGATGGCCTATTGCCATCCCAGTCAACACCTCTGATGGGTGCATTCATTTGTGCAGTACAGCTGACAGACAGGAAGTCCAAGGTCGTTTTTCCTTCCATTCCCCTTCAGATAATTGTCCATCAGTTTGATTCCCCACAGGCTCATAGAAAGTACATGGTAATTAATCTCAGAAAAGATTGTTTCTTGTAGAATCATAGAATATCCTAATTTGGAAAGGACCCACAAAGATTACCAACTCCAACTCAGGTTCCACACAGCTCCACTCAGAATCCAAAATCTGTGTTTGAGAGTGATTTCCAAATGCCTCTTGAACTCTGTCAGCTCAGGGCCATGATCACTGCCCTGGGCAGCCCGTTCCATGCCCACCTCAGAATTTCCTCATACATCTTGCCCTTCAGACCCTTCAGCATCCTACCAGCCCTGTTTGGACACTGTCTAATAGCTTTATGTCCTTACATGGTGACACCCACAGCTGCCCACAGTGCAGGAGATGAGGCTTGCACAGCACAGAGCAGAACGGGACAAGCCCTCCCCCTGCCCAGTGGCAGTGCTGGGCCTGGTGCACCCCAGGGTACAGTTGGCCCTTTGGGCTGCCAGGGCATGCTGCTGGATCACATTCAACTTGCCAACAGCCACAACCCCACATCCCTTTCCACAGGGCTGCCCAACCTCTAATCTGTTCATATATCCATGGTTGTCCCATCCCGATGACAGAGCCTGGTACTTGTTAAACTTCATGTGTTTGGTCATCGCCTAGCCTTCTAATTTTCATGATCTGTCTAGTATTCCTGCTGAGCTTGTACTAGGAAACTCTGCTAGACAAAAATAAGCAAGTTTGAATGGGCATATAACGCATGTAAGATACACAGCATATAGACAGTTCCTGGAGAAAGCTGACCTCAGCAGATCAGACCAGTGACCTTCAGGAGAGGACAACAGTGACAGCAATGGTCACATCTAGATACTCAGCTTTCTTCTACAGTTTGGTTAGGATTTCTTTCCAGATTAGTGTCACCAGCTGACAGCTACTTGTCAAAGAACAGAAGATACACAGTTAGCACATGTTTGAGTCCTTCTGTCTCTACAGAGACTCAGTGAGGGATTTATAGACCATCATATCTAGTCTTGTTAAAAGTCAAAGGACTAGGAGCCAAATTATAACAGGTCCCTCATATAAGTCTGTTATTTTGACAATCGGTGGTTTCATTAATGCTTCTTTGTTCCTACATTATTCCTTAACAAAAAGTTTCATCATCCTTCAGAAACCCTAAGTTTTCCAGAGATGCTCTGCTAGCTGACAGCAAAGTAATATATAGCAAGGAAGTGAGAGGTTATAAAAGAGAGCAAAAGAAGGCAGTATCTGTGTTTCAGCTGGGATGGAACTGTTTTCTACAGAGTGTCTGATATGATGCTGTGTTTCTGTTCTAGGAGAAAAACAATGTTGATAACACATTGATGTTTATTTACAGTTGCTGCTAAGCAGTGTTGTACAGAGACAAGGCCACTCTCAGTGAAGGGGCCAAGGAGCTGGGAGGGAATAGAATTAGGACAGCTAACTTAAACTGGCCAAAGGGATACTCCATACCATATGACATCATGCAGAAGGAGTTTTGAAGGAAGTGGGAGTTCATTGCTCTCTTCTGCTACTCTGGGAGCTAGCTCAACATCGGTCAGCAGGTGGTGAGAAATTACTTGTGCATCAGTTATTACATACATCTATATCTATCTATGTATCTATATATGTATATCATAATTATTATTGTTTTCCTTTCTTCTATCTTAGTAAATAGTTTTATCTCAACACACAAGTTCTATGTTTTTCTTTCAATTCTCTCCCCCATTCCACTGGAAAGAGGGGGAGTGAGCTAACAAGTGTGTGATAACGAGCCACTGTTTAAACCACAGCAGGCGGGCAAAATAGTCATAGATAATGTATTACCTGGATTAGCCTGGATTAACTGTAGTCGTTAGAAAAAGGGTGATTACTTGACTAAATAATGTCTGTGATGATAAATCCTGCCAGTTGATGTTGAATGTGTTTATCTCAAAACCTTGCAATACATGGCAAGAGATCTGTCTGTAGTTTTGGCATAAGAAAATATATCAGTCTTTACAGCAGCTGGCTGCCTGTCCATGACTGCTTCATATGAGATAAGGTAAACACCTGGGGTAAGATGCAAAGATATGAAAATAAACAAAACAAAAAAAACCCAAACAGATAAGAGTCATGAATTAGTTGAGCAAGTAAAGTCAACTCATTTAAAAACCAAATAAGAGTGCCATGGAAATGGTAACTGCAAATTGATGTGTTATTTTTGTTGTTGGTGTTCTTGTTTGTTGTTGTTGTTGTTTTAAAAAAATCCAGTGAAAAAGTCAAGAGAGTTTTGGAAGAGAGACTGTAGATGAACAGTTTTTCCACTAGTTCTTTCATATCATATCATGTAAACTGTCCTTAAATGTGCTTTCCAAAAAAAAAAAAAGGGTGCTGTTTAGAAATTAATAGTAGAAAATATACCTTTCTGAGTCAATATAAAAACAGAGCAGTCAGTGAAATGACAGGGGTCATGCAAGCTTGACTGACACAGGATATGAATATGTAACAAAAGAACTACATAAACTTTAGCAGATTTAGATGCATAAAGCTTGCAGTTTTCCAGATTTGCTCTTGACGTTGTGGCACAGAAACTTTTACAAAGACTTAAAACAGTGAAAGCTTGAAAACAGTGTAATCCTTTTTCTGTGCTTTAGCTTTCACATCCCAGTTCTCTTGTTTATTGTTGGTTTTGACTTCTTTTGTTCTTGTTTTTAGAAACCTTGATTTTAGAGGAAGGCAGCATATAGCAAGGAAGTGTCTTATCCATTCTTTTTTCATTTGATTATTATTTTTCTGAATAATGTTAACAGCATTTTCCATAAGTAGGAAACATATGCTATTTGGTCAGCATCTGTTCACAGGCACTTTGACATACTGTGTTCTTCATCTTTCTCAAATTTGCTCCTGTGGTACAAGGGGCTCCAGTCAGACAGATATGCTTTGTGGTTGACTTCACCTTAGCTTGTCTCCCCAACTTTGGAGTCCAAGGAGAAAGAGCGGCTTCCCCATCGATACATCTTAATCTAAGCCAACTCCTGAAGTGTGAAGAACTGTGCAACAAAAACCCTATTAAAAAAAAAAAACAAACCAAAAACAAAAACAAAAAGCAGCCATGGACAACAGTCTCTGACAGATGCCTATACTGCAGACATGTGAAATCAAGTCAAATTATTCCACACGTGAGTCTTTTTTATTCAACACCTTCTCAGTTTTTTGGAAGGCTTGGATTCAATTTTATAAAAGTAAGGGCTTTGCTGAACTCTTCATATTGTGTTGTCTGTCCATGAAGCAGCTCAAGTCCCCAAACCACCATTCTGAAACCTCACCTAGATTTTTCTCTGACTAGTGTATGTGATAATTTCGAATGTTGGAAGGCTTATTCCAGATAGCTATATGAAGCCTGGGCATTTGCTGAAATGAATTCAAATTTCCAACAAAAGGAACAAGCCATAACACCTAGACAAGTTGTCTATTTGTTATTATTTATTTATTTAGACTTCCAGTATTTTCTGTTTCTGAGTCCTTTTAGTATATCAGCTTTTGGTAACAGACAAATCCAGGAAATATAAAGATCAGTAAATCTAAAATAAAACCACCAGCACCATTGGAACTAATTGGTATACTTGTTAGCAAGCTCAGCAGAGATGCCAGAAAATGAATGTATATACATGGAGACAGCAGCAGACATGAGCCCATAATTTACAATGAATAATTTATTCAATTAATTTAGCCTGCTATTCTGCACAGCAAAACAGATTACAATTTCCTTAAATTTATCCATTATTCAAATGAGTTCAATGAAAAATACACTTTGTTTGCACTGTATAGACTGATTACAAATATCCCAGCACTGAGCAGGGTCATTTGAGTTCTGAACAATCACAGCCTAATAGCATTCCTTCTTTTACTTTCCTCCCTTTCCTTCTTTTTCTTTTTTTGTTTCCTTTTTTTCCTCTCCTGCTAACTAGATGGACAAGCAAGCCATTATGGCTTCTGCTTTTGCCAGTAGCAACTTAAGATCTCCTGTCAGCAGGTATTGAGCATGCACAAATTCTAAATTCTTTCTTGGAATTTCCTTTTTTTTTTTTTAACTGGCCCTGTAATCCTAGGGGTAGTTCTGCCCAAGTGTTACTAATGTTAATTAGTAGTAGTTAATGACCACAGTATCAGTAGACATTATTTTTTTCAGAGTTGTAATCTGTAAGTGGCTGAAGTGGGAGTACTGTTGCCCATGTTATACTTATTGGAGGAGTGTTTCTACCATGGCTATCAAATCATGTGTCTTTGCTTACACTTTCTCTTCTCAGGCTGGTACCCCTTTGAACCACCATGAAGTCTGGAGGGGTTTTGTGAGTGGTTTTTGTTGTTGTTGTTCATTTAAGATTATTATTTTTTTTAATTTCTTAGTGAAATAATTTCTCCCAAGCCCTACCTGCAGTTTTAATTGCATTAGAAGAAAATACCTTTCTGAAAGAGAAATTAAAATTAAAAAAAAAAAAGAAAAAAAAGAAAGAGAGAGAGAGAGAGACTAGAAGAGAATGAAGGATGTTACTCTGTAACTCCCATGTTACAGTCATGGCATTTCGCACTGTCTGCTTGCTTCATTAGTGGTTCAGTTGCATAGCCCTGAAGTAGACATGCAGCCCACAGTTCTTGGAAGAATAAGACCCGTGAGCAGTGGCATAGTGAGTGATAGGAGTGTTTCCCCCTCCCACTACTGCTTAAGCCACTCATGCAGATTTGGATTCCGTTTGGAGAGGAACATGAGAATACCCCAAACCCTTGGATGTCCTTTCCTTAGAAAGATACCTACCCTCCATCTGCCACATTTGCAGCTCCACTCAAGGACCAGTTAGAGTCGAGCTGGATGGGAGAGCCATGCTGCTGTACACAGCACGCTCTCAGTCTTGCCAATTAGCAGCAATATCAAGCTCATGATATCTGACTGGTACAAAAACATTCTGCCGCCCAGCAGGCAAGCTGAATTTGCAACCATTGTAATAATGACAGCTGGGTCATTACACAAAAAATAAGGCAGTCTGTTAGTGTTTACTTAGATTTTTAAGCAAATTCTTTTTTACTGTTTTGGTGTCTCTTTTTGTGTGCAGTGTGTACGTTGTCTTCCAAGTAGGATTTATCTTCACAGTGGTGATTATCGCAGCTGTACTGCATAGTGACCACTGGAAGATTTTTTACATTTTTTGTTGTTAGGATTTGCTCAAACCAATTGTTTCTCAGGTTAAACTAGGCCAATCAAGAAACAAACACTATGATTTATGTTTAGTAAAAGCAATTGGAAATTCAAATCTTAGCTCTACACAATGAAATGTGCACAGGCAAACATACAGGCAAGTGATGAATCTCAGTGAATACTTGTGAATAATGAATATTTTTTTAGGAGATTCATAGCCTCTTGGTGGACATCTTGCAAGAATTATCAGACACCGTTGAGAACATTTTGCATGTATATGCCTAGAACTAAAAGGAGATCATGACTTAAATAATGAGATCTTCAGACTAGATTGATGTCTATTTGCTGGGAGCTCTGCAAAAAAAAGATTACCTTTCTGTCTTCGACCCTGTAGTTTTTTAAGGGAATGTCAGCTGCAAAGCTGTAAAATAATGGATAGTGATCTTACTCAAATATTTGATCATCAGATGTAGAAACATTTGATAAATGGATAGGTTAAGGACGAAGAGAAGAAACCATAAGCTAAAGGTCACTTGTAGTCATATCAGACTCTTGATTTACTTCTAAATTTCATTGAAGAGAACAAAATAATAAAATATAAATAAGGCAATACAAATGACTCATTAGACTGACTTGGAACCTCTAAAAGTGGTAAAATGAATTCTTAAGACCCTGTAGGACAGAGAACTGGTTAAATAAATTTTGCCCAAAGATAGCTTTAGTTTTCTTTCTTTCTTTCCTTTTTTTCTTTTTCTGTCTTTCAGAATGTTCTTAGTATGTGAAATCAGGCTTATGTTGAAAGATTTTCTAAACAATAATTAATGAAGCTTGACTTCTGGTGCTGCAACTTTCTTTGGCCTGAATTTCTGGTCAGACACTTGGTTTTGGGAGGTAAATGACTATTAAATGAGGTCGCAGAGCTTTGTTTGCGCTTGAAAGAATCACTGGTCCTCCCTTTCCTTCTTCGTACCTTTTCAACTTTGGTTCAAGATTGAAAAGTATCAGGCCATGAAGGACTTGTTGTGTTCAACTTGATATTGTTGTAATTTTTCTCTCAAGTGTGTTATGAGTTCTATTTAAAAAAAAAAAAGTCTGAATCCATTCCTGTTCCACGTGAGTTCACAACAGATATAAGGAGCAAAGAAAAATGTGACAGCAGGAGATAGCTGTATACTTTTACCTGTATGTGTCATGGATTCAGATGTAACATTTTCTGGACTGTTCATCCAGCAATACAAGGTATATTGGAAGAAGAGAAATAATCCCTGATCGTATCTATAAATATCTAGCCCAGCTGGGCTGCCTACTGGAGTTATGACAGTGCTATATTCTGCCAAACCAGGCGAAGGCAGCTTGTACAGGATAGTAAATGGATGATCAAGGATTTGTCTGCAGGAAAGTTACTGCTGTTACTGAAGGTAGAGTACATAGCATAGGGGTCTTCCAGTACTCCTTGAAGTGTAATATTCACTTAGAGTATCAGTGCAAATGAACTAATTTGCTGAAAATTCCTGTTCTACCTAGCACCTTCCTCATGTTCACAACCTGGAGCTTGAATAGTCTCTGCCAAAATCCACTGAAATCTTTTGAAGGATAGGTTGGAAATGCTAGGAATATTTCCAAGCTCATATGGGACTTTTTTCTCTTCTCTGTTTGCAGCTCATGAGGTATAGCTCTCAGCTAAGTTGTGAAAATAGCGGACTCTGAAAAGCAAAACCAGAGAGAACAGACTGGGGGCTGGCACCCTATGAAGTCTGTGGGAGTTTTGGAACAGAGGCATGGGTTGAGTCCATCCATATAATTTTTATTTTGGGTAACATTTGTTTTTCAGAATCTTGAATTGTGACTAATAATTTTCACAAGTGACTTTACAAGCAGTTCAGCCAGTAATCTGTCTCTCCAGGTGAATGTTTTAAACATGCCAGGTGCAAAAGTGTGGTGAAACTGGTGGAGCATCTTCAACAAGTTCTATTTATACATTTGCTTGCTTGTTTTTGCTACATGTAATTCAGTGCCCTCATCCAGCAAGGTGCAGATTGAAATTCACAAGGAGTATTGTTATTACTAATGGACATTTTGAACAGTGTTGCTTCATTTACTCTGCTCACATATATTTACAAGAAACATCTATTTTTACTTCAGTCTCCTCATTACGGCTTCCTTGCCAGTGACATGTACATGTGTAACAAAAATGTCTCCTTCATGTCCCCTGAGTGGTACCATATGCTGACAAAAATTAAATTCATAAGCCAGATTTCACTGGCTATTTGCCCTCAGCTTTAGAAGTGATTTGTTAATAAATACTCCTCAATACTACTGCATTCATTCTGCTTTGCCTCTCCCAAGGTAGGCAGTAAATAAAAAACATATTGGCTTTCAAGACAGAAAGCAGGCTCAGGTCAAATGTTTGCAACAACTACATAATTTCAAAGTTAATTACCAAGCAAAATCTCACAGGCTGCTGCAAAAGTCTCTCTTCCTTGTCACGTTTTTCTTGTTTTCAACTGGCTCACTCCTTTTCCTCCTTAAAGAGACTGTAATCTCTCTTTGCAGACCAAACTCCAATGCTCTTCTAGAAGCTTTCAGTTACAAGTGCCAAGAGTCAAGAAGTCTTGACATTTAGAAGGTCTTGACCTCATTTAAGGAATTTTACCCAGTGTCAGATGAGCAGAAGCAGACTGGATAATGGGGCCAGTGTACACTGCCACTTGAACATTGGCTCTGCTTCATGTTCCTGCAGCCTTTCCTGCCTGTACAGCTTTAAAGGTTGCAGATGCACTGTCCTGGTGTTGCCTAGGCCAAGACCTGCTATGATGTAATTAGGATAATAATTCTTTGACAGCAGCACTTACATCTGTGGGATGAATGGCAATCGATTCTTTAAATGTAACTGGGTCCTAGATCCTAGCTGAAGCTGAGTTACTTGTGTAGTGGATACTTATTTTGGTAATTCCTCTTGATTCATATTTGTTTATTTATTTGGTACAAGGCACCTGCAGGCTGTTCACTTAGAGCAGACTGCAGCTAGAGCCTGCTCCCTCCTCCCTTCCCCAGTGTCTCCTACTTTCCCTTTCACGCCAGTTTACCTTCATTTCCGAGCTGGCTGTTCCCTTTGCCCTGAATTCCACTTCTCATATTTCTCCTCACAGAGGGATCTGCTTCTCCCTTCATGCGCACCAAATGTCTTTCTTCCTTGTACAATGCACAGAGATGCAACTGCTCAGCATGGAGTGATGCTAGCACTGTTCTTGTCCATACCGGGCTCTGTACTATGCACATAGCTCTTGAGTTTGGCAGGGAAAGAAGCTACCATTTCTTCAACTTGTTCTGCGAAAAGGTCTTACTGCCTTATTGCATATGGCAGTCACAAAATGTTTCCTCTTGCTCTGAAAGTGATTTAAGAGGACTACTTAGGGTACTGAATTTGTGACTGAGAAGCTCACGCTCTGTCCCTGAAATATGAAACAGCAATGCTGGTGCCCTTTAGGATAACTTCAAAAAGCCTGGCCCTGAAAACAGTTCATCCTTTACCTCATGAAGTGCTTCAAGGCAGATGAGTTGGTGTTAGCTCTACCAGTCTAGCAAGTTTAGAAAGATCCCTTTCCCTCTCTTCAAAGCTTTGTAGTTTTGGACTTATTGATACATCATTTCTAAGATTAAAGACTTGTCATAGTCTAAGATTTCAGCCTGAATGCTTGTGAAGAGCCATCAGAGAGATCTCTACTGAGAAACAGAGCATGGAAAAGTAACCGCTACTTGTGTTGAATGAGTGTTAGCTACCCACCTGCCACTGCGTACTTCTTTATTCACATTGGCAGTACAAAGCATGCCATGGCATCTGGAAACACATCAGCTCAGAACTGAAATCAGTAGGATAACAGAATACAAAGAGGAGGCAGGGTACATAAATCCAAGCTCAAAGAAATCAAAGCTTCTGCAGTTTCAATAGGATCATGACATTTAGTTGCCTGTATTGCAGCCTCTGACAGAAATAGTGCAAATAGCAATATTATAAGGCAAACAGAAAGGAATCACAGAAAGTAGGCACCGTAGTGGATTTGCATGTATTGCTTTAGGGAAAATAATTCTGTGCCACTTTTTTGTCTATCATAGTTTTCTGGAGCTATTTCTCATGCTTTTTCCTGTTGCCAGTTATAACCATGGTGAAAGTACGTGTGGGTGGGACAGATGTAAATGGTGCAATGCCCTAATATTCTAGAATGTGGTAGATTGGCTAAAAGAGGCTAGCAACTGATACTCTGTTGGAGGCTGCGTCTGAGAACTACTGAAGCTTTGATCGAAAAGTTGAGCATCGTTTGGGTTCATTAATTTGTCTTGAGGATTCTTATCATTTAGCAGGCTTAGTGTTTCTATGGTTTGTCCTTTTACTGTTTCTATCAGCTTGTGTTGGAGGATAGGAGAGGAGGTGAGAAAAAGCAGTGTAAGAAAGCCTGAAAAATCCATCTACTTCACACTTTCTTGACAACAAGATCTTCTATTGTGATTTAGGAAATAAAAGTCAACATATAAATTATACAAGGTCTTTTGTGAGGATTTGTTCTGCATCTTATCATGATCTCCAAAAATAGTGCATTGTATGCAGGCAAGGACCTCTGAATTGCATCCAGCTCTTTTCTCCTCCTCATCACCCACAGCTGGAGCTGGTAGGCAGGCTGTAAGGCAGGTACATGGGGCTGGATCTCAGTTTGAATCAGGCTGTTTTTCTTTTTAATGAATCTTGTTAGTGAAGTGCTTGATTTTGTTTTATCTTATCATGAGAAGGAATATTGACTTGTTGTTACGAAGCAACATGTCATTAATCCATCCAATTGCTGGAACCTGTTTAGTAAAAGAAAAATACATAGGAATATTAGAGGTAACTGCAGTATATGGCTCAGTGTTTGAATGTATACATGTGAACACACGAATGTCTTTATAGCTCAGTTACAGAAATTGAATGGCATCTGAACTGCATCTCTCCATCTTTCTCAGACTAATTTATCAGTTGCTCTACGTGTGGAGTTATCTTTTTGTGATTGTGCATCAGTTCACACTGTAACACTTATGCTGTACTGGGACTCTGGCACTCAAGGATTTCTGGGTACTCTTAAATGTTAATTACTTCTTGCCTATCATGCACTTGAATTTTTGTTGGTTGTGTAACTTTTCCCTTTTAAATAAATACATAAATTGTGATTAAGGGACATCCTAAGAGTGATACAAGAAATCACTGAGGTGAATAAAAAAAATTAGGGAAATTTCTAATAAGTATAGTGGATATGCTGAGTCACAGCTTGAACCAGTGATTGAACACCTGGTAGGAAGTGTTCAATCAACCTGGAAGGAAGGCAGGGCTGACCCAGGGAAGCTCAGGTGCAAGCAATGCATCTGAGTAACCAGAAAGGAACCGGGATTCACCCCTTCCCAGAACTCATTTATGGGTTGGCAGCGGAGGGAAAGGCATCTCATCTGGAGATTTCTGTCTCTCTGAGAACTTCACAGAACTTCTGATGGTTAACAGTCTTTTTCTTATTGCTTTGCCTACTGCTGTTGCATCTAATCAGATCCTTGCTTGGTGTAACCTAAGATCTTGCTGCCCTGCCATCTTGTTATGTTTTCTAATCCATTATAATAGCTGATAGAAGTATCCTAATGGCAGTTCAGGAAGACGAGAGATTTTGGCGTAACAATCTTTGTGGCAATTTACAAGCACAAAAAATACTGATAAGTAACCTGAAGAGCGGGGAAGTCTTACCTGACAAAGATTCCCTTATTTTGGTTCCTTTCAACTTTAAACTAACTCTATTTAGTTTAATTAATTAGATTCATTTTGCCTAATTTATTTCTGACTGAAAATATTGATTTCAGAGTTCTAGAGACGTCTTGAGGGTAGTTTTAAATGGACTGAAGTACACCTGAACTTTAATTTCTTGTGGATAATTTCTTGTAGATCTGGATACCTGCAGAGATAAATCTCTATGTAAGAGGGAAAACAAAAGATCAAGGTACTTAACTTCAGTTCTGTCTCTCACTGAATCTGCAGTGTTATATTATCAACAATAACACAATTTCAAGATTAGGAAAAAAAAATAAAGCACCAAAATCAAACCATTTTGTTACTAAATACTGGATGTAATATGTAAAAAAGGAAGCAATAATTCAAATGATTTTTTTTAAATCTACCTCAGTATGGTTTCTTTTAATGTCAAGATCTTTGTTATTGAGAGAATGAATTATTCAAATACCAATTGGACAGTTGTGAACTTTTGTTGTTTGTATTCTTGCAAATGTAGTAGACCTAGTACTGAGTCTGACTGCTTACAGTTTCTGAAGGAGGTGTGCTGACCACCTTTCTTCACACCTCTAACACCTAAATTCCTAGTGAACTCGTTCTTTTATAATTGTGCTGAAGTGAAACTACTTGAGGGCCAAAGGTGGTGCTTGCTAGACCATCTAGCAGTGAAAATGAATCTTGATTATTGCTAAAAGTTTCCATACAAACTCCCCTCCCCAAAGAAATCAGGTATATTTTTTATCATTGTGAATTTAGTGTTTGCAGTGCTATTCTTCCCTATTAATCAAAGAAACAAACATAACAAAAGAGAACTCGTGTTGGTTTTTTTTTTTTTAACATGTGGATTATATTTTCATGAAATGAAGATCATAAGATATTTCATCACTAGTTATGGCTACAGCAACTACTTCCTTTCTGTAGCCACCAAATTGCAAATGAATACCTTCAGGCACAAGAAATTTACCTTATAACAATACCTATACCTATTCATTCTGAAGATTATTCTTATTTCAAGTTGCCTATGTGAGTAAACTCTATGTGTAATTTTGAAGCTTTCAACTACTCTTAAGTAACTGATCATAAATTTTGAACTCAATGAAACAGTATCTATATTTAGAACATATTATACTTACAATCTCACAATAGGTTGAATTTTACCTGTGCATTCCATGCTTTCTGTTTGGAGCATATTTTTTGTAAGCATGTGTAACATATAGCTTCAACTAAATTCATTGCACGACTATTGGAGCTTATATGTATTTCTGGTGTCTTTTGTGGTCAGTGAGTGACAACCAGTGAAGCTTAGTTTTTTCCAAGATGTCAGAATAAAACAGAGTATTCTACCCAGTCCATTGGGTCTCCATCCTCTGAGTTTAAGAAGTCAGAAATTACTATAATAAAGTATAGGTTATGGCATGGCAACCTTCCAGGTGATTGTGATAAACCAGTGTTGCTTGCTGCTTGGGAAGTTAAACAGAATTATGTAGGGGAGTGGTTCCCCAGGCTGTTTCTTACAATAGTATTTTAAGGAGATACAATATGATCTAGTGCTGCTTTTAATTAAATTAGCCCAAAAGGCATGTACTTGCTAATTTTCAGAACTGCAGCTGAAAAGTAAACATTATCAAAGTAAGGGCAAAATGGTGGCTTTTTTGGAACAACATTCTTGTATGAGTATTTTTTTCTAAGTATATTTGTTATAAATTAGATACAAAATGCTTTTGAATTAAACATGGGGTTATTGTTATGGTATTATTCATTGTAAAGATATTTGCTATCATCATTTCTCACTGGGGCGATGAATGATTAAGCTTTTGATACAAGGCTGCCACATGGCAATCACTGAATGGCTTTGGTTGGATTGGATCTCAAGGATCGTTGAGTTCTAACCCCTCTACTGCAGGCAGAGTTACCAAACACTGAATCGAGTAGAAGGTGGGGCTGCCCATCTGGCCTTGAATGCCTCCATGGATATGGTATCCACAGCTTCTCTGGGCAGCCTGTGCCAGCACCTTAACACTCTCTGTGGAAAAACTTCCCCTTGACATCTGATCTAAATCTTCTCTCCTTTAGTTTTAAACCTTTCCCCCTTATCCTAACATTATCTACTCAAGTAAAAAATTTATTTCCCCTCCTGTATACTACCTCCCTTTAAATATTGGAAGGCTATAATGAGGTCTCCAGACTGAACAAGCCCAGCTTCATCAGCCTATTTTCACAAGGGAGGTGCTTCAGTCCTCTGACCATTCTTGCAACCCTCCTCTGAATCCTCTATAACAGCTGCTCATCTTTCTTGTGTGAGGGGCCCCAGGCCTGAACACAGCACTCCAGATAAGACCTCACAAGGGTAGAATAGAGGGGGGCAATCCCCTCCCTCACCTTACTGGCCACCCTTCTTCTGATGCAGCCCAGGATACAGTTTGCCTTCCTGGCTCAAGTGTGTGCTGCTGGCTCATGTTAAGTTTTTCATCAGCCAGGACACCTAAGCCCTTCTCAGCGGAGGTGTTCTCAAGGAGTTACTTTCCCAGTTTGTCTATGTATTTGGGATTACCCCCAATCCAAGTGCAAAACCTTGCACTCTGCTTTGTTGAACCTCATTAGGTTAAAAATAATGATTTATTTTTCCTGTGGAAGAAAAAGTGGGATGTGGGAGTTAACTGGAAAAAAAAAAAAAAAGGAAAACTTATGTGTTGAGTTGAAAACAGTTTAATAGGGTGGGAAAAGAAAACAATGTTAAAGAATGTATGAATCAAGTGGTGAACAATGCCATTTCTTGCCACACACTGATGACCAGTCTGCTCCCAACCAGCAGCACTCGGTTTTATTGTTCAGCATGATTTCTTTGATTCTGTGTGAGCATTGCTCTGCAATAACTAAATACTCATTGTATTAACAAAATTGTACTCATTTAAAATCCAAAATGCCACACCATCCTGGCTACTGGAAAGAAAATTAACTCTATTCCAGAAAAAAAACAGAATCGAAGTGAAAGCATCTCTTGAAATAAGCTGCATCTCTTTTGTCCTCATCCTTCTGGTACATCGATGCAAACCAGTTGCTATAGAAATGGAAGAGTGGAAAGAAATGCAACATAAAAACTGAAAGGACTGCTGAGCGTTTGTTAGATAGTAGGAGCTCAGTGGTAGTCCACTACATAGCCTAAAATGTTTGAGGAGGCCACTAGCCTTTCTATGTGTTGTAGAGCTTTTGTTCTTTCCGTCTGCGTTTAAAGGGCATCCTGTGGACCTGACCTTTAGTAGTGAGATTCACCCATCTGATAAACTGTAGTAGAAGAAGGAAAGTATAAGTAATTTTCCAGGACTTCAGTCATGCCTTGACTGGTACAGAAGCTGGTTGTTTTGTTGTGGGTATCTTCAGATTTTTACCAGGAAAAGGAATAAATATCTTAAATGTCTTTTGAAAAATGACCTCAGGACTAAATTTCCCATGTCTTTAGCATATGAGTCCTCTTATCAAACATTTTTGGAATTATGTAGATGTTTGAACTCTTCAAATTTTTTGCAAGTCTGACTTTGTTTCCATTAAAAAAAAAAACAAACCTAGGGCTATTCATAAGTTCTTTCAAGTTGATATGGAGCATCTCAGTAGCAGCTTTAGTGAGCTTTACAGCAAGACATATGTGAGTGTAGATTGCTTGAATACTTCAGATATTATTTTTATTCATACAGTCTGGTGTTCACTAGTGAGTATCAATTTTGTGCTGTTGGTGGTTGGCTCTTTTAATATATTTTTAATATATTCAGGAGGCATTTTCCAATTTTGCATGAGAAGGAAACTGATCTGCTTTATTTTTGAATGCATACTGTTCCTATATATTAGGTAGCATCTTGGGGATCCTTTGTTTCCTACTTCCCTCCTCCATTTTTCCAAGCTCCTAAGGGGTGAACATCAATTTCTAACTTGATAATTACACCTAGAATTATTCCCTCTTCTGCTGTTAGGTTCTGAAAGAATTAGTACGGTAAACACTGTAAAGTTATTCTTCGCCTTTTCTCATACTTCACTGTTACATCTCTGAGGATTCATGTTTGTTCCACTGAAAGTTTTCTGATGTAACAAAAATCATTTATTTATTGAAGAGGAGAAAATTCTTGTCCGAGGGGAGAGGATAAAGTATTTCCAGATTTGTTCTCTAATTATCTGTTGCAATGAATCGCTTAGTTTGGATTTGTGTGCAGAACTATATTTATGGACTGGCATACAAAACATTAAGGTTCATTCAGACAACACTAAGTTTTCCCTTAATAATTGGACTTGATGATTTTTGCTTTCAAGTGCTTTTATTTCTCTCCTTGCTTAGCTGTTGTTAGTTGTTTTCCTGCTGGTCCCTGATGTGGAGGAAAAAAAATAAGGAAAGAAAATGCTAATTGGAGGCCAGTTTGACATCCAAAGCTGTCCTTTAGTTCTCCCTCCTATAACACAAAGGTATTATGAGTTGAATATTTCATATTATAGTATGAAAGGTGAAATTCCTATGATGAAATTTCCTTCTGTTTCTCTGTACTAGAATATCAAGGTTTACTGGTTTTAAGATAGGAAGATCATTATCCTAGTAGCTTTTACTGACCCACCCCGATGATATTGTATTCAGCAATGAAACTGGGGGAAAAGGAGGAGGAAAAGGGTACGCTTGGAGTTAATTTTTTTTTTTCCCTTCTCAAAGTAACCATTACACATGTAATGCATAATGCATTCCTGGAAGAGGCTGAGTATTTGCCTGTTGATGGAAAGTAACAAATGAGTGACTTATTTTGCTTTGTTTGTGTGTGCAGTTTTTACTTTAACTAGTAAGATATCTTTATCGCAACCTACAAGTTTTCTCACTTTTCCAGTTCTCTTCTCTGTCTTACTGGCATGTATTGCTTGAGTGACTAAGTGGTGTTCTGTTGCTGGTGGTGTAAACCAGCAGACCATGGGCTGAAATGATGTATTGTAGTAAGTGATATTATAGATGTTTAGGATGAATGTACATGCTTTCATATTTGGAAAGAGGGGAAATGATCTATATGCTGTAATTGATGCACAGGTGAGGATAGTGACCTCATACTTTCCAGACCAGAGGAAGATGGGCATGATGCACAGGTGTGTTAAAAGTGTGTTCACAGTGGAGGCAGCGGGGAATGTGTCAGATCTGTTGCTCAAGGAACAGATCACTGACAAAGCAAATGCTTCTTGTGTGGATAAGTGCCCTATTCAAGAAGATGAACTGAAGCTGGGACACATAAAAGGAAAAAAAAAAAGTAGTTTAGATCACTGACAGACTGAAGAGTTGTCTTACAAGGAGGTTGAAAAGGCCTGGTGTGCTCAGCCTGGCAGAATAGAGTCTGAGAAGAATCTGGTTGCTCTTTGTAATCATGAAGAAAAGTGCGAGCTGTGAAAGTGAAAAGACATTGCTAGTAGAAGAAAATCTGGCGTAATTTGGCCATGAGTCACAGTTTAGACTGAAAAGCAAGTTTCCATCCAGCATAGGAATTAGTGTTGGGAACAAGGGACTGAATGCATATATGGGAAGTCTTAGTAACTGTCATGAATGGGATTACAGGACATCGATGACAGCAGTGGAGGGAAGACTGGCCTCAGGAACTTGCAGGCCTATTTACCAAACACTCAACTGTAACACTTAAGTGTCCTGAAAAAAAATTGTTGTATTCACTTCATCTTTGCAAACTCTCTTCTGATTTGTAGTGTTGTGAAAAGTAGAAAGAGAAGAGCCTGTTGAGCAGGATTCTTACTCTCTTGGTGAGTGGGGGTGGGGAGACAACAGCAGAGAGCTTTTAATATCAGTCTATCCACACTTACACCTCTCCAGTTCATATATGCTTATACATACACATAATGTGGATCCACATATAGTCTTCAGTTGCTACAGCCTTTATCATATTTGATGTGATTTTTGTACCAAAATATCCACATTTCCTGCTTTAATTGCCTAGTTTCCCATGTTCACTTGTGGCTGTAAACCTAATAAAATATTTTTCTTTTTTTTTGTTAAATAATTCTTTCTCTGCTTCTTGAATTACAGCTGTGAAATGTAAAGAGGCAAATTGCTGACTCACTTTCAGAATTCAATATAAGGCTGTAAAGTTTGCAGTAATATAAAACCAGCACCAAAAAAATTATGCAGTGAGGTAGTCCACTGCCTTGGGTGCCTGAAAAAGAAAATGCATGTTTTTTATTGTTGTTGTTTTAGGTATCTGACCTTGTTTCTTTAATGCATAAAGAGCTCACCATTTTCATTCATGCTTTTTAAACCTTCAGACTTGTTAGTGTGACCTTGTGGTTGCATAAGACAACTACTGAGAAAGTTTATCTGATGGTGAATACGTATAAATATTTCAGATGTTGATCATATTAAAGTGATGTTTCAGAAGTTGCAGTGGCTTAGGAATTTCTTTTCTTGCACTTACTCAGTTGTCACTTGTCATGAGTATTCCTGGGTGATGGTTTTCTTCCTTAGACGTGATGGAAGTTGTTTGAATAAACTCTTTCTTGGGGGTGGGGGAAGCCTTCAGAAACTTCTGATCCCCCTTTTCTTTTTATCCGTACTCTAATGTTCCTAGTCAGTGGTTTGAAGGATATTGCATTCTTTTCTCTCTCTCTGCTACTTCTTTCCTCACCCATCAGCACATATAAAAGTCCCTAGAAGATTTCCAGCAGTCTTAAAGTTTGAAAAACTCCCAAAGCGTTCTGCCAACTAGCAGTAAGCCAGTTGCTGGTCTTTCCAGATCAGAATAAATAGAAGCTGTTAAAAGAGCTTAAGTAGGGAAGTTCAGCCGGCGTTAGACTAGCCTGGTAAGCAAGTGACAGCCCTACCAACAGAAGTCGCTGTTGCTTTTCTATAATCCGCACAGACCCTTTTATTTTGGTGTGTGCTGTCATAGAAGGCTGATATAAAGTCATTGGAGCATGATTCCTGTCAAGCCAAGGCACTTGAATTCTCTCGATCTTGATTTTTTTCCCATCTATAAACTACTGCCAATAACACAACCTGAATTTTCTGAGTAGCCATCAGGGTAGCTTCAGGTGGTGTCTGTGGTAGCATAACACTAATACCCTTATGCAGAAGGGGAGCCTAATAAGACATGGGAAGGTTAAATAATTCACAGAGGATAGAGGCAGGAGGAAGACATGGCTCAGGAGCTGACATGAAGTGTAAGTATAGGAAGGCTAGAGGATGTGAGCAGAAAGGAGGCTCTTGCCCTAATGTTGACTTCTGTGTATCCCTCCAAAAATACAAACCAGTAGCTGCCTGGGGATCCTCAAGTGGTACAAAGTGAAGATGATGCCTCTTTCCAGTCCCTAGCTCTCAGGCACTAGTGATGGTTTTTATTTAACTAGAGAGCATGTTTCATTAATGAACAGCATGATAAGAAAACACCTGAGCCAAAGTGGTTTTGAAGGCTGTGGATGTTAAGAGAATGTCATATATTCAGGCAGAAATCACTGCTCCACTTTCTTCAGTTGTGCTGTGTGCTACCAGTTTGAGTCCCATTTCTTCTTTTTTTTTTATGATGCCCATTGTTCACTTTCATGTTTTCGAGGCTCCTTACTTCTTTTTGGAATAGGACAATCAATTTGATCTGTAGAGGTAGGCTGCCCTCCAAAATCTGTTTTATTCTCTATGGAAGCAAAACTATTCTTGAATATTTGCACTTGCATCGATTCCAATCAAGTTTGATGGGAGGGCAGAATGTAGGAACAGCATTCCTAAAAATTGTATGGAAATATGAAGGTGAACCACAGAAAAGAGTGCCTTGAAAAGTGAGGTAGAGGGTTAAAGGAAGAACTGAATTCTTAGTGAACATTCACTTACTCAGAAAAAGTCCCATGTGAGAGCTACAGCTGCAAGGAAAACTTCAGATGGTTCTTTTCCCTTCCCAAAAGATAAAGCCAATTATCCACAAGCAATAAATTTTCAGGAGATGAGGCTCATTAATCTTTGTGCATAGGGACAAGTTGCTTTTCAGAGACTAACAATACAAGGGCTAAGGGGTGGCAGAATTTGGGCTTCTGACCTTGACTGTGCTTAGAGCCTGTTCAAGGCAGATGCACCTGGAAATCACAGTCCTGGAAGAGTTTCCCAATGAGATCAGAAGTTGAGCCTTCATGGAAAATACAGTTCTTGCATGGCTTGTACCTACAGAGAGTTTTCTAAGATGGCTATCAATTTCTTTACTGGAATTTTTGTCATCTTCCAGGGAAATGACTATTGCAACAATGAGGACTGTGAGTTTCATTTGAGTAGCACTTAAGGTGTAATTTAATGTCTAAGTTAGATGATTTTGGTGATGAGCTTCTGTATACCATTGGTGTGACTGTTGGTTAAAAAACTCATGTTTGAATGCCTCTGGCTGCATAAAACTTAAGTATTGATATATACAGCTTACGTAGCACATACTAGCAGAAACTCATCATTTCCTTACGGTCAAAATTGTCATCCAGAATTTTAAAACATATTGGGCTGTATTTTCCATCTGTAGACTGTATTGCCTTAAAGGAATGTTACGTTTACATTATGCATGCGTTTTGCTGAGGAAGTCTGGAAAATATCCCTGTATACTTACTAATATCCAGTAACAGCGCTCTAATTACTCTTTACTGTTGATCCACCTTACAATATCTACTTAAATGTGCTAAAATAGTTCTGCTTGCTTTTGAAATCTTTACCAGTGAGAAGGGTTAGTACCCACACTAGACGCTGCTTCACCGAATTGTTGAAGCCTGTCATGAAGTGCTTTTCTACATTGGGCTTTTAAAGCTCAAATACTTAAACACAAATCTGTTTCCAGAGGTAAATAAAGTATGATGCTATGGCAGGTGACGAAGCTTGTATCTACATCTCTAAGATGAATATGATACTAATTCATACTTTAGTCTGAAAGCATTTGGAATGATCAGTACATTAATGAAATGATAATTTCATGCAAAATGTCTGACCATGATTATTCCTGAAAGAGGCTGCAGTATTGGCCACATCTCTTTATAGGGCTCTTTAAGAATGAGTTATTGGCAACTCTTTTTATGTTCAAATTACAGTCCTCTGATCCTGAATGAAAAACAAACCTAAAAAATGATCACAATAAGCCATCATTTTCCATAACAGGCTGCAATGTAACTTGTAGTGGAACATCAAACACACAGATCCCTTTCCAAATGTACTTTACATACTGATTTCATTAGCAGGTAGAATAGGGCAACTATAATAAATAAGTAAGGATTCATCCTTTCAGTCTCACTTCTCTATCTGATATTCTACAACCTCAGTGCAACTCTTTAACCTCATGATTCAACTGTAATGATGTTGTGCATTCCTCAGAGATATGTTTAATCTTTTTACTTAGATAAGTTCTTGGCTTAACATTACAGTGTCAAACAAGTTGAACAGAAGGAGAATGCATTTAACTGAAATGGCGTATCAAAAGGAGTGTCTCTTTGCCCTGATATTAACCAAAATGCTTAGTGCTATTAATCGCTTATCTGGGAGCTCTGCTGGCTGGCACAGATTTGAAATGTGCCCATGCAGAGCAATGCAAGCCTAATCCTCTGCCTAATAAAGTCAGTGATATCATTTCAGCAAAAGGGGGCTTAGGCCCATCAAGTGCACTTGTTTCTGCTGGAAATTTTGGGGGCTCTTAACTGCACCTCTGCAACATCACAGAATACTGTGGGGTAATGTGGTGCAGGCACAGTCTTACATGCTTAGACTTTAACTGCTGCTTTGATTGGGATCTGAACAAGTGGCCTGTCGGAAGCTCCGAACACTCAATTCCCTGTAAATGTATTCCACTGTATTTTCTGTGGTGTGATAGTTCTTAAGAATTTATGAATTAGACTAACAGCCCAGACAGCCTAGCTGAATCCTGTCTCTAGAAATGAGCAGGAAGGGAGGAGTGTATGCATAAAGCACTCCTGCAGGAATGCTTCCTGCTTGTTGCCTGTTGTGATCCTACCCAGGCTTTGCTTACACGTTCAGGGAATGGATTATTGGTGAAGATAGAACTGTATTGTCCAGCATTCAGACTCCTACTTTTAATGTGGAATGCTTCCACAGCCTAGAACTTTTATTTTTTTTCATTTTAGAGGTTTGACATTTTAGGATATGTATCTAAGAACCCTGTTAGAGCACCAAAGAGTGAAACCAAAGAATTGAAGGAACACTTCAAATGCATCTTCTGGTAATCAGAATTGAAAGTATGCTGGAAAATTACCCCTCTTCCACTTGTGAACTGCTTTGAAAAAGAGTCACTATTATTACTGACTGAGTCTTATTTTGTTAAAAGCTGATTTTGGAAGGAACTGCTGCTGTGCTTTTTGTACAAGCTTAAGCTAAATGTAATGATAATGCAAAAAAAAAAAAAAAAAAAAAAAGCCAAAACAATGTCATTGGCATTAAAATGCTTTATTAGTGAAGAAAATCAGTCTCAAAAGTAGGCATATCGTCAGGGGAGAGAAGTTACATGTTTAAGACTAGGTTTAATTACAGATTAAACAGATTATATTAGTCATGCAGTGGGACAATAAAAGGTGGCTAGGGGCAGGGGCTGTTTGCCTCCTGGGGTGGAAAAAGTAGAAGTTTTAGTAATGTAATCTTGATGCTGCTTAAAATTTTATGATTGGAAGCCTTTGTTCTTTTTGAAGCCAAGTATGGTTTAGTATTCCATAGTTTACCTGCAGAATAAGTTCCTTTTGTTTAAAATGGAAGTGGAAAAGGAAGAGAAACAGAGCAAATGTCTGAAACTGTAGGCATATTTTCCTGCTCATTACTTGCATCAAAGGGATGTTCTGTGAGAGCCATTTTTTGGGAAAAATATATACAGAAACACAAAGCATTGGGTGGAAGTGTTACAGTGAATCAGCCGCTGTTGGAAACCAGCTCAGCTGCTGAGTTATGTTTGGTCTTCCGGTTGCAGCCACCATTCTCCTCCTCTTGCTTCCTATGCTTATGTTTGTAGAATTGACCTTGCAGGAATGTGCATGTAACACATTGTCTGCAGGAAGACTACATGCTTGTAAAGGAGTTTGAAAAGATTTAAAAATAAATAAATAAAAAAGCCAGTATTTTGCCTGGGGAAGTTCTGTGGCAATAGTTTGCTGGGACCTCAGCTTTTCCATGCTAGAGAACTCTTCAGAGAAACAAAACTGAAAAACTACTTTTCTGGCATATAACCTTTTGACATCCATCATTCTCCCCTTTCATCCTTAAATTTTCTCCATTTTTATCTTCCCCCCCTTCCGTTCCTCCTTCTTTTTGACTTCCTTTTCCCCTGCTATAAACTCTGTTCCTCATTGACTTTTCACTATAGTACTAGAAAAATGGAAGCTTCACATTTGTTTTCTCCTAGGAGAAAACCTTCAACAGAAATCAATATTATTCCTGCACAAGGAGCCTGTAACAACAGGATGCTCAGTGCTAGCGGAATTGAGTGCAGTAAGGGAAACCAGACAGCCATGTGTGAGCATCCCTGTGCACCTACTTGTGTGACTGATTGACTTGCACTGGGTCACTTGCAGAAGTAAAGCAATAGGAATTAATTCTCAAGGTCTATGTTAATTCTTTCCCTTCTTGGGCTTATGTGAGGGCAATAGACATTAATAGTAGCAGAAATACTAATATTTTTAAAGAATTGCAAGAAGTTCCTAAAGCATTCTTAGTAGTAAGGTCAAAGGTGGTACAAATTGAGAGATAGTCTCACAGGTAACTACATTTGTTAAATAAACTATAAAATTTGAGAATTCCAGCTTTCCTATTTGGCAGCCTATATTCACATTACTTTGACTGACCATTGCCATGCCCCAAATTACATTTTATGACTATATCTCACTGGACCAGGTGCTCAGCTGAGTACGAACCAGGCCAGCTCTTCTGGTATCAGTAAAACGGTAATGATTTATATTGGCCTGAGGGTCTGGCTTCTAATGATTCAAGAATGATATCAAAGTTAGTGTATAATAGAAAATGGAGAACAAGTAATTGAAAAAATAAAAATTCTTAAATATATATATATGTGTCTTGGAACTATGCCTAAAATAATAATTCCATCCGTTGTTTAAACTTACACATTCACGAGTTACTCTGCATTACTCGAAGATTTACTTGTACGTTTCTTGCTGAAAGAATCCCTCCTATAATACACACTAAACTGACACAGACCACAATCACATCAAAGTAGGTTAGACTTCAGAGAGGATAGACAAGAGGGTAATTTGCACTTACATGATTTCTTTCATCCAGGGAGCTCAAAAAGCTTGTATTCATTAGCTCTAAGCCCCTCTTCTTACAGACAGGTAAGGATGAGTACCAAGCCCACTTCTCATATTATTAAATTAAAGTAAAATAAAACAGAAGTGGCAAAATGCAATAATAGAATGTCAGGAGGCACCTCCATTGCTCAAATCATTAGCTTTCCTTAGCCATTGTGGTCTGTTGTGTCACAGCCCAAATTGTAGTTTACTTTTGGTACATAGCTGATTCTGTTTAGGCTCCCCTGCAGCAAATTCTATGGGCAAACCATCTCATCCACAAGCTGAAACTTGGTTTTCAGTTAGCTTATTTGTCAAAGTGTCCCTGTGATGTTCTGCACATGGGACAATCAAACACCAAACAGATAACAGCAGGCATAAAACAGTTACAAGATAAACAGTGATCTTTGGCAGGAATGTGAGCACTACAGTATTATATCAGAGCATTATCAACACCCTAAAGTGCACTCTTTGGGCCAAAAGGTGTGAGTACTTCTGATCTCACCATGATTTGGGGGTAGGTTTGTAGTGTATGGCTGAGCTGGAACAGCCTTCGTGCCAGGCAAGGCTTATGGGGGAAAAACAGGAGGAATAGCTCAGTTGTTTCAAGAGATATAGGAACAGGTCTCTGCTGAGCAATGCACTAACATGCTGGCTAAAAGTGCCTGAATTTAAGAACAGAAGAGAGAGTTCATACTAACTTATGGCACTTAGGACAACAGACCAGGCTTCCTGGATCTAGCACAGGACTGCTAAGAGTGTTAAAAACAGTCCTAGAAAACATCAGAAGTTAATCTTTGGGGCAGCTTCTCTGAAGAAGCTCAGCAAGATACTTTTTACCTTCCCCTGTGAGTTTAGGACTCAGAGGACTAGGAAGAGGGTTGCTGATCCTTTTACCTCAAGGTCAGTGATTGCATCTGGCTTCAAGATAAATACTAAACACACCATTACCTCTGACAGCTGATGGTAGATCTTTGCTAAATAAGCTATCTTGAGTTGGTGTCAACTTTCTGGTAAATAAACATCTCTGTAATGATCGTTTAATGTCATTAACCCTAACTGATCATCTGGGGAGAAAAGACAGAGAATGTGTGAAAGCTATGAATCTGTTGGTTTCTCGCTTTCTGTAAACTGATGCTGAATACTGTAGTTAAGTGGTTGTCTAATAGTGTGGAAGGAGGTTGGCCCCTCACTGTAAATATGCAATGTTTTTGGGCTTCCAGGGAGAACTTGGGTTTCCAGAGTGCCTTATCTTAATGTAGAATTCTTTCCAAAACATTTGTAGATCACGGGGAAAAGTGGACTGGTCTCCTCACTGACTGACAATGTTTTTCAGGACCTCTTTAAATCTAGCTGGAAATCAGAAGGTAAAGAGACCTACCTTAAATTTGCAAGAGCTTTTCTATCTCAGACTCTCTTTAATGGCTTTTACTAAATACTTAGATTTTACAATACTTCGATTTGTAGAAACATTGTGTCCAGGTTTTCAATATAGTTAACTTTTCAAATAATTTTTTTGCTTATTCAAAGGGGATTTATTTGTTTTTCAGTAAAATTCACAGTATCAAAGAATAATGAAGTTTTGAAAAATGTGATAATCTGTCCTGGCATGCAGGACTGAAATAAGATAAAATGTGAAGTCATTTCTGTTTCTGAACAAACTGGTTTAAACAGTGAGTGATCATTTTTATGTCAGTGCAGCTTCACCAGCATGGAATAAGCTGAGCTGAAATTAGGTTCAAACACACACACACACACACACACACATATATTTTTCTCATGCTGGCTTACATTCAAATCAACATGGAAATCTTTGGTTGATATTTGAACTGGTGACTACCATAAAAGAAAGCAGAATTAGGGCTGAAGTGTGTACTCCCTTCCACTAATATCAATGAAAACTAGTTAATTGGTATTTATTTTCACAGATGAAGTTGGTCATATTTTCAGATGATATAGATCTGCGCACCTCTGTGCTGTGTCTCCAGCTGAACTGCTCTGATCCATAAGGTTTAATGTAGCCAACATAAGATACCAAATGGGGTAAAAATCCACTGAGAAGTGGAAAACAAATCAAACCTGAAAAAAAAATAATTGTGTACAAACAACTGGAAACCTCATGTAGCTTAAAGAGAGATGATCACTGGTTTTTATGTAAATCTGTATACTTGCAGAACTTCAGGAAGACTTAATTCACTCTCCCTACTTTTTGTAATTCAGTTTCAAAATACTGCCATGACTTTTACTCAGCGTAAATGTCTTTCTCCGCTAAAGCTGCATGTTTTGTATTAAAAAAATTCAAATTAGATGCAATGGTTGAAATAATATTGTAAGGTAATGGTTATTTTATCCACATTTTATCTTCTAGTTACAAATTTTATATGTTAGATTATACAACTCCCAATAGATCTTGGTATAAGAGACCTCAATAAATCTCAAACCATTCAATACAGAGGAAATTTATTTGTTATTTGTGTCATGTTTTATTAGTGCCCTGCAGTTCAATCCTGACACTGGAGAGATCACTCCCTTTGCCAACATATAAGGAAAAAAAATCTTTACAGGTTTAATTTATGGTAAGAATATATTTATTATTCTTATACAGTGCATCTTATTTCTTAGATTCAGGTATTCCAGCATATTTGTCTGAACATACCTCTCCAAATTCTGTGACATAGTTATATTTTATGCCACTGATATAGGCTGCATAAATCAACAGCGTTTAAGTTGAGCATGCACAGAGAGAATGGTATGTAAAAAAGGATTTTATTTTCCCACATTGGATGTAAAAGCCACACAGTAACAAGATGGATGGATAAATAGATAGAAATTCCCTTTACTTTTCAATCTTTGGGTACCACATCTGCGTGGTACATTGTGCCAAATGCTACTACCGTTTCTGCTACTGTTGTGTCTCAAAATTGCTTTGTAATTCATGAGCTATGCAGTCATCTCTAGCTCTTGAAATAAAAAAGGTAGATTCAGTCTCTTGATATATATATAATGGATATAAGAGTATTCATTTTCTTTTTCTCACTCTATAATGGATGAATGGAAGAGAAATCTGGCTTCCAGCTTTTGAAAAAGGCAGTATTTCACTATTATGATATAAACAGAAGGCTACAGACTAGAGCTGTGAGGACGTAGCCATGAAATACAATGTTTCCCTATTTGAAGAGGGGTGCAGATGAAAGAATCAAATGGTACTTACAGACTTTTTAAACATTAGGATGGTGATATATAATGTGTCAACTGCAGGAAAGCAATTAAAAATGGGTCAGCAATTTGTCCTCCCTCCTGGTCCCTTCTCCCAGCCTCATGGTCCTAAGGCCAATTCCACCATTTAATGTTCCCAAATCCCATCTGTAGAGGTCTCCTGCTCCTATTCAGGGATTTCATCCTCATCGCATCCAGGCTGTGTGCCAGCTTCGTGAAATATTCCCCTAAGGAACTGCTGCCCTTGTAATGACTTTCAGGTTCCTCTTAAATTGTGTGAGTTGTTGGTTCTTCGTCTTCTCTCTGCTCCCTGTAAATGCATTCCATGGTCTGAAAGCATGGATAGCATTTGCAGGCAACAGAGGTCTAAATTACCTGCAGCTCTGGCTTTCTCCATGTTCCTAGCCAAGCCCCTGTTGCTTCATGGTAAGGTGGACAAAATAATCTCAAACTTGACTTTCAGCAGGATATATATCCCTGCTGGAAATTAGGAAATTCTGATTGATGCCCCGTATAGTTACGTGGCATGGCTATGTTGTGTGATCAGACAGTTGTTTTGCTTCTTGTTACCTCAAACTTAGAGTGTGTTAAGGCCAGATGGAAAACTTTCTTGAAGAACAGCTTTCCATTTTGACTAATCTAAAGTTAGTGCCGTGTCCATTTGTATAGAGTCTTTTCTAACAAGAATGTTTGAAGATACTTTTACAAATGAGAAACTTGAAGTTTTACTTTGCAATGATTTCACTATTTTGAAACAAGTTTTGAAATTGTATATTGAAAGCAGCTGTTTTCAAAATTCCATTGGATTGGAAATTTTTATAAACTGCAGTTTGAAAGAATAAGGGAAATACTGACTTCTTGTACTTGTATAAAAAGGAAAAAAATATATATATATAATCAGTCCTGGGTCAGGAAATCTTGTTCTCACATCTGTCCTTTTTTTTTTTTTCTCCCATAATGGCTCTTTCTGTATCTATTTGGTCTTTCTATTTCTGGCATGTGGTGTTTGTCTTGCTGCAAAGATGCCTGAAAAACTGGGATAATGGAACATGCTACGAATGTAATGTCACACAGCATGTGACAATGTTTTCAGTGTAGTTCTCTCTATCTTTGGGAGAGAACCAGCCTGCCGACTTATTTTTGAAGCTCTGCACATTGGGTCAAATGCTGGGTGGCACTGGGCATGCTTGCTACCACCACTGAGGGCACCTGAGCCTAAGCTTGAGTTGATATGAAGGAGAATTCTGTTGCATAGTCTTCATGCAGTGTAGGTGAAGCTTAATCTTTTCATCTCATTAAACGTAGTCAATAGAACTGAAAATAGCCTTAAAAAAAATAATAAGAGCCTGAGATCTGACAAAGAAAGATTCAGTTGGATTGGACTAGGCCAGTCCCCTCAGTTGCTCTGCTTGAATTGTAAAAATGTCAAGTGATAGGAGATGTATACACTCTCAAATTTTCTCCCGTTGCAGTTCTAATAGAAGCTTTTTAGCTTTATTGTTTTTTTTCCCTACTTTTAGGTGATTATTTTCTGTTTCTTTTTACTGTTTGTGGTTTAAGAACTCTGAAAAAACTTGTTTTGGTTTATGTTTATGACCCTGTTTTTCTTTTGTCAGGAAAGCTACATGTATTGTTTAAGGTCAAACACCAAAAACATCATTGCAAGCCTGTTAAACTTGTCGCTCCACTTCCAACAGTGGTGTTGACCTCCACGAGCATCTTTTGTACCTGTATCAACAAGCTTTGTTATCAAAACAGTACCACCAACCTCCATGCTGAAAAACTGCTGACAGCTCAGGAGTTGGCAAAAATTTTGTCCTGGTACTTGCTGTAAATTCTGCAGGGATCAGAAGTATTTTGTTTAAAGTTTTTTTCCACCACGCTTTCTTGCAATACCTTTGGGAGTTGAGTGCTAGGAGCACAAGAGAAAGGGGAAGGGGCACACCATTTTGCAAGGTGAGGGCTCCTATGTACTTTCAGGTTGTTTCTTCTCATTCATGGTGTGGTTTTCAGCAGCACTCCTTTTTATGTAGCTTGTATAGCTTGATGTTCTCTCTTCATGACACCTTGCGACACATTGACCTTGTTTTTTTTTCACATTTAGGACATCATGAGCATGGTTTATTTGTTCCATTTATGTTGTTTCTTTCAGCCGTTTTTCTTCTTCTCTGATTCCTTTTCCAAGAAAGAAACCCCACCTTTTCTTTGTTGTCTCCACTTTCCTTTTTCCCAAGGACCCAGTTCAAAGAAGCTGTCCTGTTCATAAAACCCACAAGTATGTGCTTAAGTAGTGAATCAGCTTTAATCTCATGCTGTCCTTGGTTTTCCATTTTTCACATTTATTGTTCGTTATGTGAACAGTCTTGCTAAGGGAAGAACCTGTTACAGTGTCTAGAATTGGGCTGACAGATTTTCACATTGTTCTTTTGGTCTGTTAAAGTAGAACCTTAAATATCAAGTAGTGATAGGACTTGAGAGCATGCTGTTTCCAGCTGAGACATATTTATTTTTGTGACATGTGAAAGGATCTCATCAGAAATACAAACCATTTGCTGTGCTCTTAGTGAGACACGGGCAAATTACTGAATGCATGTGTAATTGTATATGGAACATTTTGATTCTTGGGTCAGTAGTTCAAATTCATTTTGCTCATCAACTGCAAAAAACTCATTACTGTCTGATGACCACTTAGGGCTAACTTGAAATTAGTGAGTGTGAGTATGAGGGAGTGGAGGAGATTTAGGATCACGGAAGGTAAAAGAGTAGGCACCTGACAAGGCTGCAGGAGCTGCTCTCCCAGGCACCACTTGCCTGTGTTCTGGTGGGCTTCAGGCTGCAAAGCTGTCAATGTGCCACATTTTCAAATGCATTTTAGAACATCCTTTGATGTTCTGTCTGTCTCTTCAGAACAATTAGCTCCTCGATGCTCTCTGCACAACAAAAGAAATTAATTAGGAATCAGATGTTAGGATAGATAGTGGTGTATGGGAGGACTCTTGGGTGGGTTTTAGTGCTACAGCAGCAGAGCTGAAGATTATTGTCATGTGTGACTGGGTATAGCTGGACAGAAAAATTTTACTTAAAAGGAGAAAAGTCACCTTATAGAAGCTCTGCATTTCCACCAGCTAAATGTTGTTTTTCTGTGAGCTGAGACAAAAAGGGTATGTGTATGGGGAAAGCAGCCATCCTGAGATATCACCATGAATGCCACACTACATGAAGAACATGGAATCGTACCCATGTGTTTTCTGTTCCTAGTACACCCTGGCTAAAAATTGAAGTGGAGTAGCTCTGCTCTTGCTTCCCCTGACATATTTCTAAATGGATTTTCCCTGTAAGGCACTGAGATGCTTAATTTTGATCATAATCAGCTGACTTTGAAACCAACAGATATCAAGAGCTATTTCTTTTCTGTGATGTATGCAATCTACTGACATGAAAAAATGTATTTAATAGGACTGAGAGAAACAGAAGTTTGATCCCAAGAATTTGAAGTCAGGGCTGCAGTTTGTAAAACTTGAGGTACAACAGTGTTTGACAGGTGAGCAGAGAATTTATTTCCCTTTGTCAATTGTTTTGTTTCTAAGGGATTTTTTGGTGAATTCTCCAAGCTGGTACAGGCTTCCTTGACCTCTGAACTTCACTGTCACCAAAGAGGTTAAGGCTTAGTTGTTCATTAACCTTGGTAGTACCAACCAGATAGAGTGTTGTCAGGTTTTGCAAATCTCAATGTGTAGAACTGCAAAAGGATATGTAAATGTAAGAACTTGGCAGAGATACTCGTGGAGTGCAGGCACTGTCCTATGATGTGAGCAGTAGGTTATCAGGCCTGGAATGAAGCTTTGGAATAATGACTTTACTTGACTATCTTTAAAGCTGCAGACTGCAGGCAGACCAAAGAGGTAGATGGGGTCCTGGCCCTCTGGGAGGTTTCCCAGTTGCTCCAGTTGGTTGTGGGTTGTTTCTTCCTCATTTGCAGGATTGCCATCCTCTCACATCTGAATCCCTGCTGGTGAACTGATCTAACCTAAAATCTTAGGCCTCAAGCATGTAGGACTGAGCCAGGCTGTATCTCCTGCTCATAGGACAATTGACCCAGCTGAAGAAATATGCGAAGCCTTTGGAATAGGTCCAGAGTGTGGCCATGAGTGTGATCAGAGAGCTGGAGCACCTCTCTTACAAGGATAGGCTAAGGGAGCTGGGCTTGTTCAGCCTGGAGAAGGCTCCAGGGCAACCTCATTGAGGCTTATAGAAGGGAAAACAGGAGGGATCAACGTTTTACACAGGTAAATAATTATAGGACAAGGGGGAATGGTTTTAAACTGAAAGAGGGAAGATTTAGATTAGATGTTATTGGGAATTTTTTCACTGAGAGGACGGTGAGGTGCTGGTACAAGCTGCCCAGAGAAGCTGTGATTGCTTCACTCCTGGAGGTATTCAAGGCCAGGTTGTGTGGAGCCCTGGGAAGCCTGAGCTAGTAGGTGGCAGCCCTTGGAACTGGGTGGGCTTTGAGGTCCCTTCCAGCTCAAGCCACTGTATGTATCTATTATGATTCTATGACAGAACAAGATTGTTAGAGGTGCTCTTGTTGATGGTGGCATTACTTAGAGGACCTATACTCCTTCTGCTTTAGGGCAGAAGCAGAAACCTGCATGACAGTAAACAAGAACACAGTTTCCAGTGGGAGTATTTTGTCCCAGGAAATGGAAGGCAGGTGACAAACTGTGGAATCATTCCAGAAAACATCATGAGAGGATAGAACTCTTACTAGCAGAAATTGCTCTTTTAAATATTATCAATGACTTAAAAGATTAGGCATCCAAATACAATAAAGGTAGGAGCTAATGTTCATAATGTAGTTTTTAAAGTCTTCTCAGGTACTGAAGGAGCTCTTTTAATGTGTAACCAAATTACCTGTTGAATGGATGCAGGCTGCTAACTAATCTTCTCTTAGGAGAGTCAGAATATTTTAGAAATACTATACTCCAATGGCATTTGCATCTGGAACATGTCTACTCTCTTCCTGAGCAACAGAAAAAAAAAATGCAAAACACTGAAACTTTGGAAGTAAAGATAAAGGGGGGAAATACATGAAGAGATGAAAGATTTATCAACTTGTATGTTGCATCATTCTCCCTCAGAAGCATAGGCAAAAGTGAAATGAAGGGAAAAAAGAGCTGTGAACCATGATGAAGATGATTAAGGAGGGTACAGAACAGCTGTCAAAGCAAATACCAAGCAACATTAATAACTTCATAACACATCAGAAGATTATCTCAGACCTTCTGAAGAAAACAAGAGCTTTTGCTGCTGCACAGGGTAAATGGAACTAATCCTCAGATGCAGGTGCTAGTCTTTGTTGGTCAGAGATACTCCAGTGTCAATTCAGAGCAGGACAAGAGATTTTAATGAGGTTAATGTGACTACATGCTACCAAGTAAGAGGAAAAAACAGTTCCAAGACTTCAGAAGATTAGAGCTACACAGGAAAAACTGCTTTAGTGGGGAATTCATAACTTCAGAAAAGGCAAAAATGCATTTTCTTAATGCCTTTTCTTTTTTAGGGAGGAAAGGAATTTTCCTGCATGCAGAAAAGAGAAACAATGAATATTTACTGCGGAGAGCTTGATTTTTGACAAATCACTGATATTTTTCTTTTAAACATGAAAAATTATATTTTGGGCCACACAGTGGAATTTTACCCATTTTGCCTTAAGCCTAAGCAAATATCTCTTTACAGAACTCTAGAGGGGATGTCAGCGTTCAGACTGGATGGTTGGATCTCCTCTGCCAGTATTTCAGGGAGTTTGTTTTGATCAGATTTACTACTTTCAGACGGTCCTTGCATGTAGGTTAAGAAAACATTTGCAATCAGGCATGAGAAAGAGAATAAAATCATTATTTTACTGAGAATGAACAAATTGTCTTGAGCATTTTTTTGTGTCAGCATGGTGTAATAAGCTTATAAATTGGTATAAAGAATGTTCTTGCAAGCTCTTATGTTATACACTAACAACCAATAGCCAACAGAACCAGATGCTACTCTGAGGTGTGTCAAATTCTTTATCATACACAGCTTGAGTTTCTTACGGGTTGTAAAGTCTCCCAGGAAGGTATGTTTTGGTATTGCATGTGGTATGAAAGCACAGTTCTTCAAGTTTCTGCAGGAAGTCCAAATAGGCTCTTTAGATTTGAGAAACAACTGTTTTTAATCCCTTTTTGTAGTAGGGAAATCTCCTGTGACTCAGATCTATCTGGAATTCTTTCAGGTTTGTCCTTATTGAAAATGAACAAGTGCAACTGTTCACTTATTTAAACATTCCTCACTTGGGCCTAAGCCTTTCTCCTTCACACCTTCCTAACCAAAGTACATAAGCTGACATTAGCAAGCATTTCAGTACAGACATTCTTATGAGGTTCCACAAAGCTGGAAGAAGTAAGAATTCTGGCATTTTCTCCCAGAAAAAACAGTCTACCTTTTCACCCTCCAAATCCCAATTATGTTTTTAAGATTGTTGCTCTGCTGTTTTGTTCTTGTCTCTGCCTCCTGTTTACAAGCTAAGCATTCATTTCACACACACATAAATTTCTTTAGTTCTCAATGCAAATGAAAAGACAGACGAAAAATTCATGCTTGTGGAGAGCTCTGAGATACTATTACCCCATTCTAGAATGTAATCTATATTTCCAAAGGCCATGTTCCCTTTTTGTCCAGACTTCTCTCCCTTCACTTGAGCTGCCCCATGAATCTATCAATGTAATGATCAGATGTGGATTTCTTTTTTTTTTGTGCATTGCTTTAACAAAAGACGCCGCTCCAGGAAAAAAAAAAAAAGAAAAAAAATTTTTCTCCCTTTTCCTCCCTCTTCCTCCCTGCCCACTAAAACCAGACAAGTTTGAATTATCAGTGGTTCCAAGTGGGCATACACAGCTTGTTCTCACCTTGCAGGAAGGAAGTTTTACCATCTCTCAGCATGCATCTGCTTTGAGGAATTCGCCCTCTTCCGTATCCATGTATAATGATTACTTAGATATAATAAGGATGGTGAAAGGGGTGGATGCTCTTCATTAGAACAAAAGGCTGGTAATAGCAGGGGGAAATGACTGTCTGAGATAAAAGCCTGGTAACAAGAAAGATCAGATGGGTTACTCATATGTAATTACTCACTTGATTCCAAATGCTCATAGGTTATTATATTATTCCCTATCAACATGCTAGTAGGATTTTGTTGGTGTCTTTCCTGTTATTAACCATATCTGCTTCATTAAGTCAAAGACTTGATGCTTAACTTGTAGAATTGTGTTTTATTGTCCTAAATACCTTAGCTCTGTCTCTCTCTAACTGTGATGGAAATAGAGAATAAAATAGTCCAGAGGAGTTTTTGTAAGCGATACAGAATTTTCACTTGGTGAGACAGCGCGAGTCCCTCCACAGATGAAATCCTGGAGCCTATCATCTATGTCTCTGAGTGGGAGTTGCATTACTTTGAACCCAAAGGACTTTCAGAAATGTTATCAAAATAATTCATTTTCAGAAGAGAAGTGTTTTAGCAGTTCAGTCCTGATAACTCCTGTGTTCTTTAGGTTTAACTTATGTGACACCTGAAAGTGGGATTTGGCTTTCTGAGGCTTTTAGGTCACAGTAGTTTGTGTCCATAAGCCAGTTAGAATTTCTTGTCTTAATTTGAATCAGGCAATTAATAGTTGCTACCTTGTTTCAAGTATGTGCCTTAAGGAAAGGGAGAAGGCATCAGAGCTTTCATACAAAATTTCTTTTCAGAATTTGAAGTATTTTCTTACTTATTTTAATAATATTTAAGTACTTCATTATAATATTTTTGAGAGTTGGTGGCATTCTTCTGTGCCAACCTGGCTTTGCCTAACAGAAGGCTCCCCAGAGTCTACGTGTGAAATATTGCATATAATCAACTCATTATTTCAAAAGCTTTTGAAAAAAAAAACAGAAGAGCTTCAGGAACTCTTCAGTGACTTGCAGGCTCATATGAGCAGACGTTTTCCACTTTCCTTTTGAAATGGAACTTCTCAGCGAATACATCATCTTCTCAAAATAGCTGCATATCGGCAATGTTAATAAACTGTGAAGGCTGTCTAGTCACGTTCCTTATTTATTTATTTATTTATTTATTTATTTATTTATTTATTTATTATCCTTCAAGAAAACTTGTTGCATAGGCAAGAGAACCCTGATGGGACAATGCACACCCTTGTGTCTAGAGCATGTTTCTCTGAGTATGCAGGCATCTGCTCATTCCCTCATATAAAACTTCCAGGCTGTTGGTTAAAAGAGTTTAACTGGTATTTGTTTGAAGATCAGCTGCATGAAGGCAGTCTTCATTTCATAATGTAGTGTCAATATTTTCAGTGACTTAAACACTAGAAAAGGAAGATTTCTCAAAAGTGATGCAACCTTCTAAACTTCTACAATTGCAGTCAGAAAATGCTTTTTGTCCTTTTTGCCAAAAGCACTCCTCTAGGTGGAAACTCTGCTTCCTGTCTGATTGCTAACAGTGGTCTTGATATCTTGTGAAAAAATAACTTTCTATGGATCTCCATCCTTTAAGATAAGGAAATCATACTGTGCTTGGAATTGTCACCATCCCAAGGCTGCCGTGTTCATGTGCGTGTTTTGTGCTTTACGTGGGTGCCATGAAATACAACTCAGCTGAAAATACTCACTTGGGAGCGTGGCCAGAGACTTCAGCCCAAGTCAGTGCAGGCACTCAGAACAAAAAAAATCAGAGAAAAGATCTAATTCTGTAACGAATAGAAGAAACAAATGCAAATTCCTTAATTGTTATTCAGACTGGAGGGAGGGAAGAGTGTTATTCACCCTGTCAGTGAGCTGTAGAATAATTAACACAAACAAAAATTGGGGATCAGGGAAAAAAAAAAACATAGTTCTCTTTTTTTTTTTTTTTTTTTTTGGAAAGGATTACTCTTGAATGTGCTGCTAATCTGACTAATATAGTTACATTACATTTTGGGGGTAAAGGGTATTAGGTGGGAGGAATTAAAGAGATTTGATATGGATACCATATTTGGTAGAACTTCTAATGAGATTACTTAAAAAACAAAATCTGCCTCATGCATAGGCTTGACTAAGTCCAGAGACTCTAATGAGATCATGTTTTCTGTCTCCTGTAGGGTAAGTGGTGCCAAATCAGAACTGTGGGAATAAAATTCATTGGGCTCTGATTAACTCAAGCACTGAAGCAGTACCCAAATTGGCACTTAGAGTACCCAAATTGGCACTTAGAGTTTCATGTCTCTTGGAGGTCATAAGGAATCTCTGTGGAAACAGAAGAAGGAGTCACTTCTATACCAATGGTAATGCATATTTATTTTCCACCAAAATGAATTTCATGGATGAAGTTTTATTTTCCTATTTCTTAAAAAGGAGATTTTATGAAAGTATTTTTTTTTAAATGAACTTTGAATCAATGGTCTATCCCTTCTGTTCATATGATTTCAGATGCCTAAAGCCACAGGATATGAGGTGGGTTATTAGATATGTCTTTCCAAAAAGGAAATGGTAAGACAAAAATGGCCTGCCTGAAGTTACAGTTTATAGATTAGAAAAAGGCACAAACAATTAAAAGACAGAGACAGTTAGGGTAAATTACTTGCAATCAAGTTGCAGCTAAATGAGCTTCTTGATGAGGAAACCAAATTTATGTTGTTTAGAACCACAAAGAAATGTTCCCCCCCCAAAAAAAAATGTTGAAGGTGAGTAAAGTGTTAGCACAATTGGATACAGATGTGCCTGATAAGAGAAGTTATGGGTTCAATTAAAGTTCTGGTCTTAGATAATAAAAAAGGAGTAGTAACTACAGAAAGCTTTCCTGTCAAATCCAGTGAGACAAAACCTTAACAAATCTGAAATGGTATGGTCCTTTCATGTCCTTTCTCCTCTGTTTCCACTTGTGGCTAGCAACCTCAATCATAAGTTTTGATTCAAAACAAGCAAATTTTGACAGTTCGAGTCAAAACATACATTCTCAAATAAATCATTTACTTAAAAGGGTGACTTCTAGGGGAGTAGGTGAGTACATTTAAAACTAGAATTAAACATTTTGTTCTCTCCTTTTATAAAAATGTGAATTACCTTTTTGGCAGCTCTTTGAAAAGATCTTTGAAAAGTTATGTATATTCAGCAACGAAGACAAAGTCACACAAAGCCCTGAAGACATGTGAAGGTTTCAGTATGAAACATCACATTTTTCTCTTTGTTGTTCTATATACATTTTTGTGTTCAATGTAGTATTCATCAATTTCACTGAATGTAAGTCATTGTCTACCTATATTTATTTGAAAGGAATGACTTTAAAGACTTCATAATTTTGAAAAGACTTCAAACAAAGCTATCCTTTTCCAGTCTTATTGCGCTGGAATGACAGGCATAGCACCTGGTATAATAGGGCTTCCTATTGGCAGTCAGAAAGTACATGTAGAAAGATATAATATTCTGCTGACATTTTCCCTTATCTTGATTCCTCTTGTCATTTCATGCAAAATGTTTTGCATAAACAGGACCCTGTGGAAGTAAGCGAGTAGAGAATGACAAACTTTCCTTCCTGAATTAGAAAAGCTGTAATTCCCAAGCATTAATTTTTAACAAAAATTAAAAAATGAGTGCTCCTGTCATGTTTACAACAGTAAATGAGAAGCACAGATCCCTAAGCCACATAATCTTGTGGAGCATTAAAACACTAATAATACTGTATTATCTCCTGCTCAGTCCCAAACAGTGTTTATCAGCTGGCAAACTTATGCAATGTTGAAATGAAGAGATTATGGTGTACTAGGCCACTTAGCATGAAAATACACTTCATTGAGAAGGAAGTGGATCTCGACCTCATTCCATATAAATAAATTAAGAAAATGCTTTTCCATTGATTTGGCAGAAAGAGTACTCATCTGTTTTTTTTTTGTTGTTGTCGTTTGGTTGGTTGGGTTTTTTTTTTTGTTGTTTTTTTTTGGGGGGGGAAGTATTTAATTTTGAAAATTCAAAGCAGACTTTGTAGATATACAATCTTTATTTTGTTGTTGAAGTCAGAACAGATTTGGGGATATGTTAATGAACAGACCTTCTCTGTTGCTCCTGGATCATCATAGGTTTACAGAATGGTTAACACTGAAAAAAAAAAATCTTTGGAGGTAACCTCTGGTTCAACCCCTGCTTAAGCAGGGGCACCCAAAGCAGGTTGCTGAAAACCACATCCAGGGGGCTTTTGAACATCTCCAGTAAGTGAGACCCCACAGCATCTCTGAACAACCTGTGCTAATGCTCAGTCAGCCACACACTAAAGTGCTTCCTGATGTGTAGGTGGAACCTCTTGTGTTCTAGTTCATACCAATTGCCTCTTGTCTTGGCACTGGGCACCAAAAAAGCCAGGCTCTGTCCTCTTTGCACTGCTCTTTCCAGTATTTGTACACACTGAAAATCTCCCTGAGCTACTTCTTCTCCAGGCTGAGAAGTCCCACCTCTTTCAGCCTGTCCTCTTAGAATAGATACTCCAGTCCCTTTACCATCTTGGTGGCTCTCCATTGTGCTTTTTCTAGTATGTCCATGTCTCTCACATACCTCAGGGTCCAGAACTGAACTAGTGCTGAGTAGAAGGCAGGGATCACGTTTCTTGGCCTGCTTCCAATACTTTGATTAATTTAGCCAAAAATATTAATTGCCTTTTTAGCAGTAAGGGCATATTGCTGGCTCATTTTCCACGCAGTGTCTACCAGGATTCCTAAGGTTATTTTCTGCAAAACTGGTATCCAGGTGTATGGCCCTCATAACTTACTTGTACCTTCTGTCTTGTTCCTCCTTGGTTTGTATATTAAAGGTTGTCCTGCTGCTTAAAAAAAATATGACTTGTACAAAGAAGACTGACAGTTGCTTTCTAGTCATGGGCTAATGTTTGGCCTTGGCTCCGAGGGTGGAACAGTTGGCCGTTCCTCTTCCAGAATCTCACATCAGTACTTGCTGCTTAAAATGGAAAAGCACATTGAAGGGCACAGACATAACATATTAGGAAGGACATGAAGGACACAGAAAAAACATATTTAACTCTGAACTGAAATGAAAATGCTAGTCCTAAGCAAATGTTAAATTCAGTACGTGTTTCACTACTGCTCTGATATGTAAAGATTGCTTCAGTATTGGTTTAGTAAAAGGATGGATTGTTAAAGCTGTTGCCACAGCTTACCTGAGTCTTGGAAGGCTCTCTGTGCAAGGAGGTACTGAGGAATTGTGGTTTCCATTCCTAATAAGGCATAACGTGTTCTATTTCATGTTATGAGCCTGGGGCAGGGAACGTATAAATAACCCAAACTAATCTTGACAGGATAGGTAGGACTTTTCTTGACAGAAAGGCACATTTAGAGTCATCACGGTAGTTGATGACATCCAGTTTTAAGAAGTCATTCCTTCCACCAAGTAGGTAACTGTTTAAACGAAGCTCCCCGGTTCCTTGATATTTTAGTCAGGAAGTTTGTCCTCTCTGCCTTTCTTATAACATTGTTTTTGTTGCTCATGTATGTCTAAGTTCCCATTTCCAGTTTTTACAGTATTGCTATGTGGTTGTAATATGCTTAGCACCCATACTTACTATTTCTTTACAAATGCGGTTTGGGTTCTGGTCAATACACATAATGTATAGTGTTTCTTTTACACTACGTGGTTATCTCATATGCTTAAGGTAAGCATTACGATTACAGGCTTAAATTGAATGTAGATCTGTTATCCAATAAGTCTACCTTGATACAACCCTAAATTCTGTCTTTTCAGCTTGATGTGGTGATATCCAAGGGATGGTTAGAAGATAAGATTGAGAGAGTATGCTTTTATTTCTCATCAGGATTGTGAGGGCAGCATCACATGTTATGAGGGATTGCAGGTGAGGTGTGAGATTAGGAAGGAAGCTTATTTTCATTACTTGTGACTTGGACATTATTTTAAACTCCCTAGAGATGAAAGATTGGGCGATTAGACAGGTAAGTAGTGTGGAAGGCCTAATGGCCTGGAACTGCTGAAACGAAAATTTGGCTCCTCGTTTATACACCAATTGTCTGAGAAAGTGAAGGACACTTTGGTTAACAGAACTGCAGGGAGGTATTGGAAGTCTGACAGTAACTACATAACAGATGCCTGGTGCAAATGGCAAGAGGACTGAAACTTTGATCCATACTAGATAGCGAGAACTGCTAGTGTGGCTCTGACAGCATGTTTACCTTCCTGTAGTTTCTCTTTTTGACTCCTCAGCAGGAAGCCAATCCCTGCAGAAATCTTTGAGAAACAGAACAAGAGGGGAAATGACTGGATACAGCACAGTGTCCTTCCTATGACTTCTTCTTACCTTTTTCCTTCTCTTAGGCCTCCCTCAGCTCTTTCCTTTGCAACATACTCTTTCTTAAGGAACAGAGAGGCAGGCAGCAATTAAGTATAGAGCATCTTCAGATAAATTCACAAGGAGCTCTGCAAGAGGTTCTCAAGAAGAGGGTAAATATTCACAACAAATTGCCTTGTACACTCATAGAGAATCCACCAGGTTCTCCCACTCACCTTCAGCTATCCAAGAAGAGGACCAAGGAGAAAGGTTAAGAGAAAAAAATATAAAAGGTATACTGATGCTTAGATTAACAAGGTCACAATGAATAGCAACATTCGTAATGCTAAGGATGAGGGTGTTATGGGAGGTTAGTGGCACTTCAAAAAATGCTCTACCTTCTACATATAGACCCTGCTCATTTTGGAGAATGTTATCAATGGACCTCCTCTGTTGTTTTGAGAAAATAATAGGAGGAACTATGTTAGACGGTGGTATTTATTTAAAAAGCTGTTCAGGGCTATTCAATTGCATTTGATCCTTCTGTTTACTGTAGCCAATGCTAAAACTGAATCACTGAATCATGCTAAATGCGTGATGTTTTTAATAATAGAAAGTTTATTTTGTACTGTCCAATTACATTGAGCTAGAATGAACAGATGGCCCAGAAAATTAAGAATTTTCTTCTCCATTGCAGAGAGGTAGGACTAGGACCTGAAACTTTCGTAATATAAACATGAAATTGAAAAAATAAATAAATAAATAAATAAACATGAAAAGTCAAACTGGATTTAAATTCCCTGAATGGATTGAGATGTCTTTTCTGTCCCTTAAATGCACAGCACAAGATTACTTTATTTCCATGGGAGAGAGACAGTGTTCCTGTAAAGATTCTGACTCTGATTCTCAATCTCTGACAGTTTTGCCTTGAACCTGAATGAAGTTATATACTTTTCCAGTCTCTATGCAAGCCTCATGTTGTTAGTAAATCACGATTGTTCAAATGTCTTTTTGGCTGTACATATTATTTTTTAACTGTTTCATGCTACAAGCTTTCCTCAGTCAGAAACAATACTTCCTTTTCTAACGATGAAGTTTGCTTGCTTTGCATTTCATTAATATACCTCAAATTCATCATTCTTTGACAACACTGGTACTCCTAATACAAAGGTCACATATGTGTAGAAGGTGTGACAATTCTCTGTTGGAAGAGATAGTAGATATCTTCGTGATTGCATACAGAGTGACAAAGGCAATATGTACATCTGTGAACACGTGACTGTAATGCAGGATCTATTAGATAAGACTAGAGGTCTCTCTTGTCAGGAACGTGTCTTCAAATCTGGACAAAAGAATATGCTATTTAGGGAGAGAATGCAAGCCTACCCACATTCTGTTTTCCCAGTATCCAGTCCTGAAGCAGTAGAGTTATTAGAGTATACATCCCTACTAATATCCACTTACATTGATGAAATGCTTGGTTTCATTTACTTGATCATTACACTAGCAGCAAGCAATCTTTCTTTACAATATTGCAGTCATGATTTCATTATCAAAATACTCCGCAGGACAAATATATTTATTTATATATATATAGACAAGTATATAATGTTCCTTTCTGTAAGTTTATGCAGAAGATTAGATTCACTGGGCAATCTGGGAACTGAAAATACTTCAGTAGAGTTCCTGCTTAAAGTAATACTTCATTACTATTTCTTTAAATATTTAATATAGGTTATAGTTAAATTAAGACTAATGCTATACAGTGTCTGGCTACTGAAGGGAATTATTAGATAGCACTAGATGTATCGCTTTAATCTAATCTTTGTTATTCACATTTTAAACATACATATGCTTTGGAATAAGTAACATTTGTATTCATGTTATTCTACTTGTGCTTTATTACTTTTATTTATTCAGTTATCAGCAATGACAGGAAAAAGAGATGTCACTTCTGATGTAAGCTTCATGTACAATCAGCCATTTGCTAAAGCAATCTCCTAATTTCTACAGAGATTGTTTAATTTGAGATTTTAGGGAAAGAAGGAACAACCTTACTACATACTAATACAGGGTTTTCTGACAAGATCGTGGTTTCACAGACCACAATAATTAAAAGCTAGTAGATGATATGCTTCAAATGAAAATTGAAAAGGTATTGCATTGCATCTATTCTATTATGCAACGTGTCTCAGGGTGCTGTGACCTCTGGATTAGATCTGCTTTTTCATTCAAGTTCAAACCCTTAAAATTTAAGAAGAGTTTTCTACTGACATGAGTAGATGGATACATAAGATAGAGGGGACATTTTAAACAAAGAAAACTCACATGTACTATTTGAGACAAATTCAGTTTAAAGATCTAAACCTAAATCTTTGTCTAACTCTTTCCTTCTTTGAAGGATACTACCTTCCCAATATATTCCGTAGTTCAACAACTCATAGTGATTCAAAGTATTTACACTCTGATCATCCATAACAGATGCCTCCAGGAAAGTCTTGCTGGATAGAGATCTCTATATACTTGTGTTTTCATACCAACCTGGAGAAATGCTGATTACTCAAGTGTGTATTGCAAAACAGGATTTTCAGGTAAAGGTCTGAAAGAGTGCTTTACTGTCCTTCTGGCTCCTCTCTTTGCTTTGCCTGAATACTGGTTTTCCTTTGCTGATGTTTCTTACCCCTCGTGTATCACCTTTACCTCTCCTCATCTACATGGTATTTTAAGCCTGATTTTCTATGGGACTGAGTGTTCTCAGCTGTGCTTCGTTGTCTTCTCTCTTCCAAGCAATCTGCAAACCCAATGGCCAGTTTCAATTCAGTTTCATGGAAGATGAATGATATTGGTGGTAATAGTATCCTTTTAAGTTATGTGCAAGTATGCAATTGTGAGAAGAAAAGAGGTCTTGTTGGGGTCTCCCACTGAGGAGCCAACTCCAAAGCTCATTCTTTGTTATACATGAGAAAATCCAGGCAGAGGGAAGACCAAGCACCATCAGTCCTGCTGTGTAGAGAGGAAACACTTCAACACTTTTTCTTTCACCGTGTTGTAGGCTACCTATCAGCCTGCTTTTGGACTGTAGCATATCTCAGCTTATGAAATGGTGACAGGAGAGGGGTCCTTGAACTTCATGGATGTCTATAAGGTCTCCTTTGGGGAATGCTTGGTTCCCTCCTGCAAGATATGTAGTATAAAAGTTGATGCATTCTTCATTATGATTACAGGGAAGAAACATCAAAACCACTCAGTACGCATCCCAGAAAAAGATGAAAACAGACAAAAAGAAGAATGTGCATTATTAAATACAGTGCTATGTGCTCTGGAGGCAATCTTAATGGAGCAGATGGACTTCGTGTGTACTAGTCATCAAATTTATCAAGAAACCTTAATGAAAAACACTCTTTCTAAAATAGAAGTTATTTGAGGGAGGCTGTATTGTGATATTGTCTTAATTCAGGAAGAACATAGATGAATTCTGATCATGCCCAGGGCTATCACAAAACATATATTGTGGTAGTGTATCTTTCCTTCATTCGTTCTCTCTTAAATGTGTGTATGTGAGGAGAAGGAGAGGGGGAATTGTTGGTTTACCTTCCTTCATTTTCCCTTGTTTTCTTACTGGGATTCTGCAGAGTGAAAAATCTGGTGCTTACACTAGCTACTGCTGGAATGCTGAGGAAGTGTGTGAAAATAAGTGCTCACTTCTGACTTCCTTCAGGGTAGTGGTGAGAAGTCATACTTAAGAAATTCTGGCTGTCACCTAAAGGCAACTTCAGCATAGTTGGCCCATTCTACTGACCAAGAGGGACCCTGCTGTTCTGGACCAACTTACAAGTTGGTCTAGTTATATATGAGTTAATTAAGACTGAAGTCTGTCACTGCCTCCTGTTACGTGTGTTTGCTTAGCTTCATGTATCTTTGTTTCCTCTCTCCTTCAGTCATTCCCTAGAGTTTGTAGGAGAAAAGTATTCTCTACTGAAAATACACAAAGATTCTCCACTGTTGTTACTATAGCTTTATCACAGAGGTGTAGGATCAACTTTGCAAGCCTTCAATTCTGTGTTCTTCTCATACTTTGATTTATTGAAAGATATGCCCTTTTCAGAGTCTAGGACAGAAGCATCTGGCCATTTTAAGCCAAAGTAATGTAATCATGAATACAAAATATAAGGGTGTGAGACAAGTTCTACCTCATGGATGTCCAAACTGTTATATATTATGACTGTCTGTTTGAAGAATTAATCAGTAAGATGATTCAGAATACTCATCCTATGCAATATTTGAGCAATGAGGTTTCTGTCTGTTATAAAATGTTCACAGAATGAGAAAAATAAAAGTTCAAGAAAATTCAGGATGGTTTGGGCAAAAGTAAGAAGTGGAGATCACACACGATACTATAATGTTTTAAAGTTAGAAATTCAGGTGCAGATCTGAGATACATTATTGCTCAAGATAGATCTAGAAGAGGATACTGTTCCAAATGTCAGAATTGATCCTGAGTTTTAGGATCTAGAAAGAGCAAGGAGGAAGCAAAGAGATGACATTTATATGGGCTGGGGAGAGTTTTTTTCTTTACATTCTTAGGTGTCCTGTTGAGTTTTCAGAGAAGCTCGTTCTTAAATTTTCTCGAAGGACCGTAAAGTCTTATGAAAATCTGTATCTAAAGAAGAGTTTAACATTTCGTGCTTAAACATGTATCGGGAGTTAACTGTGGCTGTTTCAGCCTTAAGTTTACCATTCAGGTACTCCAGGGAGTGTTTTTGAGCTTGTATAATCCTCCATCTCATTCAGAGCACAAGCTCTTGAAGTGTAATGGCAAATTTGCACTTTGCTGTGTATTCCAGCACATTCATTATGCAGCTGCTCTGAACCTTAAAACAGTTAATAGATTGATCGCCATTTTATTAAAGGAAGACCAAAACAAAAGAGGAGGTTAATTTTCTAAGTATCTCACCTCCACCTTTATTTCAAAGATCCATTACCTGTCCTCTGACTTTTCTGTGAGTATTCTCTCCCCAGTTAGCAATTATTTCAGCTGCTGCCTTTTGTCTGTAGAAGGCCTGTAACAGCTCCATTAGCACTTCATTCCTAATGGGAAGACTGGATGAGAAGTGCCGTTAAAGCAGGGCTGCGTGAAACTGAAGGATTGTATTTACGGAGCAAAGACTCCTGGGTCTGGATGCTGCTCTGATTCACACTGTTCCCTCCCCCCGCCTTCAGTAGTTCCAGGGACTTCAGTATTTGTACTGCCAGTGAACGTTGTAAGAGTGCTCAGAGTTGGTCCGGGTGTCTTTGAAGAGCTGAACTTCAAAACATAGCTGCTGTGTGCAAAGTGAAACCGCTCAGGAGCATGTAGCTACATTACCACATCCTTGCAAATTCCTACTTTTCGCTAGTGAAAAAAACCCTACCGGGGACCGCGTTTGTCCTCAGTTTCAGTGTGGCTCTTGCAAAGAAGCAGTCGCCTTGGGATGAACTGGGCTGCAGGACCCACCGGCGAGGCAGTGCACTTCTGTGGCTTCACTTGTTCTGGCAGCTGCCTCCAACTCCACTGCCAGTGGGCAAAGCCCCTGTGCCTGCTCTGCATTCCCTGGGGTACCAGGGCTGTTGCATTTGCAACTCCTAGTCTGGGAGAAGATGCCTTTGTATTCACTCTGGATGAGATCCAAAGTAATAATCACTTGACTCCAGTTTGGGTGGAGAATGGAAATTTTTGCACGGGCACATATGAGAATAGGATGGCATTACAAGGACAGTAGGAAATACTGATTCAGATACTGATGACTTGAGCATGGCCCGGAAACGTTAGGACTGTGTGTGCTGAGAGATGTCCTCCTCTGGAGACAGTCTGGAGGAAGAGTAAAATAAAGTGTTTTTTCACCTCCAATTTGGAACAGGACAGCTCTGTACACTTATTTGTGTGCCTTTAGATTGCTTGGAGCAGGGAAAGAGGATTTTGTTTCTGAGTGGAAACCATAGAGACATTTAATTACACTACAAAAAATATATACAATAAACAAGTCTATTTTATTTTATTTTTTTTTTCAGCCAAATATACTAGAGAGCCCTAGAGGAAAAATATATTTTAGTGCTTTACAGTTACAATTGCAATTTATGTTAGTCTAGTGTCTTTCATACGGGAAGTGCCATATCATAAAACACTTTACAGTCTGTTTATCAATACAATAAACTGAGAATATTGCTCAATTTACTTTATTAGAACTTGCTGAGAGATACAAAAATAAAACCAGCTTGCATTGCCGGCACTTTTTTATTTTTTTAGCAAGTTAAACATTGGAAAGAGTAAGCATAGCAAGATATAGTCTTAGCTATGAGAGAAAGAGTGTAAAAAGCCTCAGGTAATGAAAAAGGGTTGATCTGAGGACAAAATTCTTGACAAAGATGTCCAAGAAATGACTGAACTGCAAGTACTTTGAGAAAATTTAGTGAAACATATACCTTCACGAAGCCATTATAATACCACTTCTGCTTGCTTGCCTTGTGGGATACTATCTGAGACAAGCAAGGTCAGAATGAACTGGATGCAAGTTGCTTTTATGGTTAGCAGCACTTGCTGGAGCTTGGTTCATTAAATATTTTTGTGTTACTGCAGAATCTTATGGTAAAGCTTTAACAAGGATATACATATGGAAATTTATGATGCACACAGAAAAATAAGTCAGTTTTGATAGGCAGCAGTTTGCCTATTTCTGTAGCTATTGGCCAAGCACTAGTAACAGTATCTGATTCAATCAGAAATATGTCATGGGCAGAAACCCTCAGCACTTAAGAAGATATGGACAAATACAAACATGAACAAGTACTTTAGAAGGCTACTGAATACTGTTCTGAAACAAAGTCACTGGTGGTCAGAATTAAAGCTGTTTGGAAGGCTTAAATGGGCACTTGCATGTGTTAACAGCTTTTGAGCTCATTTTATGTCTCCATTTTCAGGTGATTGAAATATTTCCTTAAGCTGCTTGCTGTTCATATTGCAATAAATGCTTTCAAACTTTTTCTTCATCGAAGCATAGTTTGTAAAATTTCAGTCTGTCTGCTTTTAAATTAATCATTGGTATACTTATTTCACTTTTTAATCACAAATTTAAAACTAGCCCAAATTTCATGCTTTATGAATTGATTATAAATTATAACATTTGATTTTTTTTTCTTGGCTATTTGTCTCTACCAAGTGTTTTGCCTTGCTTCTCGAACAATTGTTACCATTAAAAGCACTGGCATTTCAAAATTGTGATTGATATTTTATATGTATGTGTATACATTATACCTTACTCTGTCATTAAGTCAGCAAAGACGAGTGGTAACAATGATATTCATTGTCAAGATGAAATTCAGAAAGGCATGTATGTGTGCGATAACAGGAGATTAGAAAAAATAAACTACTTCCATCCTGAAAATAATCCAGTACAGGTGATTCATTGCTGCTAATTTCAGTAAATAACAAGTGCATTCTACTTCAGTTATCACCAGAGACTTCTCAGGAATGCAAGCATAAACCCAAAGAGGAGAAATACAAAACCCGTCAAAGGTTTGGAATGCAGGACTATTCATCATCCAGTTTGAGATTCCCTGTTACGACAATGTCAGTTCTGGAAATCAGGAAACTCAAGTTTTGAAACATAGGGATATTGTTTTTCTAATTGCTTTGGACGCCTCTGTATAATTTAGTAGTTATGTATTCAGTAAGAGAGGTCTTTTGCAGTATCTTCCAGACAAGACGACATCAGCGCAATGCTGCGAGAACTAGAAGACCGTGTGAGCTCTATTTGTGTTTCTGTCAGCATTTAATTGAATTGTCTGTGAGGAATTGCTGGGCCTGGGGCAATTACTATCAAGAGCAGAACTATTAGTTTAAATCTTCCATACCCTTTTTCTTCTCTAGAAACCATTTTGGTAGGTCTTGTAACTTCACTGCTTCCCAGAGTTAATTGTGTATTGCTGCACGTGCAAGATCAGGTCCCAGGTTGTGGTGGTATAAGCAAAACTATCATTTTACCAATCCCAATATTTATCAGGGTCTTGTTTAAATTCCAGTGCTTCTGGTTTCCAATTTTCAGAGTTAAGCTGATAAAACATCCTCATTTGACAATACTTCATGGCAAATGGAGTTTGGTGGCTGCTTATGTCAGAATGAAAGGTCACCAACATAATTTTTCAATGAATTGACTACAGATGTGTAGACTCCTTCAGAAAGAGAACCTGTAATGTTCTACTTAGCATCGGCTGGGGCGTGGCTGAGCTAAAAGGAAAGCAGACCTCTGCATTCACACTGCTAAGTGGCCCTAAATTGCAACTGATTAAACTTGCTTATCTCTTCTTTTGCATAATCAAGGTGCGAAGTACTGACAGGGAAGACCTTAGTAGTCCCTTAAATTATAAATAAACTTGCAGGCGCGCTATTTGTGATTTTGGTGTTTGCTGTAACGAAGGAAATAAGATTATTTGATCTAGTGAGAGAAGCAGGCTCTGATGTTACATCTGAGGAGTACTCTCAAAAAATGGTGATGGAATAGTGTAACAGGAATAGGGGAGGCATAAATGGCAATCAAAGAAAATGGTGACAGAAAAAGTTCGGCATCAATCAAACTTTAAATACTGATAAAAAGAAAAGAGTTTAATGTACCATCAAAGAAAACCAATTGTGCTATTAGCAAAAACAGCATCAAAGAAGGAAATAAAAGACTAATCTGGAGATAGAAAGAAACCATCAGAGCAATTAGGAAAACCTAGAACAAAAAGAAAGAGATGAGAAGTGTCTCAGTCTTGTACAACTATGAGTGTGCATGTAGCATTTGGGAGCTACAATATTTCACTTTGAAATTTGCATTCAAATGAAATCTTAATCATAATTGAAAGAAAATGAAAGGCACACGTGGGGAAAAAAAAGAAAGGAACACAAACTAGACAAAGGAAAAGGAAAATGTCAACGACAAATGAAGAGGAAAAGTATCAGGAAAAGAGCAGAATGGTGTAAGTGTGGTTAGAGACGCTGCATAAGAGCATTGTATGCTAGAAGCATCTGTCAGGTGGGAAAACAGATGGTAGTGAGCAGGAGAGCAGAGGGCACTGGATAAGCTGGCAAGGGAAGCCAAGGAAAATATACCCCAGCAAAAAGCTATCAGGGGAAGAAACAAAACTCTTGCAGAATGTTGGAGATAGTTTGCTGTACAAGGTGTTACAATGGCTTCTCCTGCATGTCTGACTGAGATAGCTTCCTTTTTGTGATTTAAATGTGTATTTTAACAGGAGGTTAAATGAACCAATGTCTCTAAAGCAAGAACTTCATTCATACTGATAAAAATACTTTCTCTAGTTTTACTTTCTTCTTTCAGTGTTGTTTCAGGAGGTACAACCTTGCCTTGCAAGCTGAAAAATAAGTGTGATTATAAAGGGAAACAAGTTGTAAATGTCAGAACTTGCTTTCCTTGAGAGCTACCTTGCTCATCAGGAGAATGGTTGGAGTGGAAGGACGCTGGCCTGGGTCAGCCTTTGATTTTCAGGTTCTAAAGGGATGCGTTACAGTTCAGGTCTGACTCCGTCATTATCTTCTTTTTGCTTCTAACTCTAATCCAGAGGGACCCTAAGTGGAGGAAAGTAAGTTCAGCCTTCCTGCCCTCCAGCTGCTAAGCATCTCTTACCAGGCTGAGGGCATCCGCGTGGATAGATGTTCCCCTCATAATGGGACTGAGACCAGCAGCTCACACAAACCGTCTAACAGCAGCGACATTTTTTTCTTTCTTTTATCACTGATAATGTGGATCACAGTTTGAACTAGTAGCAGTCCTTCTTCCCCTCCTCATGGATCATGCATAACCTTTATTTGTTTTTAAACCAGTGTAACTGCTTCTAACAAACAGCAATAGGTGTAGTGGTGTCAGATTAAGTGGAGAGCTGAAGCGGAGAGTGTGGAGCTAATCCTATAGCCTGTCCAGACTGACAGGCTGATGAAAGGCAGTTGAGGAGTGCCCGTTTCAACCGACCCGATCCGTTGCCGCATTCCTCTGTCCCCACCCATGCAGAGAACAGCATGGCACCGTGCTCACTCTCTGGGAGCCGGATCCTCCCATTTCAGAGACCAGGAGAGAGTTTATTTTGTATCTTTCTGTTACGCACTCATAAGAACAAGGATATGAATAATCTGTCAGTTTTGGCAAGGAAGATGTATTTGTGTGTTGTCATGCCAAAAGTAGGAGAGGTCACCAGCAAGGTGTGCAGAAAGAAGAAGCTGTGCAGAGAGCAGCCTATTCCTGGATACTGTCTGGAATCTGGCACAGCTCTCCACTTCTACAGAGAAAGGAAGGATGGAAACCACAGAACAATGTAATCCCTGTAGGCTGGGAGGGGGGGAGGGGGTCCGGTGTCTGGCTCCAACCTCTTGAGGCTGGTTTCAAGGATAGTGCTTGAATTGGACACACGTGACCTGAGGAGTCATCTGGTATAAAGCAGGGGAAAGGATTTAATTACAGAAAACAGATAATCTTTGTTCTAATGCCCTTAACACTATCACTTTCTCTGCAGCTGCTTTACACGTAACAACAGCTTAGCATTCGTTGCTGATACGTGTATTTTTTAAAAGGCAGTATCTTCCTGCCACCACATAAGCTGCATTAGTTTCATTCTTTAAAAGTCATACTTTCTCAATGACTAGGGGGCATTACATCCTATGTTGTTCCATATAATGGTCTTCTAGGAACATATATTTCTGCCTTTATTATTGAGATTAGTTCAATCAGCAAGTGCCCATGGGACAGAATTGCAAGTGATGCATGCAGAAAGCTGACAATAAGATATACTTCTTCTTTTGATGATGTACTGACCCTTAGGAACAAGACATAATACATACTATAATCATATGTGTCTTTGGGGCATGTGGAGTATCTGAAGAAAAGAGCAAGAAATACTGATTTCTTCAGAGAGCTGAAATCATTCAGTGACTCATTCACGTGCAAGTTAATTGTGTTTTACACCTAGGGGAGTTAGTCACTTTGGCATAAAGATGATGGACAACTGAACGTCTTAGCATCATGGTTGCTGGGTTTTGTTAAACTCCGCAGATAAAAGCAAGTGACTGTGTTGGAACATTGGTTTTGCTTAAGAGGGTTTTGTAACTGAAGGCCAGATCTGTTGCTGAAAATGTGTATTGTGTAATAGTGTCAGGTGGGAATCAGGACATGTGTTGATATTTTTATACCTGCACCCATGATGCATCTCTGCGTGCCTAAACAGAGGAGTTTCATCTCCTTCCTATCAATATGCTGTTGTGAAGGCTGAATTTCTTTTGAGGAAAAGTCAGAATCAAATTGTGCATGCCAGAAATAATAATAAAAAAAATAAGAAAGTAGTGTTGGGCTATCTGCTTGCAGAGAAGTAGTGTTCAGATTGCTTAGTCTTTGGGCCTAGATGTTTCACTGTATTCTCTCTTGATATGAGTTCTTCAGGTTTAGTCTTCAACTGTACCTGCTGCTACCAGGCTCAAAGATGCTCATCAGTTGGAGTATGTGCAATAATTTATTTTAGATTCTTAATGTTATAGCAGGAAACGTTGTTCATTTGTAGTTCAGTACTTCAGCAAATCTGCTGCTAGGACACCATCACTGAACAGCCTGTGTGTAAGTTTCCCTGCCACACCAATTTCCACTCAGTAGGCAGCACAGAGCAAGCACTGTGCAATAACAGCACATTACAAGTTCTCCCAAGCCAGTGGGGAGAAAAGAGATCCCCATCCTTTCCAGAAGAAACAAGAGGTTAATTTTATTTGAAATTCCCTCAGCAAAGAATTTGATCTCAGTGGTTAAGTGAGCTGAACCACCAAAGCAGATGGGTTGATGCTCTAAATCCCATGATTCAAGGCTTGTAATATTATTTCTGAAACAACAAAAATGAAACTAACAGCTCTTCTGCTTTTGAATAACTCTTTTGCTTCAGTGAGGTATGAGGCCATACTTTGGAAGATGCCTGCAGACCATTGGCACCTTGTCTGTAACAACTCGTGGGCATCTGCAATATTAAGATTAAAAAGAAGTTTAGGACTGACCCTTGAAATCAGATTTTCATTTATGTCATCTTTTCATCTTTGTCCCAGAAGAAGCTGAGTACAAACCAGCAAAGTACAGACATGCAAAAACACATGTGCATCTCCTGAATTCCTAGCTTAAGCAGATCAATAACAAAGGGATTTATCCTCTTAGCCTCTGGGTACGGATCATCGGTACACTTTTTCTACATTTTTTTTCTTAAGATCATATCTTTAGAAAAAAATCTACTTTGTGAAGAGGTGTTCTACATTCTTTCTCATAACAGCTTCAGGCAAATCTATCTGTCACACAGAATGAAAGGCATTTGGGGGGTTTGTTTTAAATGAAATATGAGAAAAAAGTAGTGGCAAAGTGACAAGTCCTCTGATATTCTTTATTTTTCTTTAAAAGTCTGTGAGTTTGGAACAGGCGCCTTGAGTTTCAGCAGGTTAATCAAGTGAGAAAGAGGTCGGTTGGCCAGCTTTTACCATTGTGGGAATTTTATTGCTCAATCCAGTAATTAAATTGTCTACACACAAACTGCCTCACAATAAAAATACATTTATGACAAGACAATCTTGTTCATCTTGATGAACCAGACTTCCAGCTCTTTTGCAGACTATGTGTACATGTAGGTTCTGTGCAAGTATGAGTTGCTGTTTGTATTGTTTAAAATTATGCTATCATAGTATCCATGTATGCAAGAACTGTGGAATAACAAAGAAAAATACATGATATAGCAGTGAGGAGAGTGGATTTAGATCTGTTTCAGGGTGGAATCAACATGCTTTCAGGAAGGAAGCATGGACCTTAGGGTTTCAAATGTTCAGTAAAGTGGCAGTCCAGATAGCCAGATAACACTGTTTTAAAACTACACTGTATTGTATTTAAATATTAACAGTGGGACTCAGAGTTGTGGAATTTAAACTACTAATATTTGTGCATACTGTTTAATGTTGACAAAAAATCACTTCCTCAAGGGGTTACGCAAATACTTAGCTCTTTATGAAACCACAATTTGACAGGAACTCAAATTTAGAAATGACATTCCCTATAGGTGTTTTCAGTCACACCCTCTCTTAGAATTAGGTTTTTCCTTTGAGAGAATGATTTGAGGATGACCCCCCAGTCATCCTGGAATTTCAGAAATGCTCAATTAACAAAAGTCCAAAACTTTCCAGAGCAGTTGATCATTGAGTCATCCTGGCTGTACGCGCTGATAAAAATCTTAGGCTGTTCTTTCGTTTATTTGTCTCTCCATTTATCTGTCTACCTTGGTAGATACAAATAAGAGAATTAAAAATAAATAAATAAATAAATAAATAAGTATATATATAATACTGAAGTTGTCCTCTGAGGGACAAATCACCTCTTGGCAAAGTGTAACCATGGAAAATTCCAGGCAGCAAAGGATGTTTTCCTTTGGAAAGTACTGATGTTTTAAAATGAGCACAGTGAAGGCCGTACAGAAGCGAACTGCAGTGAGCAGTTATGACAACCTTCATTTCTGACACTCCTGAAGCCAGAACTGGACAGACTCATCTTCATACTCAAAATAATAAAATTATCACCCATAATTTAATGCCGTGATGCTTGAAGGCAACTTTCATCCCCCCTTCTCTTTGGTACTGGTGTAGAACACACACGGCTCCTTCCCACAGCTGAGGGTTGCAGGTGTGCCTCTGGGTAGCTGCTGTTTTTCATGACCAAGGGAGCTGGCAGCAACTGTCATCCCTGGACTATCAGCCAGCAGCAGATCCAGCTGCAGGAGCTTGCCCTGAGCAGGAAGGAAGGAGTGAAGCTCCCCACGCCCCTGGCACATTTTAGCTGACACTGTCATTTTACTGTCACCCAGTAATTGAAAAAAAACCAGGATGTCCTAGCTTCCTTTGCACCCCAATCTTAACTTGTGCATTCCTCGCAGCAATATGACCCCTGTTATTGCTCAGAATAAGAGATTCTGGACCTCAAATTGTTTCCTGTGGTGCTGTGCTGCCCATTGATCAGCTCCTGTGGTGGTGGTGCAGATTGTTCAAAAGGGCCCAATGTTATCCTCAGGCATGTAAACAAAGGGCAAGATCTCTTTATTTTTTCCTGGGAGCTCAGCAACTTCAATCTTCTCTGTAAGTGTCAAGGGTTAGACAGGGTGCTAAACACTTCTTGTTGTTTTACTAAGATGCCAAAAAGGGAGTTGATCTTTCAGATGGAAAGAAAGGAAAATGTAGTGGCAATATTTTACAGAGTTGCATATTGCCTTCTAAACTATGTTATCACAGAGAGAAACAAATCTGAGGGACTTCAATAAGAAGCAGCATATTGGGAGTGTAAGGAAAGAGCTCAGAGAAAATGTTTGATTGTTTACCTAGTGATGCATTGTATATTTAATGAATAAGGAGGAAAAGCACTACATTAGGCTATAAATGTTTATAGTGTGCAAACATCTAGGAATAAAAGAAATACAGCTTGTAGTACCCAAGTGTGATCAACATATGTGGGCACATGAAACTTAAATGGACATAGTTTTACACCAAAAATAAGTTAGAGCCTTCCAGTGGAAGGACACCTGAAACATCTGCAAAAGATTTGCTAAAATCACCACGTTGCTTCTGAATTCTGAAAGTACTTCAACCAAAATACTGACAAGTCTCTTGTGGAAGCCAACCCTCCTCTTCCCAAGAGTTTGACTTAACAGTTATTTGCACATAGAGTATGGTGTGATTGACCTTAATTAGCCATTAACATAAGGAATATTTCCGTAGAGAAGCTCTTGAGTCAAAGGTTCTCACACATGTTAATTCTTTGATTTTCTAGGTTGGGCTGGACACTAAAATAAGGGTCTCAGGTAGAAAATGATTCTATTTTTATATTTGCTGCTGATGTGATCTGTGACTGCATGCAGCCTTTGCCTTTCTCTCATGTCTACCTCCAGAATCTCAGGGTGGGAGCCCAGGTATTGGCAGTGAGGGAACCATAGCCATATGCTGTACAGTTGAGCTGTTGAGCAACTAAGCACTAGGGTAGAGAGTTTATTATGCAGACTATGTATAGATGCTGTGACTTCTCCATGTCTAAAATAGCCAGCCTCAGGAGGAGTGGCTGAGCTCCTATGCGCAGTGCTGCCAGAAACTGGGGATCCCCACCAGGCTCCTCTGTAATCGAAAGAGTCATCAGTCATCCAGGGGTATTTCTATGGTTTGTGAAGATTATTGCTATTTGCTGCTCACTGCAGGAGACAGGCTGAAGACTGTTTTTGTTTGCCTCTTTCCTTATATTTCCTTCATTAACCTTAAGTTCTGTGCAGTAGATGATAAGAAAACAGTGAAGAGATTTGTTATGGTCAGGAAGGGTCAGAACTTCTGGTTTGACAGTGGAGCTGCTATGTTCTCTCTTAATAATTTTATAAATCAAAGAACTCAGCGGTAGCATTGAGTTTATTTATTGACTAACCATAGATTATTCCTGCACTATTTTTTTAGCAATATCAGTGCTCAAGAAATACTTGAAATCTGCCAGAGTTTATTAAATACCAGGTTTGGTCTAACCTCTCAAATAATTATCTTGTCTCAAATTCACTTTGGAAACTGAGAAGAGACAGAGGACATACTAAGGATCAATAGTTTCCCAGCTTCTTCGGATTCCCACGTTTTGCAACTGTATATTCTGTAAGCCTCAGGCTTTGAAACAGTAGAAACAATGAAATCTGAACCTAGCTTCCTAATATTTGGTGCTGGTAGAAGTAGTTTAGCCCCCTCCTGATGTGTTTTGAGTGCTTTAAAGACAAGTAGCATCTAAATGATTTTCTATGTTAAATTCAATTGTAATTGTTTTTGACTAATTCATAACACCTGAGGTCTTGTAGACTGTGGCAGTGATTTGAGAATGTGCAGCAGCAGAATTCCAGACAGAAAATCAGCATACCTTCAAGTGCCTTTATTCATTCCCTCTCCTTTACTCTTTTTCTCCTTATACGCTCTAGCTGTATATTAAGTGTTATGAAATGAATTCACCATGTTCTTTGTATCCCAATAATAGGGGAAATTATCTTTGTCCTTTTTCTAAAAGGTCTCGTTAAAGGATTCACGGCTCCTTTGATTAAATTAAACAGCAGGGTAACTTGAGTCACTGAGCTGTTACTTTACCTGTGGGCATAATTACTATTAGTAATAAAAAAATACTCTGGAAAGTTCCTAGTGCCTGGATTTGTTCTGCAAACCATATGTGTTTATTAATTCCCTAATAAGTATTCAAGAAAGCAGTGAATAGTAAAAGAAAATATTCACTAATGCTCCCTGTCCGTGCTATGTTTCTCTTGCTATTACAGCTCTGTCAAGAGCTCAGCTGCAGTCCTGTTACTTATGGTTGAGTACACATGTAGACTGGAGAATGGCATGCAAAATTTAGATGCTGACTGCAGATTCCAAGGTCCTTTTGTCATCTTACTTTTTCCGCATGCTACACTTCTACTGTGTTTCTGCAAACAGTCACACTTCCCTTCCCTCAAGATGCTTCTATTCCCTCCCTTTGGTCAAAATCCAGCAAGTGTTGACTCCATCTCCACAGACCCGAGCCAGTCCTTGCTGCTGTTAACAGAAAGAAGCCCTGACAGGCAGAGAGTTGTTAAAACTCAGAAACGTGACTCTTGTTCGGCACACAGGCCACTGTTTGGCTCTCTGGTTCATTTAATTGATCCACTACTCCACATCATGCTGAGAATGGGCAAAGGAGAAAGTTTTCTGTGGCATGGAGGTCTGCAGGGTTCACTGCTCTGTGGCCTGTTCTGACACATGAGTTTTCATGGCTTCCTATCACATTTTAAAGACTTGCTTCTTGGGTGTAGGTTTTCAGGCCTCCTAAAATCAGTGATATCCCATGAGGAGCTGCTCCCCACTGAACTGAGAGGACTTCTCCAGATGCAGTTTGGAAAGACAAGTATACCCTCTGTCTGGATCAAAAGTAAGATTGGGAATATACAGAAGATGAGAGAGATGTGATAAGCTTATAAAGAATATGGTATATAAAAAGTGTCCGGTTTGCTCTAGTTAAAAAAAAAAAATAGGCTTAATCAGTTACTTTAGACTAGCCTGGATGAGGCTAGTGTTCAATTGTGATTTTGCAAAGCTTACTTGAGTTTGAAACAAGTTGTACATTAATTCCCTTTGCAAGAAGAAAAAGAGAGAGAAAAAAATTCTCTGTCTTCAGAGAGTTTGCATTGTGCGTTTCTTCCCCAAAACCTTCACTGGTATCCCTGTAGGGGTACTTAATTCTTAAGGGGCAAGAACAATGTAAAGCAAATACAGGTATGCAGCATGTAAAGTTTTAAGATACTTGTTAAAATCACCAATTCAGTACTGAGCATAAACACCAAAAATATAACACATGAAGCATGCCGTACCTTTTACATTGCCAAGAAGTGTCTCAATAGACTTCTCTGTCTTCTCTCAGAGGCTGATGGTGGGATAAGCACCAAGACACTCCCCTGCCTGCTCTTAGCATTAAGGCCCTGAGTCTTGTTAAAGGTACATTGTGAAAAAGGACCCAACCAGTTTTGTGTCCAGTTTTGAAGGTGAAGTTTCATATTTCAGGGCTATCAGTTTAGCAATTCACACTAGGGCTGAACTAACACCCACCCATCCACCTGAGTCACCCCTTGACAGATGCAGAAAAAGGGGCCCCATCAGCTCATATGACTTATATCTGTGAAGGGCCTCAGATAATCATTCTATGATTCCAGATACTAATAAATCAGCCAAAGTTTTATCCAGGTCTGTATTAGTCAAAAGTGTTTTAAATACTGTATTCCTACTCATTGCCAATTATTACCTCACTAGCTCAAAGGAGTGCTGCTCAAACACAGCCACTTGATCAAATCAGGTGGACCGCATGACAGACGCTGCTTGTTAACATGGGTTTTATTCGTGTTCACCGTACCGCTACGAATTGCAGTTCTTGAGAACACCTATAAACATCAGCATGTTTTCTGTCTTTTGAAAGTGAAAAAAGGATTCACAAAGGTTTTATTTGTTTCAGTAATTTCAGTATAATTGCGGCAAGGCTGTCAAAGTTATTTCCATTGCAGAGCCTTCTTTATTCAGCAACCCAGGAAAAAAAGAAAAAATAGAAAAGATAAGATTTTCGGCCAGGTTACAAAGCAATTCCCTGAAGTATTAACTTACACCACCAGCTCCTGTCAAGCTGTGCAGTGTGCATGAATGATGTGTGTGTGGCAAGGTGGAGCATCCCAACTCGCGAGATAACCGCTGCTGTGCTGCACACAGCGTAGGGCTGTGCAGCTGCTGCAGGTGTAATGCTGGTCCATGGCTGAGCTGCTTCCCAGGTACTCTTTCCCAGACAATCACACACCATGGAGGAAGGGGGAAGGTACATCACCAACCATTTGTCAGGTTCTTTTTATGTTATCTGATTACAAACAGGTTTGTCTGCAATTTTGAGTGCAGAGTAAGCGTTATTAGTGTCTGGCTCAAGAAATGTTTTGCTATTGCAAGTTTAATGCTTGATTGACATACCTGGAGAGTAGCGCCTTTTCTTGCCTCTTCCAGCTTCCTCATGCATCCTTATCCAGTTGTAGAAACCATGCTGGGAGCAGAAATTTGCTTCAGTCTTTGGGCCAATTAAGGAGCTCAGGTAGGAGCTCATGGTTAAGTAGCATGTCGTCAAATATTCCCCAATGAAACTGTTTTTTTTTTTTTTCTGTCAAGTAGAAAGAATCAGAATAGGCTGCAGAGGGTGAAACACATCCTGCAGTCCTAGCTAAGTTCACAACGTGAAGAGAGGGTTTTTATTTTTGGAAGGAAGCTTGAGAGGCTTGTAATGCTGTGGAAAGAAAAGCACTAAGTTCAGCAGAGAGGAACTAGCCGACAGGCAGGTGGAAAGGGGGATTTGAGAACATCTGATCATGGGCTATGGGGAGAAAATGGCTGCTTAAAGCTTCCCGTTCGGTGAGAGGCCTGCTTACTGTCTTTTCTTCCTGGTCACCCTATATTCCTCTTCTCTTAATCGCTAACTAGTTACTTAAAACCTGCAGGAAAACCATACAATGCTGCAGTTTTCTATGTGGTTTTCAGACAAGCAATGACACAACCCTCGGTGAAGCTGGAGAGGTCAGCAACCCCCATCCAGTTGCTGGGGAATTCCATTTTAGATACCAGAAGTACAAAAACAAAAAAAAATCTATGTGTTTGTGTGGGAAAAAAAAAACAAAAAAACAAACACCTGGAAATGAAATCAATCTGTTTATTTGGAAAAGGAACAACAGGCATTTGACTAGGCAAGCCTGAACTGTTTGCTGAGCAGAAAGCAGGACCTTGCACTGAAGACGTTCCACCCTTTTCCTGCCCTTTAATCCTGAGCTGCCATATTTCCTGTTAAACTTTCTTTGCTCCACTGATGTTATTTCTGCACTGCCGCTTTTAGTTCATGCAACCCTCCCATTCTTCTGAAAATCCCTGCTCTTACACAAATTGTTCTGGTGATTAAAAATGGTGGTTTCTTCATTTCATTGAATCATTAAGGCCCAACCATCAACCCATCACCACCACATGCCCACTAAACCATTGACACTCAATGTGACATCTGTCCTTTGTTTTGAAAACCTGGAGACAGTGACTCCACAACTTCCCTGGGCCCAACCACTCTTTGAGAAGAATTTTTTCCTAATATTTCTGTAACAGTAAATGTTGAATTGTGCTTACTGTGAAACTTCTGTGCAAGGTGATGTAGTATGTTCATTCACACTCAACATTTGAAGTAACACTAATACAGTCAACCATTCTGAATTAAAAGTGCTGGAATGCTTGGTGTTACAGGAAAAAAAAAGAAAAAAGCATCACAGGGTCCTGTTAGTCCAGCAGCTAGAGGGAAAATTAGCAAAATTCCTCCCAAAAGACCTCCACGGTTACACAGTCTGTATGGAATGGATGGAATAACAAGCAAAAAGTGGCACAGACTTAGAATGTGTGTCCCTCGCAGATGTGACTGTGTGGAAGTGCTGTTTCTTATTGTTTCTATTAAAGTATCATCTAGCAGACATCAGGGTTCTATCATGATATAGGTTGTCTCAGTATATAGTCCCTGAAGAAATTTGCACTGCAAGCAAATAAATGCATGTTTCTAACGGCAGAGCAACTAAAGCTAGGGGAAAACAGGTTCTTTGTGAAAAAAAAATATATATATATACTTACAAGTTCTTACAAAAGAAGTCTTTTTCTTAAAACAAAAAGATTGACCGACTCTCAGTGTAACTGTGTTTTAGCTGCTTAAAAATATTGTGTGGTACAGATTCTTACCTTATCTGCAAAAGTATAAAGTAGAATTACTGACTGTGTTAGAGAAATGTAAGCTAGTGTTTTAAAATCATAAAATTAGTGTTAAGCACTTCTGCTTGTGGCTTTGGTATGATAAAAGAGCAAAATTTTGAGGCTTCTTTTTCTTCAGACATTCCCTACACAGGAGAAATATCCAACAGATGATTCCCCTGAAGCTACAATGTTTAATTTTAACATAATCTTTAACAATCTGTGGATCTGGGACAATATGCCTGAAATTAAGAGCCACTTTTTATTGCTGTGTGTCACTTCAGAAAATAATTCTTCACTTTCAGTATAGAAGTACAAACCTGAACTCAAAAGACCTGTGTCCTGTTCTCTTCCTTGTCTTCTCTCTCTGTCAAATGGGCCAGAAGCCTTTGTGATGATCATACCACATCAGCTCAACAACAAAACAGAATATTGTGCGTGTGTCCAAGAATTGCTGGGTGCATCTATAATGGTGTTGAAGTATTATACTTGAAGCAGTCTTACCTCAAAACCTTTTTTCTTGTTGCTTTCAAATGAGAATATTGTATTATTGCTGAAGAAATGGATGTAAATAGAAAAACATATAGAGCTGAAATTATTCTTTTCTTCCTTGCTGATGCATTAATTCCTGACAGTAAAAGCATGTATTAGGTGAGTACTAAGAAAGAAGGTACTATATGAAAGCTCATAATATTGAGGAGAAAAGATGATGGCAATATTTCTTCCAGGGATATGGATGCTTCAGTGACATCATTCCATAGACAGCCCTTGGAGGCATTTGAGCTTCAGAAAGTTGCAGGGACAAAGGGATAAATAAACCTTTGCCATGGGTTGTGGCAGGGTGGAAAATGCATGAAGAGAGATCTTATAGAGTAGCTGACACGTAGTGTGTGGTTTACCTGGAGTAATTTATGCCTGTATTCTCAAGCATGAATTGCTTCCTACCTCTGCTTTTCTCCTAAGCTGACAGTCATTTGTTGCCAACTTAATTCCGCCACTTGTTTAACTGTAGAGCACAGCCTACAGAGGAAGGGAGAGATTGGTACTGAGCCTTGTGAGCTTCCCTCTCTGCCTATAGTGGGAATGGGGATAAGTAGTCAGGGCAGCATAACTGGACAGGGCAGAGGTGTGAGTTCCTTCCCATCCCTCAGTGGGAACGTGGTCCAGTACTGTTCCTTTGAAAAGATAGGCTAAATATTTTAGGCACTGCACCCAAACACAACTCTTATTTCAAAAGCTTTTTTCCTATTTCCAGTTTGAATTTAAAATTAATCCATGTTCTGCTGCTACCTGTACCTCCTGCCAAGACTGTTGCTTCAAAATTCACTTTCAGCACTGGACCAAACTGTTCTTAACATCAACAGCATGTAAAACAATACAGCTTTTAGCCATCTGCTGAACAAGTAGCACATTAATGTCGACCTTTCAGTTCACTAACCTGCAGCCTACCTCACACTATTCACAGCACTGGAGTACTCAGTGTTACTGAGGTCAGTTTATGCACCACTGGGTGTACGCTTGAGAGTTAAAGGGAGGATGCCCAGAAGAATACAAGCAATTATAAAAAGCAGCTGCAGGAGCAGTGGGGTCTTGTGTTTGTGTGTATGTTTTTGTTTTTTGCTTTTTCAAATCTGTGCTTCAAGAATGATGTCCTCTGCCGATTACTTGATATGTAATGCTTGCTTAGCTTACACTAACACCTTCCCCTCAACAGACTCTAGTAAAATCTTTCTTCATTATCCACCTCCTTTTGTCATGACACTGTAGTGGATCAGTACCTTTGAAACCCTCATCCCTCTGTGAAATGTGTTAGAAATTAAGTCTCAGAGACAGGGGAGATAAAAGAAGAAAGAGGAAAAGGGGCAGATGCCCATAGGCATGTAAGTGCATGGGCATGCTTTCACACACCCTTCTTGCAATCTCATGAGTGTCACTTCCCCAGTTTAGGTGGCTAGAATGAGTTGCATCCAGCTACAAACCCTTTTGTCTCTGTTTTCTTTATTTGGAAAGTCATATTTTAATTTTCCTGACTAGAAATGAATCACATCAAGAAGTCATCAGAAAGGTTCTTTATATGTTTTGTCAGAGAGTAAGAGACTTCCTTTAGCTTGGTCCATAGCATCCCAGTGAGGGGCATCAGATAATGCCTCTAACTGCCTAACACTCAGCTCAGCGTAGGTGAAAAGCTGATGAACACCATTTCTTACAGATGCTTTCTAAAGATGCGTTAGTTCCCAGACCTGAACTGGCCACACATGCATGATTTGAGATCAGCACTTGTTGACCACTTAACTAAAGAAAAAATCATTTTCTTTGCTGCAGCACCAGAGCTTCCTATACCCAACAAAGGAAGTAACTAAATGATTTCAGTACAAGCATCAAATACAAATGAGTATTACCATTACTATTATTTTATTCCATTTCAAACATATTGAAATGCTGATTAAAAACAAAACAGAACTCTGACAGCTAATTGTACAAGACCTTGTCCAATGCAATTATACCTAGAGGGAAAAAAAAAGAAGTTATTTTTTGGACTTTTTTCCTTTCTAGTATGTTCCACATACAACTAACTTAAGTATTACTTGTAACATCAATAGTGAAAAAGAGAGAGGAGAGGAAAAGAGAGAATTACTTTTAAATGCACGTGTACCCTTAAGTCATTTGTTTAAAAATCCGGGACATATTGGTTGGTGGGGAGTAGCAAAAGAAGATACATTAAAATACATTAAAAATTGTAGAGTCAACTTCCAGCTTGGCAAGATTTTGTCTTTGTTGAAAAAAACTGAAGGATCGGAGTAATTCTTTGCTACTGCCTTTTAGTTCAGTGTAGGAAGCTTTTATGTCAGATATCTCCATTATCTTTCTATGCGATTTTCTGATTTTCCTGTCTCCTACAAAACCACAGTTTATTTTGAGTGATTTCAGCCTGTGCAGCAAATGTCCTTCTGTGCTTTTATTAAGACTGTAGAAGTAAGTTGTTCCTTGTTAGTAGGGTCTACTGGACAGAATTAAATTTAGTCCTTTATGTCTTCATTTGATATTTGCTGGATTCCATTTTTATGCTTTACTTCTCCTCCTTGATTCTGATAGTGCTGTCTCTCAGCGATTTGCACAAGAGGCAGAGCTGGCTGCTGCTGGAACAACAAGTACTTCTCATTTGGAGAAGAATGTGAAGCATGTCCAGGCTTTATTGTTCTTTTGCTGTTGTTGTTCTTTTCTTTTTTCTTTTTTTTTTTTCCTGGTGCTTGATTTCTCTGATTACTTTTGTTTCCCCAGTGCTTTAGTATAATATTGATACTTTTAGCTAAACATTTATGTGTAGGATTTGATGAGAAGTCATCCAAATAAAGAGATTTGTGCCGAGCTGGAACAGGCTCCTGTATGAGGTTCTGCATTGGTGGGAAGGCCTGAGTTTGCTGTTCCAGGGACACGCCACGGGAGTTGTGATTTCACGTCGCTGCAGAGATATCAGCGTCAGCACCCTGCATTCAGTAAATAAAACTTTGTGGGTGGCATTCTGGCCCTGCTTTGCTCACATCAATGTTCCAGCAGTTTTGATGGAAGCAGAGCTTACTGCAGCAGCAGAAAATGCTTTTGAAAAAACTGTTTAGCCAGAAGAGGTCTGGGAGGGAAATTCTTGATATGAGTTGTATACATTTTCGTGAGATACAATACCAAACATTAGTAGGGCTTCAGCCATACTGAACAAATGGATTACCATGCTTATGATTTATCTCATTCCTCAATCGCTTTATTAGTAAATCCTCACATATTTTTTCTGACTTTTGTCATGTTTTCCCACTTGGCAGTGATGGCTTTTCCCTCCAGCAGAGGATGGCTGTGAGACCGATTATTTCAGTGTGAGTGAGGTTATGTTTACTCTAGAAAGCTCGCTGCTGCACATTTTATCAGTGTGCAACAACTGACTCTGCCATGTGCTCAGAAAATATGAATTTTGCTGCTTGAGCTGATGTGCTCTCTTACTTTGTGCCGTCTCCTGGTTGGCTGATGCAATGGTACAACAGAAGTGTTCCCCAAACTGCTCCTTGGCATTCCTGCAGGTCATGCTTTTCTGTGGTTTTACTGAGAGACCAGAGGAGACCTGAGGACATCATGAGTCAGCGGGAAAATAATCCCATATTTGTTTCCTTTGCTACTTAAAATCCCTGGTGCCTGCTTTGTAAAACTAAATGTGGGGCTGAACAACATGCATCCCAGGGTCCTGAAGGAATGATGCGGTCGCTAAGACACTCTCCAACATATATAAAGTATTGTGACTGTCTGTCAAAGTCATTCGTGTCTGGAAGAAGGGAAACATTTCAATTTTTAAGAAAGGGAGGAAGGAGAACTTAGGGAACTATAGGCTGGTAAGCCTTACATCTGTGCCTGGGAAGATTATGGAGCAGAACCTCCTGGAAAAGATGGTAAGACACATGCAAGATGAGGAGGTGATCTGCAACAGACAGCACAGCTTCACCAAGGGCCGATCATGTCTGATTAATCTGATGTCCTTCTATGATGGAGTGAGGGTAGCAGTGGACAAAGGAAGGGCAACTGATGTCATCTACTGTCATCTACTTGGATTCGTATAAGGCCTTTCACATGGTCCTGCACCACATCCTTACTCCTAAATTGAAGAGGGTGAAGAATGAAGGCTAGACTGTCTGGTGGAAAAAGAATTGGTTGGATCATCATAACCAGAGGGATGTACTCAACAGCTCTGTCACAGAATCACAGAATTGTAGGGGTTGGAAGGGACCATTAGAGATCATCGAGTCCAACCCCCTGCCAAAGCAGCTCCCTAGCCCAGGTTGCACAGGTAGGCGTCCAGGTGGGTCTGGAATGTCTCCAGAGAAGGAGACTCCACCACCTCTCTGTGCAGCTGTGCCACTGCTCCGTCATCTGCATTGTGAAGAAATTCTTAGGCACATCTATGCTTCAGTTTGTGTCCATTTCCCCTCGTCCAATCACCATGCAATACTGAATAGAGTCCAGCCTTGTCCCTTTGCCTTCTGCACCTTAGATATTTTTAGACATTGATCAGATCCCCTCTGAGTCTTCTTTTCTCAAGGCTGAACAGATTCGGGTCTCTCAGCCTTTCCTCATAAGAAAGGTGCTCCAGGCCCTTCACCATCTTTGTGGTCCTCCACTGGACTCTTTTCAGGAGATTCCTGTCTCTTTTGTACTGGGGAGCCCAGAACTGGATGCAGTACTCCAGGTGAGGCCTCACCAGGGCAGAGTAGAGGGGGAGGATCACTTCCCTTGACCTGCTGGCCACGCTCTTTTTAATGCATCCCAGGAATACATGCCCAGGTGTAGGCCAGTGACCCCTGTTATTCTCAAGGACCTGAATCATTATTTTATTGATTTATGACACATATTCCTTGTATATTTCAATTTTACAACCATGAAATTCTACAATATGTCTCACTCAATCTCTTGCTGTAGTCGGGGCAAGTTTTCGAAATTAACTAGCTACTCCCTGGCTTTATTTCCTTTGTTTCTCAACTGCACAAAAGACTCATTTTCAAAGTGGATGTGAGAGACAATAGATTTATATTTTGTGTATGGGAAAAGATATTATAAGTGTGGTATTTTATCTAAGTGCCTTTTCCATCCCCATTTGGCATGGCATATTTCAGCCCGGTGTATTTCAAATGACTGAGAAGCACTGGGGTTTCAATCCGTTTTGCCCAGAAACTCTTTTATCTATTTGTAATGCTACCCTTGCCTGAAGGAGGAGATGACACCAAAGAGGAGGGACTGGTCCTAGATAAGAGCAGATATTGATGGGCACCAGAAGTCGTGTGAACTGTGTTTCTGCTTCACCAAGACGGGGCCAGATAGAATCATAGAATCACCAAGGTTGGAAAAGACCTACGAGATCATCTAGTCCAACCATCCACCTGTCACCAATATTTCCATTAAACCATGTCCCTCTGACCAGCATCTAAATGTTTTTTGAACACTTCCATGGATGGTGACTCCACCACCTCCCTGGGCAGCCCATTCCAGTGTCTGACCACTCCCTTGAAGAAAAAGTATTTCCATTCCCTCTAGTCCTGTCACTAGTTACATGGGAGAAGAGACCAACTCCTAGCTCACCACAACCTCCCTTCAGGCAGTTGTAGAGAGTGATAAGGTCTGCCCTGAGCCTCCTCTTCTCCAGACTGAACAATCCTAGCTCCTTCAGCCGCTTCCCGTAAGAATTGTGCTCCAGACACATCACTGGCTTAATTGCCCTTCTTTGAATACGCTCCAAAGCCTGATTCTGGCCCCCTCCCTCACAGTCCCTAGTGCTTGTACTCCTTGCAGCTGATGTCCTTATTCCTTTGTTTGGCTTTGGTGGGGAGATGGAGCAACCTCTTTTCCCCATAGGCAGAGCAGACTTTACACTTGTTCAAGAGATACAGAGTGGTGCTCTCATTTTTTGTGGGCAAGTGGCCACCAGAGGCCACTTACAAAGATAAGAGGAATGTGTGTGGGTGTCTGCAGTCTGAGTCACTGGACTTGTGGAATTAAAAATCCTGTTTAGCCTTATCACCATCATGGTCACAAATATTGTGGATGACTTTCTAGAGGGCTCCTGGCACAATTGCTGTATCTAAGCAGTGCTGGGTTTGATAACCATGTGCTTCCTGAGACCTTGTACTGTTCAAAGAAGGAGATGTATTCAGGTTGAAAAGAAATTTTCCTGTTCCTTCTGATTTCTCTGTTGGGGCCCATACACCAGTTGTCAAAACTCCAAGGTATGAACCTGGACAATGAAAGCAGTTGTCTTTTTACTAAATGAGACCAAGAGGAATGAGCAACTGGAAGTAGAACGTAACAGTACATCCAGACAATGTGTGAGACACATTCAGCATAGCTATTTTTTAGTTTTATAATGAGGAGACACAATGTGTTACAGTGCCGTACAGTTATTCTTTTGGAAAATATAGTTAGATGTGGTTGTTTTATCAAGATTCCTTGTACTTCTTGGGAGGCCTGATGCAGCTCTGCATAAAACCCACAAAAATGTGGTTTTACCTGCCCCCACAGAGCTAGCTGCAGGTATGTGAAATAGGTGGTGTTTGCAATGTGACAGCTGATCTTTATTTTTCTTGGCTTTTATAAACACTAAAAACAGGGCTCCACTGGTTTATCAGTGCTAAACGTAAATAAATTCTTGATTTTGATGTATCTTGAAATCTTACTTGCATCAGCCATTTTTCATGAGAAAAACAAGTGTGTATTCCAGGTACAGTTCACAAAAAGATCAGAATTTATGGCCTGATATGTCTAATGCTATCCTGTACAGGTAGATACTTCCAACTGCAGTAAAAATCTGATTAACACTCTAGTCAGCTCTTACTTTGAATCACTGAAGTTAAAATGAAAAGCTAACCTAAAATGCTGTGAAATGTAACTTTTCAAAGTGTCCAATTTAGGATTTGTATTAAGTCCTTGAATAAAAGGACCCTTTCAATTTCCTCTGGATAAAGACTACATAATACATGACTTTTAGGGTATCTTTTCCTGTAATGTAGGAACAATAATAATAAATTCTGCTTAAATATGTATTCAGGTGTTAGAGGAGGTTAAAATAAATTACTATTGTTTTCAAGAGCGTTTAGAGCGCTTAAATCCATGTTGTAGCCTTTAGTTTGAATAATAGGCATGAAGAAACCTTCTGTGGAGGATTCTGTTTCATAAATAAATGTTAATAACACAATTTTAGATATAGAAAATGTTTACAAGTGTGAATGTTCAAACTTGGGTCAAAGGATATCCTAATATGTCACTGACTTATGAAATGCCATGTTAAACAATCAAATGCCACCTTAATAACTCTGTAATTGTATAGCCAATCACAATCAATGTACTAATCACTGTAAGAAAATCTAACAATTCCTCTTCAAAATGTTATCCTCGTTATTAACATAATCAATAGCACATGTAGCTGTAACAACTAATAATAATGTAAGGGCTTTTCACACTTGTGGAGCGCTGTATAATTTCAGATTCAGTACAAATATTTGCCACTTGATCTGAAGCCCTCGAGATTTTGATTAATTTATTTATTATTTATTTTAAAATTAACTTATTTTCTGAAAATTTAACTATTGCCTTGCCTGCCCTACACAGAAGAACTGAGAGATATGGAGGAAGATTAATCCTTGTTCGTTATTTTATGCTCCTCTTGTTTTCCAGCACAGTTTCTGACTAATTCATTATTCTTGCTTCTCTGAATTGAAACATCTGAATTTTTTTTGGCATGTTATCAACTCTTGGACTTGTCCACAGCAGCAGAACAAGTGTGGCAGATACATTTTAATTAAACTCATGAAATGAGATCCTCATTCTCTGTGTGTCAGTGGCTGCTAACATCCCACTCTGGCTCTAGGCCCTGCTGATGGAGGCCTCCGACAGATGTGTTGTGTTATATAGAAGCTTACAGTGTGGGCAGCTCAGACTGAAGTCAGTGGCAGCATTTTCTTCTTGGATCTAGCCTAAAATGTGTCAGCACCCAAATGTTATTTCCCCCAGCATGTGAGAATCACCAAGGAAGATGCTTGTATACAGACATTAAAAGGAAATGTTTTCCTGATGTTGGACTCACATATTGAAGTCATCGTTTCCTTCAGTAAGATGGTATCTGGTATTACCATGTCAACAGAAGCATAAAATCCTTTCATGGGATTAAATAGCACATATCTGTAGGTAGCATTATGTTTATTAGATTTTGCTCAGTTAATGTATTTTCCTCTCTCTTTCCTGTTGGTTACCGTGGAGTGGAAAATGTGCTGATTCAACACCCATTCAAGTAATGGTTGTCACATTCCCTGATACTATAATTGGCCAAATAATTAAGTTATGCTTGCTACAGTATTACAACGGGCCAAATTGCCTCAGAATTTAGCATTACGAAGGCAGGAAAGTAACTGTGAAGTGAGGTTCCTTTCAGTGATGTATATTCACCTTCTGCACACCAAGTCCTATGAAAACATACTGTACTAGAAGGACTGAGGCCTGAAAAGCAAGTGAAGGACTGCAGAGTACATTTGCTTCAGGACTGCTAAATACTTGGGGGAGGTGAGAGCATCTCCTCGCCATCACAGCTCATCACTTTGGGCAGCAAACTCACACCTGTGAGACAGAGACTTGAGAAACCACTTGCTCAGCAGCGATGAGGAACAGCAGAAGAGAGAGGCTCTCTGAGCTCTTCCTTCCACTGGCTCTCCAGCAGCTCTCAGCTCCTACCCATTTCTCAGAGACTCCTTTCAGTAGGGATTCATGAATCACCAGCTGTCAGCACCTGGTTGGAGCTCAATACAAATAATAAATGTTCCTTGTTATATTAAGATCAGTTGTGAAGTCTGTGCATATGATCATTTTGTTACATGTGACCAGGAGAGAAAAGGATTAGCAACCAAAAGACATGAAGATTGAGAAGACCTGGAATCTTTCTATTTCTACTTTTTCTCTATAGCCCATCTCAAATAAATGCAGTGATGCCAGGAGATATGCGAATTCCCAAAGTTTGATTTCTCTTTCAAATTTTAGGATGCTACTATCATAAACATCTCTAAAACTTATTAAGATTTCCTGTGGTTCTTAGGCATTTTTGTGCAAATGGCTGAAATTCTGTTTAACCAGTATCAAACTTGTAATAAAGTTCTGGCTGAAGTTTAATTCTACACACACACACACACACACACACACACACACACACAAAACCAAACCAAAACAAAAAAAAAAAAAACCCTGCATATGATGCTTTTCATGTCTCTTGAATTAGTTTATTTACCTGTATTGAATCAGCATTCTGATTTTTCTCAAGTGTATTTGTCTAGTACACATTTGTGGAATAACACAGAATTTGTGGTTCCCTCCAAGTCAACTTTGTTGCTTGTTTTGTAACAATAACTTTAACAATAACTGAGCTTGAAGAACCTTAGGAGGACCCCCCCTGCCAGCAGTACCAGAACTTGGATCAGGCATGTGAGAATTCAGAGCTGTGGAAAATGAATCATGTCTGTTTCTCCAGCAAGGTCTGTGAGGCACATTTTTTTTCAGTATAGGCAGCAAATGTTTTGCTTATCTGCACTGCTGACTGGGTGGAAAAAAACTTGGACTGTGACATTCAGCTCTAGTGACTGCATTTGCCACATAGTTCAGGTTAGACATGGTACCTATTAATTCACATATTGCAGTGTCCCCTGAAAATAATCCAAGCTTTGCAGAATGGGGTGTAACAGGTGTAATAAGAGTCTCTATGAATAGCTCAGTTGAAGATGTTGACTGTGATTAAGTGAATGCAATAGAAGAGATGAAGTAACTCACCAAAGATAGGAATATCAGCTGTAGAAAGCAGATCTCCTGGCTCCCAGCTGCCAGCAGTGCTAACCAGATCTGCAGTAAACATCGGTTACACAGGCAGGGGTAATGGATGGTAGATATTAAATGGCCGTAAGAAAGACATTATCATGCCGAATCTGCATAGGCTTGTGGAGAAACAATTGATAACAAAACAGGGCATTACATCCCAAGTGTCAGGGACTTTAAAGTTAGAAGGTTAGTTAGATATCTGCATCTGACTCGCTGAACACAAGCTTTCACCCTGCCATGCAGTTAAGCCAATACTGAGTCATAATTTTGTTGTATCTCCTGTTCAGTTTTAGACTTTCACTCAGTCACCCCCATATCAAGGTTTCTGTTTGTATCGAAGCAGAATCTCTGTGATTTCCTAAAAAGCCATTCAAATTTCACCATCTATCTTTGTGCATTGGCTTTTCTTTTAAGGAACATGACTCTTGTCTGCAAGTGGAGAGCTTCTACAGTGGCACTGAAATGCCAGCTAGCTCTGCAAGCACTGGCTAAGGTGCAAGTTTGTATATGGTTCTCCCTGTACCTTGAAGAAAAAAACTCCCTGTACCACCACCGGTGACTTTCTGCCCAAAGACAATACATAAGGTTTGTTTATTTTCCACAGTCATCCCGTCTGAGGAGCAGTGGTATTTGCAGCACTCTGCTGCCAGCAGTCAGGCTGAGCTGCAGAAACTGTATGGACAAACAGGCAGTAAGGAAATGTAAGTCAGATTTAGCGGGAGATGCCTGCAAGCATTCAAGAGTGAGGCATCCAAATGAAATAGTCAAAGGGTGTTGGGTGTTAAAAGCGGGGAGACAGCCACGCTGAGCATTGGCTATGTATTGTGTCTGTCATGTTCTGAATCATCAGGCGCTGGGGGTTGAAATCCCAGCCTCAGGAGAGATGGACACTATTTTGCCTAACAGTAAAAAATACCCAGCCCTGTGCACTAACCAGTACAGGAACCAGACCCAAATGCCTACAGCTGTCTGCAAAACCACAAGTGAAAAACTATGACATTATGCTAACACTATCACTAAGCCTGCAGAGGCTCAGTGGTTACTGTGTACTTAGCAGTGGTGTAGGCAGTTAGGAGCACGCAGGGTGCTGTGCAAAGTGCTTTGAGAGCACACACCCTGGCTCTCCCTGCTCTTCTCAGCAGAGGCTGTCTCCAAAGCTGTGCCATCACCATCCATCCAAATCCCTCTTACTTCTTGCCTGTGCATGAAAAGTCCTGAAAAGTTTCTCTTAAACTCAACTTATTTATTACCCTTCAGGATCTTTAAAAAAATTATTATTCAGTTAAATACAGGTAATAAGTAATCTCTCTACAGCAATGGAGTCATTCCAGTTGCCTGAAAATATTGAGAAGGAGAAAAAGAACTGAAAGTGTTTTCTTAAATTGCATTCATGGCAATGGATCCTTGTGCATACTATCATGGGTAACATAATGCAAATTGCCAAGACTGACAAAGCTGCTGTAGAGCCAGAAGCTTTTTGCATTCAATCCTCAAGTGAAATGGAGATTGATCTGAGCTCCCAGCTTAGCAGTTAAACAGATTTTGCCAGTCTTTGTTTCTTATCAAATCAAAGTGAAACATTCCTTTTTTAGAAAGTACAAATGTAAATATATAGAAAATTGAAAAATAATAAAATTAATTGCTTTAAATGGATACACTGTGACAAGTAAATACATAAGGAAACAAATTCATTAATTGATTGAGCTTCTTGTTATAATGAAACTGTTTGCAAGGATTAACAGCTCCTTTCTGAGACACTGAACTCTGACACAATGTTTACATTTCCATATATTTTTAATGATCACACAGTTTAACATTTGAATAAAACAGCACCATATGCTTTAGCTGCATTAAACACTGCAAGCACTGAACACTAAATATGGAATAAATTATCATATAAAGATATTTAATACTGGCAAGTCCCACTAATATACCACATCACTTTAATTTTAATAAGCCAGGACTTTGCTAAAATGAAATGTCTCTTTTTATTAAGTACAGAGTAAAAATGTTTAATAGAAGTGCGGGAATGAAGCACAGACTGGACACAAATGTTTTCATTTTGTTTAAGAAAAAAAAGAAAAGGAAGAGTTATATTTTCTGAAACAAATAGAATCATTTTAATTACTTGTTCTTTCTAGGGCTTTTTTTTTTCAAATGCAAGTGGAAAATTATTTTATTTAGATCTGCTTTCAGAACAAAGAACAGAACTGTGCAATAATATATGTGTCAGAGACTGGCTGCACTTTGACAGCTGGGATGGGCTCTGTAGTTCCACTGAAGTGCCAAGACTAAACTGCTGGAAATGGACAAAAAAGCCAGTTTCTTTAACAGCAGCTCATATATAGATGTATTTTTCTAGTACAATAATTAAACAGTATATAGTCCCTTTAACCTTAGAGCTACCCAACACAGCTTAAAAGAATTTTCAGTGTGTGACCATGCTTACTGTACACAGGGAATAGAGCTTAGAGCAAAGCAAACTGCTCACCCTGCTCTGCTGATGGAAGGAGCTCTTCTTACCCATTCTCCCAGCTCTCCCGGCTTCACCCCTGCAGTGCTCCTTGGAGTCATAATTAAGGAAATATCAGACACTGCTCATTCTCTTCTGAAACTACCAAGTGGACCTTGACACCAAATATGTCTTTCAAAGAAATGACGTTTAACCAAAAGCTTGATCTGTAATGGGATACTATCTAAATCCTATAATGGAAGTAATTTACCAGATTGGTTTAGAGGCGTATTAAGGCAATATAGGAACCATGGTCTGCATCACTGATAATGTTATCCATGCACTTGCTAGTCCATTAGCAGAGTGATTCATCTGAGAACAGCAGAGGGCCAAACCACTCTCCCAAACATGCAAACATCTAGACAAAATAGATCACAGAAGCAACTAAGCAGCTGTTCCCTTTCCTGCTATACCTGCTGCTGGTGGATGGTGGAGTAAATGGACATTAGGGCTCATACTTTTAACAAGATTGTATGTGTCTCTTTGAAAAATGCCATTTCAGATGGATGTGTTTTCCTAGCAGATACTACATGTAGCTGCAGTCCCCCGGCTTGCTGTTCAATTAGGGACAAATCTCAAGGAAAATACACAGCTGTGAACTACTGAACTTAACCTGGCATTAGCCAGCATTAGAAAGGCATGCTCTGATAACTTCAGCAGGCGGAGGAGGTTATTTAAGGGAATGTATTCTCTGTCTCATATAATCACTGAGATTATTTCTCGCTATCTCTTCCTTCTCCTCCCCACCAGAACGAGATGCAGCTGCAGCAGCACCAGCTGTGTTGGCAGGGGCAGTCACAGCCTCAGGCACGGGGTTGCTATGGGCTGAGGGTGCAGCAGTCCCTCATGGCTCAAAAGGAACGTATTGAGAAAGGAAGTGAAGTCCAGGGCAACCCCAGCACCTTCTCTGCCACATCAGCAAGTGGTCCAGGTTTGGGAACCCAGCATAGACTGGTTTCTTCCCATGTCCATTTTATAAACAATTGCATCAGTGCAAAATGAATTTCTGTGTAATACAGTAAACATGTTCGGTTTGATCAGAGAGATGAATTTTTAAAGGTACAGTCAGAAATGAGAGCAGCTCATCAGCCTGAGCACATCATAAAACTGTACTTCAAATGTGTATGGCAATGCTCAAATAATCCCTGAAGTGTCTGTAATTTATTGAGTCCCGCCAAGTAGCAGCATCACTGTGGTCAGGTAGAGATAAGTGGATTAGTTCTGGATATGGGCATCTGAACTTATACTTCGCTGTTTGAATTCATACCTACCAAATTTGAGCCTATCATCATGTTGTGGGGCTCAGCTATCTAAATTTGCTATGGTTCAACCTGTCCAAGATATTTGAGGTGAAATAACATCTTGCGGGGATATAGCTGTTCCTTATGTCTGCTGTGGAGGGGGAGCCTCCTCTAATCTCCTGCTAATATTATTGCCTTTCATATCTGTTTATTTCCAACCAGAGGAAAACACTGCCACGTTTGGTGTGGTCAGTGATCACTCTCACATTAATTGTTTTTGTTCTGCCTGTCTTTATTTGTCTGTATATCGCTAGTAACTCTGACACCGGTTCCAGTGCTGAAGGCAATTTTGCTTTCTACTTTTTGCAAAAAAGGTGACAAGCAGCCTTTATCAGTGTTGTTCCACAGCAGTGTTAAATGTTATATGAGTCCAGCTCATTGTTCTGCATTACTTGACATTGTTTTCTACCACCACTTAGATGGCTGACAATGAGAGTTTAATCTTCACTGCTAAAAATATGTATCTACTAAATGTAAGCATATCACTGGCCATTAAATACATTGAGGATATGATAGCTGGAGAGAACAGGTATACTCAGTCCCCTTTTTTTGTGTCAGAGTCTTTGAGTAAGGCTTTTTCTTCACAAACAGCAAGAGGTAAGTGCCTCCACGAAAACAAGTAAATCTCTGCCTGGTTTGATCCAAAGGACTATCTTGCTTTACACCAGACAGACCCTTCCCACTTGATTTGCTTTATATCTTTATCTTCTTCTCCTTCCAAATGCTGGGCACAGATTTGGCTGTTGGTGTTCTCTGCGGTGTCTGCAGATTCATGTTCTGCTTATGGAATCTGCCTTTGTTTTGGTATTTTTTCCTCTGCTCTTTCCTTGTGTTGCCTCTAGTATGATGTACTCAGCAGTCCCAACGGAGCTTGGAGCAGGCACTGTCACCAACCCAATGGACCAAGGTGTCCCCTTGATGGGGGCTTGTCACAAAGCAGCTGCTCACTGAACCCCGAGCCCATCCAAATACAAATGGATGCCCATTATCTGCATGCTGGGATGGTCTGTGAGCTAGAGTCCTTCCCATCCAAGACAGCACTTTCAAGTGCAACATGGAAGAATGGTTTAGGCACTTGAGCCCAACAAAGGAAGTAGCACTCAGCAATGTTGACAGTCGTGCTATCAACTGTGAGCTCTTCAGCCTTAGGACAGTTTTGAGCTCTTTGGTCTCTTTTTTTTTCCCTAGTGCTTGCTTGCCTTCAACTGCAGTGTGTTCACTTTCAAACAAAGTGGCTCAGATCCTTGCATTATAGTTTCACTGTCAGCCACCCCTGAGCTAATTGGAAGCTCTTAAAAACACTAAGTGCCTCAGAACCTGTTATTGTCAGAAAATAAGGTACTTCCTGGCATTCTTTTTCTGGCTGGTCTCCTGAGTCAGCAGGTGCCTTTGGCTTGCAGATTTCCATGCCATTTCAGTTCTGGTAAGGGTCTTGAAGGCAGTGATAGCTTGAAATTGTATGGCGCAATGGCTACAGCATAGTAAACACAAACCTGAGGAGCCTATGGCTTAGGCAGCTAAGGTAGCTGTGTAGCCATCTTCAGGGTAAGCTAGCCCTCATCCAGCTGGCTTCTTGAGCCTGCAAGTTACCAGTTGCTGGTTACTACCTCAGAACAGGCTGAATGCTTTATGTCTTCCTGTAGTTGCTACCCCTGAAGATCCAATTTTGGTGTTAGGCAGCCATTGTTGTGAATGTCCCTCACCTTATGGCCTTCCCATAGCTCCTGCTAGATCCACTGAGCTTCAGCAGGATTTCCTGAAAGTACAACATCTTGCTGAGAGACGCCATCAATCAAGGGCTGCAAGCAGCTGCCTTTAAAACCACTGAAAGGGGCTTCTTTTCTGCAAAGTCCTTGGTTATAAGGTTTCCCAAAGGAAAGGAGAGGAAATTTTCACTGCTGCTTTCCAGGGCTTGCAATCAACACTAATTCACCACCTACCCAGGGCTCTCTTGAGGAAGAGAAGCAGAGATGCACTCCTGTCCTTTGTTTCCCACAGACAGATTCCCACCCTGTACCTGCACATTGCCAGCTGAGCCAGTCCATTAGCAAGAACAAAACTGAAGTAAAATCCTAAGGAGGAACATGGTGTGTGGAGCAGGGCAGCTGGGAAAAACACAAAGGATTGAATGGGAAAGATAATTTGCAGGCAGAAGGGCTGCGTCCCTTTGTGGCCTCCAGCAGGGTACTCCCTGGTGACAGCCTCTGTTTTAGCTGAGGTGGTCTCATTGCAGGGTCAAGGGAGGGTGAGAGGGAGAAAGGTCTCTTAAGGATAGGTTTTCTCTTTGGTAGTCAGGAAGAGAAAGGAGGGGATGGAAGGAGTGCTGTTTATATGGCTATTCCGGTTGAGGTCACCTCAGAGAGGCAACCACCCTGCAAGAGGATTAAAAGAGCTAAATATCCCTCAGCCAACCGTTACATCTCTGCTATATCCCCATGACTCAGACTTTGAAACCTCCAGAGACCTCCTGTCTGGGTAAATGAGGGGGAAGGTTCTCACTGCTTTTGGGATATCCCAGCAGTCGATGGGGTGAGACCCACACAGTCATTTCTCCTCCTCACAGCCAACCACTCTCATCCACCCTGCAATAGCACCTGCTTTTTTCCCTTGAGAGGCAGTGATAATCTTGATCTGTTTCCATTTCTGATCCTTCTCCAATATCAGGATTTTTACAGAGAAGGTCAAAACTGTTAGTGGGAATTAATTCCATTTTGTATATTTTACCATCAAAACAAATACAGTTTCTGCAAATTTCTGGAAACTGTTCTGATTATTTTAGTTGCCTGGGCAGTGACTTACTGGCTGTTCACATGAGTGATTCTCAGCTTGTGTTACTGGTGGGAATTTCTCATTTCAGTCACAAGGCAGGGAGGGAATTTACATTCAATGCCAATATTAGCCTACTGATATTAGCCAACCCTTCACCTTACCTGTATGGCTATTAGGGAAGTACAAGTGGTATCTGCCTGGGGAGCTCCTCTTTCACCAGTAGCCTCCTTCCCCCATGTGCAGATTTTGTCCTCAGCTCCATAAGCAAAGTTTTGCCCTGCTGTGCTGGGAAGCTTCTCCCCATGAAGAAGGACTGCTTGGCACAAGCTGCATGGACACATATTGCTGATGTGTGAGGACTTGTTAAACTTCAGTAACTGAGCTCACAAAAATAAACAGTATTCTGCACTGAGATTACTTTTTTTCCCCCCTTCCTCTTGAGAAAAAGTTGTATTTTATTATGTTTTATTTTAATTCTGTCAGGTAGCCAATGGTAAGGTGTAATTTTTATTCAAATGAGTGATGGGTGTAATTACAGTTGCCGGATGGAATTTTCTGTTCAGCCCTGGCTGCCGTAAATAATACAGAATCATACATAAGCTTTAGGTTTAGTTGTTGACATCTAGATCTGTGAACTGTGAACACTGAGTATGGTGACATTAGCACACTGCAGAGTGTTGAGAGACGTGCCTGAAATGGAGTATGACTCTACTCAACCTTTTAGGTGCTGAAATGCAAATATTTATTTCCCGACACCTTTTCTGACATCACGAGCAAGTAAACGTCGATGAGGCATTGGTTTCTGGAAATGAAAAGATTGTTCTTGTGGTTAAATAGGAGGTTTTAAATAAGTCATGACCTACCCAATGTTTATTTGTATTTTCAAACTATATTTTAAGCACAGTAACTAAGCCATGTTAATTTGCTATTGCAGGGACAACCACAAGAGCAGCAGACATGCTGATAATGACCACCTCATAGAGAGTCACTGCAAAATGAGCATTAGTGTGTATTAACATATATGAGCTTCCCTGTGAAATTTGGTTACTCATTTCAACACTGGAGAGAATTTGTGTTGTTTTTAAGTGTATATTAGCCCTGCTGTGGTAAATCCAGCCATATGCTCTTTACATAGCTTACTGTATTGGATGGTATCTATATACGTAATTCAGTTATTTACTTTTTGGTGCCTTATAATGGAAAACCTCATTACCATTGAGCAGCTGTTTTTATAATTTAGCAGGAGAGCAAGCAGCCTGGCCATCCAGCTAAGACATGGCTGTAGTGAGTCTTGCATAAGGTAAAGCTGAGGAAGATCCTGTGTGGTGTAAGACTGTAAATCCTTGACTAAGTATTAAGAAGCTTCTGGTAACAGGGTAGTAGTGTTTTCTACTTCCCTTCTACTTCTACAGCTACTAGCAAGTAGCTGTAAAATGCAGCCTGAGCTCTTCAGGAAGTTTGCACCCAGCCCACAGAGCTCCACAGGAACTGCAGGGTTATGCCATGCTGAGACCTCATGCTTCAGTGCAGCACAGCCGCAGCAGTGGCAGTCCTGAAACCTCTGTATTTCTAGAAGCAGACAAAGAGGATGTATGCCTGCTAGCTGTGCATACCTGGTCTTTCCCCTGGCATTCCTTCTGGCAATTCCCCATTGCCCACTCCCTGATCTCCTTGCAGCCTTGAGCTTGCAGTTTGCTTCAGTGTACCAATGAGGGGTGACCAGGGCCACCACTGTCCAGTCCCCAGAGCCCTCCCAATCATGCAAGGCAGGCCATTGAGAGAAGGGGAAGTGCCCTGGAGAAAGAGGAAATCCAGCAGTCACCCTTCATCCCCCATTATCACAAAATACTCCACCTCTAAGCAAGGTTAGACAGCTGTAGTAAAATGTTGTGGTGGCAGACCTGGTTAGTGAGCAGAGCCTGTGAATGGTAGTCGGGTTTTTTTTAGTTCTTGATGCTTTCCTCAGATGACCAGACACTATTCATTTATGGCACATAGCTATGTGAAGTTTCTGAGCTATATGGAACAGAAATCAGGAAAACCACAGAGCAAGTCCTGTGTTCCCCCTGTTGAAATCTTCAGGGCTTTTCTCTTTATATATTCTCCTGAAAGAGCAAGAAAATCTTTCATAGTTAAATTCACAAAACTTCTAAGACTCAGACTGTGACTTGTTTGCACTGAGAGCAGCCATTAACTGCAGAGAGAGAGAGACATTCTTAAATGTTTGTGAAAATAGGCTTAGAGGAGCTCTCTCATCCTATACATACCAGGCTTCAGAAATGCAAAAGTTAAAACTAAATTCTTAACTTGCTGTTATTTCCAGCAACAACAACAGCATTCAGAATAATCCCAAATGTCTTCAGAGGGTCAGTTCAGATAAGCAACCAAAAGTTCATTTGATATAATCTGGAAAGTTTATCTAAACTTCATGTGTCTGCATAATTGAGTTTGAAATCTTACAAGAACAGGCTTGTTCTCTGACTCCATATAACATACACTGTATCTTCCACATGTCTGCAGTTTCCAAACTGTTAATCTTCAGTGACCCAGAGAAAGTCAACAACATTTGCAGTCGTACATAACACTTGCTCTGTTCAAATATGTCATTCCTGTTATCTTCATAAATGGCATCACCACAGCATAAGCACAGGGCTAAGATTTGAGGTGCAATAACCTTTTGTGTTTCTTGGCTTGAACAGTATCTTCTCATGTCCAGCACAGCACATAATTCCGGGTTTCAAGTGACTGGATTTAATCAACTGTTTGATGTGATAATCAAAGTTTGGGCTTTATTCAAATACCAATGCAGCAAGCACTGCCTTCAGCTTCCAACTCCCAGATCTTGTGTCTTCCAGTATACTGTCATTGGGAAGTTGGAGATGGAGACTACTCTTCTCAGATGGGCAGAGAAGAATGCCAATGCCCTGCTGCCTGCTGGAGGTCTCTGCCTTTGTTTATCCTAGACTCACAGAATGGCTTGGGCTCCAGGGATATTAAAGACCATCTAGTTCCAGTCCACCAGCTCAGGTGGCTCAGAGCCCATCCAGCCCAGCCTTGAATGCCTCCAGGGATGGGGCATCCACAACTTCTCTGGGCAGACTGTGCCAGTGCCTCACTGCCCTCTGAGTAAAAAGTCAGTCTCCCTCCTGCTTGTAAGCTCCCCTCAAGTACTGGAAGGCTCCAGTGAGGGCAGAAGTCTTGTACACTAGGCCTCTGTGTTTCTTCTCTCAGCCATTTCTAAGGGAGCTACCTATTCAACCTTGCAACCATGAGAAGGAGTGCAGGAGAACATTACAAGTTGTTTCCCCTTGCTTTATAATAAAAGCTGGGGAGAGGGGAAGCACTGAGCTCATTTCTACTGTTTAGGGCAGGATGCAGACTCAAACAGAAAGTACATCAGCTGATGCTGATACAGAGCACATCTGCTGATACTGAGTTCCCTCTTAAACAAAACTGACTAAGAGGAACTGCCAGCTCTGCTAGAAGCATGACACAATCTCTGAAATTTTGGGTAGTAAAAAGGCCCCACAGTTAATTACAGTGATAAAAATCATAGAAATTCATCTCCCTCCCTTTTCTTGGCCCTTTCTTCCACCTCCACATCCCATTTAGCACTGAAGTCAGAGGCAGAGTGCACCTGAGGTAAGAAAAGAGAGGCAGCCGCCATCCCTTTCGTTTCCCTAAATATACAGGGCCACTGCTGTCCTGGCCCTGTATTTCCCTGCCCACAGTGACACTGCCTAGACTGGAGGTGGAGCCCGCTGAAAGGGGTTGCACAGAAAGTTCTGAGCCCACAGAGCTTTGCTCCGTTTTTACTGATTGTCCCTTCAGCATGGAGATGTGCTGTGCATTCCCATACAACGCCAAGGGGAAGATTTTGTTGTTGTTCTGCAGCTTCAGATTGCAGAGATCAGGGGGAGGTGCTGGTGCAGCTGGGCAAACAGTTCTTGTGGAGGGAGAAAAATAAAGGACTCAAATAGGCTGTGTTTTCAGCTTGCCCTTTATGTTTGAATTTTGTTGTAACAGAGAAGATTGTTCAGTTAAAAAGACTTAAAAAAATCAGAAAATATAAAGTGAAAAATTTTTGTTTGTTTCTGATCAAATATAAGTGGTTTCTCCTCATCATGTTAGTGAGGAAACTGAAGTTTGTGGTAACATTTCAGCTTGCCCAGCAGATGAATGAGTATAAAAGTGAGTCCCTACACTGCACCTGCTAGATCCACTAACCAGCCTGCAAGTAATTTTGTTGTGTAAGGAGGATAATTCCTTCGGAGAAGGCTGTTTTGTAAATCCCTTTAGCTTGCAGCTATGTTGCTCAGGTTCAGCATGAAGGGCTGGGTCAGGGTCTGCCAGCTGAAGCAAACAAGGGAGCTCACATATTTTTTGACAAGTGTGTAAAGGAAGTAGATGATGATGCCATTGCTTAAGAGCTTCATTGATTTTACAAGAGTGAATACCTTTTCCCTATCTAAAGATAACTGTAATGAGTGGAAAGTCACAAAGGAAATACAATGATAAAAAGCCGTTTTTACAAGGTGGGCTTTTATTCCCTGTGCTGAAAAACAGGCTGAGCAATGCTATTTACAATATTATAATGGGTATTCCTGTGTTATTTTAAAGAGCTCTGAGGGATGAAAACAGATCTACTGGGGAAAGGTATTAGAATTGCCAAATAGGATGCACATGCCTTGACTTTCGTAAGAAGTGCTTGCCTTTCTATTTTTGTTACAGGCATTAAATATTCCTCATGCATGCTGGCCATAGCATTAGATTTAAGACCGTAATTATCAACTCTGGATCACACCACCTAGTATATAGCTCCCAGTTCATGTGAAGCAAAGATGCGATTGTCATCTTCTGTCAGAGCACTGGCACTACTCCAAGGGCTTTAAAACTTCTCCAGGGGGTGCACCAGAGAGGCATGCTTTACTACAGCAGTTTCCAGTCTGGTGACATCTTGGTGCAACTGCAATATGAAGGAAAATAAAATCCCTAGCTAATTTAGCAGGAAGAAGAGCTATACTGTGCCCCCATGGAGCTGAATGTTTGCCTTTTTCTGCACTAGCTGCGAAGCATCTGTATTGATGGGAAGGGAGTGAAAGTCCTTTGCCCTTCCCAAAGGGTGCCCCAAAAGGAGCAGCTGCAATTAGGAGCTGCCCTTGGGGAAGAGAACGGTGAGTCTGACAGCTGGCTGGGATGGAGGAGATGCTGAATGCAGGGCTGTCACCCATAGAAACATTGCTTTTTGTCCCGTTCCTGGCCAAATGCTGACTGTGCAGTGCTGATGTGTAAAGTTCTTGCTCTTTTCCCATATATACTGAAGTGTCCAAGGTAGTTGCTGCTGAGCAGCTCTGGGTTAGGGGGACCACTTCTTCCAGAGGATCTCTGTACTCTGTTCCCTCAAACATGGAGTCATTAATATTTATTTTTCCCTTTTTTTTAAATACAATTTGATACATTGCTCAGGCTCTGTCCCATGACAGATGCAAAATTACAGTAAGGATGAGGAGAAGGGAATAGAATAAGAAGGCAGAATACTAGACATGATGGACCTTAAGATAGTCTGGCAGAACTTTAGTGAAGATGTTTGATGCTTTTTGTTACCTCTTGGTTAAGAATTGGAGGTTTTGATGGAGTGCCTTATAAATTAGATAGCAGGTTCATGCATGATGGAGAGAAATTCAGATCTAAAAATAAGTGACTGAGTAGCAAGGAGTTGTGAGGTATGGGCTGAAAGAGCCTCTGAAATGTAATATTTAATTAAATCTTCTTTCTCCCACATGTTCCAGTCTTTTTTCCATAGACATCTGCATGTTTAAATGACAAATAGTAAATGATTCTTCACTCCATAGCTTAGCCTTGTGTATCTCTCATTCAGTGTAAGCAGCAAAAATATTGATAAGAAAATGCTGGTTAGCTTGCTGTCATGGAAAAATTGGCTGCAAGTTCACTGACCTGGGGAAGGGGATCCCTTTCTGATTTATACTTACTAATAGAATGAAAATTTCTTCCTTGTAATGATACTGTTATAGTTTTTGAATGATCTGCTTTCAATTTTCCTTTTATTTTTCTTCAAACAATTCTTCAACTTATGAACTAGAAATGTACATGGAGAAAATAAACACGGCACTTTTTGATACAAAAAATACTACCTTCTGCTGCAGTGGTCTAGCTGTTGTTTTATCCACTGATTGCAGCAGTCAGAAATTTTAAACTAAATACAGTAAATTTAAAGACAAACCTGTCAAGTTCAAACAGTTGGAGCCTGGCTTCAGAATTGCTGGTGATATCCAGCATTTCATAGCAAAGCCTTTTGCACTAGCATCCTGGCTGTGACAAAATAAAAATCATTAATGAAGGAAATATTTCTGCAGATTCAAACTGGCATACAAAGTTTGTGACCTTTGAGATAATGCTTGTCCCTTTAGGTGACTTTAGTTGGTCAAATTAGTGAGATAAATGCAAGATTCTAAGTGCCATACTTTTATGAAAGTCCAATTAAAAGCATTTTGAAATCATTCTTATTCCCAAGGAAAATTTGGCATTAGTCTATTTTTACTGTCTCACAACAAATCAAATTATATGACTGGTATTTCCATAATATAAGTAAAGCGGAACTTGGTGGTCCTAGATGCTGATGGAAGAGGTAGAATAACAGATATGAATACATCAGCAGTGAAATCAAGAAGCCTTACATTCCTAGGATACACAAACAAGATTATCATTTTGACCTGCTCCCCTTCAAGATCTCTCCGATTTAGGATAATAAAAATAAGAATATTAGTGAGGCCTTACAGTGGTGTATCCTCTTACTGGGGATGTGCAGTGGTGCAGGCAGAAATAACTGAAGTGAAATCTGGGGAGCTACCTGAGTAGGAAACTGCAAAGAGAACTAAGATATGCAATCCCAAAGCTATGGCTATACTTTTGTGTAGAAGCTCATAGACTGAAAGAGCCTGGGTTCCCATTGTCCCTGCAGTGTTGTGAGATAGTTCGCTCCCTGGCTCTGTTTTGAGCTATTTCAACTATTTGTTTCCAAGACAAACCTGCTATGGCAAGGGCAACTCTCTGGCCTCTGGGCCTGTGATTAGTTCTTGGACTTCTTTTATTTGGCAGTATCAACATAACCTGATTGACCAATGCAGTTAATTATGTGGTCTATTTAACTCTGACCAGCACTTGAATTCCTACTTAGTTTTAGCAGTTCAGGTCTCATGAAACATTTTGCATGCAAAGTAAAAATAAGCTGAAATGTAACATAGAATTGCAGTGTTAAACAGCAGTTTTAGGTGCTACTGAAGCTGTGATTTTCTTGTAATGAAGCCTGATGCCAAGGGAGTCTTAAGCGTATTTAAAGCAAAGCACGTTATTTTACTAAATCAAGATCATAGTTTATGCTTTCCTATGGAAGTATTTAGCATTAACTGGTATAAAAGGAGGATAATGCAATATATGGATCGTTGGTTTGTTTTGGAAGAAAATTCCTTGGCTGCTAAGGCAACTGTCTTGCTGCCTTGCAGAAAGGAGGAGTACAGTGTTTAATGAAAGTTCACCAGTGGGAAGCCAAGCTGCCTGAGTGCAGAGGGTAGTTGTTACTGAATATGTGTTTCCAGCTTGAGTACTGTAACACATAGCATTTCCTCAAGTTCCTTCCTTCTTGCCTTTCTGGAGACCTGTGAGTGAATCCTAATGAAGGCCACATGTAAGACAGAAAATACCTGAGGCTGGCAGCTCCTGTTGTGTCACAGAACAAGAGGCTTTTGGAAGAAAGAGAAAATTCAGATTCCGACAGAGTGCTCAAGCTCAGCTCAGCTCAGCTTGACTCACTAAAAATGTTTACAGTCAGGCTTACAATTAAAACTGGGTCTAGAACACTTTAATAGATTTCAAAGCTTAAAACAAATAAACCTATATGTGTATATATATATATATATATATATATACACATTTATATATACACAGTTATTTACAATATTCCATGAGTCATTGCGTTCCATTGCAAGCCTGCTGTATGATGACTGTATATTTGACACCTTACAGAGGATGTCCATTTTTCAAAACTCCTGCAACACAGAAAAACATGATGTGTGTATAAATCATAAGTAACGTGGTTTTGAGCAGCAGAGTGAGGTAAATGATGAAGAGTCAGAACAGATTATTCTTCCTTTTCCCTCTAAGCAATTTATTTTTATTTCTTTGGAGGGTTGTGGATTTCTTTGGTTTTGGTCCAAATGCCAAATGTATTATCAGCTGACAAATAATTTGGTAATGTTACAAATTATTATTTTGCTACCCTTGTGTTCTGGTATGTGAAATACTGAGATCCCAAGGGGAAAGACAGATTGTCCTCTAAAATTTTTCCATATAGAGAAAACTTAGCTTGATATATGTATTGAAGGAAGTACTATGGTTTATGTTCCAGATGGAGCATTATTAAGAAAACTACCCCTATTAAGAAAACTACCCTCTAAAAAAACTACCCTAAAAAAGGAACAGTAAAAGCTGGAATTTTTCTGACTCAAAGAAACTGCACTTAACTAATTGTTTGACCAATTAGAAGGATCAAAGATGAAAGACTTACAACGATAGCTGTCAGTGTAGCTGTGCTGCCATCCGGCAGCAGACATTAAGCATTAACAGAGCTTATAAAATAAAAATTAGAAGTGCCAAGATCTTAAAAATATAAATTAAGATGTTATTTTAAGATACTTTCTGCATTCTGTTAATGTCCAAAATAATGAATTAGAGTCCCTCTTTAATGACAAAGATATACAGTGGTTTGTAATAAAAACTTAGCTGAAGCTGGACTGCAGATATTCAACAAGGCTCCTGATGCTCAAGTTATTGCACCATTTCTGAAAGGTAGCTGGCTAAACATTCTCGACAGGACCAGCGGGAACCAGGTCATTAGCACACCTAAACGATGTTATTTTTTTGGCTGCTACTTGAGTTAGGACTGAGAAAGGACTTCCCTGAGGACAGCTGGGCTGACGATGAGCTCCTTTCCATGGTGTTGAGCAGCTTCATCCCTGGGACACCACCCAGGCCACTATCTGTAGAATCCACATCAGTGTCCCTGATTTCCTGCATCGGGTTTCTCTCTTCTCCCCTGCTCTTTACCTTGATGTGCTGAGCTAAAGTTTGCCCATCCAGCATGACCCCTGGCTACAGTGGCAGGCAGCAGCCCACTTTTAATGAAGTTGTAGCTCCCCTGATGGCAATAGGTGTCATAGTTGTCATAAAGCTGGGTTAGCCAAGTGGAACAGCCAGACTGCAGAGTTTAATTTCAGTTCTCCCAACCCTGTGCAAGAATAAGCATTGAAATACCCACACCAATAAGTTCACGATGAAACACAAGGCAGAAAGATTTCTATGGAAATGTTAAAGTTATCATGGAGAAGTGTAATATTAAAAAGCTATTGCACCACCGTGTCCTGGAGTATCCTGTACATCATGGATTTGTATCAGTCTGTGGAAAGAGACCATATTGTCTTCTCTTTCTAAAATATTTGAGGAATCTCAAAGCTATGGCTTTGATGCTTTGAGCCATTTTCAGAAAGCTGACAGAACAAAACATCAATGGAAAAAATAGCCTTTCCAACCCTAAGAAATAGACAACTTAAGAATTAGGTGGACCCTGAATCACCTTTCTACAAGTGCATTTTAGGAGAGTAGATTTGAAACGGAAATGATGTGTTTTCCATGACATGCCTTGTAAAATCGGTGAAAAAGAGACGACAGGGAAAACCCAAATGATGATAAGACTCTGCACGCAGCTGAGGATTGTAAAACTTGTCAGGTGCCTTCAACAGGCAAACATTTGCTGCTTTATAACCTCAGTATTTGCAGCATTTAAGGCATTTCCTGTCTTCAGTGTTGGGAAGTACAAGTAAATATTGCCTGTTCTGAGGTGAACTGCTCTATCTAGAGGTAAAACTAGCAGGTGTTTCATGGTCAGAACTGATTTGCAGACAAGCCACAAAAATCCCAAAGCCATTGTCACCTTTTTAATTTGTTAGAAGCTACTAACACCTATTCCCAGGGCTACTTTTAACAGTGGGCCTTTTCTAGACCTCATGCATTTGGCTCTGAAGTAGAAATCTGGAGCTTCATACGGTGATTTTGACTAAATCCTAAAGCAATCAAATGAAAACTTCAACTAAGTGCTCCCTTTATAGAATAAAGTGGGTTTGATTTTTTTTTTCTTCCTGAGGTTACTGAAACCATGCTGAATTTCCTCAGCCTGCTGATTTTGTAACCATCTATTTGCATTTTCCATTTTCATCTGCTGGGCTGAAGAGACCACTGGAAAGCAGGGAGGACAGGAAAATGGGTGGTCTTTAGAGTGGTGAGTGAAGCATACACTGCAGTTGCTTCTCTGCAGCCAGTAACTTTATTGATTTAAGGATACATTTGCCTCCCAAAACAGAATTTTGTATTATTGGAGATAACACAGTATGGTGACTGCTTTACTTCATCTCCTTCTTGTTCCTCCAACATTAAGAGGTACATGATGGCATATACAAACCCTGTTCTTACAAAATTTTCCTTGCTATTTTGCAGCCTCGAGAGTTCTGGATAGTATAGTCAAAGATCCAGAGAAGTATTTTGAGGTTTATATGCTTCTTTTAACCAACTTTGAGCAGAGATTTCTCCCATCACATGGAGAACACTCTCCATTCAGCATGTTTAGAAGTCAGCATCCATGCAAGGAACTGCATACCAACTTGGAGCTGTAGCTGTGCAGCATCCTTTAATAGGGGTAGTGAGCTCAGCATATGGCTGCTTTGTTTCCAGTAGCTATAATGTAATTGAATCAATTGCCCTCACATGATATGGTTGTACTAAATGAACATATATCATCTATTTCTGGGTTTTGAGGCTTGTTAGGAGTGGAGGGCAAAGCCCCTGAGAATAAATCAGTCTAGTTTGTCTTCAAGAAAAATGGTTTGAAATCTGACCTGTGGTGCAGGCACAAATCAATTCAGTGGTTCTAACAGTCCCACATGGATATTTTCCTCATTTGGAAATTATCCGCTGATGAAGGTTGCTGTCAGTCTTTACACAGCTGGGCTACCAAAAGCAGATGTCTTTCAAAGTAAAGGTCATTGGCAAATAACATGTGAAATTTAAATACAGCTAACCTAAGGTAGACAAAGACATAGCTGTTGTGCTCATGGCATTATCAGAAAGACAATCATGAGGTAGGAGAAAGGGATGGGAGGGGATTATCAAAAGCTGGGTTCTCAGGATGGAGCAATGGAGCAATTCTCCAGTAATGGAGAATTGCCACAGAACAGTGGTATTTGCCCATCTCCCATGTCCTCCCTTGCAGCAAAAGCCAGTGAAGGTCATTGTCCAAAGCGGCTGTGCCTTAGTCATCCCACCGTTCTCCTCCATCTCATGTTAGTTGTTTGCTCTGCACCAGTTCTGTACCGAGAGCTGGGGCTAAAACGTTCCTCATCAGTCTGTCCAGGCATGCTACTTTGTGTCTGATTCAAGCTGCTCAAGGAAAACCAAAGTAGACCTAACTTAGCTGCTTTTTTTTTCATTATGAAGTCAAAATTTAAACCTACAAAAAAACAAGATCAAATTCCAAAAACAGGGTGGCCAGCTTTTGAAGAGTGAAGAAAGTAACTGCCTAAAAGTGTCTTACCTTGGCCACTAGAGCTTCTGGGGGTAGTCAACAGATGATAAATTCTTTGCTGCACATTTCGTTTCCCCCTAAGTAGGACAGTGTGTCTTTTGGCAGTGCCCATCTCTCTCTGTTTACAATCAGCCCTGGATAACTGGCTTCACAGGGCACCAACTAACATCTTGGGTTGGTTATGGTCGCTGTAAGATTTATTCTTTGAAGTCAAAGCCTGGCTTCGTGTAATTTTTGTTCTAAAGCTAAGCTGATCATATGAAATCTGAACTTAGACTCTGAAATCCCCTTTCTTTTCCACTAACATCTTTGAGATTCCAAAGTTGGAATGTGCCATTTTAGAGCTGGAAACCATTTATCATCTCAGAAAGTTTTTAAAGTTTTTTTAGTCCACCTTTGCTTCTGTGCAAAACTGAAACTGAAAATATTTCAGAGCTATTACTGAGTCCATTGTTTCCTTTAGTTTATTAATGTAATTACTTTCCCATTGCTATGATGTAAAAACCCATCTTATTTTTCTCCACTTTTTCATATACTTTTGTGCCTAAATACACTTATTTTTGCTTCTTTCCTGTCACAGTTGGTTCCTTTCAGATCTTTAGGTTTTCCAGTAGGACAGGTGCCTGGGCAAACATCAGTGCTGCACAGAAGTCTGCGTATGGAGAAAGATGAAGACCACTGTAGATAGGATTGAAGTACAAGCATGGGAACATACTCTGGCTTTGTACATAGGTGATACTATACAGCTACAAAGAAGGGGAAGACTGAAGCAGGGAGCAGAGCCAGATCTTCTATGAGCTGTTAAAGAAGCTGGAGCACAAGTACCTTCAGTTTGCCAGATCCTGCTAATATAGGTAGAACAGCCCTCACACCATGCCTTCTCAGGGAATCTGTACTCTCACACTCTGCCTTCCTTTTCTATTTCTCTATTTCAGTTTCCACTAAATTGATTTTTTTTCTATTTCTGCTCCTTGGAAACTTAATTCTCTGCTACCTAATACCCTCTTAGTTCAATCCCTGTACAGACATATTAGGTCAGAGAGGAATTATAGAGATGCAAGACACAAAACCCCTATTGAAAATTTTCAATTCAAACTAGTTTTGGGGAGAAAATAAGGATTTAAGGAAACAGAAAAGACATCCTGCACCAACTCATAGCAGTAAATGGTGAATTATTACTAAAAAAAAAAAAAACACACCCCACAAAATTTTGTGATTTTGTACAGAGATTTTGGTTGCCTTTTTTTTTTTTTTAACAAAAGGCAATATTTTCATTTTAAACACTCTCCTTTCCTTCATCTTTGCTCTTTCTTTTTGATGAGTCTAGTTCAGGCGATATCTCCTGTAACAAGCAGCAAACTCAGCCCTATTCTCACTTCGAGTGTCATTGCTCACAGTTGCTTATTTGAAGCTGTACTCTAATTCATCTTCTGTAATTTGTTCCATACCTATTGGTAAGGAGTAGATCATGGGATAGATGCTTTCTCATGAATGGGAAAATAATATTTCTTTAAAACGAGGATTACTTGTCTTCATAAGCCTCTTCCTGTCAGGGATCCACAATGTGGATCAATATGTATGGGTGACTACATAATTGCAATGTGGAAATTGCTTGGAGGGGCTAAATAAAAAGGTGTATTAGTTGCTTTTTTATTTTTTTGGAGGTCTGAGTGTTAATTGGGTCCCTAATAAAATCATCTAGTCATCTAATCATCTCTCTGCTCGGTGGTACAGCACTGCAGAGAAGGAATTGTTTGAGACATCCTGCTAAGTTGATTGTACTTCTAGATAATTAATTGAAATGAGGAAAATAACCCTCTCCCCCCCCCAAAAAAAATAGAGGAAAACACAGATTTTCAACTGTTCTCATCACATAAAGTTATGAAGGTTAATTCATTTGAAAGGGAAGAAGGTATTCTACTGAACAACATGGTTTTTTTTGTCTGAAGCAACACTTTTGTCCACTGCGTCCTGGCTCCGTATTTCTAAAGCTAAAAGGAGGTTTTTTTTCACACTATTAAAATACTTTGCAGAAATATATAATGGCTTCATATACATTTTATATAGTTCTGAATACATTTTAACATTGTAGGAAGGTGATTTGGAAAGAAAATAAAGATGGTTTCTGTTCATTTCTTGCTTCTCATGTTTGGCATCTGCCTCCTTGTACAGCAGTCCCTGCACATATATCTTCTCAGTATGATTTAGCTTTCTATGTAATTGTTTTCTAAGTGTTTGTGCTTATTCTGTTGGTAATCTTGCATTGGAAACTCTTGTCCATACTTGGTTATAGTCAAATATTGATTTTGTTTCCTTTTCTTCTGGCCTTAGTTACAAATTACACCTTGCCTTTTGCTTGGAATGTTTTCAGGTGATTGATTACAGAATGAATCGAGTGCACTCATGAGCTAAGGCTTGATTTAATCCCCTTAGTGAGCAGACATTTCAGAGCAAGAAAACTGAAGTTACAGCACCCTCTGGAAACGACTTGTTTCCTGAGTATTTGTTTCCAGGGCTGTGCCACTGGATATCCCCTTGCACTTGCGTACCCCTTCTTGCTGAGGCACTGAGGTCAGTTCCTTTCATGGCAACTGTCAATGAGTTTCTGTGGCTGACGGAGAGAAGAGCTCTTTGTTTGCAGCCCTTTGAAGGTGTGAGATCTATGTGGTGCAGACTCTTCAGGGAACATAACTGTTATGGGGAAGGAGGCATTCACATGTATGTAGAACAGTCACTTGGGCTGAGTAGACAAAAATGCAGTTCCTGTTATCGCCCAATTGTTCTCTCAAGTCCCTTCCCATGGAGAAAACTGGACTTGTTTTCATGCAAATCAGTTCATTGCAAACTCCAGGTTGTAAGCAGTGTGCCTGAAAATACATTGGCAGCTCCTAGTTGTCACTACAAGCTGTACAAGGCGGGTAACAAATAGCTGGAGCTTGTGCTGTGGTAGACTTGATCGGGTACATATTGAAGACTGATGTCTTAGCTTACAGTTAGGCTCAGCTCTCATGATCTGAGGCATCTATTGCTGTGGCTGCTGTACTGTCAAGCATTGAGTTGAAATGGGAAAATAGCAAGCGTTCCAGCTTGCAGGGACTTGTTGATAACCCCTTTCACTCCCAAGGTTTGAAAAATTTTTAAGAACTTTGTGTCTTTTGTGTTTCCCTTCCTAACTTTTTGGTTGATGTAACCATAGAGCATTCAACCTTCAGTTACAAGTGTTGTAATTACATCCATCTCCTCCTGCTGCTGCAAACGAGCAGAGGGGAAAAGTTCATTAATCAATTATCTAAATTTTGGAGAGAGCCATGGCAATGATAGTCTCCTGTTTCCTGGAGATTTGAAATATTCCTCCTTCCTTCGGAAGCACATACATCTCCAACCTAAATGGGGAGTGGGGAGAAGAAGGAGGGGAGTAGTGAAGAGGTTGAACACCTGACCCCCATAGCTTGCAAAATGCTAGCACAAAGGCCAGAAATCATCATTAACTAAAAACATCCTTATGTCACAGAAACCTCGGGCATAGGGGTATTTGTGAGGATGAGAGAAAGAGCCTAGGAAATAAAGTCTTTCTTAAAAGTTTTGATGTTGTTACACAGGATGGCCTGCATTCAAGGATGGTTTTATGCACTTTACCTGCCAAACCCTCTTAAGCTTTGTGGCTTGGGAAGTTAAGCTTGTATTACCAGTTCTACAAGTGCTTTACACAACTGTTTCCCAGATCACCCCTCTCCTCCCCACTGATCTGCACCTTTTGGTCTCAGTATCACTTTCCCACCCCTCCTTTGGTGGCCACCACTGTGTTCCATATATGTGAATACAACAGCCTCCATCTTGTAATGTCCTGGTCTGCTCTTGGGACCCCCCACAGTTTGGGATGCATTTGCTAACAAGAGGTGTGGAGAGGTGCAGGATGAAGCTGAAAAAATTGCAGCTCAAAATGCAAACAGGCAATGTCTTTGAAGAAGTTAGTAAGAACTTGGATATTTGCTTAACTCTATTTAAGAAGCACATACTTGTGAACCTGAGTGGCATTTCTGCTGGGGGAGTTACTGTAAGGGCCATGGTGTAACGCACTGTTACCAAAGGCAGTGATAAGTATGTATTTTAATGGTAGCAGCAACAAATCAAATTAAAACACAATCATTGCCATTTAGTTCAAGTTAAATTGCATCAAAACATTAAGCATTGTGCCTAAGCCCCGTAGGGTTTTAGCCAGTGCTCGGAATATGCACATTTAAGTGATTTGTTGGACTGATGACTCTGGAGATACCAAACTGGTATTTTTTCTCTCACTAGGTTTCTGTACAGTCCAAATCCATTTCATATTACATACAAGGAAAAGTGATTAGGCTTCGTGGAAATTTAGAATGAACCTGTTAGGAAAATTCTGTTTTTTCATCAAATCACTATTTTATTGTTGTTGAATCAGAAGCAAATGCAGAGCACTATAATCTGACAAAATGTTGCATGCCTCAGCTCTTGATGTGGATGGAGAATAAGCTTCAACTAAGTCTTAATTTCAAAAATTTTAATCCCCTTCCTTCCTGAGTTTCTATAATGTTTGCAGAACAATATAAAATATAAGTAACTAATTTAAATGCTGCAAATGTGCACTGCCATTAACTATAGCAGACTTTGCAGGAATCAGATGAAATATCAGCCTTAAGTTTCAAAGAGTACAGTAGTCAGTTCAGATAGGTTTGGGGTTATATTTTTTCAAACTCTTCAAATCTTTTATTCCCTCTGTATCAACTAGATCACTACATCTTCAATACTTAATTATCTGCACCATAAAAAGAAATTCCTTTTAACAGTTAAGAAAATATTTAAAGAGATTTTTTTTGTTTTTCTTTTTGAAGAAGAACTGAGACATGATGTACAATGTAAAAGCTAATCTTCTACTGATGTATACAAGGGGGTCCAAAAAGGAATAAGAGAAATGTGCTTTCTCTGATCTTGGCAACTTTTGCATTCAGTTTATAGGCCATCATTTTATGGATGGTTTGGGAATCCATACGGATTTAGCTACATGACTTTGTTTTCAGAGTCACGGCCTTACCAAGGGGTGCATTTATTTTACAGAAAAGTATGGGTTTGTTAGACTTAAAAAAATGAAAATCCACTTCTCATGCTGGATGTCATAAACAGCAGCTTTTGAAGCTGGTAGGAGTGGAATACTTTCCCAAAACCTGTGGTGAGACAGTGGGAATGTCTGGGTTCAGATAGTCCCAGAGGATCAGGAGCTGCTTGTGTCCCAACAGAGGTGGAGGAGTCTAAAATGAACAAGTGTAGGACAGAAAAGTGAGGCATAATCTTTTCCACACAAAACCTGCCATCAGTAATGTCTTGCCTTAGGGAGAATGTGGCAGAAAGGTATTTCTAGAGGTAGCTTAGTTCTAGTTTAAAAGGTATTTAACATCTTTAAGTTGGGCTTGCTCAGGGTATGAACTTCTAAGAGATGAACAAAACATGGAATTTTGGGGAAGTTGCCTGAAATATGCCCAGACTGCTCAGTCATCGTCACTTGTCTCCTTTAGAAATTAATGACTTCTTTGTTGTTTATATCTCCACCAGCAGAACATTTTCTTGTTTTATTCAATGTGTAACCATTTATATATCATCTGACATCCTTTCTCCTTGACGCATATGTTCCCTTTTCTATCTCAAACGGAGAGGATTAGAAGGGTCTGTGCACAGTAACTGTTGACTCTTTCCAGATTTCCAGTACATTGATTTGATAGAAGATCCCACATTGGCTCTGTGTGGCCATGATCAGGTGTTTAAAAGTGTTTGCTGTGCAAACTTCGGTGAGACAGGCTCACAGAGGCGAAAATACAGTTTGGAGAGAAACTGAAACTTGGTGAAATCTAATCGGAGAGGACAGTGAGAAAGAGTGGAGATTTTGACATAAAATTATTGTTTCCTAAAGAACCTGGAGTATCTTCCATGAGTAAAATCTGTTTGTTCTTTTTCATTTTGACTTCCATGGTTTCCTAATTCTGCAAAAAGCAGGCATAGCTTTACCTGAGGGAGAGAAGAAGAGGAAGAGGTAGAAAAGAGTGAATTGTGAGCTCTCCAGGTTCGTCTTCCCATTCTCTCCTTCAGCAGCACTTATGCATGTATGGGGAAAGGCTTCTCCTTGCTGCTGCCTGCCACGAGTAGGCAGGCAGAGACAGACTGCATTAAGCAAGGACTTGTTTTCCATTCTCACAACCCTGCTTCCTAGGCCTCTTTCTATAACCCAGCCCAACACATGATTAGTGACGTGACTCAGTAGAGCACAGACTGGTGCATCCAAGTTATATCCACTCCTGCAAAAATCATTGTCCAAATGGAATTGAAGTTGCATAAAATATTATGGAGCTGCACAAGAGTTTCTGCAGAAACACCCTCCTCTGAAGGACCACACAAGCTATCAGATAGTGCTGTTGAAGCCCTGATACTCAACAGGCTTCACTTTGATGTCTCATGACTCCTTGTAGAGGAATGAATTGGGCGGCCTTATCTGTGCGGGAGTAATGAAGCTCCCTTCTCTTGCCCTATGAACCAACTCCTGGGACGAGGAGGAAGCCAAATGAACCACATCAGTGCTTGCCCCAGGTTGTCAATAAGTCCCTGTGAGGAACTCTATAGATTTAAATCACAGGAAGCTTGACATTTCCTTTGTTCCCCAGGGGTTGAAGTGCAGGCTGGTGGATGCTCTGGGATGATGTGCTCCTCACCCCTGCCTCCACCAACGTGTGCTGAGTGATGCGACCCTACAGAGGATAGTTGGGCAGGGGGAGGTCACACCTGGAGAAGCGCTTTGGTACCGCATTTACAGTGACTGACTTGCCGGAGATTTGGAAGAGGGGAAAAAGCAGAGGCTGGTTGGGAAGGAGCAGACAAGTTAGGTGTCATACAGCAAGGGTGAGACTTGTCAGGGCTACTCTGTAAGTTTGTATTTATATGCAGAGTGACTAGTGAGCTCTACAGTAAAATTCTTACTGACTGCAGAGACTGCAGGAATGGCCCTTTTGTTAGGGGAAGAAAATAACAAACAAAAAGGGAGGAGGATAAATCAGATTTCTGAACTCCTTATCTGAGGAATGTCTTCAGTACATGCTTAGAAAGGAAAAAGCTTTCCATCACTCTGCATCTCTTGAGTGATGGAGAGCTTTTTCCAGAGTGATGCAGAGCAGGAAGAGCCACTCAGCATTTCAGAGCCTTTGGGGATTTCCCTGTGTGTAATTTTTTTGTGTAGGGCCAGAGAGGAAGTGTGATTAAAAGTGAGTTAAGTCACATTTCCAGCAAGCTAAAAGAACCTCAGTTGGCCTCTACCTGCAGTATCATGATGTACTTTAAACAGAGAAATGGCTTCTATGTCCCACTTCTCATGATCAGCTATGACAGCTCCCTGCTCACAAGGGCATTTGTAAAAGAAATCAAATTTCTGTTTGTGTAAACATGCATCAGGGAGAGAGGTGTTAGGGCCATGGCAGGGAAGGACTGCAGTACCCTCCTAGCCAGATGGCAGGCACCTAAACATGGTGACAGTTTGAAGGATGAAGTGTCCAGGATTTGGGGAGTATCCTGAAGCACCAGCACATGAGCAATTTACCTGTTCTCAGGTGCCAACCTCCTTCTCCTGACTTCAAGGCAAAAGTTAGCTACACTGATGCCTCCAATCTGCCATCAGAAGGGAAAGCTGTGTCAACACAGTAAGTGCAATTTGCTGACAGGTTGTTAGAGGCAAAGAAGATGCAGGCAGGAACAAGAGTAAAAATAGAAGTTCTCAAGTTAAAATGAGAGAGAAGAGAGATTGATTGTTTAACTCACAAAAGATGGAAAAATGAAGGGAAAAGTAAAATAAGTATTAAATTGAATATGCCTGCCCTTTAGAATAGCATTGATAAAGGCTGGAGATGTGCAGTGTAAAGGTTGAGACATATCTAACTGAGGGTCACATCTGATGAAATGATAATTTATAGTTTGAGAATAAAATAGAACATTTAGATGATGTGGGTATCATTTCTAGGCTAGCAGGTTTTAGGAGGCAGAAGGGAACACACATCACTGGATACATGAAGGAAATGCATGAAGACTGTGAGAGGGGGAAAAAAACAACTCCTGTTTACTGATTTGCTTGCTTCCTTATCCTTTGATGCTTTGCTATAGGGAAATGAAATTAAAAACTAAATAATGCAGTGTATATTCTCAGCTCCCTAGCACAATTGACAATAAGAGAAACAATACTTTAATGGTGTCTTAGATTTTTAATGATGATTGCTTGTTATGCTTCACAATATAAATATATAAAACATTTAGAGGTGTTTGTTCCTAGAATGTATCCAGATCAGACTGGAGCAGAGAAAAGTTAGCATGACTGAACGGCACAAAAATCGGTAAGAAAAACCTGGATCGTGACTGAACTAATCGAGAAAAGCAGGAGTATGCTGAATGAGCAGACTTCTCTAAATAGATATATTAATATTGTAAATTGTAACAGTCAGTGTGATGGCCCAGCCTCTTAGTGGCTGCATCTGTTTCTTTTCTATCAGCTGCAGAATCAAATGCAGTCATTAGGAAACAGACGTGCACTTCCATCTCCAGAGAGCATTATATGGTATTAACTGGAACCCTCCAAAAATAGATCATTTCCTCATTCGCTTCCAGTTCCCTAATTCTACCTCTTTTTTGCCTGCCACTGATGTGCTACGCACATACCTGCTCTCTAAACTATATGGAACTTTTCATTGAATTGCATTTTTTTTATTGAAATGTTTTCTTAAAGTCCCATTCAATGCAATTGCCTCACTCCCCTCTGAGCCTAGTCAAATAGGTAGAAAATGCAAACTCAGGAGTATAATTTAGACAGGTACTGTTAAGTCCTTCACCAAACCCTTTTTCTTGAAGCTTATAAATGTAACCTGAATTTGCTCACTCTGGACAGCACTGTATTGTGAAGAATGGGATCAGATTTCCATGCTTGATAATGAGCTTTCTTTACCCGATGTGGAAGTGAATTATATTATAGAATCATAGCATCACAGGAGAGTTTGAGTTGGAAGGGACCTTTAAAGGTCATCTAGGCCAACTCCCTTCAATGAAATACTTGGCACTACAGCTTTTCCAGAGTCTCTCAAGTGTTTTGGAGAAGGGGGTTGGCACATCACTCTCATCCCCCGCATTCACTGGAGGAAGCAGTATGTAACCAAATGAACAAGTGCTTCCTTTTCATAATTACTGAGAATGCCGGGTTGTGTTGATGACACTGCACCTTGTTTGTTTTTGCACAGTCTCACAAAGAAAATCCCTGTAGAGATATAACACAGCATCTCTTGAGGTCCCTTCCAACCTCTGCAACTCTGAGTGTGTGTGACTTGCTTCTTATGTACAGGCACACTGATGACTGCATGTATGGCAACATCTGTGAGTGTGTCTAGTTCTGTAAACTTGCAGTGATGGCTGCACGTTTCCAAGAATGACAGGGAAATGCTCTTTCCACTCTGTTTCATGTGACAAAAGCAGTGGTTCTCCACTGTTACACACTTGCTAACGGCCTCTGTGGTACATGTCACTAGCAGCACCTTGCTGTCCCACCAGCACTTCTTTGAAGGGTGTTGTACCTCAGCCATACCCATGGACACACTTCTGCACTGAAAAATAAAGGCTTTCCTGCTGTTTGTAGCTGTTCTAATCCCAAGAAGCAGAAGTGCATATATACAAAACCTGTACTAGTGTGTATGTGTGTGTGTGTGTGTGTGCATGCAAAGAAAGGGATGATGAGCACAACCTTCTTCCTTGGATCACTCTAGGGATTTTCTGCATGACACTGTGAAGTGACTGTGAACTTTCACACTGCAGTCGGGATTTGCATGGTGACCAGTGGGCTTTAATTGTCAGTCCTCTGGGCTTTCCTTCCTCTTTTTGCCAGATGGCTGTCTTTTTTTCTTTCTCTTTCTTTTTTTTTTTTTTTTTAACCTTCCCACTGACTTCTAAATAGCAGCAGTTATACCCAGAAATTCATAAAAGCTGACTTGGATCTTCCTGAACTCGCCCCAAACACTAATGTACTGGCTGAGCGCACTGCTAAGTTATATTTCTGCTGTCCTTTGGGACCTAGCAGTAGGCTGGCTTCCTAGCGCAGAATATTTCTCCTAGCAGTGTATCTCCTTACTCAATCTTAGGTGTAACTGATTTGCTGTGAAGGAGATTTGTTGCCGGAAAAAGCAGAGCTTCTTGGGCTTTATGAAGTTGGGCCAATTTCACTGAAAATACCTCCCAAAGGAAATTATTCTCTTCTTTCTGAATTCGTTCTGTCTGCTACGAATCGTTCACCTCCACGAGCCCATTGTTCCCAATTCTGAAAATTTCTGCGTCTTTCAAGTGACTTCACTCTGTTAGAAGCAGCAACTTTCCTTATCCTTCTCTGCTTCTAGGACTTACCCTGCAAAGTTCCCAGCCGCTTCCTGTGTGTGTGTCATTGCAGCCCTGTCACAGGGGAGATCTCAGCCGCTGTCTCATCTTGCTTTGCATTAGTATGAACTTCTCAGTGCAAATTGGTTCTGTGTCTCAAGGAAATAGCACAAGACCTTTAGAAAAAAAGGGGAACATATTACGTTATGCTGCCAAAATCAGCAGACTTTTTACTAAATAGGGGAAAAATAAAAATAATTAGAGAAAAAAAATTCTGAAGAAACAAGAAGCCAGACAATGCTCTGAATTTTGTCAGAAAGAAGACTGAAATGTCAGGGGAGAATGGAGTAACACCCTGAGTGCTGCTTACAGCTTCTTTCAGAATGGGAGGGTGTGTTGCTTGCAGTTCAGTCAGAAGCGATAATTGGAAAATGTATGTTACAGTTTCAGTCTTTCTGTGACTGAAAGCTTGTGACTGAATCATGTCTTCTGATGACACAAGTCAGGCACCAAGCAGCTCCCTCAGTGTGCTCTGAGGTCATCTTCAAAATTCCATGCTGCTTTCAATACTAGATGATCCCCTGCTCAAATACCTGTCATCCTTTAGCCTTTCCCCAGTATGTGCCTATCCTCCCCTCTCCTCGTCCTCTTCTCCTGTGGCAGCCCTTGCCTCTTGCTTTCCAGTGACATCACAACTGCCTTTCTCTCTCATCCACTTCATGTTATGCCTGCATCAATGCATCTCAGATCACTATGGCAATGCATTTCAAATTACTTTCCCACCTCTGTCTGCCTCCCTAGCGTCTGCCTTTCCAGTTATCATTGCCAGTCACTTAAATTCATTGTGGCAAAAAACATATTCCTTATTCACTTCATCACAAACTCTTATTTCCATGTTCCCCAGATGAATTGCTGTGATTTTCCCCTCTCTTTAACCTTGTACCTTCAGGCCACTTCTAAATCCTAATCCTCATTTATTTACACATAAAATTTATCTTTCCTCTCTCCCAAATCCACTGTGTCAGTCTGGCATTGCTCAGGGGGAAGGTTTTGTTTAAGAAATGTTTCTTGCTAGAATTGCAGAACAAAAGTATTTGAGTTTGACTTTCATGGGACCCCAGGATGAATCTTCAGTCTGATAGTCAAGGAAAAATGTATAAAAGAAAAATAAGAATAACAGAACCTTTTTCACTTGCACACAAAGTATATTTTATCCAGCATTATGTGTACAACCCACAATTTAATTTTAGAGTTCTGTCTTAAAACATAGGGTGCTAGAGTAGGCATGGCCAATGTTAACTGTGGCTTGCATACTGCAAAATAGAAAGGGGAAGTGCCTTTTCCCATTGAGATCAGCTAGGTTTGAGCTGCGCCCTCAGGCTCTGGGTCTTCTTTCAGCAGATGCGTAGGTCAGTGCTGAATAGCTTTGGGTTTGGTTGCTTGTTGCACTGAGCCATATGTCAGCTGCTGCGCCCGCACAAAATCTGATGCAAGCTTTTGCTCTCTCAATGCCTCTGAGGTAATTCTCCCCTTATGCGAACCATGTTTGGTTGCAGTTTCACTGTTGAGCTTTGCAAAACTGAGCTGTAAAAAAATAACAGCACTACACACACAAAAAAAGGCAGGGAAAAAGTTGAACGGGAAATGGTGCACAGGAAGTGAAACTCTTCTGACTCCTCTGTCTTCTGCTTAATCCCAGCGTAGATGAATGGCTTTGAGCCTGCTGTAGAAACAGAAGTGAAAGTGCAGGAGTTGTGCTAAGGGACACTAGTGAAGAGTGCGGGTGGATGCTGCACTGAAATCCTCCCGGAGGCACACCTCATTTAGCACACATTCTATCCTTTTTAGGTCTGTGGACTGATTTGGGGTCAGTCTGAGTCAGAGTATGAGACTGAGTTTGCTGAGGTGAGGAGTGGGCATGGTACTGTGCTTGGCTCTGGGATCTAGAAAGGTCATGAGTGCCCCCAGAGCAACAAGGTGTGAAGAAAGGGAAATATAGCAGTGCACTGAGCAGTTACTGCCTGGGAAAAGGGCTTATTTAGAAAAAGGCATATCTCAGTCTGCTTGCTGATGCATCAGCTGTGCACTGCTGCAAACTATAGTAGACTTGAAAATGAAATCTGCTTTTTGCATGCAGCCTTTATTTCCTTTCAGAATCATAGAATCATTAAGGCTGTGAAGGCCTCTAAGATTTTCTAGTCCAACCATTAACCCATCCACACCATGACTATTAACCATGCCCCTCAGTGCCACATCTACACAGTTCTTGAACACTTCCAGGGACAGTGACTTCACCACCTCCCTGGGCAGCCTGTGCCCCGGTGCATCACTATTCATTCTGAGAATGAATGTTTCCTAATATCCAACCTGTACCTCCCCTAGCACAACTAAAGGCCATTAACTCTCATCCTGACACTGTTACCAAGGAGAGGATGCCAATCCCCACCTTGCTACAACCTCCTGTCAAGGAGTTGTAGAAAGTGATAAGGCCGCCCCTCAGCCTCCTCTTCTCCAGACTGAACAGTCCCAGTTCCCTCAGCTGCTCCCTGTAAGATCTATGCTCCACACCCCTCACCAGCTTCACTGCCCTTCTCTGGGCATGCTCCAGGGTCTCACTGTCTTTCCTGTAGTGAGGAGCCCAAAACTGAACACAGTACTCAAGGTGGCCTCACCAGTGCTGAGAACAGAGGGATGATCACTTTCCTGCTCCTGCTGGCAACACTATTTCTGTTACAAGCCAGGATGCCTTTGGCCTTGTTGGCCACCTGGGCACAACTGCTGGCTCATGTTCAGCTGGCCATCAACTAACACTCCCAGAATTGTAGTGGCTGGAAAGGACCTCTAGAGATAGTCTAGTCCAGCCCTCCTACAAAAGCAGGCTCCCTAGACCAGGTTGTACACTCCCAGATCCTTATCCTCTCTGCAGCTTTCCAGACTCTCTTCTGCAGGCCTATAGTGATGTATGGAGTTGTGCTGACTGAAATGCAAGACTTGGCACTTGGTCTTGTTGAAGCTTATATGATTGGCCTCAGCCTAGCCAGAACCCTTTCTGGGGCCTTCCTACCCTCAGACAGATCGACACTTCCCCCCAATTTGGTGTCATCCACAAACTAACTGAGGGCACACTCAATTTTCTTGTCTAGATCACTAACAAAGTTATTAATTGGGATGGACCCTAATACTAACCCTTGAGGAATGCCACTCGTGACTAGTTACCAGCTAGTTGAAAGTCCATTCACCACCACTCTGCAAGCCTGGTCATGCAATTAGTTTTTTACCCAACAAAGAGTGTATTTGTCTAAAGCATGGGCTGACAGCTTATCCAGAAAGATACTGTGGGAGACAAAGTCCAAGTCTTTAGATAGATCACATCCACAACTTTTCCTTCATTTGGGTATATTTCCCAAGACTGCCAAAAGGGCTTCTTCTTTCCCACATGATGTTTTTCTGGTTCCTCAAACCTCGACAAGGAAAGGGCTACCTCCTCTCCCTCCTCATTTAAGTCCGGCAGGCTTCCATTGGAGAAACATGACATTTCAACTTCACAAACTAAACAAGATCTCTCTTGCAAGTGCAGTTTTAAATATTGCTGTCCTGCCATCCAAAATACGTCCTTTACCTCCTGATGATGTCCTCTTGAGGAGAACTACAACTCATCATCCATTAACACAGATTTGTTATCTGCATTCATCTACAGGTTGCAAAAGCCTGATGGTAAACTTGCTTTTCTTCCCCCTTGCCTATGTGACTAGATGCTCCTAGAGAGGAAAAAAATTTAGATTGGCAACCGCTTACTGAGATGTTTCCTATTATTTTGCTTATCTTCCTGTAAGTGTGTTCAGAGCAAATGTTTAGTACTCCGCAGATAATGTAGTTACCGATAATGGATCCTTGCTGCTAGGGGACATGCAGTGATTTACCTTCATCAAATTAAATCAGAACAGGTGTTGCCAGCTCACTTCCAAATCCAAAGGTGAGCAGGTGCCAGTAAGTTGCATCTGGCACTGGGAGCAAACAAATCTAGGCTGGAGAATTGTTGAATGAGGTGATTTCTAATTTGGTGCACAACCTAGGCAATTAGCAGCAGCTTTCCAAATGTTCTTTTGCATACTCCTCTCCTACCTATTTAAGCAATGGTGACAGAGGAACACTGCTAGAAAACAGGGTCTGGATTAGGGAGCTTTGCTTTACTGTCTCTGACACTTAGACATTGTATTTGATAGGAAACTGTACACGTAGTTATGTTCCAAAGGGAGATTCTTCACCTTGGAAAGACAGAGGAGGAGATTGCTGGGGCAGAGCAGGAAGGGAGTTCACAATACATAGTAGTGACTGTGCAGATTCATGGCTGTAGGACCACTTCTCTATTGCCAACTGCCTGCCACAAGTAGAAAATGTCATGGCAGTAGCTAGGAGATTTTCTTAGGAATGCTTTGACCATGAATATCAGTTTATGTGTGGAAACCTGCTAATTTCAGGTCTTGATGTGAAATTAGACCCTTGCTTCTTCCTCAAAAGAATTTATTGGGACAATACTTTGGTAATGATTAGTGCTTACATCTGTCCCTCTATATTTGGCTAAAATCTCTGTTTCTGAAAGCTTGGATTAAGCCCTCTCCCTGCTTAAAGTAAAAGCATTTTTGACTAAGTCATTTTCCATTAAACACAGCTCTGCCAGGTCAGTAAATCACACAAACAATGTTAATCACTTTTTGGTCATGTTTAATGGCCTTAAATTGCCTTAGAAATCACTTCACCTAATTTTATTTCATTTCGGCTCTAGAAGGGGTCCAGCTGCAAATAATCACTCTCAGAATCAAGGCTGAATTACTGCAGATACTTCGGTAAAGGTAAGAAGGCAGATCCTCAGATCATATAAATTGGTGCAGCCCTGCTGATGCTTGTGATGTTATGGTGATTGATACCAGCAGGGCCATAATACAGCTAAAGTAAATGGTCTGCAGTTTTAAATGCCTGCTGCTAATGGGTCCCATGGTAAATCAATGGCTGACTTGTTAGTTATTTTCTCTTTAAAATGGACTCAGAAGGTACATTAATGGAGAAAAAAACAGCTTAGCAGAGCAGTGGCCAATACAGGTAGCAGTGGAGCCAATGTAGTTCACATTTGCATTTAGATGTAGGGTCTGATTTGTTACCTTTGCAGATGCCCATGCCAGCAAGCAATGGGTGTAAGACAGGCTGGCCCCACGCCCAGCTGACCAGCCACTGCTCTGACTAGAGCTGAGGAATGACTTCTGGGCTTTGGCTCTTGAGCATCTCTGGGCTCTTGAGAATTAAAACCTATAGGCAGCCGTTGCTGCTTTTCAGACATCTTAAAGTGAAGCAGAGAGCAGATGGCCTTGAGTGCCCTTCCAGTGGAATTAGAGTGGGAGAGAGAGCTACCAAACCTAGGTGGGAAATCAGTTTCCTCACCCTGTTAGAGCTTTCAGGAATTCCAGTATTTTTCTTATCTCCCACCAGGGATGAAAGGTCCCTTTAAAACTTGGATGAAAATCCCCAAAATACAATCACAAATGGGCCAAACTAAATATTTTACTTTATAATGTTCAAAGAGTGTATTTTGATTGTGACCTTCCTAAGCAGTTGCCTCTCTTTAGTACAAAAGGAGCATGGGGTTCTTGCTTGTTTCTTTCAATTAGAAATAAAACTTTTCACTTAAAAATGTCAAAGCAGCAGTTCTTGATCATTGAAAGGTTCTTTTGGATTTTTTTAAGCCAAGAAACTTCTCGAAAACAAACGTTTACCATCAATCAATTTCAGCTTTGACAGATCACTGCTTTGTTCCACTGTGGGCAGAGAGAGAAGAAAATTTCAGTCCCGAAATTCCTGACCGCTTCTAGCAATTGTTACCTCAGTTCTGAACATATGTTGCCTTACATGGGTTTCAGTCCAGATAAATTAGGCTACACTGGGCAACGGAGCTGCAGGAAGTGCTTTTTTTCTCCCCCAGCTCATTTTAAATGAATACTTTAATTTAATCTTTCTTTCTTTTATTATTATTTTTTTTTATCAGTGACCAACATGATTTATAGAGCCTCTAAGTTATTTATATTCTGTTTGTATGATTTAATGTCCTGAGTGAATGCAGTTTGGTTGAAAACGGCTTAATGAAAAATGGTTTCTTTATAGCGTAGTTGGAGCTTAATCTATGTTTTCAGAAATCATTCTCATTAAAGCCTTATAAGGATCAGACCAACACGCTGACTGTTGCCAAGGTATCTGCTAGAAGTGTGATTCCCAGGCAATAACTACAAGCTGTACATCACAGAAGAAGAAAGAGCAGCTTTCTGACATACAGAGTGATGAGACAACTTCATAGATTTCCAGCTTGGATAGCAGCACAACAGGGCTTTAAGTGGAAGGCCGAGAAATAAAAATAGCCTGATAAAAAAACTTAGCACAAGAAAGACCCCAAGGAAAACTAGCCCACCAGCTATCTTACACCAACTAAGAATGGTGTCTTTATTGTAATTATTCACACTTTATTCTAATTATTTAAACTTATCTTAGGCTATGAGAGGAGAACATGAAAGTTCTTCTGTGTTCCCTGCACACAGCTCTGGGTAGCTGTCCTCATATGGATGTCTGAGTCTTTCCAATAGTTTTCTGTAAGGTTTTAAAAGAATGAGCTGCAGATATGATGGCTTTATCATGAGAGGTGGTCATTAGCAATACATTTTGTTTAAAAGTGCCTAATGATCATGTAAGTGTTTATTTACAACACTTTTCTGCTAAATGCCACAAATATAGAATGTTTCATCAAAGGCATTTAGGCTCTGTGAAGTGAAATGTAGTTAGAGAATTTATACCTTTCCTGTGGCTGGAGGCTCTCATGCATGTCAGGCTTTTCAGACACCCAATACACTACACACTCAACAATGATTTTACCTTTTGCAGTGGTAGAGGCCAAAGCTTGAGGAAAATGCAGCAATAACAATTCTTAAGTAGTGTCCACTGGCAGCATATTTTTTGCAGGAGCTTCAGCACAAGGCAGAAGCTGATGCTGGCACATTTTGTGATCATTCCTCATGAGGAGAGTTCCTCACTTATTGGTTTTTGCAAGCCAACACGATGTTGCAGGTGGGTGGATTTTTTGCTCTTGGGTCAGGTGCCAACATATGGATGAGCTTGCATCTGATTTTGGTACAGCCAGTATAAACTGCAGCACAAGTGATCTCAAATAAACCACATATCCATGCATAGCATACTGTGGAAGCAGCAGAAATCTGTTTTGCACTTAAGAGATACTGCAGAAAAGACTGTGTCAGGAAGCAAAGCTGCTCCCTTGGGCAGCTCAGGGAACAGTGGAATGAGTCTTCAGCCCCATTAGCATGTCAGACATGGCTTGTTCTTGTCCCTTGGTCACTGTGGTGGCCTGGCACAGCAATATGACCCTTCTCTCTGAAGCACAGGCAGCGCTGCCTGCTTGCAAAGGCCACACGGTTGTGTGCTTCACCACAGGCTTTGAAACCACTGGGGATCTTTGTGTGCCATGGCTGAACTTCTCACTTGTTTTCCTTTTTTTTTTTTTTCCTTCTGGATTTTCCTGGAGGGGAATACAAGACCCAGCTTCACCAGCAGTGAGCCTCAGGCTCCACTAGGAACATTTCACAGGTCATAGCTCTCATGTTTTTCAGGTGTGTTAACCTGTGACTGGCTTTAGAGCCAATTTAATCCACACTTGCAAAAAGTGAGAGGTACCCAGATGTTCAGAAACCTGGGTCCCAGAAACCCACCCTGGGTCCAGACAAATGGCTTAAGGTCTCCAGTTCCTTTTGCTCAGAATTTCTGTCTGGAAAAAAAAAAAATAGGTATTTGGGTAAAGCCATGGTGCCTTGTCCTGTATCACTCTTATGCCATCTTTACCATGTAAAGACAACCCCTCAGATTTGACAGTTACATCCCTTATGACCAGAGTAGGACCATGTGCCTAGAGACACAAACACAGGCAAAGAGACAGGTGATCTTGTCCAAACTGTACTCATCCCTCTGAAGAAAAAATAGCATAATTTCTGTCACCTGTAGGGCTTCAGCGGAGCACTAACCTGCTCAACTCAAATTAATCATTCAGCTCCAGGTAGTTAAAAGGTGGACTCCCGAACTAACTACCTAACTAACCTGTAAGGAGGTTGTGGCAAAGTAGGGGTCAGCTTCTTCTCCCAGGTAACGGAAATAGGATAAGAGGTAATGACTTCCAGTTGCAGCAGGGGAACTTCAGGTTGGATATTAGGAAACATTTATTCTCAGAATGAATTTTGAGGCATTGGCACAGGCTGCCCAGGGAGGTAGTGGAGTCACTGTCCCTGGAAGAGTTCGGGAGCCATGCTGACCTGGCACCAGAGGACATAGCTAGTGGGCATGGTGGGAATGGATTGATGGTAGGACTTGATGATCTTCAAGGTCTTTTCCAACCTTAATGATCATATGATCCAGTGTGTATGGATTTCACAGAATTACAGAATTGCAGGGATTGGAAGGGACTTCCAGAGATCATTAAATTTAACTCCCCTGCAAAGCAGGCCCCCTTACAGCAGGCTACACAGGTAGGCATCCATGTGGGTCTTGAGTATCTCCAGAGAAGGAGACTCCATAACCTGTCTGGGCAGTCTATTCCAGGGAGGCTCTATCACCTGCACTGTAAAGAAGTTTCTTCACATATTGGTGTGGAACTTCCTATGCTCAATTTTATAACCATTCCCCCTTGTTCTATCACCACATACCCTGAAAAGAAGTTGTCCATGACTCCCACACTTAAGATATTTATAAACATTAATAATGTCCCCTCTGAGTCTTCTTTTCTCAAGACTGAACAGACCCAGTTTGCTCAGCCTTTCTTCACAAGGGAGATGTTCCAGGCTCTTTATCATCTTTGTGGCCCTGTGCTGGACTCCCTCCAGGAGATCCCTGTCTTTTTTATAGCAGGGAGCCTAGAACTGGGTACAGTACTCCAGATGAGGCCTGACCAGGGCAGAGTAGAGGAGGAGGATCACCTCCCTTGGCCTGACAGTCACACTCCTTTTAATGCACCCCAGGACCCTATTGGCCTTCTAGGCTACCAGGGCACAGTGCTGGCTCATGGCCTGCCTGTTGTCCACCAGGACCCACAGGTCCTTCTCTGCAGAGCTGCTCTCCAGCAGGTCATGTCCCAGCCTACTGATACTTGCGGTTATTTCTTCCCAGGTGTAAGGGGAAGGATTCCCACTCTACACTTGCAGATATCTTTATCTGTAATGGTTCAGGGCCAGCCACAGGGGAGAAGCCCTCTGCCACCTCTGTTCCTTTCCTGCTAGCTTCTTCCTCATCTCACTGTCAGACAGAGCAGTTCCTCCAAAAATGAGTAATGTGTAGCAGGTAACAGGAACAGACCAAAACTTTATGATTATGACTGTTGTTTTCTCAGTCTTGTACCCTGTTTTGTCACTTGCATCTCTTCAAAGTAATTCAGTGTACAGATGTCAGAAAAAGCTTTAAGGATGTGTATTAAATGCTGTGTCAGTGTACAAGATTAAACAAGGTACAACTGCTGAAGTGAGGGTTGGACTTTTATTTACACTTGTTTTATACTGTTTTCCGTGATTGTTTTGACACTGTTTTACCCTTCAACAGCTGTGCTTTGTTGACTCTTGCAGCATGTTGAGGGAAGCTCAAAGTTGGGCAGAAGAATTGTGTTGCTGGGTTGGATGCGTGAGGCATGTCTATGTGGTTAGGGGAGAAGGATGGGCAGATAGATTATCCATAGGTATGTAGATTAAAAAACTAATAGCAGAGATTAAATGTCAAGCAGTGCAGTGTGTCCTAAACTGGTCAGTGAAAAAGTCTAACCAGTAAAAATAATAGTTTTAAAAGCTTTATTTTAGCATGTACTGTGTAGGGTATAATACATAGAAATGCTTTCAGTTGAGTTGTACGTTTGCTGAAATCTCAATATATGTTAAAATGCTCATCACAGTAAGGATGGGCTTACCTGCTTAAGTGCTTTTCTAGGGGGAGGCCTCGATGATGGAGCAAACAGTGAGGTTATTTTCCCTGAGGCAGCAGAACTTTCATTCACTTTTCACCTTCTTTTTCAACAGCCTGTTTATTTTCATTGAGCTCTGGCTTGAATTCCTGTATTTTGGCAATAACAGGCTTGACCGTTCCTCCAGTTGCTCTCCCTCACCACTGTCACCTCTGAAGCAAACTCTGTTTTTTGTACTTTCTGTGTTTGGAAGTGGGGGAGTGGAAGAGCTGTTGACGGAGGTAACCAGTGGTGGTTACTAAACGTGTCTGCTTGGTCAAAAGTAAGGAAGCATACAGCAAGTATTAAAGGGAATAAAATGGATTTGTTGTTATTCCTGGGGGAATTCTGTGCTTAAACTGATGCCCCAGAAACCCAGCTGGAACATTAAATGTTCCAAAGCCCCCCACAAGCGTGTCAGCAGAGAAAAGTTCCTCGCAGTGAAGGCCTTTGAAAATCAGAGCTGAAAAATAATATTCTATAAAAAGGAAAAATCCACTAAGAAAACATAAAGCAAGGAAATTAAAAGCACAGTGGGGATTGGCCACAGTACTTAAGTTGTGAAGGGTCTGTCAAGTAGAATGCAGTTAACACAAAGCCTGACTTCTTCACTGTACAAATATACATGCACACACTTTATTCAGAGTGGCCTTGAGTTTGCCTCAAGATCACCAACCGAGTTTTTAAATTAACACAGGGGTGCTCACCCCCCATGCAGCATCCTAATGGCCTTCCAGAAAAGTGCTCTCTGCATACAAAAAAGGAAGCTTGGTGCTTTCTTTCTCCATTTCTTTCTCCTTAGAACTAACTAACTAAATAAAACATTAGGGAGAAGAACACGTGCTGGACATTCTGCTAAATGACACTACCTTTTATTTTCCTTTGCTTTTAAGGAGTCCCCCACCTCCTCCTTGTGTCAGATGATTCACGTTGTTCTACATGGCAGGGAACTGTGTTTAGTAAAGGCTTTTCTTGCCATGTAGATTTAAACATCAATGAGGCTCTGCCCCATTAAATACAGTGAGGATTCATCAGTACAATACAGAGGACATGGCTCTTTCCTTTACGGGCCAGAGGACCAGCATGACCTAAACATAAAGCCTTGGAATGACAGCCATGGGAAGTTTATCCAGTTCTAAAAATAGACGTGGCATTAAAAGGAGTTGTACCGACTTACAACCTTGCTGCATGCTCCAAGCCCTCTCTGTGTGAGAAAATGAACCAGCTTTGTGTTCTCTCAGTCATAAGCCTCCTTGCTGAGATGCTGCTGAGTTCACCAAGTTATACTCATTCAGATGGTGTGCCACACATCTGGATTGACCATGCTCCAGATAATGCAGCTTGTTCTGATGTCCCGAAGGAAGTCTTTGGAAACAGCTTTGTCCTGGATTTTTGTTCTGGGCAGAGAATTTTCCTTACTTTTCTCTCCCAAACTCTCTCACACTCTCAATACAAGGTATTGAGAGTGTGTAAACATTTTCAGAGGGTTGCACAAAATGATGGAAGGCATGTAAAAATCTTTATCCCAGCCCCAGTGTCAGGTGCCCCAGTTAGGAGGCCAGAAAAGAGAAAAGGCATTCTCCTCCTAACATGGTCTGATCCATCCCTGATTAACAAACAGAAAACGAACAAAGCTGTCAGACTTTATCATAGATCCATCTATGATATATAGTTTGACTAATAATTGAGAGAAAACAAAATGGTCCACGAGAGAGCTATATTGTTTGCTGCTAATAACTAGGTATGAGTGGGTGTCATGTCTGCAGACAGACAGATTCTTGTCAGCAACATTAAATTGGTCACCAAATGCACAATAAGGGAGATGACAGTGGATCTGGATACACGCCTACCAACCAATGAACTGACACCACTGACCTATTTCATCAGAATCATGAGCAAAGTTTCAGATTTCATGGGCGTTTGATTATCAATTGAATTGCATCAGTTGATAGAACATTCACAATGTTAGAACTCCATTTGCAACCGTCCTCCAGCACCTCCAGCACTCCAGACTCACCTGGATCACTGGAGTTTGTAATGTAACAGGAACTCTTATGTGGTTATGAACTTAGTGCCCTTGGTGTAAAACAGATTGGAGGCAAGGGACGATAACTGTAAAATAGTCTTCTAGTAACATTGATTCCATAGATTCACAAACTAATGCAGGCAAAAAGACTGATTAACTGTCCTCTTCTTTGCAGTTATTTCTAAGAATCTAAAACATGATATTAAGATGGTGTTATGTGGAAGACATATCACAGAACTATAATAACTCTTTTTATATGAAGTGAAGTATATTTTAAACTAATTTGGGCATCAGCTCAAGTCTGTTCTAGAACCTGACATGGAAAACATACTGAACAGTAAAATGTTTCTAATAGTATAAAATTATGGCATGTATTCAACAAACTCCCAGTAGGTCTAAAAACAAGGTTTTTATCTATTTTTTTTTAGTGTTTGTAGTGGAGTTATTTATGCGTGTTTTTTTGTTCATGAATTAAACTTGACATGCCTTCATCTGCAGAACTCAGAAATCGATCAGAGTGTTTTAATGAAGTAGATAAGTATTTGGACAGTACACGTCCTAGGAAAAGTTAGAGTGTTTAAAGAAAAAATGTTGGTTATTCAGTGAAATGAATCAATACTCTGCCAAATCTGCAATGAATCAACACCCCAGCATGAGGTTAGGAGTATCCATATTCTCAGTGTGTTGTCTTTTGGAGTAGGCATAAAAACTGTGAAAAAGCTGACTATTAGTCATTAAAGAACCCCAGGGAACTTTAAGCATAGAGATCTTGTAACAGATGGTCTGGGCAAAATCCTATCTCCTGTCCGATACTCATCTGCTGGTGTAAATCAGCTCTGCTGCCTTGGCTTTGGTGATACAACAGAGATTTGCATAAAAACACTCCCTAGCTTTGCCTGCATAAATGGTCCCCTGTTATTTTAATTGGTTATGCTACTCCTGTACTGTAAACAGAGCAGCTTTCAGTGTCTGTATTTAAAGCTTAGGGGAATTGAGTGTATCTTCTGAAAGTCTCCTTATTACCTGTGGTCAAGTTATCTCCCTTACATTCTACATGCTGTAGGAATTTCCACAGGAAAAGATGACACAAATACAAAGGCACAATCAGCTGACCTTTAAGCAATCTGTTTTTCTCTATATATTGGTATGAAAATAGAAAGCTGAAGTGAATAAGAAATTCTACTCAATCACATTGTTAGCCTTTTAATACTTCCTCATCCTGACATATGTAATTGAGCAAGTTACATATCAGTGCATAGTCAGACTTCAGATCTCGCCTACTGCCACTAAAAAATGTAACTCATGAGAAACTATCTAACTTCTGAATGGTGTGCCAAGTATCTAAGATGTGCAATTAATCACAAGGTAATAAGTACAATATCTTACATGCTATTGCTGATAACTGAGCTTGAATTTTCAATAGCTGTTACTTATCTGACATGGTGAAACCCTGCTAGAACACTGAGAGCCCTGAGAAGGTAAGGCAATATGCATGCATGGTAAACTACCACTTACCATAAAAGGTGTAGCCTTCTGAGGCATGATGTGGTGTCATCTGGAATTTTCTGCCACTACAGAAGACTGTAGAGAGTCTTATCAACAATTTCCAAGAGAATCAGTAGCTTAGGGACATTTCTAAATCTAGATTAGATCTGCTTCACTGCATTCTGAGAACTGTCCCCTCCACTAGTACGTACCAGTTGTAGATTTATATATACCATATAACAGTTGTAGGTTTATTCCACTACCACTTTTTCTTCTCTTCCCTCGGGTTTGTGATGTGTTTTGTTCTTTTTTCTTGTTAATTCAGTGGAATAACACCAAGCCTCTGTCTTGACATTTCCCTAAGAGATCTTAAGTAAAAAATTTCAGTGTAATCAGTTGTTTTAACACATGTTCATTGCTATATTTTTTTTAAGTGTGTGTATCGTACACAAGATCCTATTAAAGATAAGTAATCTGGTGAGGAGGGAAGTTAAGATCCATGCCATCCCTAGATCAAGCTATTTGTTATATGAAATCGACAAAGCAATACCTTTGTCATGATGAGTGCTTCATTACATAGACCATTAGGTAGACTGGATGTGCCTAAAGTAGATGATAAGCAATCTTTCATTTACTCTTAATTTTTCTTTTTTTTTTTTAGTCTTAGAAGAAAGAGGAGGAATCTGAAGCTGGTGATGATAAAAGATCAATTAAGGAAGTCACTGAGGATCAGAAAGGAGGTTTCCTAGAAACAGGTTATTTATGAAACTCACCTACCACAGTGTTATGATTGGGAAAAAGAAGCCCCACTTGTCCTTGCTTACTTTTGAGTTTTTTTTTTTCCTTGAGTGAGTTGCTAGAACCTCCCTTTGCCAATGGAGGGTCCTCCAATTTTTGATGCCATGCAGTTCACAATGCTGGTTACCTCTCTTACATGGAGCTCACACCTCTCACTACCAACTGCTTCCCAGTGATGCTCCTATTAAGCACAGCTTGTTGTCCCTTTTCTGTTTGGACCATCACCACAGCATATCTCATTCCTCCAGCCCTTTCCTTGGCCTCTCCTTGTTGGAACCATCTGAAGCTAGTTTTAAGGAAGTGCATTCAGGCAGAGACGTGTAAATCTTTTCTTTTTTCTTTTTTTTTCTTTTTTTTTTTTTTTTAATTTCTTTGCATGTAGAATTTACAGAGAGCGATAAACCTAGCCAGGGCCTATGCTTACTCTCTCCCACTTTCGATTTTAGCTAACAATTCACAGTTAAGCTAATTGTGTGTAATATCACTCAAACATTTTTCATCATGATGGATTGGCCCACTCTAGATAACCCATCATGACAGTGCGTGTAGCAGCAGCTGCAAAACATGCTTCCATTGGTAGGACTTCTGTTACATGGTAGACACCTTTTTAGCGATTCAGAGCAATGCCACCACATCTGAGGGATATCTGCAAATGAGCAGAAAAATTACCATCAAGGCAACCAGTACTTCTAGAAATTGAGGTCTTGGATTGGTATGCTGTTCTGTCAGTAACAAAGCAAAATGGTACTCCAGTAGGGCATGGTAAAGTTTTCTCCAGGATGATATGTGAAAGCAGAAGAGAGGGAAGGAACTACCTACTCTTGCTTTCTCTCAATAGCTTTTACACTTAAAATTTAAAAAATGCTGTGCTTTGTGAGAGTGGCATCAGGAGCACAGAAATTGCTTGTACCACTCTTTTCTTTGCTATTCTGTGAGGGACAGTGGACCTTCCAGAGGCAAGATGGAGTTCACGCAAGGCTCATTGTTAAATAACTTTCACAGTATTATTACTGTTGATTATTTTTATTACTGTAGTGCATGAAATATGTAGTAATAGAACTAATGTAGTAATGTAATAAGTAATGTAGTAATAGAACAGACACCAACTGTGTTAGGGACCTTACAAACAGAGTACAGAAAGACACTCTTTTCTCCAAAGATTTTAAAACTAATTAGACTTCTCCATTCAGGACATAGTCTCTGTGCCTACAGCAAAGAAAATATCTGGTTTGCTTATTTATTTTACCTGATTCAATTTAGAATAGACAGCTTGGTTTATTTTTCCATTAAAAATATGATGCCAAACTGAGTGCTAACACACATGAACTACAGCTCCTCTGTTTTTAATAGAGAGGGTGGAGTTAAATGCCTGTGATGAATTTCACTCATCGTGGTTGAAAAACAATAAAGGTTTGTCTTAACTGACCATAAATAGTGTGGATACTTATAACAGAGGCAAGCTACCTCTCAAGCTGTGGGTGATATGTTATCTTGAATATGGTATGAAAATTTGCCAACACATGTACCATACCCACTAGGAAGCCTTGTGATTAAATTTAACACTGCTGACCTTGTTGTTCAAAGTCTAATGAGCCGGAATGGATAGAAATGTCCTTGGTCCACCTGGTGTTTTTAGTGCTGGGCTTTACTTCTCTGTAATTTATCCATCTTAATCCCACCAATTGTACAATTGCTTAATGCAATGGCCTGTCACCTTACAAAAGGATTTTTGGTCTGCGTGATATAAAGTGAATTTAGATTTGGCTTCTTGCAGAAAGGCAACATACATGGCTTCAGCCTAACAAAGTAAAGTCTGAGTCTATGAAGATATTCAAGACCCATTTGGATGCCTACCTGTGTGACCTATTGTAGGGAACTACGTTAGCAAGGGTGTTGGACTTATGATCTCTTGAGGTCCCTTCTAACCCCTGCAATTCTGTGATTCTGTGATATTTGTGTATAAATTAACCTAAGTATTGTTTGTGTATAAATTAACCTAAGTATTGTGAATCCAGCACAAACTGTTCAAAACCAGAGCAAGGAAGGAAAAGAATTCTCAAACAACAGGATCATTAAATGCATTTTTAGCTGCTTTTCCCACTCTGTTAAATTTACCTCTAAAGCCACAAAACAATCATGTAATTTTTTGTAGCAAAATTTTAAGAGCTTTCTGTAATGTTATTATCTTTTACCATGAAAGAGTTTTACCCCCTTTCCCAAGGATGCAAAGTCGGCTGACTCAGCCCAGTCAAAAATGGCCAAGAACCTGTATAGTATAACTCAGTGGGTCACACTACTACCATGAAGAAGTTAAGATAGCTTTCCACAAAGCTTGACCCAGAAGCCTTTCCATCAGCTAGTGCAGGCACTGTGAGGAACTCTTTTTTATTTTTAAATATTTTTTTGCTGTCCTGGAACAAGAGTGAGTATATCCCTGAGCTGCTAACACTGAAGCATGTTTTTAAATGCCTTCTGAAGTTGGACCTATCCATATTTAAAGCTGGAGTTCTGCATTTAATCCTAAAAGCTCCCACAAATTTTTTGGTAGGGTTGCATTTTAACCATAAGCTATGCCCTGGGCACTTCATGCATCAGAGATGGGTTGAAAAAGAGAGTTTGACAAATTTTTTAGGGGAGAATCAAACCAGCCATAAGTCAGCTGGTTACTATAAATAAATATTGTGTCTGAGCATATCTGTGTGCGAGAGCCCTTCGCAAAGCATGTGAAGCTCATCCTTTTTGCTGTTCTAGATATTTGGAGTCACAGCTGACTCAGTACTAAAACGCAGGTTCTTCCTAATTCTCACACAGTCTGTAATTAAGGACAAAGATTTACAAAGCAAAACACAATCCCAGGTTTTAGAGCAATAATTTAGCATTCTTAGAAATTGCCTCATTGACTCAAAATGACTCACATTTAAATGTTTCCGTGTCTTCTTTATGTCCTTCTACTGATCATATGTTATATGTGTACTTGAGTGTGCATGTTTGTATGTGTGTATATGTATAAATGTGTGTATATATATGTGTGCATATATATCTGTTTACACATACACATGAACATATATACATGAAATCTTTGACATCAACTCTTTGGAAACACACCCTTAGATTTCTACAGAGGCAGCATCATTCCCTAGGCCAGTGCCTGGGAGTATAAAGCAGTAGGATGCTTCATGATCAAGACATTTAATAAAACATCACAAGAGCTACAGGGAACTGGCCCTGACTGTTCCTCACACATGGAGCTGATATCTGCCCCCGGTGACGTCTGCATGTGCTCAGACTTCACTGAGTAAAATAACACATCCATTCAAATAAGTAAGTAGGATACCAGTGTAGATTAGACTTTAGAAATACGTGTAACAAAATTTTAGAGATGCTTAGATATCTGATTGCATTTTGAGATGTAAAAACAGCGCAACTTGGTTTTGACCATGCAGCCTTGAAATGATCAATAATTAATCAAAGACTTCAGTGACCACAGGATCAAGCCTCTGAAGAAGAGGAGGATTTCAGTGTTGCCTCTAAGGTGCTAACTATTCTTTATGGAGTCAAAAGAACTGTTTCTATAACTGGATTGCTGGTCCTACACATTTTACGTACTCATTTCAGTACAGGAACTGGTTTGTTCAGATCCTTATTGAAGTATAAAAATATAGGTGTTAATTGATGAATTATGTGTTTAATTTGGGGAACAAAAAACATCTTAAACAGTCCCGAGAAGGCTTTAGTTTTCAGATAGCCTCAAGGTCTGCTAGCTTAATTTTTCTATTATTTATTTTTTAATTGGGACAGCAGTGGGAGTCCAGAAGCAGCTTTTTATTCTTGCAGTTCTTCTCATTGTTGTTATTTGGCTTGTTCATTTTGCTTTTTGGCAGTACGTATCTCCCTAATGTGCAACAGTTTTCTTGAACATGGAGTATAGATAAAGCTTGAGGGCTCTTGTTCAGCGTAACGTTTGTCCGTATGTGTTTGTTTAAGCCAGTGAGTTTTTCATCTGAAGCTTAAGAGACTGTTATTATGTTCCAAATTGGGCTCTAAAATATTGAAGCAGAAGAATAAAGTCCTCAAAACACTGCAGGATAATTTCCATTCTCTTCCACAGGAGGGAAAGGACCTGATCAAACCTCCCTAAGTCAATGGAAAGACTCTCTTTGACTTCATTTGGGTTTGGATCAGAGACAAATGCAGACAGTATTTTATTGCTAGGCAGGGATTCAGTAGTGATACTGTGACTCTCAGATAGAAAGAGATGATGGAGAGAGGGACACTGAAAGTACATGTCAAAAGGATAAAATATGGGTAGAAGTAATTTAATTTTGCTCCTTTGTTGAGTTGGTTCATTTTGTCTCAGTACTGAATGCAAACTCAGCTCCCAGATCTTTTCAAAATCATTCAGACATAATATAATTTGGGAAAAGAAGTAGTCCACATTTTCTTGATGTGACAACATATGGATATTAGCATTTTTTTCATTTCACCAATCAATATACATAAAACTTGCAGAAGGAAAGCAAGTCATCCAATAGGACTCAGATTATTTTTTAATACTGTCAAGATTTTATCAGTCAGCAAATGAGATAAAGAACGGATAAGTCAATTTGAAATAACATTGGACAGCAGTGAAACAAACTCTGCTCCTTTCTATTTTTGTTAGCTTTTAGATTTCTTTTGTGCAGAACTTCTGATTTTTTAGAAAGTACAAGGAATGGAAAGAGAATCTCTGCATTGTTCTCTGCAATCCCTTTGCTAGAGTTACTCATTTAATTTCCCAGAGGTTACCAGCATACCAACATCTTTTCTATTTTAATTTGAATTATGAAGAGTAGAAGCAGAGGGATCTTGTTCAAAGATCTTTTTGGTTTTTTTTTCTTGTCCTCCTTGAAAAGGAAATTCTTCACAATTACAAATGTCTAATTAAAAAGTCTTTATGTTCTTTTTTTGGGGGAGGCAGAGATTGATTTTTATTTCTTTTTTGAAACAAACTCCCACGATGAAATTTACTGTGTAGTTGGATTGTGATATATGAAAAAGGTAAAGGCCTGTATTATTGCATTATTTGCAATGTTCCAAAGTATTTGTCCACCTGAAATATTTCAAGTTTGGGAAAAAATAATAAGAAAGAAATATAACTCGACTTTTCTGTAAAGAAAACATTAGAACACTCTACTGCCCTCCATCAAACAGCACAAATAACAGAGGCAAAAAAACTAGGATACAATTAAGGAAATACAATACATGTATCTCAAACTTGTAGTTAGAGCTGACTTAAACAGAATTTAATATAGCAGACACATTGCATTGCAAGTGAATTCTCATTTCGCCAAAACACTAACAGATGTTTAATCAATAAGATGGAGCATAAAGGGCAGCACAATTAGTAGATCTGAGAAATGTTCTTGTATGATGTTAGAAAGCTGTAATTACGGACCAGATCTCATAAGTGTTTTGCACAGATGACACACAATACCAATATTCTAGCTTATAGGAGAGACTGCATGGCACTTTTAATACAGTCACAGGCACAAAGAGACAACACTGAACTTAGAGAATGCATTTAAATAAATATCAAAAATGTCACTGAATTGAATAAAAAAGAAAAGAAATGGGAAGGGAAGGGAAGGGAAGGGAAGGGAAGGGAAGGGAAGGGAAGGGAAGGGAAGGGAAGGGAAGGGAAGGGAAGGGAAGGGAAGGGAAGGGAAGGGAAGGGAAGGGAAGGGAAGGGAAGGGAAGGGAAAACAGTTCCTTGCACACAGTTCTGTTTGTTTGTTTGCTTGTTTTTGTTATTTTTGCTGAGATGGGCATGGGCAACAATCCCATCTCTCCCAATATACCTCTCCTTATACCTTAAGGCAGAAGACTCAGAATGGGTGGCAGACATGTAGAGCTGATATAAGAAGAGGTCCTGCCAAAACAAGATGAGGGAGGAGAACTCATCAGGAGCTACCAAATTAGATGAGAACATTTTGAGAGCTGTAACTTTGTGAGCTGTAACTAGAGGAGACAAGACCTCTAGGCCTCACCACAGACATGATTTTCTATACATGCTCCATAATGTCTCCCAGCTGACTAGGAGCACATCTTAGTCCTTATGTTGTCTGCTACTTAGCTCCCACAGAAAAAGTGTGAGGTTGCCTGCACTTGAAGCACCGTGGAGAAAAGGATTATCGAAGAAACAGTTCTTGATGTTTTTACAGTGTATTCATACTATTCAGGACAGTGGCAACCAGGAAAATCACTGGACTGAGATACGAGTTTTGTCAACCTGTCATTCCCCCATAATCTGCCTGCCTTTGCCAGCACCTCACTGGAGAAAAAAAAAAAAAAAAAAAAAAGTAAAAGAGGAAGTGGTACAATGAAACATTACCTTTAAAATAAAATGGAAGTCCTAGTTGTGCAGCCCATTCTTCAATTTTTTCAGCACATAGAAGCCATTACTTAGGTAAGTGTTATGCCATCTGCACCATGTTTGGAAACATAATCCCCCTAAATTACTGGGATTTCAAAAATGTTGCCTTTGTGCATGAATTTCAACTTCTATATTTAATGGTTTAAAGAGATCAATACAGCAATGTTCAGCAATCTAGAATTGCTATACTTAACCTGTAATTACAGCTCTTTACTGAAACTTATAGCTGGACTGAAGCCCTTCAAATCTCAGATTAATCAGACTCAGCATAGTGTCCCTGCCCATAAATTCCAGAAGGGCAGATTTATTCCAATATAGTGAATCATGCAAGTTTTGGCAACAATCTGAAGAGTATATTTTGTTCATGGGAAAGTGAAAAAAGAAATATGGTTAGATGGATTACGTAGAGGGATGAAAAATCCCCTTCAAAGGCATGTTCTACAACTTAATTAATAAATAGTCAACGGATTGGCTGGTGCAATTATAGTTTTCATTGTAGCTAATGAAGCTCCATCAATGTATGCCAACTGAGAATCTGACCAATAATTTTTCATGTAACATTTATAAATAGTCCAGAAGAAATACACTGACATGAAATATGAACAGTAGCCCTATTAATGCATACTTTTAATTTAGTTGTTCCCAAAGAGCATACATCTCATTGCAACAGGCCTGAAATAGTGCAGGTTATTTTATGGTGTATCTCCCAGGTGTATCCCATAATGAGTATAGTCACGGGATAACCCATCCATACATGACTATGTCAGTGGTGAGTGGGGCTAGGCAACTGAAGCTCAAATAGCAGCACCTCAACTTTTTTTGCACTGTTCTTTGGATAGTCAATGTCAAGTGCTCTCTAAAATAGGTTTTTCTATAAATCTTCCCTTCCAGGTGGGACTGTGGAGTGCTGTACTGAGCCAGTTTCTACCACCTGAGCCTGAAACATCCTCTTCAGGAAGGCGATGGAGGTACTTCTATGGGGGTATCTGAAATCTTGCATGCTTACAAATGCTTGCAAAGAGCTTTTGCTCTGTTTGACATCTCAGTGTGATAAATATTCATCCGTATGACTAGTGAAGTGAAATCTACGTTCCCCTTATAAGACAATGTTTAGTGTTTAGTGTTCCTTAATGTTTAATGGCATTATTAACATTATTTGGTGTATGTGGTCATTTTCGGGGCTCATCATTGGTCTCCAAATCTAAAACACAGTTTTGATATGAGGTTCAGGGAATAGTGCATTTAGGCACAGAAATGTGGCCTCTGCTCAATCCCACTGATTTCATTCTGGATTGTACCCTTCTCCCACTCAGCAAGGACCCAGATACTTCTAAGGATCACTAAAACGCTGGAGTTGGAAGGGACCCTTAAAAGTCATCTAGTACTTCTCCCCTGCAATGATCTGAGACATTCACAGCTAGATAAGGTTGTCCAGAGTTCTGACCAGCCTGACCCTGAATGTGTTCTAGAATGGGGTACCCACCACCTCTCTGAGCAACTTGTTTCAGTGCCTCACTACTCTCACTGTAAAAAAATTCTTTCTTCTATCCAATCTAAATCTCCCCTTTTTTAATTTGAAACAATTTCTCCTTGTCCTGTCACAACAGATCCTACTAAAGAGTTTGTCTCCTCCTTTCTTACAGACCCCCTTTAGATACTGAAAGGCCACTACCAGGTCTCCCTGCAGCCTTTTCTCCTCCAGGTTGAGCAGTCCCAGCTCTCTTAGCTTGTCCTCATTGGAGAGGTATTCCATTCCTCGCATCATTTTTGTGGCCCTCTTCTGGACACGCACAAGTCCATGTCCTTTCTGTACTGTACTGAGGACTCCACATATGCATGCAGTAACTCTAGATAATCTCAGCAGCACAGAGTAGAGGGGCAGGATCACCTCCCTCTACCTGCTAGCCACGCATCTTTTGTTGCATCTCAGGATTTGTTTGGATTTCTGGGCTGTGAGGGCACACTGCTGTCTTGTGTCCAGCTTGCCATCCACCAGTACCCCCAGGTCCTTTCCAGCAAGGCTGTGCTCCATCCTTACATACTCCAGCTTGTATTGGCAGATGGGGCTGCCACTACCTAGGTGCAAGACTTGCACTTGAATATGTTGAACCTCATGAGATTGGTTTACCTGGGCCCACTGTTTGAGCCTGTCTAGATCTCTCTGGATGACATCCTGTCCCTCGAGAGTATCAACCACACCACAGAGCTTGGTGTCATCTGCAAACCTGCTGAGGGTGCTTTCAATCCCAGTGTTGATGTTACTGATAAAGATGTCCCAGGACTGACTCCTGAGGGACACCACTTGTCACTGATCTCCATCTGAACATTGAACCATTGAACGCCACTCTCTGGGTCCATTCTTGTAACCAGTTCCTCATCCATTGAACAGTCCACCCAACAAATCCAAATCTTTCAAAACTGGAGAGAAGGATGTTATGAGGGACCACATCAAAGGCCTTACTGAAGTCCATATAGATGACATTAGTGGCTCTTCCTTTGTCCACTGCCATCATGCCATCATAAAAAACCACAAGGTTGGTCAAGCAGGTGAATCCATGCTACTTAACTCATATCACCTCCCTCTCTTCCATGTCTTAGCATAGTTGTCAGGAAGATCTGCCCCATGATCTTCCCCTGCACAGGGATGAGGCTGTCAGGTCAGTAGCTCCCTGGGTCATCCTTTCTACCTTTCTTAAAAATAAGTGTGATGTTGCCTTTTGTCCAGCCAGGAGAGACTTCACCTGACAGCCATGACTTATCAAATATCATCGAAAATAGCTTGGTGACTGCATCATCCAATTCCCTCAGGGCTCTGAGATGAATCTCATTGGGACCCATAGATTTATGGATGCCTTCAAGTGGATGTCTCAGTTTCCTGCCATAAGTGAACAGCTGACAACATAAGCAGGAGCAGGTGTGGAGGAGGACTGTGAGGACAACAGGGGAATAGAGTAGCTGTCTTATAAGAGGAGACTGGGAAAAGTTTGGCTTGTTTAGCCTAGCAAAATGAAAGCTGAGAGGGGATCTGATTACTATCTATAAATACATCGGGAGGATAAACACCAGGGAGGGAGGAGAGCAATTTAAGCCAAAGGACAATGTTGGCACAGGAACAAATGAGTCTAAGCAGGCCATGAATAAATTTTGGCTGCATCTGAGAACATTTCTGAGCATCACAGGGAGGAGGCTCTGGAACAGGCAGAAGGGACTAGCACGAGCTTCATTCTTCCCAGCAAACATATTAATGTGGTATCAGGGCCTTTGCTAGCTGTGAGCCGGACTTGGTAGCCCAAACTGTCACTTTCCATTTGCACTCTTTTGAGTCAACTAGTAGATCAATGGAGCTGCTTCTAAGTTTAATCACAGTCAACGGAGCTGCTCTTGGGTTTAACAACTGTCTACTCAGAATCTTGTCCTGAGCACCTCTTTAGATAGTGCATATTTTTCTTCATTATGAATTGCATTATTCTTCAGGTTTTAGGCATGTATAGCTCTGCTAAAATGTGTGCTGCCTTTCATATATTCTGCACAAGTCTGAAATTTAAGTTACTCTCTGTATGAAGACATATAGCTCTAAATAGGATTCCATTTTAAATGGTATCAAATTTTATTAAATTGAGGTTTGGGAAAAAAAGAAAAAGAATAAGAGAAAGAGAAAGAAAAAGAAAAGCAGTAAAAAAGCCAGAGATTTGAAAAACAGATTAAGTTAAGAATGTAATGTAATTTGGATACTGATTAATTTTCATAAAAGCCTTTTTGGAACCACTCAGATTGACTATAATTTTTTTATTATTATTTTTGATCATTTGTTTCATGATCTTGTATTTCTTCTTTCCAGTATATAAAAACATAACCCTATTTAATGTAACTTGTAAGAACAGACTTAAATTCTATTTTAGTAAATGGGATCTCATTCTAATATGTGAGATAACATATACTACTAGGAAAAAATAGCTGGGATTCTTTTATCTCCCTTTTGCTTCTTTGACAGCCTTCGGCCTTGGTGCCTACAAGTTTCTAATTGTGTAATATTGTAATATGTGTATATCATGTGTGTATATATGTATGGCAAACATATATATGTGTGTATGTGTATATATATATATTTATATATATATATATATATATATAGGTACAATTTCTTAATGTGTTTTTTTTATACTCCTTCAACTAGAGACCAATTTGGTCTCATCCGTGCTCTACTAAATTTTCAACTACCAGTGATACTTCCAAAAAACTTCTACCACTTCAGATTCCAGCATTTCCTTAAACTTATCAAGTCACAGTTTTATTCAGTAGACCTCTGTTTAGGATATTTACCTGTCAGGATGTGGACATGGATTCAGTTCCCCTCTGTCTGAGGGCATTTTAATCTTTTTCCTGGTAATGTGTCCCAACATTCTGTTTTATCATCTATTCAAAAGGCTGGGGATGGAGCACTGCTGTAAGTCCCTCTTGTTGTTGTTATTCCATTTTGGATAAATAATTAAGTTCTAACATTCTAGGAGAGTATCCTGACCACCAACTACAGAATCATTTTTATTTGCTCACCAAATATTTAAGTATGCTGTTCAAAGTGGAACAGTTTGAGCAGATGAGCCTGAGGGAGGCCTACTTCAGAATGCACTAATAACTTAGCAGTTGAGATTCTCACTTGAGAGGTAAAAAAACGTGGGTCAAATAGCTGCTCCGAATCTATAAAGTACAAAATAATTTTTCAAAATGACCTGCTTTAATCTGGTTCCTATCTTCACCAGTTATAAGTGGGTTCTTTGTTATTATTTAATTAAGCCAATATTTTTTCCCAACTCAGCTGCCACGCTGAACAAAACATTTTGTATACGTTATGCCAATGCTGTTCAGGTTCACGTAATTTCTTTCAGGATGCTTCAGTACATTCAGGTCCAGTCAATAGCCTAAGAGCAGCAACAGCAGACCATTGCACACACTGCAAGTCTTAAGATTTAGAGCCGCTGCAAATTGTTGTACAGTAGACATTTGAGCTAGCTTTAGTTGTCTTGAGTACTGAAGCAGAATAGACACATTAGCATGATACCTCACAAAAGTAGAGTAAATTAGCCCTGGAAATGTTGCACCCATTACTGTCACTACCAATTACAATAATTAATGCTATTCATCTCTAGACAGCGGATTAAAACTGAACTAACCCATTAGTAACTGAATGTCATTGCAACTGGAGGACTGTTGGATTGCCTGTGAGAAGGTGGTGATTTCATTTCAGTTCCTATTGGCAAAGGGCCATATTTTTAAAATGATTGATAAACGAGCACGCAACAAACAAAATCATGGCTCCCTGGAGCTCTCCTGTAACTGAAATGGTGCAGGATGTAAATATATCTGTGCCAGTTATTCAAAACTTTATCATGATACCTGATATTTCTAGGTTTGGGTGCAGAAAGGTATTGAGGATTGAATGGATCATGGAGATTGAGGTACCCTATTTCTACTTCGTGAAATCCCTCCAGAATAAGGATGTTCACATAGTCCTAAGTTTATTGCTAATGGAGTGAATATCTTCCCATTTTTGCTTGTTTGTACTATTTGCTGTTTATTTGTTAAATGATCAGTTACAGTGAAACACACAACATTAAAAATTAATCTTGACATAAATCACCCCTCTGTCACAGCGCATGTATTACTATAATTAGATTATTTTATGTATTTCTTTATAAGCATTCAGTAACTAATCAGTTCACCAGCACTGCTCTAGGAAAAAATAAAAGTTTAAGCTTTAAGTAGAGAAGCATTAGTTGTCATTTGCTAAGCATGGCTAGCAAAGAAAACCTCAGCTGTATTCAATACATTAAATGGTTATTTCAATTAGACAATGGTTAAGTCTTTCTAGCTGATTTACTTCATCTGTCTGTAGGACGTTTTCCAGATCTGGCGTCTTCCATCCTTGTACTTTTAGTTCCTATTTAACATATCCATAGGCAGGCTGACGTGCTTTGACCCCTTAGAGTATGACTGCTTCCTGCTTGCCCTTTGGTGATTGAGAAGCAAACTAAGAACACTGAACTCTTTAAAGAATAAAACAAGAGTAATGCGATTTATTAGTGAGAGCTATGAAAAGGCTCTCTATTAAGTGTGCAGCACTACATTGATTCCTTGGCTATTTTCCAGTGGGTTTTTTCTTTTAGTTTCTTGGGTAGTGGATTTTTATTGGTGGTGGATTTTTTTCTTCCTCTTTTTTTTTTTTTTTAATATGACTATTTCTACTACAGAGATGGGCCAAAATTTGTACTGGTAATATGAATGAGTCTGACCACATTTTGCTATTCATCTGCAGAGAAATAAATGTATATTTGTTCTGTGTATTGCTAATAGTGTAGCCAAGGTGAGAATTTAGTCCTGTTGTCCTAACAGAGGAGTGCTGAAGGTGTTGGAATAACCCCTCCAAGATATGGCACTCCTCTTTTTCCTTGGATGAATATGAAGCAGGGACAACTTCCTTTGCATCACTCTTACTTATTGAGTGCCTGGCATGCCACAGGACATTAAGTCATGTAGAGGAAAGTCTTTTCATTATCTTTCCAGCTATGGTACCAAATTTCTGCATGCTTGTCTTCTTTTTTCACCTCCTCAGCATATGGTCGTCCTGTTATTCTCTTAGACTAGCAGTGTAAACATGGCAAAACACGTTCAATTGTGGAATTTGAAGGGAAATCAGTAACACACTGATTAGTGCACATGCCTCTTAAGTGCTCAAGCTTTCAGATTGAAGTCCACATGCTCAGAGACAGGATGAAGGTATAAATAACTATTAGATTCCCACCATTTCTCATAAACCTATCTCTGCATTTTGCCTACAGTATTAATAGAGACATAGCTTTATAATTGCATTATATACATAATGTTGTATTTGAATCTTGGTAAAGCAAATTAATCATCCGTGTCTAAAAATAATGACTGTGGCTCTTTAAGCTAACTGTGCATCTCAGCCATCTAAAATGCAACTCCTACGTGGTTTGCAGTATTACTCGTGTTCATAGACAGGCAAGATGTTCATGCTGCAATACTTAGACCCTGTAATGCTTTCAATATGTGAGGTGCTAATCTGCTGAGATGCTCCTGATAATCATTTTCTCTATGCTTTATTTATCCTTATTAAATCACTGAAACCTCTGGGGTGGGGCCTTTTAATATTTGCTTCTGCTCTATACAGTCCCCTTTAGCTCTGGGAGTTTACTTGTGGAATGAAGCTTTAGATGACAGTTTTAGATCCGGATAAGGATTTAGCTGTGTTAGTCAAGGTAAGCATAATTGCAGTACCATACATCAGTCCAAGAGGCTCACTAAAAGGTGACTGCTCTGCATGGGGATGCTGGACAGGTAGCAAGAAACATCACAGTGGTAATGCTGCACAAGTTCCTATTCCCCAGCAGAGGAAAATGACTTTAAACTCTTTTGGGGACCTACTTTGTGGAGACTGCCAAAATGTAAATTGCTTCCCACATGCCCTGCATTCATCATCATCTCTGCACAGCTCCTCCACATAGTGCATGAGCTTTCCTTGTGGTTCCAGCTGTATGACCAGCTGCTGTTAGCTGGTAGCTTTGGCTATGCCAGTAAGAATATGTTAGATTTCTGCAAGAGAGATTAGAGGAGAAGGGTATTACTTTTTCTTCCACTGTTGCAAGGAAAGGGTGTGTTTCAGAGTCTGTGACAATCGGAGAAGAGCTCTCCTGAGGCTGCCTCATACAAAGGAGCTTATTTACTCTCTACCTAAAGAGTTACCCAGCAGTCAGGTTCCTGGCTCTGTTGCTGTGCTCTTAACACTGCCTATTCAGTGCTGGAAGTTCAGTAAGTTGCAGAGAAGACACACTGGAGAGACATAGGTACAGCACAACTAGCTGAAGCTCTGTCAAAGAGAGAGAAAGTCACTTTCTGTTCTTAATGCAGTAGCAAATCCTGCATTGTAAAAACTACTGTAGCAATAACAGTGAAATGGCAAGCCACACTTCATCACGGGGTGGTGGTGTGACCTACTGCTTAGAGAGGCTCTCGGTAATCCTTTCTGCTGTTTTCTTCCCTACAGACACCAAAGCACTGCTGAATGTACAAAGTTCTTGTTGGGATTTTCTTTTTCAATTGTCTCTTTTGATAAGATACAGCTGGCACTTCTATTCAGCATCCATCAGTACGCCGGTTGCAATGCTTTACTGCAATCTTTTTGTCTCCGTTGTTGCCCTGATTTCTGTCATAAATGATTCAGTTTGTGCAATTAGTAGTGAAGCTGTAAAGTACCTAAAATAATAGGGCAAAGAGGAGCCTGCCCACTGAGGAAACCAGAAGCACAATATGACACAAACAGATAGCTGGAGGTCAGGTCATGTAAGATCTGACATTTTACTATTTAAAAATTCATGAACCGAAGAAGAATGTACTCACTACAATTTCAAGGTACTTGAGGTATTATAGTAGTAAAGTTCTTGGACAACAGTCTGTCTCTCTCTCAGAGGTTATCATTCATAATAAGTTTAAGACAGACTTCTGTGGTGTGCCATTTACCTTCAATATAAATTATGTGCTTGAGAATCACCTGAATTACTGTTTAAAGTAATCACTAACTAATATAAATTCTTATGCAAAATGAAAACCATCTGAGAACCTTTTTACCCAAATAAATGGAAGTTATTCAGTCTACCTTTAAACTAAAAATGGCAATCTTGGGCACACTGCTGGCACAATGAAAACAAGGTGAGAGAACACATGCCAGTGACTAGACTTGAAGTCTGTAATAGCTGGAATTTAAGAAGGGTCACAAGACAACCTTGAGTTGTACATGAGTGTAACTAATAGCATGTTGTATCATTCCAAACCTTCAAACATCACTGAATCACAGAACAGTTGAGGATGGAATGGATGTCTGGAGGCCATCTGGTCTAACCCACCACTGAAGCTGGGCCACCAAGAGCAAGTTGCCCAGGACCATGTCCAGGCAGCTTATTTGAGGACTACCAAGGAGAAGCTTGTAACAGTGGTTAGTGAGGTGTCTTTTTTTAGCCCCAGGTTGTTTTCTCTGAGGAACAGTGGGTACCGTACCAGGAAAGAGTTCTGGCTGGGTGGTCCTAGAGCCCTGATGATGAACCTTTGCTAAAATACTGTCCTGACCTTTTGAGAGGTTCTTAATCTGATAGATTAATGTGTGGCTGTCTACATTTAGGATCTAGCACCGGTATCCACTAAATAAGATTTTTCGTGGTTTTTGTCTGTACTCACTGGTACTTCTTAGGTGTGAAAATGTTACTATGCTGTATATATAGTGTCAGGACCTCAGACATGATGTACAAGTTAATTATAAACAGTTCAAAGTGTGATGAAATTCAGGTTGGTGTTGTAAAGTTTGCCTTAGTTATTAAATATTCAGGCTACTGTCATACTTGGACTGATTGCTCTAAGGTTACCATGCCAGTCTCTAATATTTATGACATGTCTTGTTCACTTCTTATTCTTGACACTGTCTTGAACTGATGGAGACAAGGTGATAGATATTTTTTCAAGCACCTATAACCCTTAATGTGTGCTTAGTGCAAATGCAGGAGATAAGATTTTCTGGCTTTAGGGCTGAAAACTGTAGAAGCAAAATAATTCGTACTGCAGTTCATGGTTGAGTTTCACATACTGGATACAGTGCCAACACTTTCTTGATATATAAGCGATATCCCTTACCTTTTGAGTTTTTCCTTGTTCTGCTTTCTTTTATTTTTTTAGCTCTGCTCTACTGCTATCACACAACATTATTTTGGATGCAGATAATAAAAGGTGTATGGGAAGTAGATTCTTGGTTGAGCTATCATTTATATGTCACACACAGTCTCTTTCAGCTTTTAAGTAAAGAAACAACTTTCTTCCTCAGCTTTCTATTAACACACAGCTGACACTATCCCTCCCATCACCATCACATTAAAAGATTTTCTGATGTTTATGAATGCACAAAGTCACACATCTAATTTACCTCCAGACCTGAAACCCCATTATCATGTCAGCTCTCTTGCTCAACCTGAAATCCTTATGGAGAGAAATTAAAGGAAAAGTTGTAACAGAACAAATATCCCCCAATCAATTGCCCTCTGACATCTCTCACTCAGAGGTTGCAGCTTGCAAAGTGAATTAGTGTAATAAGCTCAATATGTACAGCAGATGGCATGGACATTATAATAAAAGTAGATGAAATAAAACCTCAAATCATTTGTAATGATTTATAGCTATGGATCCTGCTAAAGCATTTTTCTTACTTCAGGAGTGAAAGTAAAGAAAGAAACATTAGCTAGATGTTTTTTAGTATATTTTATATTTTTCTGTACACCCTGAGCTGAAAAACCTTTGCACATGGAAAAACTCTAAGCATTCAGGTAAAAAGCTTTTTATATAGAAGTTTAAATAAATTTGTTATCTATTCCAGGGAGTTTAAATAGGGTTTCAGAGTGATATTTTAAACAAAACTACTTTATGGAGTGATTTTTGAGGTAAAACTGCGTGTCTAAATCTCTCAGCTTTATGGGATATATCCATCTACATCAGTCACATTGCATTATGTTGTTTCACAAGATGTCATAACATCTTATAGGACTGACTTCTCCTGAAAACCATTTTTACTTAAATGGTAGGGTAGGCTGCTCACAAGGAAAGTGAGATTAGCTGACAATGTACGATAATATCAAGCTGAATGTAAAAGAGAAAAAGCAAAGATGAGAAACTTTAACTGTCCCTTAAAAATAATGTATGCTGAAGAAGGGGAGGGAAATTGAAAGAGCAGTGTGCTAGCATGTGTACTAGCAGGCTAACAAAATTCCAAAGTCTTGATTTAGGCATGCTCAATCCCAGGACCCAACTCAGCAAATAGTTATTTTTCTAATTGAGGCTGCCATATGTCATTAGCATTGCTACAATGTAGAGTTTTCTTTCCAAAGCTTGCTCCAAACCCCAGAAGACAAAAGAAATGGCACCTATAAAAGTTGAAACCTAACTGAGTTGTCTGCTGGTTACGTGCTTCCTGATTCAGGGATCTATTTGCACAGCTTAACTCTGTCTTTAGGCTAGTGTTTGTTTAATTCAACTGACCTCGAAACTTCTTCAGCACACAATGAGAGCTAAGCACTAAATTAAGGCTGTCATGCAGACTTAGGACCTTGTTGAATTATTTAACCTATTAGTATAGCTGAGAATTAATTCAGGTAAAGAGAATTTACCCCTGTTAATTTACAGAGCTTAACAGTGTCTCAAATGCAGCAAACAAGTGAGTTAACCATTTTTTATTCCCCCATACAATAACAATTTACCTAGAGATTTCCATCTCTGGGAGGAAACAGACCTTCAGACCCATTGGAAAGGCCTCACTGACATAAAAATGAGCTCTATTTACTTGGGATAAAGCTCATAAGATTATATGATTCACCAAACCTTGTGGAAAACGATGGGGCAAGCTGAGTGGTGACTGAATATTGCCAACATTAGAGTCACTACTTTTGTTAATAGCTACATTATTCAGGAGGTGTATGAAGTTCCTAATTGGAGAGCCCTAACTCATCATGCTAGGTCCTTCACCAGCCCCTCCAAGGGCCATCTGCTCAAGGACAGCACTTGTCTGAAGTAAGCTACACTACTGGGTGTGACTGCAGTTTGTTCATAGGAGAGAAGCATAGTTTCTTAGGACATTTTGGTTCTATTTTCCCTGGTTAGAAATGCTTACATCTTACATAAATAAAAAATTATAAAATCTGAACCTTTTATCACTGTTTAATCGAAGTTTGATTTAAAGTTGGTACAGAATCATCCTGCTGTGTGAATAAGGATACAGTATTGAGAAATAATGACAATTTTCTCAACCTACACTCCAGTGAAACTCCTCTCCCCTACCCAACCAAATCAAAACAGAAGGCAGGTGATAGGCTGTTGTTATAACAATATCGGAGAGGAAAATGAGGAACCAAAACAGGCTATAGCAGAGCAAGGTGGAGGAATGGCTGTGTTTACCAACTAGTGTTCTATTTTTAACCCACTGCGTGTAAGCTTCATGATGAGGTTAAGTTGTGTGGGGGATTTAAAGGCCTTAGAGGCTGGTGGGCTAAGAATGCAATGAATCCTGCTGCCAGTATTACCCCAGAGCAAGAAGGGGTCAGGCTGGAAGGAGGTGGGGAATGGATCCTGAAGATGAGCAGGACCATGTCAGTTTCAGTCTGTAGGGTGGTGGTGCGGTGCACACAAAGCAATAGTCAACACTGTCCAGCTGTCCTTGCTGGGCAGCTGCAGCCCCAAGGCATGTGCAGGGAAAATACAGCTACTCTTTCAGCTTCAGGTTGAATTCTGAGACACCCTCCAGGTCATTATTGAGAAGTCTGCAGACTTATTTGCAGTCCTCTGGTGACCAGGCGTGAAAAGATTTCAGGGTTGCCTATATTGGCATTTAATTCTTTCTGCTGTCAGAGCAAAATCTGGAGTGGAGAGGAGGCCATCAGGGATGGGAACCTGCAGCAGAGTTGTGGTGTGAGGCTGCAGCCAAGAGCATCTGGCCCACCATGTTCACAGCTGGAGCAGCCTGGCCCAGCACTGTTCTCAGTGCACAGGAGGCCTGAGTCAGGGCAAGACGTGCCCTCTATTTCCTAGGCTGAGTGGGCATTTGGCATGAAACAGTCTTGATGTGCCCTCAAAAAATGACAGTTGTTTTCTGTCCAATGAAACCTTCATTTCTGTTAACATTTCAAACTTTATTATTACTGAGAAATTACTGTATGTCATTTCAGAAGGTTCACCTGGAAACTGAAGAGTGAAAAGAAACTTTTTCCAACCATATAATAAAACCATCTTTCAGACCAGAGAGCACCACTTTAGAGAGATAAGTTTGTCCATAGGTGTGATAGGACTCTTCCTGTTGGACAGACCTCCTACTGTATTCTATTACTGTATTTTAGGCTACTTGTTTTTTCTAAACAAGACCTTCTGTGTTTGAGTCTGGCTTTTTCAAGTGACTTTTTGCAAGACCTTTATGTTTTATGGTTTTTTAATGCATGCCCAGGCAAGCAATCATATACTTGCTGACTAATTCTTCACTGTATAATTGCCCTATGCTATAGCTGCATGTGTAAGGTTGCAATATGTACAGGGTACGCTGCAGTTTTCAACCTTTGTTTTCTAATACATTTCTTTTCACTTAGAAATCCTCATGCATGTATGAGTGACTAGAATTTTATTTTTATTTTTTTTCCTAATAAGAAGCAAACAAAATAGAGACTTCTGTCTCCTAACACTACAAAGCAAATATAAACACAGGTGAGCCTGTAGGAATGAAGAATTCAGTGAAAATTCTGAATAAAACAAAGACATCTTTCATTTTTTATTTTTCATGAATGTTTTAACTACTTTTCCTTCACATGTTAAGCCTTTTGTTTCAAGCTTTCATTAGAGCAGTTTTTAAAAATTAATGCATTAGAGAGAGGCAAAGAAAACAAAAGAAAAAAACACACTCTATGACAACCACACTCCAGTGGGGCCAAAGGATGGTGTTTTTATGACAGTCCTTGAAGAATATCTCCTGGGACATTACTCCCATGGGCGGTGGTGGTTTCAAAGCTGGTAAGCTCTTTGTGGTATGATAAAGCAAAATAGGATTGTTTGAGTGCTGGAAGTGCTTCAGACGTGTCCTCCTGCCCTCACCCAACTTTTGCACAGGGCAAGTTTTCAAAATGATGCAAAAGGTGGTCACTGAGACAATTCCTTCTTTTCTAGAAGGGATGGAGTACCATTAATAAATAAGAAAATTCTCTCCTTTAGGACTGATTCTTAAAGGTTAGCAGAGGCAGAAATCACCAGCAGTTAGGAACAATTAAAAATGAGTTACTGGAGGAGAAAAAAAGAAATAATGTAAAGGAAGGGAATCATGGCTAGATCTTTCTCATTTTTTTAGCTTCAACATTACATCATTATTTTTTAGGCCCTCCTCTCCCACGCTGTCAATGAGGCAGGAAGTGGCCTGCCTCCTTATTTTCTGGCTTCACACTTAGCAGCAAGGTGACATGCTGAACAACGGAATGAGCACACCACAGTGTAGATGAGATCCATGACAGACGACTGCAGCATCTCTGAAAAAGTGTATGCTATGTTTCAGAGCTGTATTTGCTTTGGGAAGATAACGGCATTTTTTCTCTCAAGCAAGCTTTTTTTTCCCCTCTCTCCACAGCAGGATCATCAGGCATCATGCTGAAGTGGTACATATATTATTCTAATTAGCTGCCTTAAATTTAAGGAGGAATGCCTCTGTAACTGCATGGGGCTCCATAGAAATTCCCCATGAACTCTGCACGTTTCACTCCCACCAGTATTTACAAGCGATGAGCATCTCACGTATGTGCCAACTCCATTTACAGAGCAGCTCTGCACTCATTTCTTGGAACAAGGCTATGTGGCCTTTGCCTCCTGTGATTTTTCCCATTTATGACTGTTACCAGGGAGCCTTTTGCTCAGCCTGAAGAGGGCATGGCTGCTGGTGGTGCATCTAAGAGAATGTGTCTGGGATGCCAGAGCCGTGAGTTAGCACCACTTATGTGATGTTGCACCCCTCTGCAGGAAGTGTTTTTTCAGTCCAGCATGTGTTCATCATCCGTGTTTCAAGAATTGCCTGTTTTCCTTTGAAGTATCTTTGTGGCCATGGTAAATGCACTAGCTCCCTGCAGTGAGGGAAATGTGGGCCCAAGCAGCAGGAGTTGAGGGCAGCTGATGTGGACACAGGATGAGGTGTGTTCATCATCTATGTGAGCTGACAGAAGAAACGAGCGAAAAGCAGAGTAGGATGTAACCATTTATTTGGTGTAATATTGTGTCTGCCCTAGCTCTGAACACAACTTCATCTTCCTTTTCCTCCTTTAACAGAATCCTGCAGAGATTCCCTTGGAGAGCACAGTGGGCTAGGAAGAAGTAAAGCTTAGCCTGGAAACCAATTGCTTTCCAGCTCCTTCCAAGACCAACATGGTAAAACAGTACAGCTGCATACATTGCAGACAATATAATGACAGAGCAAATTGCTCTCACAGAAGAAATCCGGCGCTACTGTACCCCAGAAGCTGCAATAAGAACCTGTGAGAGAGGTGGATGGATCGCTTTGGCATAGACAGGAAAAGTATTTCTATGTGCGTAGGGTGAAATGACAGCATTTAAACTATGAAAGCAGCCAGAAGCTAAATATCTAAGTTTCATGATATGTAACAGACTTTCAAATCTAGTAACAAGCTTTAAACTATAGGCCTCAACCGGACGTTCTTGAGAAAGCAGCTGAATGCTGGATACTTCTCCCTGGTCCATATTAAGTTATGATTCACATCAATATTGCCTGAAGCTTCAGCATTTCTAGGGAGAAAAATGTATGAGGAAAGAATGAATATTTGAGATTATAGCAAGTTGATGTGGGAATGAGGTCTTGACTGCTGCAAGCAGACCATGCTCTACATGAAAGACAAAATTGGGAGGGTAGTACTCACGATTAGGGAGCACTCGTGCATAGATCTTTGCTGCCATTCATGGTAAGGAGAGCTGACTATACCCTTTCAGACAAAACATGTGCTTTGTGATTTACTTCTATTCAAAAGGGTCTCTGATATTTTCAATTTTCCAAAAACAACAAAAAAGAAATGTTATGAAAACTTTTCAACTAGCCTTAGAAAATGATTATTATATTCATTTTTAATTTTATTGTTCACTAAAATCAGAAAAAAAAAATAGGTTAAGTCTTTGGAGGGCATAAGCTTCTGTCAGTATTTTTCTTTGAAGATATTAACAGTTTCTTGGCCAACTTTTGCATATAATGTGTACTCAGCTATGTATTAACAGCACCATGTCCATCCACTGTGTATTCCTTTGGCTGTATCAGAAAGGTTTCTTAAAATAATTGATTAGTGTCCCCAGCTCTTTCCTGACATTGTGTGTCACCTTGCAGAGGGCACTGGACATATCTGTGCCTCTCTGCCTCTGCTCAGGCTGCTTGTTTATATAGATTTTGATCTCAGAGGAAGTTAAATCCTTGGATATGTTTGTATTCAGGGGAGCCTGATCTCCCCTGCTACATCTCAGCAATGCAGTAATCTGGATAACAGTAGGCCCCTCTCTTAAAAGACCATGCTCTGCTGTATGCCACTATTGCACATCTCACCTCTAATATCTGTAACTGCGTGCTCTCTGTATGTATGTGTTCTACTTCAGCTTCTTAACCTCCAAATTCAGAAGTACAGCAAAGCTGATGACTGCACTGAGTATTTGTTAAAGGCCAGCAGAAGGGATCCCTGAGGAACATCATCTTCACAAGAAATATGAAACATCCGTTTTGTTAAGGTAACTTGTTTTAACTGCATGTCGACAAGGTATCATTCGGCTTTTTTTCCCCAATTAGAGGGTGTCTTGTGCAGCGCTTCCCACCAACCAGGACTCAGGAGTGCTACCCCGGGACTCCTCACTGGCAGCAAAGGTTGCAAACTGTCCTCATTAGCATGCAGCCTACTGAAAGAACTGGAAGTAAGGCTTTGCATTAAGAAAGGAAGGAGCCTGTGCCCCAGAATACTGATTGCTCCAAACAGCACTGCTGCAGTAGAAGGCATTAGGTGGGAGAATGCTTCTGAGAGCAGAGTGTAAAGAGGGTTTGGCTGTTTCAGGTCAAGTATTTGATTTTAAGGGACACTTTATCTATTTGTAGCCTGAGCCCTAAGTGAGTATCATTTTGCTTTTTCACAGTGAAGGCCTCGGGAACTGCATTTTCTCCTCAGGACTAGGACTTCAAATATTAGCAGTGATCTTGCTCTACCAAGGTAATACCCTGAAGTTGAACTTTTCTTGCAAGACCACATCAGTATTTCAGTTTGGCTTTAAGGGGACTTTGATATGATGAGGGCAGAACCCAGCCAAAACTACTGCCTGGCAAATAAGCAGCAGGTTCATGTCTTGACCTGATTACCAGAAGGTAATCACCTAATTACTACAGGTATCACTGCATCAGCTGGCCAAGTTGTTCTCAGTCAATCCACAGGTTGTTCATGAAAACAAGTCCAGTGGAAAAGCAGTCAGCACTTCCAATCCAAGTGCTGGAATCACTAAATGCAACTGAATACAAATTTCTTCTCTCTGGGTTCTTGCATCTGCTCAGGTGATGCCAGAAATCCCCGGTGCCACAGTCTCCCAAGGGAACTGAAACAAAGAGAGAGCAGTGAAGGGAAACATATGCTATATGTCTTCCTACTTTGCTAAGCTCTCAGACTCTCCTAGAGCCTCCAGGAATGTCTGTTGTTTCAAGTCATGATGGACATTTTGGACAGCGCTGTTTATGTTTGAGACTCAAAACATATATGTGAGTGAGGTAATATATTTGGGAGACGTGATAATAAATTACTTTCTGTATTGTACTTAGTCTTAAGGTTACTCAGGCAACCTAAATATCAATGTGCATACAACCAACTGGATATAGAATCAATTACTGTTTTTTCACAAAGCATTTGCATTCTGTACCTTGTTATCAACGTGATCTGCTGGCACCATCAATCAGTATTTGCTTCACATACATAACCCTATTACTAGAAATAATGTCTTGCAATTATTGCATAGAAGCATAGGTATTTGTACTGTTTTCCCATTGTGATGGTGGATTTTAACTGGCTTGCTTGGTTCCCATATGTATTCTCCTGTAGTGGAGGATTTTCAGGGCTGCCTTTGGATGTATTGTGTAGAGAAAGCTTTTGAAGAAAATTTCTGTATTGAAAAAGGAGAGGCTGCAGGTCTTGCTTAGAATTTGTTCTCCATCATCTCCTTTGTTAGCAGCAATACTGAAATCGAAAGGTATAGTCCTTAAAGAGTCTCTGCCCTACTCATTTACCAGGAAAAAGTTGCTGGTATTGTATGTGGTTCTTAATAGACCTCCTATAATTGCCTTTTAAAGCTTTTCTACATATCAGTTTCCCTCAGAGGTCACAAAAAAAGGTCACAGCTGTTGATATTTGAAGCTATCTAGCTGCCTTTTTTCTGTAAGTGCTCCCATCTGGGATCCAGGTGAAGTCGACTGGATTTTTAAAATTTTATCTGGGTTTATCTTTCTCTGTTGCTGCTTTGGAGCAAAAACTTTCTGGAAAGGAGGAGGAAGAGCTCTAATATTATGTGCTAAAGATTTACACCTTTCTATACTTTCGGAGCATTTTAGATGATCGGTTGTTATTTCATTAAAGACTTAGACATACAAGTTAGAAATAGATCTCTGTAATATTTGGTGCATAATGCAGCAGCAGATGAGAAAGCTTTTGTCTGTGGTCAGAGATGGGTTCTGTTTTGTGTGGTCCTGTAAAAAATAACAGAATGAAACACTCCATTGGCCAAACTGGTAAGGGCTGCTTGCCCCAGCTGGAGGTCCAGCATTTCATTATTTCTACTCCAAAGGAAATGAGCATCAGGTATAGTTTTGATAATCTTAAGTATATTACTTGCATTTTCTTTTACTGAGTGAAAAGAGACAGATTATAAAAGTTTTCACTGAACCCTGTTTGTGCACATTTGCAGATCTCGCTGGGAATTTATTTTGAGCAAAATATGTTAAGGTAAAGAAATCCAGTCCCAGCTCATTTCCAGGATATGTTTAATTTTATACGTATCAGCAGTCCCACCAAATTCAGTAAAATTACAGAATTCTTTAAATAAGGTACATAGATGAAGTCTTACAAAACTGTGGAATTTTCAACTCTGATTATCAAACTTTCTCTATTATGCAAAATAAGCAAAGTAATTCTGGGATGGAGATGTATTTTTAGAAAGGAGCGATAACTTTTCATGGTCACAGATTGCTAAATGCATAGATAACTTCTTTACACTCTAAATCTCAATGCACCAATGAAAAATTAAGCTATAACTCAGTATAAAGTGAGTTTATTTGTTCAGTCTTTGTAGCACAATGACTTTTAATGAGCACAATCTGAAGACAACAATTAGTGCACATTTCAGATAAGTGATTTTGGAGGTCATAGGTTTTGACAGCCTGTCTAACGATAGTTTTTAGTAAATTGATTTTCAGAGGGCTCTTAACTTCTTAATGCTTTCCAAAATGAGCTCCAGCAGTAGGGATTTTAAAGTCTCTCTTTGGACAACCTGTGACATCATTCCAAGATGGTTTGCCCCTTGTGGCTGGGACACTTAACTGAAACAGATAAGAGACAACTTCAGACAGAACATTTGCATCAATGTTTATCTTCAAAGACTTCCTAGATACTTCTCTCTTGAAGTTCTACTGGGGCTAGCTCCAGTTTGTAAATTGATTAAAAAATTTAAATAAAGACATTATTGTTTATAAATGTATCTTAAAGGATCAAAGAGAATCTCCTTGTTTTCATGCACCTCTCTTTTTATTTTTTCCAGAGTCTTAACATTAGGAAGAATCAGAACTTTTTGTTCACAGTTTTTAAGTGCACTGTAGAGAAGAAATAAATGAAAAGAGACAAAGAGCAAGGAAAAGTAGTCATGTAAGCTGGTTAACAGGTAGAGTGGGGAAATCTTGACTGATGGGAGAGATTAGCCAACGGAACTGTTCATTTTACCATATGCATTTAGTTTTGTACACAAGAAACTCAAAGATCAACCATAAGACCTTTGTAGTTAATTCTTTGTATCGATTGCACAATACTGGTGTTATAGGAGCACTCCACTGACCCTAGATTTCAGTGAAGGGCATTCAGGCACACCACTAGATCTCTCATGTTAATGAAACCCCTGTGATGGAGTACAGCTGATGAGGTTTTCTGTAGTTTTTCTTCAGTATCTTGATAGCAGTAACAGAAATGTTGTCCTTTTAGTCTTGTACACTATGCCTAGCAGTTGTTCATGCTTTTGAGAAAGAGAAGTGAACCCATAATGCCTCTGTCTAACTGTTCAGCACTGTGTGCTTAGGACTTTGATAGTATCTGCTGAAAGCCCAGTCTTCTTGTATCTTTAATTGCTCCAAATTTGTAGTGCTCTGTGCAAAGATCCATGTTCATAGTTGATCAGTTTCCATTAGTTTCCAAAGCAGGAAGTTGATATCCAATTTCTGATAAGTTATGTCGCACGCTCCACTAGTATAATATATAAATTAAAATAATTTATGCAAATAAATATCAGTCTATGCATTGCTGATTTTGATTAGTCATCACTTGCTAATATTTTTGAGATGGTACAGGCATCTAAATCACATCCTGCTGTTTCTGCCTCCTTATTGGATAATTTAAAAAAAATTTAAAAAAAATGAGGCCTAATAAAGGATGTCTAAAAACATAAAATTGTGTGGTCTGAATTTCCAGACTAATCAGCACAAATAAGAACATTTCAAATGTTTTAAAAGCATTTTCAATAAAAATAAAGATAAAAAGAAGTAAAAAAGAAACTCTACAGAATGGTGATTAGAATGTCTCAAAATTCTGAATTTCCTTTTTTTTTTTTTTTTTTTTTTTGGGAAATTCTGAAATGTTTGAAAGGTTCATTTTTTGTTTGGAATAAAAATTAAAATACTTGCAATTTCTAATTGAGAGGGGAACCCCAATTATCTCAGCTTGGAATTATCAATTAAGAAACAAAATGATTAGTTGCTCTTTACTTGTGTTATCTTGTCCATTCTTTAAGATTAAAGAGTGGTCTGGAAAGGTGCCACCATAGCCTAAGGAGGAGATTAGGTGAAACTGAAATCTAAGGTATAATGAAGGTCTTCTAAACTTCCAGAATTCTGTCCAAAGACAGTTCTTGAAAGCTTTGGTTGAGTTAGTGTGTTTGGACACAGCCCTTAGACAACTAGCTTTCAAACCACTCATCAGCTCAGTGAAAAGGAACTATTTCTGAAAACACTTTGATTTCAAGGAAAGACGTGGTAAGCTGATGAATGATGTCGGTCCTCAAATAACAGTAGAGTTATCACTTCACGTTGGCGTACATAAATATTAACTGTACCATGGAAAGTTTTTGTTTTTAATATGCATTTGTCAAGAAATTTGATTGATTTTTATGACATACTCAGAGAATTTCTGCTGTACATTTCAAATTTCATTTTTGTAGGTTTTTTGATGTTGTTGTTTGTTTGTACGTAGAACCATCATATTTTCTCAAGCAAAAGGGGCTGCTCTCTGAAAAAGCTGCATTTTCACTTCTTCAGATAAGATAAATGGGTGTGCTGATGAAATATTCTAAAACTGAAATGGAATAGACCTCTTGTAATATTGTAAAGTTCTTGTTCTTATAATTTTCCAGAGCATCCTTCATTGTGTACTTGCATGTGTGTTCTTCTCTATTCTCATAAATCAAGTCTCATGACTTGATTGGAGGAACAACTGGGGAACAGAATGCGATGTAAATAAGTTGATTTGTATCATAATATCATTTGTTTCAATTTAAAATTTTACAAAATACATAAAGATAAATACAGCCTTGAGGTTCTTTTTTATTGCAGTAAATTTCACTAAAGTCCTCACATCTTTGACTACTGCCCTTCATCCCGTCATCTCTATTCCTTGGGATTGTTTTGCTTAAATGGAAAACAAGAAATGTTCAACTCTGTAATACAAAACACAGCTGAAATCACTGACATTTCAATCAGCCTTTATTGTTTGAAATTGCAGTAGGTTATCCCTTACTTAGACCGTAGTGACACTAAAGCAGGCTTGATTTCAGTGTAAAAAGGAATAGCAATGTTATGCAAATATATAAATCTCAGTGCAAACAAAGGGAAACAGAAGCAATTTTGCTATTGGCAGAGTTTGTTTTAATTTTCAAATGTAATAAAACATAGGAGGTGAAAGGAAACAAAGAAAGAAACAAGATTAATCAAGTCACCTACTGTCTGAAGTCTTCAGTATCCTGCTGTTCAGAGCCAGTGAACACAGAGATCAGTAACCTGAAAGGGTGACGACTGCAGCAGGGCTTCTGTTGAGAAAAGCTTTCTCAAAACATTTAGAAAATGTATTTAATCCTAAATGTTTCTGATCCAAATGTTACACAATTGAGTGCAGATCTATGATGTGAAAGCAATATGCTGGCTTCCATCCATGAACGAACTTAATGTACAAACAAATCACAGTGTTGTCTAAAGTGCATGTTAAAAAAGTAAGTACCAGATGACGGTAAAGCATTCCACAAATGTATATGATCAGATAATTTCAGAGGAAGCCTGCAAGCATTTGCACCTCAAAAATGCTAAAATAGCAGCTTAATGCATAAATAAACAATACAAATGTAAAGGAAAATGTTTATGTAGTCACAGTCCAAAAATTGCAACATTTGAATAGTAGAAACAGGTGGAGACAGCTCAACAAGTAGCCCAGTGGATTACTCTTGGATTACTTATAAATCTGTTTTCAAATCTATGTTTTAACTGCTACTGAAATAAGCCCAATGACCTGAAATTTGTCTGCAGTGGAAGCTAATCCATGTGCTAAAGACCTCAAGAATCTGAAGAGGTTCATCTTATTCCCAGGTGACGTATGGCAAGCAGGATCTGCAGCCATGTTGAGGCCTAGATCCTTCATCTGTCCTTTGACTGATAATCCTACATGAAACTGACAATTTTGGTTTATTTACTGAACATCTGTGAGATGTACAACTGAAAAAAATACATCCAAAGAGACTACACAATAAACAGAGTCTGTAAGATTGATAAAGTTCCGTTTTATAGTGGTGACGCAAGGTGCAACAGATATGCAGTTCATTGCATGAAAATGATCACAGTGTCAATGAAGTACTGTGCCAATAAGCACCCACACGTATCTATACGTACATGGATTCCAGACTTTCAGTGTGAGGTTGTTGATGATTAAAAGCTTCTTTCTGCCCGTGAAATGAAAACACATCCCACCTACTAAACTGCTGCATGTAGGCAGGCAGAGACTGCATGTGGGAGGACCAGTTCATGTGAAGAGGTGCATCTCAGCCCAAGTCCAAAGCTTTTCCTGTCTGATACATACTGAGCTTCCTCATTACTCACAGGCAGATGTGTCTTCATGTGTACAGCTTCATAGAATCATAGGATGGTTTAGATTGGAAGGATCCTCTAGTTCCAACCCCCCTGCTATAGGCAGGGACACCTCCCACTAGACCAGGTTTCTCAAAGCCCCATCCATCCTGGCCTTGAATGCCTTGAAGGTGGGAGTGTCCACAACCTCTCAGGGCAACCTGTTTCAAGGGGTGATGTATCTTTTCCAGTTTGAATGTATTTCCATTTCTTGAGACCCATTTCCTCAAGTTGAGCCTCACTCTTTCCCATGGAGGTTCTTCAGTTTTCTGGATGTGTAATCTTAACCCACTCACGTGCAAAGTGCCTGCAGAGTGCTGTGAATTACACAGGAGAGCCAGTGAGGTTACCCTAGCTTGATGGCTACTATTAGACACAATTTCCACAACTCCAGGCCTCTCCCAGGGGCAGAGATAGGCCAGGCAATCCTCCTTTCCCTGCTCCCCAGTAGCCATGTGCAGCTCTCCCAGCAGTGCACAGGTATTCTGGGTACACAGCAATGCCCTAGTATACTGAGTGCTGTGCCAATACTGAACAAAAGTGAGTTTCTAATACAAAGAAAGTTCAGATGCAGAGTGATAGAGTGGACATAGTAATGCCAAGTCCTTCCAGCAAGTCATTAAGTGCTTACAAGTTGTACTTCACAAGTTATTCTTTCTCTATTTAGCTTAGTCTAAGTTAGGGCAGAAATAAAAGTCAAGGGAAAACAAAGCAAAGGAAGATATAATCACTGTGAGTGGTAACCCAGAGCAGTATCCACCTAGACCTGCCTTGTCTGTGACAGCAGTCATATGTACCTGTAGACAGAAAAGCAAGACCTCTGCGTGTAAACATGGCACTCCCTGAGTGTTGTCCCACCTGCCAGCATTTTTCATCTCAGGATTTCATGATCCTGACGTACTTTGCCTAGTAAATCTCAGTAGATTTACTCTCCAGTGACTTGTCTCTTGAGGAATCTGGACAGGCTTGAAAAGTGAGCCCATGTGAAACTAATAAAGTTCAACAAGGTGTTGCACTTGGGTTGGGGAAATCCCAGGTCTGTGCACAGTCTGAGAGAACAACTTGGGAGCAGCCCTGCTGAGGACTTGGTGGACAAAAAGCTGGACATGAGCCAGCAGTGTGTCCTTGCAACCCAGAAGGCCAACCGTATCCTGGGCTGCACAAAAAGAGAGGTGGTCAGCAGGGAGGGGGATGGCATCATCTCCCTCTATTCTGCTCCTGGTTAGTACTGGAGCTTTTGGAGAGTGTCCAGAGGAGGGCCATGAAGACAATCAAAGGGCTAGAGTACCTCTCTGATGAAGAGAGGTTGGGAGAGCTGGGCTTTGCTTAGTTTGGAGAACAGAAGGCATCGGAGAGACCTCACTGTGGCCTGATGGGGGAAAACAGAAAGTTATCATTGATGAACTCCAGGAATGATGAACTCCCTTGCTTCTGGGAGTTGGACTCAATGATCTCTAGAGGTCCCTTCCAACCCCTACAGTTCTGTGATTCTCTGATTCTTTGATCTTGCCATGTTGTTTTCTCCCATCAGGGTGAGAGTCTGAGAGCATGACACCTCCTTCAGCTGAAGCAAGAAGGTCTCATCAATAGGCTCCTCTAGATCGGGAAGCCTGTAGTAGAGAAGCCTGTAGTAGATCCTGACCACCATCTGTCCTTTGCTGGTCCTGTCTCTAATCTTAACCCACAGGCTCTCAACCCATTCATTACTGTTACTCGGAGCTCCTTGCAGTCTATCCACTTCTCAGCATAGAAAGTAGCTCCCTCACCCCTCCTACCTTGCCCGTCTTGTCTAAAAAGCTTATAGCTCTCAATGGTGGTATTCCAGTTATGCAAATCATCCCACCATGTTTCTGTGACAGCAGTAAGATCATAGATTTCCAAGTGCACCATTGTTTCCCACTTCTCCTGCTTGTTTCCTACACTGAGTGCATTTGCATAGAGATATTCCAACTGGGCTTTCAGCCACATTACCTTCCTAGAAGTCCTCACAAACCTGGTACAAATCTGAGGCTTTCCCCTGCTGCTTCCTAGAGTGACAGTTTTCCCTGGCTCTCTGTCACTCACCAATACACCCCTTTTCCCAAGCAGTTTAAAGCCCTAGTCATAAACCCTGACAGCTTGCTGCCTTATATATTCCTATCCCTCCTGGTCACTTGTGTCCCACCTCTCATCAACATTCCTGGTTTGTTGAAGGTGTGTTCTGGATCACAGAACCCATAGCCTTCAGAGTGACACCACTCACAGCCAGTAATTCAGCTGATCTATTCTTCCCCTTCTGCCCAGATCCCAGTCTCTAACTGGGAAGACTGATGAGAACATGATCTCTGCTCCTGATCCCTTTAACATCTTCCCCAGGGACATAAAGTTTTTTTTTATATTTTTTAATTTCCTGGTCAAACTCATCTTTCCCCCAGAAGAGGGGGAGGGGGGGGATAGAAGTCATCCAGCTTTATTATACCCAATATCTTCTTCTTGGTATCCCAGATGCATGCCATCGGCAGGCAGCAGACCTCTCTAGAGAGGTTATCCATGTGGCAGATGGGCACCTCAGTCCCTCTCAGCAAAGAGTCTCCAATTATTAAAACCCTTCACCTTTTTTTGGGTCAAGATTCAGGTCCTCAGCTGGATCTTTTTAATGTGTTCACCCCTTTCTGATACCAAGCTGCTATCCATACCTTCTTTTCTCTCCCACATCACAGCTTGAAATCTGTTGATTAGTGAGACTTCAGAAGCAAGGTGGGACTTCTCCTTTTGCCCCAAGCAGAAATGAGGGTTCAACCTCCCTCAGCCTGCACATCAGGTAGGAAGTCAGTTTATCTTTCTCTCCTGGCTGGGCCCCAAGACAGAGCTGACTGTCTGTGCCTCCACACAATACTGTGCATCAGTCTCTCAAATTGCTGAACACGTCTCAGCCTGGTGACTTTGCAGACTCAGATGAGAAGAGCAGCACACCCTGCTTACCCCCTGCTTGAACGCCCTGCACAAACTGCCAGTGCTAAATGCCCACACCGTGCCCTTCTGATGTGCTGCACCCTGTTTGCCCTTCCTATTTGCCATGCTCCTAGGTCACTGTGCTCCTGAGGGGCTGCCTGTGTATGCCAAAGGTGGTCCCACTGCTCCTGTTACTGCCTCTTCTGCATCAGGGCGCTTCCATCATGAGAAGGGCTAATGGTGCCCGGCAGCTGCTCCCTAACACAGATTCATCTCACCCACTGAGCTGATTCCTTGCTTTGGCACAGAAGTGCCTTGCAGAAAAACTAAGTGCCTCGCATCTGATAGCAATAGAACAAGAGACAATGGCTTTAAACTAAAAGAGAGGAGAGTTAAGTTAGATTAGGCAGAAATTATCTACTCAGAGGGCATTGAGACAATGGCACAGGCAGCCCAGAGAGCTGTGGATGCCCCATCCCTGGAGGCACTCAAGGCCAGGCTGGATGGGGCCCTGGGCAACCTGAGCTGGTGGGTAGAAACCCTACTGACGGCAGAGCATTGGTGTGGGTCCCTTCCAACCTTAGCCATTCTGTGTCTTTGGCACCATGTCAAATTTTGCATTCACTGACTTCAACTCTGTGGCTCCTGTTGTATTTGAGCTCTCAGCTATGACTGCTTCTTTTATTTGTATCCTGAAATCTTTTTTTATCCTAACACAGGTTAGAAGATGTAACAGATAAGGCATAATTAAAGAAACAGAAGCTTGCATGTTCTGACAAGGAGTGGCAGAAGAACTGAACCCTTCTTCCCTAACACCAATAGGAAACCAAAAGGTATGATGTGATCGTGTAACCTCAGCTTAATTTGGTAAATATTTGATAGCATTTAGAGCGGTGTATGTATTTTTTTATGTGACTGGCTCATAACAAAAGATTCTGCTCTAAGGTGCTGTTCTTCCATCACCGAACTCAGGTTCATGCCAACTTTCCTATCCTCAGAAGCAATGAGAGCGTGATGCTTTCGCAAACTGTTGTCTGAAACTCGAACAGTATTTATTTTTAATTGTTCAGCTATCAGTTAATGTTTCCTAACATCTTAAAGGTTAGCAGTTTTAGTGTGAAGTCTTTTCTGCTGTTTTTAAGAACTATAAAATACATAGCTCTTCATCTTTGTGCTATACTATTTTAAATTAATATTCTAAATTTAATTGATTTGATCATTCAATAGTTATTATTTCTAGTAAAGTTACATTCAGACAGTACTTTGCATGTCTGCATGTTTTCTTAAGCTCTTATTAGCCAAGGGTTGATGGCTCCTTCTCACCAGGAAGCTTTATCTCCTGCATTCAGACTGGGCTCCTAAAGTCCTGGCCTCCTTTATTAGTTGTTTCAAACCACTGTGTAGATGCCTCATAAAACCAGGGGACTTCATGTTTTTGAAATGCAACTGTTTCTCAGTACAGTTATTTAGAGGTGCCATTCTCATTCCTCACATTTCATGGAGGTAGACTTGCTGTTTCCTTCTCTGAAAGCTTCACAGTTAACTCCCCTGCTCTATCCTTCTCAGATCAGTACATCCCTCAGTTTGGCATGTTATCCCTGCTGGACTTGGCATGTTATCAGCTCATGTGCAAGCAAAATAAGCAAGCTGTTTGTCAAGGAGACTCATGGTTGTATGTCAATTTTATTTGGTTGTTTGCTCTCCCATTTTTTTGTGAGGAAAAGGGACTCAGAATTACCCTCATTAGGAATGTAAAGTTAAAAAATCCCTTGCTTTTGAGAAAGAAATAGTCATTCCTAAACAAGATCACCATTTTTCCATTTCCCTAAAATCACTCTTGTACCATTGCCTCTTTCTGATCATGCCCCTCATTGCATATCTGCATATTTTGAGCCTCTCGACATGTATCATGTGTAAATTACTGATCTAGCAGCAGAAGTTCACCAAAGGGACAGTACTACACTAGCAAAACTTGGCTTTTTATTCCTTTTGTAAGAAACACAGATAGCTGCATCCTCATATCCCAAACCCCCTTCAAAATTGCATGCATACCACACAAGGCAAGTTAGGCCATTCATTGGGTGTCATTTTAGCTCTTGCAGAAGAGGGCTTAAGGGAAGAGAATGCTGGATTATTCTCATACATCAGTAAGAACCACAGGATCAAAAAAATGAACTCACATTTAAGTTATCTATTTAGTAGAAGAAATGAGTCAATATTGACAATGCATTCATCTTAATGAGGACAAATATTTATACCAAATAAAATTAACATACCAGAAAATCCAATAGGAGCATATAATTAACAAAAGGCAAGGCAATAATTAACAAAATTGGCACAATGCTGATAAATTCTTCATTAATAAAATAAATGCTTCAAAATGTCAGAATGAATGTATTTTATTCATAAATTGTGTAGAATTTAGCAGACTAAAGATGTAGGCTCCATAGCTATTTACATGGCAATTAAATCCACAATGCCAGTGACCCAGCCAAATTAACGTTGGACCCAACTTAAAAGTAGACTGTATAAATAAATAATTCACACCCTCACTAGAGTCTTTGCTTAAGCAAACAATTCAGTGTAAAAAATTCTGGGAATTATGAATGACTTTGATGTGCATTAAAAAAAAAAAGCAAAATAAAGCGCTGTAATGTTTTATTAGAGATTTGCATTCCAAGCTAAGTTATATCAACACTGATGGGAAGAAAGTGAACACAGCAGGTTGTAACTGTTCAGCTGTCTTTATAAATTAACCAAATGTGTTTTAGAGTGTTGCAAGCAGCAGAATGCATGCTTTTTACAGTCCCATACAAGAGTTCTCAGGTTCCTACAAAGTTGTGTCTTTGATTTTGGCTGGGTTGCTTACCTTCACAAATGCTGATAGTGTTGAGAGTATTCCTAGAAGGAATAAAAATCCCAAGCAGAATGGAAAGAACAAGTGCTGGAGCAAGGAAGTGGGGAACAGGCAAAGTAACAAATTGCCATTTGGTGGTGGGTGTTTATGGGATGATGTGGAAAGTTTGTCTCTTTCTAGGACATCAAAATTTGACTGCCAGCAAGGAACAGGAACATGCAAAATATCATCAGTGTAGCTTGATCATAGATCCCTTGAAAACACAAACACACAAGAATGAAGTTGTGCTGCTAATGTTCCTGTAAGGATCAGCCACTTGTTTTTAGAACTAAGTTTAAAGTGGAGCACTTTCATCCTTGGTTGGAGGAGAGGGTTGGGAGTGGTGTTAGCTGAAGTTTTGGCATAGCTCATATGGTATAAAGGTAGAACTGCTGTTTGCTGATGCTCAGTATCTAGCTCTGCTTAATAAGAAACCTAAGCAGAATCACCAGGTAATGAAACAGGCAGCAGCATAAATCCTGGGGGAGACTTGCTCTTGAAGTCTATGAATAAGACGGCTCTACTGAGTACAGGTCAGGATGAGTCCAAAGTGAAACAGACAAGGAGGGGTCCAGAGCAGTTATCACATTATATTCTACCTATCACCACAACCCATCTTCCTCCTTCCTGGTTTCTGGTACAAATTATACCCCATAAAGGATTCAGTTCTCCAGGAAATGTGCTGCAAAAGTAGGGAGAAAAAGAGAAATGCATCTGAATTAAAAATTCAACTTTGTCATAAATTGAGGCCCACTTATACAGAAGCAAGCCATTTTTGTAACTATTAGGGATAAACATGCAGTCAATGTAAAGCGTACAAAACATTCTAGGAACACCTGAGACATCTAAACAGATTTCATGTGGAAATTTAGATTATCTGCATAGAGGTGAATTTCCCCACTGTATCTATTCACTACTTCATTTTTATTTTAAGGTAGACTGGACTAGACTTCATGAATACATAAGTAAAATCTATAATCTTCACAAATCAAAACAACTGCAAACTACTATGAAACAGGTAGTCTGCTTTGAGCATTTTGTTTTTCAACCATGTCCCAGATGAGGGATAGAATATTTTTATTTACTCCCCATTAGAACAGATCACCAACATCTTGTAGCTCAGGGTTATTGGATTGATTTTTTGTATTTAATTTTTTTTCACAATTATTTATAGGATTTAATTAGGCAAAATGTTTATGGCACAATTATTCACCAAAAACATTGCAAATAATCCTAGGTCATTCGATTACAGAAAGATATCGATGGTTAGAAGATATTCAGAGGGAAGTAAATATGTGTATAAGGCACTGAAGGGACAGATTTATGAAAGGAAGTTGCCAGAGATAAATATGAACATTACATTGTAGCTTTGACCAAACCGCAAAGAAATGTGAGACTGATGTGACAGCAATGTGTAAGTTTTTTGAAAGGTGCAAGTTCCATTTATGGAAAGGAATCTGTACTTGGGTCATCCAAGGGCTAGTATAGTGGGATGTAATAATGGGTAGGAAAAAAAAAGAAATCCAAATGATCAGTTAGTAGAGCTGCAACCCACGAGAAATGACTGAATTGTTTTAAACCTCTGCAATACACTGGGGTGGTATAACCGTAAATCAAAAGTCCTACAGGGACAAACATTAAACGTTTCTTTTTCTCTAATTTCAGTCATTCAGTATGCCAGCACCTGCTTTTGTAACCGTCTTTCTTGTCTTTTGTTTTTTACAGTCTCTTATTTTAAAGATTCGACTTTCTGAGTTCAGCAGGTATAACAACAAAGACAGCACATAAATGAACCTATTGCCAGTTTTCTGTGATACCGTTCCCTTCACCATGAAGTTACATCAAGTTCTTGGGACAAGTACAAGAGACAAAATCCTCTTTCTTCTCTCCATCCTTCCTCTGCAAGCTGCTTAAGTTAGCTTTAGTCTCACATAAATGCAATGCTGAGTGTACTTGGTTTGGGTGAACAGAATGCTTTATGACTGGCACTTCTGCTAATAGTTAGGTATGTCACTATATCATAATATATCAAGTCAGGTCCTGAATGTACTCCACAGTACATTCTTCTTGATACAGTTGTGCTGATTTCATTTCAGTCTTTCTTGGTTTTCAATACTTCATCTGTATGATTGAAAGCTCACTTTTATTTTGACAGAAGTTCCAGAATAGGAAAGTAATCTTGATATCGGCCCCTTCTCTGCTTCAAAGTCACTGCTATATGCAATTTTCCTTGGAATATTTTTTTTCCAAGCATAATATCTGCCAAGGTCATAATTTTGGACTGAGCAAAGTAATGATTTCAGCAAAATTCAATTTCAGCAAAAGCCCTTGCAAAGACAGCAGTTCATGGTAAGTGCTAACAAATCCAATTGTGATTTGTTCTTGCAAGCTCACCCACATCCAATGGTTTTGTCTGAAGTTCTTGGTACACATGGGAATTTTTCATGCTTCCAGATAAAATGAGGAGCAAGTTCCTGAATGGACATTTTGATTACTCTTCCATGATAAAGTCATCAGTAGCAATTCCAAACCCATTTAGAGAGAAAATTAATAGCATTGCCTTTATATCTCCTCAAAAAATCTATTCCTTGTCTTGGAAGGAAGATTAGTGGTATTTATGTCCTCCGATACAGATGTTGTCTAATTTGTCCTTAAAGACTTCCAACAAAATCCTTCTCAAGAAATCTATTATTTCACTTCAGTACTCCCAGTTTTAGCATCTTTTCTAGTTTCATTTAACATGAGTCTTTCTGGTCATTGTGTAAGCCAAGCATGTTTGTCTTTCTGAGGGTGCTGGAGAGGCAGATTTTCCTTTGCTTTCTGCAACAATCAAAACTCACTCATCCTGCTGCCAGAGATATATATTATTTTTACATTTATTCATGAACTCTTCTGGAGTCTTTTCTACTAATCTCTATGTTTTTGAGATGCTCTACCCAGAACAGGACAGATTTTCAACTGAAATTTTATGGAGTTCTGAATTGAGGATAAGGTTTATTTGATATAGTCCTACTTTTATCTTCTTATATAGCATTTACCTTTTCCACAACAGAATGACATTACTGGCTTTTGTAGAGACTGTAAATCATTAAGATCCTCAGATTTCTGCAGAAATGTTTCCTAGACAGTCATTTTCTAGACTGAATTCATTCAAGCTGATGATTCCTGTCTATGCATCTTCTAGTTGTTCTTGCTGAATTACAGTCTCTTCTTATCATCTCAATTGTAGAACCCATCCAGGTATCATTCCAACTTTATCCTGTCCTCTGGTATGTTTGTAGGTATAGATAGCTCAGTTATCATATCCAAATTTAATAAGCATATTCATCAAGTTTATGAATAAAAATGTTAAGTATCACCAGGACAAACACGTGCAAAACATTAAAATCACTGTGCAACTTGTTCACAAAACTGCTCATGACTTCTCTCCAAATACAGTTTTCCAAATAGCTTTATAAGTTCTTTCTTATTGTTTCCCCTGTTCTGTACATTCCTAGCTGGTGTGACGAAAGAAAACTTTGTTAAAATTAAGATACACTATATATACATAGCTTTCCCTAACCACAAAACTTGCCATCATCTTGTGAAAATGAATGAGTTGTTTGGCATGTTTTTTCTGTAGCAAATCTTCACTGGCTCTTGGCCTGTCTTCTTGTTTCCTTCAAGATACTTACAGTTAGGTTGTCAGATTCTTTATTCCAGTAATTTGCCTTCCTCCCCTTTTTATAATGATAGATGCTTTGTTTGCCCTTCTCCTGTTATTTGCGTATGTTGTTTTCTGTGAATAATTCCTTCCTACAATCTCTTTTGTAAGTTCCTTTTATGTGCTTTTTGTCAGACGCTGTGATCTGTTGCATCTAGACAAGCAGAGACATTGTACGACTTGAAGCACATTCTGTTTTGAATCAAATATTTTATGGCTTTTTTTTTTTTTGTAAGTACCCTTAATGGAGAAGGCACCACAAAGCTAATTCAGATTTTGCCAGTTTTTCTTATAACATGTTGACTGAAACAGAAGCATTTAATACAAGCAATCTTTTAAGCTGTAAGCACAGAACTTTCAGGTTATGCTCAAGCATAACCCAGGTTAAAGGCTGTTACCTGGGTCTGTTCAGCCTGGGAAAAAGATGACTGAGAGGGGATCTGAGAAGTGTTTATAAATATCTAAAGGGAGGTGGGAGGCAAATGGCTGAAGCCAGGCTCTTCTTGGTGGTGTGTAGTGTTAGGACAAGGAGTCATGGCTAAATGTGAACATAGAAAGTTCCATACTAATGTGTGGAAGAAATTTTTTCCAGTAAAGGTGATGGAGCAGCAGAACAGGTTGCTGGAGAGGTGGTGGAGTCTCCTTCTATGGAGATGTTCAGGACTCATCTGGACACCTACCTGTGCAACCTATTGTAGGGTATCTGTGTTAACAGGGGGGTTGGACTCAATGATCTCTTGAAAGGTTCCATCCAACCCCTGCAATTCTGTGATTCTGTAATTGCTAAGATTCTTCAAGTACCCTGATATATCATGGTTCTTATGATGCCTGGAACAAGGACGGCGATGCCTATTCCCAGGAAAATATAGAAGTTACATTAAAGGAAATTTCCTCCAATATTTTTGTTTAAATGTTTCATCGATTTCTAGGGAGAAAAAAAAAATCCAGTAAATTGTAATGAACACTGAATCTTTTCAGAGGTTTTGAACTCCTTTCTCTGTTTTTTCAGGAAGGCTTCACTAAAGCACGTGATTTCTCAAACCCTTAGTAAATGTTAGCTCAGAAACTAAGTCAAGAGTTAATATTGCCTGACAATGTAGGGCATTAACCTTGTGAGCATTCGTCCTACTAAGAATGTGGCATTCTCTTTCTGAAACTTCAATAATTTAGATGCTGTTATTTAATTAGTTTCTCCTAACTTTCCTCTGTTCACATTTTGGGTGATGGTCTTGAAAAGTGTGTTAAAGAATTAGAGTAACTGAAAAGTGCAAAGGAGAAGAGTCAGTTGCTATCAGTTCAAGACTGAAAGACAGTGAGATAGAGGAGCTAAGACTTTTAATTGCTAAAAACATGCATGGGTATTAAAATGTCCATCAGTCAGTTTAAACTTACAGCTTGGGCTGTGTAAAACAAGATGTGCTGCAAATAGATTGAAATAAATAGACTAATCGTATCCTCATTTATTTATCTTTCCATTCCACAGATTCAAACTCACTGGATACAACTCAAATACATTTAATTCACATTTCTAGTACTCAGCAATCCTACCTCTAAAATACCTGTGAACAGCCAGAGAAATAAATTAGGATCAGAACATTTGCTGTCATCCTCATCTCCTCTATTACCAAGGCATATTTTATCAGACTGTCCTTCTCTCCCACCAGAATATTGTAATTTGGTTCAAGTGTGGAGCAACTGATGTACTTTCCTATGAGCAGCAAATGCCTCTTCCTCTGACAAAAATTTGGGTAGTGAGAGAGATCTTCTGAAGTCACATGGCATTTTTGTGAATCCATACAGATAAAGTCATTAAACAAAACTTCGTACTTTCTGTCTCAAAAACTCTCAAAGGCCCTCTCCTTCCCAGTAATTCCACCTGAAATATTTCTTTGTTGATTACTACCCACTTTCTACTGTGACCCCACCAAATGCTCTCAAACAGGTCAGGTCCAGCCAACTCCTGGAGCTTCTGTGGAAAGCTGAAGGTGGAGCTGGCTTTGCCAGTGCTTTTCTAAGAAGTATGAAGTTAACAATTATTTTCCTCTTCACCATTTGAAGTTTGTGAGTCCTTTTCTGTCTTCATCATAACTACAGCAGCATCGCCAGATGTTTCTTGATCCTGTCCTGGAGGATCACAAGAAGGGCAGCCTGAGAACTCAGCCAGGTTCTCTGAATCAGAAACAGAAATTTCTGCAGATGGTTTACTTTCTCTCAATGCTTTCCCTTGGTGTTTTAGAAATTTAGAAAGCAATCCAACAAAAATCAGTGATGTTCTTGAAGCGTTTTAAATCATGCTCCTATCTTTGGGTTCAAAAAGGGAAAGGTTTGATGTAGAGATGGTGTCTGGGTGCAGGAGTTTGATGACAACACTAAGCTGGGAGGAGTTGTTCACTTCCTCGAGGGTGCAGAGAAGTCTTGTCAGTGGGCAGTCCCCAATGACATGAAAGCTGAACAATAGTGAGTGTTGGATTCTGTGCCTGGGATAGGGCAGCCCTGAAGAAAGGGATGTGGGGTTCTGGATGTTGGCAAGTTGAATGTGATCCAGCAGCATGCCCTGGCAGCCCAAAGGGCCAACTGTACCCTGGGTTGCATCAGGCCCAGCACTGCCACTGGATATGGGGAAAGCTTGTCCTGTTCTGCTCTGTGCTGTGCAGCCACATCTCCTGCACTGGTGCTCCTCACATACTACAGCTGTGTGTGCTACAGTATGACAAAAAACTATTAGAGGGTATTTGAAGTAGGGCTGCAAAGAAAGAGAAGGGTCAGGAGGGCAAGGAATGTGAGGAGCGGCTGAGGTCCGGTGATGTGCTCAGCACAGAGCAGAGAAGCTGAGGAGAGGCCTGATGGCAGCTTCAGCTCTCACAGGGAATGGAGGGGCAGCACTGAGCTGTGCTGTGTGTGACAGCGACAGGGCCCGAGGGAACGGCATGGAGCTGTGTCAGGGGAGGGGCAGCTGGGGGTTAGGGACAGGGCCTGCACCACAGGGCGGTGGGCATGGCACAGGTTGCCCAGGGCAGTGTGCGTGGCCCGAGCTATCAGAGTCCAAGGAGCATTTGGACATTGTTCTGTTATCAGGTTCAGATTTTGTGTGGTTCTGTGTAGAGCCAGGAGCTGGATTCAGTGATCCTTGTGTGTCCCTTCCAACTCAGAATATTCTATGTTTCTGTGAATAGATACATGAAATGTAGTTTGCAAATCTATAAAAGCAAAGTCAGCTTGTGCAGGCCAACAATAGCAGTTACAGCATTGTGTTGTGCTCCTGGTTAGGTCAACTCTACTTGGTTTAAACAAGCAACTTGTGAGTGAAATCTTTTCCCATTCAGCACTTCAACTGTCCATTTCATTTCAGTTTAGACATCTTCCTAAGTGCTGCTTTAGTTTGAAAAAGTAACTCAGTGTTTGTTTCTACTCAGAATTTCAAGCAAGGAGAGTAGCCAGCAAAGCAATCCCAAGTTGGTCTACTTGTTTCACTTCTGCCATTTCTCTTCTCCTCTACACAAATCTTCTCTTGCCACTTAAATCCCCTCTTGCCAAACGTTTGGTCACTCAAGCAATGATGATCCACTGGCGAACAAGATTAGGGAACTGATCTGCTCTGAAACTCAAAAAAAAAAAAAACCTCACCAACTTTCAGATATCTTTCTTTCTACATGGTCGTACAAAATCTTGGGCTGGCACAAGGGGAGATGAAGGGAACCGGGTGGCATGCACGCTCTGACAGCGCTGCCTTATCCTATCTCCAATTGTTTCTGGAACTGTCCTCTTGGTACAATGTATGGTGCTTAGGTTGTTGAAAAATGGGATTTAACTATTTAAAGCACTTCTCAAATTTATATCCTTTATAACCTGCCATTTCACCCGCAATGTTACTTTTACAATTTCAAAACTTGTTCTTGGCCAATTTCCAAATATTTATAGCCCTCATATAATACCTTTTTATAAGTATTCTTGCAAACTCTTGCACATGTGCTGAATTGTGCTACGTGAGGTAGTTAAGCAAATGAGTTTTAGAAACAGCCGAGCCCCAACATAACTAGAACTTAAATCATCCTGACAGACCAAAGCACCTGCTGAAAGTTTCACAGACATACGTGGATATCTGTGCTGGACTGAGACTTTACAAGGCAAAAAGAAAAGGAGATAATGCAAGGAAGTGTGGAAAAAGTCCAGCATAAAACTGGGAGACTGCACAAAGCAACTTGGTAAATTAGTCTCTGGGGCGCCAAGTTACATGGCTGCTTCTCTTTTAATGGTCTAAAATGATCTTCTCTTTTGGCTCTGTGAGATGCTCAGAAAAACATCAGCTTTCCTTTCACTGAAGCCTCTGGGGATTTTGAAAGTGACCTTAAGGGCAGTCAGATCTGTGAAACAGAGAAATAGAATAAGTAAATTAAAAGCATTTTTCTTTCTTGTGCAATTGTGACATTTCAAAATCAAAATGCTTTCAGCAGTCTTGGTAGCTGAAAAAATGTGAAAATTTGGTCTGAGAAGATTCTGAGGGAGGGCAGCTGCTGCCTTTTCTGCACCAGCTGAAGGGAAGAGCTGGGTGTTGGGCTCTTCTTCCATGACTGAGTTGTGAAGCTGCTGCTGCAAGCAGCACTGAAGCCTCAGGTCCAGCTGCGACTCCACAATTTGGTGGACAGGCCATGCAGTTTATTTCCAGCTGTGCTCATGTCTGTTGATCTTGCTGTTGATCACTTTACCTGGCCAGCTGTCCCAGTGCAAAAGCATCCTGATTGGCCTGCAGGTGTGTGGGCATAATTCACTGATTTACTGCAGGGCTCCCCAGCTCAGACAAGCAAGACTGCGGTGCATCATCTCTGAGCTTCACTTTTCTGCTCCTTTACATGTTCACATCTTCTCCATTGGTAATTACAGATGATCTCCTTCCTTATTCCTCTCCTGCAGCTTCCCAGTCATCCTCTATGCCTCCAGGTCCTTCAGGTCCTTGCGTGTAGCAGTTCTCTCTTCCCTAATTCCTCCCAGCTTCCCTTGTGGCCTCATCTGTGAGCATGGCTGTACCCCAGCTGCAGGTTGGAAAAAGAGCAGGTAGCCCCAGCCAGGATGAGCTCTTCCTTCCTGTCAGCTCATGAGACAAGCTGCCACTCAGCTGCCAGCACACCATCTCCAGACCAGATGTTTTACAGACCTTGTTTAATTTGATCTGAGCTGTGGTGTAAGCTTTATTTTTGTGTATATTTTTCAAGAGCTTCCCCTTCATTCTCTGTGATGTTTATATTTCAGTTTCTATCTCCTAATCTCCCAGAGACTATGCTGTACATACACTGAGGCCTGATGAGAACACTCTTAGCACACTGTTTTCCTAACAGAAAACATGCATGTTGCTCTTTCTTCTGGTTTAATGTCAGTATATAATGCATTTACAGCCTTTACTTAAAACTGAAGCAATTTCTGCAGATTTTCTAAAGTATCTTACTTACAAAGAAGTTAAAATCTCCCTTGGATCCTCAGGAACCTGAACAAATCTAGGTGAGAAAAGAGCATGAGCTACTTAAGGACAAAAGCCTTCAAGATGTGTGAATAATTTTGGACTTCTAGACTAACAAAGTGGTATTTAAAACCTATGCCTTGCATCATCTTCAGTGTGTTTCAGCACATACGTTTGATCCCATTAGGCACTGAATTTTAGGTACCATCCTTCATTTTTAACTCCTCAGTTGCAAATGATCCCAAGATAGTTTTGAAAAGGTTTTTCCTTAATATTTTCGGTCTGGTGTTTGAGGCAAGATAGTTTTGCTTGCTGGTTTGTGGCCTCCACAGATGTTTGAAATTTTTTAGTTGTAGAAGACTGACAAGTCTGATAACAGCAGGTTCTAACCTTATTATTAAATGTTAACCTTTGGAAGTTAAATAATCTCTTCTGGTGTCATTAAAAATGCCCCAGGAGTCCTAATATACCCTCCTCACATTTGCAACACATGTCTGAGGAGAAAAATAGTGCTGTTCTTCCCACCCCAGCTGCCATGTGCAGACCAGCCAGTCAGACAAGGAGTCTTTGTGCCATTAGCACATTTCTTCTTTGTGTCCAGAGAGCACCATGCTGTCAGACAAACTCCCTGAACCATCTGCAGTTTACAGGGGACTAGAGATCTGGGAGTGCAGGAGGGTGTATTGTGAAGCATGGTAAAGCAGCCTACATTTGCCAACACTACAGAAAATCAGGGCCATTTTCAGTCTTGATACCTACAATCCCATACCAAGTGTTGTGCTGCATCCCTGAATGGTTGATCTATGAAGTGTTACTCCTTCTTATACAATTGTTTGGTCTTTATGAGCCTTTTATTTTTGTTCCTATGTTCAAATTTGTATGTCTCATTCAGATATGACCATTTTAGCCTATTAACTCCCCTACTACCCTCTATCCCCTCAAAATGATATGTGTATAGGCTGACATTTAATGATACATTCATCCATTCTTCAATGGATGTGATGTCTGAAGCAGTTAAAGGAAGAGATATTTTCATTTCTAATAGAGTCAGGATATTGAGAATGGCTGGAACATTCATCAGTTAAGTCAAACCACTGAATTTTCGTGATGCAGTATGGAGTTCTATTACAGCCTCATTGATAGTGTTCAGTAATCTCTCAATGAAGTGAGCTGTATATTGTAATTGACGTGTGACCTTTCGTTACTTAAAAAATGAAATCCATTATCAAAAACTGGCTGTCCTGGGCCACACACTAAGGTATATCTCTATTATCTCTAATTTCTCTGAGGCATGTGAAAGAGGAGCTGACTGATTCCTAGGCAGACATAGATGTGCTTTCTTTAGGGAGATGAGAATTAAAAAATCACAGATTTGCAGAGGTTGGAAGGGACCTCAAGAGGTCATCAAGTCCAACTCCCTGTTAAAGCAGGTTCCCTACAATAAGTTGCACAGGTAGGCTTCCAGCCAGGTCTTAAATATCTCTTAAAAAAGAGACTTCACAGCCTCTCTGCACAACCTGTTCCAGTGCTCTATTACCCTTACTGTGAAGTTCTTCTTCGTGTTAATATGGAACTTCCTGTGTTCAAGTTTTAGGCCATTATTCCTAGTCCTTTCACTATACACCACTGAGAAGAGACTGGCTTTATCCATTTGCCTCCCTTCTCCCTTTAAATAAGCACTGATCAGATCTCCCCTCAATTTTCCCCAGGCTGAACAGACCCAGGTTACTCAGCCTCTCCTCAGAAAGGAGAAGCTCCAGGACCTTTATCATCTTTGTGACCCTTCGCTGGACTCCTGCTAGATCCCTGCCTATTTAAACTGGTGAGCTCAGAACTGGACAAAGTATTCTAAATATGGCCTCATCAGGACAGAGGAGAGCTGGAGGATCACCTCCCTCAACCTGCTCACCACACTCTTTTTAATGTACCCCAGGATACCATTGGCCTCCTTGGCTGCAAGAGCACACTGCTGGCTTATGACAAACCTGTTGTCCACCAGGACACTCAAATTCCCCTCTGCAGAGCCACTCTCAAGGAGATCAGCCCCTAATCTGTTCTGATGCATGTGATTATTTATTCCCAGGTTCAGGAGTCCGCACTTCCTCTTGTTAAACTCCATCAGCTTCCTCCCTGCCCAACTCTCCAGTATGTTCAGGTCTTGTTGAATGGCAGCACAGCCTTCTGGTGTGTCAGCCACTCCTCTCAGCTTTCTATCAGCAAACGTGCAGAGGGTGGACTCTATCTCTTTATCTAGGTTGTTGTTGTAGATGTTGAACAAGTCTGGACCCAAGTATCTGATCAGAGAAGAATCTGACTTTGAAAAATTCACTCTGTCCTATATGTAAGCACCCCCTAACATTCATATCCTGCTGCAGCATCTTGATTTGTACCAGGCTGCTTCCCTACCATTCGATGGCATCATTGCTCTCCTTCTCCCAATACGTAGATACAATCAAGGAGGTAGAGGAAAGCCATGTTCTCCCATAGCTTTATACCGGGCTGAGTACAGGACACCATCAGGCCTCTGTGCTCATGCTGTGGCTGGCCAGTTATTCTCATTCACCTTGCTTCTGTACTAAGTGCATAAAGCACACATCACCTGCTTCTGAATTGGCAGGGCGTATATTAGCCTTGACATTCTGCAAAGATTGGTTCAAATTCCTTCACTGGGGTTTTCTCCTTGATGCTGTTTTTATCAGAGATGGCTCTCGCCTGATTTTCACTCAAAAAGAGCATTGTAAACTTCAGATGTTGTAGCTGAGGACTGTAACAGAAACATATTTGTTGACCAAATGTTCATAAGATTGGAAAAAGTACTGCAGAGTGTTGTTTGGCTGTCTGACAGAGAAACTGATCATTTTTTTACTGTTGCAGCATAATTGCCTTATAAGGTTATTTTAAAGTTGTGTATTACATCTGACTTTCTATTTAAATAACAAGGAGATAGGAAGAGGAAAGCCAGAGGGTGGAGAGACAGCATCAAGGCTGTCTTTAATAATGTGTTTTATGGTGTTTCTTTTTGCTTTTGAAAGAGGAATCAAGTGAGTTTCTTTTTAGAGAGAAGGAACAAAATACCTCCTTCTGAAATACTTAGAGCCAGGATCAAATTCTTTTCACAGGCATAGACACACCATTTTCCTTGTCTTCGGCAGGAGCTGCTCGTGTATCTGAACACAGCCCCTAGGCTCTACAAGTTTGCTGACTTCCCAGCCAACAAGTGAATGTTTCTCCTCTCAGTTTTTATCATTCACTGCCTACTCCAGATACATCCTCTGTTAATCCAAAAGCCTTAAGAGAAAGTATCACTCTCCCCAAGCTCCTGACCATGTATGTAAAGGCAAGAAGTATTTCTGATTTTTTATGTGGAAGATTTTGATAAAAGCATTAAACATTTGCTGCCTACAGCTTTATTTGTACTGTTTGCTTAGAGCTTACCTGAGAAGTACAGAACTCAAGAGCACACAGCTGTGATTTTGTTCCTGGGTCTGCCTGTACATGGGGTATTCAGTATATTGGAGTTCTTAGCTCCGTAGCTCCCTTCCCCTCACCCTTTTTACATTCTAGCTTTCTGTTATATATTCTTCTCTGAATAATCACTAGGGACATCTGGAGACTTTGATTTTCAGTAAGATAGTGCCAATATACTATTTATCTCAGTCAACAGCTTTAAGGCTTCATGGGTTCATGGGTTCTTCTCCCAGGACAGTTATATGAAATGAAGGATGGGATAAAGAAACTGGGAGCCTTCTCTGTAACCCTGATGCCTCCAACCAAATTGTAGAGGCTCAGGATTGTCTGACATTAACATGAACTAGAGGTTTACCTCTAGCCACCAATAAAAGTATCTCTGTTTTAACCATGCTTCAGGGTTTGTCACCTCCTCTGCAACTGAGCCCACACTGAGGTGGTTTTATATGTGGACTGTTTCTCTGTCTATCACTCTTTCCAGGCTGTAAAGCCAGAACTGCTCTTTAAACAGTGGTTAGATCTTCCTGATAAGCTACAGTCTCTGTCCTCCTTGAATCTGGGGGAGAAAAAAAAGTAGTCCTCACAACTGAGTTCAGGAGCTGCAAATCATGAAACTGCATCCAAATCTTAGTAAGCTAAGATCTAAGTAATGTTTAAGATGCACCTTTGCTTTCCCTCTTGTGTTTCATAAAAGATTTCCTCCTCAACCTTATGCACATCTCAAACCCTATTCTGAGGTGTGAAATTCTTCCTGTGCACATGCAAGTTTCCTAGTTTGAATATCATGCAGTCCATAAGATCTGGAGGTGACTAACAATGTGGGTGCTGCTTCACTACATCTCTGAATATGAAATGTTCATTAATATGATATAACTTCGTGTCTCATGTGAGTCTGTATGGCTGTGGGATTGAAGGCTTAGACTAGATTGTCAGTCTCCCTGAAATGATGTGAGTTTCAGTGTCCTTTAGTACCTCTGAAACTTTGTCATCATTTCCTAGGTGGGGGATCCTTTCAACTTCTCTTGCTACCCGTATGGCACTAAAATAGAGTCAATTGGAAACACACAAAGTAAATCTTAAACTTAAAAATTAGAATTAAAAATTAGACTTTTACTTTAAGTGAACATTTGAATTTTACCATATAATATGTGAATTTTTGCCTATTTCTTGTTCATATTCATAAAGCATAAAGTCTGAGTAATACATTAAAAATGCAAGTATTCTTGTAGCTAGAAACTGCAAGTAGACAGTCATAGATCAGAATATGACTAAGAATCCCGGTAGAGTGTCTCCACATTGTATTAACTCAGGCTTTAAGTTACTTCTAGTGTAAGACGCTGCAAACTTAAGTTTTTCTGAACAGACACAACACAGTCGATGACAAAATAAGCCTCCTACTGATTTTTCTTTCAGGCTGTCTTCACTAGCTGTGAAAACTAAATAGACATGGATCTGAGAATTTCATTGGCCCATCAGAGTCCTCTCCTACCATTTGTGACAGTAGTGTCAATTTCATTTCTAGATTGAAAAAGCTGGAGAAAACTTTTGCATATTGGTATATAAACGCCTACTATGAGTACTGAGCAATAGCACATCTGCAGAAACCAGAATGAGAGCCTGGTCATGCCTGGCATGTTCAATAATCATATACTGATTTTCAAGTGAAGATTTTTGACAAGGATGATGGCAGATCTCAGATAAAATATAGAACTGGAAAGATCCCACTCCAAATATTTTGGTATTCGCTACAAAGCAATTGACATTCTTCTGTGGTCTCCAGTAGCAGCTAGCATCAGTGTCTTCACTGAAAATTACAGCACGTACAAAAATAGATAATTACACAAACTAATGCCTTTGAGAGAAGTTTATTTCTAACCCAGGCAGGCAGGAAGTTGCTTTAGGCCCTAAATCAGGAACACTATTATTCTTTAGAAAGTCATCCCCTGAGTAAGACGACAGTGGGTATTTTTATTATTCTGAGATGTGACTAATTCCTTTCTGTATTCTTCTTTGCCTCAGTCTTGTTGAGGTCAGCAAATATACAGATTTTGCCTTTTATCTGTCTGACATTTATTACTTTTTTTTATTTCCTCGGGTATCTCCTTGTTCTTTTATTACAAGTTGATAGGGCAAAAAAAAGCAGCTCATGACCTGTGTGGAATCATTCAGAATTTTGAAGGCTTCTATCTTCATGGCTGCAAGGTCGAATAAATACCTATTTAAAAATATTTATTTTTCATTGTTATAAAAGTAAAAATTACCCAGTCTTAATATAGATCTTACACAGAACAGTGATTCTGGTGAAAAGTGGGTATCAGCTGGAAACAGCTCAGTGAGTTACTTGCTCAGTTAGTTTATGTGAATACTTCCTGCAGGAGCCTTATCAGTGTCATTACTTTGAACAAGGCCTATTTTGCTTGCACTTCATTTTAGAGGTGTAGGAAAGAGATGTCCTTTGTTCATGTCCAGCCATGTATTTCACACATTGTCAGATGTATTTTTCTGGAAGTACTTTTTCAAAAGACACACCCTTAGCCATTCCATTTGCCCCTTTCTCTGAAGTATGACACCCTTAGAAGAAGTGTAAGATAGCTTCAGAAATGTTAGGGGATTCCTACTTGAAAAAGATAGTAAGACATATTCTTCAGAGATAATATATCCCTTCATATGGGCACAGATTGAGCCTTGTAAAGCTACCTATTTTTCTGTCCAGTTTTGGGTTTTAAATTTCTCTCAGCTTTGTTGAGAACCATTTACTAATCTGTCTCACGCACATAAGGAAAAACCCATACATTTGGTGACTACCAATGTGAATGACTTTTAGAAGCAGGCGCCTTGTGAGTGCAATGAAATATTCACTAGACACCTCAAGCTCTTCTCCAAATATAAATATCTGTCTGTAAATCGTTACCAGAGGCAGATGCGACACAAATCAAAATTCATGCAGACCTTATTTAAAAGAAAAAGGGCTCTTTGTAGGCCTGTCACAAAAGGCATTTGGATGACTTACATAATAGATCAGGGACTTATTTCTTCTCAGAAAGTACCCATTCAACTAAATATTTTTAAATGATTAAGAGAAATGCATTTTACTCTACTAAAAGAAGAGTTATGTGCTGAGGCACACTGACATTGATTTAAGTATAATTGGATACAAAAGAGCAAAATAACATTGAGCACTCAAATGGGAAAAATTATCTTAAGAACAAACTGCAGGATTTTTGGACATTTTTACAGAACAACACTAATCAAGTATCTTATCCTTAATCTAGAGCAACATCTTCAAATCTTATCAAGGTATATGATCCACATCCTCAAGCTTCAAAATTCCAGAAATAAAGCACACAGCTTGTCTCATCAATGCAAAGATGTGGTCACTTTCAGACTATAATTACTGCATGTATTTAAGCCTCTCAGCAGAGGGTGGAATGAGGCAAGTGCCTTTTCTTGAAAGCAAGGAGTCTGAAAATTTAAACTGGACATCTAAGTGGCTACACTTATGTTTACGATCAACTAATTGGGATAGGTGGTACACAATCTGAATGTGGGCAAGGGCTGATTGCTGGGACATCTCAGTTTTACTGGAGAGGATTGAAATGAGGATTGGAGAAGGATAAAATGGTGGGACCAGGGTCCTTTGCAGTGGGAAATGAGCTTTGTGGTGGTGGGCTGGGAAGATAGGAGAGCTTATGTTATCAAGTTTAAGATGTTCTGGTGAAAAATAGATATTTTTCTAGGGAAATCTAAGCTGTCTGTGGGTTTATACATCACATTTAGGGGAACATGTGTGACCCAGAGCTATCAAGGGCTGCGTGTTAATCTCAGAAGGCCCAAATTAGCTTGAGGTCCCCCAGATTCTTTCTGCTTCTCTCTACAATGAAAGGAGAATAGGATAGGAAAGTGTGGTGCTTGAGGCAAGGTACCGTATGGCAAAGAGTTTCCAGTCTTCAGTCAACTCAGGACAACCCAAAAAATTATTCTGTATATCAGTGGGGACAGATCTGGTGTCCTTCTCTCAGGTAAGAATAATTCTACCATGTTTTCACAAACCCAGCCCCTGAAGAAAATATAGTTACTGAGTGATCATAGAATAGTTGAATCATAGAACAGTTTGGGATAGCAGGGGCCTCAAGGATCATCACATTCCAATATCCCTGCCACAGGCAGGGTTGCCAACAGCTAGATGAAATTATAGTTCAGGTTGCCCAGAGTCCTATCCAACCTGGCCTTGAATGCTTCAGGGACAGAGCATCTACAACCTCTCTAGGCAACCTAGGAGAGGTTCCAGAATTTCACCACCTTCTCAGTGAAAAACTTCCCCTTGGCATCTAATCTAAATCTACCCTCCTTTCATTTAAAACCATTTGTCCTATCACTATCTACCTGTGTAAAAAGTTGATTTGATGGTAAAAAAGTTTACTCATAGAAAGTTGGTGATAGTGGGTGCTATCCAGTATGTAAGGCAAAAATTCTTTCAGGCATTTTCTTCTTGCTTGAATTTTGAGAGAGAATTCTAATTCCTCAGTTAATTATACTGTTCACTTTCTCAAAGAATCATAGAATCACCTAAGTTGGAAAAGACCTCCAAGACGATCTAGTCTAATCGTCCACCTGCCACCAATATTTCCCCACAAAGCCATGTCAATTTGTACAACATCAAAACATTTCTTGAATGCCTTCAGGGATGGTGATTCCACCACCACCTTAGGCAGTATGTTCCAATTTATCACTACTCATTCTAAGAATAAATTTTTCCTTATATTCCATTTGAACATTCCCTGGTGCAACTTGAGACCATTCCTTCTCATCCTTTTGCTAGTTATGCAGGAGCAGAAGACAACCTGTACTTTGCCACAACCTCCTTGCTAAGAACTATGTGGTCTCCTCTGAGCTTCATCCAGACTAAATGATCCCAATTTCCTCAGTCACTCCTATAAGACTTGTGCTTCAGACCCCTCACCAGCTTCCTTGCCTTTTCTGGACACATTCCAGGGCTTTCTTGTAGTGATGGGCCCAACACTGAACACAGTACTCAAGGTACAGCCTGGAACTGAGTATGTGGGGACTGCTCCTGCTGGCAACACAATTATTTATACAAGCCAGAATGCCACTGGCCTTCTTGGACATCTGGGCACTCTGCTGGCTCATGTTCTGCCAAGTGTCCACCAATAACCCCCGGTCCATGTCTTCCATACAGTCTTCTAGCCACTCTGTCCCAAGCCTGTAGAGTTGCCTGGGGTTGTTGTGGCTGAAGTGCAGAACTCAACACATGGTCTTGCTGAACTTTATCCAGTTAGCTTCAGCCCAGCAATCCAGCATGTCCAGATCCCCCTGAAGGGTTTTCCTACCCTCAGTGAGACTGACACTTCCTCTCAGCTTGGTGTCATCTGAAAACTTTCTGAGTGTGCACTCAATGCCCTTATCCAGGTCATCAATAAAGATATTAAACAGGACAGGTCCTAGTTCCGAGACGTGGCTAACACCACTCATGGCCAGTTGCCAGCTGGATTTAAGTCCATTCGCCACTACTCTCTGGTCCCCAGCCCTTCAGCCAATTCTTTACCCAGCAAAGAGTGAAACTTTCCAAGCCATGGGCTGCCAGGAGAATACTGTGGGAGACAGTGTCAAAGGCTTTTGTGAAGTTTACATAGACTACATCAACAGCCTTTCTATCATCCACCAGGTGGGTCACTCAATTGTAGGAGATCAGATTGCTCAAGCAGGACCTGCCTTTCATGAACCCATGCTGGCTGGGCCTGATCCCCTGGTTGTCCCTCACAGGCCACTTGATCTCACTCAAGGTGATCTGTTCTCACTCAAGCTGATCTCACTCAAGGTGACCTTTCCTGGAACAGAGGTCAGGCTGACAGGCCTGTATTTCCCCAGATCCTCCTAATTGCTCTTCTCATAGATGAGAGTCAAATCGGCAACCCTCCAATCCTCTAGGACCTCTCTGGTTGACCAGGTACACTGTTAGATTGTGGAAAATGGTTGGCAATCAATTCTACCAGCTCTCTCAGCACTCCTGGGTAGATCTCATCTGGCCCCATGGACTTGTGGCAGTTCAGGTGGAGTAGTAATTGTTTCCACCTGAGCTGTGAGGGTTTATTCTGCTCTGTATTTCAGACTTTCAGGTCAGGAGGTTGATTACCCTGAGGAAAATTGGTCTGACTTTTAAAGATGATGTAAAGAAAGTATTGCGAGAACCTCAGCCTCTTCCTTATTCACAGTGGTCACATTCTGGCCACATCCAATAAGGGCTGGAGATTCTCCTTAGCCCTCCCTCCTCTTACTGTTAATGTATTTGTAAAAAAGTTTGTTGTTCACTTTTACCACCGTGGCAAAGTGTAGTTCAGGCTGGGCTTTTACCTTTCTAATTTCCTCCTTGTGTATCCTAACAGCTTCTTTGAACACTTCCCACGTTTCCTGCCCCTTCTTCCACAGGTAGACTCTTTTTCTCCTGGAGCCTCAGAAAAAGTTCCCTCTTCACCTACACCTGTCTTCTTTCCTGCCAGCTCTTTTTATGGCACAGGGAACAGCCTGCTACTGTGCCTTTAAACTTCCTTCTTGAGAAGTGTACAGCCTTCTGAGACCCCTTTTACCCTTCAGGAGTGAATCCCAAGGGATCCCTGGCTTCATTGCCTTTTTCCTTCCTTTTATAGTACATACATATTCAGTGCATATTTTTTGAAGGCAGAATTATTTGGGCAGTGGTATAAACATGGTTCTTTCTGGTGCAAGAAAGCACCCTTACTTCTGAGCTGTCACATCACAGTTGATGGATTTTTGCTGCAGAGATAACTACTTTCTTGCCTTTGCCACTGAAATTGTTTGCATTGTTAAACTCTACTCAACTGTGAAGCTTAAGTGAATAATTGTATAGCGTACAAAACAGATGGCTCTTTACTTATATCAAAGCATCACAAGCAAAGTTAAACTTCATCAAGCCCTTTGGGACTTGATGGTCCAGGCCTGACTCAATGGATGTGTCAAAGCTAAGGGCCATGAAATATCACCTCAGCTCTTACCTATACTTGTGCATCCTGGCTATGCCATGCCAGTGCTTGTATCAGCTGTAACATGTATCTCTTAAGTTCTGGTTTACTCTGGAGGGGAGCTTTGGTGTGTGGATGGTCAGAGAGCTGTGATGCAGATATCTCCTTGTCAGGATGTCCAAAGAAGCCAGACTGACATCGTGCTGCCAAGCTAACTTGTCCTGTATAATCTCCTATAGATACAGGGGCAGAAGTTATAAATTTCAGCTCCCGTTCATTGCAGATCTGTCACAAAAAATGCATCCACGGGGGTCAAGTGGGAAAATACCATTGGCATTTTGAATCAACTATGATGCCTCAGTCAGTATCAGCATTCATTACACTAGGCATTTGTACACAAGGAAACCTTTCCATTGAGTACACAGCAGGACTTTTCATGTGACACAGGAGGGTAGATACCTAGTTAAGGTTCTGGCTGCAGAGACAGGACAATTTTAGGCTGTTTCTAGCCTTATGGAAAGACATCCTCCCACAACCTACAGATCTCAAGGTAGATGCCTGATTGCTTTAGAGGGTGAGTCAAAAGCAACTGGTTTTGATGACAAATTCTTTCTTTCTCAACAGGCTAGAAAAGTTGGATCAACCTATTCCAAAGGTTAAAAACAGTTCAGGTCAATGTTAAATAATTAGAGACCCAAATTCCACTGAAAAATCTCTAGAAGACAAAAGATCTGCTTGTTTTCCTCCTGGTCTTTGCATTGATTACAGCGGCCTTCGATTTAAGTTCCAAGTAAATTTTATGCAAACACTAAGTGAGTAAATACTTGCACAGCAGAAAGTTAAGATCTGGTAACTCAAAATGATGAAGACGGTGTTTTTATTTGTATGAGAAAGGAATACTAGCTTCTCCAAAAAGTACCTCTGTCTTGAGGCCTGGTCTGGAGAGTCTGGCCGCAGAAGGCGCAAACCCTCTCCAGTCAAACCATTACATCTCCTACCTACCCACAGGGAGGTGGTGGATTTTTTTGCATGCTCTTATTCTTAGGCAGGTTAGTTTTAGCTATATCTCCGCACACAGGTGCTCACTGCAGCAGCGCATGCCAAGTAGCTTTCAAACTGGCACTTTTTGTTGCCAGTAATAGTAGCCTTGCTGATGGACACATCAGCTGGTGTGATCATCTTATCACCCTGGCTTGGCTTTTGCAGCCTGTGTTAAACTCATTGTGCAAAACCTTCGTTATTCTCAGTCAGCTCAGGCTAAATCTACACAAAAGTCAATATTACTGCCAGATTCAGTGTAGGTATATCCCAAGGTTTCCAAACATATGCCAACCTTTATTCTTTGTGCTTGTTCCTTGGCAGTATTTCACTGTAAAAGTGTAATGATTCCACCCCCACCCCTCCCTTTTCATACAATCTTTTCTTCAGTCGTACTAATCTCCAAAGGCTCTGAATCTAAAGAGCAGCCTCATTGATTTACCACCTAGATCAAGATAGAGGGGAAAAAGAGGATGGAAACAAATGTAGATTAGATTGAACAGCTATGTGAAGGATGCATAAATAGTTAACATTAAAATGTGAAGAGCGAGTTGATGGCATAATGTCAAAGTCACCTGGTGGTAGAGCTAGAAAGGTGAAAAATGAGTACTGAGTATAGCCTGTTTCATGTTGGTCTTGCATGAGCCACATAGCTTGCCTTTTTCAGAGATCTGAAAACCTCAAGCATGCTCACAACCATCGCAAAGCACGGCAGTAATATCTGGGCTGCAGAAGAGATCAGGTATCCCCAAAAGCTTTTCCTTCTCCTCAGATTATTTAGTACCTGCCAGCCACTTGCTTAAGCATTGGTGTCTCTGGGATGGATAACCAGATATGGGCTGTTTATCTGGGGAGACAGAGAGAGAGCAGGAGGGATTTGCCTGAGTACAGTGCTCTTTGTTTTTCCACCATCTCAGCATTTGGGTTATATGGTATTTATAGGCACTGCTTCAACCAAAGGGAATGATAAAAGAAAAATAAAAACATAATTCAAGGATCACAGCTAGTGTACAACCAGCCTGCACAAACATTCATCAAGAGTTGTGCCTGAGGGAGAGAAGATGAACTCCTTGAGCAAAATGGCTCCTGAACCTTACACTAATGTCAGAAAGCAAAGGACAGACCAGAGATCTACTAAGTAGAAATTATACATGATTTATCATGTTTCAAAATAAGATTTTTTCAGGTTGATATGCACCTAGCCCTCAGTCTTTTCCAACAGAAATGCACGCACACAGACACACACAAACTTTGCCCCAAAAATAATGCCTCCTATTTATTTCCACAAAAGCTTTGTCAGATATGAAGAGCACAAAAGCACCATTTGATAGAGAAAATTCTTGTCTTTCACACTGCTGTTGCAACTGCTGAAACACACTACCCACTGTCTTACAGTACTTACATCCAGTGTTTGGTCTCTATAAGCATTCAGCAAGTAACGATGAATATTAATAGGTGCCCTTTTTTCTGCATGGAGGAATTCAGTTCCACACCTTTGCTTTATATGCACTCCCATGTCAGATACCATTTAGCCAGATTCTGCATCTGTCACATGGCCCCAAAATGTAAGAGAATATTGGTGGGAAGGTACAGCCTCTACTGCCATCCTACCAACATGCCCCTCTGGGCTGACATAGTAAAATAGGAGGCATTACTTTTGGAGCAGCCCTCATGTGTGTTTACAGGCAGATAGCTAGATAGATGTGCACATATATATATACATATACACCCATATTATCTTGACTTTGAAATGATTGCACCAGATTTCATTGCAGTCCTGTGGCTTTATTTGAAGCTGAGCAGATAAATACTGTTATCAAGGTCATCAGGGGCTCTGTCTAAATCCTTTAGATATATTTGTTCAAAATGAAAATATTAGCTGGAAGCAAGCCGGGTTTTCCCCATCTTCCTCCACTTGCTTTTTGCCCCCCAGGAAATGCCATGGATATATTCATGCTGCCACATGGGCTTGTCGTCCCTGAATTGTGATTGCCTCAGGAGCTGGGCTACTGTTAGGGAGAGAGACTGGAACTTGAGCTAATCTCAGAGTGGTTTACTTTTTATGGCTACTATATTTATTCAAACTTTTTCTTCCCTTTCCTAATTGCATGGCAACATAAGCCCATATGTACCAGGAGGTGTGTGTACATTGCCTTCAGAGGCAATTTGCACAGCTTCTGTTTCCTGTCATTTGGCTTACCTGTACACTAGGTATAAATTCCTGCTGCAGGTCTGCTCAATTACTGTTGAAGGGTCACTGAGCAGGCAGAGGGAGGAAAAGTAGGCCATCAATAAAAATAATAACAATACAGAAGAACTTTTGATGCTCTCTGCATATCAGTGATATTGTTCTTTTGGATGTCAAATGAGAACATGTGACTGATTACAAGATAAGCTTTAGAAAGCAGCTCAAACATTTCAGACAGAAATGTCTTAACTACCTCCTTGTCAGCTGAAAACATCACCAAGGCTATTGTTACCAGCATGGCTAGTAAGCCTGCTGCATGCAAATAACACATGATTTATTTCACAAACTTTGAGATAAACCCAGTAATCATTTAAATTGCTGTTAGTCAGAAGTATACCTTAGCACTAACAAGGAGAGTACTCAGGGAATAAAAATGGGAGGAAATAATGTGTAAAATGTAATCCTGTTATCATTTGCTGCATAGTGAGTAGTGTCACCAGTGCAGGAAATGAATAAGCTGTGGATCTGGATATCCCTTGGACCCAGGAGATGAGTTGTAGATGTTTTTTCACTGAGCTGACCTTGTAATCTAGACAGGCGTTCAGAATGTGTAGACACTGCTCTCTTTACTATGGCAATACCGCCCACATTTTTTCCTTGCTTCATGTTTATTATTATGCTTAATCGGCCAAAATGATTGACATGTTTCTGCTTCAATACAAATTCTCCTGAGTTGGGGTTGGGGCTTAGCAAGGGGATTAGAAATAGACTCGAGTTGATGTTAATGAATTCCTGTCCAGCACAAAGCAAGAAAGGTAGAGAACAATAATACTACATTTTTTCAATGCATTTTTTCATGTTTCCTCTCCCCAGTCCCTGAAATTAATATGTTCTTTATGTTTCCATTTTCCATTTGGCATTAAATCATGAGCATTTAACGTCTGAAATGTGCAGTTTATAATCAGTTGGTTCATTCTTTAATGGAGGACCTATTTCTTCTCATACCTGGGAAACCATTTTTCTATTAAATGTTATTTTCTGAAGATGCAACTGCCACAAGCACATGGGATACAAAACACAAAGCAGATGGGGTTGTCACCTGCAAAGAGATTGAGAACAAGTTTTATTTCCCTCAAGAAAGTCTCTGTCTGTGTGCCACTATCGTGAAAACGTCCATTTTCTGGCTCAAGCTTTAGCCAAAGGAGCCTGCTGCCAAGTGATTACCTGCCTGTTTTGGCATTCACTGCTTGCTTTTTGTCTCAGAGCCATACATTCCTGGAGATGGGACAGAAAGTTCACAGACTGGGATTATTTAGGTGTGGCTGACAAAATCAACACAGTGGTGGTTCTTCATATTTGCATTATTTCTTCCTAGCAATTAAAGGTGCAATGCGATCTGAACTCTTAAAGAAAAATGATGCCAATGGCACTACGAGATGTAATTGTAGCACTAAATGTAGAGATGGTAAAAGCTACCATTGAGCTGAGGGAAGATTAACTGTCTAACTCTATGGAGCCCGAAGTGTGGAACTGAAAGAAATCAAAAGTACTGTAGCAAGTACAATTATTTATAAAAGCATTTTCATAAAATCACAGAATTGTTTGAGTTGGAAGAAACCCTTAAAGTCATAGAATCATAGAATCATAGAGTCCTTAGATTTGGAAGGGACCCTTAAAGGTCACCTAGTCCAACTACTCTGCAATGAACAGGGACATCCACAGCTCGATCATGTTGCCCAGAGCTTGATCCAGCCTCATGCTCCACCACCTCTCTGGGTAATTTTTACTAATGCATCACCACCCTTTTTCCTTATATTCAACCTAAATCTACCCTATTTAAGCTTGAAAACATTTTCCTTTGTTCTATCACAGCAGACACTGCTAAGGAGTCTGTCCCCTTCTTTTTTAGAGCTTCTTTTTAGATACTGTAAGGCCACAATCACATCACCTCAGAGCCTTCTCTTCTCCAGGCTGAACAACCCCAGCTCTTTCAGCAGCCTGTCTTCATGGGGAAGGCCCATCCCTTGGATAATTTTTGTGGCCCTCCTCTGGATGCACTCCTGCAGGTCCGTGTCTCTCCTGCACTGAGGACTCCACATGTGGATGCAGTACTCCAGGTAAGGCCTCACCAGTGCATAGTAGAGTGGAAAGATCATCTCCCTTGTCCTGATGCCCATGCTTCTTTTGATGCATCCCAGGATATGGTTGACTTTCAGGGCACATTGCTGGCTTATGTCCAGCTTCCCATACACCAGTATCCCCAGGTCTTTTTCAGGAGGGCAACTACGCCTGGCAAGTCTATCTAGCCCAATTCTCCTGCAATGGACAGGGACACCTACAGCTTGATACTCAGAGCCCTGTCCAGCCTGAATGCCTCCAGGGACAGGATTTACACCACCTCTCTGAGCAGCCTGTTCCAGCACCTCACCACCCTCACTGTAAAAAACTTTTTCATTTTTCCAGGCATGTATAGATGTAAGTATATGGAAATGAAGATCTGCAATATTAAAGGTGCCACAAATCTTCTGAAATCTCACAATCTTCAAGCTATATGTTTTTCTACAGCTTTGTGAATTCTTTCCTCAAGTCTCAACTTCAGTTGAAAGTCTTCTTGTCCATGTTGAGTCTGCATACATAATGTGCCAAGCAGCAAGGTGCTCAGGAAAGCTTGCACATGCAGCACTAGTACAGAGACTTCATATAATGTAGAAAAGAGTCTGATAACTTTAGCCCTCTTTCTGAGGTCCAGAGCAATAAAGTTGCCTATATGGAAGGCCTCTGCCAATTCCCCCTTCACATTGACCTGTCTACCTCTGTCTGTTAGAGCTCTCAGGCAACAATCAGTCTCCAGCTACTTCACTCTTCAGCCCAGACACTCAGCTATGGATAAGACCTTTAGATTCAGAGCCTGAAGTGGTTATGCACTAATAGTAGATCTTTAACGGAGGTAAACTATAGGTAGGCTAATCCCTGTCCATGTTTCATGGGTGAGCAGCAACCCGAGAGCTCTGTGATATCAACATCACCCCTGGATTTTACCTAAAGGAGGAATATCTGGCCAAAGAAATCCAGAGCGTGCACTTTTCTTGCTCTAGTTTTGTTCTCTGCTCATTTTTTTTCTGTGTTATCATGAAAATCAATAATATAGGCTACCTTACAGAGACAGAACGCTAGGGCAGCCAGACATTTAATCTGACAGAGGATGGCATATTATTTGCTCTTTCTTCTTGTTTAAACTGTGCTGCATTGCTTGTGATGAATAGCTCTAATGGCCCATTGTCAGATCTGCAGATCAACTATACTGCTGGGTTTTGGTGTTCTAGAAAGGCAGGTTAAGGATTATTATGGCTTTAGAGAGTTAAAGAGGAGATTAAGCGTAACCCACATTGAAAGTATAACAGAGAAAGAAGAAAAAGCAACAACAAAAAAAAAAGAGTTAATTTATTGGAAAAAATGTTTATATTTAGGGTTGTTTTTTTGTTTGTTTTTTTTCATTTTATGATGGGGAAGGGCTTTACAAGAATGCACCTTCAGATTAAAACTTTTACATCTTATTGGCAGCAAGTCTAGAAATCCTCATGAAAACTCCTGTGACCTGAACTGTACAAAATAGCTGTTACTAGAAGTCCTCTCAGTTCTCGATCATTTTAAAATCTTTTTCTTGTGACTGAGCCTTTATGACACTTGATATGTCACACCTGACTTGCATTTCCTTTTGCTGTGGTCTGTATATTATGCTGAAACTTCAAGCAGAGGGAATAGAGGTAGAGATGAATGTGAACAGCCAGGATTCTTAGGCTTTGAAATGACCCTCCCAAGAGTTTTAAGTGAAAACACATGTAGATCTTTGAAAAATGTAAATAAATCCTTCACAATTGTTCTAGAATTCTTCCCCCTTTTGTTCAGCTTTTTTTCTTGCCAAGAAACTGTCTACATTCTTAGTCTAAACATATTCCCCTTGTCTTTACTTTTTCATAATTAAACACACTTTCCATAGTGTGTAATCCAACTGGGGCAGGCCTACATGATTGCCTTTCCATGTTGTTGTTATAAATCAGAGCCCTCTCTGCAAAAAGAGGGACAAAATATGTGAGTCTACCCAAGCAAAACATGAAATAAAATAAGACCCAAAACAGATTTAAATATCTCCACAGTTTGCCTAGGCCTTCTTTAGACTCCACAGAACCTGGCAGTAACGATAAACAAGGATAGGAAATTCTGGTGCCTTTGCTGTGGTTCTGCATGTGTCTGGAGAAGCGCATTTGTTTGAAGATCCTGAGTGGCCCCATGGTTTTCGTACACAGGTCTCTAAACTTAGAAACGGATGGTAGTGCTTAAATATCTTCCCAAAGAGGAACAGTGATCTTCATATATAAATTCATCACTTTCTATGTAATATCAGCAATGTTGTGGCTTTCTTTTACCTTTTATTGACAGCCTGCACATGTCAGAATTTCACAGTAGTGCTGGAGACATCCAAATTACCAAGACATTTCCTGTAATTCAGAAACAGATGAAAAATGATCCTCTGAGGCTGAGGTTAAGGGACAGTAGGATGAGATGTGTGCATTTGTCTACTGGAAAGAACTGGCTTTGCTCATTGACTGCTGCTGTATTTGAATCTGAATAGTGTGCTGGATAAGGTTTGAAAAAACTGTACAGCAGAGATTCTTAAAATTTGCCAGTTGCCAAAGATAACTGGGCTTTGCAGTTAGATAACTTCAATATCTGTAATATTCAAAGCATTTCCTGTAGTAAGCACAGAAAAGTACAAATGAATTCTAAAAATGCTGAGATAGCTGTATCTGCTTATCTTAGGTAAAATGGAGAAACTTTTAAAAGCCACTCATTTCTCTTTGTGCCTCTTTACTTCTGTTCAACTAAACACAGAAAATAGAGATTGGCACTGAAAGCAGAAAGGGAGGTTTGTGGCATTTCAGGTTTAGTTGAAAGTAGGATCACTTCTTTCGTAAAATTTTTCAGAGAAATTTCAGAAGTGAGTATTCATATTCATTTCAGAAGTCTCACTGGTTCAAAGAGGACTCTTATCTTGGATTTATTTATCTTCAGTTGAACAGATTCTTAGTTTTGTATTTAGCCTGCTTGGTAGTTAGCTCACTTTCTTTTAAACTTAATTTCTTTGCTAACATAAAAAAAAATAGTCTCGTGATACAGTGTACAGAAAGAAGTTTGGGACTCATTCCCAATAGATACTCATTTCAGATGATCCTTCTCTATCACTAGATGTTTCCCTGAGAAAAGCAAGGCCAATAGATGCTCAAACTAGAAACTACTAAGAAAACAACGGGCATGCTTTCAGGAGCATGGTACAAGGAGAGGCTCTTCTCAGGTACTGGGGTGACTTAGGAGGAGCAGACTCCACCACAACAGCAGATCTTTATATACATAGGTTGCTCAAAAAGTAATGTCTCCTATTTATTTCCATGGAAAATAGAACAGATACAAAGAGCACAAAAGCACTCTTCGATAAAGCAAATTCTCAGCTACAAAACATGATTTTTCAACATAGTTGTCACCATTAGCTATACATTGTCACCAGCAATGAGTGCATGCCACACTCAAAATCTGCATAGCTGTCTGAAATGTGGCTTGTCTTCCACATTGCTGTCACCACTGATGAAATAAACCACTCACCACTCACATCCACTGTTTGGTCTCCATCAATGTTCAGCGTCTATGAATGTCAGTGGGTTCCATTTTTTCTCATGTGGAGGAATTCAGTTCCACATCTTAGCTTCATCAGCTAAGATACCAGACATCGTTCTGTCATACTGCCCTTCTGCTGCCATCTGTTGCACTGCAACATGTAAGGGAATATTGGTGGGAAGGTTCAATCTCTACTTTCGTGTCACCAACATCTGCCTCTGATGTTGTGAGCCAACATAATAAAAAGGAAGGCAATACTTTTGGTGCAGCACTCTGATATTTGCTGCATGCATCATGGAAGACTGCTGATCCCTGATACATCTCTGAAGTACCCTGTGACCTCAGTTACAGTCATTGAAGCATGTAAAACTTACACTATTGGTCTTCTGGGGCTGTTTTATTATTCATTTCTTTTATCGCTTTAACAGCTTGCACTGTCTTATCATATTTCCTTATTTTGATTCTTGAGTTTACACCTGCAGTTTTACAAAGATGAATTTTCCTGCTGCCATTTCTCAACTGTCTGTCCTATCTCACTGTAACCTTTCTGTGATTCAGGCTTTTTCTTGCTCTGCTTCCATGCTAGTCACATGGCATAATGTTAAACAGCATATTTCTAATATTTACCAGGCATTTCTTCAAAGTGAAGGAAATTACCTTCTAAACTTTGGATTACTTGCTTGCATTACATAATTTTTTATTATTTCTTTGAATTAAAAAAAAAAAAAAAAGGAATGACATTCATATTATATAGTTCTGTGAAGAAGTATCCAGTAAAGTAGAGACTAAATAATGCAACAGTTTAATTAAAAAAAAAAAAAAAGTACTTTCAACCTGAAAATTTGACATCCATCTTGATATCTCCACACAACAGGAGACATTATGTTAGTCCTGTTAGCAACGCTAAAATCCAACAACGCAGGGGTCATCTCTCTCACACACTTTTCAGACAAAAGACCGTATTTGAGATATAGCTTATATTTGATGTCCCTGTTTGCCTTGTGCTTTTAAAATTTTCAGTGCAAACACAAGTTACAATAAGAGCTTTTCTCTGCACACAGCTCCCCTTTTCACCCGAACAAGCTGCTAAGAAATCAAACAGCCACTCCTTGCTCCATGAAAGGCGAAAAGGCTGTTCAAGTAGCCAGTGGTTGTGTGATAGCAAACAGAAATGATTCACCAGCTGGTGTGGGTGTACTGTAGGCGAGAGGATGTAATCCCACTTTGACATCATGTGATAGATTTGAGACAGAAGACCTTTTGAGATCCCTAGGTCATCTTACAAACAAGCAGAGCAGTTTCCACTCATGCCTGTGCACACTAGGTGAGCACATAAGGAGCTTTTGCTTAGATCACAGCACTGATTTAGCTTCCCTTCACTTGCAACAACTAAACTGAGCACAGTTTCCAACATGAGAAGTCCCCAGAGTGACAAATGACAGAAATGAGAAGTTTATGCCAAAGGAAGGAATACTTTGCCTTGCTTTGCTTCTTATGGTGTTTGATTAGGTGAGCTTATCATTAACAACATGATGCAGGGCAGGAGCCAGTATGTCATTCCTATAATCACTAATCAAAACTACATGACCCGGGTGATTTGCTCTACCAGAATATTCCTTTTGGACACTGCAACTCTAGTGTTGCCAGTGTAGGAAGAAAGAGAGTGAAAAATCAGGACCCATGATTAATATTTAACTTGGTTTCTGAGCAAAAATGACAGTAAGGAAAAGCACAGCTACTGAAAGGGTGGAGAACAAACAGAAACTGAGAACTAGTGGGCATGAATAGAATATTGTCCATCTTTCTCTTAGCTGGTGTTAGGTGTTCCTGGTTTTCATGCTGATATACAGAGAACTTAACCACCTCCAACTCCACGGTTTTCCATACAATGCCCTGATCCCACAGAAGCTGAGCTGCTTCAGGACAGAAGACCATGGCTCTCAGCATACTCTTGGTGGGAACTACAGGTGTCTCCTCAGGGGAAAGGGGTGTCACAAAACCATTGTAGATACAGTGTTCAGGCCAGTACTATAGAGCTTTTAAAGAAAGAGACCTGAGGTCAACATTCAAGAAACTGGTTGATTACACTGATGGGCTATACTTGCTTTCCAATCCAGGTGGAAATGTAGAAAGGATAAAAAAAAAAAAAAAAAAAGGAAAAAAAAATGGAGAAATACAGCAGAAGAATATGAGGAGAAAAACAAGGAGAAAAAAAAAACAACAATAGTCAGGTTCTAAAATCTGTGGAGGTCCATAAAAAAAAGAGAATAAGTTCCTAGATGCAATCATGTTGAAAATGTAAACTATAATTCTATTTTATTCATAAGGAAAACCAATCCGTCTCAAAGATCTTTAAAATAACCTCTTTCATATCAGAAAAATGATCTATAAATTCCAAAAGAATGACACAAGTTTTCCCTCCTTTTTGAATCACTCACTAGCCATAGCTTTTTTTGTGCTTTCATTTACCTAAATCTTGTCTTTTCAAACCCAATTCACTGGATTAACCTTGTCATTCAGCTAGCAAGGTTTAACTCAAAGATAAGCTTCAGAAAGGGATTTTAGAGAAAAATAAGTCTTCTACCTCCTCAACCTCCCCCAGCTTGGACTTAGCCATGGAGGTTCTATATCAGTTGACCTGAAGGACATACTGGCTTGGTGCCTGGATATAACTCATACGTTTCTGAGCACTGGCCAAAGGAGGCTGACAGCAAGTAGAACATATGGAAGACTTT